>NC_067250.2:10000000-11250000 GCF_019359855.2 Lolium perenne | reverse complement strand
TGTCCCCAAAAGGCCAGCCTGGCTCGCTGGAGTGCTTCAGTTCATGGATTCTATACAAGAAACGATCCCTCCTGGCGATAGATATCCTGATGAAGCAATCCGTAGAGGAGTACTTCTCCTTCAGTACAGGCTACAGCTGCACGTTTTTTTAGAGCAAACACGTATTTCATTAATACAGAAATAAGTTACATGATAAACAAACATGAAAGCTACCCCAGAAAAAATCCTAAAGGACAGAAAAATACAAAAGTATTCCTAGGGTTTTCTGCACTCGCCGAAGCCAGCGGCAGCCGCCAAACTCCAGCGCCGCCTAGACGAGCGTTGGAAGAGATGCCGAGCCTCCACCATTGCCAGATCTAAAATACCACCATCGAGAAACGAGGATTTGTGAGTCGATGAACAGGCCCGATGCGAGCAGCGAGGCACATGTCGCTGTGGCACGTCGACCGGGGGACGTCCTGTGTTATCTTGGGCCAAAATCCGCCGTATCCCATCAACAAAGTTGAGGAAGAACGACAAATCCACCACCTCCAGAACCTGTTGCTGCGGCTCTAAAGGCAGTGGCAGCCATCGACGCTGTTAAGGTTGTACAAGGCGCCGGACCGACAATCTGGGAGAAGCCTACTATAGTGTAGGTGCTGCCACCGACGCAGTCCAAAATCCCTTAGAAGAGGTCCCCAGTCTATGATGGGAAACACGGTTCCTGCCATAGCAATGCCCACGCCATCTGACTATGCTTTCACACAATGTATTCGTACTTGTCTGATGGATTTGTCTTCATGCAAACTTTCGCATAGCCAGTCAATTAACACAACTTTTAGGCCTTTAATTCCAGAGTTGCTTGCAACAGAAACTTTTTACCACCCCGATGCCTCCGATTCGCATGTGTGCTTACATCTCTCTTGTTTTTCTCCCATGTTTAACCATCTGATGCGCTATATGTCTAGTTTGTTAAAATTAGAGCACAATATATAACGGGAAAGTAGTATTCACACATATGGGTGACATTAATTATGTCAGTATGTGTTCACAAGATGAATGCCCACGGCGATAGGCCAGACATGCTTCAACCATGTGTAAATGTAATCAGTAAAAACAAATTGACATGACATGTTACTAGTACAACCCAAGTGCCCATATGGTAGGATACCTCGTGTTAACCTTTCTAATGTTTTTCTGCCTTGATAGGCATGACCTCATGAGCATGTGACTCCCTTGACAGTTCGAAGCTACACTAGCTGCGAGCCAGTGAGCAGGTAGCTGCAAAGGTCGATCAATAGACACATAACTACCTAAGTGAAACACAAAATCCTAATCTCCTCTATATTTCCACGCATATATATTTAGGTGGTATGTGTGAAAAATCTTAATCTCTGGAAAAGTTTCTGTGATGTGTTATCTTTCAAATATATGCTCTAAAGCCCAAACCAAATTCGAGAGAACTGACCATGGAAATGATACCGACATCACCGTCCACCTGATTTTAGTATTACATTGTTCAAATGGCCGTAACTTTGGATGCGATCGAGTTCTTGATGAACTCGTGCATATCCCCGGAGAGCTACGGCTTTCGGGTATGCATTATGCAATGCAATTACCAGATACCATATCACTAGAGTTGCGAGTGTTGGAACACTAGTGTTGCGAGTGTTGGACCACTAGAGTAGGAAGATCATTTCCTAAAGATAGTTCATTTGGTTGAAATAGAGAGGGTCACTGGATCACCCAATGGTTCAAATTTTTCCGTATATACATTTTCATATAAAACAAACATTTTCATCGAAGGTCGTATGCAACTAGAAAAGCCGTTTAGATGACGCCATTTTGAAATAAAAATTCGAAATTTATGTTTTTAATTTTCATTGAAACTAGATGAAATGACACATGGCATCTCAAAGGATTTTATTTTTTGCAATTTCGTCTATAAGGGAAGAAGAATCAGAGCTGTGACCTGATAACGTTGATTTCTTTCGGAACGTCACTACGAGAGTAACAAAGAAATAATAATGTAGATAGGAAGGAGAGATCCCCAGGCAAGGATAATGAATTAGTATGCCGGGTGCTTACTTCAGCAAGAAGCCAATTCATCGATAATCAAAGAAAGGTGTGAGTGAACGAGCCCAACTTTCTAATTCAAATATGACCCCTTTCCACTTTCAACAAATAGAAAAATCTCCACTAGGCTAGCAGTGGATAACAAACGTAGTGCCCCATTCATTCCATGACATCCAGTTAGTTCTCCTCGGATTCCAAGGGTGTCGAGAGAAAAATGTGCCGCCCAGAAAAATCTGTGCCGGCACATCTCTATAGTGGTGCACTGGTGGTAACAATTTACCACCGTCGCACCACTATGGAGGTGCGCCAGCGGTAAGGGGGCTCGGATTTTTGGTCTCCCTCAGAGCTGGTCGACCCTTATCGTCGGCGCACCAATTTTGCCCTGCCCCGACGGTATTTGGGCACCACCGGCGTCCATAAAATAGGTGCGTCGACAGTAATATAGCACCAACGGACCGCAATTTTGGCGCGCCAGTGGTAGCTCGGGGCCTATATATATTTTCCTAGTAGTGAGCCCACCGAGGAGGAGAACGCGCGGACGCCCGGATACAGGAGCTGTTGTGTGCCGCTGAGGAATGGGCCGCATGGAGGAACAAATAAAAGTGCATGTGTTGGAAGCCACTAGAACATGGCCGCATGGAGGAACAAATGTAGGTGCAAGGGTTGGAAGCCACTAGAACACGACCGCATGGAGAGACACCAATCTAGAAATCTATATGGAAGTGCCTCGTACCACCCAAGGTAAGGAACCTGGCATAGAAAATCAGTTGCAACGCACTGGCGACGCAAGTAAGGACTCCACCAACATACCTCATCTGCGGCCAGGAGAACGAAGATGCCTTACATGTTTTCGCTTGATGCCCATATGTGAGAGACCTATGGCCTGCCATGCCAGAGACATGGGATATCCCTGTCGGGGAGGCGGTGTGCCACACTGGAACGGAATGGTTGCTGCACCTACTCCACGAACTGACTGAAGAGCAACCACTACGGGAGAAACAGGCGTTGCCGTGCGGCCGATCGCACGGCAAAGAGCCTATTTTGCACGGCAAAGGCTTTGCCGTGCGTCGACGCACGGCAACGTCTGCACGGCATTGTCCCCGACGGCAAAGAAAACACTGCCGTGCGCATGGCCAAACTGCACGGCAAAGAGCTTTGCCGTGCGCGCGCTACGTTGCCGTGCGGCCGCACCTTTGCCGTGCGCGCGCTCTTTGCCGTGCGCTCGGACCTTTGCCGTGCGCGCTGTCTCTGCCGTGCGTCGTGGAGGCTGCCGTGCGCCTCCACATTGCCGTGCGCCCCGTAGTTGCCGTGCTGCTCCTCTTTGCCGTGCGGCAACGCCCCAGCCCGCACGGCAAAGGCTCCTCCAGGCACTCCCCGCGCCGTGCCAGGAGCACAGGCTGGCGCCACGTGGCGCCTTTGCCGTGTGTATGCACACGGCAAAGTGACCAAATGTCCTTTGCCGTGTGCATACACACGGCAAAGGCCCCTGGTTTTTTCATTTTTTCTCTGTTTTTCTTTAATCCCTGCATTTCAAAATTGCATTTCACATATATATAACATATACAACATATATATTCACCATAGCATCACCAAACACATGAACAACACCACAAATACATCGAGCACACATAGTTTATGCATAACAAGTGCAATGTCCACAAATACATCAAGTACAAGTGCAATGTCCACAAATACATCAACACACATCAAGTACAAGTACAATCCATAACAAGTGTAATGTCCACAAATCGATCAAGACCATGCCATCAACCTTATTGTCCTCCTCCGCTTCCGCCGGCCTCATTGTCATTGCGTTGTGAATAATTATCTATAAGGTTGATGGAATGAACATTTGCATTTGCATTTGCATATTGAACACTTGAACAAGTACAAGTAGCGGGTTGGGCACAAGAGGACTCACCGAGGTTCATGCTCCGGATGATGTTCATGTTGTTGACGGTGATAGGTGTCCCCGGGGTCTGAGTGGGCGGTGGCGGCATCCACATGGAGTAAGGTGGAGGAGGAAGACTCCCCGGTGGAGAAGACAGAGCCGTCTGGCTCATCAGCCAGCTCATCTGTGCCTGCTGCTGCTGCATCATCTGCCGTTGTTGCATCCGCCGCATCATCTCGTGCCGCTGCTGCTGGTACTCCAGAATCTGCCGCTCCATGTTCCGTGCGTGCTCCTGGGCCGCCTGCTCCTTCGCTGCCATCTCCTCCTACGTTGTGTTGCCGCGATGTCATTAACATTTCAATGGAAAGCATGTAAAGGAAATGTAGAGACCCGAGGAAGAACATACCCGTAACCGCTCGACAGCTAGATCCGAAGCCCGTGGCCGGGGCTCTACCTCAGGCTGGCCGCTCTTACGACCACGACGGATCTGGCGGAGAGAGGGAACCCTCGCTGGGTCGACGCACCCGTCACCAAACCATAGGCGGCCATGCTTCAAGCCTTCTCCCGCAAGCACCGCGACCTCAGGGTCAAAATCCTCGGCCTCTGGATTGGCCTCCTCGCCGTACTTCTGCTTGAACTTGGAGACATACGACGTGCACTGGGTCTCGGATTGCGGGTTAACCCACACGGACCCCGTCTCAGGATCAGGCGTCTTCCTTTGCTTCATCTTCTTTAGCACGGCAAAGACGTTAGGCTTCGCTCCTGTCCTGACTTCCTGCAAAAGAGAACATGTAATTGAGTGAAGTGACACACCCTTGGAGAGTTAACAAATATATAACATGAATTCAAAGAATGAAGGAACCATTAATTTGCTCACCTCCTTCTGCAGGTGAAGAGAGATGGGGATGCTGCCTTGGATATGCGATCCACCTCGCATCTCTGCCCGCTTCTTCTTGCCCTCCTCGTGCTTCTTGAGGTACTGGGGGCATGTCCACCACATGACCATCGCACGAAAGCACCTATCGTCGTTGCCGACGTACTGAGGAGGGTTCTACATGCACAAGATAAACCCATTATGGTAAAATAAACTACATGGCGATAAAGAAATCAATAACACATAAATGCAAATACCTGCAAGTACTGCCACGGCTGCATGAGCGTGTCGCGAGCGTCCTCCTTACTCATGTGGACGAAGCGGTCGGCGTGCCAGTCGCGGACGCATTGAACACGTGCCTCGTAGTGCATGCCAGTCACCCTCTTCCTTGCAAGCTGGTGTAGGACATCATCGCACGCATTCTCCTTGCCCTCGGCCCTCTTGAAGAATTTCTGCAACATCGGTAAAACAAGGGGCATTAGTGCAATTATTGTGAACCAAGGAGAGTGTATGAATGGTAAGAAGTCAAAAGTCACGTACCCAGAATTTGGCAACAACCAAATCCGCCGCGGTGCCGCGGCCAAGAGGATCTTCCGCGAGGCTGTAGTGCGCCCACCTCCAAGCTACGTCGCAGCCACCAGTAGGGAGATTGACTATCCCAGGGAAATACCATCTAAGTAGGCCCCCAAGGATGTTCGAGTACCCACGTGGCGGTCTCTGCGTCGGGTCTTCAAACTGGAACGAGCTGCACCATGAAACGACAACATCAATATGTATGTGATAATAATTTTGATAATGACAAAATTGCGATAACGAAATGCCAAAAAATAACATGTACCTCCTTCCATAGGGCACAAGAACAACGTGCCTGTAGCGCCAGCCTCTTCACGAGGGAGCTGTGTTATCCCACGCCGATATGGCTTCCTATCACGTGGCCTCAGCCTCTCCAAAGCTGGAACGTACTGGTAATCCTCCGGCTCACACCACTCTAGGCTTGGATCAGGATCGAACACTAAGTTCCCCAACCCCTCATCCTCCGAGAGGTCGTCCTCGTCCCCCTCCTCCTCCTGGTCCTCCCCACCCCCCTCCTCCTCCTGGTCCTCCCCACCCACCTCCTCCTCCTAGTCCTCCCCACCCCCGTGGTGCTCCTGGTCCTCCTCGTCATCATCATCGGCTGCGGGAGGGGGGCTAGGACTAGGAGTGAGTACCCGCGTCGCATTCTTCCTACGCGGCCGCCCTGTGGGAGCGACAGGAGGGGGGCTAGGAGGGGGGGTAGTAGCTCGGCCCCGCCTCGAAGTCCCTACACCTACCAAGTCCTTGAGCTTCTTTTTAAGACCGCCACCCCTTTTTTTTGGCGGCATGCTTCAATCACCTGCAAACACAAATGAAGAGAGTGGTTTATTAGTACGCAATATTGTAAAGAGATAAATATTAGTGAAAGCAACAGAAATATAAGTAGATGAACATTAATGAAAGCAACAAATAATGCAAAAGGATGAACATTAATTAATTAGTGGAAGCAACAAATAGCTACCATAGAGTTCTCTCAAACATAGCACGGAGTTCTTACAAATAACCTAGCTAGACAATCTCTATTACACGGAGTTATTACAAATAGGCTAGCCTCACAATTACTACTACATAGATCAGTATCCTGTGTCGCCATCCGTGATTGGACCGCGTGTCTCCTCATCGTCATCAGGCTCGGCGAACCAATAATCATCAATGAAACCTGGAGGTGGTCCATCTGCATCGAGGTCAATCCCTGCTTTGAACGCCTCGAGCAAACTCAGGTCTTTCGGGGCACGTACATCCTCGCCTTCATCTTCTCGCATTGTCTCCATCCATGCCCGTCTTCTTGTTCATCGTCTACGACCATGTCATCGATAGTCGGCAAGCCGATTGTGAAATGGCCGGGGAGCCCTTCTTCCTGATAAAACTCGACACTCCTTGCCGAGGGGTCTACGCGGCGGTAATCGTCCTTGTTTGGCGGGGCGGCCTATTGCGTGAAGGCACCGTCATCACAACATCCCATCCATGTAGACGTTTTGTCGGGTTTACGCACGCGTACGGAGATAGAATACTTGAAAGGCCTGGGTTGCCAAGATGTACACATCCTCTCCCTTATAAACGGAGTTCCTTTCAACTTCGACCAACCCAATTTCAGGATCCCGTCTCACCCGACGTGGGTCAAACCAATGGCATTTGAAGACGACGGGATTTAGCCCTTTGTGAAACCCGTAATTCAGCTCGTATATACCCTCGACTCTTCCATAGTAATGGAGCCCATCATCACCTTGACATACCACCCCACTATTTATTGTCTTCGCGTTGGGCCGGCTTGTTGTGTATTGATGGGTCTGGGAAGCGATACCCGTTCACGTCATAGGAGTTGAACGCTTCTACGGAATGGTCAAAGCCCCTAGCAATTTTTCTTAGCTCTGACTTCATCTCTTTGTCAGTTCTTGCCTACAAGTTTAGCACAAGAAGTTTAGAACGAGAAATGACCGATAAATGTAGGAAGTGCTAGCTAATTTAGATAGAATAGTACCAAATTACAAAACCAGCTACTGAAACCGAAACCGCCTCCCTTATCGAAAATTTGCTTGGATTCTTCCGGTAGGCTCCTGTGGGTATTCTTCCAATGTATAGCCTTGAATTTCCTATACCGATGAAAAGAGGAAGAGTTAGCCACGAACATACGAGTGAATGTTTGCGAATAATTAAATGGTTCGCACTTACTCGATGTACGGCTTCACTTCGACCATGGTGTTTAAGACATACGAGTGGATCAAGGTCCGCTCAGGTAGGTCCGTTCTGTACGGCTTCGAGCCACTTGACTTGCCACCAAGCCCCACGAAGATGCTAAGCTTGGGTACTTCTTCATTGTTGGCGGCATTGTAACGGAGGACCGGGTTGTGCTTTGTGGGAATGTTGGGATCATAGTGCTTAGTGGTGAAGTTTGCCACCTCCACGTTCAGGACTGCCTCGGCTATGGATGCTTCGATCTTGCATTGATTGCCAGTCATTTGACGAAGCTTTTGTGTTTCTCTCTCGGGACCAAACTGCCAACGGCCCCAATTCGGGCCCCCCTTTAAGCACTCCTCCGCGAGGTGCAGGATCATGTGTTGCATCGGATTAAAAAACCCTGGAGGAAAGATCTTCTCCAGATCGCAAAGCAACACGGGTGCCTCTTCATCCAGCTTCTCAATCACTTTAGTGTCTAACTCCCTAGCACAATTCTGGCGGAAGAAAATACTCAACCTCGCTAGCACTCGCCAAGTCTTCTCAGGGACATAGCCTCGAATCATCACCGGCATTATCCGCTCAAGCCATATGTGGTAGTCATGACTCTTCACCTTGTACTCGCAGCGTTTCAATGTTCAGGCCCCTCATCCGCTTGGCTGCGAACCCATCGGGGAAAAACAAGGAGTCCTTCATCCATTGGAAGACCTCCCTTTTTTGGGCCTTTGTGAGGCAGAACGGAGCGTGTGGCTTAGTCCAAGTTTTTTTGGCACCATTAGGTGGCTGCATGTTCAACTCCGGTCTATCACACCACATTTCTTGATCAATTCGAGCCTTTATGTTATCCTTCGTCTTCTCAGTGTCCACAATAGTGCTCCAAATGGCTTCACTGATATTCTTCTCGGTGTGCATTACATCAATGTTATGCGGGAGCTCGAGAAACTCAAAGTAAGGGAGCTTCCATAAGCACGGCTTGTGAGTCCATTGGTGTGTCTCCCCATATCCTAAGAAACCATTCCCATCGGGCTAGGCTGAAGAGCAACTAACTCGGCCTTGAATTCCGTTCCGGTCTTCGGAAATGGCATCGGGCCACGGACAACACGGCCTTTCTTGAAACTCTTTCCATCACTCCTGAATGCATGCCTCCGCTCAAGGAACCGTCGAGCTTCATCAAAGCATGAATACTTGCCTCCCTTGTTTAGCCGTAAGAAAGTCACGGCCTGTCCGCACCTTGTGGGCAAGGCCACTTCCCATGTGTACACCACCCGCAGAACAAAGCACGTGGCCGGCAGGTCATGCAGTGGACGTGTGGTACCACACATACATATCGAAGTACTCCTTCTTTGATGCGTCATATGTTCGGATCCCGCGACCTTCCCAGCCACGAACCAAGTCATCCACCAGCGGTTCCAGGTACACATTCATGTTCTTGCCCGGGTATTTGGGCCCTGGGATTATCATCGACACAAACATGTTCTCTCGATCTCATGCGGACGCTGTGGGGAGGTTCATGGGAATAACAAACACCGGCCAACAACCGTATACTGCAGCCGACATACCATATGGATTGAACCCATCGCTTGATATCGCAATCGCTACGCTCCTCGGGTCAGCTGCTTTCAGTGGAAATTTCTTCAGAAAGTTCTTCCATGCAGTACCATCCGACGGATGTATCATCTTGTCGGTGTATCTTGTTCCTTCCACGGCCCACCTCATCCGCCGGGCAGTATCCTCGGTCATGAAGAGCCGCTGGATCCTCGGTAGAACCGGAAGATAGCGGAGGATATTCTTGGCAACCGTGGTCCGCCTCTTCGACCACCACCATTGCGGTCTACCTCAAAGTACCTAGAGGAATTGCATTTGATGCAATAATTTGTGTCGCCGTGCTCCTCTCTCGAATAGCATGCATCCCTTTGGACAAGCGTGTATCTGCTGAGATGACATCTTAAGGTCACTGAGCAATTTGGTCGAATAGTAGAAGTTTTGCGGCAAGAGGTGCCCTTTCGGCAGAAGGCTGCCTACGATGACCAGAAGTTCATCGAACCCATCTCTGCACAAGTTCCTATGGCACTTCAAGGCCATAAGGCGAGCGATGGCATCTAGTTGGGTAACCTCTGTATTTTCATGTAGGGGTTTCTCGCGAAGCAAACAGAGCCTCATAGTACTCCTTTGTGTTTTCCTCCGGTCCTCACTTGTCTCCGCATCCTGAGGTGTCTCCACCTCTACATGAGAGCTTTCGTGCACATTACCATTAGCCAAGTTTTCTAAGCACCTATCAAAACCGGTGTCATATTCCCCCTAGGTTGAATCTCGCCGCACCTCCTTCCTAGCACGTTTCTTTGCCTTTTCTCCATGGTAAGTCCAAATCTGTAGGACGGTGTGAACCCAAACTTGATCAGGTGCATACTCATAGTTTCCTTGTCCTGTGCCTTTCGGTTAGCGCACTTACTACAAGGGCACCAAACACTTATAGGTCTGCTAGGGATGGCAAACGCCCTATCCACAAACTGCTCGGTCTTTTCTCCCCATTCATCAGTATAGTCCCACTGACTGATTCTGCCATCGTACATCCAGCCATGATTATCCATCCTCTAATCAGCAACAAAACAGACGAACATAGCATTTATATATCAAATAGGAAATAAATGCATCATATATTTATTTATTTTACGCGTGCATCAACCTGAAACTCTACTAGGTGGGCTCTAGCAGCCGCCGGATCCGTAGATTGAGTACGTTCTCCCAGCTCTACCCCGATCCGAGACAGAATTTCGGCAGCACCTCCCCGCTGCTCTCCCGATACACGTCTCGGCAAAAAGCCGAGAGGGGTGTGCATCCGGAGAACAACGGGGAGGCGCTACCGAAATCCTGTCTCGGATCGGGGTAGAGCTGGGAGAACGTACCCAACTACGCATCCGCCGGCTGTCCCGATAAATGCCGTAAAAGTTACGGTTCATAATATGCGAGACCACTAATGCATATTTATCCGCGTAACCCTTACGGTCGGGAAGAGACGCCTAGGTATCGCGACAGACTTGGTGATCTAGACACACAAAAAAACCTAGGTACAACAGAGGCGAACGGATTCTCACCCTCGAAGCGTGATCGACAACAAGCGAAGAAGATCAACGACCCTCTGAGAGAATCGCCGAAGAAGATCCGGAACGCCCCGTCAAACACCCCCGCGACGCCGCCCCTCGTGTCCACCTCGAAGCATCGCCTGCATAACGAGAAAAATAGTCATGCAAGTGAACAAGAATTTTTTACAATAGTGGTATAACAATATTACTTCACCATAAAGAATTTCCTTCCGGCACATTATCTTATTTTTGCCATATGGGGCTAGTTTTAACATATCCGTATCATAAACACCTTTTTCAAAGCTAAATTCCTATTTCTAATTTATACTAAACACTAAAATATTATACTAAACTAAAATCCTATATCTAAGCGGTCGATCTTGATGGCTGGGTGCTCGCATGAACTAGGAGCGGATCGCCAAAACAAGGAGGCGCTACAAATCGTGGGGCTCCAGATTACTATCTCGCTTCACCTCCAGCGCCTCGAAGAGCTTTCCGTTATTGCGGCCAAGAGATCCTCACCGCTGTTGCATTTGCATCTACGGAATTGCAACTGATTGGCATTGTCACTGATTCTTTGCATCTACTCATTTGCTACTGATTGCTATTGCGCGCTACTGATTGTTTGTATACTTTATATATTTCTTTGCATGTACCGACTAGAACAAAAAAAGTAAGAGATAGAAAAATTGCTAACCTTAATTGAGCAGCGATGCGGGATCGGAGGCAGGGCAGGCCGCAGCGACGCGGGAGGCAGGGCAGGGCGGCTCGAGGGGCAGAGGAGCAGGAGGCAGGGCGGCTCGACGCGGGAGGCAGGGCAGGGAAGGGGCGGCCCAGGCGGTGGCGGCTGACCGGAGGGGCAGAGGAGCAGGAGGTGGGCGACGGCGGCCTACCTACAGAGCTCGCCTGCTGCGTGGGCGGTGGGGGCTGGCGACGGCGGCTGGCCGGAGGGGCCAGCAGCGGCGGCTGCGTGGGCGGAGGGGCCAGCAGCGGCGGCTGCGTGGGCGGGTGGGGCCAGCAGCGGCGGCTGCGTGGGCAGTGGGGGCTGGCGACGGCGGCTGGCCGGAGGGGCAGAGGAGAGCAGGAGGTGGGCGGCGGCGCTTGGCGCGTGGGAGGAGGCAGGTGGGGGCGCGTGCTCGATCTGGCCAGGAACACCTGGTCGGATCGATACGTTTTAGGGTTAAGTGGTGGCCTTTGCCGTGAGCAGGCCTTTGCCGTGCGGCAGGGGCGCTTTGCCGTGCGGCAAGGACTTTGAGCCCTAAACCCCTCTAAATCCCTAAACCACGACGCCGGAGCTGCAGAACCATGCATCATAAACCCTAACCCTAACCCTAAACCCTAAACCTATACCTAACCATAAATACTTACCCTTTAACCTAAACCCTAGCCCTAGCCCCTAAACCCTAGCCCTAACCCTACACCTAACCCTAACCAGTAGACCAGGCACACCGTCAATCGTGTGATAATGGCTCTAGCTGCGGGTGTATGTGCCAAAGGGTCCCAATCTTTGGTTCTCCATGTGTATATGTACTAAACAAACCTAAAAGAATGAAAAGTTACATTGGTGCACCCTCGCGCGGAGAAATCTAGGGGGGTAGACCCGCCGGGGCACGCGTTCCGCTGTTTTGGGGGAAGGAGGGGGATAACGACCGCCGGAGCACCGGAACCCCACCAAACCTTGCATGTGGACCTATGCTATGTGTCAAAGTGTGATGCTAGGTGTAATGGTGCAAAAGTAGCTCCCCTAAACCCTAAACCCTAAACTGGGGAGGCTTCGAGCCCTAAACCCCTCTAAATCCCTAAACCACGACGCCGGAGCTGCAGAACCATGCATCATAAACCCTAACCCTAACCCTAAACCCTAACCATAAATACTTACCTTTAAACTAAACCCTAGCCCTAGCCCCTAAACCCTAGCCCTAACCCTACACCTAACCCTAACCAGTAGATCAGGCGCACCGTCGATCGTGTGATAATGGCTCTAGCTGCGGGTGTATGTGCCAAAGGGTCCCAATCTTGGTTCTCCATGTGTATATGTACTAAACAAACCTAAAGGAATGAAAAGTTACATTGGTGCACCCTCGCGCGGAGAAATCTAGGGGGTAGACCCGCCGGGGCACGCGTTCCGCTGTTTTGGGGGGAGGAGGGGGATAACGACCGCCGGAGCACCGGAACCCCACCAAACATTGCATGTGGACCTATGCTATGTGTCAAAGTGTGGTGCAAGGTGTAATGGTGCAAAAGTAGCTCCCCGGTGTGACCTTCCTCACATTTGGGCGATAACACTTAGCAGATTTTCCGAAGAGCGTATTAATTGCTCCGAAACCCTGATATATGTGGGGGATGAACATGGAGAGTAATTTTGTATTGCACATTGTCTTAAGTAACACTAATAAATATTCATCAAAAAGTGAAACTAATAAAAAAAAAATATAAGTATGAGATGAAATAAAATAGAAAGGAAAACAAATAAAATGAAGTACAACACACGGCAAAGAACGAGTCGCACGGCAAAGGCTCCTTTGCCGTGCATTTTGTCTGGCCTCACGGCAAAGAGAAGCCCACGGCAACGTCCTAGTCCTTTGCCGAGCATGGTTTCTTTGCCGTGCGGCCTTATTTTGCCTTTGCCGTCATGATTTCTTTGCCGTGCGCGTTTGAGGGACTTTGCCGTGCGTGGGGACGTTGCCGTGCGGCACGCGTGAGGTTGCCGTGCAGCAAATCATTGCCGTGCGCCAACCTGTATCTTTGCCGTGCACATTTTCGTTGCCGTGCGTGCTTCTTGCGTCGCACGGCAAAGAAATCTTTGCCGTGCGGTGGCTCACGGCAATGATTTGCTGCACGGCAGCGCCTGATTTTCCCGTAGTGAACGTGCTAAAACACTGATTTTGTTGTGGAGGATCTGGTATGTGCAAAATGAGATCACTCACCAAAAACCTGCACCCCCGGTTGAAGACTCCTAACGTTTCATGGTGAATTATTTAGATTCACTACTCAACATCCCGAAAAAAGATCTGGTAAAGGGGAAGATGGTTGTATCATATGACAACGGGTTCAAGTGTGACAAGGGTGTAAGCGATAAGCACTAGAAAGTGTGAAAGAAGTGGATACCACCAATGTAGGGTTAGGTGAAATTGACAGTATATAGATGGGTCCTGGTTCGCGTGGCAAGGAGGGAGCTGGTGTGGTGGTTCGGAACCACATGGGAGAGGTGATTGTGGTAGCCTATAAACATCTCCAATCATGCCAGGATGCCAATGAAGCTGCACTTAAGGCGCCGGAGGAAGGCATGAAGCTGACACTCCTCCGAACGAATGAGCCTATCACTGTTGAAACCGAATGTGACGTCACGCTGGATCTAATAAAGGAAACTACACCGAATATTTCTGTGTATGCATTCCAATTCGCAAGGATTAGAGAGTTGATTTGTAAAAGAGAGTGCACATGTATAAAACTAGACCGGACTGCAAATAGAGTCATGGTTTAGCACAGGCAAAGACACATGTTTGACTTAGTCAGACCCCACCAGAGGTTGCCGATGCTATAGCTAAAGAGTGTAACTCTATTTCTATTTAATAATATATCTTTTTCCCCGTAAAAAATTTGCATGCAAATATTTGTCAAATTAATATTTGACTTCCTCAGAAGTTCACGTGCAACATTTTTTTCTCCACGTCTGTCAAGTGAAGAAAAAACCTTCTTCTGCACAACCAAGTCATGGAAAGTATATTCTAAATGTCAAATCATGATGTGGCCAGACTGCACTTACCTGGTAACAAATCAAATCAAATCCGCGTCATAATTTTCTTTCTCTTTGAATTTTCTTAGATACCCCTCAAATCAGCGATAGACATATATAACTTAATACTAGTACTCTCTGTGACTTGTAAATTGTACCGTAAAAGACCTCTTATGACATGGCTCCTATGGATTTTGCACGTGTAAAACTTAGGACTTAGCTGATATGTCTCGAAACCAAATTGGGAAAAAAATCGAGCACCAAAATGATGACAAAACATTGAATCTTTTAATCGAACATACTCCCGAAAAGACTCATTGGCAACTAAAAAACTATTCGTTCGGATGTTTCAATGTCTATAACTCTATATACAAGAAACCCTTCCTCTGATGTCCAAGGTCACGGACGCGTATCTCGAGGAAAGAATCCATAGAGGAACACCGTTGCTGGAAGATAGAGGAACACTACTGCTAGATTGCGGTGAACGTTAAGTGCGGCAACAAAACACTAGTGCATGTAGAGCGTGTTGGGCCGGAGCAGTAGGGACGCAGGCGGTCGAACACGCGTTTATGCAGGAACTACAAGGCACCGGACCGCCCATCTAGGAGATGCTTCCCAGCGTGGGCGCTGCCGTGGATGGAGTCAACAATCCCTCTCCACCAGAGTCCCAAATCTCTGTCAGAATGGACGGTTCCTGCCGGAGCAATACCCTCTCCACCAGACTATGCGTTTCCGCAATGTAGTCGGACATGCTGGAAAGCTTATGCTTCAGGCAACTTCATCTTATGTAGCCACTCCATTAGCACAACGAGCTAATTATCACACAATCTACAGAAAAGCTTTAGGGTTGAAATTCCATTCTTCTTTGGATCCGTGATTTGCTACAATCCTGATGTCTATGATTCTCATTTGCTCTCCCATCTCTCATGTTTGTCTCCCCTGTTCGTGGGGAGTTGCAGTCTATCTGAGATGTTATCTTATTTGTGTAGCAATGGAATACTGTATATATAGGATGAAAGCATTACTCACACACAATGGTGACAGTCGCTGGAGCCATGGAGTGATCATTGTTTATGTTAGTATTATGTCTCGAAACCAAGTTGGAAAGAAATCGAGGAGAAAAAATATTGAATCTCTCGTAATAAAACATACTCCCAAAAAGACTCGTTGGCATCTTAAAAAGAAGACTTGTTGGGATGATTCAGTGTCTCTATACAAGTGAAGAACCCTCCTTCCCATTTCCATGGACGTATCGAGAAAAAAATCCATAGAGGAATACTATTGTTGGATGATAGAGGAACACTACTGTTACACGGCAGTGAGAGTTAAGTACGCCGGTGAAACACTAGTTCTTTGTAGAGCGCGTTTTTAGCCGGAGCAATAGCGTCGCAAGCGGCCGACCACATGTTTAAGCACAAACCATCCATCTGGGAGAGCTTCCCCAGTGTAGGCATTGCCGTCGAAAGAGACAACCATCCCTCTGCAAGGTCTCTCCGATCTCTGTCGGAATAGACGGTACATTTTTTCGAAATTGGGAACATAGCCATGCGGTCTCTGTATCAATCGATGCACACAGTCGTTTTTACATCAAAATTCCAGAAGACATAGTTTTCAGCTTAGGGAGCGATGCACATGCCCTCTCCAACTGAGTGATGTCCAGTCCACCCAAGCAAGCGTTTCCACAATGTAGTCGGACATGCTGGCAAGCTTATGCTTCAGGCAACTTCATCCTTATACTTAAGGCAACTTCATTTTACATAACAAGGACATTAGCATAACGGGGTAATTATCACACAATCTGCGGAAAAGTTTCAGGGCTGAATTTCCCTTGTTCCGTGGATCCACAATTTGCTACAATCCTGATGTCTCTGCTTCTCATTTATCCCTAGATATTTCATGCTTCTACCATTTTCACGAAGAGTTGTCGCCTGTCTGATATGTTATCTAGTTTCCATAAATGATGGAATATACTCTATATAAAAGGAAAGCATTATTCACACATAAAAGTGACGATAGGTGGTGGAGTGATGGAGTGCTCATTATGTACGTCACTAGTATGTGTCCGCATGATGAATGCCCTGGGGGAGGCATAATTTAATCTGTGTAGTCAGTGAAAACAAGTAGATATCCTCAATTCCTATCTACATCTCCATCGCGAGGGAGTTGCCTCCTTGGTTGCTGACTGCTATAAAGAAGCGTATTCGTGTGTTCTTCTGGAAGGGTTTAGAGAGACTGAACGAAACGGGTGGCAATGCCTCGTTGCTTGGGGTAAGGTCCGTCGACCGGTTGAGCTTGGCAGGTTAGGCATCATGAATCTCAAGCTTGTAAGTTATGCCCTAAGAATTTGATGGTTGTGTATGCAAATAAGGAAAGTGGGCAGTTGGAATGGGCCAGGCCACACTTTTGACCCGGAATTGCAGGCCATGTTGGACGCTCCCCTCTGTGTGTCATCGTTGGCGGAGAGTGTATGGCGTTGGTTTGGGCGAAACCTATTCACCGCTCATAGCGGGCGCTATTTGGCGCTCCGCTCAGAGCGGGATGGTTTGGGCCGGCCCATTAGCGATGGCAGTGGTGTTTCTTTGTTTTTTCTTTCTTATTTTCGTCTGGTTTTTTCTCTGGTTCTTCTGGTTTTTACCCTAACTTATGGTTTTGTCGGTCGGTTTTTCTGAACTGTTCATGATTTGAACTTTTCGAATTTGAACTTATTTATGATTTTTTTTATTTGAACTTTTTTTCAATTTGAACAATTTTTAAGTTTGAACATTTTATTGTTTTGAACAATTTTTAAGTTTAAATATTTTAGTGTTTTGAACAATTTTTAAGTTAAAAATATGAACATTTTTTGCGTTCGAACTATTTTCAGATTTGATCTTTTTTAAATTTGAATAATTTTACATTTTGAACAATTTTTAATTTGGAACATTTTTTATATTTGAACTTTTTCAAAATTTGAAATTTGTTCGATTTTGAAATTTGTTCATTTCTGAAAATCGTTCAATTTTGAATTATTTGGTTTAGAATTTGTACAGATTTAAATTTGTTCGGTTTTAAATTTGTATAACTTTTTAAAACCGAAACAACAGTGCAATATATGGGACCAGCGACACAGTAAATGGGCCTGGCCCAACTAACGTTTCTTTGAGCGGAGCCATGGTCCCTCCCGCTTAAAGCGGGAAATAGGAGCGCCCGTTGGTTTGGCTTGATGCCAGGAATCGTTGTTCTGTTTTCTGTCTTCTAAAAAACAAACTGACACCATAAACTACTAGTACTACCCATATGGTAGGCTACTTCATGTATTTTATTGGGGCTAATGTCTGAAAAAGATAAGGTACACCACCATTATCATGTTTTTGGGGTTTTTTCTTGATAGATATAAGCACGTGACTCCTTACGGTTTCAAGCTACACCAGCGCAAGCAGGTAGTAGCAGCGGTCCATCCAGACACGAAAGTGAAACTCAAAATATTACTGTGCTCCTGATTTCAGCGTAAATTTTTGTGGCATACAAAAAAAAGATCTCTGAAAAATTGTCGAAGCATGGATTATGTTTCAAATATATGCCCCAAAGTCCAAATATTTCCATCCAACTGAACATAGAAATGCGTCCCTTCCTGGTGACAGACATCACGGTCCACCTGAACAAGCATGGCCCATTCTCCAATGGGTTGTCAGGACGTTTGGATGGGAGCTTGGATACACTCGTGTATGCATTTCCGCAATACAATTACTCTCTCCGATCCATAATAAGTATCGTTGATTTAATACAACTTTGTACCAAATAAGCGACATTTGTTACGGGTCGGAGGAAGTGTAGCAGATACCATATGAAGAAGGGTTAGGTTTGGGACAGCCGGACAGGTAACAAAAATGTCAATATATTAGCATTAGGATGTTGTCATTAACGGAAGTTTTTAAACCTGAAGAGATTGACAACTGAGACACGACAGTTAAGCTATGTCCCAGATTTGACGATCCCGTTTTGTCTTCTAAATACGCTACAGCTTGTGTTGAAGCGGCAGATATGCATCACCTTATGTCATGCAAACATCTTCTTTGCTACATTTGTAGTTGACATTTGTGCCATTTGCTTTATATAATTTTCGTTTAAATCACATTTTATGTGCTGTATTTGAAGCCAGACACGTAATTAGATTGAAGTATCATGCATTTGATGAGAGATATATCAGAGCCCTTAGCCAGCCTTGGTGCTCATTATCTACTTTAAATCTTCGATTTCAGATCCCTTCTCTGAAACATTTCTTTCAAAATGAGGTAAACCCCGGCATCTACATCGACACATGCACACCTGCCTTCTCTGAAACTACCAGAAGGTTCGAAATACCGTAGTGTAGGTAATCACATAGTCACGCGTCATGCAATCCACGGAGATTCTAATGAAGTGGACGGCCTAGCATCAGTTGCGGAACAGTGTACTAATCTTCTGATGTCCCCAATTCCCGTATCCATGCCTTGACAATCACATCTCTTCTCTATGTGGCTTTATCTTCCCGTATATGTGATTGTAATCTATCTGATGTGCTAAATATGTACTACATCCAGTAAAGGGAGAGGTCAAAATACCAGTGAGAATGAATGGACAATTTGGCTTTTATGTACATCAGTGGACAATGGGTGGTATGTATATATAGTTATATACACAGAGCAGAGTTGAGAGCATTATTCACAAATGTGTAAAAGGTAGGTTGAGTATTCAATATATTTATGTGTACTCCAACAGTCCTACAGAATATAAAATTTTAACCTCTCGTTTAGGGTTTCCTGCTCCGGAGGCGACTCGGCCACCACTGTGAGATCGGGCTGGACTCCGGCCTCTCCCCTAGTTTACCCTACTTTTCCTGCTGCTTTGGCTGGCTTTCGAATCTATGTGTGCTTCCAATCCGTTTCCCCTCGTCGTTGTTCTCTCGTCTGGCTGCTAGGGTTGCTGCGGCGTGAAGGATCATGGTGGCGAAGGATGATGGGGCGGCCAGATCGGTCTCCGTGAGTAAGGTGCTGCTGGGTGAGGACGTGGGTGCTACCTCTGGCACCACCGCGTCATCTGCTGGAGGCAGGGATGCGGATCTAGATGACATGTTCAGCCATCTTGAGCTGAACGAAGATGAATTGGATGATGTGGTGATCGGGATTGAAGAGGCAAGAGAGTATCAACAATCTGCTAGATGGCTTGCAATTGGAGAAGATGAAAGCAGTGTGGATCCTGTCCCGTGATCCGATTTGTAGAGAAGCTGGTGAAAATCTCTTAATCTTCCAAATGCACTGCCTAGGTGATTGGAAGAAACTAGTCCACCAAGGTCCTTGGACCTTTCGAGGCTTGGGTGTGCTCATAGAGGAGTATGATAGTTTGAGTGATCCTGAGCAGTTTGTTTTTGGTGGCCTCTATGTCTGGACGCAAGTTCATGGCATAACCGAACTATATCGGAAGCAAGATGTGGTTGACGACCTCACCCGGCGTGTGGGGAATGTTAAGGAGGTACAATTGTCTCCAAAATTATTCTACGAAGGAAACTACGAAGGAAACCTCACCCCACCAGAGGTTGCCGATGCGATAGCAAAAGACTGTAACTCTATTTCTATTTAATAATATATCTTTTTCCCCGTAAAAAGTTTGCGTGCAATTATTTTTCAGATTAATATTTGATCTTGTTGCTACATTCTATATGACGACGATGATGATTTTTCTGTGATCCACCTCATATGATTTAAATGCTACATTTACAGCTAATTAAACTCTGAATTAACTGCCATTTCTCAGGCAGAAATATTAAAAAAATGGTAGAAGTTGCGTCGATGGCATTGCAGTCGGCACATACCTTTGGCCGTGCCCAATGGTAAGGTCTGTGCCGACAGCAACACCGTCGGCATAGCTGCTGACATTTTTTTGTTCGTTTCCGGGTCGGCTCGGGCGAACTGTGCTGATGTTACTGCCGTCGGGAACAGGATCAACCATGTGGACGCATGGCAGTTCAGCGGCAGCCGACCCGTAGGGCTGTAACCTCCTTCCTAGGCCAACGACTGTTAGCTGTCCGGTGGGTCCCACACCGCCTCTGCCGACGGCTACTGTGCCGATGGCTCAGGTCGACCATCCGACTGGCCCCTGTGCCGAGGGCATATTGTGCCGACGGCTGTCGTCGGCACATGTCTGGGCCGACAACAAGGCAGGCTGTGCCGACTGCCGCCGGCCGTCGGCCCCTTGACTGGTTTTCTAGTGTCTCCACATCTGTCAACTGAAGAAAAACCCGTCTTCTGCTCAATCAAGTCATGGAAAGTATATTCTGAATGTCAAATCATGATGTGGCCAGATTGCACTTACCTGGTAATAAATCAAATCAAACCCGCGTCATAATTTTCTTACGTTCCAAATTTTCTTAAATACCCCTCAAATCAGCGATAGACATATATAACTTAATACTAGTACTCCCTGTGACTTGTAAATTGTACCGTAAAAGACCTCTTATGCAATGGTTCCTACGGGTTTGCACGTGTAAAACTTAGGACTTAACTGATATGTCTCGAAACCAAATTGGGAACAAATCGAGCACCAAAATGATGACAAAACACTGAATCTTTTAATCAAACATACTCCCGAAAAGACTCATTGGCATCTAAAAAATGATTCGTTGGGATGTTTCAATGTCTATAACTCTATATACAAGAAACCATCACTATGATGGCCACGCAGTCACGGTCACAGACGGGTATCACGAGGAATGAATCCATAGTGGAACACCGCTACTAGAAGACAGAGGAACACTACTGCTAGACAGCGGTGAACGTTAAGTGCGGCAAAGAAACACTAGTGCATGTAGAGTGTGTTGGGCCGGAGCAGTATGGACGCAAGGGGTCGAACAAGCGTTTATGCAGGAACCAGCACCCGTCGACGTTGTTAAGGGTGTACAAGGCGCCGGAGCACTCATCTGGGAGAAGCTTCCCAACATAGGTGATGCCGTAGATGGAGTCGACAATCCCTCTCCACCAGAGTCCCTGATCTCTGTCGGAATGGAGGGTATCTGCCGGAGCAATTAATACCCTCTCCAACAGAGACTATGCGTTTCCGCAATGTAGTCAGACATGCTGGCAAGCTTATGCTTCAGGCAACTTCATCTTATGTAGCCACACCATTAGTATGTAGCGACTCCATTAGCACAACGAGCTAATTATCGCGCAATCTACGAAAAGCTTTAGGGTTGAAATTCCATTATTCTTTGGATCCACGATTTGCTACAATCCCGATGTCTCTGATTCTCATTCGCTCTCCCATCTCTCATGTTTGTGTCCCCTGTTCATGGGGAGTTGCAGTCTATCTGATAAGTTATCCAATTTGTGTAGCGATGGAGTATTGTATATATAGGAGGAAAACATTACTCACACATAATGGTGACAGTCGGTGGAGCCATGGAGTGATCATTTTTTATGTCAGTATTATGTCTCGAAATCAAGTTGGACAAAATATTGAATCTTGTAATAAAACGTACTCCGAAAAAGACCCGCCGACATCTAAAAAAGAAGACTTATTAGGATGGTTTGGTGTCTCTATAGAAGTGAAGAAACCCTCCTTCCCATTGCCATGGACGTCTCGAGGAAAAAATCCATAGAGGAACATTGTTGTTGGACTATAGAGGAACAATACTGCTAGACGGCAGAGAGAGTTAAGTACGACGATGAAACACTAGTGCTTGTAGAGCGCGTTGAGATGGAGCAGTAGCGTTGCAAGAGGCCACACACATGTGCATGCACGAACCAATAGCCGTCGACACTGTCAAGGGTATGCAAGGCGCCAGACCGCCCATTTGGGAGAAGCTTCCCAGTGTAGGCGTTGCCGCCGACAGAGACAACAATCCCTCCGCAGAGGTCACCGGTCTCTGTTGGAATAGAAGGTAATTTTTTCGAAATGGGAAACATAGCCCCGGTCTGTGCATCAATTGATGCACGCAGCCGTTTTTATTGCCGAGTTTCAGTAGTCATAGTTTTCAGCTTAGGGATCACATATGGTGCTCACAAAGATCAACTAGCCGAAACAAAAGATAGATGAAGTGCCTACGCATCTTGGTTGAGCGATGCACATGCCTTCTCCAACTGAGTGTTGTCCAGTCCACCCGACCATGGGTTTCCACAATGTAGTCGGACATGCTAGCAAGCTTATGCTTCAGGCAACTTCTTCTTACGTAGCCAGGCCATTAGCACAACGAGGTAATTATCACAGAATCTGCAGAAAAGTTTCAGGGCTGAAATTCCCTCGTTCCGTGGATCCACAATTTGATACAATCCCGATGTCTCTGCTTCTAGTTTGTCCCTAGAGATATCATGTTCGTCTACCCTTTTCATTGAGACTTGTCGCCTATCTGATATGTTATCTAGCTTCCGTACTTCCGTAGATGATGGAGTATATATTCTATATAAAGGTAAATCATTATTCACACATAAGGGTGACGGTAGTTGGTGGAGTCACAGAGTGCTCATTATGTATGTCAGTAGTATGTGTCCACAAGATGAATGCCCGGGGGAACGAATAATTTAACTCTTTGTAATCAGTGAAAACAAATAAACATCCTCAATTCCCAATAATTTTCTTGTTTTTGGCTGTGTGTATCCGTAGTGCCATTAGGGCGGTGCGTTGTTGCAGAGGTTGGGTGTAATTGGTATCTTCTTGATATTAATATATTCCCTTTATCGAAAATCCTCAATTCCCATCTAGCTCTCCATTGCAAGGGATTTTCCTCCTTGGTTGCTGAGTGCTACAGTGAAGTGTGTGTGTGCGTTCTTCTGGAAGGGTTCTGCCTCGTTGCTTGAGGCAAGGTCTGTCGACCGGTTGAGTTTGGCAGGTTAGGCATCATGAATCTAAAGCTTGTAGGTTACGCCCTCAGAATTTGATGGTTGTGTATGCAAATAAGGCAAGTGGGCTGTTGGAACGGGCCTGGCCTCACTGTCGACCCGGAAGTGCAGGCCATGTTGGACGCTCCCCTCCGTGTGTATGGCGTTGGTCTGGAGGCCTGATGCCTGGAATCGCTGTTCAGTTTTGTGTCTTCTAAATAAACAAATTGACATCATAAAATAATAGTACTACCCATATGGTAGGTTACTTCATGTACTTTATTGGGGCTAATGTCTGAAAAAGATAGGGTACGCCCACATTATCATGGTTTTGGGGTTTTTTTTTGACAGATACGAGCCCATGACTCCTTGACAGTTTCAACTTCCAAGCTACACCAGCGCATGCAGGTAGTAGCAGCAGTCCATCCAGACACCAAAGTGAAACTCAAAATCTTACTATGGCAAACTCAAAATCCATAGACGAATACGACTGCTAGGTGCGCGACAATTCTAGCAACAAAACACTAGTGCTTGTAGACCGTGTTGGGCTGGACAACTAGCTAGCTTCGCTAGTGGTCCCACACCCGTTACAGCAGAAC
The DNA here is from genome assembly GCF_019359855.2 of Lolium perenne. Taxonomy (NCBI): domain Eukaryota; kingdom Viridiplantae; phylum Streptophyta; class Magnoliopsida; order Poales; family Poaceae; genus Lolium; species Lolium perenne. Next base: position 11,226,195 of record NC_067250.2, on the reverse strand, counting down.
CCAAGGAACTGGTAGTCGTCGACACCGTTAAGGTTGTACAAAGCACCGGACCGTCCATCTAGGAGAGGCTTCCCAGTGTAGGCGCTGTCGCTGACGGAGAAGTCTCCAATCCCTTCGCAGAGGTCTCCGGTCTCTGACGAGAAACAAGGTCCCTTCTAGAGCAATGCCCAGGCCATCCGACCATGCTTCACCACAATATAGTTGTACGTCCCGGATGTCTCTGTATTCAACCAAACTTTCACATAGCCAGTCGATTAGCCCAACGAGGTATGCATCACGGAATCAACGGAAAACTTTCAGGCCTCAATTTTCAGAGTTGTTTGCAACAGCGATTTGCTACCATCCTGATGCCTCCGATTCTCATGTGTGCTTACATCACTCTGGGTTGTTATAAAAGCGACAAGCAAATAACGAAGAACGAAACAAGAACACACGCAGGGGACACAAGATTTAACGTGGAAAACCCCTTCCAACACAGAAGGGGAAAAAACCACGGGCGCCAGCCAGCAAAACTTCACTATATCGGGAGGTGTTTACAAACGCCGTGGGTTATCTTATAATCTGATCAACCCTAGCCGGCGGCTTACAAGATGTATATATCGGCCCAAGCCTCCGGCGACGGGCCTCGCTCCGCTCGTCAGAAGTTAGCCTCCCTTTAGTATATGAATTTGGATCACAATACAACAAACTCCACCTTGAGACAAATTCCATCTTGTAGCATGAACTTCAACAATCTCCTGAACAACAAAGAGAAAACACTTGCTGGCGCCAACAGCCACTTGGGCTAAACAGTTATACCAACCAAGCTCGAGCAAAGCTCAAACTTGGAAACAGGAACTGGCTTTGTCATCATATCAGCAGGATTATCATGAGTACTTATCTTGCATACCTTCAGTTTACCTTGAGCAACAATGTCGCGAATATAATGGTACTTGATATCAATGTGCTTTGTCCTCTCATGGAACATTTGATCTTTAGTAAGGTATATTGCACTTTGACTATCAGAAAACAAGTTAATGCAAGAATCATCTCCACAAAGCTCAGCATACAAACCTTTCAACCAAACAGACTCTTTGCCAGCTTCATTAATTGCTATATATTCTGCTTCGGTCGTAGATTGGGCAACAACAGATTGTAACGTTGCCTTCCAACTCACAGCACATCCACCAACAGTGAACACATAACCTGTGAGGGATCTTCTCTTATCCAAATCGGCAGCAAAATCTGAATCCACATAGCCAACGAGTCCCTCACCGGTCTTGCCAAACTTCAAGCAAGCTTTGGATGTGCCACGAAGGTACCTGAAAATCCACTGAACAGCTCTCCAATGTTCTTTACCAGGATCAGCAAGATATCGACTGACCAAACTCATAGCATAGGATAAATCAGGACGAGAACAAACCATGGCGTACATCAAGGAACCAACAGCACTAGAATATGGAACTCGAGACATGTACTCAATATCTTCATCAGTACTAGGACATTGCAATGCTGACAATTTGAAGTGGGAAGCAATTGGTGTACTAACAGACTTTGCATCATGCATATTAAAACGATGAAGAACTTTCTGAATGTAATTATGCTGACTAAGAAATAACACACTAGATTTTCTGTCTCTTGTAATTTCCATACCTAGTATTTTCTTAGCAGCACCAAGATCCTTCATCTCAAACTCACTACTTAATTGTGCTTTCAAAATAGTGATCTCTTTCTTGCTCTTGGCAGCAATCAACATATCATCAACATATAACAGCAAGTATATTGGTGATCCATTAACAAACTTGATATAGACACAACTATCATACTTAGATCTCTTAAAATCATGTGCAAGCATAAATGAATCAAACCTTTTGTACCACTGTCTTGGGGACTGTTTCAGACCATAAAGGGACCTCTTCAACTTGCAAACAAGATCCTCCTTACCAGGCACAACAAAACCTTCAGGTTGGTCCATGTATATCTCCTCCTCAAGCTCACCATGCAGAAAAGCAGTCTTTACATCTAGCTGCTCAAGCTCAAGATCACGCATAGCCACAATACCAAAGAATGCACGAATGGAACTATGCTTCACAACCGGAGAGAATACATCATTATAATCAATACCTGGAATTTGGCTGAAACCTTTTGCTACTAACCTTGCCTTAAACCTTGGAGGCTCACTAGGAGACAAACCTTCCTTTCTTTTAAATATCCACTTACAGCGGACAGCCTTCTTTTGTTTAGGCAAGGGCACAACATCCCATGTGCCATTCTTGTCAAGCGATTGCATCTCCTCTTGCATAGCAGAAATCCACTTCACGCGGTCAACGGATGCAACGGCCTCAGTATATGTAGCAGGTTCAGTACCATGCTCCACCTGTTCAGCACAACTCAAAGCATGAGCAACAAGATTACATTCTTCAATTAAACGAGGACGTGGACCTTTGTTACGCCTCGGTCTATCAGCAGCAATGGAACTATTTGTTTGCTGCAAAACAGGTGGTGAGTGCTGAACAACAGTGTTATCATTTTCAGCAACATCATTTTCTTTCTCCTCCACGTGCTCCACCTGCACGCTAATCCTCTGTTGTTCATCATCAGAATTATCAGAAAAATCAACAGCATCAGTAACATCTGTAGATGAACTCTTATAAAACATAACAGCCTCATTAAAGACAACATTCCTGCTATGCAAAACTTTCTTAGTTTCAGGATTCCATAACTTGTATGCCTTAACTCCTGAACCATAACCAAGAAACACACACTTAACAGCCCTGGGCTCTAGCTTTCCATTATCAACATGAGCATAAGCAGTGCAACCGAAAACTCTCAACTGTGAATAATCAGCAGGTGAACCAGACCATACCTCAATAGGAGTCTTATCAAGCGGAATACAAGGTGACCTGTTTATCAAGTAACAGGCGGTGGAGGCTGCTTCAGCCCAGAAACGTCTATGCATACCAGCATTAGACAACATGCAGCGAGCCTTGGAGATGATGGTTCTGTTCATCCTCTCCGCCACACCATTCTGCTGAGGAGTATATGGGATGGTGTGGTGCCTCACAATGCCTTCATCGCTGCAATAATCATTGAAAACAGTAGAACAAAACTCCATGCCATTGTCAGTACGAAGCAATTTAACTTTCCTTTCTGTTTGCTTCTCTACCATAACTTTCCACTTTCTAAAAGCATCAAACACATCAGATTTATGTTTCAGAAAGAATGGCCACACTTTTCTGGAGTAATCATCTATGATAGTAAGCATGTAATTTGCACCACCAAGAGAAGTCTTGCGGGAAGGTCCCCACACATCAGCATGCACATAATCTAAAATCCCTTTGGTGGTATGAACGGAAGCATTGAATTTAACTCTTTTATGCTTACCAAAAATGCAGTGCTCACAGAACTCAAACTTACTCAAATTGCAGCCATCTAGCAGGTCTCTCCTGTGCAATTCTGCCATGCCATGTTCACTCATATGTCCAAGACGCATATGCCACAGATTAGTTTTACCAGGTTCATCAGGAATAACAGCAGCAGCAATACCAGACAATGTGCTACCTCTAAGAACATATAACTTTGCAGAATTCATATCACCAATCATGTGAACGAGAGAACCTTTTGTTACCTTTAGAACTCCGCGAGAACCGGAGTGTTTGTACCCGTCAACATCAAGGGTACTGAGAGAGATCAGATTTCTGGCCATGCCAGGTATGTGTCTCACATCTGTCAGAGTGCGTGTCATGCCATCATGCATTTTGATCTGAACGGAGCCAATGCCCACGATCTCACGTGGGTTGTTATCTCCCATACGCACAACATCTCCACTCTGCACAAACTCATAAGAACTGAACCAGTCTTTGTTACAGCAAATATGAAACGAACATGCAGAATCAAGGATCCACTCATCATTACCAGAAACACAACCAGCAAACACAACTAGGCAATCGCCATCAGAATTATCACTGGAAACAACAGCAGCCTTACCATCACCCTCAGATTTATTTTTCGGTTGGTAAGTGCCGTTTCTTTTTTCTTTGTTCTGCAACTTCCAGCAATCATCAATATTGTGGCTAGTTTTCTTACAGTACTTGCAGAACTTACCATCTCGTCCCTTGGACTTAGAGCGACCTCTGTCGGTCTTGCTCTTATCTCTGTTGTAGTTGTTGTAGTTGTTGTTTCTGTTCTCGGTCCTTCCTCGGACCTGCAGTGCTTCTGCCTTAGATGACGAACCCTCTGCCTGCACCATAGATTTCATCTTTTCCCTCTGCTGGAGGGCCTCATAAATTTCGGCAAGGGTTAGTTCATCACGACTGTATAACAAGGTGTCTCGAAAATTCGCAAAAGAATTAGGCAACGAGACTAACAGTATAAGAGCTAGATCCTCATCATCATATTTTACCTCCATGGATAGCAAATCAGAAACGATCTCTTTAAAGATCGATAGGTGATTCATCATTGACGCACCTTCTTGCAGCTTGTGCGAGAACAACTTCATCTTCACATGCATCTTACTGGTTAGATCTTTGGACATGCAGATCGACTCCAGTTTCAACCACAGCGCCGCTGCGGATTTCTCAGCCAGCACTTCCTGCAAGATATTGTTGGATAGATGAAGCTGAATTAATGAAAAAGCCTTACGGTCTTTCCTCTTTTCATCGTCGGTCCAGGTCTTGGCATCTTTCTTGCCAAAACCATCAAGAGCTTCATCCAGATCAGAAGATTGGGTAAGTATCGCCCTCATCTTCACTTGCCACAGAGAAAATCTCGTGGTGTAATCCAGCTGCGGTAGATCGAACTTCAAGGAAGACATGTCGCAAAACCCTAGATTGAAACACGGGCTCTGATACCACTTGTTATAAAAGCGACAAGCAAATAACGAAGAACGAAACAAGAACACACGCAGGGGACACAAGATTTAACGTGGAAAACCCCTTCCAACACAGAAGGGGAAAAAACCACGGGCGCCAGCCAGCAAAACTTCACTATTTCGGGAGGTGTTTACAAACGCCGTGGGTTATCTTATAATCTGATCAACCCTAGCCGGCGGCTTACAAGATGTATATATAGGCGGTGCCAACGATCCGTACCGTACAACATGGGTTTTCCCATTAGTATATGAATTTGGATCACAATACAACATGGGTTTTCCCCTGTTCATATGGTCTACCTATCTGATATGCTATCTAGTTTGTTGAAACTGGAGTACAATATATAATGGGAAAGTATTATTCACACATAAGGCTGACATTAAGTATTCCAGTATGTGTTCACAAGACGACCCAGGGTGGTAGGCGAGCAATACTTTAAACATTTGTAATCAGTAAAAACAAATTTACATGACATACTACTAGTACTACCCAACTACCGAAAACCTCTTTTTACAGGCAACGGTACCTACAGCAGTGACGTCAGCGATGACGTCAGCCATGTGCTGACCAATTTTGTCACAAAATTGTGAAACAAATTTGAAACATAATTGAAACATAACTGAAACACTAATATTTTTGTGAAACAAACCGTAGTGACGTCAGCAATGATGTCATCAGTTTCACTTTTTATCAGACTGTTTCACAATATTTTTCATGTATCACTTTAGTTTCATAAAAGTTTCACTTATGTTTCAATTATTAGTTTTATATTAGACAAATGTCAAAAGCCTCACCAATCTCAAAGCAGAGAGTGGATGGTAGATGTAACACCTACACCTACCGGCTCCTTTAAAATCGCTGCTCTCTCTCTACCCAACTACCTCGTGTTAACTGGTGGGGCTAATATCTTAAAAAATATAAGGGCGTGTTTGGCCCTTGGCTCGCATAGAAGGCGCAAAAAAAGACCCGTCTGGTTGCCTGGGCTCACTCCCGTTGTGGCTTCGCATGATTCTTAAAGCCCCCTCAGGCTAGGGCGTGGAGGCTCGGATCGGCCGTTTCTAGAGAGCCACTCTCGTCTCCGCAAAACGACAACGCCGTGTTCCTGCAGAGCCATCGTGGGAGATGACACGAGCTAGCGCGGAACGACAAAAACTCGGCGGGATGAATTCGGTCACCGCACTTCCAATTGCGCCACCGTATATAGGGGCGGCTCTCTCGCCGCCAAATCCAAATCCCCCATTTCCCCCCTATTTCGAGCTCATCCACCCTTCCCGATCTAGCGACATGGCCAGCTCTTCTACACCCGCACGGTCGGCGAGGCTGGCAGCGGCGACGTTGGCTATGGCGGCGGCTACTGGCCGTGGATTGTCGTCTTCTTCCTCTGCGTCAATCACTCCGGTTGTTGTAAGCTTCTGCAAGCCCTAGCCTTAGATCTAGATCTTTTGGGTGCACATGGGGGTCCGAAAGAATCCATTGTAGGCCATTCATTCGTCGCCGGTTGAGGTTGTCGATGTTGCATCTGACTCTTCCACGGGACGGTTGACGCCGTTGCATCTGACTCTTCCACGAGGACGGTTGTGCTGCTTGCATCTTTGCCAGGGTCCCCTGCTTCCCCGATCTTGGTGCTGCGTGTGGCTCCTCTGACTGTAAGGTCACTCTTTCTTTTCTCGTAGTTCATTGACGTGGTAGTGCTTAAGGATGTGGATGTGGTAGTGGTAGTTCATGGATGTGGTAGTGCTTAAGGATGTGGATGTGGTAGTGGTAGTTCATTGATGTATTAACGCTTAGGTATGTTCTTCTGGTGTGTGTCATGTAGGAGATATACAATTGGGCTCCCTGATCTTTCTGCTCCTACTGTCAATGCTCATCATTGTCTGTTTTCAAGCAAACCTGCCATGGTTTGGAGACTTTTCAGATTTCATGCTCAACCTGTTGATTCAGCTCGTCTATAGCGGCGTTTGTTTTAACCTAAGATTCAAAGAGGAGCAGATGAAGAAGGTACCTGCTGATGTTCTTGCATTCGCTGGCATACATGGGAACACTCTTCAGATCTACAACCACATCAGAATGTGGAGTACCAAGTGGAGCGTCATACTCAAGACGAAATCTGATCGCACTCTGGACTGGAACGAAGATGGTTGTTGCCTCTATGCTTCTGATGAACAGACGGCACATGAGTACATTTAAGTAGTAAGCTTCATTGAGTTCCTTCATAGATCTGAAAGTATGTCATTGTCATCCGCACTAACAGTTGTTCCTTTTGGATTGCAGCGCTACTCGAGACATCGTCAGTACGTCGGGACCCTCACGAACTACGCTCAGATAAAGACGATCTTCACGCCCCGGTTTGTCTGCAGGGCGCAGCTGTTCCAACCTAACTTGCTGGTCAGGGCAATCGACTACATTGAAGACAATGAAGAAGAGTATTCCGAGTACCGTAAGTTGCAGCCATCCGAAGAGGAGGAGCTGGCTTAGAACCTGGCTACGGAAGCAGTTTACTATTAGTGCTTCTGCTTCTTTCGTCGTGATATGCTGATTTTAGGAGGTGCTCTTGTATCCCTCCATTATCTAGGACTTGCTTCAACCTGCTCCCCGGTCTGTAATGATGAACTTGTTCGAGGTGATATATACTAACCTCTCGTGTGATAAACCTATGATGCATCACGAAGTATAGTTGATTTGCTCGTGATGCATCACCCAGTAGGGTAAGTACTTGTTGTGTATTACAATTAACTTTTGATGAACTGAATCTAGCTGAATGTGTTGTTATTCAGTTAGCAGTACTGGGTAAACTCACCACTCTAAGAGAAGGGGTTACCACAACACGTTCATATGTGCAACCAAATAGGGTGTACGCTCCACGAGCAAGGCAGAAAGTCGTCTGTGCAGGCACCCAAACAATGGGGGTTGGCTTCCCTCTCCGGTGCAGAAAAGTCCACAGGGGTAACCAAACGACACATATTTTATGACTCATGGCCCGTTTACAACGCGCAGGCGGTCTCATCTCATTGCGCCAATGGTGCACGAAATAGACCCAGGCTACCAAACGCGTCCTAAGGTACGCCACCTTTCCCATGTTCTTCTGGCTTCATAGAGGCATGAGCACATGAGCCAGGGACTCCTTCACAGTTCCAAGCTAGACTAGCACGAGGAAGCGAGCAGCTAGCAGCAAATGTCAATAAATAGACACATAAGTGAAACCCAAAATCCTAGTTTCCACCTGATTTCCACATATACTTAGGTGGTATGAGAAAAATCTTAATCTTTGGAGAAGTTTCTTTGATGTGTTATCTTTCAGATATATGCTCCAAAGCCCAAACTAAATTCCAGAGAACTGACTACATCATTGTCCACCTCATCTAGTACAATCCATCTTCAAAATGGTCGTAACGATGCTTCGATGGGATCGAGTTTTCAACTAACTCTTGTCTATCCTCGAGGAGCTACGGCGTTCAGATTTGCATTTATGCAATGCAATTAGCAGATACCATATCACAAGAGTTGCAAGTTTCGGTCCACTAGAGTAGCTTGTGATCCTCTGTAATTCAACAAAAGAGCAAACTTTTGAAAAATGATGTCATTTCTTAAAGATGGTTCATTTGATTAAACAAGAGAGGTTTACTAGGTACCCTAAGGATTCAGAATTTGCATCCTTACATATCAGTTCGTAATTTTGGTTCAATTGGCTAATGCAGCAATCTTTCATGGTATCAGAGTCAAGAGGTCTGAAGTTCAAAACCCTGCTCACGCAGTTTTAAAAACAAAAAGAAAAAAGATTATGTGGCCCGCACCGAACCCATGCTAAGGACTAAAATAACCTAGACGTGAGGGCGAGTGTTCCATCAGTCGAACTTTTGGTTCAATTGGCTAGTGCAGCAATCTTTCACAAACATCTTCACCTTTGCTATCAGTATAGATGTTCATTTCGCCATTCACTGCCTAGTCTGTTTCATCAGTTCGAACTTTTGGTTCAATTGGCTAGTGCAGTAATCTTTCACAAACATCTTCACCTTTGCTATCAGTATAGATGTTCATTTCGCCATTTACTTTATGTATCATTTGATTCCCATTTGATCGTTGTAGCACTACGCTGTTGTAGAGGCTATGTATAATTGCTATCTTTGCGGTATTAATATATTCATGTTATCATTTTAACGAGGCGTGCAACTAAAGTGAACTATCCCCACATTTTGATGAGAAATATAAACCCTATCCAGTTGTTGGTGCTCATTCTCTTTCTCTGTTTTCTCATCTTTAATTCTTCAATTTCCTGTAACCTATTCTGAATCTACTTGTAGGTGTCACGTTTAGCAGTATAAGTTATCACAGAGGCATGAATCTGCAAAACAGTTTGCTTATTTTTTTAATGTATCCAACTCGCGCATGCAGATCTTCGCAATCTTTACATTGCTTTATTTTCCCGTACATGTGATTGTTGTCTATCTTTTTCATTTTTTGGTAGTATGAAGGGGGTATTGTCCCAAAGATTGGATAGGGGTAAAGACGCAGCCGGGTGCCGACGGCGACAAGCGGAATATATTAATATTGCTAAGATATCAATTACACTGAACCACTGAAGCAGTACTAAAACACCACCAAAACGGCACATGGAATCCAATTTTCCAAAAGTGACGCCCTTCAAGAAAGAAAAACAATGCACAAGCATCATCGTCGCTCGATCATAGATCATAGGTTTCCACCCTGAAAAAATTTCACGCTCTTGAAACAATGCCTTCAATAAGACCAATGCCAGACACAACCAATTAATGTCAGATCTTGATTTTTAACCTGAAAGATAAGACTTTGAACTTCTACTGTGTCGTTGTTGCCCCCCACTTGAATGCCGCTGCTACGTGTCCTGAATCACCAAGCAATTTTCTCATCGCTGTAAAGACTCGAACTGCCATTACTAGTCCTCGAATCTCGGCTTCCATGACATTCTCCGCCCTTGAATTCACCATGCAACGTAGAAGACATGTCTCATGATGAAAACAGATAGTAGAGCTTCCCGCCGCGCCCTCCTAAAACCAAACGATCAGAGAAAAGACAGGTGCGCATGACCGAATTCTGTCCGGTCCAGCAATCTCCACGGATGATGCGTCCAATGGAGTTCATCGGAGGAGCCGTCCGGAACTCGACACTTGGGCCAGATCAATGAGGGCAAGAATCAAGCAGATATCCGTCTTGGTGCGATAGAAACCCTAAGATTATTGCCTTTATTCAAGCCGAGCCAGTAGTCCCCACGCCACTAGCCGGAAGTAGAGGAAAAGATGACCCTGATCGCCGCCGAACCCTTGTTGGATCCGGCTCAAACCCAAAAGGATCCACGACACCACCTCCACAGATAGCAGTCCATTTAGCCATTCACACAGTTGGCACCACATCCCACCGACCCAGATCAGATCCAGGACTGGCCTGCTGCCGCCGCTGACTGCCATGGCAGTAGCGCCTCGGATGGCGTCCTCCAGGATTCACCTTCCCTGATCCGCACACCCCTAGCACCGCCACCATCACGTTTTCTCCTACATCATCCACCGCCGCATGCGCCCGTTGCCATGCATCTCCGCTCCAACGCACAGCCCATGTGTGCCTCCTTGCCCTCTACATTTCGGTGAGATGAGTGATGCCATCGCCGCCGACGACGGCAGTGTCCAGGGTATCGACCAAGGGGAGGGCTAGCTAGGGTTCGGTGGGGGGCCTCCGGTACACCCAAGCAGGGGTAACATATGGGAGGTTGTGTTGAGATTGATTGATGTGTCCAATAATGCAAGTAGATTGGCGCCGTGACGGAATCACTGGGCTGCGTGTGTTCAAATTGATTGTTTGCACGAGCTGCTCGCCCGCGATGATGTTTAGACCTGGGAGATACTTAGTTACTATGTATCTTCTTCCTCTGTATCGTTCACTTGGCACATGGAAGCACCTGATCGCGAGTTGGACTACGGTGCGCTATGTTTATCAGATATGTATTGTTTCATTATGTAGTACAGGTAGTATAGGGTGTCATTTCATTCACATGTATGTATGGCTGAAGAGTGCCTTTCGTGAATGCTAGACGTGATGCTTACCAACAATTGTACGTGAGCCTCCTACAGATTTCCATGGTCATTGTTCGCATGACAAGTGGTGACTTCGTTAATCGCAAGACTCGTCGGATGAAGTTTTTTTGGATGCAGTCTCTCGGAGGTGCTCGTAGAGGTAGGGTTGCTGCATGTATTTATAGGGGTGACTGGTGAGTGTATATGAGGATATGTGAGCGGCTACGTCTATACTGTGTTTCGTTAAAAAAAAGTTAAGATATCAGTGAGAATGATTTTTTTCCGAAAAGGGTAGCCCAGCCCCTACATCAAGTGATGCATATGATTGTTTGCTATCTACATCAGTGGACACTAGGTGGTATAGAGAGAGATAGCTGAGCCGAGCATATTCACAATTTAAATTGTACATGTTGGTTGAGTATTCATTATGTGTTCATGCGGAGAATGACCATGGTAAGCTTCTGTATGCAGAAGCAACGGAACTATGAAATTATTTCATTTGCGGGAATGCACATGGAGCAGCCGGAGCAATGCTGAAAGTGCATGGAGCCCCCATGTGTGGTTTTGGTAATTAATGACAATCCCTATGGACTAATGTTTGCATTGAGTTATATTTGTAGGAGTTGTCCATAGGCAATTCTTGAACCATATGTTGGCTTCAAGGTTGCAATAAGAATAAATTGATGAAGGATATCAAGTGTCAAGTATGTCTTGAAGATGAAGATGAATTGAGCCCTCAAGTTACTTCAAGACATCAACATGATGAAGAATGAAGAAATGAAGTGCAAGTTCAAGATGAGCCATCTCGAAGAGATCCTTTGCTTGAGTCTTGCCATCCATATGGTGATCATGGATATGTGAAGATGCGCCGAAGAAGAAGCTCTCCCATGGTGGATTATGGGGGAGCAATCCACATGGTGGTCATGGTTATGTGAAGATGCGCCGAAGAAGTAGCTCTCCCATGGTGGTTTATGGGGGAGCAATCTACAAGACTTCGTCAAGCAAGCACAAGCAAGAAAGGCGTTCCATCTTGTTGAGGTCAAGATCGTCGTCATCAAGCTCAAGTGGAATGCGCAAGTATAAGGTTTGCTCTTGATAGGGTTTCTTTCTCACCGGTCTCATAGTGTAGTTGGAGACCGGTTTATAGTTTAGTTGCCGTACTATCAAGAGGGCTCTCGAGTGAGTAACTCGATCGTATCGTTCGGGGAGAGCTCAAACCTTTGCATCCTTGCATCATATTTCTTGGTTGTTATTTGGACCTTATCCATGTGATGTTTTAGAGCTTGTGCTTATTCTCATGACAAGCTCTAGTTCATCGAAAACGGATTTTGCATAGATCACTTGTTGCGTTTTCGAGTTTGGTTCATCATCTTTCTTGGTTATTATTTGGATCTTATCCATGTGATGATTTAGAGCTTGTGCTTATTCTCATGACAAGCTCTAGTTCATCAAGAATGGTTTTTGCATGGGCAACTTGTTGCATTTTCGAGATTGGAGGTTTTACCGGTATGTCTTTTTTAGATAGGTCAAACCTTTCATCATTTGTTTCTATCCTCCCTTGTTGTACTATGATGGTTTCCTGCATGCTCTTGTAGAGCTTGTTCCTAGCTTCAAAACAAGCCCAAGATCATCAAAATCGGAGTCCGGATGCTAAAGTTATGCCCGTTTTAGTTTTGGTGTTTCTGCAGTTTTCTGGGGGGGCGGATAATCCGGCCCGAATGACCAAAACTGGGACAATATCCGGCCAAATATCCGGCCCGAGCCAGGGGCGATTTCGGGGGGCGGATAATCCGGCCCGGGGGCGGATTTTCCGGCCTGGGAGGTCCCAAACGGTCATATTTCGTTGGGAGGGGTATATAAGACCCCCTTCTTCCTCCTTGGGCTGGTTGGTTCACTTTCTCTCTCTCCCCTCCATTGTTGTACTTCAAAGCTTGCCCTAGTTCTTGATTCCTCCCATGATTCTTGCATATTCTTGAGGGAAAAGAGAGAGGAGACCTAGATCTACATTTCTACCAATCAAATCCATCTCTTTGTGAGTGGAACTCTCTAGATCTTGATCTTGGTGTTCTTTGTGAATTCATTTGTTCTTCCTCTCTTATTCCCCCAATAGCTTTTGTAGCTTTGTTGGAATTTGAGAGAGAAGGACTTGAGCATCTTTGTGGTGTTCTTGCCATTGCATTTGGTGCATCGGTTTGAGTTCTCCACGGTGATTCGTGGTGGTGAAAGCAAGAAGGTTGTTACTCTTGGGTTCTTGGAACCCTAGACGGATTCTAGGCCTTTGTGGCGGTTTGTTGGGAGCCTCCAATTAAGTTGTGGATGTGTGCCCCAATCTTTGTGTAAGGCCCGGTTTCCGCCTCGAAGGAAATCCCTTAGTGGAACCGTGACCTAGGCCTTTGTGGCGAGGGTCACCGGAGATTTAGGTGAGGCGCCTTCGTGGCGTTCGGTGTGTGGTGTGAGTACCGCATCTTGGGGTGAGGCCTTTGTGGCGTTGGTGTGCATCGAGCAACCACACCTCAAGGTGAGCCTCTTGTGGCGTTCGGGAGCACTAAGCAACCGCACCTCTCCACCGGAGATTAGCACTCGCAAGAGTGTGAACTCCGGGATAAATCATCGTCTCCCGCGTGCCTCGGTTATCTCTATACCCGAGCTCTTTACTTATGCACTTTACCTTGTGATAGCCATCGTGCTTGAAGTTATATATATCTTGCTATCACATACTTGCTTGTATTGCTTAGCATAAGTTGTTGGTGCACATAGGTGAACTCTTGCTTAGAATAAGTTGTTGGTGCACATAGGTGAACCATAGTATATAGGCTTTGGGCTTGACAAAGTAAACGCTAGTTTTATTCCGCATTTGTTAAGCCCATCTCGTAAAAGTTTTTAAATCGCCTATTCACCCCCCCCCCTCTAGGCGACATCTGTGTCCTTTCAATTGGTATCAGAGCAAGGTCTCTCATTCTTAGGCTTCACCGCCTTGAGAGTAAAGATGTCGGTTAGGGGATTAGATCACAATAACTTGTTTATATTTGATGGCACAAATTATGATCTATGGAAAATTTATGTGCTTAATATTTTGCGGGGTATTTCCCCGAACATGGAGCGATTTCTTGACATGGGTTTTTCTTCTCCTAAGGATCCCCAAAATTTATCTTATGAGGAGAAGAAAAACTCTTGTCTCGATGCTCTTGCTTCTCATGTGTTTTCCATTGTTGTGAGCAATGTAGTTACTTCTTCAATCGTGCCTTTTGGGAGCGCTCATGAATTATGGACAAAGCTTCGAGATAAATATGATGTGTCCAATATCATTGAGGATGATTGTATTGCTTCCACTTCCGGCCGTGATGAGTTCTCATCTTCATCCACTTCACCAAAGTGTTTCAAGACACAAGGTAATGATATGGTGAGTGGTGATGGAAATTGCAATGTTGGTATTGAGCTTACTATTGATGATCCTTCATCTATATCTCATTGCAATGGTTCATCTTTGGACTTAAACACATCTAGCACTAGAAATGATTTACATGCTTGTGTTGATAGTCCACGCATATCATGTGTAAGTTGCTTGAAAAAATCTAATGATGATATGCTTGCATTGTCTTGTGGCCATGATAAAAATGATTCTATTTCCTCTAGTTGTTGTGTGTCTAACAATGTAGAGGAAACCAAAGATTCTATTGGTCAAGACAAGATCTTGAAAGGAGCCTCAAGTAACTCTTCATCTTTATTTCACGGTCCTCATATATGCCTTATGGCCAAGGGTTCCACTGTACCTCCTACCATGGAACCTAATATGTCTCGTGGTGATAAGAATGAGGATGAATATGAAGAAGAGGATTGGGTTGTCTCTCTACGCGATAAAGGTGAGAGTGTATTCAAGGTTCTTTACAAAGATAAAATTGCTAGCTCTCACTTCTTTGAAATCTTGACTACCGCTATTGAGAGCCAAAAACTTATTTGGATGCATGAGAACACCATTGATAAAAAGGGTGCTCTTGAACGAGAGTATGCCGATGATGTAGCATCTTTAAAGAATGATCTTGAAGAAGAACAAGAGACCGTAGCCTCTCTTGAGGAGCAACTTCAAACCCTTGAGGTGTCTCAAAATGAAATATTTGCTAAACTCACTAAAGAAAGAGACCATGCTAAAGCTAAATTAAAATTGCTTAAAAATGAAAAGTTCAAAGTTGGTGTTGGCCATGATAAACTTGTTAAGGATCTAGATGATCTAGACAAGGCCCACAAGGCCTTGGAGAGCGAACACTCTATCCTCACCAAGTCATATGAGCAACTACAAGCTTCATATTTAAAAGAGCATGCTATGTTACCCTCTCTTCTTGATATGTCTTGTGATGATGCTTGTGCTACTAACTCTACTTCTTGTGAAGCATCTATCATGAAGGAGAATGTTGAGCTAAGGGCTCAACTTGATTTGCTAACTTGCAATTATGGGAAATTGGAAGAAAATCATGGAAAGCTTTCTAGCTCCCATGAGGATCTTCTAGCCTCTCATGATAGGCTAAAGTTAGCTCATGAGGCTATCATATCTAAGGCAACACCTTGTGAGCCTCATGTGGATACTAGCACTACTACTCAAAATGCTATATTGCCATGTGCTAGTCCTTGTAATTCATCCACTCATAGTATTGCTAAATCTTGTGATGAATTATCTTCCTTGCCTTGTTGCTCTAACAATGAAGGTTCTACTTTCTCTAGTACTTGTGTTGTTACTAACCATGTAGAGGAAATCAAAGAGCTCAAGGCCCAAGTCACTTCTTTGAAGAATGACATGGTAAAGGGTCATGAAGGGAAATGCAAACTTGACACGATGTTGAGTATGCAACAATCCCCCAATGACAAGAGTGGACTTGGATTCAAATCCAACAACAAGAACAAGTCCAAGAACAACAACAACAAGAAGGGCCAAGTACAAGTCAAAGACCCGGCCAAGATTGTTTGCTTCAAGTGCAAAATTGAAGGGCACCATGTTAGATCTTGCCCTTTGAAGAAGAAGCAAAAAGGGAAGCGACCTCAAGCTCAAACTCATATTCAACCTCAAGTTGAAGAAATTCCACTTCCCAAGAAGAATCAAGCCAATGCTCCCATTGTGGAGAAATCTAGTGAGAAGAAGGAGAAGAAAAGAACTTGCTACATATGCCGTGAGAAGGGCCACATCTCCTCTTTTTGCACTATTGGTACCTCGTCCAACTCTATCTCCATTGATGATGTTTATTCTCTTTGTAAGGATGAGGGTGGCAATGTGTTTGCCAAATATGTTGGTGCTCAAAGTGGTGTCAAGAAAAGAACCATTTGGGTTGCCAAGCCTATTGTGACTAACCTCTTAGGACCCAACTTAGTTGGGGACCAACAATCCAAAACTTGATCAATAGGTGTTTTTTGGAGGGCATTGGAGACTTGGCTACATCATGAAGAATTAAGGGATCTTCATCATTTATATTATCTCAAGCCAAGTCTTGGTTATCTTGCTTCTATCATATATTCAATGTTCCTCCTTGCGGTAACATGTGCTCAACTCATTTATATTGAAAGTTACTCGCCCCTTTGCATGTGTTAGTTTTGTTCCTAACATGTGTTTGTATATGTTGTGCTTCCTACTTGCTTTTTCTTGAGAAATCAAGTCTATGCATGTTGGGATGCACACCATGTATTTGTGTTTGTGTTGGAGCCTCTTTGCATCTTGTTGTATCTTATATGGCTCTTATGAGCGATTAATGGACAATCCCATTTTGGGGGAGTGATATTCCTTTGGGAATTTCATTATCCTAAACAATGTGTGTACATGAGGAATATCACTTAGAATTGATATTGCGAGATTATCTAGTCGCTATGTGGTATGTCATCTTCATGAGAAATTCAAATTCTAATGTCCATTAATATCTCTACTTGGATCTTATTTGCCTCTTGTGAAAATAAATTCCTTATCACATTATGGGGGGGTAATAAGCTTTGTGCATATTACAAGCCTAGAAAATGTGAACATTTGAGGTTGTGTCACATAGAATTGATACCGTAAATTATCTCTCTCCTATGTGGCATGTTTGCTCAAACAAGCTCCAATTTGCTTAAATGGCTTCATTGCTAATATCTTTGTGGATCTTATTTGTGAAAGTTTTTCTTGGCATGGTTTTTCCCAACGTGTCCCTCAATACATTTTTGGAAAACCATGTGCTTCAAGTCATACTATTAATTGCTTTGCATGTTGGTATGAATACTATTAATTGCTTTGCATGTTGGTATGAATACTATTAATTGCCTTGCATGTTGGTATGACTAAATGAAGCTATCAAGAAACTATCTTTGCATGATGGTTAACTCTTATCTTTTACCATATGCTTTGTTCGTTGTAAGTATGATCTTATGTATACTTACAAAGTACCACCGGGAAATATTTCCTAATACCTCTTGTCCTAGGACAATTGGTAATCAATTATGAGGTAGATATTTATTGATCATATCTACATTGGCTCTTGTATTTATATTGCCTTATTTATTGCCATGAATTTGTTGTGCTTTGACTCCCATGTGTCTTCCTTGCATCTTATGGATCTAAGTTGTCTATTCAAACTTTCTTAGCATTGTTAGAAGATATAGGTAGCGTGATGATCCTAGTTTTGTGCATTTTGTATTCATATAAAAAATCCTAGATAATGCACCAAACTTGGGGGAGCTCTTCTATATTATTAGAATGCTTAACATCTCTTGATCTTTATCAAAAATTTGGTTTTGGGAGACATAAAATTTTCTTTTTGGTACTTTGTGCCATCATAAAAAGTTTCGAGGGTTTGGTTTATTTGTTGGAACCTTGCTCTCTTGGGAGTTGGTTATCTCATTCCTTTGTGTTTAGGTTTAATTAGCTTCTTATAATGAGATAAGTCTTTGGAGTCAATCTTGTGTTGATTTGATTCTTTGATATAATTTGGACAACCATTGTCTCTTGGTTTATTTGGTGTTTTGTCCAAATTGTATCTTCCTTTGGTTCTTGAAAGTATTGTGCATGCATATTTAATATATGTATATCTTATGGCATGTGTCACTTTCTTTGATCCAATATATAGGGTAAACTCCATCAAATCCTAATTTGGCTAAGATGTGCATGAAATTCAATTTCATATCTATATGCACATAGAATTGTGGAGTTTGTCCTATATGTTGTAGTGTGTCTAACTACTTCGGACCCAATTAGTTTGGGGACCATTTTGTACTTACCTTTGTGTTAGGTACAATGGATATGCATTGAATGCTTGTCTCACTCTTGGAAAGAAGTGGTGACTCAATGGTAACTTGAGGCAAGCTAGGATGGTCAACGAACACATATCTACTACATCCACACCAATGCTATCTTGGTAACAAGTATCTTCTCATGCATACTTTTCTTGTATCCAACCTTATGGTTGCATCTTGGCATGAATCTCTTGATTTGCAAATGTTGTGCTTTTTGCAAAAGTCTTAATGAAACCTCTTTATTGTGAATGTGAGTAATTTGAGATGAGTGCATTTGTTGGGAAGTATTTTAAATCATTCTCATAATTCATCCATCCCAACTATGCCTATCTAGCAATTTTGTAGCATATCAATTCCTCAAGGCTCTCACATGTGCAATATAGATGAAAGTGCAAATTTAGTTACTTCTTTTGGTATCCCCGTTTGTGATACTTGTTGCCTTTCTCAAATGCATCCCAACTATCTTCTATCCCTTGTTGATATTTGTGATGTATTTTAGTTGTTTGTGGTTGAAGTTCATGAATGTACAATAAGATAAAATTGAGCCTTTGGCCATGCTATTAAGCAAAAATTCTTATTGGTATATTGCATGACTTCGTCTTGGATATCATACTATTTTTCTTGCGTATCTATTTTATGTGTGCATGTTTCTTTGTGGATAAATATCTTTGTGATATTGCCCACTTAGAGAAACTTATACACATAAGAGATGATACATCTCCGTTTGATATCTTATTTATTATTGCGTGTTGATTGGTCATGCTAAGCAATATAATTATTTGAAGACTATGATGATGCTTTTTGCTCATCCTTGTAATAGTCTTATAATATGCTTTATCATGCCTTTCACATATCCTCTTGGTTGAGCCTTTTTATTATGGTGCCTCTTACTTGTTGCTCAACTATCTGTTTGTTGCAAGTGTTTAGCTTACTTTTCTATCTATGATCTATTACAAATGTTTGTGTTTTAAATGAGGGAGTGAGGATTCCATGTTATGCATATTGTATTCAAATACAATATTTTAATTTATGCATGTACCTTGGGGAGCTTCCTCATTTGATTTAGAGCACTATCTTGTGGCGATCATTAGAGTTTGATTCACTTGGTATCTTTTGTTTTTGAATGATATTATGGGAGTGATGATTCCATGTTTGTGCACTTTATACTCTAATGCAAATTGTCTAGTTTTGTGCACAAACCTTGGGGAGCTTCCTCATATTATTTAGAGCAATCTTCTTGATCTTATCATAATATCTATCTTTCTTTTGGTATCCTCTTTGTGGTTCATTTGGTTGCTTGCTTCATTTGTTGAAGCTTCTTGACTTTGTTATCTTTTTGCAATCTTTGATCCTATCTATAGTGTGATTCCTTCCGAATATTCGTCATTGGATATGCGCATTTGATTCCACTCAAATTAGGAGAAATGCACACGCTATGGAGGAACTCTCACTATATTGGCCTTCTAAATTTTTCACCCATTTCGGCAATTGGTGCCAATGGGGGAGAAGTTTGGAGGGTTTAAGGGAATTTGGTTATGTCTTTGCTTTGTGCTTAAGCATGTGCCTTTATTGCATTGCATCTTGTTGCTTTGCATAGTTTAATATTTAGAGGAAACTCCACTATGCTTTGAATGCCAATATATGCAATGAAAGTCAAGATCATTCACACATGCATATATTATGGGGGAGTTTGCTCTATATATTCAACTTATTTGTTACTTAAATTCCTTATATAAACCCTCTCAAAGAGATTGTCATCAATTACCAAAATGGGGGAGATTGAGTTACTTGGCACATGGAAGCACCTGATCGCGAGTTGGACTACGGTGCGCTATGTTTATCAGATATGTATTGTTTCATTATGTAGTACAGGTAGTATAGGGTGTCATTTCATTCACATGTATGTATGGCTGAAGAGTGCCTTTCGTGAATGCTAGACGTGATGCTTACCAACAATTGTACGTGAGCCTCCTACAGATTTCCATGGTCATTGTTCGCATGACAAGTG
Source organism: Lolium perenne (assembly GCF_019359855.2). Lineage (NCBI taxonomy): Eukaryota > Viridiplantae > Streptophyta > Magnoliopsida > Poales > Poaceae > Lolium > Lolium perenne. The sequence continues at coordinate 11,206,060 of NC_067250.2, read as the reverse complement.
GTGACTTCGTTAATCGCAAGACTCGTCGGATGAAGTTTTTTTGGATGCAGTCTCTCGGAGGTGCTCGTAGAGGTAGGGTTGCTGCATGTATTTATAGGGGTGACTGGTGAGTGTATATGAGGATATGTGAGCGGCTACGTCTATACTGTGTTTCGTTAAAAAAAAGTTAAGATATCAGTGAGAATGATTTTTTTCCGAAAAGGGTAGCCCAGCCCCTACATCAAGTGATGCATATGATTGTTTGCTATCTACATCAGTGGACACTAGGTGGTATAGAGAGAGATAGCTGAGCCGAGCATATTCACAATTTAAATTGTACATGTTGGTTGAGTATTCATTATGTGTTCATGCGGAGAATGACCATGGTAAGCTTCTGTATGCAGAAGCAACGGAACTATGAAATTATTTCATTTGCGGGAATGCACATGGAGCAGCCGGAGCAATGCTGAAAGTGCATGGAGCCCCCATGTGTGGTTTTGGTAATTAATGACAATCCCTATGGACTAATGTTTGCATTGAGTTATATTTGTAGGAGTTGTCCATAGGCAATTCTTGAACCATATGTTGGCTTCAAGGTTGCAATAAGAATAAATTGATGAAGGATATCAAGTGTCAAGTATGTCTTGAAGATGAAGATGAATTGAGCCCTCAAGTTACTTCAAGACATCAACATGATGAAGAATGAAGAAATGAAGTGCAAGTTCAAGATGAGCCATCTCGAAGAGATCCTTTGCTTGAGTCTTGCCATCCATATGGTGATCATGGATATGTGAAGATGCGCCGAAGAAGAAGCTCTCCCATGGTGGATTATGGGGGAGCAATCCACATGGTGGTCATGGTTATGTGAAGATGCGCCGAAGAAGTAGCTCTCCCATGGTGGTTTATGGGGGAGCAATCTACAAGACTTCGTCAAGCAAGCACAAGCAAGAAAGGCGTTCCATCTTGTTGAGGTCAAGATCGTCGTCATCAAGCTCAAGTGGAATGCGCAAGTATAAGGTTTGCTCTTGATAGGGTTTCTTTCTCACCGGTCTCATAGTGTAGTTGGAGACCGGTTTATAGTTTAGTTGCCGTACTATCAAGAGGGCTCTCGAGTGAGTAACTCGATCGTATCGTTCGGGGAGAGCTCAAACCTTTGCATCCTTGCATCATATTTCTTGGTTGTTATTTGGACCTTATCCATGTGATGTTTTAGAGCTTGTGCTTATTCTCATGACAAGCTCTAGTTCATCGAAAACGGATTTTGCATAGATCACTTGTTGCGTTTTCGAGTTTGGTTCATCATCTTTCTTGGTTATTATTTGGATCTTATCCATGTGATGATTTAGAGCTTGTGCTTATTCTCATGACAAGCTCTAGTTCATCAAGAATGGTTTTTGCATGGGCAACTTGTTGCATTTTCGAGATTGGAGGTTTTACCGGTATGTCTTTTTTAGATAGGTCAAACCTTTCATCATTTGTTTCTATCCTCCCTTGTTGTACTATGATGGTTTCCTGCATGCTCTTGTAGAGCTTGTTCCTAGCTTCAAAACAAGCCCAAGATCATCAAAATCGGAGTCCGGATGCTAAAGTTATGCCCGTTTTAGTTTTGGTGTTTCTGCAGTTTTCTGGGGGCGGATAATCCGGCCCGAATGACCAAAACTGGGACAATATCCGGCCAAATATCCGGCCCGAGCCAGGGGCGATTTCGGGGGGCGGATAATCCGGCCCGGGGGCGGATTTTCCGGCCTGGGAGGTCCCAAACGGTCATATTTCGTTGGGAGGGGGTATATAAGACCCCCTTCTTCCTCCTTGGGCTGGTTGGTTCACTTTCTCTCTCTCCCCTCCATTGTTGTACTTCAAAGCTTGCCCTAGTTCTTGATTCCTCCCATGATTCTTGCATATTCTTGAGGGAAAAGAGAGAGGAGATCTAGATCTACATTTCTACCAATCAAATCCATCTCTTTGTGAGTGGAACTCTCTAGATCTTGATCTTGGTGTTCTTTGTGAATTCATTTGTTCTTCCTCTCTTATTCCCCCAATAGCTTTTGTAGCTTTGTTGGAATTTGAGAGAGAAGGACTTGAGCATCTTTGTGGTGTTCTTGCCATTGCATTTGGTGCATCGGTTTGAGTTCTCCACGGTGATTCGTGGTGGTGAAAGCAAGAAGGTTGTTACTCTTGGGTTCTTGGAACCCTAGACGGATTCTAGGCCTTTGTGGCGGTTTGTTGGGAGCCTCCAATTAAGTTGTGGATGTGTGCCCCAATCTTTGTGTAAGGCCCGGTTTCCGCCTCGAAGGAAATCCCTTAGTGGAACCGTGACCTAGGCCTTTGTGGCGAGGGTCACCGGAGATTTAGGTGAGGCGCCTTCGTGGCGTTCGGTGTGTGGTGTGAGTACCGCATCTTGGGGTGAGGCCTTTGTGGCGTTGGTGTGCATCGAGCAACCACACCTCAAGGTGAGCCTCTTGTGGCGTTCGGGAGCACTAAGCAACCGCACCTCTCCACCGGAGATTAGCACTCGCAAGAGTGTGAACTCCGGGATAAATCATCGTCTCCCGCGTGCCTCGGTTATCTCTATACCCGAGCTCTTTACTTATGCACTTTACCTTGTGATAGCCATCGTGCTTGAAGTTATATATATCTTGCTATCACATACTTGCTTGTATTGCTTAGCATAAGTTGTTGGTGCACATAGGTGAACTCTTGCTTAGAATAAGTTGTTGGTGCACATAGGTGAACCATAGTATATAGGCTTTGGGCTTGACAAAGTAAACGCTAGTTTTATTCCGCATTTGTTAAGCCCATCTCGTAAAAGTTTTTAAATCGCCTATTAACCCCCCCCCCCCCCCCCCCCTCTAGGCGACATCTGTGTCCTTTCAAATGCCCATTGCACGGCCGCTCCCTGATGTAGATGTGTACTTGCTATATTTGTGCAATGGTTCCTACGGATTTTGCACGGGTAAATTTTGTACCTGATTGATATGTCTCGAAGCCAAATTGGAAAGAAAACGAGCACGACAATGATGGCAAAACACTGAATCTCGTAATCGAACATACTCCCGAAAAGACTCGTTGGCATCTAAAAAAAGGACTCGTTAAGATGTTTCAGTATCTCTATACAAGAAACCCTCCTTCCCATGGCCATGTGTTGAACTACACAATGTACCATTGTACTGTAACGTTGTATTGTACCCATAGGGATAGATAGATAGATAGTGGCCTTGCATGCGTGCGCATGCCTCTGCATGAGCCTCCACGACCGGCACTCCTCTGTATATATAAACTGTAACTCAGCGATGTAATATTCAGTGATTGAGCCATATACTTCAGTTCCATGGACGTCCCGAGGAAAGAACCCATAGAGGAACACTGATGCTGGAGGACAGAGGAACACTACTGTTAGACGGCAGTGAACGTTAAGTGCGACGAAGAAACACTAGTGCTTGTAGAGCGTGTTGGGCCGGAGCAGTAGCGTGGCAAGCGGGGCTGAAACTAGCAGAGCACGCAATCTGCAGAAGACTTTCAGGCCTGAAATTGCAGCGTTCTTCGGAACCACGATTTGCTACAATCCCGATGTCCCTGATTCTCATTTGCCCTCCCATCTCTCCTGTTTGTCTCTCCTGCTTAGGGGGAGTTGCCGTCTATCTGAGGTGTTATCCAGTTTGTGTAATGATGGAGTACTGTATATAAGGTGATGGTCGGTGGAGCCATGAATTGATCATTATATATATGTCAGTACTGTGTGTTCAAATGATGAATGCCCCTGACGGCAGGCGAGGCATAATTTAACCTCGGTGCTCGTTAACCACTATGTTCAGTGAACGGAGTCCAGCCTCTCCATCAAAGAGATACATACGGTCTCTATTTAGTTTATTGAACAAAGATCTAACAAAGACATACACCGCAAAATCCGAAGCCACCATATAACACTTACAAATCTGACAATGGATGAAGAAACATGTCTTCAAAGCCTATGCGCTAAAACAGAAAGAAACGCACTATTAGCTAAAAAGTAGCGGATACATTGTTGAATCAAGCCTATGGCGGAACCGGTATGGGTAAAGAGAAAGACATCAAGGCGATCGGGAAGCGGCTCTAAAACCCATCTAGGGTTTCATCCCTCTCGCCGGCAACGCTGCCAGTCCGCTCCGTCTCCGGTGGCCTTGGGGCCTTGGAGTTGTGGCGGACTGTGGCTTCTCGTCGGCGGGAAGGTTTTAGTTCTTCGTTTAGTTTGTTTTGACTGTCTTCTTCGGGATGGTGAGACGGTGGCTACTTTCTAAAGTTAGAATAAGGTTCTCCTGTCCTATCCTCGTTCTGGTGGTGCATCTAGCGCCGGCGGAGGGTGCGTGTAGTTGTGCGTCCGTCGGATCTCTCGTGATCCGGTCATCTTTCGTGTTCGATTGTGTGGTTTCATATTAGTCTCTTTCGATCTACAGTTGTTATTATTGGCGATGGTTGCTGCTCTGGTGCGCTGGTCCTTTAGCACGATGACTTCCCGTCTATCTACTACAGCAAGCTCTACTACGATAAGTTTTGCCTGCCTCCAGCGATGGAGGGGCGAGGATGGCGGTGTGCTTTTAGCTCACGTTAGTGTATGTAGTTGTCGCTAGGTGGTCCAATGACCTGTTTGTAATTTTTATTACTTTTAGTTATCTTTGTACTGTTGTTTGATGATTATTAATAGATCGGTGAAATTGAAAAAAAAAAGATCACACGATTAGTGTAACAAACCCTACTATTGTTTCAGAAGCCCTCATCTCCATCAAGCGCTGGTCCATCTTCAGAGAAGAGCTTCGCATAGTTCGTGAAGAACTACTTTGTCCACCCACTATGGAACTGACCTTGGTCATCTCGCCGGTAATGATGTTTGTGTGTGAGAAGTCGTAATCTCCAATGCCTATTGTAGAAGAGCTGCGAAGCCCAACCGTTCATTACCACAATCCACCTCCAGACAATCATGCTATGAACGGTCAGGTTAGGGCAACTAACGACGTTTCCATTGCCAATCCATTAGCACTTGGTGGCGAGTGTCACGCGACCTAGAGGGAACCTAAAAAAGCGAACGACAAGCAATTCTCCGAAAGGCAGTTTATTTGATTTCTGATGTCTCCCATGCCCTCACATCTCATCACCCAGTATATACGTCCATAAACCAGGCGGTGAATATATCAGTGAGGGTGAATGAACAATGTGTCTAGCTTTCTACATAAGTGAATATGTGGTCACGCATATATAGAAAAGAGTGAAAATAAGAGCATTAAAAAAGAGTAAAGGTTGGTTCAGTATTCCGTATGTGTGTTCATCCGTTGAATGACCAAGGTTAATACAGTAGTTGTCCCTTAACGTACTTCTTTTATGCGAGAAAGCTTGCGTGATTGGCAGAGACGAGATGGAGAGAAAACATGGAATCATTATTTTTGCAGCGCACAATGTTTCCATAGCCACCGGAACGTCTCTGCCGGTTGACCAATATTAACCAGTGTGCTTGGTACAGAAGAGACATTGCATTATCAAAATTTAGAAGACATTGCATCTTTACTATTACTAGTTGAGTGCCCGTGCGTTGCTACGGAAAATTTAACATGCCATGGAAGCGAATACATTGCCATGATAAGAGAATTATTTAATCAATGTTTACTCTTTTAAGGGAATCGGTACATGTTTAGTTTGTCTCTCCTAGACTATTGACTCCATCATGCTTTACAATGCATTGATAGCTTACCTTGTTGGTTTTTTCCAGGGTACTTCCCTTGTTTGTTACTTTGCCTCTCCACATCTCATTTTTGTTGTTGCGCAATAATGTGCCTCCTATGGTAAATATATGTTGTGGAAGCTCAATTATTTATATATGTTATTGAAGCTCAACTATTTTCTTCATTCACACCATGTTCTAATTTTAACTATAATATGCTTCGCAATCTAATTTTCACTCTCCATTCCTCTCTCCGAATGCTCTACCCCTTCCTCTGCTCCACCGTATGTTCCTCTACCCGTGCATACGGAGTTGAAGAATTTTTTTGGTGGTTCAGAAGTATATAGAATAGAAATTGACAGAACACCAGTTAACAATTAATAAAATGCTCTGCATAAGCTAGAGGTCATACTGTGTCCAAGTGCCAAGCCAAATACTCCCTCCGTCCCACGAAGGTTGTATGAAATTTAACAAAATTTAGATGTCTAGATACATCTAAATTTAAACAAATCTTAGACAATAAAGTAGAGAAGCTAACCTAAGAGATGGAGGTGCTTAAAGAAAGAGTATCCCCCACATAGAAATGTAGCATACACACGGTTGTTATAATAAACAACCAATCCTCAAAAGCCATGTATGTTTTATATACAAAATGCTCCATGACGATCAAATTAAGTCATAGTACGTAACAAATCATCGCATGAAACTATCACCATGTGCACAGCTGAATCCTTCCTGCCTTTGCATGCAGAACAAATAGAACCATAGCATCCTCCATAGGGTAATTGATCTAGCATTATTAAGCTCAGCAGGTTTCATTTCAGTTATGGAGAATTACACACAACATGGAGATAATACGACGGTTCTAAAAAAAGATAATGTTCACATCAAGCAACCACTACATTATCTCCATGTCACGTGAAATTTGTGGTCCCGAGGGACCAAAGTGCATGTAGTTTCTTCTGCTTTATTTCTGAAGAAATATAGGCTGTTCTCGCTTCAGTTTAACTTTTCGAGAGATGACTTGATTTTCTATGTAACCACAAATCCGACATCTCAATTTGTTCCCTCGTGTCTGTTTTTTCTTCCTTTAATTCCTGATAAATTATAATCTCCAAATCTTATCTTATGTTACGTCACTAAGTTTCCAACATATGACTTTTTCAACCTTGTCACATTTTTAACATCTGATATTTGCTTCCATAATAGCATGGAGATATTTGGAATGCAAAGCCTCGATGAGAATTCACATATAACAAAAAAAAACAAGTAGAATAATCAAAAGAAAACTTATCTCCCCTCTTTCGGTTGTTGTTGCCCTCTTCTTGACACACGTTGTAACTTCTTGAGGCAGCGACGAAAAGACCAAGATTTGTACGAGCTAGCAGATTGGAGTCCAAATCTCCAATCAGCTGAATGTAAAAGTAGTCATAAGAAATTGTTAAATATATTTAGATATGTGACGGTAGAAAGGATGACCACCAGTGAGGCAAAGACCAATTGACGACATGCCATGTCTCGATGAAACAGCATCCGCCTCCATCTTAGAGCTCGGCGATGGCTCTGGAGTCTGGACCATGCTTGTCATATCTACAGCTGACGATGGCACTGGTGCACCGAATGTTGTAACCGAGCCAACACCGTGCATGATTATGACAATGATTGACTCCGAGAAGTAATCAAAGTTCCTCATGTGTGGTAAAACCTGAAAGCACAATGAGGATATATAAACCACTTCAGAAAAAGAAAAGAAACTATGTAATATAGATTTCCGTACACACATTTATAAGCTTGTTCAGAAACCACCCCGCACAATATTATTGCAAAAACATATATGCTTTGCGTGAGGTGCAAATTATAATTCTGATAATCTAACAAACCTGCCATCCTAAGCTAGGTTGCATCTTTCCATACATGTGTACATTATGCCAAATCAAAGCAGTCAAGCCACTTAGTACCTTGCTTAAATTGTACCTGTACAAGCTGATACTCCTGGCCGATTAATATAGTATCCAATCAGAACTGCTGCTAGGTTTGCAAAGATAGCAAACACGCGTTGCATTAGCATCTGTAAATGATGCAATCGAGCCTTCAACAATCAATCAGTGAGACAAACATCGCTCAGTTCTAGTGTAATAAGTATTGTACTCATAATGCATGTAAATATTCTCAGAGATCCCCTCAAATTCCTTTCCAATCCGCTCATGTACACATAATGCATGTAAATATTCTCTGGCATAATTTTGACTAATCCACAGCACTTCTTCGTGCACAAACTTTGAACCCTTTGATGTCTACATGTCTTAAACAAAAAGTACATTATTCAGAACACCATTTATACATATAGCAACATTATTACTCAGGGTATTTCCTGATAAACTGGATGTGGAGCTACCAAGAAAAGAAGAGGTGCTAATGCGTAGGCATCATCTCAAATTTTCTGAACCGCAAAGACAACAAAAAAAAAACTCATATGTGTGTATATACGGTAGTGCTCTGGACAGAATTGCAAACCAAATTAAATGCTAGGAATTTAATAGTAGTAGCACTAATCTAGAACTATGTTAATTACTGAAGACCACCAATTTGTAACTTACTTTGGCTATTCATTGAGCTAGCACGTTTCCATTCATTCCTCACCAAGTCTGGCATGGAACTGAGAATAATTTTGTTATGCAAAAAAAATAATTATAAGTTGATCTTTACCACTTCACATCTTATAATTGATCTCAAACAATTTTATGAATACGAAAAAATAACCAAATGAATATAAATCATCTAACGGTTGCACAAAGTTTCAGCCCCTAAACATTTGTCCTCCATGAACACAAGTCCATGTGAATCATGAACAACATTTAGGAAACTGTAACACTTTTATGAGCCACGTTAGCATCATTCAGTTGCCCACTTATTTCATGACCTACTTGCAAAAACGAATTGAGTCACTTTACCTGTGTATTACTTGCAAAAAAGAATTGAGTCACTTTACCTGTGTATAGTTGCCAATGTCTGGAGTTCCATTCAGATTCAGCTTAAGAGCTAAAACCATGGTGAATTTGTCATCAGTACTCATTGGGTAGATATCGGTAGCGACATCTTATTGCATGTAAATATAAAACTGCTCGCTTTTAGACTCAATGCGATTAACTGCTCAAGTATCGCTATGATGTCAGCATTACCAAATTGTAGTATTAAGTTATTGCTAACAGCACTCCAAGAGACATACATGAGCGGCACCATTTGGCAGAGTAAAACGTGGCATGGTAGAACTTAAATACGTCATGTGAATGAGAGAGCTACCTCTGTCGAACTTCTTCCCATCAGGATTGATCCAGCTCACATTGTTGCTGCATTTGAAGTAAAGACAAATGAGAAAGTAAGAAAGTTATTACAGATTAATTCCTTTTGTTGATCTGGAATCGGTGCATCACATCCGACAGTCTTAGAACCAGGATATCGACCTGATTTGCTGAAACACGTGTTAGTACAATTAAAAGACAGCTATTTCTCGCAAACGCCTCATGGTTCTAACCACAAGGGTTCTTGTTAGATCAGCAGAATTTACCTTTTAACCACAAATAGAACTACAATGAGACAGATTTATATTAAAATGAGTATGCAACATGAAGTTATATAGCAGGCCCTAGAAGTTTTTTGTGTGCAGTCTGTGGTATTCATGTGTCCTGTCCCATGTACAGCACATGCGGCTCGGCATCTTGCCGGCCTTGCTACGGTAGTATGGTACAAAGAACGTCAGCCAAGAGCCCAAGATCAATCTCTCACATTGAACAAATAAAATAGATCTGTATCCAGGTAACAAAGAAAACTGTATTAATTTTTATGCGGTAGTACAATACAGCAGTTCTACAAGCACAGCAAGAATCGCAGTTTCACCAAACAGAAGGTCAAAAGACAACGACACGACATCTAGAAAAGCAGCCAGGTTGCTCCTAGCATCTTCCCAGAGAACCACCAAGTAACGGTCCGTCAATCTTTCTCAGAAGCAACAGTTTAATTTCCGTGTAACATTTGAACAAGCACCTCACCTCTGATTAAGTACACCCTGGTGAATCAGACGGTACAAGTCTATCAGCGGCCAATCCCTTGTCCAGGCGGCATCTTCGGCAACGGTGATGCGACCTGGTCGTACGACATACTCTGCGCCAGAGATTCGTACGACGCGCCCGGATCCGCTCTGAACCTCACCCGACGCCACACCCTTGCTCCGCCCAGTACAAGATCGGCGCCGCGCCTCGGCTTCGCCCTGGAGTTCTTCTGGCCACCACACCCACGCTGCTCCCAAGCTTCTTCCGGGCATCGCACCTTGTCTCAACCCAGGACCAGATGCGGCGGCGGGCGATGGGGGTGAGCTGGAGGGGCAAAGCGGCGGAGCGATTTATTAGGTAGATGTGGCATACAGATGGAATAGTATGATACGATACCGTGATTAGCGGCGACAAAAAGTGGCAACTTGCGGTGAAAAAGGATCCGACGAATGAAATTTGAGTGGAGAGGCATACGAATATTGGACGGTCGAGATGTCTTCGATGACGACCACCAAAGTGCGTGGAGTTGGTCGTTTGACACTCAACGCACTTTGGTGGTCGTCATTCGGAGCATCCTATCCGTCTAATATAATCTCACCTTTCCGTTCAAAATTCATCCGTCCGATCCACTTTTTCCACTCACGCGATCCATTTTCATGGCAAGTCATCCCGGCTTTCCTTTGTACTCCCTCCATACCAGATTATAAGGCAAATCTGGGATTTGGAGAAGAGCCGTTTTATTAGGCAAATCACGGAATTAACTCACAGAATTAAGTGTGGCGCGTGGGTCAGCCCTCCTAAATTCACCCCCATCCTTTCCTTTCCTTCCCGTGTAACTTTTCAAAACTGAACCGTTCTTTGCATGCAGGGAAGGTTTACTCGCCCGTGGGCCAAGGCAACGATGGTTCAGCTCCTAAACGTAATTACCGGTTCCTTCGACAGAGAATTTAGAAACCAATCAGCGCCTGCCTTCGTCCCGCTGCTACCCCAGATTTGTCTTATAATCCGGTATGGAGGGAGTAGTATCAATTATCAATCACAGTAATCAACAGAAATTAATTAAGAAATATTTTTTCTTGCCTAATTTTTTTTCTCACAACCATCACTGCCCCCTTCCGTGGAAATCTACTCAGATCTCTCACGTGCGTCTCTCTCCCGTCTGTCCCTGTCCAGTAGCGCCCTTCCCACCTCCGGCCGGTCTTCCGACGCTCTGGTGCCCCTCTCCCCGTGACCTTAGAGCACCTCACGGACAAGGGATGTGGGAGCATACGCGCATGGTTGCGCTCGTTCCCATGGGCGGCCGCGACAACGACCTCGCTACGGCAAGCAGCCCAGGCAGGGCCGCAGTGGGGTCAAGCCGAGGGCGGGGAGAGAGAGAGCGAAGGGCAGAGTAGGCAGCGAACCTCCGAGCGTGGCCCTGGTGGCCAACGGGGACGACCAGACGGGCAACGGTGGCGGACCTCCGAGCATGAGCATCGATGTACTCATCTTCTCTTTGTGAGTGTGTCTGCAATTGAGGATTACGTACGTCTCCCTCCTGGAGTCCTGGTGTCACGTGATGATGCCGTTGCTTTTCTACCGCCTCTTAGTATTGCGCGCCTCAACATTGGCGAGCTGCCGAGCTGCCGGCTCCAGCCATTGGACGTTCATCCTGCGTGCCTGGACCGCCTCAACGACGGCGAGCTGCAGAGCTGCCGGATGCGTCAGAAAGAAAGGCATGATAGGCCTTCACGGGGCGGGCGATAGATCATTCTTTTGGTATGTTCTCTATCTTCAGCCTTTGATGCTCCTTGATTACTGGACCATCGTGCATCTTTTCCTGCACTTCTCATACGTTCTTTGATTTATTTCCATTTGATTATTGCAAACAGCACTGATGCAAGAAGCTACTGGGGCCTTCTAAGAAAAGGCTAAAAGTGGTGCTCTGTTTCTGGTCATCGCTTCGGTACTCATAGCAGTGTTGATCTGAAATTCTGAATGCTCCTGTTGTAGACTAGAATATCTGGAAATTTGTTCAAATGGTGGATCCAATAGCTGACTCAAATAAAAGCCTTGACCGTGGACTTTATTAATGCTCCGATTTCCCATTCCAAAAGTAACGCCTATAGTTAGCTTCAGTTTGATTGTTGATGTGTTTGATGTTGAGGTTTCAGCTCTAGAACCAGAGGTAATGGAATTTGCATTTTATTTCCAGAAACGCCTATGATGGAGATAGGAATTTCAAGGATGAAGATACTGGTTTATGTTGTCTTTCGGCTTCAAGAGTACATTCTATGTGATCTCTTCCTTTCACTTCTGATTTATGAATGTTCATCCTGCTACGAAACTCATGTGTTTAGATTAAAGAGTTATAAATTTATCCATGATGGCCACATGCACCGATGCCTGATGCAGTCTTGCGGGGAACAATCAGGAAGCAATGTCATTTTCTCTGGCAATGACATGATCAATCCATTGGTAGATGATAATTACCTCAGGTGATTCAATAATCTGTATGTAGTTATTTATGGACGATTAGTTGTCAATCGCTACATTACATGCACATGGAGGCCTCATAGATTTAATTTCTCTGTACCTATGGTTGCTAGACTAATATTTCCTAAAGGAAGTAGTATTTTTGAGGTCTCATAGATATAATTTCTCTGTATTTATTTATGGGCGATTAGCAGTATTATCCATCACATCTTCCTTCTTCTCATCATACTTGACAGTGGTTAACAACTTCATTTGACTAAAAGAATTTGACTCTTCCTAGCAGGGTGAAATTACTCCTAAGTGCTCGCAGATTACCTACACTGAAAAATAATTTCTTGCTCGGCACCGACGATTTATTCCAGCCAACGGAGTTAACGATCATATTTATGCAACTTACTTGACACTCCCTCTGGTTGCTTTTAATCCACGCGGAGGTTGCATACACGTAGGTTAAAATTTCAGGTTCATGGCAAGCATTTCTCGTACTGAGATACTAACTCACACCTTAAAAGTTAAGAAAACTAGAAAGTTGTTTTTTGTTCAATGTATGCAAATTTTCGCTTATTCTTAGAAGTAAGCATATGTAAATAATTATCATTTTGTTCAAAACTGTTGTTCGACTCACAAGAGTAGTCACAAAAAATAGCTATATTATAGCGGTGTTGCTCTAGAGCAGTTTGTTCTATTTTATATGTGAAGTTAGGGTCTGCATATTACTTACTAATATCTAATAATGGAATTGCTGAGAAAATAGGAATGCTCGCCTGGTGACGATAAGTATGTGGAAAAGAAGTAAGACATAAGGAAGATGACACCTATTGTCATACAGGAAGAAAGAAGGAAGAAGTCGATTCTCATCGACCATTGGTCTGAAATGAAGTTCAGTGCATGTCACTCTTGATTTATTGTTTTGAGAAATATAAAAAGGCATGTATCTTTTCTATAGTTTTATGCGCATATGATATTGACTGGTGGTGCATATGATGTTGAATGGTGGTGCATATGATGTTGAATTATGAGAAGTGGAAATTTTGATGTTCCTGAAAATACTATGTGGCTATGTTTCCTATATGTAAAAAAAGGATGTTTCATGTACATGTGCCAGATGTGCGACGACCAAAAGAAAAATTTAGAGACCGTAGCAACGCACGGGCATTCAACTAGTAGTAAAGATATTCCAGTTGGTCGTACGTCATACAACGCGTTTGGTGAAGGAGATTGGGAACATCCTGACTGTTCGATCTAATCTAACATCTCCGCTTCGTCCGATTTAACTTCACACCAAATCAGCCGTCAAGGCATCAATCACGCCTACACTAATTACGCCCAGGAGCTATGGTATGAGAAGATACTTTCCTATTTAAATCTTGTGTCTTTCCTATTTCGTCCATGGATTTCAAGCTCTACCGGATGGGCACAAGGCTGCCAGGTACCCGATTGAAACTTTCCTCACAAGCAGACCTTAAAGTAATTTGCAAGCAGACTTCTAATTCTCTCATGTTTGGTTCGCTTGGGCGCAGTAGCCGCCGGCCATCTCCGAGCCATCCTCGAGTCGCCACGCCATGCTCTCTAGATTGCAGCTTCTCAGCCAACCAGAAGTTTGTCATCGCCATATCTCCTCAGCAGGATTCAGCAAGCACATGAGAGTTCAGACACACTTTCAATTTGAGTGCAGGTAAATGATATACATAATTTCTTTGTTAGTTTTGCTTTGGTTTATCTTTCTGAAGAATTTATATTTGAGAAATCTTCATATTGCAGACTGGACCATTGATGCGTATTAGTTATGCTGCCAATTTTCTTTCGAGAATGGCCGGGGGATACTCTTCACCGGTTGTGATCTGTTTCATGGTAGTAGTTAAGGAAAAACAGGTGAAGGTAAGAGAGGGATAAAAAAATACAGTGCCTTGAAGAATGAAGGACGAATCAGCTCAATGGCTGGCTTGTCCTGAACTCTATATCTTCTAGACCAAACGGCAGGTCGTCAGTCGTCACAGCTGGGACGCAAGATGCCTTCAGTTGAGCAAACCAGGAGATGAAGATGACGTCGTTCAGAGCTTTCGATATGCAAGCCATGGATTTCGAGCTCCAACCGCTGGGCATGGGGCTGCTAAGGACCCGCTTGAAAATCTTTTGCGTCTCTACAGTATCAGCAACGCCATCGTCACATCTAGCTACAAGTTTTTTCGCAATCTATTATATATATTTCTTCTATACTATTATATTAACGTTGATCGTAGGTCGTACAACATATTTGATTGAGATTGGAAGCATCATATCTGTACCATCCGATTTCTTTTCTTCGTTTGCTGCCCTCTCTTTATTACTGCTAAGTCCGTACCAAATCAATTTTTTTTATTCCTTTCCTACTATTGGTCCACATGCAATTAAATAATTAATTCATTTTTTTCTCTTTCCTAAATCATTAGCATGCAATTAAATCAGTTTTCTTCTTAGTCAGGCAACACTGTTTGTTTTCTTGGCCCCATATCCCTTTTTTCTCAAAAAAAATTAATTCGCGGCTGGAGTATTTGCTCATGGAGAATGACGAGCTTTCACCCAGCATGTACGTTTTAGGCTTGTAGCTCTCGTTTTAGGATTGTGTAGCTCTCTTCGTTGCCGTGGGTGTCGGTGTCCTGGCCGTCCGACGAAAAAGCCAGTCGGTTTGTGAATGAGTCGTTAGTAGAGCAGAGCAGGGTGGCATGCTTGGCAATGTTGACTCCCCGTTCTTCTGCTCGCCGCGGGGATGACGAAATTGGATCGTCCAACTTCAGGCCGGCGCGGCGGAGGTGGCACTGATCTTGGCCACCGCCGGCGCTCACCCTGATGGCGTATTGATCGCGTTTAGTGCTGCTCCCAATGGTGCCCGGTTCTCCATATATTTAGACGGAAGGCTCGAGCAGATGTTAACGCGTCTCCTTCACCCCAGACCAACCATTCATTGCCGCCGTGTATGCAACAAGATGGCATTCGGCTTGTCGACGGAGCGATGCAGTGCGAGCATGATGCCCGAGGAAACAATATCCCGTCAATCATCAATCATGCTCCGCTGGCAGTGCCGCCACTACAGCCAGGGCAAGCTCGCCATGGATGGCCTCTTCCGCATGGCCGCCAACGGCACCTATAGGAGCAGTGCGTCCGACACCACCTAGACCTTGCCGGCATCATCCTTGAATATGATGACGATGGAGCCGCAGTGGACGTGCACTACCTCGCGGGCCTCATCAAGGAGTGGTTCACGGAGCTCCCAGGCACACTCCTGGAAGCGCTGCTAGAGGAAGAGGCGGCCTGGTGCGCGTCGGAGGAGGAGGCCTGGAGGCTGTGCGGGAAATTCACACTTGCCAAGGCCGCGCTGCTCCACTAGGCTGTCGAGCACATGGCGGACGTGACGAGCGACGAGGGGTGGAAACGCATGGGGCACCCAACTTCGTCATTGTCTACTCATCGAACATGACCCATGTAATTTAATCAGTAGAGTAGTAAATTAGACGAGAAGCCAACATTTGTCCCTTGCAAACAAATCCGAGAGCACTACACTTTTTTTATTCTAAACTCTAAAGTTTCACTAAACTTAAAAAATACGAGTTATTTTGATTTATAGTACACATGGTGCTCATAATCAATTTTTCCTTTCCAAGCAATAAGAATTAGTGTAGAATTGTATAGGATTGATAATTGATGATTGTATTGTGCCGGTTACAAGAAATATATATAGGGACCTAGGCACCGACCTAGTCCTATATCAAAACCAACTAGGACTCTTAACCTAATACAACTTATATTCTAACATCCCCCCGCAGTATCAACGGTAGGCTCGACGACGTTGAGACTGAACCGAATGTCTTGGAACGGAGTAGTCGCCAAGCCTTTAGTGAAGATATCAGCAAACTGAGCAGAAGTCGGAACGTGTAGAACACGAACTTGACCAAGAGCCACCTTCTCGCGAACAAAATGAATGTCGATCTCTATATGCTTGGTGCGACGGTGCTGAACAGGATTCCCTGACATGTAAACAGCTGAAATATTATCACAGTAAACAATAGTAGCTTGATCAATAGGACGATGCAGCTCCGACAGCAACTGGCGCAACCAAACCATTTCAGCAACCACATGAGCCACAGCACGATACTCAGCTTCGGCCGACGAGCGAGAGACCGTAACCTGCCTTTTGGAAGACCAAGAAACCAAATTGTTACCAAGAAAAACACAAAATCCGGATGTGGAACGTCGAGTATCGGGACAACCAGCCCAGTCTGCATCAGAGTAAGCAATCAAAGAGGTGGGAGAGGATGTGTTGATGTGAAGACCTAAATCTAATGTGCCTTTGAGATACCGAAGGATACGTTTGACATGGTTATAGTGTGGAACACGAGGATCATGCATGTATAAACAGGCTTGTTGAACAGAAAAAGAAATTTCAGGACGAGTAAGAGTAAGATACTGAAGGGCACCGGTGAGACTACGATAGAGAGAAGGATCAGAAAAGGGATCACCGTCAGCAGAAAGTTTGGAACCTGTATCAGCTGGAGTACGGGACGGTTGACAATCAAGCATGCCAGCACGAGAAAGAAGATCGAGAGTGTACTGTCGTTGAGACAAGAAAAGACCAGAAGAGTCACGCATGACAGCAATACCTAAGAAGTGATGAAGAAGACCTAAATCGGACATAGAAAATTCTGAGCGAAGAAGAGAGATAATATGATCTAAAAGGCGTTGGGAAGAAGCTGTGAGAATAATATCATCTACATATAGAAGAAGATAAGCAGTGTCAGTATTGTGATGAAAGATGAAGAGAGAAGTGTCAGAACGGGAAGGAGTGAAACCAATGGTTTGAGCATAAGTGGAAAAACGTTGAAACCAAGCCCGTGGTGCTTGTTTAAGGCCATAGAGAGATTTGTTAAGGAGACAAACATGATCAGGATATGAAGAATGTTCGAAGCCAAGAGGTTGCTGACAGTAAACTGTTTCTTGAAGAGATCCATGAAGAAAAGCTTTTTTGACATCAAGTTGATGGATTGGCCAAGAGGAAGAGACGGCGATGCTAAGAACAGTGCGAATAGTGCTGGGTTTGACAACCGGGGAGAAAGTCTCATCATAATCGATGCCGTGTTGTTGAGAGTAACCACGACAGACCCATCGAGCTTTGTAGCGTGCAAGACTACCATTGGAATTAAATTTGTGTCGAAAAACCCATTTACCGGATACTATATTAGTGTTTGATGGACGAGGAACTAGTTGCCATGTGTTATTTTGAATGAGAGCATCATATTCATCTTTCATAGCTGCAGCCCAATTAGGATCGAGGAGAGCGGATTTGTAGGATTTTGGGAGAGAGGAAGATACAGAGACATGGAGATTTAGACGATCTTTGGGAGGTAAACGAAAGCCAGATTTGCCACGGGTACGCATGGGATGATCATTAGTAGGTTCTGGAACAGAAATAGCGTGAGGAGGAGGTGTGGGTGATGAAGAATCCGCGCCTGGCGCAGCGGAAGAAGCGGACGCGGAAGTTGTTGAGGAAGGCAACGGTGGCGAGAGGTCGATGGAGGTGGCAAGAGGGGGCGCGGCAGGATCGGCTGCCGCGGCAGAGAACTCGGCAGGTTGTGCTGCCGCGACAGGAGCGGCAGCAGGATGGGATAGTTGAGAGAGAGGAAGAATATTGCGACGAGGGGGAGTGGGAGATAAGGTGGATGGGGTAGGGTCTGGAGGTTGACGCTCGGAGAAAGGGAAAATATGTTCAGCAAAGGTTACATGACGAGAGACATGAACACGTCCACTAACAAGATCTAGGCAACGATACCCTTTGTGTTCATTAGAAAAACCTAGGTGGACACATGGGATAGAGCGAGGTGAAAGTTTGTGAGGAGAAGTGGAGTAGGAGTTAGGAAAACAGAGACAACCGAAGACACGAATGTCGGAGTAGTTTGGGTGAGAAAGAAATAAGGAGAAGTATGGCGTGGTGTGAGAAGTGACTTTGGATGGTCGAATGTTAAGGAGATAGGTAGCCGTGTGGAGGGCTTCAGCCCAAAATTTCGGAGGCATAGAAGATTGAATAAGTAGAGTGCGAATGATGTCATTAAGAGTGCGAAGGGAACGCTCGGCCTTGCCATTTTGTGGAGAGGTATAGGGGCAGGAGAAGCGTAAGAGAATTCCGTATTGAAGAAAGAGATTTCGATTTTTAAAGTTGTCAAATTCACGACCATTATCGCATTGTATAAATCTAATGGGGAGGAAGAAGTGAACAGAGACATAGCGCTGAAAGTTGAGAAATATATTGTGAACGTCGGATTTGTTGCGTAAAGGAAAAGTCCAAACATAATGTGTGAAATCATCAAGAATAACAAGATAATACTTAAAACCAGAAACACTTTCAATTGGTGATGTCCAAAGATCACAATGAAGTAATTCAAAGGGAAAGGTACTAGAGGACTGAGAGGAGCTAAAGGGAAGACGAACATGTTTTCCTAATTGACATGACTGGCACATAGAAGAATTATGAGAATCTCTATTACAAGGGATGGAAAATTCACTAAGAAGTGTAGATAACACATTATTGTTGGGATGGCCGAGACGTTGATGCCATAGAGCAATAGAGGCCATCATAGACGTTGGAGGGGCAGCGGCCGGAGCACCATGAAGCGAGTATAAATCACCGGAGCTATTGAATCGAGCGATCTCGATCTTGGTCCGGTAATCCTTCACAGACAAACCAAAGGGGTCAAATTCAACGGAAACAAGATTATCAGTGGTGAGTTGGCGAACGGAGATTAGATTTTTGATTAATGCAGGAGCTACAAGAACATCACGAAGAAGCAATGGTTTGATTGGGGATGGAATTTGGGCTTGACCGACGCAGTAAATGGGAATGCATGATCCATCACCGAGAGTAATAGAGGGAAAAGGCGACGATGTGCAAGAAGAGAGCAAGTTACTTGATGCAGACATATGACTAGAAGCACCAGTATCGAAAATCCAATCCGTACCTGAGTTTCCTTGTGCAGCAAAGTTGTTCATGGCTTGAATAAAGGCAGCTTGGTCCCAGCTCGGAGTCGAAGTAGAGGCCGGTGTAGACATGGGAGCTGGCGGGTATGGAGGCGTCGGCAGAAGGGCCGGCATCGGCGTATAGACAGAGCCACCATCATTGTACTGCGACATATTGGGCTGCAGCATGTAGGGGACCGAAGCAGCGCCATAGGGTGCATAAGGAGGAGCGTTGTAGGCGGGGGCGGCGTGGAACGCGGCCGTCGGCTGCCGTGGGGCCAGGACGGGGGCACCGGCATGAGGGCGGGCGCCAGGCTGCCAGCTGCCAGTGTAAGCCGGAGGAGCACCGTAGGGCGTCGGGGCGGACCAGGGCATGGGCCATGCCTGGACTAGTCCGGTCCACGGATCAGGAGAAGGACGCCATCCAAGGGGCGGCGTTGGTGCAGTTGGTGGTGCAGGCGGTGGAGCCGAGGGCGGAGGAGGGGTAGGCGCCGTACGAAGCTGCGGCGGTTTGGGGTTGCGACCCCGGTAGTTGGGACTTGGACGCCAGCTCGATGGTTGAGGAGGAGCCATTGGTGGAGGTGGCTGTGTCGGCGGTGGCGCGGGCGGGCGAGGAGCAGCAGTGAAGAGCTGCGGACGGGAGTCCTTGGTAGTTTGAGCTCGGTCGGCCCACTGGAGCATCGAGCGAACCTCGGCGAACGAGGGGCGCGGGCGCATCATAGGGATGAAGGAGGCCTGTTTCTCAAACCGCTCGCTAAGACCGACGAGGAGGACGTTGATGAGCTGACGATCGTCGATCGGATCACCAAGTTCACGGAGTTCGTCCGCGATCGCCTTGAGGCGTTGACAGTAGACACCGACGGGTGAATCGCCTTGCACCGTGTTCCGAAGCTCGGTGTGGAGAATGTTGGCGCGAGCGTCGACGTTGTCCTGGAAGAGCTGACGAAGAGCTGCCCAGAGATCGGCGGCGGAGGCACCATCACGGTGCACGAGATTGAAGATTTCCGTGGAGACGCGCATGTAAAGCCATTGGACAATGGCGAGATCGTCCTTGACCCACTGTGAATCATGAGGTTGAGGGCGAGCGTCGGCAGCAACGTGAGATCGGAGATTGCATCGCCCGAGGTGGACGTCGAAGAGGTGACGCCAATGGTAGTAGTTGTGAGCAGCGAGGTCTAGAGTTATGGGGATATAGGGGCTAATATCGGCGATAGTGTCGGTGAAGGAGATGGCGGTGGTGGTGGTAGGAGGGGGTTGGGCAGAGGTGGAAGTTTTTGCGGCGGCGGCGGCGGCCATGGCGTCGCGCCACTCGAAGAAGCCTGGAGGGGGCGGCGGCGGCGGGGTAGGGGGCGTGGGAGCCATGCCCTAGAATCGAAACTAATCTGATACCATGTAGAATTGTATAGGATTGATAATTGATGATTGTATTGTGCCGGTTACAAGAAATATATATAGGGACCTAGGCACCGACCTAGTCCTATATCAAAACCAACTAGGACTCTTAACCTAATACAACTTATATTCTAACAATTAGGGCCGAATGCAAAGGGAACTTAACATTTGTTAAAACTACGGAGTAGATTGGATTTCAGTCATTATCACGAAAACTACTGAGGTTGGGTGGTTAGGAGGATGGTTGTATCCCCAGCCCACCAGAGTTCAAACCCCAGGTTTGACATCTGTGTGTCTCATAAAGGCGGAATATTCATTCAGTGGGAGGCGACGTTCCCGTCGACAGCGAGGCGCCTGTGGTGACTTCGTCAATTTCAAGATCCAATCCGCCGGCTCAGTCTTCCGAAGGTGCTCATAGGGGTAGGGTGTGCGTGTGTGCGTTCATAGGGGTGAGTGTATGCGCGTGTATGTGAGCGTCTGCGTTTGTACTGTGTTCCTCAAAAAAAAAAAAAATAATTACTGCCACCGTGTCATGGCTCGCTTAGAAAATATTAAAGGATGAATGATCAACTCTTTAATTATTCGCACGATATGTTGTTGCAGGTGGTGGATCCTCTGGCGATGCTGAAGTATGCGTTGATGATAATGAACTTTCTGAACCTGCTCATCGAGAGGGCGCTTCAGCGAAGATGACTACAAGAAAACACGTGGAAGCAGCAGCCTAATTGATAAATTGGTTGAGTTCTAATTAAACGTACATCACATGTAGAGAAATGCAAATGTGTGTGGTTAATTTGATCAGTTAATTAGTCCCGTGGTTACTTAATTTCATTCAATTTCGAGGTGTCAATTATGTTGTGTTTTATTTTGAGAATTCAACACCTTATTGATTATCTTTATTATTAAGGTGAAACCTGCAATGTCACACTTTTCGTGTTGCCACACTTTTCACTATTTACATACCAAATGCCATCGCGCATCTATCCTTGAAAACAGCCGACGTGATACTCTTTTGACTTTGTTTATTTAGTATTAAAGGGTATGAATTTGATTCTTTACTATTCAGTAATGAACGATGCATTCATCTAGAGGGATAATTCTGGTTATTTGGTTTTCTAAATTATGCTCTCATGGAATGATAAATAGGTGATCGGTTTATCCAGTATGCACAGTAGGTATTTTATCTTTAATATTTTATTTTCTTTTCACATGAGGTGTTCAGGCTAATGATAAGTATTGTTGTAGAGGGTGGTTAGGAACTAAGGAAGAATTTTCGATACACTTGCGTGAGCACCATGAAAATGAAACGAGAGACAATATCAAAGAGGAATCACGAAGTAGATATTAGTTAGTACAAAATAATTACTCGAGTGCTCATTTTATATTTAAAAGATGTCAAATTATTCTGGTTATGAAAATATACTTTAAACGTGATGGAATCTTATAGGTTTTTCGAATATCTTGTGGTTGTCTTTTTCACATACGTGAATTTTTTTTCATGTATTGCATTGACATGTGTTGCGACAAAAGGTAAGAGCCGTGGCAACGCACGGGCATTCAACTAGTTATCTTAATTTAGAAGAACTCTCTTTTCTGAATTTTAATCCTTTTTTGGTGTGGACAGTGTGCAATCAAGAATAGCATCGCATTACCTAATTGTGCAAAATTGTAGAACAGGGAGAATATAGACTTCTCATGGACCAACACATCTCATAAGCGAAAACTCAAAAAAAAAACATCGCATAAGCCTAATTTAAAGAGAGGGATACCAGTTTATAAGACCTTCTCGCCACCTGATGACCTCAACTTGTGTCCACCGAAATCCATAATATTACTTTCTCTATACAAGCATATGAGAACATCTCCACCGGGACGCCCTATAGCGACTCCAATTGTGATATGGGGGTTGGGCGCGTTTTTTGGGCCACACCGACACACCCAATGAGTAGCCGGCCACTTCTAGAGCATCTCCAGCCGCCTTCCGCAAAGCGTCCCTGTTGTGGATATACTTCATAGGTATACCATCGACATGGTCCGATTCCGGCAAGCCCGGGTGACCCACAGATGGTGGTGATGGCATATGGCCCACCGGGCAGCCCAGTTGTTGTTGATCAAGATGGAAGATGTCCAACCCAGGAACAAGGAGCCGGATCCGAACCGCCCTGCGAAGGTAGCCGGATCCGAACCGCCTTAGGGCGGTTCGGATCCGGCTACCTTCCTAGGGCGGTTAGGATCCGGGTACCTTCGTAGGGCGGTTCAGATCCGGCTACCTTCGTAGGGCGGTTCGGATCCGGCTACCTTCGCAGGGCGGTTCGGATCCGGCTCCTTGTTCCTGGGTTGGACATCTTCCATCTTGATCAACAACAACTGGGCTGCCCGGTGGGCCATATGCCATCACCACCATCTGTGGGTCACCCGGGCTTGCCGGAATCGGACCATGTCGATGGTATACCTATGAAGTATATCCACAACAGTAGCCCCCGGAGTTCTCCAAGATTAACCGTTCTTCCATCCAGCTCAGCTTGCGTATGTATCTTCATCCTTTGGCTGGAACAAATAATAGAGAATCTTGAAGGACTCCAAACTTCATATCTCCAACTAAGTATTGGTCGGAAACTTCATGATCCAATGGTCAGATTCTTCGGAGACACCATCCAACGTAATCTTCGGTATGGATCCGACTAGCCAAATGTAGGTTCGAATCTGACTAGCCAAAATATAGGTGTGGATCCGACTACCCAAAATATAGGTGCGGATCCGACTACCAAAAAATGAGGTGCGGATCCGGCTACCAAAAAATGAGGTGCGGATCCGGCTACCAAAAATTAAGGTGCGGATCCGGCTACCAAAAATTAAGGTGCGGATCCGACTAGTTGGCCAGGTTTTCGCCATCTTTGAAAATTTTCTTGACATAGCCATATGCATGTAGCCCCCGAGCGTTGAGTCGGCTTGCTCCAAGGAGACTCGATGCTCAGAAACTTAGCCCCCAAGCGTCAAGGTGGAATTTTTTTGGCTTGTTGCTCCAAAGAGAACTTCATCGATGTAGCCCCGGAGCGCCAAGGTGAATTTACTTAAAAATCCGGCTTGGAGCTCTTAGAGTAGCTTTATCTTTATATGTGACTTAGGAATAGCGTAAATCCCAAGAATCTAGGCGGAAAATTCCAGCACTGATACCCGAAAGGAAACACACTTTTCACCTAAGATCAAACCGCAGCCCCCGAGGGTTGGTTCCGGCTAAGCATAGCGGAATCAAGACTCAAGTTGCTTTTCCAGCTGTGCACACCATGGATCCGCCTAACCTCGGGGGACTGTTATACGTCCAAGTGTCATGTACCTGATACATAAACATAAAAACATATTTGTATTAAATTGTTTCTTTGATCATGTTCAACGAACAAATGTAAGGCAGAACAAAAACGGCCTTTGAACAAATGTTTTAAAGCTGAAACTATACAGCAGTTGAACAACATAAAACTGTCAAGGCGGAAAAAACTCGACTATCTTGAACAGTTAATGTAATTTATATGTTTTAAGCAAGTGCTGGTTTATCCGTTCTTCTGGTTTATATGCTTGACTTTTCGCGAGACGGCGAACTTTAAACATAGAACATTTGCTGAGGCGATAGCGCTTAATAGCGAAACAATCAAGAACCTCAGAAACAGAGGCCGGTTTTAAGTACCAAAATGTCACTACTAAGGAATCCACATATAAACAACAGAAAACGTGTAGGCCAGAAAACTCAAGCTAACGCCCGAAGGCGGAAATTTTGCAGCGTACTGGAGCCTTAAGCGGCAAAAACAGTATAAAGTTTTTCACGAGCGCAAGGCAAATCGTGGGAAAGTTATGACCAACAGCGAAAGCGGTAAAAGATTCAGGATGTGAGTGAACCAATCTTAATCTCATGATCATAAAATATTAAAATATGAAATATAAATAGGGACTTAGCTGTTTGGAGCGGAGTCAACGTCGGTCGTGGCGGTTTTTCTTCGGCGTTCCGTCGAGCCGGTGCGAGATTGATTGTCGCAGTGGTCCTGTCGGTGCGGATCCACCTACCAAAATTTTGGCATGGATCCGGCTACAAAAATATAGGTGCGGATCCGGCTACCAAAAATTGAGGTGCGGATCCGGCTACCCAAAAATATAGGTGCGGATCCGACTACCAAAAATTAGGTGCGGATCCGGCAACCAAAAACATAGGTGCGGATCCGACTACCAAAAACGTAGGCGCGGATCCGGCAACCAAAAACATAGGTGCGGATCCGACTACCCAAAACGTAGGCGCGGATCCGGCAACCAAAAACATAGGTGCGGATCCGACTACCAAAAACGTAGGCGCGGATCCGGCAACCAAAAACATAGGTGCGGATCCGACTACCAAAAACGTAGCGCGGATCCGACTACCAAAAACGTAGGCGCGGATCCGGCAGCCAAAAATAGGTATGGATCCGGCTACCAAAATATAGGTGCGGATCCGACTACCAAAACCAGAATTTGAAATTTCCAGGTCTAAGGCGGATTCTTCCGTGGAAAGCTCCAGCGACTCGGATCGGATCTTTGCAGCTGCTTCCTGCTCGGCGGCGATCGTAGCTACATTACTTACCAGTGCGTTTTCGTCGAAATCAACGGTCTCGCAGATGAAGATGTGGAACCCGCCCGGTTCCAGCCTCCAGACGCCGCAGGCCCCACGGTGGGCGCCAACTGTCGTTGCCTAATCGACGGTACCCCGGAGGAGGGATCCTCACGAGGGGAAGAAGAAGTAGGGGCCATAGGGCGGAGTGCACCCGGGACGGTGGTACGCGATTTACCCAGCTTCGGAACACCTGCACGATGACAGGGCCTACTGCTGCTTGTCTGGAATTATCTGGGCGCTTTCGCGTTGTTACAATGAGTTGTGGTTGTCTCGCTTCTAGCTCGAGATCTACCCTCAGGGCTCCCGGGATCCGGCTTATATAGGCGCACGGATCTAGGGTTTACATGGAGAGTCCTAGCCGGATTACAGGTTGCCTAACTACGGTACAATGTCTTGCCGTGTACGTCAAGGATCTGCCTTCCATCTACGTCGTACTGGATCCGGGTTCTTTATGGGCCTCCACGGGTCCGGCTTCCTTCATGGGCCTTCACGGATCTGACTCCTGGCATAGACCTCTTCGGATCCGGGTACCTCTGTAGGTCGGTTAGGATCCGGGTACCTTCGTAGGGCGGTTCAGATCCGGCTACCTTCGTAGGGCGGTTCGGATCCGGCTACCTTCGCAGGGCGGTTCGGATCCGGCTCCTTGTTCCTGGGTTGGACATCTTCCATCTTGATCAACAACAACTGGGCTGCCCGGTGGGCCATATGCCATCACCACCATCTGTGGGTCACCCGGGCTTGCCGGAATCGGACCATGTCGATGGTATACCTATGAAGTATATCCACAACAGTAGCCCCCGGAGTTCTCCAAGATTAACCGTTCTTCCATCCAGCTCAGCTTGCGTATGTATCTTCATCCTTTGGCTGGAACAAATAATAGAGAATCTTGAAGGACTCCAAACTTCATATCTCCAACTAAGTATTGGTCGGAAACTTCATGATCCAATGGTCAGATTCTTCGGAGACACCATCCAACGTAATCTTCGGTATGGATCCGACTAGCCAAATGTAGGTTCGAATCTGACTAGCCAAAATATAGGTGTGGATCCGACTACCCAAAATATAGGTGCGGATCCGACTACCAAAAAATGAGGTGCGGATCCGGCTACCAAAAAATGAGGTGCGGATCCGGCTACCAAAAATTAAGGTGCGGATCCGGCTACCAAAAATTAAGGTGCAGATCCGACTAGTTGGCCAGGTTTTCGCCATCTTTGAAAATTTTCTTGACATAGCCATATGCATGTAGCCCCCGAGCGTTGAGTCGGCTTGCTCCAAGGAGACTCGATGCTCAGAAACTTAGCCCCCAAGCGTCA
Organism: Lolium perenne; assembly: GCF_019359855.2. Lineage (NCBI taxonomy): Eukaryota > Viridiplantae > Streptophyta > Magnoliopsida > Poales > Poaceae > Lolium > Lolium perenne. The sequence continues at coordinate 11,179,558 of NC_067250.2, read as the reverse complement.
AGGTGGAAATTTTTTGGCTTGTTGCTCCAAAGAGAACTTCATCGATGTAGCCCCGGAGCGCCAAGGTGAATTTACTTAAAAATCCGGCTTGGAGCTCTTAGAGTAGCTTTATCTTTATATGTGACTTAGGAATAGCGTAAATCCCAAGAATCTAGGCGGAAAATTCCAGCACTGATACCCGAAAGGAAACACACTTTTCACCTAAGATCAAACCGCAGCCCCCGAGGGTTGGTTCCGGCTAAGCATAGCGGAATCAAGACTCAAGTTGCTTTTCCAGCTGTGCACACCATGGATCCGCCTAACCTCGGGGGACTGTTATACGTCCAAGTGTCATGTACCTGATACATAAACATAAAAACATATTTGTATTAAATTGTTTCTTTGATCATGTTCAACGAACAAATGTAAGGCGGAACAAAAACGGCCTTTGAACAAATGTTTTAAAGCTGAAACTATACAGCAGTTGAACAACATAAAACTGCAAAGGGATTTGGGCGCGTCGGACCAAAAAACGTTTCCAGCCACGTGCCCCAAAGCCTCTTTTTGTCCAGCGCGGCCCAATACGGTGTCCGGCACTCTGAGCCCATCCCCGCTACACAGGGGACGCTCCGGGCACGTCGGACACAATGCGAGGCGGGCTCCCACCTATTGGCGACTATTTCCATAATCGTTGGTTCGCGCCTTTTATTTTTCGTCGCGCCTTCCCTCCCGCGCCTCCCACCCCTCTGAAAGTGCATGGAGCCCCCATGTGTGGTTTTGGTAATTAATGACAATCCCTATGGACTAATGTTTGCATTGAGTTATATTTGTAGGAGTTGTCCATAGGCAATTCTTGAACCATTTGTTGACTTCAAGGTTGCAATAAGAAGAAATTGATGAAGGATATCAAGTGTCAAGTATGTCTTGAAGATGAAGATGAAGTGAGCCCTCAAGTTACTTCAAGACATCAATATGATGAAGAATGAAGAATGAAGTGCAAGTCAAGATGAGCCAACTCGAAGAGTTCATAAGCTTGAAGCTTTCCATGGAGAAATGAAGTGCAAGTTCAAGATAAGCCATCTCGAAGAGATCCTTTGCTTGAGTCTTGCCATCCATATGGTGATCATGGATATGTGAAGATGCGCCGAAGAAGAAGCTCTCCCATGGTGGATTATGAGGGAGCAATCCACATGGTGGTCATGGTTATGTGAAGATGCGCCGAAGAAGTAGCTCTCCCATGGTGGTTTATGGGGGAGCAATCTACAAGACTTCGTCAAGCAAGCACAAGCAAGAAAGGCGTTCCATCTTGTTGAGGTCAAGATCGTCGTCATCAAGCTCAAGTGGAATGCGCAAGTATAAGGTTTGCTCTTGATAGGGTTTCTTTCTCACCGGTCTCATAGTGTAGTTGGAGACCGGTTTATAGTTTAGTTGCCGTACTATCAAGAGGGCTCTCGAGTGAGTAACTCGATCGTATCGTTCGGGGAGAGCTCAAACCTTTGCATCCTTGCATCATCTTTCTTGGTTGTTATTTGGACCTTATCCATGTGATGTTTTAGAGCTTGTGCTTATTCTCATGACAAGCTCTAGTTCATCGAAAACGGATTTCGCATAGATCACTTGTTGCGTTTTCGAGTTTGGTTCATCATCTTTCTTGGTTATTATTTGGATCTTATCCATGTGATGTTTTAGAGCTTGTGTTTATTCTCATGACAAGCTCTAGTTCATTGAGAATGGTTTTTGCATGGGCAACTTGTTGCATTTTCGAGATTGGAGGTTTTACCGGTATGTCTTTTTTAGATGGGTCAAACCTTTCATCATTTGTTTCTATCCTCCCTTGTTGGACTATGATGGTTTCCTGCATGATCTTGTAGAGCTTGTTCCTAGCTTTAAAACAAGCCCAAGATCATCAAAATCGGAGTCCGGATGCTAAAGTTATGCCCGATTCTGTTTGCTGTCTCTGCCAGTTTTCAGGGGGGCGGAAAATCTGGGCCGAATATTTCGGAAATATCCGGCCCCCTCGAAATCGGCTAAGAACCAGAAGAAAAGCAGCTCTGGATAGGGGCCGGACTTTTGGCCGGATTTTTACCAGGTTTTGTCCCTGAGGCCGGATTATCCGGGGGGCGGATTATCCGGCCCCAACTTAGGCCGGATTATCCGGCCCTCGAAAGTCTACAACGGCTCGATTTTCTTGGGGGGAGGGGGGTATAAATACCCCCTTCTTCCTCCTTGGGCTGTTGCTTCTTCTACTCTCTCTCTCCTCCATTGTTGTTCTTGAGAAGCTTGCCCTATCTCTCAATCCCTCCATGATTCTTGCCCCATTTGAGGGAAAAGAGAGAGGAGATCTAGATCTACATTTCTACCAATCAAATCCATCTCTTTGTGAGTGGAACTCTCTAGATCTTGATCTTGGTGTTCTTTGTGAATTCCTTTGTTCTTCCTCTCTTATTCCCCCAATAGCTTTTGTAGCTTTGTTGGAATTTGAGAGAGAAGGATTTGAGCATCTTTGTGGTGTTCTTGCCATTGCATTTGGTGCATCGGTTTGAGTTCTCCACGGTGATTCGTGGTGGTGAAAGCAAGAAGGTTGTTACTCTTGGGTTCTTGGAACCCTAGACGGATTCTACGCCTTTGTGGCGATTTGTTGGGAGCCTCCAATTAAGTTGTGGATGTGTGCCCCAATCTTTGTGTAAGGCCCGGTTTCCGCCTCGAAGGAAATCCCTTAGTGGAACCGTGACCTAGGCCTTTGTGGCGAGGGTCACCGGAGATTTAGGTGAGGCGCCTTCGTGGCGTTCGGTGTGTGGTGTGAGTACCGCATCTTGGGGTGAGGCCTTTGTGGCGTTGGTGTGCATCGAGCAACCACACCTCAAGGTGAGCCTCTTGTGGCGTTCGGGAGCACTAAGCAACCGCACCTCTCCACCGGAGATTAGCACTCGCAAGAGTGTGAACTCCGGGATAAATCATCGTCTCCCGCGTGCCTCGGTCATCTCTATACCCGGGCTCTTTACTTATGCACTTTACCTTGTGATAGCCATCGTGCTTGAAGTTATATATATCTTGCTATCACATACTTGCTTGTATTGCTTAGCATAAGTTGTTGGTGCACATAGGTGAACCATTGCTTAGAATAAGTTGTTGGTGCACATAGGTGAACCATAGTTTATAGGCTTTGGGCTTGACAAAGTAAACGCTAGTTTTATTCCGCATTTGTTAAGCCCATCTCGTAAAAGTTTTAAACCGCCTATTCACCCCCCCTCTAGGCGACATCCGTGTCCTTTCACCCTCCACCGCCGCTGGATTTGCCGGCCGTTTTGACGGCTGATCTCTTCTGAGAGTCGGCACCGTCGTCGCGGCTGGCTCTCTCGACGGCCTTTTCGCCGCCGCCGCCGCTTCGCCAGCGTGTCCCAGAATGCGGCGTCAAATCCGCCCCACCTCCGCGCACACAAGGTGTTCGACGACTTGTCAGGCAGGCGCGATTGGCCGCTGTTCGTTGCCTCGTCTGCCGCAGCGCAATTTTAACCATCAATTTTACTTCAGACATGGATAGCGACGACGAGATGCTTGTCCGACTGCTGGAGGACGATCAAGCCTTCGTCGACGACATCTGGGAGCATTTGCTGATCATCGCGTCCCTCCAGGACATGATTGACGCCGAGACGGAGAAGCGGAAGAGGCCGCGCCGCGGAGGATTAGAGCCAGGTAGAAAGAAGTCGAAGCCCCAGCAGAGGATGGAGGGGCATACCATACCATGTTGCACAACAACTACTTCGCAGATAAGGCAACACATGCCGACAATTTTCGGCGCTGGTATAGGACGAGCAAGAGTTTGTTCATTAATATACCCCACAACGTTCGGGAGTTCGACCCCTACTTCGAGCTCAAGCATGACGTTGTAGGCGTTGCCGGGGTCTCATCGATTCAGAAGTGCACCGCCGATATGAGAATGCTTGCATACGGGGCACCTGCTGATACACATGACGACTATCTTTGCATGAGTGAGTCTACCGCCATTGAATGCATGTACAAGTTTTGCCGAGCTGTGGTGGGAAAGTTTGACAAATACTACTTGAGAGGGCCAACTGAAGAAGAGACTGCAAGGATCATGGCACAAAATGCTGCCAGAGGATTCCCTGGAATGCTTGGAAGCATCGATTGCATGCACTGGTCATGGAAGAACTGTCCGTTTGCCTGGTAAGGTATATAAAAAGGGCGTCATGGATATTGCAGTGTGGTGCTTGAAGTTGTGGCAGATTATGACATGTGGATTTGGCATTCTTTCTTTGGCATGGTGGGATCACACAATGACATCAACGTGTTGCAGCTGTCTCCGGTGTTCAGCAAACTAGTGGAAGGGCATACTCCACCATGCAACTATGAGATCAATGGCCACCAATATACCAAAGGCTATTATCTAGCCGATGGTATATATCCAAAATGGGTCACTTTTGTCAAAACAATCTCGGCTCCATCAGCTCAGAAGAATTGCCACTTCGCTTCGCGACAAGAGGCTTGCGGGAAGAATGTCGGGTGGGCATTTGGTGTGCTTCAAGCTCAATTTGCAATTGTCCGGTACCCTGCTCTAAGCTGGTCTCACGACCAAATGTGGGAGGTGATGCAGGCTTGTGTGATCATGCACAACATGATCATCGAGGATGACCGCAAGAATCATGTTAGGACACATGTTGGTCCCTATGAGTGTCAGAGCCCTCTTGCGGAGGTTGATCATGAGTTGCCTGCATATTTTGTTTATTTTCTCGCCATGCACGCAGAGATCCGTGATAGCAATGTTCACGAGCAACTTCAAAATGATCTCGTTAAGCATATGTGGAGGATCAAAGGATTATCAGTGAATGTTGTGGCACCTTGATCTAGCCCCATTTATTACATTTATTTAGTTGTTTTATTGTTTGTTGTATTTTAATTTGAAAACAATCTTGGCAAACATATTTATTTGTATGCTATATTTAATAAATGATTATGTTTTCGAAAACCCTATAAAAAAAGTTTGGGGGACGCGATTGGGAAGCGACGTTCTCCAAACACGGCACGAACAAAACACGTCCCCCAAACGCTCGATCCGGCGCCGTTTGGGGGACGCGGCTGGAGATGCTCTTAGATCTCAATACAATCGCCGGCAACCCCGTTCCGGCCCCTTCACGCGGGGTGCCGAACGGGCGCGCCGGCACCTCGCACCACGTAGGATTAGGCGTGTGGGGCCATCTTGGCAGAGAGAATAGACGCGTCGGCCGGCGAGCGTGGTGACACGGTCCAGGCGTTGATTCCACGCTCGTCGCATATGGCTACAGCCCGCAGCAGCCTTGGGATCCTCCTTGCCGTCAGGTGTGCTACCCGACGGCCCTGTCCACCCCTCCCGCTGCGCTTTCAATATCGTCGTGCTCCGGCTCAAGCTGCGGCTGCCAGCAACGATCGGCAGCCTACACTACGCCGACACGGAGCGGAGGGATTGTCATCCGGTACAGGATAAGGTCGTCTTCATCGGCACCGGCGCCCCTCCACCCGAAGGAGATGGCGGTGAAGAAGCTGCAAACGTTGAACCTCAGGCGCCGGTCTTCTCGTCCCAGCCGTTGCCGGAGAAGAAGTGGTGGGAGGTGGAGCTGGAGATGCAGGCGGCTGCCCGTGGTGCCAACGATCCTGAGGATGCGTAGCATCTGCTGCTGCTGCGACGTTCGTTCAACGAGGACATGCCGACAGTGAGCGGTAGGCTGGCGGAGTGGTGGTCGGTGATCCACAGCAACATCATCGTCGTCTCGTCGACCTCGACGGCCCAGATACTGATATCCCTGCTACGGCACCAGCGGTGAAGGAGGAGGCTTCTTCGTCGGACTTCGAGTTCGGCTAGGACGACGACGATTGTGATGGCGCTGACAGCGCCCTCAACTTCAACTCCTTCTACCACCGCTAGGTTTAATCTAGTTTTTTTTTCTATATTTAGATTTATTTTGCAAAATTGGTATAAATTCAAATGAAATTCAACGCGTCATGTTTTAGGGTTCTACGTTGTGGGCTCGCCGGTGCATGTACCCTCTCCCCAAATTGGGGAGCTGGTGCCAGCGGCCCCAATGGAACGCTGCCATCGCACCTATCGGCGCATATTTAGGCTCCGTCGGTGAAGATGTTGTAAGCCCAAGTTAAGCGAACCTGCCGAGTGACACGGGTGGTTCACAGTACCAAGTTACTACCACTGGTATTCGGACCCCCCGATAATTTGCTATACACGATAACACGATCACGGAGGAGCAGCTGTGCGCACATCGCTACTGAACAAAACAGGAGCGACCTCATTGCACTGCACACGCAGTACCAAGTTGGCCCTGTGAATCTGTGATGAATGGCCATCCCCATGGCAAGCTTGTATACTCCGTGCAATCATTCCGATTTTTGCATACCATGGAGTAAGTCTGGTGCCAATGCATAGCCTCACTCTCACCCGCCACGTCAGCTTTTTTCCTCACTCTCACCCCACTCTCACCCCACCTTGCCAATGCATGGGCTATAGTGAGAGCTCTCACTTCTCTCTCCTCCACATCAGCTTTTCTCTCTCCTCGACATTAGCATTTCTTTTTCAGATTACAATATTAAAAATAATGTAAGGAAATTATTTTATTGAACTAAAATTGTTACCGATTACATCATAAAAAAAATTACATAAAAATTTGAAAAAATTACATAAAAATTTGAAAAAATTACATAATCTAGGCATTATGAGCCCACACATGCTCTATCAAATCTTGCTGGAGCTGTGTATACACCGGTGAGTCCCTCATATCGGTGTCCATCTGAATCCTGGCTGCTAGGCTTGGTGGTGCATGGTGGTGTATTGCAGGGCCGACATTGGACTCAACGGTCTCATAGGTGTGCTCCAAATTTGTACCACGCTCATCGTCGATGATCATGTTGTGCAGAATGACACATGCACGCATGATCAACCCAAGAGTACGCCTCGAGTAGAAGCGTCCCGGAACTGCTAGAATGTTGAACCTAGCCTTCAGCACTCCAAAGGCACACTCGACATCTTTGCGCCAAGCTGATTGAGCAGCAGTGAACATTCGCTGCTTTTCACTTTGTGGAAGAGTAACACCTTTCATGAACACCGGCCAGGAGGGGTAGATGCCGTCGGCAAGGTAGTAACCATAGTTGTACTCGTGTCCATTCACCGTGAAGTTCACTACGGGTGCTTCTCCCCTAAGCACATCCGTGAACAACGGCGACTGGTTGAGTACATTGAGGTCGTTGTTGGACCCGGCCACTCCAAAAAAGGCATGCCAGATCCAGCGATCATACGACGCAACGGCTTCTAAGATTATGGTAGGGTGTTTGATGTCTCCCCTTGTGAATTGACCGGCCAAAGCCACTGGGCAAGTTCCTCACGCCAATGCATGCAATCGATGCTCCCTAACATGCCGGAAAGCCACGCTCCTCGGCTTTCGCTAACACGAGTATCCTCGACATTTGGTCGACGGCAAAAGTGTTCCCGTAACAGCAATGATGCCTTCACAGAATCTCTCTAGACAATCTGATGAAGTTTGTCTAGCTAACTTAAGCCACTCATCTATTGTATCTGCAGAGGCTCCATAAGCTAACAGACGCAAAGCCGCAGTACACTTTTGCAGGGGAGAAAAACCAGCACGGTTGAGAGCATCATTTCTTTGGGTGAAATACGGAGAGTATTCACCCAATCTATCCACAATGCGCAGGAAAAGGGATCGCCTCATCCGATACCTTCGCCGAAAGAAGCTCGGAGGGTAGTTGCAGTCGTCGGCGAAGTAGTCCTCGAACAGCCGACCGTGGGCACCAAGACGATCACGTCTGATGAACTCTCGGCGGCGTCGCGGCCGTCTTGGCTCCTCCTCCTCGTTCGGCATCTCCTCCATCGTACTCCGCCCGGAATGCGGCGATCGGATCACCCTCTATTCCGTCGCTTGAACCGCTGGGACGAAGACATGGCGTTGAGAGGAGTGGAAATGGAGAGTGGAGGAGATGAAATGGGTGTGGAGTGAGTGAAACCATATGGAGGTATTTATAGAGGGGGGGCTGAAATTTTAGGGTTTTTTGAAGTACCAACGGCTACCCCAACGGCTAGCTGAGGTGGACGAATCAGATCGCGCCACCTCAGCCACTACCGCCCCTCTCTCGCCCTCTCTCGCCCCTCTCTCGCCCGCACTATCGCCCGCCCCACTCTCGCCCCGGCTCGCCACCGCGCCGCCCCGCCTCTAGCCTCGCTCCCGCCTCGCTGTCGCCCCCAACGCGGGGAGGCGAGCGGCGGCGGTACCGCCCGCCGCGCCCGCAGCGCCCCGCGCTCCCGTCCCCCCCCACAACCCCCCCTCTCTCGCCCGGCGGCGGGCGGTACCGCCCGCGCTGCCGCCCGCGTTGGCACCAGCCTAATGCCAAAGGAATGCCCACTCCTGGATAGGATGCAATCGTGTGTTTTTCCTGCATTTGTGAAAATGGTTTTTCGCCCAGATTTTCATGGAGATTGAAAATTGCGTATGCAAAGTTACTACTCAAAATTCGAAAGAACTGAGCATGGGAATGGACAAAATAACATAAAATTTGAAGGTTCAAAACATTGCCCGTGAGCAGACATAGCAATCACCCGTTCGTCCCCAAAAGAAGAGACCAAGCTCGGATCACCACCATGCTGCAGTTCACTGACTCTATACAAAATAAACGCTCCCATGGCCATGGATTTAGAGGAAGGAAATCCATGGAGGAAATACTACTCAGTGCCGCTAGATGCGGCAGGTGCGGCCGGCGCGACGCTAGTGCTGGTCGAGCGCGTTGGGGCCGGAGCAGTAGCTGCGGTAGGGGTCCCACACCCACTGCACCAAGAACCTGCGCCCTCCGACGCCGTTCACGTTGTACGACGAGCCGGACCGGCCGTCGGTGAGCAGCTGGCCGGTGTACGCGCCGCCGCCGCCGGTGCCGTAGATCCCCTCGCAGAGATCCGCGATCTCGGTGGGGAACGACGGGTCCCCGCCGGCGTACCACGCGTTGGCCAGCGGGTTGGACGCCATCTCCGCCAGCTCGTGCGCGATGACGCTGACCATGCCGTCCACGCCGGCGTCGCCGTTGGGCGGCGCCTCGGGCCTCCGGTTCGGCACGTACGTCGGGATGGCGAACGGGTACGCGCACACCTCCGGGCACCGGCGCGCCGAGTTGCCGACCCACGCGTAGGGGAGCGTGTAGCCGACGACGGACGGGAAGGTGAAGTAGTGGAAGCCGCAGACCTGGCCGCAGAAGTTCTCCACCAGCACCTCCGTGGACGTGAGCACCAGGTACACGCCGCCGGCGTCGACCGGGAGGGGCCTGGTGCGCGCGGTCACCGCGTCGCGCACCACGGACTGGATGTCCATCCGGGACAGCGACGCGCCGCGGGACATGCGCGCGTCGGTCTTCTCCTGCCCCAGCGCCACCGTCGCCGACACGTTGGCCGTGGTCTGGTCCGTGTAGAGCTGCACGGTGCGCCACCAGTCGGCGACGGACGGCGAGGGGACCTTCTGGTCGGAGAGGGAGCGGAGGAAGGCGCGGATGGTGCGCTTCTGGTCGGCGGGCCAGGCGCCGTACCAGATCGGGTGGACGGTGATGGCGGCGGCGAGGACCGGGCCCATGTGGTACTCCAGCTTGACGAAGTCCGACGACCCCTCGAACTTCTTGGACGCGCCGAAGCCCGGGTCGATGGCGCCGCTGGCGTCGCGCGGCGGCCAGGGGCGCCACGCCGTGGCAAGCGGCGCCGCGAGGACGAGGAGCAGGAAGAACAGGACGCCGCCGGGGCCTGGCATTGCGGCGAGCGAGTTGAGGGGAATGTCGCGGGGATTTTACTATGGGTTCTTGGGGCTGGGGTTCTTTATAGAAAGGGGAAAATGTGGGTGGCGAGAGTGGAAGGCATGGAGTGGTAGCGAGAGTGAGAATGTGAGTGCTGAGTGGGGGAGGAGACAGTGGTGTTCTTGGCTTGGGCTCTTCTCGAGCTGCAACTATGTCGTCCTTTTATCGGTGTTGCTTTGGTTTTATGCGTCAGTTAACTTTGAACGTCGGTCCTCGGTGCTGCTAATTTACCTGTACTCCCTAACATTCATTGTACTGCGTCCGTGTCTACTTGACAACTTGAGCAAGTTTTCACTTTGCAACGGGACCAGCCAAGAAACCACGATGAGAAGAAAACCATAGGGCCTCTTTGGATTGTACTACAGTAATTTATAAGATTTTTGTATGATTTTAATTAATAGTAGGATTTTTTTCATGTAGATTTCCTTTGGATAAAAGACATGGTGCTACCAAAAGTTTTATGGATTTTTTTCGAGAACCCAGGGGAGAAGTGTGGTCGAGGCTCTCGATATCATTTAGAGCATCTCCAGTCGCGTCCCCCAAAGCGCGCCGGATTGAGCGTTTGGGGGACGTGTTTCGTTCGTGCCGCGTTTGGGGGACGTCGCTCCCCAGTCGCGTCCCCCAAACAAAATTTCGCAAATTTTAAACTTAACTAGATTCGATTAGATTCGTCCAAATTTACATAGATTCGAACGAAATTTGACTAACTTTAAAACTAAACCTAATCTAGAACCGCTTGCGGCGGCCGGAGGCGTCGTAGTACTGCTGGAAGTTGTACATCTCGTCGGTGACGACCTCCTGCTTGCCACCATTGGTCCGTGCGCGGCTTCGGCGGCGGCGGAACGCCAATGCCGTTCACGGCCATCCTCCAGCCGCCGCTGCTTGGCAGCCGCATGTCCGGCGGGACTGGATACCGGGCGTTGTACAGCGTCCACGCCTCCGCCACGGTGAGGCTGCCGCGTCCGAAGCCGTTCGCCGCGGCGATCTTGCGGGAGGACGACATTTTTTGAGCGGCGAGGAGAGGATCTGGGAGGGGGGAGGCGGCGGCGACGAGAAGGATTATGGTGAGCGGCGATAACTGCAGGGCGTCTTAAAACAGCGGAGGCAGCGGGTGGTTGCACGCAATAACTCCGGCATGGCCATGCACGACGAGACGCGTCCCTGCGTCGCCTGGGAAAACAGGGACGCCATTAACGTCGCTTGACCAAAGGTAGGCGACGGGGTTTTAGCCTTCCGGGCCGCTGACGGGTCGGGCCCGCGTCGGTTGGCCTCGCTTTTCGTTGTGTCCGGCGTCCCCGGAGCGTCCCCTGTGGGACGGGGACGGGCTCGGGGCGCCGGACACCGTATAGGGGCGCGCCGGACAAAAAAGGGCTTTGGGGGACGCGGCTGGAACGTTTTTTTTGTCCGGCGCGCCCCAAATCCCTTTGGGGGACGGTTTGGGGGACGCGACTGGAGATGCTCTTATATGGATTGGATTCTTATATGTATCGATTTCATAGGAATTTGAACATTCCAGTTCAACCTCGTTCTGAGACTCACGTGTGTAGGATCAATTCACGTTTTTGATTATGAATATTCTGCAAATAGTTGTGCTTGCAACACGAGTTATGTTGTATCTTGTGCATATACGGAATTTCGTTCCAAAATATGACCACACGTGAGATGAGAAAAAAAGGCATAAATCAATAGTATCCCATAACTATTCGCACATGATTTGTCTTTATTTTGTGCGAGTTAGATATTTTAAAAACATTGGATGAAACTTGCGGATGCACAATATACAACATAATGTATGTCCCCGATATGTTTTACATTTCCTAAAAACTCGGAAGCGCAACATCAAAGAGTGTGATACGGGTGCAACTAGTTGAGAATGGCAGTTTTTGCGTTTTTCATTTGTTTTTCAGTGTTTCATTGTGAACAACTATTCATTGAGTTTTTGTGTGTTTTACATTTATCGATTTTGCACAGGCAAACCTATAAAATTACCTATGAATAGGCTAACAGCCAAGGCAGGTATCGGCATCTACATAACTTGCAGGGTAAATTTAGAGGTCATGGATGTGTTCGTTTCAGCCAAGGCTGCAAACAGAGCAATCCCCATTCAGGCGGAAGCGGCAAAACTCATTACTGTAGCACACGTTGCTTTCTCTCTTATTTTGCAGGACCTGATTTTTTTCACCGACAACCTCAATCTAGCAAGGGCGATAAATGCTTCGGGAAACAAAGATACAATAGTTCTTTGGGAAATTCAGCGGCAAGTGATTCAGTTCCAGGAACTAACTAACCGCTCAAGGCCAGGATCATGCATGTTTTTTTTTTTTTTTGAACCCAAACTCTGATATATTAATTAAGGAAAACAAAGATACAGGACACAACCAGAACTGGGACAGCTGTCCCCAACATACAGAAGGAACCCTGGAAAACAAAGAAATTACAACCAAGCCCTCGGGCTCCTCTGAGAAGAACAAGATCGGCCGCCGCCATCAACGCCGCTTCAAACTCGCCGGAACGAGAGACGAAGCAACCCATGGCCGCAGCTAAGACGCCGGCCTGAACCTTTGGAGGACCAGGCCTCTTTGAAGACGCCGCAGTAGCCACCCGACGCGGACGCCGGGTTCTAGAGGAGGCTGAAGGCACATCGGCGGGGGCGACGCCCCGATCCACACCGGCGGTCAGGACAAGCTCGCTGGCAACGACCAGCACCTCGACCTGCATCAAGCTCCACACCAAGAGGGACAGCTGCAGATTCACCAAGAACAAGCTCCTGTACAGGACCCCGGAGACTCCACCGCCAGCGCCGGAGCCCGCGCCAGCAGAGCAGGGAAGAAGACCCGGGACAAAAGGCTCCAACTCGACCGCCGCCACCGCCTCGCCGGCCAAGCACAAGCACCAAGCAGCCTCCACGACCTCTCCGACGCAGGCGCCGGAACGGGGAAAAGAGGGGGAAGACGACAACCACCACACCGACGCCATCGCCACCGTCTCGATCTCGTCGGGAGGACACACACACGCAAACCTACCTATACACGACGAGGACCGGGGCTCCCCCCCCCACCTCACAGTGCCGAAACGGCGACCGGAGGTGAAGGGGAGCGGCGGATTCGCCGACGAAGACCAGAACCTGCGAGTCGCCTCTCTCAACTGTAGCAGAAGACAATGAAAATAATTAACAAGCAAGAGAGCAGGATCATGCATGTTAGCAGGCAACTCAATGGAATTGCCCATACCTGTGCACAACAGGCAATAAATTCATCGCGAACATTGTCCACCTGTTCTTGCAAGAACACAGTTCATAGTAATTTAGCACGTTCAGTAGTTCTTGTTGTTCAGCAACTCTGTGTGCATTGTTTTTGAGTTGAATGGAAATTTAGGATGCTATGCGCCCTACCCCTGTTCGAAGAAAAATATTAAACCCTCCGATCCACAAAAGTTATCGGAGATTCAGTTGAAATTAGCACAATTTTCAACTAAACCCCATGCTCGTTATGAATCGGAGGAAGTATATTTTTTTCTATTGCAGTGTTTTTTTCTTTCTTGCAATCCAAAGCGGACCTTAAAAGTGCCTGGAAAAAAAATAGAGTAGTTTTCTGAAGATCGTGAGAGGCCAGATGACTGATTGTACTAGACAAGAGTGGGAAGCTAGGGCAAGAAGCCCTGGCGCTTTACGACCGCACCACATTTTGCCAATCCATGCACGAGACGATCCAGTAAAAAAGAGCGGGCAAAGTGAGCGCGCTCTCGAGTTCAACTTGTTGCTGCTCTCGAGTACGAGTACAGGAGCCGTCGTTATTGCCCAGCTGCGAGTGTGAGTGTGAGTGGGGCCAGGACCCGACCGGCAGCCAGATTCTCGGCGTCTCGTCCCGCCCTTGGCGCCCGCTGAGTCATGAATGACAGGCCGGGCCCGCACCACACTGCACCGCCGTACACGTGTCATTGCTGAGATAGCGGGGCCCTCACAGTAGGGAGATATTTTCTCGAGGTGGGCCCGCCGGGTCCGGATCACGAGGCCGGTGTCCGAACGAGCCGAATCGGCCATGACTCGGCGCCGGGCAGAAACGCGCGACCCGGCCACAGCCCGACTTCGTCGCTGACATGTGGGGTTCACGTTTTCCTGGACCATGCTGTCAGTGGGATGGGCCGTCGGATGTTGCTTTTCCATAGGACAGGGGCCCACATGTCCGGTTAAAGCGGGGAATGGAGCTACGGAAAAGGAGAAAAACTTGGACGGAAGCAGGTATGGAGTGCTGCACCGCATCGATTGCAGTGGTGGCCCGCATGCTCCCTCCCTCGCACAGGAAAATTTCTGGCGCCCATCCAGATTCATTATTTGTATGTACGTACTTAATCGAAACACGTACTACTCCACTATATAACATGAAACGTTTGATGATGTTTGCCGGTACCAACGTGGCATGCACGATCCGAATTCTACTGAGAATGTCTCGACTCGCAATCTAGCTTACATGCATGCAAGTATGAAACGTTGAATGGCCCGGGTTGTGGTGATTATTTGATATCCCAGAGTAGAACATGTGTGGTTTAAAACAGTAGCGTCCACCAAACCGCATCTGAATTGAGCGTTTGGAGGACGCCGCACCTTGATACCGTCTTTGAAACACGTCTGTCTTTGAGACACGTCTGAAGCGTCTTCTAAATTATTAGTTTTGAACAAACATCGAATGAATAAAATGTTTAACAAACAACAAAGCAAACAAATAGAAGTTGGGCCCGATCAAGGCGTCAACGCAGCATCGACGCAGTTGATGCCTGTCCTTTGGGTCTCCATACATGCTCTGCGAGTATTGCAGCGAGCGTGAACATTTATGTCACGGATTTCCACATGCATGGCGAGGAAATCAGCAAACTCTACAGGCACCTAGTGATCAAACTCCGCAAAAAGTATCTGACACTCCTCTTTAGTCCCGATTGAAGACACCAACATGGACTAAAGGTTTTTATGGGGTTTTTTTTGGCTCCACCACCCATGGATCTCCTTTTTAGCGTTGTAAAATACAAAAGAAAACGATAGAAAATTTAAAATTTAAAATTATTTTTGATGTAGGTAGGTTAGGTGATCAAGTTATTATGGAAAATAACAAACATGGATTTTGATTTATTTTGCAGAAGAACTGTATTTTCGGTAAATTGGCAATATCTTTTGCATACGAACTCGAAAAAAATATTTAATATATGAAGATCTATCTAGGCGAAAAGTTACATCCGATAAAAATTTCCCAGGCTATGCCCGGTTAGCCAACTTTTAGATTCCAAACTGCCAAACAGAAATATGAAAAATTTCAGATTTTAGGCTCTGCGGAAAAAACCATAAATTTTTATAAAAATTATATTTATTTTTTCGCAAAAATTCCGTCTATCTATTAATAATCATCAATAGCAGTACAAAGGGACCAAAAAGTAGTAAAAGTTACAAGTAGGTCTTTGGACCATCTAGTGACAAATACACTGACACGAGCCGAAGGACCGCCATTCTCGCCCCTCCATCACCGGAGCCAGGCAAAACTTGTCATAGTAGAGCTTGTTGTAGTAGATAAACGGGAAGTCGTCATGCTAAGGCTCCAAAAGACCGGCGCACTAGATGACAACCGTAGATCGAAAGAGACTGACATGAAATCTCTCCAAGGAACACGAAATCCGATCGGATCACATGAGATCCGCAGGACACACGACTCAACGCGCCCCGATGCAAGATGCACCACCGGAGCGAGGATAGGGCGGGGAGGATCTTAAATTTATTGTTGTTATTATTCAAGATTATTAGTACTTTATTACTTTTGTTTATTAAAGTAATTGTTTGGATTTAAAACAATAAAGAAATGTGACATCGTGACCTAGAGGCTAATAGGATTGATATGATAGTATTATAACGTGTGCGCGAAGTATTCGGAAGCGGGACAGGAGGAACTCAAAAGTTAAGAGTGCTAGTGCTGGAGCAGTATGATGATGGATGACCGATCGAAAAGTTTGACCACGAGTAAGTAATTTGACTAGAGATTAAGTATAGGTAGTGACTAAACTGGTCAAATAACTAAATTACTATAAATTCTGAAAAATAAAAAAAAAATTGAATGGAAAAAATTAGAAAAAAAAAGGTTCGAAAGAGGGGGGCTAGTCCCGATTCCGTAGTCCTAATTGCAAAACCAATATTAAAGATCCTTACCAATGGGAAGTGAAGCCCCTCTTTCTACTAGTGGTAGTATGATGGCCTATGGTTACTTTGCATTTTGTGTCCAAGATCCCAATGGTCTACGTGAATCCATGCCTCTCATGATTAATCTTGGACACACAGTGCCTAATATGAGGCATTTTGTTGCAGTGCCTATGAAGCAGTTGTAGGGGAAGGGATGTTCCTATCGAACATAGTGTTATAATTAAAGACCATGTTTTGATTATTCCTTTTATCTCTTACGGTCATCTCTTTCCCCTATCTGTTCTATGTTCTATGAGGCATCCTTAATGATATTTATTTGGCAATGAACGACGACTGAATTGTGCTATTTTTATGGCGGTGATTATAATTTTTGTCACTATATCTTGCAGGGATGGTCATGTCGGACCATGTGCTTTGTACACAAACAAACGTTGTGCATTGTAGTAGATTTATTTTTTATGTAATGGCCAATGATTAAATTGTGTAGCACCATGTGTTTAAGGGATGATCTTGCAACATAGTATTGTGCACAAATAAATTACATGTACATGATCTTTGGTATTGCGGGAGTATGTTAGTACGAGGCTCTTGGTTTTGTATTATATTTGCAATTTTTATTTGGCCTTTTAGGCATTTCTTGTGTTTTTTGTGCTGTTATCTGGGGCTATATCTCTTTAGCATAGCGCATCACTGTAATTGCTTGTGCATGTTCTATTGATTTGTTTTTTGTGTGTGCAGTGCTTCAAGATATGATGAGTGATGTTGTTCACAACTTTTATGAAGAGTACTCTAAGGATGCTCGAGAAGTGAGTGCCGCCAATAGGCCAAGGGGAAGGCTGCCGAACGTAGGGCACTTCCATGACCATATTGGTCCAAGCCATTTCACTTAGAGCATGTCACCATGGTTAGATCTTTCCAGGACAAATTTTCACTCAAGCGGCTCACCAAGTTACACGAGGGAAAACCCCATACAAGCAACCAAACTAACCCCAAGCTCATACTGTTGTGCTCCTTGCTAATGCTACGGCCTACGGTACACCGTACAACTGTAAACAATGGCCAGCTCAATCATAAGGCTGCAGCAAAGAAATCTTCTCGATTCGTATGTCGGGAACTGGCGGAGGTTCAACTCGCTTCAGGGCATCTCCAGCGGGGCGACGCTCGTCCGTTTGCGTCTGCGCGGACAAAAAACGCCCTCCAGCGAGGCAACGCAAAACGTCCGCAGTGTCCGTTCTGACGCAAATATGGACCAAATATGCGCTAGGAATGCGTCTCTGCGGACGCGTCCGCGCGTCCGTTTGTGTCCGGTTGGGCTGCATGCAGCCCTCTCTCTCCTCCTTTAATCACGCATGTGCTTATTCCTAGCCACACAAACCGAATTTTTCCCTCTTTCTCCTCTCTAATCACGCATGCGGTCAAATAAATGCGTCCTTACCGCTGGAGAAGGGGCAGACGCATGCGAACATGCGGACGTTTTTTATGTCCGCGTCCGACGCAAACGGACATAAATATGCGTCGCCCCGCTGGAGATGCCCTCACAATTCTCTCGAAATCTGAATGTGTGAAGATGTGCATCGAGCCATGAGCAATGAGGCTAGTGAAAATAGCAGGAGTACGATTCATTCCGTCAGATGGGAGGCAGACTTGAGGCGCAGTCAAGTCAAACCAAGCTGACCTTTGCGTGGGTGGGTTGCATCGACAACAGCGTATGCATGCTGTACTACGCAACAGTCATCCTTTCCAACTTCTATGACAAACCTGCAAGTTCTGAACTGTGCTATCGCCAGCAAAAGTAAAGCAGATTTCTATGATTTTGATCACAAGAGCAAATATAATATAATAATAAAAATGAAAAAATATATTTCTTCTACAGACTGGCGTAGTGAAGGACGGGAGAAAATTCCACCAAACGTTCAAAGCCTGCTCCAGGAAAAGTATGAATCCATTAGATACACTCTCAATTAGTAAGTAGAAAACCCCAAATCCATCAATTGTGCAATAAAAAGATCGTCATACCTATTCGACCAAAAATGCAAACAGAGAAAAGCCAATTCCTACACTAAGTATAACCACATTGATGCTGCATTTCAAGGGCCTATTTGCTTTGGAAATATAAAGAGAACCAAATACTTGGCCTGAGTACAATAACAGCCAAAAAAAAGTTAATTTATTCAATACATTTCCAACGAGTAGAAGACATGTTGCGGCGGTAGGTTGTAGTTAGGCGCTTTGTGAAATTTGTGTGCACATGTAAACTAACTCAAATTATCACAACCATTAGGCCACAAAGGAGTCAGAGTCAACTTTGTCGGTGAAACAGAGGATTGCTAAAGTAATTGTCTGAGAGGATGCAAAGATTAATCGGTCACACTGTGACCAACCAACATCAGAACCGGTTACTGATGATTATCGAGTTCGAGGCCTCTTCATCGACGTGTGCACATAGAATTTCGCGTCGAACTTAGTTTTCCTAATGTCTTCCAATCCAACGGCAAATGAGGACGGGAAAAGGACACATCAAATTCACATTGTTGCGCTCACATAGTGAAAGGATGAAAATGAGAGGCCGAAATAAAGGGTGCTACTTGCTATAGCGTTCATATTGATGTGTGCAATGTAAAGATCTGGGTTTGAACCAGTGACATATATAGTAATACCGGGCCTCCACTAGTGTTCAGTACCACATCACAGCAGGGCAATGATCTATGAAGCAATGGTAGTTGCATTGCCATTCCTCTTAAATTAGGATAGGTGTGCAACCGGTAAATAGTACAGTTACAAAATACAAGAAGTGCAGCTGCAGGTAGTTGAGATGAGTCTCATCTCTCAACTACAGAATAGTGCATGGTGGCGTGTGATGGCTCTCTTCAATGCGAGTTTAAATCCAAAACTCACATCTGAACCTAGGCTCGTATGGCTCAGCTCCAATAAAAATTCAAATAGCAAACCATATAAAACGAATCTTTTTTTGTGTTCTTGAAAGTGCATGGATCCCCCATGTGTGGTTTTGGTAATTAATGACAATCCATATGGACTAATGTTTGCATTGAGTTATATTTGTAGGAGTTGTCCATAGGCAATGCTTGAACCATATGTTGGCTTCAAGGTTGTTATAAGAAGAAATTGATGAAGGATATCAAGTGTCAAGTATGTCTTGAAGATGAAGATGAAGTGAGCCCTCAAGTTATCTCAAGACATCAACATGATGAAGAATGAAGAAATGATGTGCAAGTTCAAGATGAGCCAACTCGAAGAGAACATATGCTTGAAGCTTGCCATCCATATGGTGTTCATGGATTTGAGAAGATGCGCCGAAGAAGAAGCTCTCCCATGGTGGATTATGGGGGAGCAATCTACAAGACTTCGTCAAGCAAGCACAATCAAGAAAGGCGTTCCATCTTGTTGCGGTCAAGACCATCATCATCAAGCTCAAGTGGAATGCGCAAGGTTAAGGTTTGCTCTTGATAGGGTTTCTTTCTCACCGGTCTCATGGTGTAGTTGGAGACCGGTTCTTAGTTTAGTTGCCGTACTATCAAGAGGGCTCTCGAGTGAGTAACTCGATCGTATCATTCGGAGAGAGCTCAAACCTTTGCATCCTTGCATCATCTTTCTTGGTTGTTATTTGGATCTTATCCATGTGATGTTTTAGAGCTTGTGCTTATTCTCATGACAAGCTCTAGTTCTTCGAAAACGGATTTCGCATAGATCACTTGTTGCGTTTTCGAGTTTGGTGATTTTCTCGGTTTCTCATGTTGAGGTGTTGCACCTCTAAAAATAATAGAAAATCATCCCCCACTAGTTTCCATATTTTCACTTTTTGTAGGGATAGCTCTTGTCGACCTCTTTTCAACAAAATTGGTTTCATCTCGTTTGGATTCTCCAATCTCAAGATATTTGCATTTCATATTTGGGTTTAAAAGAAATAAAAAGAAAAGGAAGGAAAAGGAGAGGAGGGACAGCCGCCGGAGGCACGGGCGGTACCACCGGCCTCACCTTGGCCGGAGCCTCCGGGCTTGGTACCGCCCGCGGTACCGCTAAGGCGTCGTGGCTCTCAGAGAAGTCCAGGGCTATGGGGAGGTTCGGCGGTACCCCGGCCGGTACCATGGCCGGAGGCTCCGGCCTCCCCTCCCTGCCCGCAGCTCGCCATCCCCGCCGCCTCCTGCCAACACTGGCCGGTAGTACCGGCCCAACCTGGCCGGTACTACCGGTCCTCCTCTTCCCCGCGCGCAGCACTCCAACGGGCAGAAATTGGGGCATCTTTTTAAGCCCCTCTCTCTCCTGGTTTTTTCACTGCTTGCTCCTTCTTCTTCCTCCTCTCTCTCTCAAGCTCACCACCATTGTTGATTGACTTTTTGTGAGCTTGATCTCTCTTTCCCCAACCAATGATTCTTGCATCTTTTTGAGAGAAAGATTGAGGGGATCTAGATCCACACTTTGACCAAACCAAATCACCTCTTTGTGAGTGAATCTTTGGGATCTAGATCTTGGAGAATTGTGTGTTCTCCTCTTTGTTCTTCCTCTCTTATTCCCCCAATAGCTTTTGTAGCTTTGTTGGAATTTGAGAGAGAAGGACTTGAGCATCTTTGTGGTGTTCTTGCCATTTCATTTGGTGCATCGGTTTGAGTTCTCCACGGTGATTCGTGGTGGTGAAAGCAAGAAGGTTGTTACTCTTGGGTTCTTGGAACCCTAGACGGATTCTAGGCCTTTGTGGCGATTTGTTGGGAGCCTCCAATTAAGTTGTGGATGTGTGCCCCAATCTTTGTGTAAGGCCCGGTTTCCGCCTCGAAGGAAATCCCTTAGTGGAACCGTGACCTAGGCCTTTGTGGCGAGGGTCACCGGAGATTTAGGTGAGGCGCCTTCGTGGCGTTCGGTGTGTGGTGTGAGTACCGCATCTTGGGGTGAGGCCTTTGTGGCGTTGGTGTGCATCGAGCAACCACACCTCAAGGTGAGCCTCTTGTGGCGTTCGGGAGCACTAAGCAACCGCACCTCTCCACCGGAGATTAGCACTCGCAAGAGTGTGAACTCCGGGATAAATCATCGTCTCCCACGTGCCTCGGTTATCTCTATACCCGAGCTCTTTACTTATGCACTTTACCTTGTGATAGCCATCGTGCTTGAAGTTATATATATATCTTGCTATCACATACTTGCTTGTATTGCTTAGCATAAGTTGTTGGTGCACATAGGTGAACCATAGTATATAGGCTTTGGGCTTGACAAAGTAAACGCTAGTTTTATTCCGCATTTGTTAAGCCCATCTCGTAAAAGTTTTAAATCGCCTATTCACCCCCCCTCTAGGCGACATCCGTATCCTTTCAATTGGTATCAGAGCAAGGTCTCTCATTCTTAGGCTTCACCGCCTTGAGAGTAAAGATGTCGGCTAGAGGATTAGTGCACGATAACACTCTTATATTAGATGGCACAAATTATGATGTTTGGAAAATTTGCATGCTTAGTCATTTTCGGGACATTGACCCTCATATGGAGAAAATTGTAGATATAGGTTTTTCTCCTCCTATGGATTCACAAAATCTATCTTTAGAGGATGAGAAAAATTTATATCTCAATTCTCAAGCTTCTTATGTTCTTATGAATGCTTTGCGAGATGTAGGTCTTTTTCCATACTTGCCCTTTTGGAGCGCTCATGAGTTATGGACAAAAATTCAAGATAAATATGATGTGTCCAATATTATTAAGGATGATTGCATTGCTTCCACTTCCGGCCGTGATGAGTTCTCATCTTCATCCACTTCACCAAAGTGTGGTAAGACACAAGGTAATGATATGGTGAGTGGTGATGAAAATTGCAATGTTGATATTGAGCTTTCTATTGATGATTCTTCATCTCTATCTCATTGCAATGCTTCATCTACGGACTCAAACACATCTAGCACTAGAAATGATTTACATGCTTGTGTTGATAGTCCTTGCATATCATGTGTAAGTTGCTTGAAAAAATCTAATGATGATATGCTTGCATTGTCTTGTGGCCATGATAAAAATGCTTCTATTTCCTCTAGTTGTTGTGTGTCTAACAATGTAGAGGAAACCAAAGATTCTATTGGTCAAGACAAGATCTTGGAAGGAGCCTCAAGTAACTCCTCATCTTTATCTCACGGTCCTCATATATGCCTTATGGCCAAGGGTTCCACGGTACCTCCTACCATGGAACCTAACATGTCTCGTGGTGATAAGGATGAGGATGAATATGAAGAAGAGGATTGGGTTGTCTCTCTACGCGATAAGGGTAAGAGCGTATTCAAGGTTATTTGCAAAGATAAAATTGCTAGCACTCACTTCTTTGAAATCTTGACTACCGCTATTGAGAGCCAAAAACTTATTTGGATGCATGAGAACACCATTGATAAAAAGGGTGCTCTTGAACGAGAGTATGCCGATGATGTAGCATCTTTAAAGAATGATCTTGAAGAAGAACAAGAGACCGTACCCTCTCTTGAGGAGCAACTTCAAACCCTTGAAGTGTCTCAAAATGAAATAGTTTCTAAACTCACTAAGGAAAGAGACCATGCTAAAGCTCAAGTAAAAATGCTTAAAAAGGAAAATCCCAAAGTCGGTGTTGGTCATGATAAACTTGTTAAGGATCTAGATGATCTAGACAAGGCCCACAAGGTCTTGGAGAGCGAACACTCTATCCTCACCAAGTCCCATGAGCAACTTCAAGCCTCCTATTTAAAAGAGCATGCTATGTTACCCTCTCTTCTTAATATGTCTTGTGATGATGCTTGTGCTACTAACTCTACTTCTTGTGAAGCATATATCTTAAAGGAGAATGTTGAGCTAAGGGCTCAACTTAATTTGCTAGCTAGCAATTATGGGAAATTGGAAGAAAATCATGGAAAGCTTGCTAGCTCCCATGAGGATCTTCTAGCCTCTCATGATAGGCTAAAGTTAGCTCATGAGGCTATCATATCTAAGGCAACACCTTGTGAGCCTCATGTGGGTACTAGCACTACTACTCAAAATGTTATATTGCCATGTGCTAGTCCTAGTAATTCATCCACTCATAATATTGCTAAATCTTGTGATGAATTATCTTCCTTGCCTTGTTGCTCTAACAATGAAGGTTCTACTTCCTCTAGTACTTGTGTTGTTACTAACCATGTAGAGGAAATCAAAGATCTCAAGGCCCAAGTCACTTCCTTGAAGAACGACTTGGTAAAGAGTCATGATGGGAAATGCAAACTTGACAAGATGTTGAGTGTGCAACAATCCCCCAATGACAAGAGTGGACTTGGATTCAAATCCAACAACAAGAACAAGTCCAACATCAACAACAACAAGAAGAAGAAGGGCCAAGTACAAGTCAAAGACCCGGCCAAGATTGTTTTCTTCAAGTGCAAAATTGAAGGGCATCATGTTAGATCTTGCCCTTTGAAGAAGAAGCAAAAAGGGAAGCGGCCTCAAGCTCAAACTCATATTCAACCTCATGTTGAAGAAATGCCACTTCCCAAGAAGAATCAAGCCAATGCTCCCATTGTGGAGAAATCTAGTGAGAAGAAGGAGAAGAAAAGAACTTGCTACATATGCCGTGAGAAGGGTCACATCTCCTCCTTTTGCACTATTGGTACCTCATCCAACTCTATCACCATTGATGATGTTTATTCTCTTCGTAAGGATGAGGGTGGCAATGTGTTTGCCAAATTTGTTGGTGCTCAAAGTGGTGTCAAGAAAAGAACCATTTGGGTTGCCAAGCCTATTGTGACTAACCTCTTAGGACCCAACTTAGTTGGGGACCAACAATCCAAAACTTGATCAATAGGTGCTTGTTGGAGGGCATTGGTGACTTGGCTACATCATGAAGAATTAAGGGATCTTCATCATTTATATTATCTCAAGCCAAGTCTTATAGTTATCTTGCTTCTATCACATATTCAATGTTCCTCCTTGCGGTAACATGTGCTCAACTCATTTATATTGAAAGTTACTCGCCCCTTTGCATGTGTTAGTTTTTGTTCCTAACATGTGTTTGTATATGTTGTGCTTCCTACTTGCTTTTCTTGAGAAATCAAGTCTATGCATGTTGGGTTGCACACCATGTATTTGTGTTTGTGTTGGAGCCATTTTGCATCTTGTTGTATCTTGTATGGCTCTTATGAGCGATTAATGGACTATCCCATTTTGGGGGAGTGATATTCCTTTGGGAATTTCATGACCCTAACAATGAGTGTATATGAGGAATATCACTTAGAATTGATATTGCAAGATTATCTAGTCTCTATGTGGTATGTCATATTCGTGAGAAATTCAAATTCTATTGTCCATTAATATCTCTAGTTGGATCTTATTTGCCTATTGTGAAAATAAATTCCTTATCACATTATGGGGGAGTAATAAGCTTTGTGCATATTACAAGCCTAGAAAATGTGAACATTTGAGGTTGTGTCACATAGAATTGATATCGTAAATTATCTCTCTCCTATGTGGCATGTTTGCTCAAACAAGCTCCAATTTGCTTAAATAGCTTCATTGCTAATATCTTTGTGGATCTTATTTGTGAAAGTTTTTCTTGGCATAGTTTTTCACAACGTGTCCCTCAATACATTTTTTGGAAAACCATGTGCTTCAAGTCATACTATTAATTGCTTTGCATGTTGGTATGAATACTATTAATTGCTTTGCATGTTGGTACGAATACTATTAATTGTCTTGCATGTTGGTATGACTAAATGAAGCTATCAAGAAACTTTCTTTGCATGATGGTTAACTCTTATCTTTTACCATATGCTTTGTTCGTTGTAAATATGATCTTATTATTTATTGATCATATCTACATTGGCTCTTGTGTTTAAATTGCCTTATTCATTGCCATGAATTTGTTGTGCTTTGACTCCCATGTGTCTTCCTTGCAACTTATGGATCTAAGTTGTCTATTCAAACTTTCTAGCATTTTTAGAAGATATAGGTAGCGTGATGATCCTAGTTTTGTACATTTTGTATTCATATGAAAAATCCTAGATAATGCACTAATCTTGGGGGAGCTCTTCTATATTTGTTAGAATGCTTAACATCTCTTGATCTTTTTCAAAAATTTGGTTTTGGGAGATATAAAATTTTCTTTTTTGGTACTTTGTGCCATCATAAAAAGTGTCGAGGGTTTGGTTTATTTGTTGGAACCTTGCTCTCTTGGGAGTTGGTTATCTCATTCCTTTGTGTTTATGTTTAATTAGCTTCTTATAATGAGATAATTCTTTGGAGTCAATCTTGTGTTGATTTGATTCGTTGATATAATTTGGACAACCTTTGTCTCTTGATTTATTTGGTGTTTTGTCCAAATTGTATCTTTCTTTGGTTCTTGAAAGTATTATGCGTGCATATTTAATATATGTATATCTTATGGCATGGGTTACTTTCTTTGATCCAATATATAGGGTAAACTCCATCAAATCCTAATTTGATTAAGATGTGCATGAAATTCAATTTCATATCTATATGCACATAGAATTGTGGAGTTTGTCCTATATGTTGTAGTGTGTCTAACTACTTCGGACCCAATTAGTTTGGGGACCATTTTGTACTTACCTTTGTGTTAGGTACAATGGATATGCATTGGATGCTTGTCTCACTCTTGGAAAGAAGTGGTGACTCAATGGTAACTTGAGGCAAGCTAGGATGGTCAACGAACACATATCTACTACATCCACACCAATGCTATCGTGGTAACAAGTATCTTCTCATGCATACTTTTCTTGTATCCAACCTTATGGTTGCATCTTGGCATGAATCTCTTGATTTGCAAATGTTGTGCTTTTTGCAAAAGTCTTAATGAAACCTCTTTATTGTGAATGTGAGTAATTTGAGATGAGTGCATTTGTTGGGAAGTATACTAAATCATGCTCATGATTCATCCATCCCAACTATGCCTATCTAGCAATTTTATTGCATATCAATTCCTCAAGGCTCTCACATGTGCAATATCGATGATAGTGCAAATTGAGTTATTTGTTGTGGTATCCTTTCTTTGTGATACTTGTTGCTCCTCTCAAAGTATCTCAACTATCTTCTTTTCCTTGTTGATATTTGTGATATCTTTGATGAGTTTGTGGTTGAAGTTCATGAATGTACAATAAGATAAAATTGAGCCTTTGGCCATGCTATTAAGCAAAAATTCTTATTGGTATATTGCATGACTTCGTCTTGGATATCATGCTATATTTCTTGGGTATCTATTTTGTGTGTGCATGTTTCTTTGTGGATGTCGGGGGGAAGACCCCGGATAGGGCAATGGACGCGGAGCAGCCGGCTGGCCACCGGCCGGCTCGCGGCAAAGGCCGGCTGAGGAGCAGCCGGCTGGCGCCGTGGCCGGCTGGTCCGGAAGCCGGTTGGCTCTAGGTCCTAGTCGGCCTGGCTGCGGCCACCAATGCTGTAGCTGGGCCGGCTTCTACAAGCCATATCCGACTGGGGTTTGTACCTCAGACCGACTCGAGGCTGGCGAGTCTTGCACTGGAAGGAACCGGGTTGGTGATCCGGGTTCCCAAAGTCCACGCTGACTCCATCTTCCGTAAAGCGCGGGGCACTGTGGAGCAATAGTGCCACGCGCCGGACAGGCCGTCAGGGCTTACGACGATCCGTACTGGCTACAGTGGCTGACGGAGACAGGGACACCTCCTCTCCATACCGCTGACCGTGGCAGTCGGATGGGACAGGCCACGATGCCTCAACCACTCCTGACGTCACCGCCTCGGGAAGGAGCGGAAGCCGGAGCCGGCCAAGCCGGCCAGTAAACTATAGGGTCTTATATGTAAAGTGCCGGTGCCTATATAAGCCGCACTACCCCCTCTCGTGCAGGGGATCGATCATTTTTACTTTCACCCACCTACAGAGCTGCCCTGTGAGAGAGACCATCGTCTCCCTTAGCCTCTCAGGAGCAGCCGGACACAGCTCTAGGAGCACCATTGTATCATGTGATCATCATATACACTCATAGCAGGAGTAGAGGTTTTACCTCCATCGGAGGGCCTCGAACACAGGTACGTCGCCGTGTCGCTCGTGCCCATACCCGCATCCGGATACCGCCGTGAGATCCCTCAGGAACCACTTCGATTAGCCACCCTATGGCATATGCCGTGACGATACCACGACATTTGGCGCCCACCGTGGGGCCTTCAGCATCCTCGGCCGGTGTCTTCATCCGGACGGGCCTCACCATCACCACCGGCGAGCGAGTCGCTTCAGGCTTGATCTGGAGATTCGGCTCCCTCAACTGCGTCAGCGACAACGCTGGCTGCTTCGCTGACCGCCCTTTCCCAGCCGGCGGCAGCGTCATCTCCTTCGGCGGCTTCGACGTCTACGTCGCCACCGTCGCACCGCCACGTTACCCGCGGCAGGTGCTGCGCTGCGCTAGCCCTCCTCCGCGAGCCGGCAGCAGCGCTCCCGCCGGCCCCGCCGTCGTGCAAGTCATGATGGCTGGCGATGAGCTCCCCACCAAGAACCCGCGCATGCGCGGCCCCCACTTGGAGCGCAACATCGACCCCAACGCCTCCGGCTCAGGCCCGAAAGCGCCACCACCACCGTCCCGGCTGGATACAGTCCGGGCAAGCTGAGCACCCCGCTCACGCCTGGTGCACCCCACCGCCACCGAGGCGGACTTGGAGGCGCACCGCCAGCTCCTCCTCAAGCAAACCGAAGAACTGGCTGCTGCTAAGCGCCAGATGGAGATCACCCAGCGCGAATACAACCGCGCCCACGGCCTCACTCCAGGCGGCGACGAGCCAAGCCGAGCCGGCCATATCCGCCGCAGGGGCCGCGACCTTGGCGCTGAGATCGCCCGCGACGGCGCTCCTTCGCCGGCTCCGTCCGCGGAGCTCCCCGTCTACAACACCCCCGACAAGAACGTGCGCGCGGCAGAAGCCGCCGCGGAAGAGTTGAACCGCCTCGAAGGCGAAGAGTTACGCCGCCAGACCAGGCGGGTGACTGAGCTGCTCAATGCAGCCAACAGGCAGATCGCCGACCCCAGGTATGTCAATGCCACCAGAGCTTCTCACGCTCGTGGAGCTGCAGGCAACAACAGGGAAGGCGCCAGGGACACGGCCGAGTCCGCCTCCCCAACACCAAGCCGGCACCGTGACTCCCGGGCCACGCATGCAAGCTCGGGCCGGCCAAGCTACCAGCCGAGCGGCAGCAGCCGCAGCCGGCCCCCTCCGAGCCGGAACCAGGAGCAAGACTCCGGGCCCCGCCGTCATCACCGGCCGGCTCCAGAAGCAAGCGGCGCGCGCCAGCCGGCACACTCCCAGCTGGGCCCGCGCATCGAGCCCACCGACGCCCGGGACCGCCTCGACCGGCTGGTTCAATCCCGCATCGCGGAAGAAGAGGGCCAGCCGGCCCAAAATGCTTCGGGCCGCGGATCCTCAACGAGCCCATGGTCGACGGCTTTCAGCTCCCGCGCGACACCCCCAAGTACGACGGCACCGCCAAGCCGGAAGACTGGCTGCTGGACTACTCCACGGCAGTCGGCATCGCCAAGGGCAACAAGCGCTGGGCTGTGCGCTACTCCCCCCTCATGCTACTCGGCTCCGCCCGCACGTGGCTCAACAACCTGCCAGCCGGCAGCATAAACGGCTGGCTGGACTTCGGCCGCCTTCATCGGCAACTTCACCGCACCGATCGCCGGCCGGGTCGCCCTCAACAGCTTGAGATGTGCAAGCAGGCCCGGACGAGACGGATCGCGCGTACCTGACGCGCTGGTGCGAGATGCGCAACTCTTGCGAGGGCGTGCACGAGATGCAGGCCATCAGCTTCTTCATGGGAGGCTGTCGGCCCAACACCATGCTGTGGCACAAGTTGCGCCGCAGTGACCCCAAGTCGATGGCCGCCTTGATGGCCATCGCCGACAAGTACGCGCTGGCTGAGGAAGCCGGCAAGGCGCCGGCTGACGTTTCGCCGGCCCCCACCAGAAGGGACAACAACAAGCCGGCTGAGGGCGCCTCGCACGGCAGCCGGCGGGACAACTACCGCGGCAAGCGTCACAGCGACCAGCCGGACCGCCGGTACGGCTCCGCCCACGTAGCCGCCGTGGCAGACAACGCGGCAGGCGGCAGCCGCCGCCAGAAGCAAGACCGGCAGTGGAAGCCGAAGTATACCTTCGAGCAGATGCTCGACTCGCCGTGCAAGTACCACAGCGGCAAGAACCCCTCCAACCACGCCAACATGGCCTCATACCGCTTCCACGTCCAGCAGTTATCCGGTTTCTTCGACGGCTGCGAATTCCACCACGTGCCACGAGCAAACAACGAGGCGGCTGATGCCTTGTCCAAGATTGGCTCAACCCGGCAAGCTATTCCGCCGGGTGTCGCCTTGGCGGTTCTCAAGAAGCCGTCCATCGTACCGTCACCGGACTCGGATTCAATATTCGTGCCGGCTGACTCGGGGGCTGCTCAGCCGAACCCGGGGGCTTCATCGCCCAAGTCGGGGGCTAACAAGCCAAACCCGCCGGCTACCATGCCGAACCCGGGGACTTCTCAGTCCAACCCGGGGGCTTCATCGCCAAACTCGGGGGCTAGCAAGCCGAACCCGCCGGCTAGCAAGCCGAACCCGGCGACCATGCAGTCGAACCCGGAAGCTCCCACGCAGGAGGCCCTGTTGGTTAGCGTATTCGAGATAAGATGCGTACCTTCATGGGCACAAGAATTCCTCTCCTACCTCACCGACGGTGTGCTGCCTGATGATAGAGTCCAGGCCAGGCAGATTGAGAGAAGGGCCAAGGCCTATACCATCATCAACCACCAGCTGTACAAACGCAGCGTAAGTGGGGTGTTCCAGCGGTGCGTCGAGCCGGCTGAAGGGATTGAACTCCTACGAGAAATCCATCAAGGAGAGTGCGGACATCACGCCTCATCCAGAGCCATAGTGGCCAAAGCCTTTCGGCATGGTTTTTACTGGCCGACTGCGCTCAGAGACGCAGAGGATTTGGTGAAGAAGTGCAACGGCTGTCAGCGCTTCGCAAAGCAGAGACACCAGCCGGCTTCCGCCTTGAAAACCATCCCCATCACATGGCCATTTGCCGTATGGGGCTTGGATATGGTAGGCCCATTCAGAACAGCGCGAGGCGGCATGACACATCTCTTGGTGATGATTGACAAATTCACCAAGTGGATCGAAGCCAAGCCAATCAAGAACCGGACGGGTCCACAGCCGTCACATTCCTCAAGGAAATCATTGTGAGATTCGGCTACCCCCACACCATCATCACCGACAACGGCACCAACTTCTCCCAAGGCATCTTCTCTCGCTATTGCGGGGAAATGGGGATCCGGATGGCCCTATCTTCTGTGGCACACCCAGAGTCCAACGGACAAGTGGAGAAGGCTAACGGCTTAGTCCTAGCCGGCATCCGGCCCCGATCGGTGGAGCCGCTCGAAGCGAGCAGCCGGCTTCTGGATCGAAGAACTGCCCAATGTCTTTGTGGAGCCTGCGCACAACGACAAACCGCTTAGTCGGCTTCACACCATTTTTCCTCGTATACGGGGCCGAAGCCGTCCCGCCGGGCGATATCGAGCATGATGCGCCAAGGATCAAGCTCTACACAGAAGCCGAAGCCAAAGAAGCTCGCGAAGATGGAGTTGACCTGGTCGAAGTGGCCCGGCTGCTGGCTGAGTCTAGATCTACTATCTACCAGCAAAGCCTCCGACGCTATCACAGCCGGAAGGTCCAGCCCTTGGCATTCCGAGAAGGAGACCTAGTGCTCCGACTGATCCAGCGGACAGCCGGACAGCATAAACTGTCATCCCCATGGGAGGGTCCCTTCATCGTGAGCAAGGCAGTAGGCAATGATTCCTACTATCTCATAGATGCCCAAGAGGCTAAGAAAAACAAGCCGGACAAGGCTGACGAGGAGACTAAACGTCCCTGGAATGTCAGGTTACTCCGCCCATTTTACACATGAGAGCAGGAATGTATGTATCCCTTGTACCCCTTTTGTAAGTTATGAAAAAGCTTGCGCCTAGGGCGCCGTTTCCGACAAGTTTTTCGCGTACTTTACCTTGTTTCGCCAATTGGCTTGAACCCTCTCACACGGTCGGCTCAGTAACGTGATCCGGTTTCCGACAGCCGGCTTCCGATCCAGCTACAGACCGCAACCCGGCTGTCCGGCTGGCGGGAGTAAGGCCTAGGGAGCCGGCACGCGAAAAACGACTAAGGGAAAGAGTAAAAGCGAGTTGACTTGCAACTTTTCATAAAAGTGCCGGATTGCCGAATTCAGCTCGTTCGACTGAAATACTGTCGGCCTCACCCAGCGGCCCGCTCTTGATCCGGCGACGGATCGCAAGTCGGACGTACGACCGGCAAGGGCACAGCCAAAGAGTGGGGCGGATGGGAAAAAGCGAACGAGTCGAAAGAAAGCAACTCGGCACGCAAAATGATTAACAAACACATTAAAGTGTGACATAATTAAAGGGCGATAATATTGTCTTACATATGCACCCGGCATCCCGGGGATTTAACGAATTGTCTTGCAAAAGCTACAATCGAAAGACAGGTAGAAGCTAAGCACCGGCTGAACCAGGACCAGCCGGAGGAGCATCAGCAGAGCCGGCTGCCGGATCATCCTCGAGCACGTCGTCCGCCTCCTCATCCTCAGCCTCCTCCTCCTCATCGTCAGACGGCGGATTCGGGTCCGCGATGAAGATGGACTTGTCGACGAAGTCGGCAATGGCGCAGGCGCGGGCAAGCCGAGCAGTCTTGTTCTCCGCCGGGAGCTTGTCCTCCACGTCGGCGCGCCGGAACTCCAACTGGTCGAGGCTAACCTCGTTATACCAGGAGAGCACAAAAGATAGCGCCATATCGGCTCCGGCGCGCGTGGCCGACTCCTTCCAGTCCAAGAAGCGGTCGGGAGCCCTGTCCAGCCAAGCGATGAGATTGGAGAGATCTTCCGGCAGCGTCTCCGTCGGCCACAGCAGTCGGACCAGCTCCTCCGCCGCCTTCCGCAGCTCCCAGCCAAGCTTGGTGACCGGCTCCACGCGGGCGGCGATGGACGCCAGATAGTCGTCCATGGTGAAGCAGTCGGAGCTCTGCTCCCCAGTGGCCTGCCGGCGATCCTCCCGCGCCCTGCCAACAGCCGCTAACGCCTCCTCCTGCGCCTCAGGGAAGGCCGCTGCATAGAAGAAAAGCATGTCAGAAGCCATCAAAGCCGAAATAAGCTGAAAAATGCAAATTTTCGAAGTCCTAAAGTAAGCCTGGTGGCAGCCGGCAAGATCCGACTGCCCCCAGCCTGAAGATGGAGATTCCGAAGTTCCAAAGTAAGCCTGGCGGCAGCCGGCAAGAACCGATCGCCCCAGCCCGAAGATGGAGATTTCGAAAAAGTCAAGTTTCTGCCGCCGGCTGCCAACCTAAGCCGGCAGCCGACGGCCGAAAGCCGGCAAAAGGGAAGGCATAAGACAAAAGACTCACCCGCCAAGCCGCGGTCGAGCGCGCTAAGTTCCCCCAACCACCGCTTGGCGGTGGCCGACAGCTCGTTGGACTTGGTGGTCACCTCTTGCTGGAGCGAAAGCCGTTGCCGCTCCACCTCCTCCAACCGCTTGCTCAGACCCTCCAGCTTTTCCTCCTGTTCCTTCTTGAGGGCGGGAAGTTCCTTGAGATGGTTAGCCTCAAGAAGGCGCAGCCGTTTCAGCTCCCCGTCAGCCACCTTCAGCTTGGCGGCAGCAGCCCGGTTCGCTTCCTCACTTGTGGCGCATTGAGCGCGGGCAACTCGGAGGTCCGACTCAAGCTGCGGGATCCGGGCGGCCTCAGCTGCAAGCCGGCAAAAATGGGCCGTCGGTAAAAAGAACTCACAGGAAAAGCGAGTCAAAAGAGAGAAGGCCTCACCCTTGACAGCCTCCAGCTCGCGAGCCAAGCCGGCTCGCTCGATCTTGGCCTTGTGGTAGCTAGTCACCACCTTGTTGTACAAGACGGTGCGTCGCTCCGTAACCGCCT
The DNA here is from genome assembly GCF_019359855.2 of Lolium perenne. Lineage (NCBI taxonomy): Eukaryota > Viridiplantae > Streptophyta > Magnoliopsida > Poales > Poaceae > Lolium > Lolium perenne. The sequence continues at coordinate 11,146,647 of NC_067250.2, read as the reverse complement.
GAAAGAAACAATCAGATATCCAGACGAAACCCGGACCGGCTCCAAGCAGCCGGACCATGCCTCGGAGGGCTACCGGGATAATAACAAAATTGCAAAAACAAGAAGACACCTACCTTGTCGGCATCCTCCAGTGTTGCTAGCTGGGCAAGGGCCTCGGCGGCCTTGTTCTTAAGGCTGGCCCGGTAGCCGGAGAAGACCATCTTCATGGGCGCCGCACCAGGCTGTCCCTCCCGGTTGAACACCTCGCAAGAATCCGCCTTGTGCCACGCAGCCTCCATGGTGCCAGCCGAGCCAAGGCTGGAGTCGAGGCGACGGCACATGCGGCAGCCGGGCCCCCTTGGCCACATGAAGGCCCTCGGTTGGGCCCGGCGGGCCCTTCGTCCTTACCAGCGCCGGGAGTCGGCGTCCTTCGAGCGCTGGCTCCTCCCTCGCCGGCTCCTTCCCGGTCGGCTCCCTCCTCGTCGGCCCCGAAGGCTGGAGGCGGCGCGGTCGAACGATCGGCCCGGTGGGAGCCGTCGCATCCGGCGCTTGAGGCGCTCCTTCCGGGAGCTCTCCGGCACCACGACGTTGGGCGCGGGCCCGCCGACTCCGGTCGAAGGCGGCGCAGCACCAGCTCCAGCTCCGGCCGCGAGATGGCATGCCCTGCCAGCTCCGGCTGCCTGCTCCACAAACGGGCGCGGCGCGGGAACATGTCGTCTAGGGTCGGCCGGCGCGCCGACCGACCCTGGTCTCCGCCGCCAGCGCCGCAGAAGGCGCGGCAGAAGAAGACGCCCGCAGAAGGTGGCGTGGCCGCAGGCGGCACGTTAGCAGCCGGCGGCGTGCGCGCGCGTCTTTGAAGGTTGCGGGGTTGGCTCCCTCCTTTGCCGCTGAAGCGGCGACGTGACGGGAGGAGCCTGCCGAGAGCCGCCTCCCTGGGTAAACTTAATCGCGGCCCTAGTTGAACAATCAAGAAAAGATAAGTACAGAGAGGAAGGAAAGAAAAGGAATCAAACAACAAAGGAAAAAGAACTCACCCGGCTTTCTCCGGGACCTTCTTGGGCGCCAGCCGGCGCTGTTTCTTGGCCCTCGCCTCCGAAGCGGCCGTAGACCCGACGCCGGCCCGCTTCCTCCCCTTCGGCGCAGAAGTCGCCGTGCTCGTAGGCGGCACCGCGCGCAGAGGCACCGCCGGGATGGGCCCCGTGCCGGATTGGGCCGGCTCCGCCTGCTCCTGCTCCTGCTCATGCTCAGGCGAGGGCGGCGGGTTATGCTCCCCCTGGCCGCCCTGATCCTGCACCACCGGCAGATCGTCGTCGCCGGCTTGGTCACCGGCTAGGTCAGCCGGGTCAATGTGATCCGGCGTCCAGACCTTCGTCGCCAAGTCGCCATCCTCGATGCCTTGGCGGATGAAAAGCTGAAAACAACAAGATAAATATCAAGTCGGCCACGCAGCCGCAAGCCGGAAGACGGCAAAAACGTTAAACTTACCAGTTCAGGCGGCTGCTCCCGGCTGTAAGGCGGCAGCCCCCAATTCCAGTTGTCCGGCATGTTGGCCTTGGTGATGTTGTTCACCCGGTGAGCCACCTGGGACTTGGAGAGCTCCACCTTCGACGTCCGTGTCGGGTCGAGCCGGCCGGACATATGGCCGATCTTGTGGACGCGCCCTTTGGAGCGGTATGACCCGGCGCGAGATGTAGGTGCAGAGGAGGTCCTCGGCACTCAGCCGGCCCTCCGCGACGCACTCGCCCAGGAAGTCCCACAGGAGGTTCACCTCCGCGTCCGGGTCCGAGGACTTGGGGTTGTAGCCCCAGTTGATCCGGCCGACTGGCGGGGCCAGGTTGTATTCTGGCAGGTTGAGCCGGTCGAAGGCCGGGCTCTCGTTCCGCACATAAAAGAAAGACATCTGCCAATTCTTTACAGAATCGACAGTCGGAATCCGCGGGAAGGACGTACCCGTGCGAGGATAGATGGAGGCGGCGCCGCAGGTCCTCAGGCGGCCTTCGGTCGTCTGCGCCTTGATGTAGAAGAGCCGGCTCCAAAACTCCACGTCCGGCCACAAGCCGGCGTAGCCTTCCATGACGGCCACGTAGCAGCTGAGGAGGATCATGGCGTTGGCCGGCAGGTGGTGCGGCTGCAGGCCGAAGTGGTCGAGGAACCGGCGGAAGAAGTTGGAAGCCGGCAGACCCAATCCGCGGTCAAGATGCGCGCCAAAGACCACGCGTTCGCCGGGCTCCGGCCGAGGCTCCTTCTCCGCGCCCGGCGCCCTGGTAATCACCCCCGCCGGGATGCGGCGGAGGCGCACGAGCCGGGCAATGTCGTCCTCCTGCATATAGGAACCCTTCCAGGAGCCGCTCGGCTGGGCCATCGGGGACGAAGAAGAAGAGGAGGTCCAGGAGAGGCGGAAGGGCGAAGAAGAGCCGCTCCTCGCCGGAGGAGATCGCGGTGGAGAAGGGCGCGCCGTCGATGCGCGTGGCCCCGTGGCGCCGGATTGGCGGGTTTGCGGCGGCAGCTCGGCGGAAGATCGTCGGGGCAACCGCTCGCTGAGGTTCGCTAGAAGAACGGAAGAGGAACGGCGTCGGAGCAGCGAAGAGCTCGAGTGAAGAGAAGGAGCGAGGCAGGAGCGCGAGGAGGAAGAAAGGGGCAAGTGCCGCCTCGATACCGCCCCCGCGGCATTTATAGCCGACCGCGGCGGGCGGTTGGCCTCCAAGTGGCCGACGTGGGCCACGTCTCCGGATTTACTGCGCCGTAACTCCTCCCACGACCGCTACCGTTACCAGAAACGGCCACACCACGTCGCCCACTACCGCACCGGATCCGGAGGGACATTGATGTGACCAGACGAACCGACCGCCGAGCCGGGCGTCAGACCAGTCAAGTCGGGCGCGGGGCCCGAGGCGGCGGAGACTCCGGCGCGCCGCAAGCCGGAGCCGGACGATAAGTTCCATCCGAACCAAAGTTCGTCAGCAAGGCGGAGACGCCATCAGATCTTGCGAGAAAGCAAAAACTATACGAGTGTAAAAAGCGGCCGGCTGGGAGCAGCCGGCAGGAACGAGCCGGATGAGGGCGCAGCCGGCTGAAAGGAAATCCTCAGTCGGCCCCTCCAAGTGCCGTCAAATATATTCAAGAAGCCAGGAAAACCTGCCTAGGTCCTTCTAAACGCAGGACCTTGCCAGCTTCGGGGGCTAATGTCGGGGGGAAGACCCCGGATAGGGCAATGGACGCGGAGCAGCCGGCTGGCCACCGGCCGGCTCGCGGCAAAGGCCGGCTGAGGAGCAGCCGGCTGGCGCCGTGGCCGGCTGGTCCGGACGCCGGTTGGCTCTAGGGCGTAGTCGGCCTGGCTGCGGCCACCAATCTTGTAGCTGGGCCGGCTTCTACAAGCCATATCCGATCGGGGTTTGTACCTCGGACCGACTCGAGGCTGGCGAGTCTTGCACTTTGGAAGGAACCGGGTTGGTGATCCGGGTTCCCAAAGTCCACGCTGACTCCATCTTCCGTAGCGCGGGGCACCGTGGAGCAATAGTGCCACGCGCCGGACAGGCCGTCGGGCTTACGACGATCCGTGCGGCTACGGTGGGCTGACGGAGACAGGGACACCTCCTCTCCATACCGCTGACCGTGGCAGTCGGATGGGACAGGCCACGATGCCTCAACCACTCCTGACGTCACCGCCTCGGGAAGGAGCGGAAGCCGGAGCCGGCCAAGCCGGCCAGTAAACTATAGGGTCTTATATGTAAAGTGCCGGTGCCTATATAAGCCGCACTACCCCCTCTCGTGCAGGGGATCGATCATTTTTACTTTCACCCACCTACAGAGCTGCCCTGTGAGAGAGACCATCGTCTCCCTTAGCCTCTCAGGAGCAGCCGGACACAGCTCTAGGAGCACCATTGTATCGTGTGATCATCATATACACTCATAGCAGGAGTAGAGGTTTTACCTCCATCGGAGGGCCTCGAACCTGGGTACGTCGCCGTGTCGCTCGTGCCCATACCCGCATCCGGATACCGCCGTGAGATCCCTCAGGAACCACTTCGATTAGCCACCCTATGGCATATGCCGTGACGATACCACGACAGTGGATAATATCTTTGTGATATTGCCCACTTAGAGAAACTTATACACATAAGAGATGATACATCTCCATTTGATATCTTATTTATTTATTGCGTGTTGATTGGTCATGCTAAGCAATATATTTCATTGAAGACTATGATGATGCTTTTTGCTCATCCTAGTAATAGTCTTATAATATGCTTTATCATGCCTTTCACATATCCTCGTGGTTGAGCCTTTTTATTATGGTGCCTCTTACTTGTTGCTCAACTATTTGTTTGTTGCAAGTGTTAAGCTTATTTTTCTATCTATGATCTATTACAAATGTTTGTGTTTTAAATGAGGGAGTGAGGATTCCATGTTATGCATATTGTATTCAAATGCAACATTTTATTTTATGCATGTACCTTGGGGAGCTTCCTCATTTGATTTAGAACACTATCTTGTGGCGATCATTAGAGTTTGATTCACTTGGTATCGTTTGTTATTGAATGATATTATGGGAGTGATGATTCCATGTTTGTGCACTTTATACTCCAATGCAAATTGTCTAGTTTTGTGCACAAACCTTGGGGAGCTTCCTCATATTATTTAGAGCAATCTTCTTGATCTTATCATAATATCTATCTTTCTTTTGGTATCCTCTTTGTGGTTCATTTGGTTGCTTGCTTCATTTGTTGAAGCTTCTTGACTTTGTTATCTTTTTGCAATCTTTGATCCTATCTATAGTGTGATTCCTTCCAAATATTCGTCATTGGATATGTGCATTTGATTCCACTCAAATTATGAGAAATGCACACGATATGGAGGATCTCTCACTATTTTGGCCTTCTAAATTTTTCACCCATTTCGGCAATTGGTGCCAATGGGGGAGAAGTTTGGAAGGTTTAAGGGAATTTGGTTATGTCTTTGCTTTGTGCTTAAGCATGTGCCTCTATTGCATTGCATCTTGTTGCTTTGCATAGTTGAATATTTAGAGGAAACTCCACTAGGCTTTGAATGCCAATATATGCAATGAAAGTCAAGATCACTCACACATGCATATATTATGGGGGAGTTTGCTCTATATATTCGACTTATTTGTTACTTCAATTCCTTATATAAACCCTCTCAAAGAGATTGTCATCAATTACCAAAATGGGGGAGATTGAAAGTGCATGGATCCCCCATGTGTGGTTTTGGTAATTAATGACAATCCCTATGGACTAATGTTTGCATTGAGTTATATTTGTAGGAGTTGTCCATAGGCAATGCTTGAACCATATGTTGGCTTCAAGGTTGTTATAAGAAGAAATTGATGAAGGATATCAAGTGTCAAGTATGTCTTGAAGATGAAGATGAAGTGAGCCCTCAAGTTATCTCAAGACATCAACATGATGAAGAATGAAGAAATGATGTGCAAGTTCAAGATGAGCCAACTCGAAGAGAACATATGCTTGAAGCTTGCCATCCATATGGTGTTCATGGATTTGAGAAGATGCGCCGAAGAAGAAGCTCTCCCATGGTGGATTATGGGGGAGCAATCTACAAGACTTCGTCAAGCAAGCACAATCAAGAAAGGCGTTCCATCTTGTTGCGGTCAAGACCATCATCATCAAGCTCAAGTGGAATGCGCAAGGTTAAGGTTTGCTCTTGATAGGGTTTCTTTCTCACCGGTCTCATGGTGTAGTTGGAGACCGGTTCTTAGTTTAGTTGCCGTACTATCAAGAGGGCTCTCGAGTGAGTAACTCGATCGTATCATTCGGAGAGAGCTCAAACCTTTGCATCCTTGCATCATCTTTCTTGGTTGTTATTTGGATCTTATCCATGTGATGTTTTAGAGCTTGTGCTTATTCTCATGACAAGCTCTAGTTCTTCGAAAACGGATTTCGCATAGATCACTTGTTGCGTTTTCGAGTTTGGTGATTTTCTCGGTTTCTCATGTTGAGGTGTTGCACCTCTAAAAATAATAGAAAATCATCCCCCACTAGTTTCCATATTTTCACTTTTTGTAGGGATAGCTCTTGTCGACCTCTTTTCAACAAAATTGGTTTCATCTCGTTTGGATTCTCCAATCTCAAGATATTTGCATTTCATATTTGGGTTTAAAAGAAATAAAAAGAAAAGGAAGGAAAAGGAGAGGAGGGACAGCCGCCGGAGGCACGGGCGGTACCACCGGCCTCACCTTGGCCGGAGCCTCCGGGCTTGGTACCGCCCGCGGTACCGCTAAGGCGTCGTGGCTCTCAGAGAAGTCCAGGGCTATGGGGAGGTTCGGCGGTACCCCGGCCGGTACCATGGCCGGAGGCTCCGGCCTCCCCTCCCTGCCCGCAGCTCGCCATCCCCGCCGCCTCCTGCCAACACTGGCCGGTAGTACCGGCCCAACCTGGCCGGTACTACCGGTCCTCCTCTTCCCCGCGCGCAGCACTCCAACGGGCAGAAATTGGGGCATCTTTTTAAGCCCCTCTCTCTCCTGGTTTTTTCACTGCTTGCTCCTTCTTCTTCCTCCTCTCTCTCTCAAGCTCACCACCATTGTTGATTGACTTTTTGTGAGCTTGATCTCTCTTTCCCCAACCAATGATTCTTGCATCTTTTTGAGAGAAAGATTGAGGGGATCTAGATCCACACTTTGACCAAACCAAATCACCTCTTTGTGAGTGAATCTTTGGGATCTAGATCTTGGAGAATTGTGTGTTCTCCTCTTTGTTCTTCCTCTCTTATTCCCCCAATAGCTTTTGTAGCTTTGTTGGAATTTGAGAGAGAAGGACTTGAGCATCTTTGTGGTGTTCTTGCCATTTCATTTGGTGCATCGGTTTGAGTTCTCCACGGTGATTCGTGGTGGTGAAAGCAAGAAGGTTGTTACTCTTGGGTTCTTGGAACCCTAGACGGATTCTAGGCCTTTGTGGCGATTTGTTGGGAGCCTCCAATTAAGTTGTGGATGTGTGCCCCAATCTTTGTGTAAGGCCCGGTTTCCGCCTCGAAGGAAATCCCTTAGTGGAACCGTGACCTAGGCCTTTGTGGCGAGGGTCACCGGAGATTTAGGTGAGGCGCCTTCGTGGCGTTCGGTGTGTGGTGTGAGTACCGCATCTTGGGGTGAGGCCTTTGTGGCGTTGGTGTGCATCGAGCAACCACACCTCAAGGTGAGCCTCTTGTGGCGTTCGGGAGCACTAAGCAACCGCACCTCTCCACCGGAGATTAGCACTCGCAAGAGTGTGAACTCCGGGATAAATCATCGTCTCCCGCGTGCCTCGGTTATCTCTATACCCGAGCTCTTTACTTATGCACTTTACCTTGTGATAGCCATCGTGCTTGAAGTTATATATATATATCTTGCTATCACATACTTGCTTGTATTGCTTAGCATAAGTTGTTGGTGCACATAGGTGAACCATAGTATATAGGCTTTGGGCTTGACAAAGTAAACGCTAGTTTTATTCCGCATTTGTTAAGCCCATCTCGTAAAAGTTTTAAATCGCCTATTCACCCCCCCCCCCTCTAGGCGACATCCGTATCCTTTCAGTTCTACCTCAACATTGTGGTGAAAAACAACATGTTTAGTGTTGTGTTAGATCTATGCCTAGGAGTCTCGTTTTTTCTTTACTTCATAGTTTTTGGCGCGATGGCATTATTGAGCCTCCATTTGCCGTCCGTGAGCATCGGACAAGGGTTATCACCGTCTTTCTCTGGTCGCACTACAACAGACCACACGGGACATGACGGTTTAAAACGCCGATGGACGCCTCTAATTTCCGGCTAGCACTGATGCGGAAAATAATATCAGTCATAAATAACTGCATAGGGGAAGTGCAAAAGCGGCACCTTTTTTTTGTGGTACATCGCGATCCACCGAGCTCTCTCTTAGAGCATCTCCACTCGTCTCCCCGAAGAGGCCCGAGCGACGTTTTTCTTATTCGGACGGCGAAATTCGGCCCAGCCGCGCTCCCGATTTCTCGTTTTTCTCCGGATTTGGGCCTAAATTCATCCGGCGAGCCCACGCCATCCCCGGTCTCCCGAGGCGCGCTCGGGGACTCCGGACGAAGCGAAAGCGCGCGAAACGCCGAGAATTCTCTCCCGCGCTTTCGCTTCGGCTTCGCCGCAGTGATGGACCCGGCCAGTCAGCGGCAGACGCATCGTCTTCCGCGCGCAGTAAAGGCTGCCGCCGGTCAGCTCGCTGCGGACGCGTAGCATCCACGCGGCATTTAATCGCTGAGTCCAGCTCCGCCTACATAAGTCGCCGCGACGCGTAGCACCGACGAACCCAAACCAGAGACGAACCCTATTCCACCACTGCTCCCTCGCCGAGATCCATGGTGTTCAACGAGCAGGACGACGCGGCCAACAACGGCTTCCCCCGCCGGTCGCTCCACGCGTGGGAGGGCCACCTCCTCCACCAGGCGGGGTACCCCTGCCCGCCGGATAATAGGCCTCCCGGCGGCGGGTGGCGGCTAAGTGCGGGCGGCATGCCAATCCCGCCGCCGCCCCAGGGACACGCCTCGACGTCGCCATCGAGGAGGTCCGGCTAACCCTGTCGGACCAGGACCGCGCCCAGCCGCAGTTCCACCCCGACAACTACTCGGCGTGGAGCTCCTTCTTCCTGCGACGGTGGGAGCGGGAGCTCGCCTCCTACGACGGCCCGCCGTCTCCGCCTCCGCGCAACAACGCCGCTGGACGCCGGCGCTGGTGGAGTGATACGTCTCAAACGTATCTATAATTTCTTATGTTCCATGCTACTTTTATGATGATACTCACATGTTTTATACACATTATATGTCATTATTATGCATTTTCCGGCACTAACCTATTAACGAGATGCCGAAGAGCCGATTCTTTGTTTCTGCTGTTTTTGGTTTCAGAAATCCTAGTAAGGAAATATTCTCGGAATTGGACGAAATCAACGCCCAGGGTCCTATTTTTGGACGAAGCTTCCAGAACACCTGAGGGGAAAGGAAGTGGGGCCACGAGGTGGCCACACCACCAGGCGGCGCGGCCCAGGCCCAGGCCGCGCCGGCCTGTGGTGTGGGCCCCTCGGGCGCCCCCCTGACCTATCTCCTCCGCCTACTTAAAGCCTTCGTCGAGAAACCCCCAGTACCGAGAGCCACGATACGAGAAAACCTACTGAGACGCCGCCGCCACCAATCCCATCTCGGGGGATTCTGGAGATCACCTCCGGCACCCTGCCGGAGAGGGGAATCATCTCCCGGAGGACTCTACACCGCCATGGTCGCCTCCGGATTGATGAGTGAGTAGTTCACCCCTGGACTATGGGTCCATAGCAGTAGCTAGATGGTTGTCTTCTCCCCATTGTGCTTCATTGTCTGATCTTGTGAGCTGCCTATCATGATCAAGATCATCTATCTGTAATGCTACATGTGTGTTTGTTGGGATCCGATGAATAGAGAATACTATGTTATGTTGATTATCAATCTATCTATGTGTTGTTTATGATCTTGCATGTTCTCCGTTGCTAGTAGAGGCTCTGGCCAAGTCATTGCTTGTAACTCCAAGAGGGAGTATTTATGCTCGATAGTGGGTTCATGTCTCCGTGAATCGGGGGGAGTGACAGCAACCTCTAAGATTATGGATGTGCTGTTGCCACTAGGGATAAAACATTGATGCTATGTTCGAGGATATAGTTATTGATTACATTACGCACCATACTTAATGCAATTGTCTGTTGTTTACAACTTAATACCGGAAGGGGTTCAGATGATAACCTGAAAGTGGACTTTTTAGGCATAGATGCATGCTGGATAGCGGTCTATGTACTTTGTCGTAATGCCCAATTAAATCTCACAATACTCATCATGTCATGTATGTGCATTGTCATGCCCTCTCTATTTGTCAATTGCTCAACTGTAATTTGTTTACCCAATATGCTATTTCTTATGGGAGAGACACCTCTAGTGAACTGTGGACCCCGGTCCATTCTTTTACATCGAATACAATCTCTGCCATCTTTGTTTCTTGTTCTCTGCAAACAATCATCATCCACACTATACATCTAATCCTTTGTTACAGCAAGCCGGTGAGATTGACAACCTCGCTGTTTCGTTGGGGCAAAGTACTTTGGTTGTGTTGTGCAGGTTCCACGTTGGCGCCGGAATCCCTGGTGTTGCGCCGCACTACACTCCGTCACCAACAACCTTCAACGTGCTTCTTGGCTCCTACTGGTTCGATTAAACCTTGGTTTCTTACTGAGGGAAAACTTGCTACTGTACACATCATACCTTCCTCTTGGGGTTCCCAACGGACGAGTGCTTTACCGTCACAAGGAAGCTACAACTCCCACGTCAACAGCTCTGTCCTGGGTAGCAGCTCTTTTTCTGGCGCCGTTGCCGGGGAGATCAAGACACGCTGCAAGGGGAGTCTTCACAATCCAATCTCTTTACTTTGTTTTTTTCTTGCTTTACTTTAGTTACTACTTTGTTTGCTACATTATATCAAAACACAAAAAAAAATTAGTTGCTAGTTTTACTTTATTTACTATCTTGCACTCTATATCAAAAACACACAAAAAATTAGTTACTTGCATTTACTTTACTTAGTTCATCATGTTTCCTCCTAATTTTATTCTTAATATAGAAGATTTTTTCACTCATATTAGTACGGTTGAAGATTTTGAAGATAGACACTTGGTAGACCTTGCTCCTACTTATGAAATTGCTGTTGCTTCTTTAGTACACGCATTAGAAGCTAGATTTGTTAATCTTAATCCTGTGATTCAACATATGTTTCTTACACTAAGTGATATGGAAGAAGGAGAAAAGAAAGATTTTGTATTAGAAACCCTTCTCAAAGAATTTGGGGGTATTGCGAGAGAAGCTAGAAAAGTTTTTATTAAATATAATATGCTTGGCTCTTATACCAACTTTGCTAGTATCCTTGAAAAGATGGAAAAAGATAGACAAAAGTACACTAATCAAGTTAATTATGAGGGGGATATTAAAACATCGATACCTTGTAAGCTCTTAGGGATGTGTGAGGCACTAGAAAATAACTATGCTTGGCTTGTTCCTGAAAATTTGTTTGACGAAAATAGCAATCCCAAGACTAATGAAAAGGGAGCCTCTGAAACTTACATAGATAAGATACAATGCATAGTTGAGAAAACCCCAAACACTGCTGTTGATGCTCCACCACTCGATAATACTTGATACACACTTTCTGCGCCTAGCTGAAAGGCGTTAAAGAAAAGCGCTTATGGGAGACAACCCATGTTTTTACTACAGTAATTTTGTTTTATATTTGAGTCTTGGAAGTTGTTTACTACTGTAGCAACCTCTCCTTATCTTAGTTTTATTGCATTGTTGTGCCAAGTAAAGTCTCTAATAAAAGTATGATACTAGATTTGGATTACTGCGCAGAAACAGTTTTCTTTGCTGTCACAAATCTGGGACTAATTCTCTGTAGGTAACTCAGAAAATTATGCCAATTTACGTGAGTGATCCTCAGATATGTACGCAACTTTCATTAGTTTTAAGTTTTTTCATTTGAGCAAGTCTGGTGCCTGTTAGAAATTCGTCTTTACGAACTGTTCTGTTTTGACAGATTCTGCCTTTTATTTTGCATTGCCTGTTTTGCTATGTTAGATGGATTTCTTTGTTCCATTGACTTTCAGTAGCTTTGTGCAATGTCCAGAAGTATAAAGAATGATTGTGTCACCTCTGAATATGTGAATTTTAATTGTGCACTAACCCTCTAATGAGTTGCTTTGAGTTTGGTGTGGAGGAAGTTTTCAAGGATCAAGAGAGGAGGATGATATACACCATGATCAAGGAGAGTGAAAGCTCTAAGCTTGGGGATGCCCTGGTGGTTCACCCCAGCATATATCAAGAAGACTCAAGCGTCTAAGCTTGGGGATGCCCAAGGCATCCCCTTCTTCATCGACAACATTATCAGGTTCCTCCCCTGAAACTATATTTTTATTCCGTCACATCTTATGTACTTTGCTTGGAGCGTCTGCTTGTTTTTGTTTTTGTTTTGTTTGAATAAAATGGATCGTAGCATTCATTGTATGGGAGAGAGACACGCTCCGCTGTTGCATATGGACAAGTATGTCCTTAGGCTTTACTCATAGTATTCATGGCGAAGTTTCTTCTTCGTTAAATTGTTATATGGTTGGAATTGGAAAATGATATATGTGGTAATTGGTATAACACCTTGAATAATGTGATACTTGGCAATTGTTGTGCTCATGTTTAAGCTCTTGCATCATATACTTTGCACCTATTAATGAAGAAATACATAGAGCTTGCTAAAATCTGATTTGCATGTTTGGTTTCTCTAAGGTCTAGATAATTTCTAGTATTGAGTTTGAACAACAAGGAAGACGGTATAGAGTCTTATAATGTTTACAATATGTCTTTTATGTGAGTTTTGCTGTACCGCTTCATCCTTGTGTTTGTTTCAAATAACCTTGCTAGCCTAAACCTTGTATCGAGAGGGAATACTTCTCATGCATCCAAAATCCTTGAGCCAACCACTATGCCATTTGTGTCCACCATACCTACCTACCACATGGTATTTCTCCGCCATTCCAAAGTATATTGCTTGAGTGCTACCTTTAAAATTTCCATTCTTTACCTTTACAATATATAGCTCATGGGACAAATAGCTTAAAAACTATTGTGGTATTGAATATGTACTTATGCACTTTATCTCTTATTAAGTTGCTTGTTGTGCGATAACCATGTTTCTGGGGACGCCATAAACTATTTCTTTGTTGAATATCATGTGAGTTGCTATGCATGTCCGTCTTGTCTGAAGTAAGAGAGATCTACCACCTTATGGTTAAGCATGCATATTGTTAGAGAAGAACATTGGGCCGCTAACTAAAGCCATGAATCATGGTGGAAGTTTCAGTTTTGGACATATATCCTCAATCTCATATGAGAACATTAACAGTTGCTACATGCTTATGCATTAAAGAGGAGTCCATTATCTGTTGTCTATGTTGTCCCGGTATGGATGTCTAAGTTGAGAATAACCAAAAGCGAGAAATCCAATGCGAGCTTTCTCCTTAGACCTTTGTACAGGCGGCATAGAGGTACCCCATTGTGACACTTGGTTAAAACATGTGTATTGCAATGATCCGGTAGTCCAAGCTAATTAGGACAAGGTGCGGGCACTATTAGTATACTATGCATGAGGCTTGCAACTTGTAGGATATAACTTACATAACTCATATGCTTTATTACTACCGTTGGCAAAATTGTTTCTTGTTTTCAAAATAAAAGCTCTAGCACAAATATAGCAATCGATGCTTTCCTCTTTGAAGGACCATTCTTTTACTTTTATGTTGAGTCAGTTCACCTATCTCTCTCTACCTTAAGAAGCAAACACTTGTGTGAACTGTGCATTGATTACTACATACTTGCATATTGCACTTGTTATATTACTCTATGTTGACAATATCCATGAGATATACATGTTACAAGTTGAAAGCAAACGCTGAAACTTCATCTTCTTTTGTGTTGCTTCAATACTTTCTACTTTGAATTATTGCTTTATGAGTTAACTCTTATGCAAGACTTATTGATGCTTGTCTTTAAGTACTATTCATGAAAAGTCTTTGCTTTATGATTCAGTTGTTTACTCATGCCATTACCATTGTTTTGATCGCTGCATTCATTACATGTGCTTACAATAGTATGATCAAGATTATGTTGGTAGCATTGTCACTTAAGAAATTATCTTTGTTATCGTTTACCTACTGGGGACGAGTAGGAACTAAGCTTGGGGATGCTTGATACGTCTCAAACGTATCTATAATTTCTTATATTCCATGCTACTTTTATGATGATACTCACATGTTTTATACACATTATATGTCATTATTATGCATTTTCCGGCACTAACCTATTAACGAGATGCCGAAGAGCCAGTTGTTGTTTTCTGCTGTTTTTGGTTTCAGAAATCCTAGTAAGGAAATATTCTCGGAATTGGACGAAATCAACGCCCAGGGTCCTATTTTTGGACGAAGCTTCCAGAACACCTGAGGGGAAAGGAAGTGGGGCCACGAGGTGGCCACACCACCAGGCGGCGCAGCCCAGGCCCTGGCCGCGCCGGCCTGTGGTGTGGGCCCCTCGGGCGCCCCCCTGACCTATCTCCTCCGCCTACTTAAAGCCTTCGTCGAGAAACCCCCAGTACCGAGAGCCACGATACGAGAAAACCTACTGAGACGCCGCCGCCGCCAATCCCATCTCGGGGGATTCTGGAGATCACCTCCGGCACCCTGCCGGAGAGGGGAATCATCTCCCGGAGGACTCTACACTGCCATGGTCGCCTCCGGATTGATGAGTGAGTAGTTCACCCCTGGACTATGGGTCCATAGCAGTAGCTAGATGGTTGTCTTCTCCCCATTGTGCTTCATTGTCTGATCTTGTGAGCTGCCTATCATGATCAAGATCATCTATCTGTAATGCTACATGTGTGTTTGTTGGGATCCGATGAATAGAGAATACTATGTTATGTTGATTATCAATCTATCTATGTGTTGTTTATGATCTTGCATGCTCTCCGTTGCTAGTAGAGGCTCTGGCCAAGTCATTGCTTGTAACTCCAAGAGGGAGTATTTATGCTCGATAGTGGGTTCATGTCTCCGTGAATCTGGGGGAGTGACAGCAACCTCTAAGATTATGGATGTGCTGTTGCCACTAGGGATAAAACATTGATGCTATGTTCGAGGATATAGTTATTGATTACATTACGCACCATACTTAATGCAATTGTCTGTTGTTTACAACTTAATACCGGAAGGGGTTCGGATGATAACCTGAAAGTGGACTTTTTAGGCATAGATGCATGCTGGATAGCGGTCTATGTACTTTGTCATAATGCCCAATTAAATCTCACAATACTCATCATGTCATGTATGTGCATTGTCATGCCCTCTCTATTTGTCAATTGCCCAACTGTAATTTGTTTACCCAATATGCTATTTCTTATGGGAGAGACACCTCTAGTGAACTGTGGACCCCGGTCCATTCTTTTACATCGAATACAATCATACTTGCAATATCTTGTTTCTTGTTCTCTGCAAACAATCATCATCCACACTATACATCTAATCCTTTGTTACAGCAAGCCGGTGAGATTGACAACCTCGCTGTTTCGTTGGGGCAAAGTACTTTGGTTGTGTTGTGCAGGTTCCACGTTGGCGCCGGAATCCCTGGTGTTGCGCCGCACTACACTCCTTCACCAACAACCATCAACGTGCTTCTTGGCTCCTACTGGTTCGATTAAACCTTGGTTTCTTACTGAGGGAAAACTTGCTGCTGTACACATCATACCTTCCTCTTGGGGTTCCCAACGGACGAGTGCTTTACCGTCACAAGGAAGCTACAACTCCCACGTCAACAGCTCTGTCCTGGGTAGCATGGAGCGCGCCGGGTCAGAACCTCGAGGCCGTCCTCGAACACATCGAGGGCGGCAACTACCCCGTGCTGACGATGCCCCCGCCATCAAGGGCATCGGTCAACCGCCGCCGGGGAAGCTGGCAGCCACGGCGCATGGATGCCAGCTCCTCGTCGTCCGGATCGGCGACGAGGGCGACTCCGAGCTCCAGGTCGGCTCCACCCTTAGCGCTGGTGAAACGGGAGCCACTTTCCCCGTCCCGCAACCGTCAGCGCATCGGCGGCGGAATCGTCATCCGCGACTCGTCGTCGCCACGCGGCCACCAGCGCTTGGTTCGCCCCAAGCGCGAACCAGGCACCTTCGATGACCGGAAGCGGAAGCCGGTGAAGGAGGAGGACCACGACGCCGAGGAAGCGGCGATCCTCGAGGCCGTCATGGCGAGTGTCGTTGCCTATTCGACGGTACCTCGGAGGAGGGATCCTCACGAGGGGGAGAAGAAGTAGGGGCCATAGGGCGGAGAGCACTCGGGACGGTGGTACGCGATTTACCCAGCTTCGGAACACCTGCTCGATGACAGGGCCTACTGCTGCTTGTCTGGTATTATCTGGGTGCTTTTGCGTTGTTACAATGAGTTGTGGTTGTGCCTCTACGGCTCCCAGGATCCAGCTTATAAAGGCGCACGGATCTAGGGTTTACATGGAGAGTCCTAGCCGGATTATAGGTCGCCTAACTACGGCACAATGTCTTGCCGTGTACGTCAAGGATCTGCCTTCCTCCCTACATCGTGCTGGATCCGGGTTCCATATGGGCCTCCATGGATCCGAGTTACTCCTGGGCCTCCATGGATCCGGCTTCCTCCGATGATCGGTTGAGATCCGGCTTCCCTACCCTGGGCTGAACTTCATCCTTCAGAATCAACAGCAACTGGGCCGCCCGACGGGCCACATGCCACGTCACCATCTATGGGCCACCCGGGCTTGCCGGATCTAGGCACTGTCGATGGTACACCCATGAAGTATACCCACAAAAGTAGCCCCCAGAGTTCTCCGAGTTCCTCCTGCTGTTTCCGCTTTGCTAGTCCATCATGGATTCCGACATATTGGTAACGCGGAGAAACTTGAAGAACTCCAACTTCACATTTTTCTTCTTTTTCCAACTTAAAGCCGGAAAATGTTTTCATCCTGCGGGACTTCACCCATCGACGATTTAAAATACATTTCCGGGTTACTCCCCTGCTTACGAATGAGAACCAATTTATCTTCATGCAAATTACCCGGAATCTTAAAAGACTCAAACGGTTCCGCCAATTCTGGCGCCATTTTCGCACGATTCGTGCGGTAACTTATCTCTAGCCATTTTTACCGCTTAGGGTTTAGGACACGTGTCACGCACCCAACGGCGCGACGCTTGCGTTCCGACCACAGGATGCGGAGCACGAATCTCGTCCCGGCGGCCTATAAATATCCGCCGTCGACGCCTTAACCCCCATTCACCCCCCTTCTCATCTCTCAACCAAGCGCCGCCGCGAGCTCTCTCTCCGCCGTGCCGGAACCTCGCCGGAACCTCGCCGGAGCCGCCTCGCCGTCGCACTGTGTTCATCCTGTTCTTAACATCAGCGAACCACCGCGCGGAAACCTCGTCGCCGGCGACTCCGACCGCCGCAGACGCCATTGCGGCGAGTCCTCGAACTTTAATCTCGCGCCGTAGTTGGTAGGGACGATGTTGGGGAAGACGATGTTTGATCCGACTAAAGAGTGCTTTCCGCCATTCGTTGTTTCTTCAGATGTCTTCAACGACTCCTCCTCCGACTTCGGAACCGATTATGGCCACCCCAATCTCCTCCGCCCCTCCACCTTTCGGTCCAGTTAGGCTGGGTCCTCCAAAGGATTCCGGCAAGGAAACCGAGGGGACCTCCGCGAACCCGGAGCAGGCTTCCGGGGAGGATCAGGCGGGGCTCAAGGCGGAAGAGGTCGCCGCCAAAAAATCAAAAGCTCGCCAACGAGACGTTGAAGCTAAAGGAAAATGGTGGCCTTGTACCACCACCAAGATGGAGCTGACGAACCTCGAGGCGGAGGGCTTCCTGCAACCCGGAAGCTGGAGATCAGTTCCTAACGAACTAGCCCCAGCTCCGGAAGACAACGAGATGGTGCTGACGAAGGCACTAGTGGAGCGGGGCTTTTCGTTTCCGCCTTCAAACTTCTTCCTGGAGATCCTGAAGGTCTACGGGCTCCAACCCCACAATATCTCTCCAAACAGCGTGCTCGCTATCAGCAATCACGTCGCCTTGTGCGAGGGCCATCTCCGGGTAACTCCCGAGCTTCCTCTGTTTCAATATTTCTTCAGTGTCAAGAAGGAAAGGATCCGGAACTCCACCGAGCTCGCAACATGCGGATCCATCACCTTCATGATCCGCCCAGGCCGCGTCTACCCCCACACAGACCGCCACGAATCAGCGCGGTACTGGTCCGGAGGATTTTTCTATCTGAAGGACATCTCCGACCCGGCGAGCGCAAGGAGACTGCCACCGTTCAAGAATTGCCCCGCCACCGAACTTCCGTCATGGACACACTGCCCCCATCTCTCCGAGTCGCCCCAGCTCACTCGCGCTGTCAGGCGAATCTACAAGCTCACGGAGGAGGGGCTGTCAGGGAAAGACTTAACCCTTTCCTGGTTCACCAAGCGGATCCAGCCGCTCCAACACAGGGACCAGCTGATGTACCAGTACTCCGGGCGCGACGACCTGATGCGCGCCACAAAGGACAATCTTTCCGCTGATGCCATCGACAAAAGGATCCGGCTCCTCATCAAGGTGCCGCGTGAACTTCATGTTCACGTGTGTAACAAAGACATCCACACGAATGGTTCCGGAACCGCGGTACGTCGTCTCAACTTTTCAGTCCACTGCTCCTCGCATCCAACGTTGTCTAAAATGCTCAAAACTACATTAGCTTGAGGCGCTCGAAGAAAGCGAACTCGGAACTCTTCTCCGGGTCCCTTCTACCGGTAACACGGATCCGGAAGCGGCATCCGAAGCGGAGGCTCGCGAAGCCCCGCGCCCTCCTAAGAGGAAAAGGCCAGCTCCTTCCAGCCCCGCCGCTAAACGCGCCCGCGAAGTGCTTAGCACTGCGGCAACTCGGAAAGCGGAGGCGGAAAAGAAACGCCTTAAGCTGATTAACACCAGCTACAGGGGACAGCCCGACATCCAGAACTTCTTCAAACCCTCCAGGTAAGTGTCTGTTTCCGAGATCCAAGCTCTAGTTCCACGAGTAATCCCTTAGTCGCTTATGCTTTTTTATTTTTAACTGAAGCTCCGGAAGCCAGCCCCCCAAGGCTCCAAAGGCCTTGAAGAAGAAAGCCAAGCCATCTCCGGCTTCAGTTCCTATCACTCCAGAAGTGGGGATCCCACCCAAGGCCTCATCTGCTTCAAAGCCGGATCCGAAGGACATCATCGACCTTGAAGATCTTGCAGAAGATCCCGCGGATCACGGTGATTCCGCCAAGGGTGCCTCCTCGCCTGCCCCTCCTCAATATCAACCAAGCGCCACTTTCGCGGAGCCCACCGAGGAAGAATACGAGGAGAAGGTGAAACTCGTTCAAGCCTCCAACACCATTCGGGTGGATCTTCGACCGACCCAGTCTCTCCAAAGGCTTTCCCTTGCCGAGCGCCATACGGAAGTTTCCGCCATGCTAAACAAGGTCTGGGGGAAGTCGGATGAAGAGATGCAGGAGCTCACCACCCTGGAGAATGATCTGAAGGATTTTTTCGCCAAGCACAAAGAAGTGCGGCAGGTAATACTAGCCCCCAAGCATTGGGTTAGACAATTCCGAGTAATCATGTGTTAGCCGATGCTTTCTCAAAAAATGTACCTTAGGCGGAGATTTAAAAATTGTGTATTCCTTCAAGAATTTGAATTCCTCGCCAGCCCCCCAGATTTTAAATATCCGGTTAACTTCTTTCTGCTTTTCAGACGACGCGGAAATTACACGAAGATCTCCGCGTTCACGTGCTGGAGCAGATCTCGGAGATCGAAGGGCTGCGTCAGCATGCGGAAAACAGCCAGAAGGCTATCCAGCTTCTTGAGACTCGCCTGCATGGTACGTCTTCCAAGTTTTGCATTCGTATATTGATATCTGTTCATGATCTTTGATATGTGCAATTTTCCGCCTTCAGAAGAAACTGCCAAGAACTCCTCGTTTGATGATCTTTCCGCCAAGGTCAAGGTGCTTGAGGCGGAAAACGAGTCCCTCAAAGCCTTCATCCAGAAGTCCTCTGAAAAGGAAACTGGGGCGAGGAAAGAGCTCTCCGGGAAGCATGCCCGCGCCCTGGCGGAGCTGAACGACAAACTGGAGAAAAGCCAGGGTCGCGTGCTTTCCGTGATAGCCAAGAACAGAATTCTAGAGGCGGAGGCGGAAGCCATCGACAAACTTATCTTCCGTAAGCGTTTTTCCGTGTTGTTGCTCCGACTACCTCATATGCATTCTCTCTAACGGAACTGGACCTTCTTCCACAGCGAGCCTTGGCTTTGAGTGGTCAAAAGAGTCGAATCTGAAGAGGACGGAGGCATACGATGAGGCGCGGATTTCTATTGACGCGTTATTTGAAGCCTGTCGCGGAATCGCCCAGACTCTGTCTCTGAAGAAAGCCAAGACTACAGTCATCGATACAATGACCAAGCTTATGCAACAAGTGCCGGACTTCATCAAGGACTGGCAAAAATCTTCCGCACGCGGAGTCGCCTCTCTGGTCTTAGCCACCTGCAAGGCTCACTTTCCCTCGCTCAACTTTGCGAATGTTGCACGCGGAGCCCCCAAGGGTTCCGACATGGGTGCCATCCTTGCGGAAACCAAGGGCTACGAGCAGTTGTTTGTCAGGCGAGTGAATCACTCGTTCTGGTATAACAAATACGATCTGCCCGAGGGATTTTCCGATGCAGAGGAGGATGAGGGTGAGCCGGAGTATTATGGCGAAGGTTCCGGGTCAAGCACAGAGCATTCCGGAGAGGGCTCTGGAGAAGATTCTGAAGCCGGATCTGGTGACAGCGAAGGCGACGACTCCATCTACCAAGAATCTGAAGAAGAAGATTCCGAGTAGAATTCCTGTTGAAACAATGAAACAAGTTGCATCATTTTGGCCCCAGAGTGGGTTTGTAATAAGACTTAAATTCTTAAGTAGCTAGGGAACGAAACGATTATGCATGGGGCGGAAACACTTATCCTGCTATCCATTAATATTATGCGCATGTTTCGTTTTATGTTGGAAAGCAAGTGCTGATTTTTATTGTTTTTCCGGCTTACCCGCTTGACCTTCCGCGAGCCGGAAGACCTTAGCCGGAAACACTCGCCAGCGGCGACGAAGCCCAATGGCGATCCGTCCATAACCGCGGAAACAAGCCCCCAGGCATAGGTGCCGGAAATCTCTACTAGGAATCCACGAGTTCGCAACAGATAACAACTTAATCAGAAAACTTAAGCTCACGTCCTGAAGGACGATTTTTGAAAATCACAACTTTCATACACGCCTAGGCGGAAATATCCAGCTCTGCGGTTTTAGTCGGAAAACATACACGATCTAAAAAAATGAATAAGTAAAGGAGGTAAAAGACTCAAAGAGTGAACCAGAGGCTTTATTTCATTTGATCATGTATAACTTATTACAGAGTATAATACTCGGAAAAGCATGCTAAGTGTGGAAAGGACGTAGCTGTGAAATGTTCCAGGGTCGGTCTGTCTCGTCGTATATGTCACCCGGATCCTCTCGTTTGCGTTTCCGGTGCCAGTTTGCGGGTCTGTCTCTTAATTCCCGGAAATCCACGAGGTAGCACGATCCGTTGTGTAGCACTTTGCTAACGACAAAAGGTCCTTCCCACGGAGACTGGAGCTTATGGTCTTTCACCTGACGAAGGCGGAGGACCAGGTCTCCGGCCATAAACGAGCGATTCCGGACTCGACGGCTATGGTAGCGTCGGAGCTTCTGCTGGTATATGGCGGAACGCTGGTCAGCCAAATTCCGAGCTTCTTCGATTAGGTCCACAGATAGCTGTCTGGCCTCGTCAGCAGTTTCTTCATCGTAGGCGGAAACTCGCGGTGAGTCGTGGATGATGTCAGAGGGGATGACAGCCTCGGATCCATATACCAGGAAGAAAGGTGTGAATCCAGTTGACCTGTTAGGGGTAGTTTGTAAACTCCACAGGACGGGATCTAACTCATCAGCCCAAGCTTCGGCTGCGCGGCGCAGCGGTTCTTCAAGGCGTGGTTTAATTCCTGATAATATGAGGCCATTGGCCCTTTCAACCTGTCCATTGGACTGTGGATGAGCCACCGAGGCGATGTCCAATCGTATCCCTACGGTATCGCAATAATCCCGTAATTCTCCCTGTGCGAAGTTAGCGCCATTATCTGTGATTATGCTGTGTGGGATGCCGAATCTCATCACGAGGCTGCAGACGAATTTTAGTGCTGTAGCACCGTCGGCCTTTCTCACTGGCTTTGCCTCGATCCACTTGCTGAACTTGTCAACCGCGACCAGGAGGTACTCAAAACCGCCAGGTGATGATTTCTTGAGTTTACCAACCATATCGAGCCCCCAGACCGCAAATGGCCAGGTGATAGGGATGGTCTTCAGCTCTTGGGCTGGAGCGTTTGGTTGAGTAGCGTAGTACTGGCAACCTCGGCAGGTCTTAACTAGCTTGTCAGCATCTTCTTTAGCTGTGAGCCAGTAGAATCCTAGCCGAAAGGCTTTGGCAACGAGTGACCTGGGAGCGGCATGATGCCCGCAGTCCCCTGCATGGATCTCTCTGAGGATTTCAATGCCATCTTGATTTGAGACGCATTTGAGAAATACCCCTGTTGCGCTTCGTTTGTAGAGCTGTCCGTCGACAATTGTGTAGGATCTTGCTCGTATGATGATCTGTCGTGCGAGGACCTCGTCCTCTGGCAACTTCTGATCGATGAGGTAGTCCAGGAAAGGCTGTGTCCAAGCCGGAATGATAGCCATCACTTCTCTAGCCGGAGAAACTGCCACCTCTGGGTTTTCCAGGTTAGCGCCCTTCACCGAGGGTATCCGTAGATGCTCAAGGAAAATGCCAGGCGGAATTGGTTTCCTGCCGGATCCGAGCTTAGATAGCATATCTGCCGCTGTGTTGTCGTCTCTTCTGACGTACTTGACTTCGTATCCGAGGAAGCTCTTGGCGATCTCGTCAACTTCGTCTCTGTAAGCCGCCATGACGGAGTTTCTGGCGTTCCAGGTTCCGGCTACCTGCTGTGCCACCAAGTCGGAATCGCCGCAGCAAATGATGTGCTTGATTCCTATCTCCTTAGCGATGCGCAGTCCGTGTAGTAGAGCCTCGTATTCCGCCATGTTGTTTGTAGCTTGGAAGTGTATCTGCAGAACGTACTGCAGTTCTTCTCCGGTTGGGGATTTCAGGGTGACTCCGGCTCCTGAGCCTTGATGCTGCTTGGATCCGTCGAAGTGCATAACCCATGTCTCTGGTTCCGGCTCCAAGCTCATATCCGGAGCTTCTGTCCAATCTGCGACAAAATCCGCCAAGACCTGAGACTTGATCGCAGTCCTTGCCTTGTAGTTGATGTCGAAGGCTGATAGTTCGATGCCCCATTTTGCTGTGCGTCCTGTTGCGTCAGCGTTGTTGAGAATTGTTGCCAGTGGAGCTTTGCTCATGACTGTTATTGGGTGCTCCTGGAAGTAGTGTCTCAGCTTCCTGCTACCTAGGAATACTCCATAGGCCAGCTTTTGAAAGTGAGGGTATCTCTGTTTGGATTCCGTAAGCACTTCGCTGATGTAGTAGACTGGCCTTTGGACTCCATACTCGTGTCCTTCTTCCTGTCGCTCCACAACGATGACGAGGCTAACGACCCTGTTGGTAGCTGCCAAGTAGAGGAGCATAGGCTCTGACTCTGCTGGAGCTGCTAGGATAGGTGGGGAGGTGAGTATCTCCTTCAACCCTTGAAGTGCTGCGTCTGCTGCCTCGTCCCAGACAAATTTGCCTGCTTTCTTCAATAGCTTGTATAGGGGTAGCGCCTTCTCGCCAAGCCGGCTGACAAACCTGCTGATTGCTGCGACGCAACCAGTTAGTCGCTGCACGTCTTTGAGACAAGTTGGCCTTTTGATGCACAGGATTGCCTTGATTTTCTCCGGGTTCACCTCAATGCCTCTATTTGAAACAATGAAGCCAAGGAGTTTTCCAGCTGGTACGCCAAAGACGCACTTGAGCGGATTTAACATCATCTTGTACCGACGGAGGTTTTCAAAGGTTTCTGTGAGATCGCTGATCAAGTCGGATCCTTTCCTGGTCATGACCGCGATGTCGTCGATGTAGGCGTGCACATTCCGGCCGATTTGGTCCTTTAAGCACCGCTGCATCGTACGTTGGTAGGTGGCACCTGCGTTTTTCAAGCCAAAAGGCATAGTAACATAGCAGTAAGTGCCAAACGGGGTGATGAAGGAAGTCGCCTTTTGGTCGGACTCCTTCATCCGGATCTGATGATACCCGGAATATGCGTCAAGAAAACACAGAAGTTCCGCCCCTGCCGTCGAATCAATGACTTGGTCAATGCGCGGCAGGGGAAACGGATCCTTCGGGCAATGTTTGTTCAAGCCAGAGTAATCGATGCACATTCTTAGTATTTCAGTGTTCTTTTTGGGTACAAGGATGGGGTTTGCGACCCAATCTGTATGGATAACTTCTATTACAAATCCTGCCTCTAGTAACTTTGCTAGTTCCATCCCTATGGCGCGGCGCTTCTTATCTCCAAAGCGTCGCATAGCTTGCTTTACGGGTTTAGCCCCCGGATTTATGTTGAGGTAGTGCTCGGCGAGTTCCCTAGGTACTCCGGACATGTCAGAAGGCTGCCATGCGAAGATATCCATGTTAGCGCGGAGGAACTCGACGAGCGCGCCTTCCTATTTGGGGTCCATGTTGGCTCCGATTGAGACCTTCTTAGATGCATCTCCCTGCTTGAGGTCGATGTTTTTGGTCTCGATCGCGGGCTTGAACGAGTTTTTCTGCTCGGAGATTTGCCTCTTCGTGGTCTGCATCTCAGTCGGATCCACCGCGGCCCTGTAGCCTTTCAGCTCTTCTCCGGAAATCACAGACTCTGCGAAGGCGGCTTCGCCCAGCTCGCACTTGTGAGCTTTCTTGTAGTCTCCGGATATGGTGATCATACCATTGGGACCCGGAATCTTGAGCTTGTTGTAGATGTAGCACGCTCTTGCGTGGAACTTGTGGTAGGTGGGCCTGCCGAAGATGACGTGGTAGGAGCTCTTGAAGGGCACGACCTCAAACGTGATCATTTCTTCGCGGAAATTTTTAACATCGCCGAAGGCCACGGGAAGTCTGATGCTGCCGAGGGAATTTGCCTTTTTACCCGGAACCACACCATGGAACTCAGTGGTGCTATGCTTAAGCTGTTCCTTGGTAAGGTTCATCCGCTCCAGAGTCTCCAGGTACATGATGTTCAAGCTGGCTCCGCCATCCATGAGGCACTTGGAGAAGTCGTAGCCGTCTATGCGGGGACTTACAACCAATGCATAGCACTCCTTCGGAACGACAGTAGGATGGTCTGTAAGGGTATATTGCCCCTATGTGTGGTTTTGGTAATTAATGACAACCCCTATGGACTAATGTTTTCATTAAGTTTATATGAAGGAATATTCCATAGGTTCTACTTGTTCTTCATGCGTTGGATTCAAGTATGGATGCCATGAAGATAAAGATATACCTTGTGGATTGGCATCAAGATCATCGATTTGAAGATACATATGTGATATGATCAAGAAGAAGAAATGAAGATGGAGTTCTTATGTGGAACTCAATACTAGCCATGCTCTATCTTATGTGAGTATGAGAAGATACAAGGTTGAGTTGGGCAAGTTCAAGATGAGCATCTTGAGTGGATCACGTGCTTGAAGCTTGCCGTCCATTTGGTGATAATGGACATGTGAAGATGTGCATCAATGGAGCTTTCCCATCTTAGTGTATGGGGGAGCATTTGTTAGTATACATGAAGCAACATTGACCAAGTGATGCTTTCCGGCTTGAGTGGAGCGTGAAGTGTTATCATCAAGATCAAGCGGGATGCGCAAGGCAAAGGTATGACCTTGATAGGTTTTCCTTTTACCGGTCTCGAGGTGGTTGATGGGAGACCGGATTATAGGATAGATAGCCGCACTATTAAGAGGGGCTTTCGGTTGGGTAACTTGATCACATCGACTTAGGGAGCTCAACCCTTTGCATACTTTGCATATCCTTATTGCTTCTTGGTGTTTCTCTATGTGAGGTTCTTGAGCTTGTTGCTAGCTTTACAACAAGCCCAAGTTCATCGAAAACGGAGTTCGCATGCATCTTCTATTGTGTTTTCGAGGTTGGGTGATTTTACCGGTTATTCATGATATAAGGTTCTACCCTTTTATATTCATGATAAAATCCCCTCCTACAATTTCTTGAGTTTGCACTTTCTATTGGATGACATTTATTATTATCTTTCCAACGGAATTTGTTTCATGTCAATCGGAGTTCGGGAACAATTGTTATTAAAGAAAAGGTAAAAGAGAAAAAGAAAAAGAAAAGAAAAAAAGGGGGGAGGCGGCCGGTTGCCGCCCGGCCTGCCGGGCCGCACGCCGGCCCACCCGGTCTGCACCGGGCGCCAACCGGACCGGGCGGCCACCGGGCCACGCGCCGGCCTTTCCCCGCGCTGCCTTGACCGGCCTTGGGCCTGGTCCGTGGACTGCCCGCCCGGCTGCTCCTCCGGTCCGTCCGGATACCGCACCGGGCCTCCTCTCTCCTTCGGCCCACGCGGCCTGCTGCTCTTCCCCGCGCAGCCCTAAAGCCTCACGCCGCCCGTGCGGCAAGCGGGCCGTCGGCTCCCCGTGCGGCCCGCGTGTCCTTGCTCGGCTGGCCTCTGGCCGGTCTTGAGCCTCACCGCCCGCCGGCCCAGCCGCGGCTCGAGGCAGTTCCGCCGCCCAGCGCGCCTCTGCCCAGCCCCGGTCGGTGGGCCGGTCCGACCGGGCAGGCCACCGGCCTCTCCGGCCCAGGCTCCGGTCGGCCGGCCTGCTGGCCGGCTGGGCTGTCTTTTTTAGCCGTTTTTGACCCGATTTTCACCCGGTTTTTTCCCCAACGGTTATTTTTCTCCCTAGACTATAAATAGCCCTTCTTCCACCTTGAGCAACTACTTCTTCCCCTTTCTCTCACCTCCATTGTTGCATTTGAAGAAGTTGCTCTCTCCCTTGATTCCTCCAACCATTTTTGCTCATATTTGAGGATTTGAGAGAGGAGATCTAGATCTACACTTCCACCAAACCGTTTCTTCTCTAAGTGAGGGAATCTCTTGGGATCTAGATCTTGGAGTCTTTGGTTGACTTTCCCCCTTGTTCTTCCTCTCCAATCTCATCCTAGCATTCGTTGCTTTGGTGGGATTTGAGTGTGAAGGACTTGAACACCTCTGGTGTTCTTGCTTTGCATCATTGCATAGTGTTGAGCTCTCCACCACGATTTGTTCGAGTGAGAGACCGTGAGCTTGTTACTCTTGGAGGGTGACCTCCTAGTTGGCTTGGTGATTGGTGCTCCGGTGATCTCTTCAAGAAGATTGTGAAGAGGCCCGGGCTTCTCCTTCGTGGAGCTTGTGAAGTGGTTGTGGAGCTTGCCATCTCCGGAGCGGAGGAAAAGCTAACCATAAGGAAAGGGCCATTATCCTTCGTGGGTGTGGTTCGGAGAATAGGGTGAGCCTTCGTGGCGCGGGGAATCCTTCGTGGGACCTCCACTCCTCCAAACGTGACGTACCTTGTTGCAAAGCAAGGGAACACGGGAATACATCCTCGTCTCCGCGTGCCTCGGTTATTTCTATACCCGAGCTCTCTTTCCTTGTGATAGCCATCGTGCTTGAAGTACATATATCTTGCCATCACTTGTGCTACATATATCTTGTGCCTATCTTGCTTAGCTCTAGTTGCTATTGTTACACTTAGTTAAGCTTAGCACATTTAGGGTTTGTGCTTGTAAACCAAACGATAGTTTAATTCCGCATTATTACAAGACAAATCCGCAAGAGTTTGTAATTGCCTATTCACCCCCCCCCCCTCTAGGCGACATCTCGATCTTTCAATTGGTATCAGAGCAAGGTCTCTCCTTGTTTTAGGCTTCACCGCCTTGAGAGTAAAGATGTCGGCTAGTTTAGTGCACAATGACACAATTATCTTTGTTGGCACAAATTATTATTTGTGGCGAAATTGCTTGCTTTGTAAACTTCGGACCTTGTGTCCAAATATTGAGCAATTTCTAGATGTGGGTTTTTCTCCTCCGATGGATCCTCAAAATCTATCTTTAGAGGATGAGAAAAACTTACATCTTGAAGCTCAAGTATCTAATGAGCTTTTATTCTCTTTGAGACCCGATTTTCGTAGGTTCTTGATATATATAAAGCGAAAGTCGTCTCATGAGATGTGGATCAAGCTTAAAGAAATGTTTGGTGGATCCACTTCTCATTTGGTCGGTGGTGACTCCGAGGAGCTCTCTTCCCCTTCACATCATGAAGAGTTCCAAGTTGCTTCCACCTCCGGCCGTGATGAGTCATCATCTTCTTCCACTTCACCAACGTGTTGCAAGACACAAGGTAATGATATGGTGAGTGGTGAGGGAAATTGCAATGTTGATATTGTGCTCAATAGTGATGACTCTTCATCTCTATCTCATTGCAATGTTTCCTCTTTGGACTTAAACACATCTAGCATTGAAAATAATCTACATGCTTGTGTTGATAGTCCTTGCATATCATGTGTAAATTGCTTACATAGATCTCATGAGGATATGCTTGCCTTGTCTTGCTCCCATAATCAAAATGTTTCTATTTCCTCTAGTTGCTTGTTGACTAACATTGTAGAGGAAACCAAACACTCTATGGATCAAGACATGATTTCAAATGAGGATTCAAGAATATCTTCATCTTCATCCTCCGGTATGCACATGTGCCTTATGGCAAATGGACCAAAGGTATCTCCTACTTTGACTCCTAACACATCCTCTAATGATGAGAGTGATGATGATGATAATGATGAAGAACATAATATCTTGGTGCATGATATGGCAATGGTATATGCTTCTCTTCGTGGTAACAAAGAAGCTCGTGCTTATCTCGAACACTCTATGGATACCTTGAATAAATATAGGGAAACCATAGTGGAGTTGGAGTCCCATATTGAAAATGGGGAAATGAGATTCACTCTCCTCAAGCATGAGCTAAAAGATGAGAAGCATGCTAATTTCATGCTTACACAAAAAATTGAATCCTATATGCATGAAAATGAGAAAACTATTGTTGATGCTTGTGCTACTAACTCTAATTCTTGTGAAGCATCGACCTTAAAGGAGAATGTTGAGCTAAGGGCTCAACTTGAGTTGCTAACTAGCAATTATAGGGAATTGGAAGAAAGTCATAAAAAGCTCTCAAGCTCTCATGATGATCTTCTAATTTCCTATGATGGGCTAAAGTTAGCTCATGAGGCAAGTATCACTAAGGTAACATCTTGTGAGCCTCATATGGATGTTAGCACAATCTCTACTACAAATGTTATATTGCCATGTGCTAGTCCTTGTAATCCATCTAGTCAAACTAGTGATACACCTTGTGTTGGATTACTCACTTTACCTTGTTGCTCTAACAATGAAGCTTCTACTTCCTCTAGTACTTGTATTTCTACTAACCATATAGAGGAAATAAAAGAGCTCGAGGCTCAAGTTCTTTCTTTGAAGAAAGACTTGGAAAAGCGTCATGAAGGGAAATCCGCACTTGACAAGATGCTAAGTGTGCAACAATCCCCCAATGACAAGAGTGGACTTGGATTCAACTCCAATAACAAGAGCAAGTCCAAGAGCAAGATCAACAAGAAGAAGGGCCAAGACAAAGTCAAGGATCCGGCCAAGTTGGTTTGTTTCAAGTGCAAGGTTGAAGGGCATCATGTTAGATCATGCCCATTGAAGAAGAAGAAGCACTTGAGTGAGAAACAACAAGGGAAACGGCCACAAGGTAAAGGTCAAGCTCATGCTCGACCTCAAGTTGAAGATAGGCCACTTCCCAAGAAGAATCAAGATATTGTTCCCCAAGAGAAGAAATCAATAAAGAAGAGAAAGGGGAACACTTGCTACTTATGTCGTGAGAAGGGGCACTTTGCTTCTTCTTGCTTAGGTGGTACCTTATCTAACCCTATAATTGTTGATAATGATTATTCTCTAGGGAAGGATAAGAATGGCAATGTGTTTGCCAAGTTTGTTGGAACTCAAAGTGGTTTCAAGAAAAGAACCATTTGGGTTGCCAAGCCTATTGTGACTAATCTCTTAGGACCCAACTTGGTTGGGGACCAACAATCTCAAACTTGATCAATAGGTGCATGTGGAGGTCATTGGAGACTTGGCTACTTCATGAAGAATTAAGGGATCTTCATATATTATATTTTGACCAAGCCAAGTCGTATGGATTATCATCTATATCTCATAATCCAATGTTCCTCCTTGCGGTAACTTATGCTTCAAATCTCCATGTTTATTGTAAGTTACTTGCCCCTTTGCATGTTTGGTTTTGTATCAAATATGTGTTTGTATATGTTGTATCTTACTTGCCTATCTTGTGTATTCAAGTATGCTTGTTTGACTCATCATATACTTGTGTATTGTTTTGAGCCTAATGCATCTTAATGATATTTTATTTGGCTCTCTTTGAGTGATTAATGGAACATCCCATTTTGGGGGAGTGTTATGCTTTGTGCATTTCTCCTTCTATAAAATGTGTGTATATGAGTATCACCACTTAGTATTGATATTGCAAGATTATCTAGTCACTATGTGGTGTGTCATACTCATGAGAAATTCAAATTCTAAATATCCATTAATCATCTCTAGTTGAATTCTAGTTGCCTCTTGTTTGGGAAGAAATGACTTATCGCATTATGGGGGAGTAATATGTTTTGTACATATCACAAGCCTAGAAAATGTGAACATATGAGGTTATGCCACTTAGAGTTAATGCTCTTAATTATCTTATTCCTAAGTGGCATGTTTACTCAAACAAGCTCCACTCCTATTAAAAATCTTTTATTACTCATCTTATGGGTTCTTGTTTGAATAAGAAATTCTTGGTACGGTTTCCCTCAAATACATATCTCTATATCTTATTTGGGACACCGTTTGCTTCAAGTTATTTTAATCATTGCCGTGCGTGATTGTTTGACTATTTGAAGCTATCAAGAATCTTCATCCGTGCATAGTGCTTAATTCTATATACTTATTCTATGCCCTTTATTGTGAAGTTGATCCTTACTATCTTTGTTGAAATATACCACCGGAAGTTAATTCCAATATTCTCATTGTCTTTGACAATTGACAACCTTGTATGTGGTTTAATTTATGGATCATCTTCATCTTGGATTGCTTCTTATTTCCTTATATTATTTCCAAGAAATCTTTGTTGCTCCCACGTGTCTTCCTTGTCCTTTTGAAAAATCTTTTGACAAATTCTCTTGATTCACATCAAGTGTTTGTTTTGGAAGACAAACCTTTTCCTTACGGTACATTGTGCCATTGTGAGAAATGTGGAGGGTTTGGTTTATTTGTTTGAACCTTGCTCTTTTTGGGAGTTTGCTATCTCATTCTTTCTTACATGATTTATTTGCTTGAATGAGATAAATCCTTGAGCATGTTTGCTTTATTTCATCTTTTATGCTCAATGGTTTCTTCTTAGTTCATTTGTTGAACTTTGTTGAACAAATCTTTTGTGATTTGCGTCTTTGATATAATTTGGACAACAAATTTGTTTGGTGACATATTTATGCCTTATTCGATTCATTTGGTGTTTTGTCCAAAGTATATCTCTCTTGGATCTTTAAAGTCTTTATGTGTGCTTATATGTAATTTGTTTATATTTGTAGCATGCTTGCTTTGTTTGATCCATTATATAGGGTATACTCCATCAAATCCTAAATGGCTAAGATGTGCATGAAATTCAAATTTCATCTAAATATGCACATGTTTTTATGGAGTGTGTCCTATATATTGTGGTTAGTCTAACCATGTTGGACCCAATAAGTTTGGGGACCAAGATGTACTTGAATGATGATTTAGGTACATTGGAGATGCAATGGAGGCTTGTCTCATTTATAAGGAAGGTGTTATCACCATATGAGAATTGGAGTCAAGCTAGGATGATCGATGAACTCTTATCTACTACATCAAGCCATTGCTATCTCGGTAACAAGTATCTCATTCATGCATACTCATATATCATCCAACCTCTTGTAGGTTGCATCTTGGCATGAAATTCCTTATTTCGAAAATATTGAGGTTCTCGAAAAATCCTTTTTAAAGAAAACTTCTTATTGTACACTTGAGTAATTTGAGAAGATGCATATGATGGGGATATATAGATATATATATAAATCGTGTTTATGATTCACCTATCCCAAATATGCCCTCTAGCAATTTATTGCATATCAATTCCTCAAAGAACTCTTATGTGCAATATTGATGAAATTGCGAAATAAATCCATATTTATGATACTTGTTGCCTTTCTCAAATCACTCCAACTAACTCTACTTCCCTTATTGTTAGTTGTGATGTTTTTGAGGTTTAACTTGGTTGAAGTTCATTCATATACCATAAGTGAAAATTGGAGCCATAGGCTATATATGCTTCTTACGCAAACATCCTTTGGTATATTTTATGACTTCATCTTGGATATCTTGTCGTATCTATTTTGTTAACCTCTTGTGTGTGTGCATGTTTCTTTATGGATCACTTTGTCCACTTTAGAAACTCATATACATAAGAGTGTTAATCCATCACCTTGATATCTTTGTTCTTTGCCAACCATCCTATCCTTTTTATTTTAGTGTTGTTGGTAAAGAAGACTTATGAGTGCTTGGTTTATTTGTTTTTCTTCATGCACTCATATCTCGTAATTGTTGGACTCAAGTTGTTCTTGATAAGCATATTCCCTTTATCCTAGTTGTGTTCTAAATGATATATAGGGAGTGAGGATTCCATGTTTGTGCATATTGTATTCCAATGCAAACATTATAAATTGTGCACGAACCTTGGGAGCTTTCTTACTTTATTTAGAGCACTATATCTCTCTTATCATGATATCTTTGTTTGTCCAATTGGACCCTTGATTGCTTGCTTTATTTGTTGAAGCTCACTTCACCATGTTATCTTTATGCAATCTTTGATCCTCAATATAGTTTGATTTCCTTCAAGTATTCATCATTGAATATGTGCACTTGATTCCACTCAAATTATGAGAAGTGCACACTTTGGGGAGGAACTCACATTATATTGGCCTTCTAAAATATTCACCCATTTTGACAATCGATGCCAATGGGGGAGAAGTTTCGAGGGTTTAAGGGAATGGTTTTTATACTTAAGATTGGTTTGTGCTTAAGTGTTTTGCCTCTCATGCATTCCATATTTATATGTCTTGCATGGTTGTATATATATAGTGGAAACTATCCCAAAGGTTAATCTTGACAATATATGCAATGAATTCATGTTCATCACACGTGCATACATTGTGGGGGAGTTTTCTCTATATATATTGGTTCTACTCACATCTCTTGCATTTGTTGTAGTTGTGTGAGTAGAGCCGGTTTTGAGATGGGCTAGTAGCTTTGTGTTACTTGACCACATCAAATACAACCTCTTGTATACAACTTATTCTCGGATAAGTTGCGTACTTGTCTCTAATATTCATTATATAAACCCTCTTATTGTGGTTGTCATCAATTACCAAAATGGGGGAGATTGTAAGGGTATATTGCCCCTATGTGTGGTTTTGGTAATTAATGACAACCCCTATGGACTAATGTTTTCATTAAGTTTATATGAAGGAATATTCCATAGGTTCTACTTGTTCTTCATGCGTTGGATTCAAGTATGGATGCCATGAAGATAAAGATATACCTTGTGGATTGGCATCAAGATCATCGATTTGAAGATACATATGTGATATGATCAAGAAGAAGAAATGAAGATGGAGTTCTTATGTGGAACTCAATACTAGCCATGCTCTATCTTATGTGAGTATGAGAAGATACAAGGTTGAGTTGGGCAAGTTCAAGATGAGCATCTTGAGTGGATCACGTGCTTGAAGCTTGCCGTCCATTTGGTGATAATGGACATGTGAAGATGTGCATCAATGGAGCTTTCCCATCTTAGTGTATGGGGGAGCATTTGTTAGTATACATGAAGCAACATTGACCAAGTGATGCTTTCCGGCTTGAGTGGAGCGTGAAGTGATGGGGATATGCCCATAGGGGGTGGGTCGCCAGTCCCAGTCGCCATGAAGATAGAGGCTTGGGTGGATCGCCAGTCGCCTAAGCGACTGGGCCCTAAGGCGACTGGGCCGTGATCCCAAGGAGGAGGTCCACACGGCTGGACAAGAAGATTACTTGCGAGAGGGATAGCGGATCCCGGATTAGTAGCAACTGATATGATTCGGAGTTATCTCCATGTAACCCTAGGCCGGGGGTGCTTATATAAACCCCCGAGCTTAAACCCTAGAGGACACCTTACTCGAGATCCAATCTCCCCCTGTAAGCTCTCGGCGTAGCCGCCGACTGAGCCCCCCCATTGTAATTCTCCACTGAGCAATAAAGATCTAGCAGATCGTAGGCCTTTTACTCTCGGAGGGGCTGAACTCCGGTAAAACCCTTGCGTCTCTTGCACCTCGACCCGTAGATGGCAATGTTCCCTTCCTCGCATCAATGAAGTGCTACCCCTGTAGCATCTGCCGTGGTTACATCCACGACAGTGGCGCCCACCGTGGGGCATGGGACATCAAGCCTTCGAGCTACGGCGAGGCCCTACTCGCCAGTTCGGCGGCCGGTTGCTTCCGGCAGGATGATCGCCACCGGCAATTTCTTCCACATCCAGCCAAGCACCTACCGGCCCGCCTCGTCACCTCTCACACACGCCTGGATGGTGCCGATCGGCTCCATCAACCTCTTCGTTGGGCTCGCCGGCGTCAGCGATCCCTCTGAGCCTCGCCCCAGTCGCTCACACGACCCCTTCGCGCCCGGGCAGCTCCTCACCGCTACTCGCCCGGTCACCGGCGATGTATACGCGGAGGCTGAGGCGGCCCTGGGAGACGATGCCGAGTCGGCGGTCGTGGCACCGACCGCTAACTCCACCGTTGCCTCGGCAGCCACCGACTCCGCCGACACCGCTCCAGTCGCCGATTCCGCCGACACCATCCCGGCCATCAAATCCATCATCGCTGCGATCGACGCCGACTTCACCGACATCATCGCTACAACGTCGGTTGCGGGATCCACCGCTGCGTCCCCGACTGCCCGCTCCATCGCCACAGCATCGACCAAGGACTCTATCTCCCTGGTCTCCCACCCGAGCGACTTCGAAGGTGGCTTCGAGGACGACTCCATCCTCTCCCTCTTCGGCAGCGATTACGACTCGGACTCTGTCGAGGCCCCGCGTTACCGCTACCCGACCGCAGTCTTCATGGCAGGGGGTGAAGGAGAGATCCCAGTCGACGCCTTCACCACTCCCCTCCCCGCAACCGCCACCGCGACCGAGATCGAGGCGCACCGGGCGGCCCTCGAGGAGCAGAGGAAAAAGGAGCTCGCCGAAAGGCAGAAATTCCGCCTCGAGCAAGATGAAGTAAGGGCCGTGTCCCACTATCGTCAGCAGCGAAACCGCCGGCGCATGGAGCGCGCCCGCGCGAGCGACTTTCCCAGCGCACGCCTTAACTTCGACGACCCAGACGGAGAAATCCGGGTCGCCCGAGTCCAAAACCCTGACATCCCGGAAGGAAGTCGGGCTGCTGCAGATAGAACAGCGCGCGGAGCACCACAACATCACCTACGAGTCACGCCACGCCATCAAATCTCAAGCACTCGCCGACTTCCTCGCCGACTGGGAAGAGGCCCAGCAGCCAAGCTCCCCCGCGGACCTCAAACATTGGACGTTGCACTTCGACGGTTCTAAAAACCTCGAAGGAGCAGGCGCGGGAGTCGTCCTCACATCACCAAAGGGCGACACAGTGAAGTACGTCCTGCAACTCAGATTCGAGCCATGCACCAACAACATGGCCGAGTACGAGGCGCTCCTGCACGGCATGCGAGTCGCAAAAGAGATGGGCGCAACACGGCTGCGCTGCCTCGGCGATTCCGACCTAGTCGCCAGCCAAACTTCCGGCACCTGCGACGCCACAGACGCCAACATGATCGCATACAAACGCGCCGTCGACCAAGCCGGCGCTAGCTTCGCCGGTCACGTCGTCGAGTGGGTTGACAGGCGCAAGAACGAAGAAGCCGACGCGCTAGCCAGAATCGGGTCCAAGCGACTTCAACCTCCTCCGGGCGTCGTCCTGGACATCCTCAGCCACCCCTCGGTGCGCGCACCGCGCGAGCTGGACATTGCCGAGCCACCTGCTCCCGACTCCGCCTTAGTCGCACTCGCCGTCGACAGCACCGATTGGACCGAGCCATACATAAGCTACCTCGAGAGCCAGGCACTGCCGATGGATGAAACCAAAGCACGCGCCATCGTGCGCAGATGCAAGTCCTTCACCATCATCAACAATGAGCTATACAAGCGCAGTGTCTCGGGAGTGTTCCAACGATGCGTCACCACGGCGGAAGGGCGCAACATTCTGCGCGACATCCACGCAGGGGACTGCGGCCACCACGCAGGCGCGCGGTCAATCGTCGCCAAGGCCTTTCGTCACGGCTTCTACTGGCCAACAGCCCACGAAGACGCAATCGCCCTTGTCCGTTCATGCGCCGGGTGCCAAAAGCATGCAAGCCGATCGCACATGCCAGGTTCGGCATTGAAGACCATCCCCTCACCTGGCCCTTCGCCGTATGGGGCATGGACATGGTGGGAAAATTCAAAACGGCCCCGGCGGATATACTCACCTCCTGGTAGCGGTGGACAAGTTCACCAAATGGGTAGAAGCAAAGCCCATAAAGAAGTGCGACGGGAAGACGGCCACAAAGTTCCTACGCGAGCTCATCTATCGGTACGGCTACCCTCACACTATCATAACCGACAACGGCACCAACTTCGCCAAAGGGGAGATGGCTGACTTTTGCGAAGAAAAGGGCATCCGACTCGATCTCGCCTCGCCGCCCACCCCGAGTCGAACGGCCAAGCGAAAGGGCAAACCAGAGCATCCTGCACGGACTCAAACCACGCCCGGTCGTGCCCCTAGAGCGCGCAGCCGGCTGCTGGGCGGAAGGAGCTCTCTTCAGTACTATGGGGCATCCGCACAACGCCTAACAGGTCAACCGGCTTCACGCCTTTCTTCCTGGTATATGGCGCCGGCCGTCATGCCCACGGACATCGCCTACGACTCACCTCGGGTCGCCAATTACGCCGAAGAAGACAACGAGCGAGCTCGCCAAGATGACATCGATCTCCTCGACGAGGCCGGAGACCTCGCACTCTCCGAACCGCCATTTACCAGCAGGACCTCCGTCGCTACCACAGTCGCCGCGTTCGGAGTCGCTCCTTCCAAGTCGGCGATCTGGTACTCCGGCTAATCCAGGACAAGAAAGGGATGCACAAGCTGTCCCCGCCCTGGGAAGGACCATTCGCCGTCAGCCGCGGGCTCGGCAACGACTCCTACTACCTCATCGACGTCCGCAAGGACGACAAAGGCGAGCCGCTCACTAAAGAGGTGGAGCGCCCTGGAACATCAACCTCCTCCGGCGGTTCTATACCTAAGGGAAAAATGTAATCCGAAAATTCAGAGGGTAATAAAAATCGCCGACCATTTTTGGATCTCAAGCTCCGACTACCTCTCCTTCACCCGCCAAATATCGTCATCTCTCATCCCGGGACATACCGGCTTAGTCGCCGCGACAAGCGACTAGGAACTGAGAGACCTCCGGTCGCCGCTGCTGGAAGAGAGAAGTCCACGATCGGCCAAGTAGCCGGGCTAACACGGGATGGCGGCGTGACCGAGGCGCAACACCAGGCCCGGTCACCCACCATCTCTCACGCCATCGGGTGAAAACGGCGACTGGAACCCACAGCAGGGCCGCACGCTCGGCCAGCCCCACGGGCCTCGGCGACCGCCTTGTGCTACGTTATAAAGCACACCAATGCCCTCCTCTACCTTAGGTTGGCGAATTGCGTGGCTAAGTACTTCGACTAGGGACCCCGCAAAAACGGACCCGCGGCTCGCCAAGGAAAATACGCCCGCAATGATCCCCTTTGGAGTCGCCTAGCGATCGCTCACCGAGCCACGACGAGTGGCGCGCTACATCCGAACAGCGCAAACTACACCCCACCCCTACACCACCCATGAGGCTGCTATTCGTACTATAATGACTACGATCTTTGCGGCGGGACGCCCAGCTCGAAAAGGAAAACAGTCAAGTCGATAGCCTTCATTGGGGTCGCAAGGCGACTGACCTGAAGGCCATGGATAGTCGGAACCAACTCCAATGCATCGCCGTCTCAAATAATGCAAAAGCAACCACCGAATCACATTTAAGCAAAAGTCATCATTCTATTTACAACTAACACCCGCTCGCGAAATCTAGCTACTTCTTACACAGTACTCAGAAACTACGAGGACGACCCGGAGCCCCCTCTACGACAGGCTCGACGCCGTCATCGCCGTGACGAAATTTCGGCGTGTACACCACGACCGGATATGTAGATGAGCGAGCCGGCGCAGCGACATGGAAGAGGCGCTCCGCGGGGTAGTCCACCGGGCCCGGCTCCTTCTCCGCGTCACCGGGAGCCGCTTGGCTGGGGATATGAGTCTCCAAGTCCGCGGTCGCCGGTACTCGGTCGGCGAAGGGCGCACCGCATCCATCAGCCGCAGCACTTCGGCAACATCGAACTCCCCGGTCTCCGAGGGGAAGCCAGCGGTGACCTCCTCCACGTCGAACCCTTCAGAGTAATGCGCCGCACCATGCTCGAGCCATGGTAATGCCAACGCGGCAGGTAGAGCGACGCCGCGAGTCAACAACAGCCGGAATGTTGGACACGGCCTTGCAGACGGATGGCGTGTCCCGCGGACTCACCTCCCGCGGGCTCAGGTACGGGAGCGCGGCAAGTAACTCCCCCGCGCAGGCGATGATACTCTCGGTCGCGGTCGACAGCCATTCCCGTGGAGTCGCCGTCTCCACGAAGTCGCACGTACTGCAGTCAACAACACAAGGAAAAGGGAAAAATAAGAACTTCCCCTTCAACGCCGACTCGCCACGCTCGGGGACTGGCCCCGAGGCCGACTCGCCACGCTCGGGGACTGGCCCCGAGGCCGACTCGCCACGCTCGGGGGACCGGCCCCGAGACCGACTCGCCACGCTCGGGGACTGGCCCCCGAGGCCAACTCGCCACGCTCGGGGACTGACCCCGAGGCCGACTCGCCGTGTTCGGATACTCAAACCCCGGCAAATAAAACAAGAAGTGCGACAACAAGAACTTACCAAGAATGCCGCGACATCTCCCTGACGAAAGCCTCGAAGTTGGTCTTCTCGGCTGCACCGCCAGGACGATGCCCTCGGACGCCTCCTTCTCCGCAGCAAGTTCTTTGGCGTGCTGCTGCTTCAAGGCCGCCACCTCCTCCCGCGAGAGACGCGGCAGCCCCACGTGCGAGTCCCGCGCATCGATCGCGGCCTCCGGCTTCACCTTGTATTCGGTGATGACGTCCTCCAGCTCCCGGCCCTTACGCTCCAGGACCTTCGTCAATTCCGCCACCTCCGCTTTCGCCCTTGTCCGGGCCTCTTCGGCCTGCTGCGCCCGGAACTCGGCTTCACGGTAGAAGGACTCCTTGACGAACCC
Organism: Lolium perenne; assembly: GCF_019359855.2. Classification (NCBI taxonomy): domain Eukaryota; kingdom Viridiplantae; phylum Streptophyta; class Magnoliopsida; order Poales; family Poaceae; genus Lolium; species Lolium perenne. The sequence goes on along the minus strand of NC_067250.2, from coordinate 11,107,476 downwards.
TTCCCGAGCCTCGGCAAGAGCCTTTGCTTGCGCCTCTGCTACAAGAAAAGGAAACGGTGAGAACGAACGCCCGGGCCGGTGACACCGAATGAGGACGGCGAGTGGGCATGACTCATCGCCCAGGGCAATCAGCTTCCGGTTCTTCTGCCGCCTCCTCCACAAGCGCGGTCAGCCGCTTAATCTCCGCCTACGGAAACCAAACAAAAATGCCAAGGTCAACAAACAAAAAGCAAATAGAGACTCGACTCGCCCTTTCGGACCAAGTCGACCCTCGGGGGCGGGGTGACTAGGCCACGTGTTCAGCGACACTTACCACATGCGCCTCGCCAAGCGCCGTGTGGAGCTCAGTGAAGGTAAATGAAGACGGCGGAGGATTACGCGACTCGGTCGCCCGTCCGCTCGCATCACCGCCTCGATCGACGGAACCTCGCCCGTCCGCGTGTCGGTGTCATCGGGCGGGCGCGGTCCCTGGCGGCCTTGGACCGGCGCTCTTTCAGTGGCTCCGACAGGCCGCCCTCCTCGACGATGTCCTCTTCAACTTCGGGTGCCTTCTGCCCCTCGGTCGATCCAATGTCGGTCGACTCCTCCTCCACCACAGGCGGAGCAACGTCCGGACCCGTCGCCGCACTCGCCATGCCCCCGCGAGCCATGCGGGTAGAGGAAAACGTTGGCGGTGGGCTCGACGTGGCTAATGCTCTCCTTCTCCGCTTGACTCCCGGCGGCGGGCTCTTCTGGAGCCGACCCCGCACCCCCAAGGTCGGACGGCGCCGCCTTCCTCTCCGCGGCTTTCTTCTTTGCCTCGGCCGCCCTCGTGGCCGCCACCCCGGCCGCGGGCGGCTTCGCCAAGGTCTTCTTCTTGGACCTACGAGAGGCGAGGTGAGTCGACACTCAGTCCGGTCGCAGGAAGGATAAATTCGACAAGAAATACTTACTTCACCGTGGGAATCGCTTTACGCCCGGACCGGCCCGAGCTCCCGCATCGATCGCGTCCTTCAAGGGACGCTGAAGCCTCATGGACCCTTCCAGGAGAGTGGGGCGCAGTCGCTTCGATAGCGGCTCGGCCCCTTCCTTGGAGGGCTCCGCCTTGTCCTCCGGACGGGAGGTCGCCTCCTCTTCAGCCGCGCCCTGGGACGAGGACTCGGCACCCCTCTTCGACCCGCGCGGGAGTCTGATGAAGTCCCGCGCCTCCGAGTCCGACTCGGTGCGCTCCTCCTCCTCGTCGACCTCTTCCTCCTCGCCTTCGGTCATCTCCGGTGGTTCCTTTCCGGCGAGAGGAGGGAGGTGGTCTGCGATCTTACGCCAACGCTGCAATCGAATCAAAGGAACAAGTCAGAAAGGAAGAAGCGCGGCTAAGCCGTGCGAAGTCGCCATGCGAAGCATTACCGAGGCGCCGGGGTGTCTTCGGTGTAGGGCTGCAAGCCGTCCTCGAAGGAAGTAAAGGTGGCGGTGGTGATCTTAGCGAGCGCCTTCGGTACTCGCCCTCGTCCCACTCGGTCGCCGTCGACCGGGTGCGGTCGTTCTGTCCCCGGTACTCCCACATGGGGTGAGCTCGGCACCGCAGGGGATCAGCCGCCGGCCAAGCCAACGATTGTACATGTCGACCGCCGTCGTGCCGTCATCTTTTAGCGCCTGGATCGCTTGGCGCATATCCTTCACCACCTTCTCCTGCTCGCGCGGCAGCCGACCGGACATTGAGGCGCCGCGGGACGCTCGGCTCGGGACTGTATTGGGGAATGCATACCTCGCCCGGGGAGTGTACTCCTTGGCGTAGAACCAGAAACGACGCCACGCCGATCGCGCCTTCTTGGGGAGCGCCATGTCGATGAAGCTTTCCCCGGACTTCACCGGAAGGTGATCCCCGTTCGGGATGAGTGCTTCGCTGTTCTTGCTGGCCCGAGTCGCCCGCCCGTGGAAGATGGACACCCACAGCGGGAAGTAGGGCGGACAGCCCAAGTAGCATTCGCACAGCGCCACGAACAGAGAAATCTGCTGGACGCTGTGCGGCCCGAGGTCGGAAACCTTGATGCTGTAGAAGGCCAGCAACTGCCGGAGGAAATCGGAGGTGGGGAGAGCGAACCCGCGATCGAGGAAGCTCATGAAGATCACGAACTCCCCGGGCCGTGGGAGGGCTCCGTCTCGTTCGCCGGCGGAACCCGCCATTGCTCCTGGTTGAACTCCGGGATGACTCCGGAGGCGACGTACGGGAGGAGAGACTCCCGCGTGACCTTCGACTTGCCCCAACCCTTCGCCGCCATGGATGCGTGTGGAGTGTGGAATGAAGATGAGATAAAGAGAAGATGGGGGATGAATGCGGAGGAGTGTTGAACCCTAATCCTAGGGGCGACCCTTTATACCGCCCGCACTCGCTCAGATTGAGGATGAGATCTGTTCGTTGAATTGTCCCGGAATCGCCGCCCCGCAATCAACGGTCGAGATCTGCGCCGTCACCGGCTGAATAGCCGTTAAACTAGCCGTTAGCGGTCACGTCGAGCCCAACGGTCAACAACATGCAGACGGTGTGCGCCTCGGTCAACGTGAAATCTAGCCGTTGGCCTCTCCACGTGTCTCTATGGTGACTACGCGTCGACTGGCAAACGGCGACTGGCTAGAGCCGACTGTCACACGCCGACTGACTGATCAAATTATGGCGACTGAGACTGCCACCGCACCCGCGACTTTATCTTTGGAAGCCCGGCGGCGACTCATCTTGATCCATCACCGCGCCTCTCCAAGACTTGTTCCAGATCCGCGCTTCTTCACCACCGCGCTTGGGGACTACTGATGGGGATATGCCCATAGGGGGTGGGTCGCCAGTCCCAGTCGCCATGAAGATAGAGGCTTGGGTGGATCGCCAGTCGCCTAAGCGACTGGGCCCTAAGGCGACTGGGCCGTGATCCCAAGGAGGAGGTCCACACGGCTGGACAAGAAGATTACTTGCGAGAGGGATAGCGGATCCCGGATTAGTAGCAACTGATATGATTCGGAGTTATCTCCATGTAACCCTAGGCCGGGGGTGCTTATATAAACCCCCGAGCTTAAACCCTAGAGGACACCTTACTCGAGATCCAATCTCCCCCTGTAAGCTCTCGGCGTAGCCGCCGACTGAGCCCCCCCATTGTAATTCTCCACTGAGCAATAAAGATCTAGCAGGACGTAGGCCTTTTACTCTCCGGAGGGGCTGAACCTGGGTAAAACCCTTGCGTCTCTTGCACCTCGACCCGTAGATGGCAATGTTCCCTTCCCCTCGCATCAATGAAGTGCTACCCCCTGTAGCATCTGCCGTGGTTACATCCACGACATGAAGTGTTATCATCAAGATCAAGCGGGATGCGCAAGGCAAAGGTATGACCTTGATAGGTTTTCCTTTTACCGGTCTCGAGGTGGTTGATGGGAGACCGGATTATAGGATAGATAGCCACACTATTAAGAGGGGCTTTCGGTTGGGTAACTTGATCACATCGACTTAGGGAGCTCAACCCTTTGCATACTTTGCATATCCTTATTGCTTCTTGGTGTTTCTCTATGTGAGGTTCTTGAGCTTGTTGCTAGCTTTACAACAAGCCCAAGTTCATCGAAAACGGAGTTCGCATGCATCTTCTATTGCGTTTTCGAGGTTGGGTGATTTTACCGGTTATTCATGATATAAGGTTCTACACTTTTATATTCATGATAAAATCCCCTCCTACAATTTCTTGAGTTTGCACTTTCTATTGGATGACATTTATTATTATCTTTCCAACGGAATTTGTTTCATGTCAATCGGAGTTCGGGAACAATTGTTATTAAAGAAAAGGTAAAAGAGAAAAAGAAAAAGAAAAGAAAAAAGGGGGGAGGCGGCCAGTTGCCGCCCGGCCTGCCGGGCCGCACGCCGGCCCACCCGGTCCGCACCGGGCGCCAACCGGACCGGGCGGCCACCGGGCCACGCGCCGGCCTTTCCCCCGCGCGGCCTTGGCCGGCCTTGGGCCTGGTCCGTGACCGCCCGCCGGGCTGCTCCTCTGCTCGTCCGGGATACCGCACCGGGCCTCCTCTCTCCCTTCGGCCCACGCGGCCTGCTGCTCTTCCCCGCGCAGCCTAAAGCCTCCGCGCCGCCCGTGCGGCAAGCGGGCCGTCGGCTCCCTGTGCGGCCCGCGTGTCCTTGCACTGCTGGCCTCCTGGCCGGTCTTGGGCCTCACCGCCCGCCGGCCCAGCCCGCGGCTCGAGGCGGTTCTGCCGCCCAAGCGCGCCCAGCCCCGGTCGGTGGGCCGGTCCGGCCGGGCAGGCCACCGGCCTCTCCGGCCCAGAGCTCGGTCGGCGGCGCCTGGCCGGCTGGGCTGTCTTTTTTAGCCGTTTTTGACCCGATTTTCACCCGGTTTTTTCCCCAACGGTTATTTTTCTCCCTAGACTATAAATAGCCCTTCTTCCACCTTGAGCAACTACTTCTTCCCCTTTCTCTCACCTCCATTGTTGCATTTGAAGAAGTTGCTCTCTCCCTTGATTCCTCCAACCATTTTTGCTCATATTTGAGGATTTGAGAGAGGAGATCTAGATCTACACTTCCACCAAACCGTTTCTTCTCTAAGTGAGGGAATCTCTTGGGATCTAGATCTTGGAGTCTTTGGTTGACTTTCCCCCTTGTTCTTCCTCTCCAATCTCATCCTAGCATTCGTTGCTTTGGTGGGATTTGAGTGTGAAGGACTTGAACACCTCCGGTGTTCTTGCTTTGCATCATTGCATAGTGTTGAGCTCTCCACCACGATTTGTTCGAGTGAGAGACCGTGAGCTTGTTACTCTTGGAGGGTGACCTCCTAGTTGGCTTGGTGATTGGTGCTCCGGTGATCTCTTCAAGAAGATTGTGAAGAGGCCCGGGCTTCTCCTTCGTGGAGCTTGTGAAGTGGTTGTGGAGCTTGCCATCTCCGGAGCGGAGGAAAAGCTAACCATAAGGAAAGGGCCATTATCCTTCGTGGGTGTGGTTCGGAGAATAGGGTGAGCCTTCGTAGCGCGGGGAATCCTTCGTGGGACCTGCACTCCTCCAAACGTGACGTACCTTGTTGCAAAGCAAGGGAACACGGGAATACATCCTCGTCTCCGCGTGCCTCGGTTATTTCTATACCCGAGCTCTCTTTCCTTGTGATAGCCATCGTGCTTGAAGTACATATATCTTGCCATCACTTGTGCTACATATATCTTGTGCCTATCTTGCTTAGCTCTAGTTGCTATTGTTACACTTAGTTGAGCTTAGCACATTTAGGGTTTGTGCTTGTAAACCAAACGATAGTTTAATTCCACATTATTACAAGACAAATCCGCAAGAGTTTGTAATTGCCTATTCACCCCCCCCCCTCTAGGCGACATCTCGATCTTTCATGGTCCGTTCTGTCGAACGTACACGGAGTCTCCGACCACCTGACATACTGCGGCACAGCCGGGACTGTGGCGTTCAGGATCCGGAGAGCTGATTTGCTGTGACGGACTGTTGGGGTTCCGAGGAAGGTGTGGTAAGCGCCCACACTCTTTTTGCTAAATGGATTAGATTTAGTTGCGGTTCCTTCCTTGGGATCCGGCGAGCCTTCATCTTCGTCCATTGCCTCGGAGCTGTCTTCCTCCTTGTCCTTGTTCTTGCCCTTGCCTCCTTTGCCGCGTGGGCGGTGCTTCCGGGCTCGTTTGTAGCCTGCTTCCGGGTCAGATTTGAGATCGTTGACCCACTTGCAGTTGCGATTGGTGTGAGTGGACTTCCCTGTAGCCGGATCCAAGTGGGCCAGGCAGGGCATGTCTCTGTACTCCTCATAGGTTTGGGGGGCGCGGGTTCCGGCAGCTGTGACCTCGTCACGCTGCTGGCCCCTGCCGGCTCCGCCTCCGCGGCCGCGTCCTCTTCCGCCTCCCTGACCTCCGCGTTGAAACGCCATGGCGATCATCTCGGATCCGCCACTCTTCTGGTCATCAGGGGGATTTTTCCGCTTGTTGCCGCTGTTGTTACCGTTGTCACGGTTCTTCTTCTGCTGGTGCAGGGGAACTGCTGTGGCTGCTAAATCTCCGCCAGCGTCGTCATCGGCGGCAGTATGATCACTGGCGATGTATATCATATCATCCAAGGTCAGTTTATTTGCGTTAGCCAAGCATGTGAGCTTGTGCCTCAGCAATCCTCCTCGCTGCAGTCCTCCTATAAAGGCGTGCATAGCCGTGGTGTGGTCGACGTTCTCACACTCGTTCCTGCATGCCAGCCATCGGGTGAGGAAGTTTCTTGATGTTTCTCCCTTCTTCTGGATACATGCCTGTAAGTCGCTTATCGTGGCAGGCCTTTTGTAGGTGCCCCTGAAGTGCTTTTCGAAGGCGTTCTTCAGGTCAAACCAGCAAAAGATAGAGTTCTTGTCGAGGTCGCTGAGCCAGATCCGGGCTGGGCCTACAAGGTACAACTGAAGCATGCGGCATGTGATGTTAGGGGTTCCTCCGGCGAAGGTTACAGTGTTGTAGTAATCCTCGATCCAGGTATCCGGCCTTTCAGTGCCATCATATGTCTTCAGGTTTCCGGGTAGCTTGAGGTTCATCCTTGGCATTGGTTCCTCTCGAATCATCCTGCCAAAGCACTTTGGGCCAATGTAATCAGATCTGTATTCGTTGAGGCGTTCCCGGGCGTCGCGCGGGCCGTTGCGGGGAGACTTTGAGCGAGAGCGAGATTTCCGACCGCCGCCTCCGCCTCCACCTCCACCTCCACCGCTAGGTGGTGGGGAGGGAGACCTGCGAGGGGGTCGGTTTGACTTTTTGCTTCCGCCCTCTGATTCTCCGCGCCCTTCGCGGTGTTGACTCCGGCTTCGGTGGCTGCCTTCCCTGTGGTACTGGCTGCCGCCGTCGTTCCGGCTTCGGCGAGGCTCCGGCTCGCGGTCGTCGTTCCGGCTCCTTCTTGGCTCCGGCGTGCGCTCCCTACTCCTGTTCCTCTCGGGTGCCACGTTGTCGCGGATGTTGATTCCACCTGGCCCGTGGGGCCTGGTGTTTCCGGCTGGACTACGACGGCGAGGGGGCGGAGGACGCGGGTATCCCCTAGGCGGAGGTGACGGATTCTGGTACTTGTTTTTACCAGAGTACATCGCATCTTTTCCCTTGTTTGGATCTGACGGAGGTGTCTTTGATGGTACAGGGATTGGATTTGGGTGCTCTCTGGTTCTTCTTCTGCGCTCCGAGGATCCGGTGCGCGACTCATCATCCCGATGGCGATTGTCGTGGGCGTCCTTCTGCGCAGTGGACACGCAGTGATCCGGATTGGACTCCAGCTTGCGCGAAGTATCTGCCTTGCTCTGCTGCTTCATTGCTGAGGCAACCAGCGTTCGGACGTAGTCGATGTCAATCTCCTCGTCCTTCTTTTTTAAGATCTCCGCAGCCTTCTTCATGTTGTCCTTTGGAGTTGCGAGTGGCTGCTGCTCAGTGGGGGTCGCAAATGTTATCTTGCGGGGAGGTATAGCTTCCCGCCTGATTTTGTCGGCCTCCTCCTGGAGTTCGGTGACCTTATCTTTCCAGTGCTGTTGTAGCTCCCTGACTTTCACCATCTGTTCGTCGACCTCCAATTCCCGCTGACGAAAATTTTCCACGAAGTGCGTGGCTTCTTTTCTCTCGTCCAGCATTACTGCTGCGGTTCGGGCGAACTTCTGGGCTGTTGCCAGCATCTCTTGTCTTTTGGCTTCAAGAGCCTCTAGATCGGCGGCATCGTCGGGAGTTATTGGCTTGTTGAGAATGTCTGAATGTGCGATTGCCTCCATGCCTGCTTGCTCAATCATCTCTTCTGGAGATAGCACTTCCCTGTGCGGACGTACCCGCGAGAGCGGAGATCCAGCATGGGATGGCTGCGGGTCGGAATAGGTATTATCATCAGAATGTCGTTGATCCAGCGCCGCTAGGATTGCGAGAACCTGTTGAGGCTGGGCGGATTCAACTTCAGGCTGTTCACCATATCCGAGTTCCGACACCTTGCGATCAAATTCTTCAGTGTTCATGGAGGGGGCATCCCCGGAGATTGGGCTCAGGTTACCCAGAATTGACTCTTCACCCGGAGCGTCGCTTTCTCCGACAGCCTCCTGCTGATCCGGAGCGATGCTGTTTTCCGGTGCGTCAACCTGCTCGGGACCATCTCCGACTTGAGGGGCGGTTCCGGCGGTATGGGCCAAGAAGTGTACGAAGTGACACCTTTGCTTCTCTAACACCTGGGAGACCCAGGCGGATCTGCATTGGTCTTCCACCTTTGTTTCCTGCTCAGGGGCGGATTGGGTGGGCGTTGATTTTTCCAGATCTAAGGCGGAATCTTCCCTGGGAAGTTCCTGCGTCTCAGATCGGATCTTTGCGACTGCGTCCCGCTTAGCGGCGGTCGCGTCAGCGCTACTTACCAGAGCGTTTCCGTCGGGATCGACGGTTTCGCCGATGAAGATGTGTATGCCGCCGACTAGGACGATGGAGAGCTTGACGGGGTTTGTCTTAGCCGGAATCCAGCACTCATCCGGAGGGACGATCAGGAGGTTTCCGGCGTAAAGGACGCGCCCCACAGCGATGGTGTCGTCGTAGCTTCCCATGGCGGAACCCTCCCGGTTCCGGCCTCCAGACGCCGCAGGCCCCACGGTGGGCGCCAACTGTCGTTGCCTATTCGACGGTACCTCGGAGGAGGGATCCTCACGAGGGGGAGAAGAAGTAGGGGCCATAGGGCGGAGAGCACTCGGGACGGTGGTACGCGATTTACCCAGCTTCGGAACACCTGCTCGATGACAGGGCCTACTGCTGCTTGTCTGGTATTATCTGGGCGCTTTCGCGTTGTTACAATGAGTTGTGGTTGTGCCTCTACGGCTCCCAGGATCCGGCTTATAAAGGCGCACGGATCTAGGGTTTACATGGAGAGTCCTAGCCGGATTATAGGTCGCCTAACTACGGCACAATGTCTTGCCGTGTACGTCAAGGATCTGCCTTCCTCCCTACATCGTGCTGGATCCGGGTTCCATATGGGCCTCCATGGATCCGAGTTACTCCTGGGCCTCCATGGATCCGGCTTCCTCCGATGATTGGTTGAGATCCGGCTTCCCTACCCTGGGCTGAACTTCATCCTTCAGAATCAACAGCAACTGGGCCGCCCGACGGGCCACATGCCACGTCACCATCTATGGGCCACCCGGGCTTGCCGGATCTAGGCACTGTCGATGGTACACCCATGAAGTATACCCACAACAGCGAGGTCCCTCCAGGACCTCGTCCCCGCCGAGAACGCCATGCCCCTCGACCAGGCCTGCGCTTGGTCAAGGGAGCAGCAGGAGAAGGAGGAGGCGGAGCGGCAGGCTCAGCTACTCGAGCAGGCCGCTCGCTACCGCCGGCCTGCGACTCCTCCATCTAGCGTCCACGTCCCCGTCATCGACCTCGAGGAGTCCGACGACGACTGGTACAAGCCCTCGCCGTCCCCCCTCGCACCAGTGGACGGTGGGGAGACCCCTGCCAAGGCGGCAGCAACCAGGCGGCGTCGGCGCCGCCGCAGTTCGACGACGGCGGCTCCGATGATGATGGCGGCAACGGCGACAAGTACTACACGGTGTTCTACCGCCATTTCGGCATGTAGAGCGCCGTGTTTTAATATTTAAAGTTGTATTCCCCTGGCCGGCCTATATGTATGAACTTCGCCCTCTATATAGTAAATATCATTAAAGTTAGTCTAAATTTAATCGTTTTTGCCGTATTTCGTCAAGTTTTCGTTTTTCAAATTTAAATCGCCATCTACGACTGGGATCGCGGCTGGGAAACTGGCCCTCTCCACGCCATTTTTTCGTCCAATTCAGACGAAACTAACCGCAGATTTCGATATGGGGAGGCCAAACGAGTGAAGATGCTCTTACACTCCCTTGTTCTTCAAAGATCTCCATATTTACCGTGACTTTCTCCGTGCATGGTACCAGATCTAGAATCTTTGCACGCCTGCATTTTGAGTGCATGACATATCCTCTCGAGCTCCAGTGCGATGCGAGCACACTCATCACACATCTGGCCAACTTCCATGTGTGTTGAGCTAACGACCTTGGCCAGACCTAAAAGAGACGTCAAATTTATTAAATAAATAACTAAGATTGTTCATGAGATGAAGAATATATTTCATGCGGGGAAGCTAGGGTGATGAAGGACTTAGACGCGACTTCAGTGTCTGTGCCTGTCGTTGCGCATTCGACGAGTCTCCGATGAGGGGAGCCTCATGGAGGGGAGAGAGAGAGAGAGGAGGGGCCATAAGGCAAGGAGTCACCGGGACGGGGTCACACGAGTTATCTAGCTTTAGACCTCGCAACGACGTTGAGATCCTACGTGCTGCTATAATTCACAATAAAGCAACAGGTGCACGATTACAATGAGTTGTGTCTTGCCCTAAGGGCTCCCAAAATCTGGCTTATAAAGGCTTCAGATCTAAGGTTACAGGGGGTAGAGATCTTGCAGGATACGACTAAGCCTAGACTATGTACATGATTCCTTTGTCTTGCGCGTCACGGAGCCGATCGTCTTTGAGTATAGGCCGGATCCGATAGCTTCGTCTCCAGGCCGGATCCTACCCTCGGATCTCCGTCATCTGGACCGACCGGTGGGCTATATGCCTTATCACCATCTTTGGGGCATCCGAACTTGCCGGAATCAGGACCCTGCCGTGGTATACCTAGTTAGCATATCCCCAATAGTAGCTCCCAAAATTTCTTCAATGTTCACCATTCATCTATCCATCTTCCGCTTCATCCTGATCCAAAGAGAATCTGAAAGTACTTCTAAAAAATCTCATTTCCGACCTTGATGTGGCCGAAAACTTTACGGTTGTGATTTCCGTCAATTACGATAACTACGTGAATTTCGTGCTCCTTCGACTGCACGAGCGTTGATCAAACCCCCAAAGCCTGGTCCACGAGAGCCCAAAAAGAGGTGCGGCCTACCAATGGTGCCCCTAGTGATTCATACGAGCCATCCAAATAGTGTTAGTACAAGAGACCATAGGTCAAAAATGTTGTTGAACTATGTATGGAGCCATGACCTACGAGCATGTAGTCAAGTCAAACCCTGCTGACCTTTGCATCGGCATTGGTCAGTTGCATCGACTGCAACATATACAGTCTGTAGTATGCACCACTCATGCATCCAACTTGTTTGAAAAACCTGAAACTGCAAGTTCAGAATTGGGCTGAGGCCAGCGGAAGTAAAGATCTCTGCGACTCTAATTGCAGCAGGAAAAAGAATTCATAAATTAAAATATGTGTGTTCTGAAGTAGTGAAGGATGGTACAGAGTCTTTTCGGAGAAAGGATGGCACAGGGTCTACTGTTAGTTCAAAGTCTACTGTTACGGAATAGCTTGGTCCAGTTTCAAATACAAGGAAATTTGGCAATGTATATGAATTTGTTAGAAATACCCCTAATCACTCAAAAGTGAATCGTCATAGTACCTTTTTCTTTTAAGTGGAACGACCGAGGAATTTACAATCACTAGACAAATTGCAAGCATACAAAAGTGAATGCCTACGCACAAAATAGCTACGAACTCAATTAATGGTGTGTTTCACGGGCCTGTTTTCCTTGAAAGTAGACACAATACTGGGCCTGTGTACAACAATAGCCAAAAAGTAGTTAATTTGTTCTAAGCGGAGTTGCAACAAGCAAACAATTTGGTTGTAGTTAGACCGCTTTGTGATATCTGTGTGCAGATCTAAACTAACAAAATTTGTTCCACCGTATTGGCCCCAAAGGAATCATACTCAATTACGTCGGTGAAACCAAAGGGTGTCGACCCTACATCAAATGAGGTAGCAAAGAGGCCTCACTCACACAGTGACCAACGAACATGACAACTGGTTAGTCCTGATTATCTGGTGAAAATATGTCATTTGCTATGTGTGTACATATAAGTTTGCTCTTAACACATTTTTCCCAATGTCTTCCAATCCAACAGGCATATTGTGACCTGTAAGAGTTGCATCAGACTCATATTGTTGCACACACTTTGTGAAGGGATGAAAAATAAGATGACGTGAAAGCGGTGCTACTTGCAATAGATTTTGTAGTTATTTGTGCAATATTGGAGAGTTGGCTTAGAAAGAATGACATATATATAGTACCAGCAAGCTACCATTATTGTATAGTACCACATCGCGGGGCAATGATCTATGAAGCAATAGTAGCGGTGTTACCATTTGTACTAAATTAGGATAGGTGTGCACCTGTAAATAGTACGGTTAAATAATACTCCCTCTGATCTTATTTAATCAACACCGCATATATGCATACCTAGGCTATTAGCTTTTCACAGCTCACGTCATTTTATTTGGACCGGATGGAGTATTGAACGTTGAGACCCATTTCTCAACCGCGAGGTAGTGCATGGTGGCGAGTGGCAACCACTGCCACGTCGAACGGAGTCATGGCTCCAAGCTGCAGAGCATGTTTTAGTGGTTGGGTCATGATGTTGAGCATAGCTCCTTTGCTGGTGCCACCAGCTGTGCAACATGACTCATTTAAGTGTGTCGCCATATAATTATTTTATCTTATAAATTAATTTTAGATCAGAGTTATTTTGTGCCAACTTTCCGAGATAAGGTCAATCTTGTCATTTTGATATATGCCAGCAGCCTCTCTCTCTACCATATTGACCTTTACCTTTTTTATTTTGAACATGGAGAGGCCCTTGCCTGGAAGGGCCTGGATGCTACAATAACTGCAAGAGGTGCAAGTACAAGTTACAATAGGACACGAAAAATAGGAAAACTACAACACAATTCCTAGTTTTTACAAGAAAGACCCTAGAAGGAAACAAGAGAAAGCAATCGGGTCCTTTGCACTTGCTGGAGAAACTCAATCTCCAACTCCGGCCATCCTCATCGGAGTTGGGGACGAGACCACTTGACACCGAGAGGACGGGAGACGCTGCCGCGAGCTCGAAGAGGGGCCTCCACTTGGAGGTTAAAGAAGCCACGGCCATTATCGCCGGCTTCGAGTTTGACCACCCACTGGTCTCGACAACCAAACTTAGGCCATCGAGAGTATTCTTCATAATTCTGCAGCATCATCACTAAAAGGCAACACGAGATCCGGCAAGAATCAGCGCCCGCCTCTTCTTGCTATCACCACCATGTCGCTCTGAAGGAGAACACGAAGCTTCAACCGCTTCCAAGGCCCATCTGCCAGAAGGGCCTTGTTGAAGGAGGTTCCTAGAGCCTTCCTCGCCGCCGCATTGGTCTCCCTCCATGGGAGCACCGCCGCGACGAGAATAGGAGCCACGCAGAGCAGGGACTAGCCAAAGATCCCCAACTCCTCCTGGTGCGTACCTTATTAGGAGGGATGTGTGACTCCGTCGTCCGTGCTTGCACCGTTGCCTGCCACCACTAGGACGCAAGAAGGAAGAATAGACCGACAACTCAGTGGATCCGGTCACCGAGATCCAACATCCTACACTTAAACTCCATATAGGTAATCTCAAAGTGGTGGCAGATCACGTACAAGTAGGTAAAATATGAAAACAAAACTATAACTAAGATGTAGATGAGCCATCAAATGGAAGCTGAACATGAGAACATGATACACCATACCTCAATAGTCAATCTAGACTACCGAACAAGAAAGAAAACGAGACGCCATGGAAGACCACCGGTCGCTCATGCACCGACCACACCTAGTTAGGGCATCTCCAGCGGGCCGATGGATTTCGGACGTCCGAAATGTCCGTTTGCGTCGGCCCGCGGACGCGATGTGGCTCAGGGCGACTGTTTGCGTCTTGGGTACCTCCAGCGGTGCCGACGCATTTTTTGACCGGGGACAGCGTCAAGCTCGCTAATGGCGTTTTACGTCCCGTCGAGGACTGCCGCTGGTGATTAACTGTTCCCGAGCGACGACGCTCGTTCCCGCGCTTGCCCAATACATTGGCAAGTTTCGCCGGCGTTTCGCGCGCGCGGGAAACGCCCTACACGCCAACGCCGTTTCCCGCCCCGCCGTGGCTATATATGGTGGACACCGGCGGGGGCGACGGGCACACCTCAAGCTACCATCCATCAATGGTCGACCACATGAATTGGGAGCACGTTCTTCACATGTGCCGCTAGCTCCACCCGGAGGAGGAGGAGAAGGTAGCCGCCGCCGGCGTGGAGGCCCAGCAGCTGGACCTGGAGGTGGCGGCGGCGGAGGCGGAGGTCGCGGAGGCGGAGGCGGCAGAGCGCGCGGAAGGGCGCCTCGCGGCGACCAGGGCGGAGATCACCAACGCCATGGCCGAGCTCGCGGAGGCGCGGGCGGCCATCGCGGCCCCTCCGGCCGACGCCGTCATCCACGACATCACGGACGACGACGACGTCCCCGTGCCCATGCGCTTCGACTGCGCTGGCGACCAGCGGATTCTGCTCGCGTCTTTCGAGTCCCTGGCTGGGGACGCCCAGCGCCGTCAGGGTTGGGTGGCGGAGGAGGAAGCCCACAGCTATGTGATGGCCATGGCTCGGGGGTTAATGTGCTCCGACCTAGACTCGCTCCAGCGTAGGGGCCTTTCTCCCGCGCGGGTCGAGCAGGAGAACCGCGCATGGAGGCCGCCATCGCCGCCAGGGACGAAGCGGTGGCGGCGACGGCTAGGGACAGGGCCCGCTTCGTCGCCGACATGGCGGTGATCCAGGCGGCGGTCCAGGCGAACGAGGACGCGTCGGCGGCGGTCCAGGCGGCGGCGGAGGAAGAGGAGGCCCGGGCGGCGGAGGCGGCGGTTGATGACCCACAAGTATAGGGGACCGCAATAGTCTTCGAGGGAAATAAAACCCAATTTATTGATTCGACACAAGGGGAGCCAAAGAATATATGTAAGCCTTAACAGCGGAGTTGTCAATTCAGCTGCACCTGGAAACAGACTTGCTCGCAATAGTTTATCAGTAGCAACAATTTTATAGCAGTAGCAGTAGTGAAATATAAGCAGCAGTGTAATAAGGACAGCAGTAGTGATTATAGTAAACAACATGATTAAAATACTGTAGGCACAGGGATGGATGAACGGGCGCTGCATGGATAAGAAAACTCATGTAACAATCAAGGCAAGGCATTTGGAGATAATAATAAAACCGTATCCAAGTACAAAATAACCATAGGCATGTGTTCCGTATATAGTCGTACGTGCTCGCAATGAGAAACTTGCACAACATCTTTTGTCCTACCAGTCGGTGGCAGCCGAGCCTCTAGGGAATCTACTGGTAATTAAGGTACTCCTTTTAATAGAGTATCGGAGCAAAGCATTAACACTCCATGAACACATGTGATCCTCATATCACAGCCTTCCCCTCCGGTTGTCCCAATTTCTGTCACTTTGGGGCCTCGGGTTCCGGACAGCAATATGTGTATACAACTTGCAGGTAAGATCATAAAACAATGAATATCATCATGAATCAATAACATGTTCAGATCTGAAATCATGGCACTCGGGCCCTAGTGATAAGCATTAAGCATAACAAGTTGCAACAATATCATAAAAGTACCAACTGCGGATACTAGGCACCATGCCCTAACAGTCTTATGCTATTACATGAACAATCTCATCCAATCCCTACCATCCCCTACAACCTACAGCGGGGATTTACTCACACATGGATGGGGGAAGCATGGATGGTTGATGGAGAGGCATCGGTGGTGATGATGGCGATGATCTCCTCCAATTCCCCGTCCCGGCAGGGTGCCAGAACGGAGTTTCTGATCCCGAGACGGAGTTTCGCGATGGCGGCGGAGTTCTGGATGTCTTCTCGCAAATTGGTCGAACCCCTGACGTTTTTAGGTCAAAAGGCTTTAAGTGGTCCAGAGGGGAGCGTCGGGGGGTGGCCGAGGCGACGCCACCATAGGGCGGCGCGGCCCAGGGGCCCACCGCGCCACCTGGTGGTGTGGGCGCCTCGTGGCCCCCCTCTGTCTCGTCTTCTGGCTCCGTCAATCTTCTGTGAAAATAGGCCCATTGCAATTATTTCCGGGGATTTTCCTGAAAGTTGATTTTCTGCACAAAAACAAGACACCAGGGCAATTCTGCTGAAAACAGCGTTAGTCCGTGTTAGTTGTATCCAAAACACACAAATTAAAGGCAAAACAATAGCAAAAGTGTTCGGGAAAGTAGATACGTTTTGGACGTATCAACCCCCCCCCCCCCCCCCCAAGCTTAGCTTATTGCTTGTCCTCAAGCAATTCAGTTAACAACTGAGTGCGATAAAAGAACTTTCACGAACATATTTGTTCATATGATATAAATATTCTCATGATATGGATGAGTACTTAGGCAATTCATAATAAGATAGATGCAAATAAAGTCATCTAATAGTTATGTCAATCATGAAAAAGATACCAACAAACTAATAGTAAGCACCATGAATCATATCTATCAGCAGGATTGCAATGTTCATAAAAATATATGATAAAGTGGTATCTCGCTTGCCCGTATTTGTACAGCAAAACATAAATGCCCAGCCACCTCTGAGTTTCATGGAAAGACTAGAAGTAAAGATTATCAAAGATAAAAGCACCAAAGTTATACCACAGTTAATCATATTCTGGGACAAGCATATTACACTAAGAATGAGAATTATGCTCTCAAGAAGGTGCTTAAAGAAAGGATGGTGACTCAACATAAAAGTAAAAGATTGACTCTTCGCAGAGGGAAGTGATGACCCACAAGTATAGGGGATCGCAACAGTCTTCGAGGGAAGTAAAACCCAATTTATTGATTCAACACGAGGGGAGACAAAGAATACTTGAAAACCTTAACAGCGGAGTTGTCAATTCAGCTGCACCTGGAAACAGACTTGCTCGCAAGAGTTTATCAGTAGTAACAGTTTTATAGCAGTAACAGTAGTGAAATAACAACAGCAGTGTAACAAAGACAGCAGTAGTGATTATAGTAAACAGCAGGATTAAAATAATGTAGGCACAGGGATGGATGAACGGGCGTTGCATGGATGAGAGAAACTCATGTAACAATCAAAGCAGGGCATTTGCAGATAGTAATAAAACGGTATCCAAGTACTAAGCAATCCATAGGCATGTGTTCCATATTTAGCCGTACGTGCTCGCAATGAGAAACTTGCACAACATCTTTTGTCCTACCAGCCGGTGGCAGCCGGGCCTCTAGGGAATCTACTGGAAATTAAGGTACTCCTTTTAATAGAGCACCGGAGCAAAGCATTAACACTCCGTGAACACATGTGATCCTCACATCACCGCCTTCCCCTCCGGTTGTCCCAATTTCTGTCACTTTGGGGCCTCGGGTTCCGGACAGCGACATGTGTATACAACTTGCAGGTAAGATCATAAAACAATGAATATCATCATGAAATAATAACATGTTCAGATCTGAGATCATGGCACTCGGGCCCTAGTGACAAGCATTAAGCATAACAAGTTGCAACAATATCATCAAAGTACCAATTACGGACACTAGGCACTATGCCCTAACAATCTTATGCTATTACATGACCAGTCTCATCCAATCCCTACCATCCCCTTCAGCCTACAGCGGGGGAATTACTCACACATGGATGGGGGAAACATGGCTGGTCGATGGAGAGGCGTCGGTGGTGATGATGGCGATGATCTCCTCGAATTCCCCGTCCCGGCGGAGTGCCAGAACGGAGTTTCTGGTCCCGTGACGGAGTTTCGCGATGGTGGCGGCGTTCTGGATGGTTTCTGGCGACTTCGACTTCTCGTCTCGCGTTTTTAGATTGAAACCCTTAAGTAGTCCAGAGGAGGGTGTCAGAGGCCGGCCGAGGGGGCCACACAGTAGGGCGGCGCGCCCCCCTCCTGGGCCGCGCCGGCCTAGTGTGTGGGGGCCTCGGGCCTCCACCAGGCTTGCCCTTCTGGCTCCATAAATCTTCTGGAAAACTAAGACCTTCGACATAAATTCCGGGGATTTTCCTGAAAGTTAAATTTCTGCACAAAAACGAGTGTTACCACCGGATTTTAACCGGATCAAGAGATGGGCCGTGATTTAGATGGGCTTAGAGGCTATGCACGTGAAATAGTTCTGAATCGGCCTTGTGCGAGAGTTTGGGCTAGATTGCCCGTGTATCTGTAAATTATGGTAGATTACGTGTCGGTTAGAATTAAGAGATAGAGTCTAGCTCGTACACGGTTAAGTTTATTTCCAAGATAGAAAGTCTACGGACTATAAATATGTATCTAGGGTTATTGAAAAAGGAGGACGATCACGTTCACAACAAACCAATCCAGGCGCATCGCCACCCCCTGGTTTCGAGGGTTTCTTCCGGGTAAGCGTCATGCTGCCTAGATCGCATCTTGCGATCTAGGCAGTATCTGTTTATTCGTTGCTTGGTGTTGCTCGTGCTGAAGCCTTGTTGATGGCGAGCAATACTGTTATCATAGATGTTTTTGGGGCTGACGTGGATACTTTTCTTATATATTTGCTTAGCTATGCTGCCTCTCAACATCTAGCTGCCTTTGCACCTATTTTGGGTGTAAGGGCAGCACCTTGCTTAATCTTTATTTGAGTAGATCTGATCTGTTATAGTTGCTCCTTGTTCTCCAAGGATTAGTTTGATATCCGCATGATTAGGCCTTGCAAACGGGTTGAACGATCCAGTAGTGCGTAAGGTATAGTTTGCTGATCCTAGAGGGATTGTTCCGGGAATCGACGTTATGTTGGTTTTTAGGCCTCTTTAGGATTAGTTTTCTATTATCTTACGTGTCTGCCAGGCTCAACTACGCGTAGGATATTCCGGTTATGCGGTGAAAACCCTAGACTGTCGTAGATTGATTCATCTTGGTATTGATTAAGCAGGATCCCCATGATACCGTAAATCTAACGTGAACCATGGGTCAATCGGCTCTTTGAGCCGATTCACAGGGCAACCTAAGAGCCGATCGGGGCTCGTATTAAATGTTTACGTGTTCGCCATGCAGGAAATTAATCGAAGCAATCCATCACCTTCCTGACCAGGTATAGGTCAGGTGGCACGCCCTCGCACCAGCTAGGACGCGCGCCAGAGCATTACGGGCCGTCGCCCGAGGGACCAGGGCCCACCAGCAGTCCTGGGAGCCTCCCGGCTCTCCGTGTTGCCCGTTAATGCTCGCCGGTGGGTTTTGGTAGGCAACACATTCTGGCACGCCCGGTGGGACATTCTTCAGCAACTACGTCAACATCTGCAACTGAGATGGCTGACGAACCAGTCAAGTACGAAGAGCTGCCTGAGGAACACAAGAAGAAATATGATGAGATTAAGGCTCTCTTCGAAGCCAACCTCATTGGCTCTTTCACGAAGACCCGTTCACATGGCATCAGGTGGAAAGGGTTCTCAGCCGAAGGCGCTCTCGACGAGGTAGATCTATCTACCTCTTCAGAAGAACGTACTAGAGCTCTGCGCCAGGAAGTTAATTACATGGTGGCTCATTCTCTACACCGTCATTCTGAGAGCCTGGTGAACGCTTTCGAGCGCATTGCGGTTCGCGTGTTTCATGACATCATGAAGCATCAATACTCTCCGTCAGGGCCGGCCCTAGGAACGCACCAGGGAGAGATACCGTTCCAGACTAGACCGCAGCTGCCATTTGCGCTTGCAGCGCCAGAGCCACAGGGTTCACCGGCTTACGTCGTCTACAAGGTTGGAGGCGATCCTGGCAATTGCCAATTCCTGTATGAGCCGCTTAAAGAAATCCCACATGGATACGTGTGCACATACGTGCCGGACTGCAATAACTTGGCGCGCACAAACCAGATTGCGCCAGGAGGAATTTCTAGAGCGGATGCTGATAAACAGGTGTGGCTAGCTAAATATGCTACCGGAACGAGTCATGAAAGCTCGGTCTCTGCAGCTCATACCATGGAACAAATCAGTACAATTTTGAGAGACCAGTTCGGCATCCTGCCAAAGAGGAAAACAATCGGCTATTCCAAGCCGTACCCCAACGAGTATGATTTGATCCCGCTGCCGCCCAAGTATCGGCTCCCTGAATTCTCAAAATTCAATGGATCAGAAGGGTCTAGCTCAATTGAACACGTAAGCCGATATTTGGCACAGTTGGGCATGATTTCAGCATCAGACCCGTTACGTGTAAGGTTTTTCGCACAATCTCTCACGGGATCAGCTTTTGGGTGGTACACCTCGTTGCCACCAAACTCACTCCGGACGTGGAAGCAACTGGAAGAGCAGTTCCATGTTCAATATCACTCAGAAGCTACCGAGGCTGGCATTGCCGATCTAGCGCAGGTGCGGCAGAAGCGAGGAGAAACGGTGTCGGAATACATTCAGCGTTTCAGAACTGTTAGGAACCGATGTTATTCGGCTCGTTTGTCTGAGAAAGAAGCAGTCGACCTGGCAGCATTGGGCCTCGCAACGCCGATCAAGGATCTGGCTTTCCAAGTAGAATACAGTTCACTGGCGCACATGGTCCAGAAATTAACATTGTACGAGCAGCGCCACCCAGAACTATACCAAGACAAGTTCAAGCATCTGGTCGGCCTGGTCGAGATAGACGAAGTCGAGGATTCCACAGAAGACCAGGAAGTAGCCGTGGCTGAATGGGCTCGGGGGGCAGCTCCCGTGTCCTGCAAATGGGTGAAACAACAAGGGCCTGCAAAAGGGTTTGACTTTGATGTGAGCAAAGCTGAGCAGATATTCGATTTATTGCTTAAGGAAAAACAGCTGAAGTTACCCGAAGGCCATAAGATTCCTACGGCGCAAGAAGTGAACGGGAGACCGTACTGCAAGTGGCATCACTCGGTCACCCATATCACCAATGAATGCAAAGAGTTTCGTCGGCAGATCCAAACGGCGATAGAACAAGGCCGTTTGATCTTTGGGCAGTTTGCCATGAAAGTGGACACACACCCGTTCCCTGGCGTCAACATGGTGGAACTCAGTCGCTCCGCAAGGCGTCGGCTAGATTTCTCGTTCGATGTTAACATGGCAGGGCCTGTATACCACCATGGCAAGGAAAAGGAGGAGGCCGGTCCACGTGACCGGCCCCGATATGATGACAAACGATACATCACTGAGGAACAAGTGAGAAACGTGCGGTATCAACGGCCGCTCTCCGAGCATCTCCTTAACAAATATGAGCGTCAGTACGACCGACGCCGGCGGTACGACGTAGATAATGACAGATATCGTCGGTCCGATGAAAACAACGGAAGACATCGTCGGTATGATAGAGACGACGAAGGATATGAGCGCCGCGCAAAGGAGAAGCCAAGAGAGCAGGAAGACATGGACAGACACTGGGATTGTCCTTTCTTTAAGCACTGCTGGGATTCAGGAATGAGCCGATTGCCTACAATCGACAACTGCCCGGAATGCAGACAGAAGACGAAGGACACAGGTGACGTGTTAGTGTTTAAACGTCTAGGGCCTCTCCCATCTCAAAACTGGCGAGCTGAGTCATCTCGGGTGGAAGATCTTGAGGAATTAGAAGACGAAGAAGAAAAATAAGAAGAAGAAGATAAATACCACCGGCCAAGGTGGTGCCCTGATGGACTCAGTCACTCCCAAAAGCGTAGGATTCAGCGGCTACGTAGCTTGGAGGAAGCCGAGACGCAATACCTGCACACCTTGAGGAAAGCGCGGCCCGATCTGGCCGCGAAAATTCAGCAAACCTTGGACGCAGAAGATCGTCCACAGAAGAAGGAATGGCGCCCCAAACAAGTAAAAGCCGATGCGGAGGCATCGGCTGGCACAAATATGGTGTTCATACTTCCCTCAGAGTTTTGTGCTCCAAGAACCGAAGAAGTGCCGATAGCACAGTTTGACTGTGGCCCACGGCCAGTTATCTTTGAAAAGCCACGAGAGAAGGGCTACAAACATTTGAAGGCCCTGTACCTAAAAGGTTACATCAATGGGAAACCTGTCGGCAAGATGATGGTTGACACGGGAGCGGCAGTCAATATAATGCCATACTCCATGCTACGGCATTTGGGACGCTCTAACTCAGATCTGATCAAAACCAACGTCACACTAAGCGACTTCAACGGCCAAGCATCAGAGATGCAAGGCGTTCTGAACGTGGATCTGACCGTGGGCCGAAAAACCATCCCTACGTCATTCTTCATTGTCAACAGCAAAAGCACCTACGTTGTCCTGCTAGGGAGGGATTGGATTCACGCCAACTGCTGCATTCCATCCACAATGCACCAATGTCTGATACAGTGGGATGGAGATGAAGTGGAGGTCGTTCATGCAGATGACTCAGTCGAGATCTCAATAGCTGGCATGAACATCTGGGACGCAGACGACCAAGAGCCGCTCTCTGGAGTCAGTTTGGACAGCTGTGAGCGTATCGAGGTTACAAAAAACGGGGTGAGGCTGGTCTTATCCACCGGCCTGACAGAGTAGCAATAGCAAAGTCACTGGACGTACGTGGCAAGGCCGATCCCTGCGATCGGCCCCAAAAAATAAAAAGCAATGATCTCACCTCAAGCATGTCACGTGGTCGTAGTAGGGAGACTCCCTCCCGTAGTGAAGCACAAATAAGTTGTAAACCTTCGTTGAGCAATGCAATCAAAAGGGAGGCCGATTCCAGCAATCGGCCCAAATTATCCTCACCATACGTTTGCCTATGTTCAGCACTGATCTAGCAGGTGACGGAAAGCTAGGGTATGGGTTTACATCGGCTGATGGCGTCACACAGATGGCGTCAGGCTACAAGGACGTAGCCGGTGGAACCGATGTTCAGGTACAGTTCCTGGAATCGGATAAACTAGAAAGCCGATATCTTCAATTACTCTAAAGATTCGGCTCGGGGGGCACCTAATATGGGATAACGGACAGTGGAATACAGGGGCCGATGCACGAAGTCGGCCAGTAAAAACAAAAATAATACATAAACAGATACAAGCACAGCCGATGCGCAACCATCGACTTTAGAAGTACAAAAGCCGATCCACAGCCATCGACTCTAGAGGTTACATGGACAAGCTCTACTGAAGGAACGCCTCGAAGGCACTAAGGGCGTCAGCACGGACGCGATCCACTTCGGCGATCTCGGCCTCATCATCTTCATCCTTGCCCGTCACCAGTTGTTTGTTCAGGGCACGTATCTCTGCCCGATCAGTCTTCAATTGAGCTTTGAGGCCTTCTGCTTCCTCTTGGGAGCGGGCAATAGAAGCTTCCTTATCATGGATGAGCTGCTTGATTGCCCGGACCCTCTCTTCAAGGTCCTCCAATTCCTTTCGCAAGGTCTCAAGCTCGGCAGTGCTGACAGAGGTGTCAGTTTTGGTGTCCAAAGCCGCCTTTTTCTCATTAAGCCGCTGACATTTGTCTGCGATATCGGCCTTCAACGGAAGCTGGGCGTGGCATAGGTCAATTCTCTGACGAGCCAACTTCACCCTTGACCTGTAGGCAGACAGAGTCACAACTGGCCAAAGTTTCACCTGCAACGTTACCAGAAGGTGGGGCTGGATTTCTTCAAGCTTCCTCGGGGTCTTCGAACAACATCTCGATCGAGGAGGAAAGCAGGGCTTTGAGACGCTGGAATTGGCCACGGATAGTGCTGGGTCCTGGTTCATTGCACGCCATAGAAGGAGCTGGTTCAATGGGTTCGGGATCGAACGATAGCAAGCCCGAGAGATCACAACCCTGACAAATAGAAGCAGCGTCAGTATGCAACAGAAAGGAAGGATAAAGCTAAAAGAAAGGAGCATACCTCTCCTGAGACCAGAGGGACAACCGATGATGAAGCAATCGGTTCTTGTGTTTCTGCTATGGGCCTGGCCAAGTCAGCAACCTTGTCAGCGACACTGGCAGAGGTGGCTAGCTCTAGGTTGGCGGAGGGCATCAGTACTTCCTCGACTTCCCCACTAGAAGTGTCATCAGCCTGCAAAGGAGGTGGTGAGCCGATGTGAGCAGCAATGGGTTAGCATGAAAGATGAGCCGGGGAAAGTATGGAGGATAATTACCTTTGAAGCCTCTTGGTTTGATGAATGGGCCTGCGGTTCCTTTCGAGCTCTCTTGATGCATCGGCTCTTTGTGCGTAGACCGCCCTGCCCCACTTTGGTTGGAGCTTGGGGGGCAGCAGGTTCAGGAACTGGTCTTTTCTTGGAAGCCGATGGTGGCAAATCTGGCTGGCTCTGTGTGGTGATTTTCCCAAAGCTGCCTGAGCTCGAATCCCCTCGACTGGATTGCGTTTCCTCGCTGGAGTTGTCGTCAGTGGAGGCCTATAAGAGAACAGTTAGTAAACCCCAGCATATTGATAGAAACCCATAAGGGTAGATAATCAGTCAAGGCATGGATCGGCTTACGTTCAAGCTTTCTTGAGCTGGAGGAGGGTTTTGGCGCTTCAAGGTCTTCCTGGCAGCTACTTTCCTCACTGCTGTTCTCGGCTTGATTGAGGCTCGGGGGGCAACTGGCTTGGAAGATACTTTGCTCTTGGAAGCCGATTCTGGTGGAATCGGCTGGCTCTGCATCACAACCTTTTTCAAGGGTGGTGAGTTTTTGCAGAAGAGGACCACCGGAGGTGGTGGGAGGAATTTGAAGAGGGAGCCGTCATCATGTACAGGTTCTGGGCCATCTTGTTGCTGCAAGGAGACAGAGCAAGGTTATAAAAATCATTGTAAACCACTTCAAGAAAATTTGTGAGTAGTGGTACCTGTTCTGCAGGGATATCATATTCAGCATCAAGTTGTTTCAGCAATGGTCCCAGAGCTCTCCTGAAGGCATGAGTCTTCCACATTGACCACCAGGTCTCGAAACCATCAGTTGATGAGGTGAAAGAGAGGTTGTGAGGGTCTGGGATGGCTAGAGCATCAAAGAAAGAGTAACACCTCTGACCGGTGAGGACATCAGGCAACTCAGCTCTGCTCTCTGTTAAGTGGTGGAGGAAGAAATGGGGAGATACCTGCCCAAGGCCAAACTGTCGGGCTGCTACGACCGGCTGATAAGACTCATAACCAGGTTTGATGATCCTGTTTGAGGTGCTCATGCCAACTGGAAGGAAGCAGGGACGAATCATGGCGGAGTACAATTGCTGGGTGCTGGCATCATCGGCAAAGCTGTCTAGCCTAAAGGAGACTGGATTTCAAAATTTTCAGACTCCGTGTAAGGAAAGAAGAGAGGATTGGCCAAGCCTTGGTAGAAAGTCCTGAACCACTCTGATGCTTCCTTGGGGATCAGTTTACTACCTGGAAGGCTATATAGAGCTTGGCCATAGCTAGTGCATCGGATTGGCTTCCCGTTAGTGTCTGGAAAGGAGCAAGTGGCCAGAGGTGGAAAGTTTGGGATATGGTTCTGGAAATACAGCTGAGCCCATAACTGAATAAACCACCAGGGACCTCCTGTTTTGACTGTCTTTTGGGAAAACAGATTGACAGACATTAGTTGGAGATATCGATAGACCTCTCCAAGGAACAGTTTGCCGACGCCAAGTTGGGTGCCTCTGGCGAGTTCATAGGCCAAGGAAAGGTAATTCTTGGTTGGAGCGAGTGAAGGGCCACAGAATATGAAGTGCTCCAACCATAAATTCAAGAAGGCTGTGTGTTCTTTCTCTGTTACAGGGCCTTTAGTCTTCATGTGGCGTCGAAGATAAGCACCCCAGTTTGTACACTCTGTTTTGGAAGAAAGTTTGAAAGGGACCTTTGGCAACATAAAAGCAGAGGGGCTGGGGGATGAAATGTCTAGACCGGTGATCATGGCCACATCCAGCAAAGTTGGTGTCATGGGGCCGTGGCCAAACATGAAACAGTTCAGAGCATCAGACCAAAAGTTGACGATGGTCTTCAGAAGGTTTTCATGCTTCTCAAGGGGGGATAATGACAAAGATAAAGCATCGGCTATCCCTGTGGTTTCCCATTTGGCTTGGTGAGTTTTGGATACTCTACTGTACCATGAAACCCAATCTTCAGGAGGGTTAGGCCAGGCTCGTAAGCAATCGGCCCAAGAAGTTAGATCTAAATTTTGGCTCACGAAAGGGATCCTATTGGCCTCGCAAGAGATCAGATGGGAAGGACTCTCGGTAGTACGGGGGCCAAGGCAAAGAGAATTTGGAAGAGAAGGATGCGGCAGCAGAATGTCTGATACCTAAAATTAATGATGGAATAAAGCATTAATTCAGATGTTTGCTACTAATTCTAAGACTATGCTCAGATGGCGAGGAGCAGTTGAGAATTACCTTCAGGCCGGAGACCGTAGCGATGGCGCTGGATGATTCCGCCATCAGATTCGCTGCAGAGTTGGATCTGCACGATTGGGATCTGGGATTCACGTGCCGCGAGTTGAATCTACGCGGTGGGCAATTGGGGATCTGAGTTTGTTCCTCGTTGGAAGGTCGCAAGATTACCGTTTAAAATTTGTGGGATGACCGCTTGGACCGGTCAAAAGAGGTAACTGAGTCTGGCCTCGTTGGCATTTTTAGTAAAAGACCGATGCGTTGCCATCGGCTCTTTGAGCGTTGACCTACCTTGACAATCGGCAAAATCAACATGGAAACATTTTCTTCATTGATAAAGAGGGTTTTTTACATGGAAAGCCGATTGCTCAGAAAAGAAGGGTCTACTGCCTAGTCTGCTACTACTAGTCCTACTCTAGTGGGCCCTAGTCTAGATGTCGGCGCCGTCGCTGTCTTCGTCGTCGCCGTCATAGCTGTCGTCGGCGCTGCTGTCGGCGAAGTCCTCATCGCTGCTGCCGAAGCCGCCGGCAGGCGCTCCTTCTTCCTCCTCGTCGTCGTCCTCGTCGTCCTCCTCCGACCCGGCGTGGAAGCGCTTCGCCGGAGGGTACTCGTCGGAGGAGTCATCCTCCGCTTCCTCCTCCTCGTCGGAAGAGGAGAAGTCGCCCCAGGAGAAGAGGTCGTCGTCGCTCTCCGCCTCCAGTTCTCCATCAATGAGGAACCGAAGGTCGTCCTCTCCGTCGGTCAAGGGCTCATCGTCCTCTGACCCGGCGGCGAGGTCCCAATCCCGCTCGTCCCACCACTCTGGGGCGCGGGCCTCGTACGCCCTTATCGGGTCGTACTCCGGCATCGGCTCGCTGGAGGAATCGGATTGGAAGGAAAGACCAGAGGAGGCAGAGGAGGAGGAGGAGTCCATGGAGCAGAGAATGGCTTTTTGGTGGCTAATGAGCAAGGGGATGAAGAAGCGAACTGCTCGATGCGGTTAAATAAAGGGTATATAGTGGGGATGATTCAATGCTGCGGCGGTTTCCGAGGGCGTGGTGTCAAATCTGTCAAGTCGTGCAGTACAGAGAAGTTGAGAAGGCAAGGCATCATGATGAAGGATACTGCAGCGGTTCTGCTCTGCCACACGTGGCCCGAAAACAGAGTGGTTTTGGAATTATTATTGCCAAAACCAGGGGGGCATGTGTTACCACCGGATTTTAACCGGATCAAGAGATGGGCCGTGATTTAGATGGTCTTAGAGGCTATGCACGTGAAATAGTTCTGAATCGGCCTTGTGCGAGAGTTTGGGCTAGATTGCCCGTGTATCTGTAAATTATGGTAGATTACGTGTCGGTTAGAATTAAGAGATAGAGTCTAGCTCGTACACGGTTAAGTTTATTTCCAAGATAGAAAGTCTACGGACTATAAATATGTATCTAGGGTTATTGAAAAAGGAGGACGATCACGTTCACAACAAACCAATCCAGGCGCATCGCCACCCCTTGTTTCGAGGGTTTCTTCCGGGTAAGATCTAGGCAGTATCTGTTTATTCGTTGCTTGGTGTTGCTCATGCTGAAGCCTTATTGATAGCGAGCAATACTGTTATCATAGATGTTTTTGTGGCTGACGTGGATACTTTTCTTATATATTTGCTTAGCTATGCTGCCTCTCAACATCTAGCTGCCTTTGCACCTATTTTGGGTGTAAGGGCAGCACCTTGCTTAATCTTTATTTGAGTAGATTTGATCTGTTATAGTTGCTCCTTGTTCTCCAAGGATTAGTTTGATATCCGCATGATTAGGCCTTGCAAACGGGTTGAACGATCCAGTAGTGCGTAAGGTATAGTTTGCTGATCCTAGAGGGATTGTTCCGGGAATCGACGTTATGTTGGTTTTTAGGCCTCTTTAGGATTAGTTTTCTATTATCTTACGTGTCTGCCAGGCTCAACTACGCGTAGGATATTCCGGTTATGCGGTGAAAACCCTAGACTGTCGTAGATTGATTCATCTTGGTATTGATTAAGCAGGATCCCCATGATACCGTAAATCTAACATGAACCATGGGTCAATCGGCTCTTTGAGCCGATTCACAGGGCAACCTAAGAGTCGATCGGGGCTCGTATTTAATGTTTACGTGTTCGCCATGCAGGAAATTAATCGAAGCAATCCATCACCTTCCTGACCAGGTATAGGTCAGGTGGCACGCCCTCGCACCAGCTAGGACGCGCGCCAGAGCATTACGGGTCGTCGCCCGAGGGACCAGGGCCCACCAGCAGTCCTGGGAGCCTCCCGGCTCTCCGTGTTGCCCGTTGCTGCTCGCCGGTGGGTTTTGGTAGGCAACAACGAGACACCAGAGCAATTCTACTGAAAACAGCGTTAGTCCGTGTTAGTTGTATCCAAAATACACAAATTAGAGGCAAAACAATAGCAAAAGTGTTCGGGAAAGTAGATACGTTTTGGACGTATCAGGAAGCAGGGATTAACATGTGCTAGAGCTTTTCATTTTCAAAACAGAAGTAAAATTGTTTTGAGAGGTGTTTGTTGTTGTCAACGAATGGTAGTGGGCACTCTAACTACCCCGTCAACCAGACTTTCAAGAGCGGCTCCCATGAAGGACGTTATCTCTACCAGCAAGGTAAATCATCCTTATTCTCTTTTGTTTACACATGTATTTTAGTTTCATTATGGATGACACTCCCCCCAACCTTTCTTACACAAGCCATGGCTAACCGAATCCTCGGGTGCCTTCCAACATTCACATACCATGGATGAGTGTCTATTTGCAAATTAAGTTGCTTACTAATAAATCAGGGCAAAACATGTGAAGAAAATTATTGATGAAGGTTAATTAATTGAGGTTTGGCACCCCGTTGCCAGCTCTTTTTGCAAAATTATTGGATAAGCGGATGTGCCACTAGTCCATTGATGAAAGTCTGTCAGGAGTAAATGACAAGGTTGAAAGATAAAACACCACATACTTCCTCATGAGCTATAAAATATCGACACAAATTGAGAAGTACTTTGAAAGTTTTTAAAGGTAGCACATGAAAATTTACTTGGAATGGTTTGAAATGCCATGCATAGGTATTTATGGTGGACACTTTGGAATAACTTGGTTTTCAGGGATTTGGAAGCATGAGAAGCATTCCCGCTCAGTACAAGTGAAGGCTAGCAATAGACTGGGAAGCGACAATCAAGAGAGCAATAACTGTCATAATCATGCTTGCGACAAAATAAAATTAACGGAGGCATAAAAGTGATACAAGAACTCTGAAGCAAAGTAAATCAGCGAGGCTTAATTGACTTTTGTTTTCAGTCATATGCATGCGCGAGAATGTGCCAAGTCAATTCAAATGAATTATTCAGAGGAGGATACCACAATGTCATACCTATCTATGAATAAAACAATGCAAGCAAATATTTATGACATGCTACTCATATTAATAAATTGGAGCTAAACATGAGAGATCATGAACTACTAGACTTCATTAAATGACATATACCTCACATGAACCAACTAAGCATGCTCACATGGATGAGTATATGTACAAAAATGAAAACAAATAGAGTTCATACCAGCCTCTCACCACAGTCGAATTGTCGTAGATCGTCATTATTGCCTTTCACTTGTGTAGCTAGAATAATATGAAATGAAAACCAAGCTCCAACCACCAGAGACCGCTGGACTCCATAATAAAATTTACAAAACCGAAGAAGAACAACAAATATTTTTGGTATTTTCGAATTGGAAACAAAAACGAAAGGAAACAGGCAAACAAAGCAAAATCTTTTTGGATTTTCTCATAGTAAACTAGCAATAGTAAATAAAGCAAAATAGGAAAAAGAAACTAAATAAACAAATGATAAAGAGAAACAACAGAAATATTTTTGGTCTTTTTTTGTTTTAGGAAAGAAACAAAGCAAAAACAAGAGAATGAAAACTAAAAGAGTAACATGAACACAAAGCGGCAGAAATCCGTCAAACTTGACAGAAGTACAGTAATCATTTGTTTCGAAAATCTTCCGCTGTTCAACTCGAAAAGTGCTCAACTAATGAAAGTTAGATAATAATCTGGGGAACACACACAAAAATTGGCTTCTCAAAATAACGTTCTGGCTATTTTTAGCAATTTTTTTAGTATCAGTCCAGAATCTGTCTTTAGACAGCACTTCCCCAAATATCATCTTCCTCATATTACAAGCAACCATATGAAGTGAAACAAATATGTACAAATATCCGGCAATTGTAATATGCAATGAATGAGTGATGCCGGCATACCTCCCCCCAAGGTTAGGCTTTTGGCCTAAGTGGAGATCAACCCCAGCGAGGGTCAGGGTTCCACGCCGGCGGATCATACATGGCGTGGTCATAATAAGATCCCTGTGCAGCAGAAAAGGATGAAGGCTCCACATGCCCAAAATGCTGATGTGAAGAACTTGCTGTGTCAGATGACAAGTCGAGGGGTTCCTCGGCCTCCTCCACGCCATCCCCTGCTTGATGGCCGCTCCTCTCTATGTATGCATCAAGTTCATCTTCTGTGACCGACCAATTTTCCCTGGAATCAAGGTTAAACAAAACAGGTGCAGGCAATCCAACTAGCCTTTCAGATTTAGTTACTCTCCACTTTTTCTTGAAAAAGGTTATCTCATAGGACAAGTTATTCAAATTAGACCAATTAGAAACAAAGTCATGTTTTATCATGGAAACAATATCAAGTTTCTCTATAGAGAGCTGAACATCAAGAGAGTGAGGTTCTACACCATGCATAGCTAGCAAATGAGAGGAAATGAGACCTCCACAAATTCCTCCTTTATCACGGTTAGTAGCAAGCCTAAAGGCTATCAAAGCACCCAAATTATAAGTTCTATCACGTTGCAACGCAGCAGCTAAGAAAACCAAATCATGGATGGATAACTTATTTGCATTCTTTCTAGCAAGTACGCACTTGGTGATAAAGTAAGCAAAATAGCGAATAGCTGGGAGTTGAATACTACGAATTTTACCACTCTCATCTGAGAAGCTTCTCCCTTGACAGATCATCTTGTATAGACTCAAGAGTTCCTGCGGCAGCCCCCTAATCTTCTCACATGATCCCCATTGTGGCACTTTAATAGCTGCATAAAAATCATCAAAGGGCAAGTTGATAGTTTTATTGTAGATTTTATATCGAACCATGGGGTTAGGTTGGGACCAATGGAATTCAAAATCATGCACCACCGACATGGTTAGTTTTGCATATTGGTAAGGTTCACCAACAACAAAATCTTCTAACCCTGCATTAGAAATTAGGTTTTGAACATCCTGAAAAATTCCTGCACTCTTCATGAAATTGGTGCATGGGTAGTAGGAGGGGTATACTCCCTCTTCACGGTAGACTCTCATAACTTCATGCACCTCCAATTCATGTTGGTTGAGTTGGTGTCTATTCCACTCCATTTTCTGAAATTTTTCAACAATCGTTATAAAAGTTGATTTTGAGACATATAATTGAGGGAAACTACTATAGGAACTTGGTAGAGTACTAAACATGCATCAAAACTATTTTTTACAACTTAGAACAAGCATGCAAACCCACTTAACATGTCACCTATAGCAGCAAAATACTCAAGATATACTCAACCAAACAAAATTCTATTTGGATAATCGGAGGAGTCACATACCGAAGAGCAAATGTGCCAAATTTCAGGCAGAAATCTGGGCTGAGCAAAGAGATCGAGAAATCCTGAGCTCTCGGGCGAAAATGCGAGTGAGAACGAACTGGTACGAGTTTTTTCGGAGAGAGAGTGGAATGAGTGGAAGGGATGACTGAGTGGGGCCAGGAGGAGCCCTCACCACAGGGTGGCGCGCCCCCCTTGCTGGCCGTGCCGCCAGGTGGGGTGCAACCCTGGGGTGTCCCACTGGTTAGCCCCAGGCACCCCCAGGTTGCATTTCGAAAAATAAGACCAGCGATATAATTTTTGTAAATTTTTGAAAACTTCGAAAAATGCACATTTCTGGGTGTTAAAGTAACTATTACAGGGCAGAAAAACATTTTCAAACTTCTAAACAACTAAAGCATCTTGCAAAACAAATAGTACTACAGCAAGTAAACAAGTGTGGAGAAAGAAAGAAATGTTGTTTAGCTCTTCCATGCATATAGAATGTACTTGTTAGCAAGGTTGATCAAGTCTTGCCACCAAATAAATTTTACATGACATAAGAAGAAATAAACCTCAAATCAATCATGTTACCTTACATTGTATTGATATGGATCCAATCATAATATTTTGATATCCTTGGATAGGCTCATATATAGGACAATCAATAACTCCCACTTTGATAGTTCTCAAATTAGAAATTGTATTAACTCCATATACTTTATCAATCCTCTTGGGAAAATAAATAGTATGCTCCTTGTCATCAACATTGAAAGTAACTTTTCCTTTATTGCAATCAATAACAGCCCCTGCAGTGTTAAGAAAAGGTCTTCCAAGAATAATAGACATATTATCATCTTCAGGCATTTCCAACACAACAAAATCAGTTGATATTAAGCAGTTATTAGTAACTTGAACAGGAACATCCTCACATATACCAACAGGAATAGCAGTAGATTTATCAGCCATTTGCAAAGATATATCAGTTGGTATCAACTTATCTAAATAAAGTCTCTTGTAAAGAGAAAAAGGCATAACACTAACTCCTGCTCCCAAATCACATAGATCAGTTCTAACATAATTATTCTTGATGGAACAACGGATAGTCGGTATACCTGGGTCTCCCAGCTTCTCTGGAACCTTGCCATTGAAAGAGTAATTAGCAAGCATAGTTGAAATCTCCTCATTAGGAATTTTCCTTTTGTTAGAGACAATATCTTTCATATATACTTTGAATAAGGAGGCAATTTAATAGCATCAGTTAAAAGGATTTGCAAGAACAAAGGTTTCATCCAATCACAAAATTTATTATAGTGTTCTTCCTCCTTTGATTTTAGTTTCTTGGCAGGAAAAGGCATTTGCTTTTGAACCCAAGGTTCTCTTTCATTACCATGTTTCTTAGCAATAAAATCTTCTTTAGTGTACTTTTTATTTTTAGCATGCTTTTTAGGTTCATCTTCAACCTCTTCTTTACCAGAAACATCATTGTTATCATTATCTTTATCATGTTCATTACCACTTTCAGTTTCAGCATCAGAAATAGAAATACTATTAGGATCATTAACAGGTTCAGAAGATTCTACAACAGTTTTATGTTTCTTCTTCTTTTTCTTAGAAGGAGAACTAGTTTCTTTAGTTCGTTGAGAATTTTGTTCAAATCTTTTAGGATGCCCCTCAGGATATAGAGGATCCTGAGTAGAAACACCACCTCTAGTTGTCACTTCATAAGCATGTTTTTCTTTAGAAGTATTTTTTAACAAGTCATTTTGCACTTTAGTGAGTTGATCAATTTGAGTTTGAACCATATGAAAATGTTTAACAAGCATCTTAACATCATTGGAGGTTCTCTCCACAATACCATGCAAGTTACTAATAGCTTGAGAATTTTCCATTAAATGATTCTCTACTCTCATATTAAAATTATTTTGCTTAACAACGTAATTATCAAATTCATCTAAACATTGATCAGGAGGTTTTAAGTAAAGAATGTCTCCTTTATCAAAGCGTCGAAGAGAATGTACCTCAATTGTGGATGAAGGGGGAGTTATCTTACATAAATCTTCTATGGGGGGTAAATTCTTCACATCTTCAGATTTAATACCTTTCTCCTTAAGAGATTTCTTGGCTTCCCTCATATCTTCATCATTTAATTTAATCATACCCTCTTCTTCAATATTGGTGTTGGGGTTGGTTCAGGTGTAGTCCAATCATCATGATTTTGGCTTATTCTAGCCATTAATTCTTCAGCATCGTCTGGAGTTCTTTTCCTGAAAACACAACCAACACAACTATTCAGGCATGCCCTAGACTCAATGGTTAGTCCACTATAAAATATATCAAGTAAGTCATGCTTTTCCAAATCATGTCTAGGCCGAGCTCTGATAAAAGAGCAAAATCTTGCCCAAGCTTCAGGCAATTTCTCTCCATCTTCCTAGTCAAAACTATAAATTTTCTGCAAAGCAATATGTTGAGCACTAGCAGGAAAATATTTTCGAAAGAACACATCAAGCAAACCATTTGGACTATCAATAGAATCAGGAGGCAAACTATTATACCAAGTTTTAGCATCATCCTTTAATGAGAAAGGAAAAATTTTAGCAACAAAATAAGTACGCTTCTTGGTATCATCAGAAAACAAGCTACTCAAAGTAGAAAGCTCATTCATGTGCTCTACAGCACTTTCTTTTTCAGTACCACAAAAATGTGTTTTCTCAACAATAGATATATGAGATAAATCAAGAGAAAAATCATAATCCTTATCCTTAATGTTTATAGGAGATGTGGCAAATTTAGGATCAGGAGACAGTTTATATCTAACAGCACGTTGTGCAAGAAGCTTTTTGATGGTACTTGCATCAGTAGTAGCATTACATTTATCAATAAAATCATCATCAAGTTCCACATAATCTTCATCAAGATCATCACTAGAGTATTCAACAGACTCAAGTGAATTAACAGGTGTAACAGTATTTTCATTAGGAATTTCTTTATTTTTAATTTGTCTAGACCTAGCAATTGTAGCATCTAGAAAAGGACCTAATGAACCATTATCATCAAGCACAATAGAAGCATCATTAAAATTATAAGAGGAATTTTCAGATTGAGCAGAAGTACCAGCATGTGAAGCTTGTGGTGGTGAAACAAGTTGACTTATCACAGATGGTGAATCAAGAGCAGCAGAGGTACTCAGAGTTGTACCTTTTCTTGTAGTGGATGGTAATATGGCGACTTTAGTATCGCGAGGTTTACCCATGATGGAGGATTTGCAGCGAACAATATCAATCCAGGTGAACTTGCAAATAAAGCTATGCTCCCCGGCAACGGCGCCAGAAAATAGTCTTGATGACCCACAAGTATAGGGGATCGCAACAGTCTTCGAGGGAAGTAAAACCCAATTTATTGATTCGACACAAGGGGAGCCAAAGAATATTTGTAAGCCTTAACAACGGAGTTGTCAATTCAGCTGCACCTGGAAACAGACTTGCTCGTAATAGTTTATCAGTAGCAACAGTTTTATAGCAGTAGCAGTAGTGAAATATAAGCAGCAGTGTAATAAGGACAGCAGTAGTGATTATATTAAACAGCAGGATTAAAATACTGTAGGCACAGGGATGGATGAACGGGCGTTGCATGGATAAGAAAACTCATGTAACAATCAAGGCAATGCATTTGCAGATAATAATAAAACAGTATCCAAGTACTAAATAACCATAGACATGTGTTCCGTATATAGTCGTACGTATTCGCAATGAGAAACTTGCACAACATCTTTTGTCCTACCAGCCGGTAGCAGCCGGGACTCTAGGGAATCTACTTGTAATTAAGGTACTCCTTTTAATAGAGTACTGGAGCAAAGCATTAACACTCCGTGAACACATGTGATCCTCATATCACAGCCTTCCCCTCCGGTTGTCCCAATTTCTGTCACTTTGGGGCCTCGGGTTCCGGACAGCATTATGTGTATACAACTTGCAGGTAAGATCATAAAACAATGAATATCATCATGAATCAATAACATGTTCAGACCTGAAATCATGACACTCGAGCCCTAGTGACAAGCATTAAGCATAACAAGTTACAACAATATCATAAAAGTACCAACTGCGGATACTAGGCACCATGCCCTAACAATCTTATGCTATTACATGAACAATCTCATCCAATCCCTACCATCCCCTACAGCCTACAGCGGGGATTTAATCACACATGGATGGGGAAGCATGGATGGTTGATGGAGAGGCGTCGGTGGTGATGATGGCGATGATCTCCTCCTATTTCCCGTCCCGGCAGGGTGCCAGACCGGAGTTTCTGATCTCGAGACGGAGTTTTGCGATGGCGGCGAAGTTCTGGATGTCTTCTCGCAAATTGGTCGAACCCCTGACGTTTTTAGGTAAAAAGGCTTTAAGTAGTCCAGAAGTGAGCGTCGGGGGGTGGCCGAGGCGACGCCACCATAGGGCAACGCGGCCCAGGGGCCCACCGCGCCGCCTGGTGGTGTGGGCGCCTCGTGGCCCCTCTCCGTCTCGTCTTTTGGCTCCGTCAATCTTCTGTGAAAATAGGCCCATTGAAATTATTTCCGGAGATTTTCCTGAAAGTTGATTTTCTGCAAAAAAACAAGACACCAGGGCGATTCTGCTGAAAACATCGTTAGTCCGTGTTAGTTGTATCCAAAACACACAAATTAGAGGCAAAACAATAGCAAAAGTGTTCGGGAAAGTAGATACGTTTTGGATGTATCAGCGGTCCAGGCGGCGGCGGAGGAGGAGGAGGCCCGGGCGGCGGAGGCGGCGGTCCAGGCGGCGGCGGAGGAGGAGGAGGCTCGGGCGGCGGCGGAGGCGGCGGCTACCAAGGTGGCCATTGCCCAGGCGACGGCCCTGTGGGACAGCTCCCTGGCCGAGGCCCTCGAACGCCGCAGGCGGCAGGACGAGATGTCCAGTCGCCGGCGTGCGCGGCGCGCGGAGTGCGCGAAGCGCTCCCGCTTCGACGACGCCGCCGTCCCTTCCGGCGGCCAGTAGTAGGGCGCGCGACTGCGAGTAACCGAGACCGGTGTAGGCCACGCGACGGCGAGTAGGGACGGCCGTTGTAGTTTTATGTTAACTCGACTAACCATCTCTGTAAAGATGGTCCTTTTGGCCAATCAATAGTAATGAAAAAAAATCTTTTGCTTACCTAGTCACTGCCGACTGGGCCTGGATGTACCCAACGCGGACAGTTTGCGCGTCCGCCGAGCGTCCGTGGAGACACAAACCTAGCGCATATTTAGGCTAGGTTTGCGTCTTCACGGACGGCCCGATCACTTTGCGTCCCCCCGCTGGAACATGCCCCAGACGCATTTCCGATCACGATGGACAAAAACGGTCGCTGAGCGACCGTTTGGATCGCACTGCTGGAGATGCCCTTATTGCCGAAGAATGCCGCATGCCCACTCGCTTCGGGATACGGAGCGCTGATACTGCCAGTACCACTTTCAACTTCTATGGAAAATTTGTGCCTCCATGTCAAAGTAAAAGATGTCTACTTGACTTTGGTCATCGCAACAGGTAAAAAAGAAAGAAATTAGCGCTCCCTGCAGACCTGAAGAGCGAAAGGGAAGTCCACATAAGAGAGCATATTGTAAGCCGAGTCAGGTTTAAAAATGCAAAGAAGCTTACATAAAACTTACACAAATCTGATAGAAACAACACGCGTCATACATGAGAAAGATCGTAACAAAAGAAAAGAAAATCCGCCCGCAAACGTATCTATGAACTCTCGTCATGGTGACGCAAGGCCAAAAGTTGGGGCCGTCGGCGTATGGCCCGGCCAAGCCAGCCAAAAGTCCGACCCTCAGCGTAGAGTTGCCGTCGCCGTAGCGAGGTTTATACCGAGGGCAGCCCTCGGCATATGTTTGGCTCTAGGCGTAGACAGGGTTACGCCGACGGTCACCCTCGGCGTAGGCTATTTTTCAAATTTTTCTAATTTTATAAAAATCATAACTAATTCGTATGATGTCAGAAAAATGCGTATAACGTATCAAAATGTTCAGAAAAACATTCTCTATCCGTTTATGTCAAAATCATGCATATTTGAATCATGTACAGTACCATCTTAACATACTAACAATTCAAACACTTTCTTATATGTTCTCGGGTTCCTGTTTTGGCCAGATGACAATTTAAACGAAGTCAGAAAATTCAACGGAGCCGCATGGCATTATTTTATGTGTCCTAGTAACCACTCCAAAAGTAGGAATTAGGATACGGTAATTATTTTGGAAAATCCTTCACAAACAGGGCTATCAAGTCTGGAGTTTTATGACTCTTAGGGGAAATGAGTAGGAAACGGCCCGTGACAACGCATAGTTTGTCGGAACGAGGCCATATTTGGCACGTGTGGGGTCCCTAGGATGGGAAGCAAGACCCCGGGAGCGGATTTCCAATCTGACCCATGGGCGATGGTTTTTTTCATTTTCGGTGTGCCAAAACGGTTTTTTTTTGTGAAGCAGCTACATGGGGCCAAAACAGGCTACGCCGAGGGTTCCCGGCCCTTGGCATATCGCCCCATTCCTGTAGTGACGGTCTGTTTCATCAGTGGCCCATCTCCCTCGAACTTATGACCAAAACTTAACCCTCGGTCAATAGTGCTCGGCTAGCTTTGGAACAAACTAATCTTGAGTCAATTTGTGTTTCGAATATGGATGAAGGTACATCTAAACATATCAGCCAATATGCATTTCGGAGATGCTGTTTTGTCTCATACGATCCAAATGCACCTATTATGAAGAATACATTTTAAGTGTATTTCAGAAAAAAAATCCTGGATTGAGATTTGAACATACTATGTTAGTACACAAAATTTTGCGGAGAAAGATATTTTTTCTGGGCTGTCGAAAAAATACAGATAAATATCTCACGAGAAGCCATTTTGGAGCACCAATTTCTTTCTTACGCAAGTCAAAAAAATGTCATTCTTTCACGAAACATTGTGTGCAGACATATAATTCACGGATGTAAACCTAGAATTGTTTTCAGATTTTTTTGACATTTCAAAATATGGTTTTGAGTGAATTCCACTTTTTACCCTCTAGTTATGTATTTGTGACACTAATTACCCCGCCGAGTGAAAATTCATGTAGATTACCCATTTTAAAAGTTTTGGACCCTTGTTTTCATATGTGTGTCCATTGGCCAAGGTGTTAGGTGATGATCGGAGTCTAAAAATATCAAGACGATAGTGAGGAATGAAACATATGGATTAAAGAAGTTTGTACATAATTATCCATGAGGCCCTCCCATGTTTACATATTTTGTTGCTCCACATCGGTCGATCATGCCTATCCTATATAACAATAACAAGCAAAATGCTAAATTGGAGCTAAACCATGTTTAAATTCTCCTAAATGGGATGTTTTGGTAGAAATTTAACTAAATGGGGTAATATGTGTCACGAATGCACAACTAGAAAGTAAAAACTGGAATTCACTATATTTTTTTAATAATGGGTGATTCCAAACTGAGCCAAAATGCTTTTCCGGATTTTGTGCTACTAGTCCGGAATGTTGCTTCTTTCTTCTAACGGAATGCAGTATTCCTCTAGCCGGGAAACAATTGGCAACCAAGAGCTATGGCAGGTAGGTCCCCTATATTTTTTTTCGAAATGGGGTGTACCCCGGCCTTTGCATCGGTTGATGCACACAGCCTTTTATTAAAACATTCTAAATTGAAAGATTACAACTCATGGATCAAGGAGGATAGATACAAAAATCAACCATCGTAAAAATAAAAGAGAACTAAGCAATCTAAGCATCATGTAATCTCTTAACATGCCGCCAAGTAGCCTGGTAGAAAATATCCTGGGCATCCATGCGAAGGCGGTTGCATCCAGAAACCATGCATTCCCGCTGATCCTCCGGAAGCAAGAAACGCCAAAGCTGGATCCAGTGGACCATACTGTGGATAACCTGCAAAAAATTAGTAGAGTCTTTTTTGTTAAAAACCATATCATTCCTGCAATTCCAAATTGACCAACATAAAGCCGAAACACCAATGCGAATTCTAGCTTTATCATCTTTGTCAACTCCATTAAGCCAATTTCCAAACATATTTGTTATATTGGATGGAGGTGGAATATCATACGCAGCAAAAAGAACCCGCCAAATAAGTTTAGCAAACGGACAAGAAATAAACAAATGTTCAACTGATTCCTCGGCATCACAGAAAGAGCATTTCGTATTTCCATTCCAATTCCTCTTTGCTAAATTATCACGGGTTAACAAAACTTTCTTACTAAGGAACCACATAAATATTTTTATTTTCAGTGGGATTTTTATTTTCCAAAGATACTTGCGGAGATATCTTGTGTGTCCATTTAACATATCAGTATACATCGATTTAACCGTGAATTTCCCTGTGGAAGTTAGACCCCAAACAAATTTATCAATATCATCATTTAAATTTATCATCATTAAGCGTTGACAGATGTGTGTCCATTGATCCCACTTATCCCCAATTAGTCTTCTCCGAAAACCAATATTTAAAGGAGTTGACCCCATAACATTCGCCACAGTATCATGTTTACAGTGGACTATATTATATAGTTGCGGATACTGGGCAGAAAGTGTCTCATCACCAAGCGAAATATCCTCCCAAAAAACGCACACCTTCTCCAGAGCCTACTACAAATTTACCTCTACTAAAAAAACCCCCTTTTTATTTTCATTAGTCCCTTCCAGAAAGGTGAATCAGTCGGTTTACTTTCAACTTCAGCGAGAGTTTTTTTGTGATAGCTACTTATTTTTTTAGCAGTTGTTGCCACAAACCCTCTTCAGAAAGGAGTTTAAAAAGCCATTTACTAAGGAGGCAGGAATTTTTAATCTCTAAAACTTCAATACCCAAACCACCTTGGTCTTTAGGTCTACAAATTAAGTTTCACTTGGTTAACCTATATTTCTTCTTATTTTCCTCACATTGCCAAAAGAAACGTGATCGGAAAAAATCTAACCTCTTCCGTACCCCTTTAGGTAACTGAAAGAAGGATAGCATAAACATTGGTAAACTAGTAAGAACTTAATTGATCAACACAATGCGATCCCCGTAGGAAAGTAATTTTCCAGCCCAACATCCTAATTTGTTTTCAAACCTACTTTCCACTGGATTCCACTCAGAGTTTTTTAATTTTCTATAATGGATTGGAATACCCAAATATCTAAAGGGTAGAGAGCCATATTCACAACCAAATAGTTGTTTATACTGTTCCTCTTCCTCTTTAGCCTTACCAAAACAGAAAATCTCGCTTTTGTGAAAATTAATTTTTAATCCTGACAACTCTTTGAAAAAAATGCAAAATCAGTTTTATATTAATAGCCTTTTCCAAGTCATGTTCCATGAAAAGTATCGTGTCATCAGCATATTGCAAAATGGAAATTCCTCCATCGACCAGATGAGGGATGAGACCTCCTATCTGACCATCCTCTTTCGCTCTTGCTATTAGGATGGCTAGCATATCTGCAATAATATTAAATAACATTGGTGATAGTGGATCACCCTGTCGAAGCCCCTTTCTGGTTTGGAAATAGTGACCAATATCATCATTGACCCTGATCCCTACACTTCCTCCCCTCACAAATTGTTCGACATAGTGACACCAACTAGGATGAAACCCTTTCATGCGCATAACTTGTTGAAGAAAAGGCCACTTTACCTTATCATATGTCTTCTCAAAATCAATTTTAAAAATCACACCATCCATTTTCTTCCTATGAAGTTCATGAATAGTTTCATCTAAGACAACTACTCCCTCAAGAATATGTCGTCCTGGTATAAAAGCCGACTGTGTAGGACTAATAACTGTTTCGGCAACTGTATTAGCTCTAATTGTGGCGACTTTCGTGAAAATTTTAAAACTAACATTAAGAAGGCAAATTGGTCTATATTGCTGGATTTGAACCGCATTCTCACTAGTAGAAAAACGCTCATCTATACCGGTTCGTAAGGGGCATTCGTACCGGTTTTTGAACCGGTATAAAAGATCCGGTACAAAAGGCCCCCCCCCCCTTTCGTACCGGTTCCTTACGAACCGGTATTAATGGCGCCTCCACGTGGGAGCCCAGGAGAGCGCACGGCGAGGGAGCTTTGGTACCGGTTTGTATTACAAACCGGTACCAAAGGTTGTCTGCCGCGGCAGAGAAAATGCAGAAACCTCTGCCGCGGCAGAGAATTCAGGGTTTAGGGTTTTAGGAGGGGTTTATGGGTATCGGAGCGTTTCGTATCACGTCGATACACCAGAAACGCGTTTGGGTTTACGTAGTACATGAAGATCAAGGTGATGCATATCAAGTTGGTGCATATAATATAACACACATGTAATTGCATATGTAGTACTCTTCGATGCATATATCAAGTCGATGCACCAGAATAAAGTAGTACATGCATGAAGATCGATCTTCATGCGTAGTGGTACTCTCCGAGGCATACTATCTATTACATGTACCATAGTGGTACACTCCGAGTCGAACTATAGATACACAAAGCAATCGAGGAGCGGGAGAAGATCTTTATGCATAGTGGAACTCTCCGGATGGTGGTATGACTTCCCGAAGGAAAAAATCCCGACAATTCCTCGCCAATTGCTTTGAAGCGCTCCTCGATTGAGATCTTCTCCCGCTTTCTTCTCAACTGTAAAAGAATAAGATACAAATGAATACATGAAACTCAGCACAACTTATGGTAACAAAATAAATTTGTGAATATTGTTTTCGTACCTCTTTATTTCTTTCATTATTCGCTCTCTCGCTGACAATTCTGTGGATGTACTCGCAAACGTAGTATCCACATAGATCAGTCCCCTGTGGTTGTTTCGTGCATTTCTGTACAAGAATATAATTCAGTCAAACAATAATCAAGTATGATAAAGGTGTGTGGACCTAGGTAACTACTACTTACTTTGTTCGCACGCCATATCAGCTTCGGTGCCCATTGAAAGGACTGATCTTCCTTGATGAAAGTTTCCCATACGCTGCCCGACAAAAGAAAATGCACAAAAGAGTTATCAATCTGTTGATATCAGGAAATTCACAAAAAAACCGATAAGAATTTGAATTACCTTTTGAGCATAAGAAAACAAGACTTGTATAGTATAGGCTCTTTGGTTAGTGAGTCAAAGACTTCAACTTCTCCTTCGTACATTTTAATGACGACAAGAATAAAGTGAAACCTACGCAAGTTTAAATATGTAGTGTCATATATATAAGTCATCAGTTAATATTTTAACATATGGTGAGCAAAATAGAATGTGTTATAAGAGAGTAACACTCACTGGAAGTTGTAAGGCCAAAGTATTATCTTTTTGTCACGTTGTCGCTTCAAAAACCTTAGCAAAGTCTCCGGTGTATCCTTGTTATAGAGGGGTTCTTCTATGGTCCTGACATGCATTGTGTCCGGGTCAATGAACCCAATGTCCGTGATTTCATCCCTTTTGCATTCGAGCATCTTCGATCTGCATAACATAGCGCACAAAAGATTATAATTTGCAGATAATGAAGGAGCTTAGCTAAAGACTTCTCAAATTATATAAAAAAATCACTTACAGACAATAGCAACTGATGATAGATTTGTCGAGGGCCCGAAGATTGTATAACTGGAAAAGGTCGCAGAAGTCAACGCTCACAGAGTATTCTTGGAAGTAGTGCTCTTCCTTAACTCGCACCATGATAGTCTCGATCCCTCCCTTTGTGGCAACTTGGTACCACGTATGCAAGTTACGCATTCTTGTTGGTAGCTTCCTGAGATTCTCGACCAAATCTTTCCCTTGAACATATTTATATTGTACTTCAGCTGAGGGGTAATCGGTGTATTGTCGAGAACTTTGAACGGCTTTCTCGTCATACACCACGAGATGGGGGGCCGATTGAACGGGTTGTTGTCCGAGCTGGTAGACTTGGTGTATCCCTTTTAACTCCTTGACACCCGATTGAACGGGTTTTGTCGCCTCGATCATGTTGTCATCCGACCTTTCAATAGAACGCCTATAGTCAGATGGCGGCGATGGTACAGGGTCATATAGATTCTCAACGGTACGCACAACTTTCATCGGATCTAGTGTCTTCTCGAAAGGTATCTCTGGCACTTTCGGTGCAAAAAAAAT
Organism: Lolium perenne; assembly: GCF_019359855.2. NCBI lineage: Eukaryota > Viridiplantae > Streptophyta > Magnoliopsida > Poales > Poaceae > Lolium > Lolium perenne. The sequence goes on along the minus strand of NC_067250.2, from coordinate 11,063,691 downwards.
TTTCACCTCGGCTTGAATGGCTGCCTGGTTTTCCTCGGGAGTTTTTTCCCAAGGTAACTTCTCAATAGGCGGCAGTGGTTTCTCCTTTCTAGCTTTCTTCCTAGGCGGCGTACCGTTCCGCTTAATGGGCGCTGTCTTACACAGAGGATCTCGAGGTGGTGGACTCACGCTGGGGTCCCTCTCAGGTAGGTCTGGACTTGGCTGCTCATGTGTCCTCTCATGTGTAGGAGTCGATGGCATTTGCTGCTCATGTGTAGGAGTCGGTGGCCTTTGTAAAAGGACGACGTACTTCTTCGGCCATAGGGCGAAACCGTGCTTGACATCGGCCAGTGTCCTCTCATCTTCACCTCTAGGAATATCAAGCTCAAATTTTTCAAAACCCGAAACAACTTCATCCACCCCGACACGAACACAACCAGGTGGAATGGGCATATGATGGTGCATTGCTCCATCTTCACTTGGGTACACATAGCCGACCGCCACCTTAACGGACGCGGTCCTGATTAACATATGTAGCTCGCAATCTATCTTCTCCGTGACATAATCAACGGGGTAGCTTCCTCCACATCCGTCAAGATGCGAGGAACCGACACTGCTTCTTCGCTGAGATGGGGCAGCACCGGCTTGTGGATCCTGTAGAAACAGCGGCTGATCAGGTGCCCTCTGATTTTTCTCAAGCGCCTCCACCCTATTTAACAATTCTGTTAACATGTCGGCGTCCTTCTTCTTCTTCCGCGAACGGCTTCTATAAGTGTCAGCGGACTCCGGGAATGCTTCCTTCATGGTGAGACCTGGGCGAGCTCGTACCCGTCCAACGTGTTCAGGATTCCCCAGAGCGAGTGTAAGCTCGTCATTCTCTCTATCGGGAATGTACTCTCCCTTTCTGACCTTATCAATTGCATCTATAAGCTTCGGTACGATTGCCTCAATCTTTTTCTTCCATTTTCCCTTGTTCAGACTCAAGTCCCTCGCCGAAATCATTCAGAAAGTCTTGGTACTCGTTGTCATCTCCATCGTCGGGTTCCGGACCACGGGCACTCTCATAGATCAATTTCTGCACCGCTTCTTCCCCCTCCTCATCTCGGACGAAGGTGCCGTCCTCCATACCTCAATGTCACTGCAAAATGAAGAAAGCAATTAATAGCATAATCATGTGAAATACAAACACATATGCCCTCCTTTTGAAATGAATATGCCAAACAAAAACACAAGCATGCCCTTAAGAAATCTTGCAGTTCATTTCAGAGACAAAATCAACTTCGAAATTCACTGCTCAAATAATGTAGAATGGATGCGTTTTGGCAATATATGAACATTATGGATAACAACGAACACAACACTGGCGAGCTAATCCCGAAGTCTTTGCGAGTTCACATGTAACTACGGACACACAAATGGCACCCAAGTTCAGAGTTGAGCTACATACTAGTTGACCTCACCGACGACCTGCGCCTCTTCCGCGCCAAGCTCTCCCCCGGACGCCTCCTCAACCTATCCCCTCCCCCACCGGCGCCTCCTCCAGCACGCGAGACCTCTCCCATTGACCCATTGACCCAAGGTACTCATCCTACTCAATACCCATTGACCCATTAGTCTTCATGGAAACGAAACAAGAGGAGGGCCGCGTGACGCTGCAGGTGGCCCCTCAGAAAACTCATCGTCTCGCTGACAAGATTCTTGCAGAGGACGACGCGTCGCTCGTGGCCACGGGTTCGTGTTTATAGGCAACCAACACTGAAGCCAAATCTCTTACTATCTCTGCCATACGTGCTATGCTCTCTGCTGCGCCCAGTGCACACTCCACACCACCTCGCTAGCTTGCTACCTCACCATCGCACAGCCATGGCAGCACCACCTCGCGTCACACCTGCTCGCGTCGCCGTGTTCCTTGCGTGCTCCGTCGCCGGCCACACGGTACACGGTGCTCCCGAGCTCGCTGCCACCACGGCGGACTGCCACGCGCCGCTTGTCCTTGGTCGCTCATCATGGGCGACCCTCACGGCCCGCGGCGTCTGGACAAGCACCACCACCACCGCAACCCACAGCACGTCCGCGCCACCGCCGTGCCAATGGCGGGGCGTGTCGTGCGACATGAGGGGGAGCCGCCGCGGCCGCAGACACCGGCAAGGCGACGTCTGACGCCGTGCTCGCGCCGCTGGCGCTCCGCGCCGCCACCGAGGCCTGCCACCGGGTCGACGTCGTGCTCGCGCCGCCTGGCCATTCCGTCGAGCACCTTGTGTGCGGCGTCGACCGGTGGTGTGCGGCGGCGTGGCGCAGACGGCGACGGCCTCCAGCAGTACTCCTTCACGGCGGCGTGGCTCGTAGCGGCGGCGGCCACGGTCTCGCGCGGTGGCGGCGCATCGGCGGCGGCCAATGGCGCCGGAGAAGGGGAGGGAGGCGACGGGGCGGGGCCAAGACATACCGCAGAGGCGCGGCGTGGCGACGGCGTGGTGCGCGACGGCGTGGGCAGCAGCGACAGCGTGCAGCGCGGCAGCCGGCGAAGGCGTGGCGCGGCGGCGGCGAAAGGCGTGGTGCGCGGCGGCGAAGGCGTGCGCGCGGCGGCGCGGTCTCGTGTGCGTGTTAATTTATGTGTTGGTTTGGGGGATTTTCCTCTGCGCGGCTAAGTGTAATTGAGGCGAACCCCTTTGGTACGGTTGGTACCACCAACCGGTACGAAAGACCTTTCGTACCGGTTGGTGGTACCAACCGGTACCAAAGGTTTTTTTTTGTTTTGTTTTTTCTTTTACAGTTTTCTTTTCTTTTGATGTTTCTTTTCTATTTCTTTTTCTATTATGTTTCTTCTTTCTTTTCTGTTTTTTTTTTCTGTTCTTTTTTTCTTTTCTTGTATGTTTCTTTTCTGTTTCTTTTTCTTTTCTTTTTCTTTTCTGTTTCTTTTCTTTTTCTATTTTTTATTTTCTATTTCTTATTTACTGTTTCTTTTTCTTTTCTTTTCTTTTTTCCTTTATGTTCATTTTTCTATTTCTTATTTACTGTTTCTTTTTTTTTCTTTTTCTTTTTCTTTTCTGTTTCTTTTTCTTTTCTTTTTCTTTTCTATTTCTTATTTTCTATTTCTTTTTCTATTTCTTATTTTCTATTTCTTATTTTCTATTTCTATTTCTTATTTTCGTTTTCTGTTTCTTTTTCTTTTCTGTTTCTTTTTCTTTTCTGTTTCTTTTTCTTTTCTTTTCTTTTCTATTTCTTATTTTCTATTTCTTTTTCTATTTCTTATTTTCTATTTCTATTTCTTATTTTCTGTTTCTTTTTCTTTTTCTTTTCTGTTTCTTTTTCTTTTTTCTTTATGTTCATTTTCGCGTGGGAAAATTTCCCGCCACGACGCCGCGCGTGGGAGAAAAAAGGCGGGAAAGAAAGGGCCGGAATAAAGATAGCTTAACCGGAATTTTTTTTATTACGATTGAACTCGAATTAAAAGTACATAGCTTAACTGAAAATTAAAGATACAGCCAGATTCTACTGTTGGAGTCATTCAGTCATACTCGTGCCTAGCCCTGTAGTAGTCGCCACTGTAGTCGTCGTAGTCGCCGTCATCATCGTCGCTGGCATCGGGGTCGCGGTACTCGAACATCGGCGGGTGAGCACGCGTGGGCTGGGACTGAGGGTAGCGCAGGCGGGGGCCACGGTAGGCCATGACGCCCTGGAGAGTCCGGTCGCGCCACCACAGCCGACGGCCGGCCTCGTTGAAGTTCGAAGGAGGCGGGCCGCCCTCCTCGTGCCTGGCAAGCGCCCTCTCACGCCGATTGATGAAGAAGCTTTCCCAAGTCGGGCTGTAGTCGGGATGCCACTGGGGATTCCTCCGCTGCTCTGGCGTGAGCTCGAAGTAGTAGTGGTTCGTGATGGCCATCTCGCGCGCCACACCTAGAGGGACTGGAGGGACCGGTACGCCTCCGACGCTTAGCAACCAGCCGGTCGGGACGCGGTAGCCCGGCGGACAGGGGTAGTTCGAGGCGCAAAGCGCCTCCGCCTCCCGGGGGGTGAGAGATACGATGGAAGCCATGGGAGAGAATGATGAGGTTTGCAGATATGAGTCTAGATGTGATATGTAAATGGTGGCCAAGTCTACATATATATAGTGAAAAAATGGCGGGAAGATGAGGCGGAACCGGTGGAAAGCGCGGGAAGAAAATAGGCGGGAAGACAGAGGCAAACCTTTAGTACCGGTTGGTGGGTGCAACCGGTACTAAAGCTGTCGGCAGGATAAGGACGCCCTGCTCGATGAGATAAAGTATGTAGCGCACGACGCCCTGTCGGTGGGATAAGGACGCGTGGGTAACCTCTAGTACCGGTTGGTGGGTGCAACCGGTACTAAAGCTGTCGGCAGGATAATGACGCCCTGCTCGATGAGCTAAAGTGTGTAGCGCACGACGCCCTGTCGGTGGGATAAGGACGCGTGGGAAACATTTAGTACCGGCTGGTGGGTGCAACCGGTACTAAAGCTGTCGGCGGGATAAGGACGCCCTGCTCGATGAGCTAAAGTGTGTAGCGCACGACGCCCTGTCGGTGGGATAAGGACGCGTGGGAAATATTTAGTACCGGCTGGTGGGTGCAACCGGTACTAAAGCTGTCGGCGGGATAAGGACGCCCTGCTCGATGAGCTAAAGTGTGTAGCGCACGACGCCCTGTCGGTGGGATAAGGACGCATGGGAAACATTTAGTACCGGCTGGTGGGTGCAACCGGTACTAAAGCTGTCGGCAGGATAAGGACGCCCTGCTCGAACCGGTGCTAAAGATGGGGGGGGGCTAAATCTAGGGGAGGCTTATCTGGTGTTTGCCTTATCTGGGGTGGTTTCATCTGGGGGGAGGGGCGCTATATATAGCCCCTCCAGTGAGAGTAGAGAGAACAAAGAGAGAAGATGCAACGACCAAGAAGGAAAGAGCCTCTCCGGCGGAGTTTCTCGAAGATGTCTTAGATGGACGGCCGTCTTAGACATCTTCGGAAGCTCCGCCCGAGTAACTCTTCCCGCAAGCAAGTTAGGAGTCCCGCTCGCAAGCTGCTAGTATACACCCAACAAACAGAAGCTCTAGGGAGCTGGTATATAACCCGACGATGGCGACCTCGAAGGAAACAGCCTCTCCGGCGGAGTTTCTCGAAGATGTCTTAGATGGACGGCCGTCTTAGACATCTTCGGAAGCTCCGCCCGAGTAACTCTTCCCGCAAGCAAGCTAGGAGTCCCGCTCGCAAGCTGCTAGTATACACCCAACAAACAGAAGCTCCAGGGAGCTGGTATATAACCCGACGAGTTATGATCCTCGGGGAGCTGGTAAAAGTGATTTCCATATTGAGATACACAAGTTATGATCCCTATATCTAGCTAGTCTTCCGAGTTTTCTTCGTCTGTTTCCTTTCTTCGATCGCGACGCAACCATGGACAATCTTCATTATTTAAGATGATGCTTGGGTCAATTTTTACCTTGAAGGGTGGAATATCATCAAACTTATTATAATCTTCCTCGACATGTCTGTCTTGTCCTCTACTCCCACGATGTTTCTTTTTCCCGAAAGAACTATGTGCCGCTTTGGCTCAACGTATGATGTGTCCTCTTGCCTTTCTGTTCTTTTTTCGGTTTGCTAGACATGTCCTTCACATAAAAAACCTGAGCCACCTCACTGGCTAGGACGAATGGTTCGGTGTCGTACCCTAGATTCTTGAGATCCACCGTAGTCATTCCGTGCATCGCGGGTCTACCCGTACTCCGTCTTTCGGTTGAACCATTTGCACCGGAACAAAGGGACCTTGAAATTAGGTCCATAGTCAAGTTCCCATATCTCCTCTATGTACCCATAATATGTGACCTTGTTCCCATTGTCATCTTTTGCATCAAAGCGGACACCACTGTTTTGGTTGGTGCTCTTTTTGTCTTGGGCAAACGTGTAAAATGTGTTCCCATTAATCTCGTACCCTTGAAAAGTCGATATAGTCGAAGATGGTTGCTTGGCCAACAAGTACAGCTGCTCGTCATCAGTGACATTCATGAGACGTGTTTGCAACCAACCGCCGAAAGTCTTCATGTGTTCTCCAGCAATCCAATCTTCACGTTGCTCCAGGTATTTAGAGCATAAGATATCCTTGTGTTCCTCTTTGTACGGAGCCACCAAGATGGAATTATGTAGAACTGTGTAGTGTGCTTGAGTGAAAGAATGTCCGTCCATACACGTTCTTGATTTCTTTCCTAGCGTGCCTTTTCCACGCAGTCTCCCCTCATAGCGCGATTCAGGAACACCGATCGGCTTAAGGTCAGGAATAAAGTCAACACAAAACTCAATGACCTCCTCTGTTCCATAGCCCTTGGAGATGCTTCCTTCTGGCCTAGCACGGTTATGAACGTACTTCTTTAAGACTCCCATGAATCTCTCAAAGGGGAACATGTTGTGTAGAAATACAGGACCGAGAACGCCAATCTCTTCGACCAGGTGAACTAGGAGATGTGTCATAATATTGAAGAAGGATGGTGGGAACACCAACTCGAAGCTGACTAGACATTGGACCACATCCTTCGTAAATTTTGTAGAGTAAGTGGATTGATCACCTTCGAGAAATTGCATTGAGGAACGCACATAGCTTCACAATGGGTACTCGAACATTTTCCGGCGAAGCCCCTCAATGCAACCGGAAGTAATTGTGTCATAATCACGTGGCAGTCATGAGACTTTAGGTTTTGAAACTTTTTCTCCGACATGTTTATTATTCCCTTTATATTCGACGAGAAGCCGACGGGACCTTGATGCTACTCGGGACTTCAAAAAGATCTCCTTCTCCTCTTTGGTAAGAGCGTAGGCTGGCGGGACCTTGATACTTCTCTGGATTCAGGTTGTTTCCTTCGTGGATACTTTGCTGGTCCTGCCGTGCATCCGGTGTATCTTTTGTCTTCCCATACACGCCCAAGAAGTTTAGCAGGTTCACGCAAAGATTTTTCATCACGTGCATCACGTCGATTGCAGAGTGAACCTCTAAGAATTTCCAGTAGGGTAGCTCCCAAAATATCGACTTCTTCTTCCACATGGGTACGTGTCCGTCAACATCATGCGGAACAGATTGTCCGCCGGGACCCTTTCCAAAGACCACTTTTAAATCCTTGACCATATCATATATAACTTCCCAGTAGGGGCGGGTAGGCTTCGTTCGGTTATCCGCCTCACCTCCGAAATGCTTTCCTCTCTTTCTTACGCGATGTTGTTTTGGAAGAAATCGACGATGCCCAGGTACACATTCTTGTTTCCCAAATAATTATCAGTCCTCACCTAAACAGTGTGTGCATGCATTGTATCCCTTGTTTGACTGCCTGAAATGTTACCAAGAGCAGGCCAATCATTGATGGTTACAAATAACAACGCTCGTAGGTTAAATTCCTTTTGTTCGTGCTCATCCCACACAGGTACACCTTCGTCACGCCACAACTCTAAAAGTTCTTCAACCAATGGCCTCAGGTACACATCAATGTCGTTGCCGGGTTGCTTCGGGCCCTGGATGAGCACTGGAATCATAATGAACTTCCGCTTCATGCACAACCAAGGAGGAAGGTTATAGATACATAGAGTCACTGGCCAGGTGCTATGACTGGAGCTCTGCTCCCCGAAAGGATTAAAGCCATCTGTACTTAGACCAAATCTTAAGTTCCTTGCGTCATCTGAAAATGACTTGAACTCTCTGTCGATTTTTCTCCACCGCGACCCGTCGGCGGGGTGTCTCAAAGCATCACATCTTTCTTACGGTCCTCTTTGTGCCATCGCAACAACTTGGCATGCTCTTTGTTCTGGAACAAACGTTTCAACCGTGGTATTATAGGAGCATACCACATCACCTTCGCAGAACCCTCTTCACGGGGGTGGACTCACCCTCAACATCGCCAGTGGTCATCTCGCCTTTGATCTTATACCTCAATGCACTACATACCGGGCATGCATTCAAATTCTCGTACTCCCCGCGGTAGAGGATGCAGTCATTGATGCATGCATGTATCTTCTGCACCTCTAATCCTAGAGGGCAGACAACCTTCTTTGCTTCGTACGTGCTAGAGGGCAACACGTTCTCCCCTGGAAGCATCTTCTTTATTATTTTCAGCAATTTTTCAAATCCCTTGTCAGAAGTACCATTCTCTGCCTTCCACTGCAGCAATTCCAGCGTGGTACCCAGCTTTTTCTGACCATTTTCGCAATTTGGGTACAACAGTTTGTTGTGATCCTCTAACATTTTCTCCAACTTCAACCTCTCCTTTTCATTTCCGCAGTTCATCTTCGCATCAAGAATGGCCCGACCCAAATCGTCATCCGGATCATCAAAAATTGGCTCATCGAAAATGGGCTCTTCTTCAGCTTCGTCTTCCCCCATTCTACTATCACCGTGTTCAGTGAATAAGGGATAGTTGTCACTATCCCCTTCTTCTTCGTTGTCTTCCAATATAACCCCTCTTTCTCCGTGCTTGGTCCAACAATTATAGCTGGGCATGAAACCGTTCTCCAGCAGGTGGACGTGAAGGGTCTTCGAGGTAGAGTAATCCTTCATATTCTTACAGGAACTACATGGACAATACATGAAACCATTCGACCACCTGTTTGCCTCAGCCACGTTGAGAAAATAATGCATGCCATTAATGAACTCGGGATGGCACCGGTCACCGTACATCCATTGTCGACTCATCTGCATTTTATATGTATATCAAAAATCATTCAGTACACAACATCGTGGATATATGAGTGACCAACTTAATTAATATTCAAGTTCATCACATAAAACTAAATTTTTTTTATAAAAAAGAAGAGGCTCACCGAGGTTGTACGGTGCCGGATAGGGGACGACGCTAGCGATCGACGGCGGTGAGGACGGGGATGATACTAATTAAAACCTACAAAATATACCATAATTTCAGCTCAAATTGCATATAAAAAAATAAAATCCCTAACTTAGGCATTTCATCGAACACCTTGCTAGCACTAGAAAAATAGTACGAGTTAAAACTACCAAAGAAATGTGCTAAATTAGGAACACCGGAAGGAAGGATGATATTGCTAACCCTTGGATAGATGTATGCCCTTAATCTTGTTAAAATGGTGGAGAAAAAATAGATATTTTTTGGAGTGTGAGAGGTGCAAATTTTGTAGAAATGTGAGAGAGGAGAAAATAAGAGCAGGGCCAGGCTGTGCGCGCGATGTGAATAATATAGGGGCACCCTTTCGTACCGGTTCGTGTTAGGAACCGGTACCAAAGGTCCAGCCCTGGACCCACATGGGTCTGCCATTCGGGCGGAAGACTTTTCATACCGGTTCGTAACACGAACCGGTACGAAAGCCCCTCACGAACCGGTACAAATGCTCCTTGCCCGACTGGGCACACAAACCGGTATAAAACCCCCCTTTACTACCGGTTCGTAATAGAACCGGTACGAAAGCTCCAGACGGTTGCCCCTTTTTCTACTAGTGTCTCCTTCTTTGGTAACAGAGTAATAACACCAAAGTTCAATTTAAACAACTGTAACTCCCCTGAATGCAGTTGATAGAACATTGGCATTAAATCACCCTTGATAACTTCCCAGAAAGTTTAATAGAACTCAGCTGGGAAGCCATCAGGACCTGGAGATTTATTTAGCTTATGGTAGGTCCCCTATATACAACACTCTAGAATAACTTAAGTTGGGATCACGATAAACTGTGCTAGACCAACGGTTTTCTGGCATAGCTGCAGTTGTGGAGGAGGTAAAGAAGCCTCTCGGTTACCCGGCATCTCAAGTTGACATGTAGTACGAGATGGATATCACATAGGAGGTACTATTTGGTTTGTGGGTACATATTAGGAGTTTGTACCTAACACACATTTCCTAAGGTCTTCCAATCCCAAGGCCTATGTATCAAGAGGCTCACATGTTTGCATGTACAACATGGAAGGACGATGATAAGAGGCTGGAAAAAATGGTTCTACTTGCGATATCATTTTAGAGGGATGTTTGCAATATGGAGAGTTTCACGCCTTCACCAGTGCCATATATATAATTCCGAGGTACGAGTAGTAGGTTTACCACCCAATGCATTCAACTAAAATGAATTTTCCTTTGTTTTTTTGGTGAAATCTGGCAGTCGGTTTAATAAATTTACCATCTGACCCAATTTGAACGAAATTAAAGTGAGGATAGCCTCCATCTAAACGAAATTGAAGTGATGAAGCGATAGCCTCCAAATAAATTGATGTTAAGCCCAGACATCACTATGCTCTGGTCAAACAGTCAAGTATACCCCGTCTTCCCTAAGAGAAGTGTAGGTGTACGTGCATCGAAGATGGTCAACATGTCAACGGTCAACCACAGAAAGGTAAAGAAGCCTCATGTCCTCTAGCATGAAAAGCTAGCGTATGTGCCTGAGACCTCACTATACTCTGGTCAAACAACCACGTGAACCGGAGTCTTTCCTGAGAGAAGTGTAAGCGTATGTGACTGGTCGTAGTTCGTCAACATGTCAACATCAACCACCATAAGGTAAAGAAGCCTCATGTCAACCGAGCACACGCATCTGTTAGAAAAAACACACGTCCTACATGAGAAAGATCGTAACAACAGAAAAGAAAATTCACGCGCAAACATATCTATGAACTCTCATCATGGTGATGGTGTGTTTCATCGGTGGCCAAAATTATAACCAAAACTTAAGGCTCGGTCAATAGTGCTCGGCTAGCTTTAGAACAAACTCATCTTCAGCCATTTAATACAATTTTGTTTAAAAGAAAAATACTCTGGTTTATTTGTGCTACTTGTCTCGTTTGTTCATTCTTTCTTCTAACGGAATATAGTATTCCCCTAGCCGGGAAACAATTGGCAACCAAGACCTGTGGCAGGTACATCCCCTATATACAAAACTCTAGATTGGCTTAAGTTGGGATCACGATAAACTCTGCTAGATCGATGGTTCCCCTACGTAGTTGTTGCTGCGAGGGAGGTAAAGAAGCCTCGGTTACTCAGCATCTCAAATTGAGACGAAGTACAGAAGAGATGTCAGACAGGTGGTACCATTTGATTTGTGGGTACATAGTACGAGTTTGTACCTAATACAACTTCCCTAACGTCTTCCAATCCCAAGGCGTATGTATCAAGAGGCTCACATGTTTGCATGTACAACATGGAAGCATGAGGATAAGAGGCGGGGCAAAATGGTTCTACTCGCGATGGTGTTTTTGGAGTGATGTTAGCGATATGGAGAGCTTCAGTTAGAACCAGTGCCATATATAGATAGAATACCGAGCCACAAGTAGTAGGTTTGGCCACTCAATGCATTCAACTAAAGTGATTGTTTCCCCTTAGTTTCTCCGTGAAATCTGGTGGCTGGTTTAATAAATTTATCATCTCACCGAAGTTAAAAGAAATTAAAGTGAGATAGCTTCGGACTAAGCGAAATTAAAGTGAAGATATAGCCTCCAAATAAACTGATGTTAATCCTAGACCTAACTACACTCTGGTCAAACAGCCACGCATATCCAGTCTCCCCTTAGGGCATCTCCAGCGGCGCGACGCAAACGGTCCGTTTTGACCGAAAATGCGTCTGGCACCCTCTCCAGCGGCGCGACACAAAATGACCGGGTCGTCCGCGGAGACGCAAACCTGGCCCAAATATGCGTCAGGTTTGCGTCTCTACGGACGCTGCGCGGACACGCAAAGTGTCCGCTCGCGTCTTTACCAGGCCCGCCTGGCAGCGAGTCTGCACCGAGGGCACCGCTTCGGCGGTCAGCGCTTCCGCGTCTGCGACGCAGTCTTCGCCATCAATGGCGCCGCTGCCTGTTCTGCGCGCGCACTGGCGGGCGGCGACTGGGCTTCTGCGCCGCCTTCAATGGCATCGTATCCCGCGCGCGGCCGCCCTTAAAAGTCCACCGGCCGCGTCGCTTCTTCGCCCACACCACACCTCCACTCGCACCACCACCGCTGCAGCGCCATGGGGAAGAAAAACAACTTCGAGGCCTCCGGCAGCGGCACCAAGAAGATCCCGCTCCCCGTCACGGTGGGGAGGCTCATGCACGGCAAATGGATGTCGTGCGACGACGCCTGGTTCAGCGTACAGCTGCCTGGCGGCTGGCGGCTCAGCTGCCGCCGGGTGCTCACCCCTCCAGTACCTGCGCGTGAGCTTGATCGAACCGCGGAGATCCGCCGAAGGAGGCGGTATCTGCCTGCGGACCTCCGCGCCGATCCGGCGTACGCCATTGACTCGGAGCTTTGGCGTACGTACCTGTCCACGGAGACGGACAGGAGACGAAGGGCAGGCTTCATGGGCGACAGGGATTATCCCTTCGGCCCTGCACCGCCGGCTCGTCGACAGCAGGCGCCGACGGGACGTCAGCAGACGCAGCACAACGACGCCGACGACCGCGAGGACGACGACTACGTCGAGGCGCTCGCGTACCATAGCGAGGAGGTGAAGGACGACAGCGACGACTACGTCGCTGTCGTCTTCCACGAATGGCAGTAGGCCATGGCGGAGGGCCGGAACTTCGACTTCCCGGAGAACATGACGGACGACGAGATGGCGAAGGTCGCCATCCTCGTCTCCGAGTACGACGCGCCTGTGCAGCCGCCGCTGCCCCGCTACGCCACCGCCGTCATGCCGCCGGGCCTGTCGGCGGATGAAGCACTTCGACAGGCGCTCCTGGAGTCGGCGGCGCCTCCTCCACCGCCGCCACAGCCTTATCCCTGGGCGCCTCCTCCACCGCCGCCACAGCCTTATGTCTGGGCGCCTCAACCGCCGCCACAGCCGCAGCCCTGGGCGCCTCCACCGCCGCAGCCTCCTCAACCTCGAGCACCGGCGGTGCGCCCGGCGTACGCTCCCCGGCTGGCTACTGGCTGTGGGCCATACCGGAGCTCATCGTGGTCGACAGCGACGAGGAGTAGCACTGCAACGATGAGCAGCAGTAGGCGTTTAGGTTTTTTTTAATGTTTTAAGTATGTAAATTATGTTTCATGTTTAAAAACAATGATTCGTCCTAAAAAATGCGTCGTGCCGCTGAAGCACCCCCAACGCAAACGGACGCGCGGTCGATTTCGACCAAAAGGACCGACGCAAACGGCTGCGCACGGACCCAGATTTTTTTTTTTAAGTTGCTCACCACATACGCACGGACCCAGATTCACCCGGCCAAACAAGGCAGCACAGAAAAGAGCACGAAAACGCGCGCCACGCGAAACCGCGAGGAGTAACTTGCACGCCACCGCGTGCGTCACGACCTCGCTCGCTCGCTGGTTCCGTTCCTGTCTCGGCTCTCCTCCGCGCGCGTCCACGAATATTCTGGACTCCTCCAGCGCACGGAACCGCCATGCCCAAACCTTCCTTTCCCCTTCATGATTCGCCGTATATAACCCGGGCTCCCTTCTCTCTCTCTCCCTTCATCACCAATCCAAGCAAGAAACCAAAGCAATCGATTCTTCGAAGCAAGCAAACTCAGTGAGCGTGCAAGAAAGCGTCGGCTACACCGCAGTTGTTGGAGAGGAATCAGTCGGTCATGGACAAGGTGCTGGCCTTCTCCATCCTCAGCGCCTCGCCGGCCGACGTCACCCCCGGCTCCAACGCCACCGGCGGCAGCTGGGCCCGGCTGTCGTGGCGGGGCGTGAAGCTGCAGGACGCCCAGGCGGGGCAGCAGGCCGGTCAGACGGCGGAGGCAGAGCAGCAGCAGCTGGGCAGAAAGGGGAAAGCGCAGTCGCAGGAGACAAGGCGGCCGCGGTTCGCGCCGGAGTTCGACGGGATCGACTGCTTCGAGACCATCGTCTGGCGCTAGGGAACAAATCGCGAGTTGCTACCGTGATCATGCATGCCGTGGGACGATTCTTTTGAACTCCTTTCGCCGGGAAAAAAAGGCGTCTTCTTTGGTTGTTTGTTGACTTGTGTTTTTAACTGCGACCACAGGTTGTACAGATTATACCGGTGTTACCTGTATAAGTGTAACCAATTCTTTTCTTTAATTTGTATAAGCTAATGGACTTCGCGTCAACATTAGTTCCGGCGGCATGATTGCTTCTGCCTTTGTTTTGCTTGTGGAGCTCAATCTTTTTGGCTGAGTGAGTGGGCAAGCCTCGATGAAGGCAAACAAATCCACAATGGATGCCCCCAAGCCAAGTCCAAGTGGGCTTGGATGATCAATAATGCGGGTGTCGTGTTCGCGGGTGTGCTGGTGAAGTGTTTGCGTCGGCTTTGGCCTCGTCGTTACACCCTCAATTCTTCTTGTGCTAGCGTGGTGAGGAGCTCAGAATTACAGACTTGATCGTTTGTTGTTTTGTCTAAACTACTCGGAAGAATTCAACCTCATTCTCCTCTGATGAGAGAAACACGCTCAAATCCTGTTCAAATCTCTCGTGCAGATGATTCTTAAGACAGCTCGTTGATACAAGGTGGCATGCCGCGTCGCTCCCGCGAGCGACCGGGGGGAAACCCTAGCGCCGCCACTCGCCCCCCACCTCCTCCCCCCCCCCCCCCTCCTCGCCGCCGCCGGGGCGCGCTGGCGGGCAAACCCCGGTCGGCGTCGGCGGCGGCGGGCCCCTTTCTCCCCGCTACGGGTGGTGGCGGCGCGGGCGGCCGGCCTCGAGCGGCGGCGGCGCGCTAGCGTGGGCGTGGCGGCGCGGTGGCGGCGCGGTGGCGGCCACCGGCGGCGGAGCTGCAGGGGGCTGTGCGCCGCGTGGAGGGCCTCGAGGTGCTGCTTTGGGCGCTCGCGACGGTGGCGTCCGGCTGCTTCCGGGGTTTGGCTGCGCCGAATCTCGCTGCTGCGGTGGTTGCCGTCTCCTGCGTTGGTGGCAGGGCGACGGCCCCCCAGGCTCCGACGTTCGTCCGTCTCGGCGGCAGCGGACGTGAGTTGGCCTCCTCGCTGGCCGGCGTGGTGTTGGGCGGCGGCGAGGCTGCTTGCGGGGTGTCGGCCACTTGTGATCGGACTCACGGCGGCGCAGTGAAGCTTCTGCTTCCTGGCGGGCAAGGTGGCCTCCGGGCGGCGCTTTGGCGGCTCTTGGCGGCGGGCGTCGGCGGAGGGAGCGGCTGCAGGGCGGCGCTTCAGTTCAGGCCAGAGCTAGGCCTGCCGCGGGCCAGGCGGGCCCATGGTGGGTGGCGTCTCGGCCTTCCGGTTCGGCTTCTCTGTGGCGGTGGTTGTCGTTGCCTGCCTCGGTGGCAGTGTGGCACCATCCCCTAGGCCCGCTGGCCGGCGTGGTGTCGGGCGGCGTGTGCCTGCTTGCGATGTGCCGGTTTCTGGCCAGTGGCGTGGCTGCGAGGGTCGTCGCCTCTTTCTCAGCCATCAGCCTGCAGCTGTTCGCCACTGGGGCTGACAAGTGCCATGGTTCCGCAGTGGCGGCCATGGTGGTGACGCGCTTCCCACGCGGGAAGCCGTCGTGGTTGGGTGTGGAGCCCCTCTGTCTTGCCATCAGTTTCAGAGGACGCTGCTTCCGTCTGTGCTGGTGTGCCCCATGGTGATGCAGATGGCGGCCATGGGTGCGGTCTCCTCTCCGTTGCGAGGTGAGCCGTGGCAGTAGTGGTGGTGGCATCTTCTTGCCGGTTGCTTGGCTCCGGTGTCGGGTTCTTGGTGGGGTTCTTTGGCGCGCGGTGGGTTCTCCATGCGTGAGTAATCTATGGGTGTCTCTGCCTTCGATGCCCTTCGACTTCAGCCGGTGGCACACAGGCGCCGTGGCGTCGTCTCGGCCGCGCGCGACCTTTCGGCCACACCCTCGACACAGGTGGTGTCGGTGCGTAGTGTGGTCTCGGATGCGCGCTGCCCTTCGATTACGTCGATGGTGCAGTGCCGGTGCTGGGTCTCGGCGGACCAAGGCCGTTCGACTACTCCGGCGAGTCCTCGAGCTGGGTTGTCCCTCCTTCATGTCCTTGGGGCTCTTCCTCGCGATTGATGTGTCTGGGTCGCGATGAGAATTCTCATCGGTCAACCATCCCCAGGTTGAGGGGTGGCCACTTTGTTTTTCTCTCCTTAGTCTTGTGTGTTGGTGGTGTGCGTTTTTTCATTTCTTCTTCTCCCTCGTAACCTCCGTGTACTCTGGTTCATTTGAACCCATCTTGTTGTGGATATACTTCATGGGTGTACCATCGACAGTGCCTAGATCCGGCAAGCCCGGGTGGCCCATAGATGGTGATGTGGCATGTGGCCCGTCGGGCGGCCCAGTTGCTGTTGATCCTAAAGGATGAAGTCCAGCCCAGGATAGGGAAGCCGGATCCCAACCGACCATCGGAGGAAGTCGGATCCGTGAAGGTCCATGTGTAACTCGGATCCTTGGAGGCCCATATGGAACCCGGATCCAGTACGACGTAGGGAGGAAGGCAGATCCTTGACGTACACGGCAAGACATTGTACCGTAGTTAGGCGACCTGTAATCCGGCTAGGACTCTCCATGTAAACCCTAGATCCGTGCGCCTTTATAAGCCGGATCCTGGGAGCCTTAGAGGCAAGTCCACGTTCACGTCCAGAACAACTCATTGTAACAACGCGAAAGCGCCCAGATAATACCAGACAAGCAGCAGTAGGCCCTGTCATCGAGCAGGTGTTCCGAAGCTGGGTAAATCGCGTACCACCGTCCCGAGTGCTCTCCGCCCTATGGCCCCTACTTCTTCTCCCCCTCGTGAGGATCCCTCCTCCGAGGTACCGTCGAATAGGCAACGACACATCTTGTAGAGGCTGCAAAGCTTCATAGGCAACTTGGCTGAATATATGTTCAGGCTGGCTCACGCCGCCGTAGTTACAATCAAAAAAAAAAATACAAGGTGGCATGCCTCGTTGATTCAGTGGACACGATGGTGCTAAGACACGACACTAGATTCATGGAGTAGTGATGGTATATTTTCCGATGTCTCTAAATCCCAGATGCTTGTGCTTCCTTTCACTTCTCCCTTCATGCGGTTCCTAGTCACTGGTGGAAAAAGGGCCTTTGGTCGCGGTTCGCAACTGCCATTAGTCGTGGTTGCGCAACCGCGACCAAATAAGCGCGACTAAAGGCCCCCCACTTTAGTCGCGGTTGCTTCAGAACTTGCTTCAGAACCGCGACTAAAGGCCCGTCCACGTGGGCGCCAGGCGGCCGTCGGGGCGGAGGACCTTTAGTCGCGGTTCTTCTGGCCAACCGCGACTAAAGGCCGCCCGCAGGTTTAGGGTTTTAGCCCCCCTAAACCTGCCCCCCCTAAACCTGTTTTCTGTTTAATTTGTATTGTTTTATTTCTTTTCTGCTTTATTTTAATTTTGAAGGAGTTTCACATATTCTACGGTACTACATACATGCATATGAATGTACAATTTCAAACAAATTTGAAATTAGAACCAAAAAGAATTCAAGAGGAATATATATTCAATATCATCGGATGACCATATACAATTTTGACCAAGTTTCCATACATAATTTAACGCATATAAAGTTCTAAGTCCTCGTAATGGTGTTCTCCTTTAGGATGGAGGACTTCCCTCCTGAACCATCCAGCTAGTTCCTCTTGAAGTGGTAGGAAGCGAGCTTCTGGACTAAGCATCATCCGGAGGCTATTCCTCTGAGCATTGGTATCACTCGGAACCCATGTTTTGCAGAGCTCAATTCTTTTTGGTGAGTGAGTAGGCAAGCCGCAAGCCTCGATGAACACAAACAAATCCAGAATGGACGCCCACAAACCAAGTCCAAGTGGGCTTTGATGATCAATAATGCAGGTGTCGTGTTCGCGGTTGTGCTGGTAAAGTGTTCGTACCGGCTTTAGTCTCGTCATTACACACATGATTGTTAGGTTGATCTCCACCATGTTCGAGCCCAACGGCTCGACGTGCCCTTTAACCGCGTCTTGATCGGAGGTGCCCAACCGTTCACCGGTTGGTGGGCCCCTGTCTCCTGCACTATATAGAGTGGTGGCGGCCGGTGGCACTCGGTACGAGGTTGCCCTGAGCTGCCACTCGCCCCACCAGACGACCCACCGATTAGGCTTAGTGCAGTGCCGACGGGAAGATCCGCCACCACCACTTCCCCACCCGCCGCCGCCACCATGCCTGCGTCGACGGGATCCACCTCCACAGGAGAAGATAAACATCACATCATTCGCAGTATCTCTCTCTCCCTCTCACAGTACATGAACATATCTTTTAGAGAGATAGTACTACAGACGTTGATCTACTTCTAGTTAATCTTAGAGATTAAACATTGGTATCAGAGAGAGTGCTAGTGTGTAGATCTCGTGTTTTTACGGGTAGAAAAGAAAGCAAAAGGTAAACCCTAGTGCATCCCCGAAACCCTAGATCTGCAAGGGTTTCTGGTTTGTTTTTCTTCTGTTTTTCGGGTACATAGGATGAACTAGAAACCCTAAACCTACCCAAACAAAGAGGGGAAAGAAAGCTCACCGGGCAGAGCCTCGGAACGCCAGCAAAGAAATCGAAACCTGCTGCTGCTGCCGGCCAAACAGCACCGCCTCTGCGCCGCTTGACGGCAATGCACCCACCCTCGGGTGCATGCGCCGCCGGCAAGAGGGGCAAGGGGGCGCCGCCGCGTCCGCTTTTCGCCGCCATGAACTCGTCGTGGTTTTTAGGTGGGAGGATGAAGAGAAAATAAAATGGGGAATAGAAAAGAAAGGGGAGGGGCTCGTTCCCCGGCCACCTGCTGCGCGCGAGCGCGATGGGCTGTCTCCCAGTCGCCAGAGAGGTTGCAAAGGACAAAGGGGAAGGGGCTACGAGCTCTGCCCGTCGCTGGCGAGCTGCCGGGCACGCGCTCGCGAGAAGCTGCCGGTCGGCGCCGCCGCCAAAAGAGAGAGACAGAGAGCCGGTGCGGGGAAAATGGAGGCTAGGGTTAGGGTTCAACCCGAACCGAACCCCTTTTATGCGACCGTTTTCGGTGCGTAACCGTCGGATCCCATCCGACGGCGTAGGGTCGAGCGGGCGTGGTGAGCCAGGCCTGGGCCGCATAACAGGCCAGTGGAGGGCCGCAGGCTGTGCCCAGGAGGCCGCAAAGTGCTTGCGCACAGTTAATGTGGGCGTACTAGCTTCCTTGTGATGTTGGGAACCCCAAGAGGAAGGTATGATGTGTACAGCGCCAAGTTTTCCCTCAGTAAGAAACCAAGGTTTATCGAACCAGTAGGAGCCAAGAAGCACGTTGAAGGTTGATGGTGGCGAGATGTAGTGCGGCGCAACATCAGGGATTCCGGCGCCAACGTGGAACCTGCACAACACAACCAAAGTACTTTGCCCCAACGAAACAGTGAGGTTGTCAATCTCACCGGCTTGCTGTAACAAAGGATTAGATGTATAGTGTGGATGATGATTGTTTGCAGAGAACAGTAAAACAAGTATTGCAGTAGATTGTATTTGATGTAAAAGAATGGATCGGGGTCCACAGTTCACTAGAGGTGTCTCTCCCATAAGAAATAGCATATTGGGTAAACAAATTACAGTTGGGCAATTGACAAATAGAGAGGGCATGACAATGCACATACATGACATGATGAGTATTGTGAGATTCAATTGGGCATTACGACAAAGTACATAGACCGCTATCCAGTATGCATCTATGCCTAAAAAGTCCACTTTCAGGTTATCATCCGAACCCCTTCCAGTATTAAGTTGCAAACAACAGACAATTGCATTAAGTATGGTGCGTAATGTAATCAATAACTACATCCTCGGACATAGCATCAATGTTTTATCCCTAGTGGCAACAGCACATCCACAACCTTAGAACTTTCTGTCACTGTCCCAGATTTAATGGAGGCATGAACCCACTATCGAGCATAAATACTCCCTCTTGGAGTTAAGAGTAAAAACTTGGCCAGAGCCTCTACTAATAACGGAGAGCATGCAAGATCATAAACAACACATATGACAATAGATTGATAATCAACATAACATAGTATTCTCTATCCATCGGATCCCAACAAACGCACATGTAGCTTTACAGATAGATGATCTTGATCATGATAGGTAGCTCACAAGATCAGACAATGAAGCACAATGGGGAGAAGACAACCATCTAGCTACTGCTATGGACCCATAGTCCAGAGGTGAACTACTCACACATCAATCCGGAGGCGACCATGGCGGTGTAGAGTCCTCCGGGAGATGATTCCCCTCTCCGGCAGGGTGCCGGAGGCGATCTCCTGAATCCCCCGAGATGGGATTGGCGGTGGCGGCGTCTCTGGAAGGTTTTCCGTATCGTGGCTCTCGGTACTGGGGGTTTCGCGACGAAGGCTTTAAGTAGGCGGAAGGGCGGAGTCGGAGGCCTGACAGGGGGCCACACACTAGGGCGGCGCGGGCCCCCCTTGGCCGCGCCGCCTTATTGTGTCGGCGCCCCGTGGCCCCACTTCGTCTCTCCCTCGGACTTCTGGAAGCTTCGTGGAAAAATAGGCCCCTGGGCGTTGATTTCGTCCAATTCCGAGAATATTTCCTTACTAGGATTTCTGA
Organism: Lolium perenne; assembly: GCF_019359855.2. Taxonomy (NCBI): domain Eukaryota; kingdom Viridiplantae; phylum Streptophyta; class Magnoliopsida; order Poales; family Poaceae; genus Lolium; species Lolium perenne. The sequence goes on along the minus strand of NC_067250.2, from coordinate 11,043,325 downwards.
AACCAAAAACAGCAGAAAACAACAACTGGCTCTTCGGCATCTCGTTAATAGGTTAGTGCCGGAAAATGCATAATAATGACATATAATGTGTATAAAACATGTGAGTATCATCATAAAAGTAGCATGGAACATAAGAAATTATAGATACGTTTGAGACGTATCAAGCATCCCCAAGCTTAGTTCCTACTCGTCCCGAGTAGGTAAACGATAACAAAGATAATTTCTTAGTGACAATGCTACCAACATAATCTTGATCAATACTATTGTAAGCACATGTAATGAATGCATCGATTTGAAACAATGGTAAATGACATGAGTAAACAATTGAATCATAAAGCAAAGACTTTTCATGAATAGTACTTCAAGACAAGCATCAATAAGTCTTGCATAAGAGTTAACTCATAAAGCAATAGTTTCATAGTAAAGGTATTGAAGCAACACAAAGGAAGATTAAGTTTCAGCGGTTGCTTTCAACTTATAACATGTATATCTCATGGATATTGTCAATGTAAAGTAATATAACAAGTGCAATATGCAAGTATGTAGGAATCAATGCACAGTTCACACAAGTGTTTGCTTCTTGAGGTGGAGAGAGATAGGTGAACTGACTCAACATAAAAGTAAAAGAATGGTCCTTCAAAGAGGAAAGCATCGATTGCTATATTTGTGCTAGAGCTTTGGTTTTTAAAATAAGAAACAATTTTGTCAACGGTAGTAATAAAGCATATGAGTTATGTAAATTATATCCTACAAGTTGCAAGCCTCATGCATAGTATACTAATAGTGCCCGCACCTTGTCCTAATTAGCTTGGATTACCGGGATTATCATCGCAATGCACATGTTTTAACCAAGTGTCACAAAGGGGTACCTCTATGCCGTCTGTACAAAGGTCTAAGGAGAAAGCTCGCGTTGGATTCCTCGCTTTTGATTATTCTCAACTTAGACATCCATACCGGGACAACATAGACAACAGATAATGGACTCCTCTTTAATGCATAAGCATGTAGCAACAGTTAATGTTCTCATATGAGATTGAGGATATATGTCCAAAACTGAAACTTCCACCATGGATCATGGCTTTAGTTAGCGGCCCAATGTTCTTCTCTAATATTATGCATGCTCTAACCATTAAATGAGTGGTAAATCTCCCTTACTTCAGACAAGACGAACATGCATAGCAACTCACATGATATTCAACAAAGAGTAGTTGATGGCGTCCCCAGGAACATGGTTACCGCACAACAAGCAACTTAATAAGAGATAAAGTGCATAAGTACATATTCAATATCACAATAGTTTTTAAGCTATTTGTCCCATGAGCTATATATTGCAAAGGTAGAGGATAGAAATTTTAAAGGTAGCACTCAAGCAATTTACTTTGGAATGGCGGAGAAATACCATGTGGTAGGTAGGTATGGTGGACACAAATGGCATAGTGGTTGGCTCAAGGATTTTGGATGCTGTTGGCGTCAGAAACCCACCGGCGAGCAGCGACGGGCAACACAGTAGAGCCGGGAACAACCTAGGGCTGCGGCTGGCCCTGGTCCCTCCGAGCGACGGCCCGCAAGGTCTTCTGGAACGCACGCGCCGATGCTGGTGCAAGGGCGTGCCACCTGACCGTATACCTGGTCAGGAAGGTGATGGATGATGCCTCGCTTAGTTTCCTGCATGGCATACACGTAAACATTAAATACGAGCCTCGATCGGCTCTCAGGTTATCCTGCGAATCGGCTCAAAGAGCCGATACACCCATGATTCGTACGAGGTGTACGAATATATGGTGGTCCTGCTTGATCGAAATAAAGCTAAAACGATCTACTACGATTTAGGGTTTTCACCGCATAATCGGAACATCCTACTCGTGATTGAGCCTCGCGGCCACGCACGGTGATCGTAAGCCGACCCTAGACAAGGCCTAAAAACCAACACAAGGTTGATCCTCAGAACATCCTGTCTAGGGCTAGCAAACTACGCCCTACGCGCCACTGGATCCTTCAACCCGTTTGTAAGGCCTAACGATGCAGATATTAAACTAATCCTTGCAGAACAAGGAGCAATCATGACGGATCGGATCTACTGAATAACGATCAAGCGGGGTGCCGCCCCTACACCTAAGATAGGTGTAAGGGCGGCTAGACGTCTCAGGGTCGCACGACGATAGCATATGATACGAAGAACAATGCTAACCCTAACACATCTAAGATAACTACGTTGCTCGCCATCAAAAAGGCTTCAGCACGAGCCACGCATGGATACGAATAAACTTGTACTGCCTAGATCGCAAGAAGCGATCTAGGCAGCATGATGCTTACCCGGAAGAAACCCTCGAGTTGGGGGAGTTGGCGATGCGCCGAGATTGGTTTGTGGTGAACGTTGGTTGTTGTTTATTTCGTAAACCCTAGATACATATTTATAGTCTGTAGACTTTCTAACGTGGGAATAATCCCAACCGGGCACGGTTCCAACTCTAACTAACCCACACGTATCCTACTATGTTACAGATACAAGGGCAAACTTGCCCAAACTGGCTATTCAAGGCCGATTCACATACATCCTTCAAAATATAATCTTCAAGCCCATCTTGATCGCGGCCCACCTCTGACTTGGTCAAATTCTGGTGATAACACATGCCTCCCTGGTTTTGGAATTGATAATTCCAAAATCACTCTGTCTCTCCTTCGTTGGGTCATGTCGTAGCAGAGCAGAACCGTTGCATTATCTTTTATCATGATGCCTGGCCTTCTCAACTTCTCCGTACGATCTGACAACTCTTCGGCACCACTTCCCTGGAAATCGATGCGGCATTAGGCCCCCACTAGGTCCCCTTTATTTAACTGCGCCAAACAGTTCGCCTCTTCATCCATCTGCTCTGTTCCGGACCATCGGCACCAAAAAACCCTCCTCCACCATGGACTCTTCTTCCTCCTCTGCCTCGTCAGTCCTTTCCTCCCAATCTTCTTCCTCGAGTGAGCTGGAGTGGGACTTCGACTATGTACCAGACGGCCCACCCGAGGTCCTTGTCTGGTCAGATGGCGATATGCCCCTGACCGACGGGGAAGACGACCTTCAGTTCCTCATTGACGGGGAACTGGTAGCGGAGAGTGAAGACGACCTCCTCTCCTGGGGCAACTTCAACCCTCCTCACGAAGAGGAGGAAAAAGAAGAAGACGAGGAGGATGATGCCCCTTCTAACGAAGAGGAGGAAGAAGACGACACCTCGTCTGACGAGCCGCCAGCGAAGCGCTTCCGCGGCTGGGCCTGGTCGGATGACGACGAAGACGATGATGATGACGAGAAGGAGGAAGCCCCGGCCGAGGGCTGGGGCAACAGCGACGAAGACCTCTCCGGAAGCAGCGCCGACGGCAGCTACGATGCCGACAGCGAGGACAGCGAGGATTAGCAGAATAGGATTAGTAACATTCAAGCAATCGGCTCTTCTTTTGTTCCCCTTTTCTTGAGCAATCGGCTCTTCAGTGTAAAAATCCTCCTTTTATTAATGAAGAAGTATTTCTAATCAACTCTTTGCCGACAGTCAAAGTCAAACAATCCCCGAAAAAAAAGCCGATGGCATCGCATCGGTCCCTATCATAAAAACACGCGTAAGGCCAGCCCAGCTGCCCTACCAAACGGTAACCTACGACCTCCGTCTGAGATAGCAAACTCAGATCCCCAAATCGCCGCCTGGGCAGTCCAACTTACGACCATCCGCATCCCAGATCTTGACCGTGCTGCCCCAGTTCTTCAGCGCCTCCAATGGCGGAATCATCCAATACCAACGCCATGGTCTCTGGTCTGAAGGTAATCTTTAACCTCCTCTCGTCATTCGAATCACTGTTAGGATTAATGGCAAACACCTGAATTAATGTCTATTCCATTATTGATCTTAGGTTTCAGACATCCTACTGCCGCATCCTTCCCTCGCAAATTCTATGTGCCTCGGTCCCCGCTCTTCCGAGAGCTCCGCTCTCTTAATTTCATGCGAGGCTAACAGAATCCCCTTCGTGACCCAGAGCCTAGATCTGTCTTCCTGGGCCGACTGCTTGCGAGCCTGGCCTAATCCTCCTGAGGGTTGGGTGGCATGGTACAACAGAGTATCCAAAACCCACTATGCCACCTGGGAAGCCATAGGGATAGCCGATGCCTTGTCATTATCGTTGTCTCCCCTTGAAAAGAATGAAAACATTCTGAAAACCATCGGCTACTTCTGGTCCGATGCATTGAACTGCTTTATGTTTGGCCATGGCCCTATGACGCCAACTCTGCTGGATGTAGCCATGATCACAGGCCTAGACATTGCATCCCCAAGCCCTTCTGCGTTCAAGCTGCCGAAAGTTCCTTTCACCCTTTCCTCTAAAAAAGAATGTACCAGCTGGGGTGCCTACCTCAATCGTTACATGAAAACCAAAGGCCCTGTGATAGAGAGAGAACACACAGCCTTTCTGAACTTCTGGTTGGAGCACTTCATATTCTGTGGCCCATCACTCGCCCCTACCAAGAACTACCTCTCCCTGGCCTATGAACTGGCCAAAGGCACCCAACTTGGTCTCGGCAAACTATTTCTTGGAGAGGTCTATCGATCTCGTCAATTGATGTCTGTCAAGCTGTTCTCTCAGAGGACAGTTAAAACTGGAGGTCCCTGGTGGTTTATTCAGTTATGGGCTCAACTGTACTTTCAGAACCAGATCCCAGACTTCCCACCTTTGGCCACCTGCACCTTCCCGGATGTTAATGGAAAGGAGATCCGATGTACCAGCTATGGCCAAGCTTTGTATGGTCTCCCAGGCAGCAGGCTAATCCCAAAAGAAGCAGCAGGGTGGTTCAAGATTTTCTTCCAAGGTTTGGACAACCCTCTGTTCTTTCCTTACACTGAATCGGAGAACTTTGAGAACCCGGTCTCCTTCCGATTGGATAACTTTGCCGATGACGCTAGCACTCGGCATCTGTACTCTATCATGCTTCGCCCTTGCTTTCTCCCAGTTGGCATGAGTACCTCAAACCGGATTATCAAGCCTGGCTATGAATCTTACCAACCAGTAGTAGTAGCCCGACAGCTTGGTCTTGGGCAAGTGCCTCCACACTTCTTCCTACACCACCTGACAGCAAGCAGAGCTGAACTGCCTGACATCCTCACTGGCCAAAGGTGCTATACTTTCTTTGACGATCTGGCCATCCCGATTCCCCACAACCTCCGTTTCACCTTCACTACTAATGGTTTCGAGACTTGGTGGCTCATGTGGAAGACCCATGCCTTCAGAAGAGCTCTAGGACCGCTGCTGAGACAGCTCGATGCCGAATATGATGTTCCTGCAGACCAGGTACCCTTTCCCATAAATTTCACAATGGCTTACGGTAATTATTTGTATCCTGACTCCGTTTCCTGGCAGCAACAAGACGGCCCAGATCCCACACAAGCCGATGGTTCCCCCTTCGTATTCCTTCCTCCGGCTCCAGTGGTTCTCTTCTGTCAGAGCTCGCTGCTACCCAGGAAAGAGCTGTTGACGTGGGAGTTGTAGCTTCCTTGTGACGGTAAAGCACTCGTCCGTTGGGAACCCCAAGAGGAAGGTATGATGTGTACAGCAGCAAGTTTTCCCTCAGTAAGAAACCAAGGTTTATCGAACCAGTAGGAGCCAAGAAGCACGTTGAAGGTTGTTGGTGACGGAGTGTAGTGCGGCGCAACACCAGGGATTCCGGCGCCAACGTGGAACCTGCACAACACAACCAAAGTACTTTGCCCCAACGAAACAGTGAGGTTGTCAATCTCACCGGCTTGCTGTAACAAAGGATTAGATGTATAGTGTGGATGATGATTGTTTGCAGAGAACAGTAAAACAAGTATTGCAGTAGATTGTATTTGATGTAAAATAATGGACCGGGGTCCACAGTTCACTAGAGGTGTCTCTCCCATAAGAAATAGCATATTGGGTAAACAAATTACAGTTGGGCAATTGTCAAATAGAGAGGGCATGACAATGCACATACATGACATGATGAGTATTGTGAGATTTAATTGGGCATTACGACAAAGTACATAGACCGCTATCCAGCATGCATCTATGCCTAAAAAGTCCACTTTCAGGTTATCATCCGAACCCCTTCCGGTATTAAGTTGTAAACAACAGACAATTGCATTAAGTATGGTGCGTAATGTAATCAATAACTATATCCTCGAACATAGCATCAATGTTTTATCCCTAGTGGCAACAGCACATCCATAATCTTAGAGGTTGCTGTCACTCCCCCAGATTCACGGAGACATGAACCCACTATCGAGCATAAATACTCCCTCTTGGAGTTACAAGCAATGACTTGGCCTGAGCCTCTACTAGCAACGGAGAGCATGCAAGATCATAAACAACACATAGATAGATTGATAATCAACATAACATAGTATTCTCTATTCATCGGATCCCAACAAACACACATGTAGCATTACAAATAGATGATCTTGATCATGATAGGCAGCTCACAAGATCAGACAATGAAGCACAATGGGGAGAAGACAACCATCTAGCTACTGCTATGGACCCATAGTCCAGGGGTGAACTACTCACTCATCAATCCGGAGGCGACCATGGCGGTGTAGAGTCCTCCGGGAGATGATTCCCCTCTCCGGCAGGGTGCCGGAGGTGATCTCCAGAATCCCCCGAGATGGGATTGGCGGCGGCGGCGTCTCAGTATGTTTTCTCGTATCGTGGCTCTCGGTACTGGGGGTTTCTCGACGAGGGCTATAAGTAGGCGGAGGAGATAGGTCAGGGGGGTGCCCGAGGGGCCCACACCATAGGTCGGCGCGGCCAGGGCCTGGGCCGCGCCGCCCTATGGTTTGGCCACCTCGTGGCCCCACTTCGTCTCCCCCTCGGACTTCTGGAAGCTTCGTCCAAAAATAGGACCCTGGGCGTTGATTTCGTCCAATTCCGAGAATATTTCCTTACTAGGATTTCTGAAACCAAAAACAGCAGAAAACAGCAACTGGCTCTTCGGCATCTCGTTAATAGGTTAGTGCCGGAAAATGCATAATAATGACATATAATGTGTATAAAACATGTGAGTATCATCATAAAAGTAGCATGGAACATAAGAAATTATAGATACGTTTGAGACGTATCAAGCATCCCCAAGCTTAGTTCCTACTCGTCCCGAGTAGGTAAACGATAACAAAGATAATTTCTTAAGTGACAATGCTACCAACATAATCTTGATCATACTATTGTAAGCACATGTAATGAATGCAGCGATCAAAACAATGGTAAATGACATGAGTAAACAACTGAATCATAAAGCAAAGACTTTTTATGAATAGTACTTAAAGACAAGCATCAATAAGTCTTGCATAAGAGTTAACTCATAAAGCAATAATTCAAAGTAGGAAGCATTGAAGCAACACAAAGGAAGATTAAGTTTCAGCGGTTGCTTTCAACTTGTAACATGTATGTCTCATGGATATTGTCAACATAGAGTAATATAACAAGTGCAATATGCAAGTATGTAGGAATCAATGCACAGTTCACACAAGTGTTTGCTTCTTAAGATAGAGAGAAATAGGTGAACTGACTCAACAATAAAAGTAAAAGAATGGTCCTTCAAAGAGGAATTGCTATATTTGTGCTAGAGCTTTTATTTTGAAAACAAGAAACAATTTTGTCAACGGTAGTAATAAAGCATATGAGTTATGTAAGTTATCTCCTACAAGTTGCAAGCCTCATGCATAGTATACTAATAGTGCCCGCACCTTGTCCTAATTAGCTTGGACTACCGGATCATCGCAATACACATGTTTTAACCAAGTGTCACAATGGGGTACCTCTATGCCGCCTGTACAAAGGTCTAAGGAGAAAGCTCGCATTGGATTTCTCGCTTTTGGTTATTCTCAACTTAGACATCCATACCGGGACAACATAGACAACAGATAATGGACTCCTCTTTAATGCATAAGCATGTAGCAACAGTTAATGTTCTCCTATGAGATTGAGGATATATGTCCAAAACTGAAACTTCCACCATGATTCATGGCTTTAGTTAGCGGCCCAATGTTCTTCTCTAACAATATGCATGCTTAACCATAAGGAGGTAGATCTCTCTTACTTCAGACAAGACGGACATGCATAGCAACTCACATGATATTCAACAAAGAAATAGTTGATGGCGTCCCCAGAAACATGGTTATCGCACAGCAAGCAACTTAATAAGAGATAAAGTGCATAAGTACATATTCAATACCACGAAGCTATTTGTCCCATGAGCTATATATTGTAAAGGTGAAGAATGGAAATTTTAAAGGTAGCACTCAAGCAATATACTTTGGAATGGCGGAGAAATACCATGTGGTAGGTAGGTATGGTGGACACAAATGGCATAGTGGTTGGCTCAAGGATTTTGGATGCATGAGAAGTGTTCCCTCACGATACAAGGTTTAGGCTAGCAAGGTTATTTGAAACAAACACAAGGATGAAGCGGTACAGCAAAACTCACATAAAAAACATATTGTAAACATTATAAGACTCTATACCGTCTTCCTTGTTGTTCAAACTCAATACTAGAAATTATCTAGATCTTAGAGAAACCAAATATGCAAATCAGATTTTAGCATGCTCTATGTATTTCTTCATTAATAGGTGCAAAGTATATGATGCAATAGCTTAAACATGAGCACAACAATTGCCAAGTGTCGTTGCCTATTCGACGGTACCTCGGAGGAGGGATCCTCACGAGGGGGAGAAGAAGTAGGGGCCATAGGGCGGAGAGCACTCGGGACGGTGGTACGCGATTTACCCAGCTTCGGAACACCTGCTCGATGACAGGGCCTACTGCTGCTTGTCTGGTATTATCTGGGCGCTTTCGCGTTGTTACAATGAGTTGTTCTGAACGTGAACGTCAACGTGCCTCTAGGGCTCCCAGGATCCGGCTTATAAAGGCGCACGGATCTAGGGTTTACATGGAGAGTCCTAGCCGGATTACAGGTCGCCTAACTACGGTACAATGTCTTGCCGTGTACGTCAAGGATCTGCCTTCCTCCCTACGTCGTACTGGATCCGGGTTCCATATGGGCCTCCATGGATCCGGGTTACTCCTGGGCCTCCATGGATCCGAGTTGCACATGGACCTTCACGGATCCGACTTCCTCCGATGGTCGGTTGGGATCCGGCTTCCCTATCCTGGGCTGGACTTCATCCTTTAGGATCAACAGCAACTGGGCTGCCCGGTGGGCCATAAGCCATCACCACCATCTGTGGGCCACCCGGGCTTGCCGGAATCGGACCATGTCGATGGTATACCTATGAAGTATATCCACAACAGTAGCCCCCGGAGTTCTCCAAGATTCACCGTTCTTCCATCCAGCTCAGCTTGCGCATGTATCTTCATCCTTTGGCTGGAACGAATAATAGAGAATCTTGAAGGACTCCAAATTTCGTATCTCCAACCAAGTATTGGTCGGAAACTTCATGATCCAATGGTCAGATTCTTCGGAGACACCATCCAACGTAATCTTCGGTATGGATCCGACTAGCCAAATGTAGGTTCGGATCTGACTAGCCAAAATATAGGTGTGGATCCGACTACCCAAAATATAGGTGCGGATCCGACAACCAAAAGATTAGGTGCGGATCCGGCTACCAAAAATTAAGGTGCAGATCCGACTACCGAAAATTAGGTGCGGATCCGGCTACAAAAATTGAGGTGCGGATCCGACTACCAAAAATTAGGTGCGGATCCGGCTACCAAAAAATTAAGTGCGGATCCGGCTACCAAAAAATGAGGTGCGGATCCGACTAGTTAGCCAGATTTTTGCCATCTTTGAAAATTTTCTTGACATAACCATATGTATGTAGCCCCCGAGCGTTGAGTCGGCTTGTTGCTCCAAAGAGAACTTCATCGATGTAGCCCCCGAGCGCCAAGGTGAATTTACTTGAAAATCCGGCTTGGTGCTCTTAGAGTAGCTTTATCTTTATATGTGACTTAGGAATAGCGTAAATCCCAAGCATCTAGGCGGAAATTTCCAGCACTGATACCCGAAAGGAAACACACTTTTCACCTAAGATCAAACCGTAGCCCCCGAGGGTTGGTTCCGGCTAAGCATAGCGGAATCAAGACTCAAGTTGCTTTTCCAGCTGTGCACGCCATGGATCCGCCTAACCTTCTCTCATTGGATCCGGCTAGCTTCCCCTGGGGCTTCGTGCGGTGCTAGATTTGCTTGAAAACACCTTAAATCGAGGACTGTTAAAGGTCCAAGCGTCATGAACCTGATACATAAACATAAAAACATATTTGTATTAAATTGTTTCTTTGATCATGTTCAACGAACAAATGTAAGGCGGAACAAAAACGGCCTTTGAACAAATGTTTTAAAGCTGAAACTATGCAGCAGTTGAACAACATAAAACTATCAAGGCGGAAAAAACTCGACTATCTTGAACAGTTAATGTAATTTATATGTTTTAAGCAAGTGCTGGTTTATCCGTTCTTCTGGTTTATATGCTTGACTTTTCGTGAGACGGCAAACTTTAAACACAGAACATCTGCTGAGGCGATAGCGCTTAATAGCAAAACAATCATGAACCTCAGAAATAGAGGCCGGCTTTAAGTACCGAGATGTCACTACTAAGGAATCCACACATAAAACAACAGAAAACGTGTAGGCCAGAAACTTAAGCTAACGCCCGAAGGCGGAATTTTTGCAGCGTACTGGAGCCTTAAGCGGAAAAAACAGTACAAAGTTTTTCACGAGCGCGAGGCAAATCGTGGAAAAGATATGACCAACAGTGAAAGCGGTAAAAGACTCAGGATATGAGTGAACCAATTTTAATCTCATGATCATAAAATTTTAAAATATTAAATATAAATAGGGACTTAGCTGTTTGGAGCGGAGTCAACGTCGGTCGTGGCGTTTTTTCTTCGGCGTTCCGTCGAGCCGGTGCGAGATTGATTGTCGCAGTGATCCTGTAGGTGCGGATCCACCTACCAAAATTTAGGTGTGGATCCGACTTCCAAAAATTTAGGTGCGGATCCACCTACCAAAATTTAGGTGCGGATCCGACTACTAAAAACGTAGGCGCGGATCCGGCAACCAAAAACATAGGTGCGGATCCGACTACCAAAAACGTAGGCGCGGATCAGGCACGTCCAAGAACATAGGTGCGAATCCGACTACCAAAAACGGAATTTGAAATTTCCAGGTCTAAGGCGGAATCTTCCTTGGGAAGTTCCAGCGTCTCAGATCGGAACTTCGCGACTGCGTCCTGCTTAGCGGCGGTCGCGTCAGCGTTACTTACCAGAGCGTTTCCGTCAGAATCGACGGTTTCGCCGATGAAGATGTGTATGCCGCCAACTGGGACAATGGAGAGCTTGACGGGGTTCGTCTTGGCCGGAATCCAGCACTCATCCGGAGGGACGATGGGAAGGTTTCCGGCGTAAAGGACGCGCCCCACAGCGATGGTGTCGTCGTAGCTTCCCATGGCGGAACCCTCCCGGTTCCGGCCTCCAGACGCCGCAGGCCCCACGGTGGGCGCCAACTGTCGTCGCCTATTCGACGGTACCTCGGAGGAGGGATCCTCACGAGGGGGAGAAGAAGTAGGGGCCATAGGGCGGAGAGCACTCGGGACGGTGGTACGCGATTTACCCAGCTTCGGAACACCTGCTCGATGACAGGGCCTACTGCTGCTTGTCTGGTATTATCTGGGCGCTTTCGCGTTGTTACAATGAGTTGTTCTGAACGTGAACGTCAACGTGCCTCTAGGGCTCCCAGGATCCGGCTTATAAAGGCGCACGGATCTAGGGTTTACATGGAGAGTCCTAGCCGGATTACAGGTCGCCTAACTACGGTACAATGTCTTGCCGTGTACGTCAAGGATCTGCCTTCCTCCCTACGTCGTACTGGATCCGGGTTCCATATGGGCCTCCATGGATCCGGGTTACTCCTGGGCCTCCATGGATCCGAGTTGCACATGGACCTTCACGGATCCGACTTCCTCCGATGGTCGGTTGGGATCCGGCTTCCCTATCCTGGGCTGGACTTCATCCTTTAGGATCAACAGCAACTGGGCTGCCCGGTGGGCCATAAGCCATCACCACCATCTGTGGGCCACCCGGGCTTGCCGGAATCGGACCATGTCGATGGTATACCTATGAAGTATATCCACAACACCAAGTATCACATTATTCAAGATGTTATACCAATTACCACATATATCATTTTCCAATTCCAACCATATAACAATTTAACGAAGAAGAAACTTCGCCGTGAATACTATGAGTAAAGCTAAGGACATATTTGTCCATATGCAACAGCGGAGCGTGTCTCTCTCCCATACAATGAATGCTAGGATCCATTTTATTCAAACAAAACAAAAACAAAAACAAACAGACGCTCCAAGCAAAGTACATAAGATGTGACGGAATAAAAATATAGTTTCAGGGGAGGAACCTGATAATGTTGTCGATGAAGAAGGGGATGCCTTGGGCATCCCCAAGCTTAGACGCTTGAGTCTTCTTGATATATACTGGGGTGAACCACCGGGGCATCCCCAAGCTTAGAGCTTTCACTCTCCTTGATCATGGTGTATATCATCCTCCTCTCTTGATCCTTGAAAACTTCCTCCACACCAAACTCAAAGCAACTCATTAGAGGGTTAGTGCACAATTAAAATTCACATATTCAGAGGTTACACAATCATTTTTTATACTTCTGCACATTGCACAAAGCTACTGAAAGTCAATGGAATAAAGAAATCCATCTAACATGACAAAACAGGCAATGCAAAATAAAAGGCAGAATCTGTCAAAAACAGAACAGTTCGTAAAGACGAATTTCTAACAGGCACCAGACTTGCTCAAATGAAAAAACTTAAAACTAATGAAAGTTGCGTACATATCTGAGGATCACTCACGTAAATTGGCATAATTTTCTGAGTTTCCTACAGAGAATTAGACCCAGATTCGTGACAGCAAAGAAAACTGTTTCTGCGCAGTAATCCAAATCTAGTATCATACTTTTATTAGAGACTTTACTTGGCACAACAATGCAATAAAACTAAGATAAGGAGAGGTTGCTACAGTAGTAAATAACTTCCAAGACTCAAATATAAAACAAAATTACTGTAATAAAAACATGGGTTGTCTCCCATAAGCGCTTTTCTTTAACGCCTTTCAGCTAGGCGCAAAAAGTGTGTATCAAGTATTATCGAGAGATGAAGCATTGATATCATTAGCTTCCCCATCTGTAGTGGTACTAAGGGCTTTGTTAATTTTAGGCCTATAATAATATTTTTTTGGTTTCGGCACCTTAGAGACATACATAAATTTTTGTTCCTTACCCACATAAGCTTTCTCCTTATACTTAAGAGAAGGAAAAGTTGAACCCAAGGTTTCCATAGCTTCTTCAAGTTCTCTAATCCTATTGATTTGATTATCATGGACAACACAAGTTCCTAAAACACTAATTCTTTCATCAATTCCTTCTAAGGATTTATCAAGTTCATCAGTTTTATCAAGTAATATTTCCAATTTAGTTTCAACACTTGGAAATTTTTTCTCTATGGTTTCCAATTTTTTCATAACATCCTCAAGAGAGATTTCGCTTTTAGTTTCATTAACAGGTGGTATTCCAACTAGACTCTCAATGATGCAACTAGCTTCTAAAGCAGGAGTACCTAGGAAATTACCCCCCGAAAGAGTATCAAGAACATACCTATTCCAACTAGATATACCGACATAAAAATTCCTGAGTAGGATAATAGTGGAGTGTTTCTTAGTGCACCTATTATGAGCATCACTAATTCTATACCAAGCATCTTTTAAACATTCTCCCCCTTGTTGTTTAAACGAACGAACTTCAACTTCAGGATTACTCATTTTAGCAGTAGTAAATAAAGTAAACTAGATAAAGTAAATGCAAGTAACTAATTTTTTGTGTGTTTTTGATATAGCAAACGAGGTAGTAAATAAAGTAAAGCTAGCAACTAATTTTTTTGTGTTTTGATATAGTGCAGCAAACAAAGTAGTAAATAAAATAAAGCAAGACAAAAACAAAGTAAAGAGATTGCGATGTGAAGACTCCCCTTGCAGCGTGTCTTGATCTCCCCGGCAACGGCGCCAGAAAAAGAGCTGCTACCCAGGAAAGAGCTGTTGACGTGGGAGTTGTAGCTTCCTTGTGACGGTAAAGCACTCGTCCGTTGGGAACCCCAAGAGGAAGGTATGATGTGTACAGCAGCAAGTTTTCCCTCAGTAAGAAACCAAGGTTTATCGAACCAGTAGGAGCCAAGAAGCACGTTGAAGGTTGTTGGTGACGGAGTGTAGTGCGGCGCAACACCAGGGATTCCGGCGCCAACGTGGAACCTGCACAACACAACCAAAGTACTTTGCCCCAACGAAACAGTGAGGTTGTCAATCTCACCGGCTTGCTGTAACAAAGGATTAGATGTATAGTGTGGATGATGATTGTTTGCAGAGAACAGTAAAACAAGTATTGCAGTAGATTGTATTTGATGTAAAATAATGGACCGGGGTCCACAGTTCACTAGAGGTGTCTCTCCCATAAGAAATAGCATATTGGGTAAACAAATTACAGTTGGGCAATTGTCAAATAGAGAGGGCATGACAATGCACATACATGACATGATGAGTATTGTGAGATTTAATTGGGCATTACAACAAAGTACATAGACCGCTATCCAGCATGCATCTATGCCTAAAAAGTCCACTTTCGGGTTATCATCCGAACCCCTTCCGGTATTAAGTTGTAAACAACAGACAATTGCATTAAGTATGGTGCGTAATGTAATCAATAACTATATCCTCGAACATAGCATCAATGTTTTATCCCTAGTGGCAACAGCACATCCATAATCTTAGAGGTTGCTGTCACTCCCCCAGATTCACGGAGACATGAACCCACTATCGAGCATAAATACTCCCTCTTGGAGTTACAAGCAATGACTTGGCCAGAGCCTCTACTAGCAACGGAGAGCATGCAAGATCATAAACAACACATAGATAGATTGATAATCAACATAACATAGTATTCTCTATTCATCGGATCCCAACAAACACACATGTAGCATTACAAATAGATGATCTTGATCATGATAGGCAGCTCACAAGATCAGACAATGAAGCACAATGGGGAGAAGACAACCATGTAGCTACTGCTATGGACCCATAGTCCAGGGGTGAACTACTCACTCATCAATCCGGAGGCGACCATGGCGGTGTAGAGTCCTCCGGGAGATGATTCCCCTCTCCGGCAGGGTGCCGGAGGTGATCTCCAGAATCCCCCGAGATGGGATTGGCGGCGGCGGCGTCTCAGTATGTTTTCTCGTATCGTGGCTCTCGGTACTGGGGGTTTCTCGACGAGGCCTATAAGTAGGCGGAGGAGATAGGTCAGGGGGGTGCCCGAGGGGCCCACACCATAGGTCGGCGCGGCCAGGGCCTGGGCCGCGCCGCCCTATGGTTTGGCCACCTCGTGGCCCCACTTCGTCTCTCCCTCGGACTTCTGGAAGCTTCGTCCAAAAATAGGACCCTGGGCGTTGATTTCGTCCAATTCCGAGAATATTTCCTTACTAGGATTTCTGAAACCAAAAACAGCAGAAAAACAAAGAATCGGCTCTTCGGCATCTCGTTAATAGGTTAGCGCCGGAAAATGCATAATAATGACATATAATGTGTATAAAACATGTGAGTATCATCATAAAAGTAGCATGGAACATAAGAAATTATAGATACGTTTGAGACGTATCACTCGCCTCCCCTGAAGAAAGTCATAATGCAGAGTCAGCCGATTTCGCCGAAATCGGCTCCCAAGAGTAAAGCATCTTCGGGGCCAGTTACCCCCCGAGCCTCGACTCAGGCGAGGACGGGCGTGAGGAAGGTGGCTGCCAGGAAGACCCTGAAGCGCAAAGCCCCTGCCCAAGAAAGCTCATACGTGAGTTGGCTTGCCCTGTCCGCATTTATCTGTCTTCCCAGTTATCTGCCTTCTCTGTTTTTCGCAACAGGCCTGTATTTTTTCTTCTACAGACTTCCACCGAAGAGAATTCCTGCAGGGAAGTAGAACCCAGCCAGAGGGATTCGAGCTCGGGTAATTCCGAGAGGTCCACCACACAGAGCCAGACGGCCTCTCCAACGTCGACTTCGAAGAAGAGGTCGATTCCCGAGTCTCCTCCTCCCCAAGTCCTGACCAAATCAGGGTCACGCGTGAAGCGTCGATGCGTCAAAAGGGCTCGCAAAGACTCACGAGCTTCTCTCTCAAGCCAGGAGGTCTCAAATGTAATCATCTCCCTGGTTTATATTCCTTGCTAACCCAGTACCGCTTGGATCGGCTAACTATTTCCTTCTGTAGACCAATGATACCTCTAGCAGCGACGTCGAGGAGGTACTGATGCCGTCCGCCCCGCTAGACCTAGCCACCTCGATGATCGTGGCTGGCCAAGTGGCCAACCTAGCTCAGTCCCTGGCAAAGCCGATTATCCCAACATCGGCTGCTCCTCATACATTGGGAGAGGTACGTCCCACTTCCTGGGCTCTATCACTCTCTTCGTTGTATATAACACCGTTTCTGCTCGTCTTACCAGGGTTGTGATCCTTCGAGCTTGCTGACGTTCGATCCTGAATCTATTGAACCAACCACTTCCAAGGCAAGTGAAGAGCCCAGTCCTAGCACGGTCCGTGGTCCCCTCCAGCGTCTCAAGGATTTGCTCTCTTCTTCAATTGAGATCCTGGTTGAAAATTCTGAGGAAGTTAAAGGTACCCTCGAAGATATCCAGCCCCATCTCCCTATGACACTGCAAGTGAAGCTTTGGCCAGCTGTGACTCTGTCGGTCTTCAAATCAAGGGTGCAGTCGGCTCGTCAAAGGATCAATCTTCGCCGCACCCAGCTTCCATTGAGGGCCGAAATTGCGGACAAGTGTCAGCGGCTCAACGAGAAGAAGGCTACTTTAGACGCCAAAACTGACACTTCTGCCAATAGTGCCGAACTTGAGACCCTGCGTAGGGAACTGGAGAACCTTGAAGAGAAGGTCAGGGTGACCAAGCAGCTTATCCAAGACAAGGAAGCCCTGATTGCCCGTTCTCAAGAGGAAGCTAAGGGCCTCACAGCCGATCTGAAGACCGATCTGGCCGAAATTCGTGCCCTGAGCAGTCAGCTGGTGATGGGCAAAGACGAGGACGACGAAGCCGAGATCGCCGAGGTGGATCACATCCGAGCCGACGCCCTTCACGCCCTCAGCGCGTTTCTTAAGTAGAGCTTGTCTGTATAAACTATGAAACGCTCTGTTTGAACTTGTCCCTCTAGAGTCGAGGACCGTGCGTCGGCTCTTTATCTTCCGAAGCCTCTGCATCGGCTTCTGTATTACATTTTTCTTTTTATATCGGCTCCTAATATTTTATTTCCCATGTATCGCACATGTTCACAGCATCTGTCTGTCTAATTAAGTGCCCCCCCGAGCCGAATCTGCCAGGTTACTGCGGATATCGGCTCTATAGTTAGCCAAGGCACTGTCTTTGAACGTCGGCTCCAGTAGGACTAAAGTTTACTCGCATCAGCCAACGTAAAACCGCCGCCCATTAGATCTGCGTTGAACATAGGCAGAACGTGTGTTGAAGATAATTTTGGCCGATTGCTGGAATCGGCTTTCATTTTGATTGTAACCGGGACCTTTTGGAACTGTCGGGGCCGATCACGTAGAACGGCTTCCTCCTTATCCTCGCTAAGAGAGCAACTGCCCTCGTCGTACTTTTTCTTGAGCTCCTCGGTCAGGTCGTCGTACGTGACTGGCGTGCCTTCCGCCATCTCAGATGTAGATGGCGATGGGGTTGCTGTCGAAGATTGTCCCACCGGGCGTGCCAGAATGTGTTGGCGTCAGAAACCCACCGGCGAGCAGCGACGGGCAACACAGTAGAGCCGAGAACAACCTAGGGCTGCGGATGGCCCTGGTCCCTCCGAGCGATGGCCCGCAAGGTCTTCTGGAACGCACGCGCCGATGCTGGTGCAAGGGCGTGCCACCTGACCGTATACCTGGTCAGGAAGGTGATGGATGATGCCTCGCTTAGTTTCCTGCATGGCATACACGTAAACATTAAATACGAGCCTCGATCGGCTCTCAGGTTATCCTGCGAATCGGCTCAAAGAGCCGATACACCCATGATTCGTACGAGGTGTACGAATATATGGTGGTCCTGCTTGATCGAAATAAAGCTAAAACGATCTACTACGATTTAGGGTTTTCACCGCATAATCGAAACATCCTACTCGTGATTGAGCCTCGCAGCCACGCACGGTGATCGTAAGCCGACCCTAGACAAGGCCTAAAAACCAACACAAGGTTGATCCTCGGAACATCCTGTCTAGGGCTAGCAAACTACGCCCTACGCGCCACTGGATCCTTCAACCCGTTTGTAAGGCCTAACGATGCAGATATTAAACTAATCCTTGCAGAACAAGGAGCAATCATGACGGATCGGATCTACTGAATAACGATCAAGCGGGGTGCCGCCCCTACACCTAAGATAGGTGTAAGGGCGGCTAGACGTCTCAGGGTCGCACGACGATAGCATATGATACGAAGAACAATGCTAACCCTAACACGTCTAAGATAACTACGTTGCTCGCCATCAGGCTTCAGCACGAGCCACGCATGGATACGAATAAACTTGTACTGCCTAGATCGCAAGAAGCGATCTAGGCAGCATGATGCTTACCCGGAAGAAACCCTCGAGTTGGGGGAGTTGGTGATGCGCCGAGATTGGTTTGTGGTGAACGTTGGTTGTTGTTTATTTCGTAAACCCTAGATACATATTTATAGTCCGTAGACTTTCTAACGTGGGAATAATCCCAACCGGGCACGGGTCCAACTCTAACTAACCCACACGTATCCTACTATGTTACAGATACAAGGGCAAACTTGCCCAAACTGGCTATTCAAGGCCGATTCACATACATCCTTCAAAATATAATCTTCAAGCCCATCTTGATCGCGGCCCACCTCTGACTTGGTCAAATTCTGGTGATAACAGATGCATGAGAAGTATTCCCTCTCGATACAAGGCTTAGGCTAGCAAGTTTATTTGAAACAAACACAAGGATGAAGCGGTGCAGCAAAACTCACATAAAAGGCATATTGTAAACATTATAAGACTCTATACCGTCTTCCTTGTTGTTCAAACTCAATACTAGAAATTATCTAGACCTTAGAGAAACCAAACATGCAAATCAGATTTTAGTATGCTCCATGTATTTCTTCATTAATAGGTGCAAAGTATATGATGCAAGAGCTTAAACATGAGCACAACAATTGCCAAGTATCACATTATTCAAGATATTATGCCAATTACCACATACATCATTTTCCAATTCCAACCATATAACAATTTAACGAAGAAGAAACTTTCGCCATGAATACTATGAGTAAAGCCTAAGGACATATTTGTCCATATGCAACAGCGGAGCGTGTCTCTCTTCCACACAATGAATGCTAGGATCCATTTTATTCAAACAAAACAAAAACAAAAACAAACAGACGCTCCAAGCAAAGTACATAAGATGTGATGGAATAAAAATATAGTTTCAGGGGAGGAACCTGATAATGTTGTTGATGAAGAAGGGGATGCCTTGGGCATCCCCAAGCTTAGACGCTTGAGTCTTCTTGATATATGCAGGGGTGAACCACCGGGGCATCCCCAAGCTTAGAGCTTTCACTCTCCTTGATCATGTTGTATCATCCTCCTCTCTTGATCCTTGAAAACTTCCTCCACACCAAACTCAAAACAAACTCATTAGAGGGTTAGTGCACAATCAAAATTTAAATATTCAGAGGTGACACAATCATTCTTTACATTTCTGGACATTGCACAAAGCTACTGAAAGTCAATGGAATCGAAAAATCCATCAAGCATGACAAAACAGGCAATGCAAAATAAAAAGCAGAATCTGTCAAAACAGAACAGTTCGTAAAGACGTATAGGCACCATACTTGCTCAGATGAGAAAACTTAAAACTAATGAAATTGCGTACATATCTGAGGATCACTCACGTAAATTGGCATAATTTTCTGAGTTACCTACAGAGAATTAGACCCAAATTCGTGACAGCAAAGAAATCTGTTTCTGCGCAGTAATCCAAATCTAGTATCATACTTCTATTAGAGACTTTACTTGGCACAACAATGCAATAAAACTAAGATAAGGAGAGGTTGCTACAGTAGTAAACAACTTCCAAGACTCAAATATAGAATAAAAGTACTGTAGTAAAAACATGGGTTGTCTCCCATAAGCGCTTTTCTTTAACGCCATTCAGCTAGGCGCAGAAAGTGTGTATCAAGTATTATCAAGAGATGAAGCATCAACATCATAATTCGTTCTAATGATAGAATCAAAAGGTAACTTCATTCTCTTTCTAGGGAAGTGTTCCATACCTTTCTTGAGAGGAAATTGATATTTAATATTACCTTCCTTCATATCAATGATAGCACCAACAGTTCGAAGAAAAGGTCTTCCCAATATAATGGGACAAGATGCATTGCATTCAATATCCAAGACAACAAAATCAACGGGGACAAGGTTATTGTTAACCATAATACGAACATTATCAACTCTCCCCAAAGGTTTCTTTGTAGAGTTATCAACAAGATTAACATCCAAATAACAATTTTTCAATGGTGGCAAGTCAGGCATATTATAGATTTTCTTAGACATAACGGAAATACTTGCACCAAGATCACATAAAGCATTACAACAAAAGTCATTGACCTTCATCTTAATGATGGGCTCCCAACCATCCTCTAGCTTCCTAGGAATAGAAGTTTCGCGATCTAGTTTCTCTTCTCTAGCTTTTATGAGAGTATTTGTAATATGTTTTGTGAAAGACAAATTTATAGCACTAGCATTAGGAATCTTAGAAAGTTTTTGTAAGAACTTTATAACTTCAGAGATGTGGAAATCATCAAAATCTAAACCATTATGATCTAAAGCAATGGGATCATTGTCCCCAATGTTGGAAAAAATTTCAGCAGTTTTATCACAGGCAGTTTCAGGAAGTTTTGCTCGCTTTGCATTAGGAGTAGAAACATTGCTAACACCAATTATTTTACCATTGATAGTAGGAGGTGCAGCAACATGTGGAGCATTAGCATTGCTAGTGGTAGTAATAGTCCAAACTTTAGCTACATTATTCTCTTTAGCTAGTTTTTCATTTTCTTCTCTTTCCCACCTAGCATGCAATTCAGCCATTAATCTTATATTCTCATTAATTCTAACTTGTATGGCATTTGCTGTAGTAACAATTTTATTTTCATTATCCATATTAGGCATAACTTTCAATTTCAAAAAATCAACATCAGCAGCAAGACTATCAACTTTAGAAGCAAGTATATCAATTTTCCCAAACTTTTCTTCAACAGATTTGTTAAAAGTAGTTTGTGTACTAATAAATTCTTTAAGCATGGCTTCAAGTCCAGGGGGTGTATTCCTATTATTTTTGTAAGAATTCCCATAGGAATTACCATAACCGTTACCATTATTATAAGGATATGCCCTATAGTTGTTACTAGAATTGTTCCGATAAGCATTGTTGTTGAAATTATTATTTTAATATAGTTTGTAGGAGAACGTTGCATAGAAAACAAAAATTTTCCTATCGCGAACACGCAATCCAAGCCAAGATGCAATCTAGAAGACGGTAGCAACGAGGGGTTTATCGAGTCTCACCCTTGAAGAGATTCCAAGGCCTACAAGAGGAGGCTCTTGTTGCTGCGGTAGACGTTCACTTGCCGCTTGCAAAAGCGCGTAGAAGATCTTGATCACGATCGGTTCCGGCGCCACGAACGGGCAGCACCTCCGTACTCGGTCACACGTTCGGTTGTTGATGAAGACGACGTCCACCTCCCCGTTCCAGCGGGCAGCGGAAGTAGTAGCTCCTCTTGAATCCGACAGCACGACGGCGTGGTGTCGGTGGCGGTGGAGAACTCCGGCGGAGCTTCGCTAAAGCTACGCGGGAGATATGGAGGAGAGGGGGGCGGCTAGGGTTTGGGAGGGGGTGGCCGGCCTCAAGGGGGTGCGGCCAACTTGTGGCTATGTGGTGGCCGGCCCCCTCCCCTATGCCCCTCATTATATAGGTGGATCCCCAAGTGTTGGTGTCCAAGTCTTCGAATAAGACCCGAACAAAAATCCTTCCATATGAGGGGGAAACCTAGCCAAGCTAGGACTCCCACTAGAGGTGGGAGTTCCACCTCCCATATGGGGGGGTTGGCCGGCCCCCTAAGGGGGAGTCCACTTGGGACTCCCTCCCCACTAGGGTTGGCCGGCCATGGAGGTGGAGTCCCATGTGGACTCCACCTTCCTTGGTGGTTTCTTCCGGACTTTTCTAGAACCTTCTAGAACCTTCCATAGAACCTTCCGCGACATTTTAATTCACATAAAATGACATCCTATATATGAATCTTATTCTCCGGACCATTCCGGAACTCCTCGTGATGTCCGGGATCTCATCCGGGACTCCGAACAAATATTCGAACTCCATTCCATATTCAAGTTCTACCATTTCAACATCCAACTTTAAGTGTGTCACCCTACGGTTCGTGAACTATGCGGACATGGTTGAGTACTCACTCCGACCAATAACCAATAGCGGGATCTGGAGATCCATAATGGCTCCCACATATTCAACGATGACTTTAGTGATCGAATGAACCATTCACATACGATACCAATTCCCTTTGTCACGCGATATTTTACTTGTCCGAGGTTTGATCTTCGGTATCACTCTATACCTTGTTCAACCTCGTCTCCTGACAAGTACTCTTTACTCGTACCGTGGTATGTGGTCTCTTATGAACTTATTCATATGCTTGCAAGACATTAGACGACATTCCACCGAGAGGGCCCAGAGAATATCTATCCGTCATCGGGATGGACAAATCCCACTGTTGATCCATATGCCTCAACTCATACTTTCCGGATACTTAATCCCACCTTTATAACCACCCATTTACGCAGTGGCGTTTGGTGTAATCAAAGTACCTTTCCGGTATAAGTGATTTACATGATCTCATGGTCATAAGGACTAGGTAACTATGTATCGAAAAGCTTATAGCAAATAACTTAATGACGAGATCTTATGCTACGCTTAATTGGGTGTGTCCATTATATCATTCATACAATGACATAACCTTGTTATTAATAACATCCAATGTTCATGATTATGAAACTAATCATCCATTAATCAACAAGCTAGTTAAGAGGCATACTAGGGACTTCTTTGTTTGTCTACATATCACACATGTACTAATGTTTCGGTTAATACAATTATAGCATGATATATAAACATTTATCATAAACATAAAGATATAAATAATAACCACTTTATTATTGCCTCTAGGGCATATCTCCTTTCAGTCTCCCACTTGTACTAGAGTCAATAATCTAGATTACATTGTAATATACCTAACACCCATGGCTTTCTGGTGTTGGTCATGCTTTGCCCTAGGGAGAGCTTTAGTCAACGGATCTGACACGCTCAGAAACGTATGTATTTTGTAATTCATTTGCGTCTCAACGCATCACTCATTTCCAAATGAGTCGGCATTAAATATGTTTGGTCTTCTGGTGGAACCTTAATTCCGCGGTCTGAAATATGTCACTAATATTGTCACACACAATATAGCTTCAAAGTTCTGACTGTCGAACTACACCAAGTTCTCAAAGAACCTCTTGACTTAACATCCTTTGTCATTGTCAAAACAATGACATACTCTGCCTTCTTTTGTAGAATCCGTCACAATATTTAGAACTCTTCTAAATCTAGCATAGACAACTTCTAGCTCATTGTGCTACCTTTTAAACAACACTTAGTCTAATTTGAGATTGAAATTATATTTTATATGTGACAAAACCAATATCGGTGTAACACCTTACAGCGATTTGTTTGTCATTTCTTCATACAAAAATATATATATATCCTTAGTTCTTCTAAAGTACTCAAGGATATTCTTACTGTCGTCCAATGATCATCATATGAATCATTCTGGTATATGCTCATAACACTTTATAGCACATGATATCTGATTGTGTACATATTATACGTGATCTATAATCACTCATGTGTTTTTACTCATTGAGTGTCAGATACACTCAAGTCTTGTTAAAACTTTAACATGACAAGAACATTTCTATATTGAACTATTTCAATATCCATTCTATGTACTTTGACTTAAACTTATTTTGTGTTTTAATCTATCTTCATAGATCTTGACACTAGATATGTTTCAGTCCATATCCTTTCATTGAAGTTAATTTCTCAATGAAACCTTTTAATCAAGTATATAATTACATCATTTATAACCAACTATATGTCATCTACATAAGTATTATAAATATGTCTCAGCGCTCCCACTTAATTTCTTGCAAATGCAAGCCTCTTCATCGTCTCTGATGAAATCAAAAACTCTTTGACTATTTCATCTTGGTGAAGATTCCAACTCCGTGATACTCACTTCATCCAATTTGAAGTTGTATACCTATCTAGTATTCCACGGACCAGCAAAACTCCTGGTTGTATCTTGTATACACCTTTAATACACACTTCTGATAAGTAATGTATTTTGCCATCCTACTAACATATCTCATAAAGGAAATATGTAGTGTTTACTAGAATAATCCATATGGACTTTAAGCATTGCTACGGAAGATCTAATCTTGTCGTAGTCAACTCTTTGAACTTTGTCGTAAACAACTTTTCGACAAGTCGAGCTTATAGAAGGATAATCCATCCAAGTCCATCAATTTTATAGATCTATTTACTTTCAAAAAGTATTCATCTATCTTGGATTTCATGGCGTATAGCCATTTTAATGGAGTCAGGGCCCATCATAACTTCCTTGTTTGTAGTTGGTTTATCATTGTTCAAAATCAATCCTTTGTCCACAAATCATTTATTTGATCACAAAGTAAACCATACCTACAAGGTTCAATATGTACTTCGATCTCCATGACTAAAACACTTTGTAGTCATGGGAGCCATGATCGTTGTGGCCGCTTCCGAAACCAATTCCGATGCTGCGCTACTCTGATCATTATGCTCAGGTTCATAAACCTTATCAAATTATATTGTCCTCCCACTCAAATACTTCACTAGAAACAATTTCTCGAAAATAAGAAACATTGACAAACACTTTTGTCTTTGTCTCGTGGGAAGAATTCCCAATCAAATCTCTGGGATAACCAACAAAGAAATTCATCCGATTTTGGTTGTAAACTTATTTACTTATGCTATGCATACCAAAATTTAAGAAAAGACTATCAGGTTTCTTACCTATGCCATAACTCGTATGGTGTCATTTCAACGGATCATGATGATGCTCTATTTAGTGTAAAAGCGGTAGTCACTAAAGCATAATCCACAAAAATATAATGACGTCATAATATTTTTATCTCATCATTAATCCAACAAGGTTTGGATACATATCTTGGATACTATATCATCATTATGATACTCCAAGAAATGTGAGTTGTAGAACAATTTCATAACTCTCTTAGATGTTCGCTAAAACTCGTAATTCAAATATTTCCACCATGATCCAATCATAGATATTTGATTTTTCTATTACGATGATTTCCACTTCATGCTGAAATTTATTTGAATCCTATTCAAATGTTTCAAACTTTTCCTTATTGAATATATCCACATATATACTCAATTCATTGTTTGAAAGTTTTTATGAAGTAGAAGAATCTTCCGCACACAACTATGCCCAGTGAACCACATATATCATTATGTATGTTTTCACTAAGTTAGTTGCCCGTTCAACTCTTCGGCCTACGAACGGTATTTCAGTCATTACCTTTCAGAAAAGATTTTGCAAGTGCCAAACGATTCAACAAATCGAATGACTCCAAAAATCCATTTGCATGGAGTTCCTTCATGCGATCCTTTCTAACATGACCTAAATTGCGGTTCCACAAATAAGTGGAATTCAAATCATTTGCCTTATGGCATTTTTAGCGTCAGTGTTATGTATGTGTGTTTCACCATTAAGATTTATAATAACTTATCCATATTACATGGAGTAATGTCATAATTTAAACAACTCATTGTTTTCATTTGACCGGAGCAAAATAACAATTATTAAGTTCTTTATTATAAATTCTAAGGGCTAGATAGAATGCCAACGACGAACATAATAACACTTTATTTTGTTCCAGTCGTGCATTCCTATCATATTCCTTGTCAGTCACTTAGGCCATTGTATTCTTGTATTGCGTTGTTTTGTATGACACTTCATACCAACCAATATAGTACTAATACCCAAGAATTTCATAGTGTGACCTAACTAGGAATACAACCATAACATGTATATCATTTATATACACCTGAGCTAGACTTTCTAGTCTTTTCTTTCTTTCTGCCAAAATATCTTTTGCAGTTTCTCTTTTAGCTTTCCTCATTGTTCAGAAAAACACTTCAACATTAATAACTTATAGGTTTGTTGGTCTACTACCAATAACCTTGAGGTTCTTATTTTGAAGTTGATCATCATATGATCAAAGTGTTCTAGATTTCACTATTAGTAACTTTGTTATATGATGAACAATTTCACTCATAATTTTATCCATCATATCATGACGACTTTCCGAGACCATGTCTGTACATGCTAGGCTCGTAAAGTTTTAACCTTGGTATTTGCATGTGCAAATCTAGCTTGCACCCGTTGTATGCACTCGTAGAATCTATCACACCCGATCATCACGTGATGCTTCGAAACGACGAGTCTTAGTAACGGTGCATATTAAGGATGGTCACTTCATGGATATGCGAATATTGTTAGTGCCCCAATAGTTGGAGGATTGTGACGCCTTGCGTCTTCAACCTTCGTACATTCCCATAAAACTTATGAGTTTATGTAGTCTCACCAAAATATATTCTATCATCTTGCAATAAGGTCTTAGATATCACATATATCTCATACCTTGATTATTTCTGAAAACTAAATTTTCAGCTCCTTACTTTTCAAACAAATTTGAAATTCAGGTTTGACGGAGACAAGATAACTTTAGATACTAATTGAAACCTTAGCTCTTTGAATCAACAATGTGAGGTTTACTAAAAGTTTGCAATAGGACTTAATCAATTCTTGATTCTTTAACAATACGGTACCAATCCGTAAAGTTTCTTGTCAGATTTTAACAGTATTTCTATCTCAATAATAAGACTAGCGCATAGTAGAAAAACGGATGCCAATACTACAAAATTAATTCAAAATACTACTCAGACTATGTTTATGATAATTAGTTCATGTTTTAATCTAATTACTAATGAACTCCCACTTAATACAACATCCCTCATAGTTGTTAAGTGGTACACGATCCAAATCCACTACACCAAAACCGATCATCACGTGAGATGATGTAGCTTCAATGGTGAACATCAACATGTTGATCATATCATCCATATGACTCGTGTTCAACCTTTCGGTTTCCGTTGTCCCGAGGCCATGTCTGTACATGCTAGGCTCGTCAAGCAAACCCAAGTATTCCGCGTGTGCAACATGGCTTACACCCGTTGTATGTGAATCGTTGAATCTATCACATCCGATCATCACGAGATGCTTCGAAACGACGAACTGTTACAACGGTGCATACGAGGGGAGAACACTTTATTATCTTGATATTAATGTGAGGGATCATCTTATAATGCTACCGTCGCGATCTAAGCAAAATAAGATGCATAAAGGATTAACATCACATGCAGTTCATATGTGATATGATATGGCCCTTTTGTCTTTGTGCCTTCGATCTTCATCTCCAAAGCACGAACATGATCTCCATCATTAACGGGCATGATCTCCATCATCGTCGGCGTAGCGTCAAGGTTCATGGCGCCGTCTTCATGGTTGTTCACCTCATGTAGCAACTATTACAACTACTTTGAAATACTACTCAACATGAAATTTAAAGACAACCATAAGGCTCCTGCCGGTTGCCACAATACAATAATGATCATCTCATACATATTCATCATCATATCATGACCATATCACATCACCAAACCCTGCAAAAACAAGTTAGACGTCTCTAATTTGGTTTGCATATTTTACGTGGTTTAGGGTTTTCGAGAGAGATCTAATCTACCTACGAACATGAACCACAACGTTGATACTAATGTTTTCAATAGAAGAGTAAGTTGAATCTTCACTATAGTAGGAGAGACAGACACCCGCAAAGCCTCTTATGCAATACAAGTTGCATGTCGAACGAGGAACAAGTCTCATGAACGCGGTCATGTAAAGTTAGTCCGGGCCACTTCATCCCACTATGCCACAAAGATGCAAAGTACTCAAACTAAAGATAACAAGAGCATCAACGCCCACAAAACCATTGTGTTCTACTCGTGCAACCATCTATGCATAGACACGGCTCTGATACCACTGTAGGAGAACGTTGCATAGAAAACAAAAATTTTCCTATCGCGAACACGCAATCCAAGCCAAGATGCAATCTAGAAGACGGTAGCAACGAGGGGTTTATCGAGTCTCACCCTTGAAGAGATTCCAAGGCCTACAAGAGGAGGCTCTTGTTGCTGCGGTAGAAGTTCACTTGCCGCTTGCAAAAGCGCGTAGAAGATCTTGATCACGATCGGTTCTGGCGCCACGAACGGGCAGCACCTCCGTACTCGGTCACACGTTCGGTTGTTGATGAAGACGACGTCCACCTCCCCGTTCCAGCGGGCAGCGGAAGTAGTAGCTCCTCTTGAATCCGACAGCACGACGGCGTGGTGTCGGTGGCGGTGGAGAACTCCGGCGGAGCTTCGCTAAAGCTACGCGGGAGATATGGAGGAGAGGGGGGCGGCTAGGGTTTGGGAGGGGGTGGCCGGCCTCAAGGGGGTGCGGCCAACTTGTGGCTATGTGGTGGCCGGCCCCCTCCCCTATGCCCCTCATTATATAGGTGGATCCCCAAGTGTTGGTGTCCAAGTCTTCGAATAAGACCCGAACCAAAATCCTTCCATATGAGGGGGAAACCTAGCCAAGCTAGGACTCCCACTAGAGGTGGGAGTTCCACCTCCCATATGGGGGGTGTTGGCCGGCCCCCTAAGGGGGAGTCCACTTGGGACTCCTCCCCACTAGGGTTGGCCGGCCATGGAGGTGGAGTCCCATGTGGACTCCACCTTCCTTGGTGGTTTCTTCCGGACTTTTCTAGAACCTTCTAGAACCTTCCATAGAACCTTCCGCGACATTTTAATTCACATAAAATGACATCCTATATATGAATCTTATTCTCCGGACCATTCCGGAACTCCTCGTGATGTCCGGGATCTCATCCGGGACTCCGAACAAATATTCGAACTCCATTCCATATTCAAGTTCTACCATTTCAACATCCAACTTTAAGTGTGTCACCCTACGGTTCGTGAACTATGCGGACATGGTTGAGTACTCACTCCGACCAATAACCAATAGCGGGATCTGGAGATCCATAATGGCTCCCACATATTCAACGATGACTTTAGTGATCGAATGAACCATTCACATACGATACCAATTCCCTTTGTCACGCGATATTTTACTTGTCCGAGGTTTGATCTTCGGTATCACTCTATACCTTGTTCAACCTCGTCTCCTGACAAGTACTCTTTACTCGTACCGTGGTATGTGGTCTCTTATGAACTTATTCATATGCTTGCAAGACATTAGACGACATTCCACCGAGAGGGCCCAGAGAATATCTATCCGTCATCGGGATGGACAAATCCCACTGTTGATCCATATGCCTCAACTCATACTTTCCGGATACTTAATCCCACCTTTATAACCACCCATTTACGCAGTGGCGTTTGGTGTAATCAAAGTACCTTTCCGGTATAAGTGATTTACATGATCTCATGGTCATAAGGACTAGGTAACTATGTATCGAAAAGCTTATAGCAAATAACTTAATGACGAGATCTTATGCTACGCTTAATTGGGTGTGTCCATTATATCATTCATACAATGACATAACCTTGTTATTAATAACATCCAATGTTCATGATTATGAAACTAATCATCCATTAATCAACAAGCTAGTTAAGAGGCATACTAGGGACTTCTTTGTTTGTCTACATATCACACATGTACTAATGTTTCGGTTAATACAATTATAACATGATATATAAACATTTATCATAAACATAAAGATATAAATAATAACCACTTTATTATTGCCTCTAGGGCATATCTCCTTTCATAGTTTACATCAACATGTTCTTCTTGAGCAACCAATGAAGCTAACGGAACATTATTAGGATCAATATTTGTCCTATCATTCACAAGCATAGACATAATAGCATCAATCTTATCACTCAAGGAAGAGGTTTCTTCGACAGAATTTACCTTCTTACCTTGTGGAGCTCTTTCAGTGTGCCATTCAGAGTAATTAATCATCATATTATCAAGAAGCTTTGTTGCTTCACCAAGAGTGATGGACATAAAGGTACCTCCAGCAGCTGAATCCAATAGGTTCCGCGAAGAAAAATTCAGTCCTGCATAAAAGGTTTGGATGATCATCCAAGTAGTTAGTCCATGGGTTGGGCAATTTTTAACCAAAGATTTCATTCTTTCCCATGCTTGTGAAACATGCTCAGTATCTAATTGCTTAAAATTCATTATGCTACTCCTCAAAGATATAATTTTAGCAGGGGGATAATATCTACCAATAAAAGCATCCTTGCATTTAGTCCATGAATCAATACTATTCTTAGGCAGAGATAGCAACCAATCTTTAGCTCTTCCTCTTAGTGAGAAAGGGAACAATTTTAATTTTATTATGTCACCATCTACATCTTTATA
Source organism: Lolium perenne (assembly GCF_019359855.2). Taxonomy (NCBI): domain Eukaryota; kingdom Viridiplantae; phylum Streptophyta; class Magnoliopsida; order Poales; family Poaceae; genus Lolium; species Lolium perenne. Next base: position 11,012,530 of record NC_067250.2, on the reverse strand, counting down.
CTTTTGCATTTCACAAAGTTCAACAAAATTATTGAGATGGGCAGCAACATCGTCAGAACTAACACCAGAAAATTGCTCTCGCATAACAAGATTCAGTAAAGCAGGTTTAATTTCAAAGAATTCCGCTGTAGTAGCGGGTGGAGCAATAGGTGTGCATAAGAAATCATTATTATTTGTGGTTGTGAAGTCACACAACTTAGTATTTTTAGGAGTACCCATTTTAGCAATAGTAAATAAAGTAGACTAGATAAAGTAAATGCAAGTAACTAATTTTTTTTGTGTTTTTGATATAGCAAACAAGATAGTAAATAAAGTAAAACTAGCAACTAATTTTTTTTGGTGTTTTGTTTTAGTGCAGCAAACAAAGTAGTAAATAAAATAAAGCAAGACAAAAACAAAGTAAAGAGATTGGATTGTGAAGACTCCTCTTGCAGCGTGTCTTGATCTCCCCGGCAACGGCGCCAGAAAATTAGCTGCTTGCGCACAGTTAATGTGGGCGTAGTAGCTTCCTTGTGATGTTGGGAACCCCAAGAGGAAGGTATGATGTGTACAGCAGCAAGTTTTCCATCAGTAAGAAACCAAGGTTTATCGAACCAGTAGGAGCCAAGAAGCACGTTGAAGGTTGATGGCGGCGAGATGTAGTGCGGCGCAACACCAGGGATTCCGGCGCCAACGTGGAACCTGCACAACACAACCAAAGTACTTTACCCCAACGAAACAGTGAGGTTGTCAATCTCACCGGCTTGCTGTAACAAAGGATTAGATGTATAGTGTGGATGAGGATTGTTTGCAGAGAACAGTAAAACAAGTATTGCAGTACATTGTATTTGATGTAAAAGAATGGACCGGGGTCCACAGTTCACTAGAGGTGTCTCTCCCATAAGAAATAGCATATTGGGTAAACAAATTACAGTTGGGAAATTGACAAATAGAGAGGGCATGACAATGCACATACATGACAGGATGAGTATTGTGAGATTCAATTGGGCATTACGACAAAGTACATAGACCGCTATCCAGCATGCATCTATGCCTAAAAAGTCCACTTTCAGGTTATCATCCGAACCCCTTCCAATATTAAGTTGCAAACAACAGACAATTGCATTAAGTATGGTGCGTAATGTAATCAATAACTACATCCTCGGACATAGCATCAATGTTTTATCCCTAGTGGCAACAGCACATCCACAACCTTAGAACTTTCTATCACTGTCCCAGATTTAATGGAGGCATGAACCCACTATCGAGCATAAATACTCCCTCTTGGAGTTAAGAGTAAAAACTTGGCCAGAGCCTCTACTAATAACGGAGAGCATGCAAGATCATAAACAACACATATGACAATAGATTGATAATCAACATAACATAGTATTCTCTATCCATCGGATCCCAACAAACGCACATGTAGCTTTACAGATAGATGATCTTGATCTTGATAGGTAGCTCACAAGATCAGACAATGATAGCACAATGAGGAGAAGACAACCATCTAGCTACTGCTATGGACCCATAGTCCAGGGGTGAACTACTCACACATCAATCCGGAGGCGACCATGGCGGTGTAGAGTCCTCCGGGAGATGATTCCCCTCTCCGGCAGGGTGCCGGAGGCGATCTCCTGAATCCCCCGAGATGGGATTGGCGGCGGCGTCTCTGGAAGGTTTTCTGTATCGTGGCTCTCGGTACTGGGGGTTTCGCGACGAAGGCTTTAAGTAGGCGGAAGGGCGGAGTCGGAGGCCTGACAGGGGGGCCACACACTAGGGCGGCGCGGGCCCCCCTTGGTCGCGCCGCCTTATTGTGTCGGTGCCCCGTGGCCCCACTTCGTCTCTCCCTCGGACTTCTGGAAGCTTCGTGGAAAAATAGGCCCCTGGGCGTTGATTTCGTCCAATTCCGAGAATATTTCCTTACTAGGATTTCTGAAACCAAAAACGGCAGAAAACAGCAACTGGCTCTTCGGCATCTCGTTAATAGGTTAGTGCCGGAAAATGCATAATAATGACATATAATGTGTATAAAACATGTGAGTATCATCATAAAAGTAGCATGGAACATAAGAAATTATAGATACGTTTGAGACGTATCACAAAGCAACGCGCAAACCGGCATGCAGAGAAAGCCTGCTCACGTGGGCTGTGTGCCGCGGGAACAAAATTGGCCTACGCACAGTATTCCTGTTTTAGCTGTTAAATTAATTCCAGAGGCATTTGTTTTGACAATTTTAGGGTAGTTTTTAGCCAAATTTTGTCAAGTTTTTTTCTGAGAAAACTGAACCAACGAGATATTTGTTTTTGGAAAAATAAAGTAACATGAGTGCCTCTGAAAGTTTGAAAGTTGATAGTTTAAAGTCAAAGTTTCCGCTGCAAATAGTAAAAGAAGCATTTTTGTCAAGTTTTTTCTGGGCAAATTGAACCAACGAGATATTTTTTTAGGAAATGAAAAGTAACAGAAATGCTTCTGAAAAGTTTAAAGTTTGAATTCAAAATTTCCACTACAAATAGTTAAAGATGCATTTTAAATTTGAAAAATGCAAAAGTGATGATTAAAATTTGACAAGTTGATTAAAAGTGATTATTGAAACAATTATGATCCTGTCATTTCATGACCAACGTTATTAATAGCATGATCATGTTTTGTTGTAATAATATATGCAAAAGTGACAGTTAAAATTTTAAAGAGATGATTAATGTGATTATTGTGACAATTATGGTTCTATTTTTTACCAACGTTATTAATGACATGATCATGATTTGTGGCAATAAGAAGTGCATTTATCTCTATTTGTGCCCAACGGTGATATAGATTTAATTGCACAAACAGTTGTATATATGTTCTAATTTTGACCAACGTTGGATTATTGCATGCAATTGTTGTTATGATCTCATTTCATTGTGGTTTAAAGGAGGGTACTACTTGATGAGTTGCATCAAGGATGTTCCAACCCTCCCTTGGAGGTGACAACTACACTGAATGGAGAAAGAAGGTCGATTTGTGCTGAGGTGGACTGGGTTCCGACAGCGAGTCAGACCAAAAGATCCAAAAGATCCAGTCAGAAATGGCAAGGATGATGATGCTGCATGGCAGAATAAAGGGTGTCTAAGTGCCATTTATAAAGAATACAATTGGGAACGCTATTGTGGTCTCAATTGCAGAGTGTGCTTCCGCAGGGGAGTATCTTGAAAGAATAAAGAGGCAGTTCACTGGTTCTTCAAAGATATGTGCGATCCAGCTGCTGAAGCAACTGGTGACAGAAAAGTACACATGGACAGGAAAGACATGGCAAGTGTGCCATATGGTGTAATAATGCTTATGTTGGGGTTGCATTACTCCATGATGAGCTTTATTTATTGTCCTTACGTGAAAAAGTATTGCATATGTGTAAAGTGAATGAGAAAATATCCGCGTCAAAAAAAACAAAAGAAAAGAAAAAGAACTGATGAATCATCGAAATTATGGCTGTCGCTTAGGCCATATTTCGAGGGGGAGAATAGAAAGACTCGTTAGAAATAATATTCTTTCTCCATTACAATTCTCAGACATAGAACAGTGCATCGATTGCATTAAAGGAAAATTTGTAAAGCAAATTAAAAAGGGTGCAAATCGAAGCACATCAACACTAGAAATAATTCACACCGATATATGTGGACCATTTTCTGTGAAAAGTGTGGATGGCTATGATTCGTTCATAACATTTACGGATGATTACTCCCGATATGGCTATATTTATCCAATCAAAGAAAGAACAGAAGCATTGGATAAATTTAAATATTCAAAGTTGAAGTTGAAAATCAGCATGATAAAAGAATAAAGATAGTCAGATCTGTACGTGGAGGGGAGTACTACGGTCCACATACTCCATATGGCCAAGTCCCAGGACCTTTTGCAAGGTTCTTACTGGAGACTGGAATAGTCGCCCAGTATTCTATGTCGGGCGAACCTTAGCAGAATGGGGTAGCTGAAAGGCGCAACCGTACCCTTATGGATATGGTGCGCAGTATGATGAGCTATTCCACCCTACCATTGGGATTGTGGATTGATGCGTTAAAAACCGCCATTCACATTATAAACATAGTACCAAGCAAATCGGTGCCCAAAACACCGTATGAGCTATGGACATGGAGAGTGCCTTCTCTAAACCACCTGAAAGTGTGAGGGAGCCCTGCTGAGGCCAAAGTATTTAATCTAAATATCGCAAAGTTAGATACCAAAACAATCAGCTGCCATTTTATTGGCTATCCTGAAAAGTCAAAATGTTATCGTTTCTACTGTCCAGAGAAATACACAAGTTTGTGGAAACGAAACATGATGTCTTCTTAGAGGACGAAATGATGAGGGGGAGCATGGTAGCTCGAAAAATTGATCTTGAGGATAAGAGTGTGCATGCACCTAATCCAATGACTCAAGAGCCATTTTTTGCGCTACCATGTGCACCTGCACCGATAATCCCGCGATTGTGGTACACGCGTGTATTGTGACTCCACCCATGACAGCGATGAATGAAAATTCAGAACATGTCCGTCAGGAGCCGAATGAACCATTTGTTGAGCATGAAAGGGAGCAACAACAGTCACCTCCAGAAGTTGAGCCACAAGTTGAGGAACTGAATGCTCCAGAGATTGAGGCCCCTAGAAGGTCTACAAGGGCTAGAAAATCAGCCATTTCGACTGATTACAAAGTTTACAACATAGAAACAGTTCATATGGAAGGTGATCCCACTTCATATGAAGAAGCCATGAGAAGCTCAGATTCATCAAAGTGGGTGGAGGCCATGGAAGACGAAATTAGATCGATGAGTACCAACAAGGTTTGGAACTTAGAGAATATTCTTAAAGGAACCAAAACAATGGGATGCAAGTGGGTCTACAAAATAAAATATGACTCCAATGGAAATGTCGAAAAGTATAAAGCACGACTTGTGGCAAAATGATTTACACAAAGAGAAGGGATAGATTACAATGAGACATTTTCTCCGGTCTCATGTAAGGATTCCTTCAGAATCATAATGGCACTAGTTGCACATTTTGATTTAGAGTTGCATCAAATGGATGTAAAGATGGCATTTCTAAATGGGGATTTATAACAAAATGTCTACATGAAACAACCTAAGGGTTTTATCATGGAAGGCAAGGAAGAAATGGGATGCCGCCTAAAGAAATCCATTTATGGATTAAAGAAAGCATCCAGACAGTGGTATCTAAAGTTTAATGAAACAACTAAGAGATTTGTATTTAAAGAAAATATTAAGGACAATTGCGTTTATGCAAAGTTTAAAAGTGGGAAATATATTTTCCTAATCTTATATGTGGATGATATTCTGCTTGCCAGCAGTGATGTTAGTCTACTATAAGAGACAAAGAAGTTCTTGTCCTCAAATTTTTATATGAAAGATCATGGTGAAGCGTCATATGTTTTGGGCATAGAAATTCACCGAGATAGGAATAATGGAGTATTAGGACTATCGCAAAAGGCTTATTTCGAAAAGATTCTAAGTAAGTATAATATGCATAAATGCAGTGCCACAACTGCCCCTATAGTCAAGGGCGACAGTTTTGGGAAACATCAAAGTCCCAAAAATCAATACAAGCTCGATCAAATGAAAGCGGTTTCATATGCTTCGGCCATTGGAAGCCTATATTATATACAAGTGTGCACTCATCCTGACTTAGCATTTATCACCGGAGTACTCGGTAGATATCAAAGAAAATCTAGGTTTTGAACACTGGAAAATGGTAAAGAAGGCATTGCGTTATGTGAAAGACACAAAAAACTACATGCTAACATACAGAAGATCTGATTCCCTAGAAATAAGAGGGAATTCAGATGCAGATTTTGCGGGGGATAAAGATGGTGGAAAAATCCACATCTGGATATGTATTCACCCTCGCAGGGGGAGCTATCTCATGGAGAAGCTCCAAACATACAATAGTTGCATCATCCACAATGTATGCATAATTTATAGCATGTTATGAAGCCACGGGGCAGACATTATGGTTAAAAAAATTATACCCGACTTGAAAGTGGTAGATTGTATTGACAAACCACTAAAGATGTACTGCGACAATGAGCCCGCAGTATTTTATGCTCACAACAACATGTCAAGTACAGCTACGAAACCGATTGAGGTTAAGTATTATGTTGTGAAACACAAGGTCCAGGATCAAACTATAAATCTCGAGCATATAAGGACAAAAGATATGCTTGCGAATCCGCTAACGAAAGGCTTACCACCTAGCGTGTTCAAGGAACAGGTAGACGGCATGGGATTAAGGGAAAGTCTTACCTATCCTAGATCATAAGAGACCCAATGCAAAAGTAAAAGAATTTGTTTCAAAATAGAGAAGTGTATGGTGGTTGTCTGATTCTATCGGCAATAGAGTTGTGACGATGAAATATGCCCTATGGACTGATCCAAAATTAAACGAATAAAATAAAAATATAAAGTTAAAAGTAAAGTTGAGATCAAATGGGAGAATGTTAGGTTGATCTCCACCACGTTCGAGCCCAACGGCTCGACGTGCCCTTTGACCGCGCCCTGATCGGGACGCCCAACGGTTCGCTGGTTGGTGGGTCCCTGTCGCCTGCACTATATAGAGTGGTGGGGACCGGTGGCACTCGGTACGAGGTTGCCCTGAGCTGCCACTCGGCCCACCAGACGATCCACCGATTAGGGTTAGTGCAGTGCCAACGGGAAGATCCGCCACCACCACTTCCCCACCCACCACCGCCACCATGCCTTCGTCGACGGGATCCACCTCCATGGGAGAAGATAAACATCACAGCATTCGCAATATCTCTCTCTCCCTCTCACAGTACAGGAACATATCTTTTATAGAGATAGTACTACCGACGTTGATCTACTTCTAGTTAATCTTAGAGATTAAACAATGATCACTCAATTCTGTTGTCCTAGCGTGCTGAGCAGCTCATATTTACACACTCGATCGTTTGGTTTTCTCTGTACAAACTATGAGCCCTTCCTCGCCTCCACCTGGAAACTGAAATCCGGAGAAGTGGACCGAAGCGAAACTGTTTTGTCGAAACTACTCAGAAGAATTCAACCTCATTGTCGTCTCACGAGAGTATGAAGCTCCACTCTTGCTTCAATCTCTCGTCCAACAGGAATCTAAAGACAACTCGGTAATACAAGGTGGCATGCCTCGTTGATTATGTGGACACGATAGTGATAAGACACAACAGTAGTTTCATTGAGTAGTGATTGTATATTTCCCGACGTCTCTAAATCCCAGATGCTTGTGCTTCCTTTCACTTCTCCCTTTGTGTGGTTCCTAGTACTTGTTTTTTTGTTTAAAGTCTAAATGTTAGGCAAAGCGAAGCAAAAGTGCACACAATTTATTAGACGGCCTCCTCATGTGCGAACATGGGTTTATATAGGAGTAGGAAACATTATTCACAAAATTCAAGGTTGGTGATGTATTTATTTAACTTTTGAGTAGTTCACTATGTGATTCTTATTTTATTTGTCAAATGCATGTATGTACTAACAATAAATTTTGAGATATTTACGGTACATCAAATCATTATGGGCCAACTAGATGACCCGGATCCGAAATACTACCTTAGATTTTTGGTATTTACTCCTGCCTGAAATACTTGTTATAGATTTAGACAATTGTAGGCTAAGATATATTTCTAAATTTATTTAACATGTGATAACTATATAGGGGCAGAGCGATTAGTATATTTCGCACACCAAGGGCCGTTTCCCGTATTATGCTTTGGGAATTTCACAAATGCCATACCTTTTTTAGTACTAAAAAATTGTAATGTGTTGGTAGTGAAGGCATCACTAGGACTGAGAAGTCCAGCACCTTGTCCAAATAAATCAAGTAATCAAGCAGAGTTCTTTCGTTGTTAACGACTTGTGTTTCTCATTGAGGCCATAGGTTGTACAGACCAAGAGAGGTAGACCTGCATAAGTGAATTATTTCTTTTCCTTAATTTGTAAGTTAATGGACACCGCGCCCACATTCATATCGGAAAGAACTTAGAACATGCATGTGTGTCTGCTGTCCCATGATGTTCTCAAGATGCTGTATCAGGAAGCGCCGACTCTGATAATTGGTTTTGATTACGTACTTTGTTTGGTTAGCTCCGGTTTCGAACTGAGAGCCCAAACTGTTGTTTGGTTTCGTGTAGTATTCACACAAATTATATAAATACTCCTGCAAGGAACACATTGACTCAAAGATTTAAAAAAAATACTTGTAGCATGATCTGAACAGCTAGATACAAATCCATGAATAGGGAACTAAACCGAAAAGGGAGCCTCAGGCCCGACCTGTCGCTCCCCGCGGGTGACGGGCGGGCGATTCCAAACCCTAGCCCCAGCCCCCTCCTCCCCGCTCCCCCGCCACCAACGGCGTCAGCCGCCGGGCAAAGCCCGGGCGGTGCCGGCGGCGGCGAGACCCTGGATCTTGCTCGTGTGCAGGTGGCGTGGGGCCCTCTCCCTCGGGCGTCGGAGATCCCTGCGAGGAATCGACGGCTCCTCGCGCGGCGGGCCGGCGCGCCGCGGTGAGGCGGTTCCTCGAGGTCGAGGCGGCGGAGCTCGGCGGCGCGGTCTCCTTCCTCATAGGCAACGGCTGCGACGACGCAACTTCTACGGGATGCTGAGGCGGCGGCCTCAGGGAGAGGCGCCACTGGCTTGGCGATGAGCAGTGTGCGTGGATGCGGTCCATCACCCTCGTCCGTGCGGACGGCGAGGTGTTGTCGGGCGCTGGTCGTGGCGTGGCGGCGGTTCCGCGAACGCCAGCGCTAGATCTGAAGGTCGTCCTCCCCACTTCGTCCTAGGCCCACCCTGCATCTCTGGTACTGTCCATGGTGGTCCTCATTCGTTGGATCTCCGGCTGGGTTAGATGCTAGTTCTCGGGTTGCGAGAGAGGAAGAAATCCCTGGTCTGCCTTGTTGGTCCGACGGTGACGACGCATGTGGGCGCCATGCTTCCTTCTTGAGGTATCGTCCTTTCTCTCCTCCCCTCCCCCCCTCTGTCTCCCGGGTGAAAACCCCGACTTTGTTGGGGCAGCGGCGGCGCTGGTAGCGTCGTTACCTTCTTGAAGGCGCCGCCTTGGGATCGATGGGGCGGTGGGTGTGGCTTGGTGGTGGCGGCGGTAGTATGGCTCGGGGGTTCGTCGTGGTTCCTTGTGTACCTTGGTGAGCTCCTAGTCCTCTGCAACTTCTTCATCAACGATTAGAATCGTGGCTTCGGTTCGGCGTGAGTAGTTCCATGGCGGGCAGCAAGGCGTCTCAAGGTGAGCTCGGTGCAATGTGTTGCTCGTCTCTTTCGTTGTTAGCGTGTATATAGCGTGTATATCATATGTAACATGTGTATGTAACCCTAACCCTAATTGGCCTTTGAGCCCTATATAAATACCCAGGAACCCCACGTCATTACGTGCGAGGCTTCCCCCAAATCTCCCTCTCTCACGTTTCTACATGGTATCAGACTAAATACGATCTAAAACCCTAGCCGCCGCTCGCGCCTCCCAACTCCGCTCTGATGTCGCGCGCCGCCCACCTTGTTGCGATCTCTGGCGCGATCGTTCCAGCCGGCGGCGTTCCTCCCGCCGGTCTCCCACGCCAACTCGGCCCGGCCGTCCTCTCCTTCGAGGCCGCCAACTACACCAAGTGGGCTATCTACATGCGTGCGTCGCTCGGCCGGTCCGGTCTTCTTGGTCATATCGACGGCACCATCGCCGCCGCCGCTACTGACCCCGCCTGGACCTCCGACGACTACACCGTCCTCAACACCCTGCACGCCGCCATCGACGAGGACGTCGCGGACATGGTGCTCGCCAGCAACCAGACAGCGCGTCAACTCTGGCTCGCCATCCTCGAGCTGTTCTCCGCCAACAAAGCCAGTAAGGCGATCTACCTCGACAACGATTTTCGTCAACTTGTGCAGGGGGACATGTCGATCACCGCATACTGCCGCCGGCAGAAGCAGCTCTCCGACGCCCTCGCCGACAACGACTCCCCGGTGAACAACCGGGCACTCGTCCTCAACACGCTGTGTGGCCTCGGTCCACGGTTCTCCTCCGCCGCCACGATCATCTCCATGACCGAGCCACTGCCGACGCTCCTCCGCGTCCGCAGCATGCTCCTTATGGAGGAGATGTAGCAGGCCAACGCTGCTGTCAACGCCGCCTCGACTGCCCTCGTCGCCCAGGCCCGAGCTCCTCCTCCTCCAACCTGCACCGGCACTGCCTACCGTGGTGACTCCTCCACCTTTGGCAAGCCCAAGCCGGCCTACAAGCCCAAGACGAAGACTGACGGACGCAATGGTGGTGGCCCCTCCCGCGCCGCTGCTCCCGCACCCACTGGCCCGTGGGTGTGCTTCTCCCCTGGCGGATCGCAGTGGCGCGCACCGTCCGGCCCGGGCGTCCTCGGCCCTCGCCCCCAAGCGGCCTACACCACCACGAGCGCCCCCCTGTACCAGGCTGCCGCGTCTCCGTCTGCCTCGACGTCGTGGGACAACTCCGCCCTCATCGCTGCCCTCAACAGCCTCATGCAGCAGGGTGGTTGGGTCATGGACTCTGGAGCGTCCTCGCACATGACCAATGATGATGGTAACATCTCCTTCACAGCACCTCTCTCGTCTCCACACTTTGTCACCGTTGGCAATGGCCCTCTGGTCACACTAGTTTTCATACTCCCTGTGGTCACACGTATAAACTCAACCATGTCTTACTTGTTCCGCACTTAATTCACAATCTTCTTTCTATTCGCAAATTCACACGTGATAACAATTGCTCTCTTGAGTTTGACGCCTTTGGTTTCTCTGTGAAGGACCTGAAGACTCGTCGCGTGATTCTTCGTTGCAATAGCGACTGAGATCTCTACACCTTTCCCGGCACACCACGTCGGACGCCTCCCACCGCCATGCTTGCCACCACCTCCGCTGAGTTATGGCACCAACGCCTTGGCCACCCAGGACAAGATGCTATGTCGACTCTTCAGCGTTTATCTTTCATCCAATGTAATAAAGCTCGCCGTACATCCGTGTGTCATGCTTGTCAGCTCGGGAAACATGTACGGCTGCCATTTAGCTCGTCAGTATCAGCGACTAGCGCAATCTTTGATTTGCTCCATTGTGATTTGTGGACATCACCTATTATAAGTATTTCTGGCTTTCGATACTACCTTTTCATCGTTGATGACTTCTCCCACTTTTATTGGTCTTTTCCCTTACGCCAGAAATCATGTGTCTCGTGCATACTCGCCACCTTTTTCTCCTATGCTCGCACACAGTTTGGCGCCACCATACGATCATTGCAAGCAGATAATGGCACTGAGTTTGTTAACTCCGCCGTTGAGCCACGCATGGTACGGCCTTGCGCCTATCGTGCCCCTACACCTCTCAACAAAATGGCAAAGCTGAGAGGGCCATCCGCACCCTCAATGACACCATGCACACCCTCCTGTTCCACGCCCATCTTCCACCCACCCTCTGGGCTGAAGCTCTTTCCACTGCCACCTATTTGATCAATCGGAGGCCGTGCAAAGCCATCATGTCGCGTGTGCCATATGAACGTCTCCATGGTCGTCCTCCTCCTTACGACACACTCCGCGTCTTTGGCTGTCTTTGTTACCCCAACATTGCCTCAACCGCCAAACAAAAACTTAGCCACATATCAGTTCCTTGTGTGTTTCTTGGCTATCCATCAAACCATCGCGGGTATCGTTGTCTCAATCCCTCGACCGGCAAAATACTAATCTCTCGTCATGTTATTTTCGATGAGACTGTCTTTCCCTTTCAGCTCTTGGAACAGCAAGGGGTTTCCCCTCCTCGGCGCTTGGACTTCCTCTTCGCGACCCCACCAGCGGCCACACCGTCGACACCGGCCGCAGCCTCGGCTCGCGTCCCGGCCACCCGCGGACGGCCGGCCACTGCCTCTCCGTCACGTGCCTCGGTTGCTGCACCTACGGCTCCTCGCCAGGCTGCCGCGGCATAGAGCCAGGCTGCCGTGGCATCAAGCCAGCCTGTCGCGGCTCCCAACCAGGCTGTCGTGCCTCCTTCCTCTGCCACGGAACCAGACGCTGCTGCTGTTGGAGATATGCCCAAGAGGCAATAATAAAAGTGGTTATTATATATCTTTATGTTTATGATAAATGTTTATATATCATGCTATAATTGTATTAACCGAAACATTGATACATGTGTGATATGTAAACAACAAAGAGTCCCTAGTATGCCTCTTAACTAGCTTGTTGATTAATGGATGATTAGTTTCATAATCATGAACATTGGATGTTATTAATAACAAGGTTATATCATTGTATGAATGATGTAATGGACACACCCAATTAAGCGTAGCATAAGATCTCGTCATTAAGTTATTTGCTATAAGCTTTCGATACATAGTTACCTAGTCCTTATGACCATGAGATCGTGTAAATCACTTATACCGGAAAGGTACTTTGACTACACCAAACGCCACTGCGTAAATGGGTGGTTATAAAGGTGGGATTAAGTATCCGGAAAGTATGAGTTGAGGCATATGGATCAACAGTGGGATTTGTCCATCCCGATGATGGATAGATATACTCTGGGCCCTCTCGGTGGAATGTCGTCTAATGTCTTGCAAGCATATGAATAAGTTCATAAGAGACCACATACCACGGTACGAGTAAAGAGTACTTGTCAGGAGACGAGGTTGAACAAGGTATAGAGTGATACCGATGATCAAACCTCGGACAAGTAAAATATCGCGTGACAAAGGGAATTGGTATCGTATGTGAATGGTTCATTCGATCACTAAAGTCATCGTTGAATATGTGGGAGCCATTATGGATCTCCAGATCCCGCTATTGGTTATTGGTCGGAGTGAGTACTCAACCATGTCAGCATAGTTCGCGAACCGTAGGGTGACACACTTAAAGTTGGATGTTGAAATGGTAGAACTTGAATATGGAATGGAGTTCGAATATTTGTTCGGAGTCCCGGATGAGATCCCGGACATCACGAGGAGTTCCGGAATGGTCCGGAGAATAAGATTCATATATAGGATGTCATTTTATGTGAATTAAAATGACGCGGAAGGTTCTATGGAAGGTTCTAGAAGGTTCTAGAAAAGTCCGGAAGAAACCACCAAGGAAGGTGGAGTCCACATGGAACTCCACCTCCATGGCCGGCCAACCCTAGTGGGGGTGGAGTCCCAAGTGGACTCCCCCTTAGGGGGCCGGCCACCCCCCCATATGGGAGGTGGAACTCCTAGCTTGGCTAGGTTTCCCCACCATATGGAAGGTTTTTGGTTCGGGTCTTATTCGAAGACTTGGAGACCAACACTTGGAGTTCCACCTATATAATGAGGGGCCAAGGGGAGGGGGCCGGCCACCCCAAGACCACAAGGTGGCCGCACCCCTTAGTGGCCGGCGCCCCCCTCTCCCAAACCCTAGCGGCCCTCTCTCCTCCACCACATCCCGCACGCTTAGCGAAGCTCCGCCGGATTTCTCCACCACCACCGACACCACGCCGTCGTGCTGCCGGATTCAAGAGGAGCTACTACTTCCGCTGCCCGCTGGAACGGGAAGTGGACGTCGTCTTCATCAACAACCGAACGTGTGACCGAGTACGGAGGTGCTGCCCGTTCGTGGCGCCGTGATCAAGATCTTCTACGCGCTTTTGCAAGCGGCAAGTGAACGTCTACCGCAGCAACAAGAGCCTCATCTTGTAGGCTTTGGAATCTCTTCAAGGGTGAGACTCGATAATCCCCTCGTTGCTACCGTCTTCTAGATTGCATCTTGGCTTGGATTTCGTGTTCGCGGTAGGAAAATTTTTGTTTTCTATGCAACGTTATCCTACAGTGGTATCAGAGCCGTGTCTATGCATAGATGGTTGCACGAGTAGAACACAATGGTTTGTGAGCGTTGATGCTTATGTGGTCTTTAGTTTGAGTATTTTGCATCTTTGTGGCATAGTGGGATGAAGCGGCTCGGGCTAACTTTACATGACCGCGTTCATGAGATTTGCTCCACGCTCGACATGCAACTTGTATTGCATAAGTGGCTTTGCGGGTGTCTGTCTCTCCTACTATAGTGAAGATTCAATTTACTCTTCTATTGACAACACTAGTATCACCGTTGTGGTTCATGTTCGTAGGTAGATTAGATCTCTATCGAAAACCCTAAACCACGTAAAATATGCAAACCAAATTAGAGACGTCTGACTTGTTTTTGCAGGGTTTGGTGATGTGATACGGCCATAAAGTGATGATGAATATGTATGAGATGATCATTATTGTATTGTGGCAACCGGCAGGAGCCTTATGGTTGTCTTTAAATTTATGTTGAGTAGTATTTCAAAGTAGTTGTAATAGTTGCTACATGAAGTAAACAATCATGAAGACGGCGCCATTGACCTTGACGCTACACCGACGATGATGGAGATCATGCCCGAAGATGATGGAGATCATGTCCATGCTTTGGAGATGAAGATCAAAGGCGCAAAGACAAAAGGGCCATATCATATCACATATGAACTGCATGTGATGTTAATCCTTTTATGCATCTTATTTTGCTTAGATCGCGACGGTAGCATTATAAGATGATCCCTCACTAAAATCTCAAGATAATAAAGTGTTCATCCTTAGTAGCACCATTGCCAAGACTTGTCGTTTCGAAGCATCTCGTGATGATCGGGTGTGATAGAATCAACAAGTGCATACAACGGGTGCAAGACAGTTTTGCACATGCGGATACTAAGGTGGCCTTGACGAGCCTAGCATGTACAGACATGGTCTCGGAACACGTGATACCGAAAGGTAGAGCATGAATCATATGATTGATATGATGAACACTTTGAATGTTCGCCATTGAAATCACACCTTGTCTCGTGATGATCGGACTTAGGTGTGGTGGATTTGGTTCGTGTGATCACTAAGACAATGCGAGGGATATTGTTTTGAGTGGGAGTTCACCTAGATTTTTAATTATGTTGAATTAAAATTTGAACTCAATTTGTCATAAACTTAGTCTAAACTATTGCAAATATATGTTGTAGATATGGCGTCCCCAATCAATTTTAACCAGTTCCTAGAGAAAGAAAAGCTTAAGAGCAACGGTAGCAACTTCACCGACTGGTTCCGTCATGTGAGGATTTTCCTCGCTGGCGGAAATCTGCAATATGTGCTTGATGCACCGCTAGGTGACCCTCCTGCAGAAACAGAAACCGATGAAGTAAAGAATGTTTACGCAACTCGGAAAACTCGGTACTCTCAAGTTCAGTGTGCCATCCTATGCAGTCTGGAAGTCGATCTTCAAAAACGTTTTGAGCACCACGATCCACATGAGTTGATAAAAGAGTTGAAGACTATTTTTGAAACTCATGCGGCCGTGGAATGCTATGAAGCATCGAAACACTTCTTCAGTTGCATGATGGAAGAAGGTAGCTCCGTTAGTGAGCACATGCTCGTTATGATCGGGCATGCGAAGAAACTCAGTGACTTGGAAATAGTTATTCCTAACAGACTGGGGATTAATCGTATCCTACAATCACTGCCACCTAGTTACAAGAACTTTGTGATGAACTACAATATGCAGAACATGAACAAAGAGTTACCTGAACTCTTCGCCATGCTTAAAGCTGCTGAGATTGAGATCAAGAAAGAGCACCAAGTGTTGATGGTCAACAAGACCACCAGTTTCAAGAAACAGGGCAAGTCCAAAGGAAAATTCAAGAAGGGTGGCAAGAAAGCTGCCACGCCTCCTGTGAAACCTAAGACTGGCCCTAAGCACGATGCTGAGTGCTATTATCGCAAGGAGAAGGGACACCTTTGGAAGCGTAATTGCTCCATGTATTTGGCGGATCTGAAGAGCGGCCTTGTCAAGAAGAAGTACGACGGTCTATATGATATAACTGTTATAGATGTTTATATCACTGGTTCTCGTACTAGTACTGGGTATTTGATCTTTTGGTTCGGTTGCTCATATTTGTAACTCGAAACAGGAACTAAAGAATAAACGAAGACTACTAAAGGATGAAGTGACGATGCGCGTTGGAAATGGATCCAAAGTCGATGTGATCGCTGTCGGCACACTTCCTCTACATCTACCTTCGGGATTAGTTTTAAACCTCAATAATTGTTATTTTGTACCCGCGTTGAGCATGAACATTATATCTGGATCTTGTTTAATGCAAGACGGTTATTCATTCAAGTCTGAGAATAATGGTTGTTCTATTTTTATGAATAATATCTTTTATGGTCGAGCACCTGAAAAGAATGGTTTATTTCTGTTAGATCTCGATAGTAGTGGTACACATATTCATAACATTGATGCTAAGCGAATTAAATTGAATGATAATTCTACTTATATGTGGCACTGTCGTCTTGGTCATATTGGAGTGAAACGCATGAAGAAACTCCATACTGATGGATTACTTGAATCACTTGACTTTGAGTCACTTGATAGATGCGAAGCATGTCTAATGGGAAAAATGACTAAGACTCCATTTTCTGGTATGATGGAGCGAGCTACTGACTTATTGGAAATCATACATACCGATGTGTGCGGACCAATGAGCGTAGCATCGCGCGGTGGTTATCGTTATGTTCTAACCTTCACAGATGATCTGAGTAGATATGGGTATATCTATTTCATGAAACATAAATCCGAAACTTTCGAGAAGTTTAAGGAATTCCAAAGTGAAGTAGAAAATCAACGTAACAAGAAGATCAAATTTCTACGATCTGATCGCGGAGGTGAATATCTGAGTTATGAGTTTGGCATGCATTTAAAGAAATGCGGAATACTTTCACAATTGACACCGCCGGGAACACCACAACGTAACGGTGTGTCCGAACGTCGTAATCGAACTCTCTTAGATATGGTTCGTTCTATGATGTCTCTTACTGATTTGCCGTTATCATTTTGGAGTTATGCATTAGAGACAGCCGCATTCACTTTAAATAGAGCACCATCAAAATCCGTTGAAACGACACCGTATGAATTATGGTTTAATAAGAAACCTAAGCTGTCGTTCTTTAAAGTTTGGGGTTGCGAAGCCTATGTAAAGAAGTTACAACCGGACAAGCTAGAACCCAAAGCGGAGAAATGCATCTTCATAGGATACCCTAAGGAAACTATAGGGTACACTTTCTATCACAAATCCGAAGGCAAAATCTTTGTTGCTAAGAACGGAACCTTTCTTGAGAAAGAATTTCTCACTAAAGAAGTGACTGGAAGAAAAGTAGAACTCGATGAGATTGATGAATCTTCACTGGTTGATCAGAGTAGCACAGTACCGGAAGTTGTTCCTGTGCCGCCTACACCGGCAACAGAGGAAGCTAATGATCATGAAACTTCGAACGAGGAAACTACTGAACCTCGCAGATCGACAAGGGAACGTGCCACTCCTGATTGGTATGATCCTTGTCTAAATGTCATGATTGTGGACAACAATGATGAGGACCCTGCGACGTATGAAGAAGCAATGATGAGCCCAGATTCCAACAAATGGCAAGAAGCCATGAAATCCGAAATGGGATCCATGTATGATAACAAAGTGTGGACTTTGGTAGACTTACCTGATAGCCGAAAGGCTGTCGAGAATAAATGGATCTTCAAGAGAAAAACAGATGCTGATGGTAATATTACTGTCTATAAAGCTCGACTTGTCGCAAAGGGTTTTCGACAAATTCAAGGTGTTGACTACGATGAGACTTTCTCACCTGTAGCAAAGCTAAAATCTGTGAGGATTTTGTTAGCAATAGCTGCATTTTTCGATTATGAGATTTGGCAGATGGATGTCAAAACAGCATTCCTTAATGGAGACATTGAGGAAGAGTTGTATATGGTACAACCCAAAGGTTTTGTCGATCCTAAAAATGCTGACAGAGTATGCAAACTTCAGCGTTCAATCTATGGACTGAAGCAAGCATCAAGAAGTTGGAACCGACGCTTTGATAAGGTGATCAAAGACTTCGGGTTTATACAGTGTCATGGAGAGGCCTGTATTTACAAGAAAGTGAGTGGGAGCTCTGTAGCATTCCTGATATTATATGTAGATGACATATTACTGATCGGGAATGATATAGAACTATTAAGCAGTGTTAAAGGTTATTTGAATAATAGTTTTTCAATGAAAGACCTTGGTGAAGCATCGTATATATTAGGCATCAAGATTTATAGAGATAGATCAAGACGCCTAATAGGGCTATCACAGAGTACATACCTGGACAAGATTCTAAAGAAGTTTAGAATGGACGAAAGTAAGAAAGGGTTCTTACCTATGTTACCAGGCAAGGTCTTGAGTAAGACTCAAGGACCGGCTACGGCAGAAGAAAGAGAAAGGATGAGTCAGATCCCTTATGCCTCGGCAGTAGGCTCTATCATGTATGCCATGCTATGTACTAGACCAGATATAGCACATGTTGTCAGTTTGACTAGCAGATATCAAAGTGATCCAGGAATGGAACACTGGACAGCGGTCAAGAATATCCTGAAGTACTTGAAAAGAACCAAGGATATGTTTCTTTGTTATGGAGGTGACCAAGAGCTCGTTGTAACCAGTTACACCGATGCAAGTTGGAACACTGATCCTGATGACTCTAAGTCACAGTCTGGGTACGTGTTTATATTGAATGGTGCTGCAGTAAGCTGGGCAAGCTCAAAGCAGTGCACGGTGGTGAAGTCTTCAACAGAATTGGAGTACATAGCGGCTTCAGAGGCTTCATCAGAAGCGGTATGGATGAAGAGGTTCATTGTAGAGCTCGGTGTGGTTCCTAGTGCATTGGACCCATTAGTCATCTACTGTGATAACATGGGTGCCATCGCCAATGCACAAGAGCCAAGGTCACACAAGAGGCTGAAGCATATCAAGCTGCGTTACCACTCGATTCACGAGTACATCGAAGATGGAGAAGTAAAGATTTGCAAAGTACACACTGATCTGAATGTAGCAGATCCGTTAACTAAAGCTCTCCCTAGAGCAAAGCATGACCAACACCAGAATGCCATGGGTGTTAGGTACATTACAATGTAATCTAGATTATTGACTCTAGTGCAAGTGGGAGACTGTTGGAGATATGCCCAAGAGGCAATAATAAAAGTGGTTATTATATATCTTTATGTTTATGATAAATGTTTGTATACCATGCTATAATTGTATTAACCGAAACATTGATACATGTGTGATATGTAAACAACAAAGAGTCCCTAGTATGCCTCTTAACTAGCTTGTTGATTAATGGATGATTAGTTTCATAATCATGAACATTGGATGTTATTAATAACAAGGTTATATCATTGTATGAATGATGTAATGGACACACCCAATTAAGCGTAGCATAAGATCTCGTCATTAAGTTATTTGCTATAAGCTTTCGATACATAGTTACCTAGTCCTTATGACCATGAGATCATGTAAATCACTTATACCGGAAAGGTACTTTGATTACACCAAACGCCACTGCGTAAATGGGTGGTTATAAAGGTGGGATTAAGTATCCGGAAAGTATGAGTTGAGGCATATGGATCAACAATGGGATTTGTCCATCCCGATGACGGATAGATATACTCTGGGCCCTCTCGGTGGAATGTCGTCTAATGTCTTGCAAGCATATGAATAAGTTCATAAGAGACCACATACCACGGTACGAGTAAAGAGTACTTGTCAGGAGACGAGGTTGAACAAGGTATAGAGTGATACCGATGATCAAACCTCGGACAAGTAAAATATCGCGTGACAAAGGGAATTGGTGTCGTATATGAATGGTTCATTCGATCACTAAAGTCATCGTTGAATATGTGGGAGCCATTATGGATCTCCAGATCCCGCTATTGGTTATTGGTCGGAGTGAGTACTCAACCATGTCCGCATAGTTCGCGAACCGTAGGGTGACACACTTAAAGTTGGATGTTGAAATGGTAGAACTTGAATATGGAATGGAGTTCGAATATTTGTTCGGAGTCCCGGATGAGATCCCGGACATCACGAGGAGTTCCGGAATGGTCCGGAGAATAAGATTCATATATAGGATGTCATTTTATGTGAATTAAAATGACGCGGAAGGTTCTATGGAAGGTTCTAGAAGGTTCTAGAAAAGTCCGGAAGAAACCACCAAGGAAGGTGGAGTCCCATGGCCGGCCAACCCTAGTGGGGGTGGAGTCCCAAGTGGACTCCCCCTTAGGGGGGCGGCCACCCCCCCATATGGGAGGTGGAACTCCCACCTCTAGTGGGAGTCCTAGCTTGGGTAGGTTTCCCCACCATATGGAAGGTTTTTGGTTCGGGTCTTATTCGAAGACTTGGAGACCAACACTTGGGGTTCCACCTATATAATGAGGGGCCAAGGGGAGGGGGCCGGCCACCCCAAGACCACAAGGTGGCCGCACCCCTTAGTGACCGGCGCCCCCCTCTCCCAAACCCTAGCGGCCCTCTCTCCTCCACCACATCCCGCACGCTTAGCGAAGCTCCGCCGGATTTCTCCACCACCACCGACACCACGCCGTTGTACTGCCGGATTCAAGAGGAGCTACTACTTCCGCTGCCCGCTGGAACGGGAGGTGGACGTCGTCTTCATCAACAACCGAATGTGTGACCGAGTACGGAGGTGCTGCCCGTTCGTGGCGCCGTGATCAAGATCTTCTACGCGCTTTTGCAAGCGGCAAGTGAACGTCTACCGCAGCAACAAGAGCCTCATCTTGTAGGCTTTGGAATCTCTTCAAGGGTGAGACTCGATAATCCCCTCGTTGCTACCGTCTTCTAGATTGCATCTTGGCTTGGATTTCGTGTTCGCGGTAGGAAATTTTTTGTTTCTATGCAACGTTATCCTACAGCTGCGTCACCCAGTGCCACCGACGCTGCCTCGACACCGCCCGCCTCCGCGCATGACACGGTCTGGCAGGGTGCTGCGATGCCCTGATCGGCTGAACCTCTCCGCCGTCACTACATCCGCGTCTCCGGTTCCAACCACTTTTCGTCAGGCTCTCAAGGATCCTCTCTGGCGTGCTGCTATGGCGGACGAACACCAGGCTCTTCTCGACAACAACACCTGGTCTCTCGTTCCTCGCCCTCCTCATGCAAATGTGGTCACCGGTAAATGGATCTTTCGGCACAAATTTCACTCGGATGGAACTCTTGCTCGACACAAAGCTCGCTGGGTGGTTCGTGGATACTCTCAGCGTCCAGGCATCGACTACGATGAGACATTCAGTCCTGTTGTCAAGCCTGCCACCATTCGTCTCGTCCTCACCATTGCCATCTCCAGTTCTTGGCCCATCCGTCAGCTAGATGTCAAGAATGCCTTTCTCAATGGCAACCTGGATGAAGTGATCTACTGTCAGCAACCACCAGGATTTGTTGATGCTTCTTGTCCTGACTATGTATGTCGCCTTCACAAGTCTCTCTACGGATTGAAGCAGGCTCCTCGTGCATGGTACCAACACTTTGCCACTTACCTCGCCACATTGGGTTTCCATGCATCTGTCACGGACACATCCTTGTTTGTTCTCCGCTCTGGAGACCACACAGCCTACTTACTCCTCTATGTGGATGACATCATTGTCAAGGCCTCATCCACTGAGTTTCTGCAGCAGCTTCTTCATCGGCTGCACAGTGAGTTTGCTATGACTGACCTTGGCGATCTTCACTTCTTTCTTGGGATTGGTGTTACTCGATCCGCGACTGGGTTATTCCTCTCACAGCGCCAGTATGCCCTGGATGTTCTTCAGCGTGCTGGCATGGCTGAGTGCCACTCTGCAGCTACTCCGATTGATACTCAAGCGAAGCTTTCTGACACCGAGGGTGAGCTCCTGTCTGACGCTACTGAGTATCGAAGTCTGGCTGGTGCACTTCAGTATCTCACCCTTACCCGCCCTGACATTTCCTATGTTGTGCAGCAGATCTGTCTTCACATGCATGCTCCTCGTGCACCACATCTCGCTCTTGTCAAGCGGGTTCTTCGGTATGTCCGTGGCACTTTGGAGTATGGTCTGGCTCTTCATGCTTCTTCATCCACCACATTGACAGCTTATTCTGATGCGGATTGGGCTGGCTGTCCAGACACTCGCCGCTCGACATCTGGGTATTGTGTCTATTACGGCGACAGTCTCATCTCCTGGTCGTCTAAACGACAGACCACTGTCTCACGTTCGAGTGCGGAAGCTGAGTGTCGTGCTGTCGCTCATGCTGTTGCGGAACGCTGTTGGCTGCGGCAACTTCTGCAGGAACTCCATCGTCCTCTTCACTCCGCGACACTTGTCTACTGTGACAATGTGTCCGCCATCTACATGTCGTCCAATCCTGTGCAACACCGGCGCACGAAGCATATTGAGATTGACATTCACTTCGTTCGTGAGCGAGTCTCCCTTGGTGAAGTTCGGGTTCTACATGTTCCCTCCTCACTTCAGTTTGCTGATGTAATGACCAAGGGCTTGCCGACTCAGATCTTCCTCGACTTCCGATCCAGTCTTTGCGTTCGGAAACCTCCCGCTGCGACTGCGGGGGTGTTAGCGTGTATATAGCGTGTATATCCTATGTAACATGTGTATGTAACCCTAACCCTAATTGGCCTTTGAGCCCTATATAAATACCCAGGAACCCCACGTCATTACGTGCGAGGCTTCCCCCAAATCTCCCTCTCTCACGTTTCTACATTCGTGTCCATTTGACATTCAGGTTGCTGGACAGTTCTCTGCTCAGGGTGAGCTTTTCCAATGATGGCGGTGCGGCGCCCTTCGAGTCGGGCAAGGGGCAGCGATCCCTCTCCGGTCATGGAAGAGAACGCTTAGGCGATGGCTTGCTTCTCCTGGTGCAGGCAAGGACGACCACTCTTGAGGACGCTTCTTCTTCGAGACCTCCCTTCGACGCCCCCCTGTGCTTCGCTCTTGTTTGAAGGGCATCGAGGACTCCAGCTGTTTTTCTTATTTTTCTCCGTTGTTTGCTGTTGTCTGTGTTGCTTGTAAGCTGATCCTCTATATCTTGTAACAAACCTAGCCGTATGGGCTTTATTAATTTAACGAATGAAGCTCGGTAATCATATGGGTACGTGAGCACGCATCCGCGAAGTGACACGTGTTTAACGGCATTAGTCTGCCCCGTGAGGTTAATAGTTTATTAAAAAAAAGCAAAGCTCCACCCCACTTTGTTTCCTTCGTGTCTATCCTCACCACCGTCATATACATGGGATTCCCCTGCACATCCTAGCAAAGAAATTGGGAGTGCGGCCATCAGGATCGAGTCAAGCCCTCGTCCTCAGTGGTCGGCTTGGCGCGTTTCGGCATGGGGCCGCAGGGGCGGAACAGGGTGCCGTCGCGCCGGAGGTAGACTGCGGCGGCACCCTGATAACTTTTCCATCCCAAAATTTTCTTGTGGATTTTTCCGAACTATGTAAGGTAGGGCTTATTTGAGACAATGAATTTGGCACAGTTTATAAGAGTGTTATAATTGATTTGCACCTTACTGTCTAAGGAACGTCGTAAGCTACGGGAAATAAAAAAATTTAGACATCTTGCATTGTCATCACGTATTGGTACTATCGTATTTTTTGCCGTACGCTCTGTGAACTCATCCTCCTTTCATACTAGATGGGCATGCGAGCTTCGCCTCGCCGCCTGCAATATGTTTTGGTACCTTGTCTCCAATACGTTTCGACATTGTCGTAGAAAGGATCATGAATCTATTAGTTTTTAGATAGGTATGATCACTTTGGTTTATAAACAGAGATTTACTGCACGGCATTAACTTAAACTTCCAGAGTATTTACTTGCTTAGCATGCAGCTTTCCTTCCCTGGACCTTATCGGAGGAAGCTCCAAGCATAAGCTGAGGTATTAACTGCCATTAGGCTGGAAGCATACTTAGGATCCTTCAAAGGCTGAAGTATAAACCACCATGTTGGATTAATCATTCATTTCTCGGATTAGAAGTAGAAGTTCTAAAATATTCAATAAGACAGGGATCTAAGGTCGGTTGTTTATCGTGCAACCAGCAGCACGGCTGTGAATCGTAGAGCATTTTTCCCCTTCAGGTTTTAGTAATGCGTGGAATAAAAGTGCTATCAACTCAAATTGCCGATCAGAAGCAACCAGAATAGTAGGAAATACTAAATTTTATGCTAAATAAACATTAAACAATTAGTCTCAACTAAAATAGTCTTTTCCATGTCAAAACACGTAGAATGAATTATGTTTTTAACCCAAGACTACAAAAAAAAATACACAGGACATCGTCCCTTTTCTTCTTTCCTGCTATTATGGTGATTAATAATAATAAAATGTGCCTAAAATTGAAACATGGGACATTATCCCCTTCTTTCAGATAACAAACCTCACTCTCTAATGAATGAAGAATTAAGCAACTATATGTACATCAACCGCCACTTGCAGTTCCTGCGATACTACAAAAACAAAACTCCCTACATAATGGAGCTCTATGCTTTGCACTCGTGAATAAATTCTAAGACCTATTAAACCAGCTCCAGATAAATAAAAACTAATTCATGTTTTCCCTTCCCAAAACAATGATCACGGGAACACTGCATTCATGCTCCAACATCAAATAGCGTCCTTTCCATAGACAGGCAAGACGAACGAATGAATCACAAACAAAACTTAAGTGGTCATTCGATGGAGACAACATACATTGTACACCTCGCACCGGAGAATGCATGGTATAGACTTATATTCATAATCTGGGTAGATTGTTAGCACCAATCTTGGTTGAAATAAATGTGGCCGTCGAGGCGGTGATAAAAGACCACCAGGTCTCTCCCCAACCAAGTCGTCATTGAGAACTGAAGCTGCACCTGAGGAATAAAATGTTAAATCCTCCAATGAAAATGTAAAGGTGTAACTATATGGGGCTGTATACATGCCTCAAAGGCTGATTGTTAACTTTTTATTTACTTGATCTTTCAAATAAGAAATATACTATAACCAGAAACTCGAGGGAATATAAAAAGTAAAGTACAGTTATGTATTGGGATGTACAGAAAACATAGCAAACTTTCAGCACAAAAACCCAGGATACAACAAAAGAAACATGCAACTCTGACATTTTTCTAGACAAATAACAACTAACCATGTTGACATGAAATTCCTATATCTTATTATGAAAATAGTTATATGCCTACAAATATTCTACCTAAATCACACCCACAAGTTATAAAACAGAGAAGATAAATTATCTTTGGCGGTACAAAGAATAAAAGTATTCGTTGCGCCTCTAGATAATGGAAGAGAGAACTCTGATCACTCCATCTAAACATGCACACTATCCAACTACATTTTTTTGTTATGTTTCTAATGATGTTAGATATACAAATTGCTTAGCTGCAAATAAAAAGCATGGAAGTGATTGGGCAAAAGCTTGAAAATGAGTATGCAAGAAAAAAAAACAATGTATTGTACAAAAAGAACAACTATTGGTAGGCATCAATGGATATGTTTAGCTTCAAATCTACTGATACCACCATCTACATAATATTTTAATGATCAAGAAAGATCAAACGACCTCATATGTTATGTATAAGTGAATGGTCACAAAAGTTTCTTGTTTACAAAATTATGCTAAATACAATTTAAGGCTTTTGCGGGCAATGTAACTATTTTCTCAATAAGTAATAAAGTATGTGAGAACAATAACCAAGAACACTGTATGCATGAATATTCTGGTAAATTTAGCTTAAAATGCAACTATTTAATCCCAGAGCATCCTTGGTAAATCCTTCCACAGAGACTCTATTGCCGTCTTCATCACCCAATGCTAACATTATATAAAGAGTGGATTTTACTGTACCCAGTACTCCTCAATAAGGATTAGGAGTAACGCTTAAATCTGGACCTCCATTCGTGAGGGTACTTTAGTCTTATAACTTTAAAATAATTAATCTAATTATAGTGATTATCGATTCGCAAAAAACTGAAAGAACTCCTGATCACGATCGTGATTATCGATTCGCAAAAAGCAATAGGGGCGCAAACACCGCCCCTTCAATCCGATCGATGGTGGGCACCGCCACGGCGTCCCCTATTGTATTTTTTTTTTGAAACGGGGGCAAAAGCTTTGCCCCAATCTATTGATTAAGAAGGAGTTTTACATGAAAGATACATGTTTGGGACCGAAAAAAGAAACGAAAGCCTACTCTCTCGGCATGATTTGTCCCATTCTCTTGGCGCCCGCAATGATCCAAAGGCGCGCTTCCCTCTTAACCCTATCTAGCATTACATGCAACGGAGCGCTCTTATTATGAAAGACCCTAGCATTACGCTCGTTCCAGATTTCCCACGTGACAAGAAGGGTGATGGAGGCCATGGCCTTGCGGTTTCTTGCTTGGTCTCCCGCCATATTATCCCACCACTCGGCGTCCCCTATTGTTGTGTTGTCAGCTCGTCACTACTCGTGCCTAGCAAAAATGATGAAGAACCGCTCCATCGTCTGCGTTAACCGCTGTTACTGCACACACAGTGGTACATACTACATCTCCATCGTCGGTGTTTCCTTTCTCCTCCACGGTCCTCTGTATAAGGGCTCCGCCTAGCATAATTATTGCCAATTAGCAGGGTGCTGCTCTGATATACGCGAAGATGATTCCATGCCAAAGTTGCAGGCTCCACACGATCTGGAGTCCCTGCATATCATAACGAAGATAAAAACTTGGTTGCAGTTTTAATCGACATATTACCCTTGTACCCCTCAATTTGTAGTACTCCGCCAAATTTTGAGATGGCACTCCATCTTACTTATACAATTTGCTATCATCCATCAGATTGACATAAACGAACGACCCATATCTATTTCAAGGTACCGTAAAAGAGCTCTACATAAAAGCACATATACGAAACAAAATGAGGTATTATATAACGACAGATCACCCTTGGTAAATCACACAGCAGAAACTCCAGGCCAGTCATCATCAGCCAATGCTGACATACTATAAAAGCACATAGAAAACAAAATCCATGCTGCATTTGCTTTGAAGCATAAAACATGAAAATATCAAATAGAACATGATCATCTTGTAAGTTTTCTTCTGTTTCATCAACTGAAAGGTGAAGTACATAAACAATCAATAGTACTCTATGGAGGAATATATGTACTTATTTGTAGGATAAAAATAGCACTCGACAGATGCTTGTGTTAAAAATACGTTATAATATAACAATAGCATGACGAAATGCAAAACTCTCTCTATCATACAAAAGAACTGATATTTTCTGATTTTAATGCGGTTCCAGTAAATCCTCATATGTCATAGAAATTGTGAAATATGGGGTATCAACTATCAGTGACAAAAACAGGGAAAATGGGAAGTCTATGGCGAATTGGATGTCTAAACTGTTAGTGAATATTAAGATAGTCCGAATACCTGTATCCGTGACACAATATGACCAACTACTTATTCTTTTTGGTTTAGACCTTAAGAATATTTTGATTGCAGGCAACCAAGTAACTTATGAATGCACAAAGAGCATATGAAGCAATTGGCCAGATTGTTCCTACAATATTATTGTCAAAATTACTTTAGATATCTATGATGGTAAATGAAATTATGGAGTGAACAAAATTATGCCTTCTTTTTATGAGAATGTTCTCTTCTGCTACTGGTTTGAACAAACACAGAAAGAGGCAGTGGTAAATCATTAAATGAACCTCCAACAGTAATATACATGACTTATATCTCGCACAAGTCACTCCCAAATCACCACGTTTGGCACTTCTGTGTATCTATGATGGTAAATGAAATTATGGAGTGGAATCTACTACTGGTTTGAACTAACACGGAAAGAGGCGATGCTTAATCATTAGCTGAAGCTCCAACACTGTAATATACATGAATTATATCTCGCACAAGCCACTCCCAAATCACCATGCATGTTTGTCACTTAGGTGTATTTTGGCAAGTTTATCTTATTTGTGCCCATCAGGATACTCTGCTCTCAGTAGGCCCCTAAGATTATAATCTTCTCCCAAGCTATATGACTAACATAGATACAAAACATAAAGAGAATGACTCAGAGGATGGAGGCAACCTGGAGAGGGCCGAGGAGAAGGGCAAGCGGTAACTTTTTTTCCGAAGCGGTCGAAGTGAGAGGAGACTGATGCATGGGGCCAGCAGCATGCCAGAGCCAGTTACATCGACCATAAAAATGCAGTCCAGCGTAAAAAAAAAATGAATCCATCAATGGCACACAGACGGCCTCGATCGCTTCTTTCCCAAGATCTTACGGTAAACCCACGAGCTGGAGGAGCGCTCTCCAGCGTGGGTCAGCAACAGGCTTATTTAAGAGTATCTCCAACGCGACGACCAATCCCGCGCCCGCGCGTTTAGATGAGTCGAAATGGACAAAAGCGCGGTCCGGTGCGCGGACCCATCCCAAAATCGATGGCCGTGGCGTTCGGAACGACCCAAACCCGGCCCAAATCTGGGACGAGTTTGCGTGGCCGCGGACGCCGATGGCTGGCCGCGCGCGTCCGCCCCTTGTCCGCCCTGGCCCGCGTGTCATGGACATAACAAATATTTTTCATTAAAAGTACCCATTACATTTTTTAGCCTACTTCCCGCATAGCTCCAGTTACTGCAGGGCGGCGCGTTCCACAGCGGTGCGCGCCTCCAGGCGGACGCGGCCGGCGGCCTGGGCCTCGTGGTTCCCGTTCCGCTGGCGCATGCGCTCTTGTTGGCCGCGCTCCGCCGACGCAGCAGCCTCCCGGGCGCCCCGCTCGGGCGAGGGCATCTGGATGAGGTGGCGGGCTGCTCGCATAGCGAGCAGCTCGTTCTTCTGCCCGAGGAGGTCGCCTAATCGGCGGCGATCGGCCCGACAGGTCGCCTCGTGCTCCTTCGTCACGCGCGTGAGGTCGGCGAGACGCTCCTCGATGGCGGCGTTGATGTTGGCCAGCGCGAGGTCCTCCTCGTTCAGGGGCTCCTCCTCCGCGGCGGCCGCCCCCTCCTCCGCGGCCTCGTACCAGCCGTCCGCGGTCTCGTGCCAGCCGTCCGCGGCCGCCTCCACCATCTCCGTGTCCCCTTCCTTCTTCGCCGCCGCCTCGGCAGCGACGCGGAGCGCGTCATCGTCGGCGACCCACCGCGCGTCCGCGCGCTCCTCCTCCTCCGTCCGCGGGAACCTGGCCCGAGCGGCGAGGGAGAGCTTGGCCCACGTGGCCTGCAGGGTGCGCGGCATGGCGCCGGGGAAGGTGGAGGGGGAGAGGACGGCGGAGAGGGTATGAAGCGGTCTCTGGCCGCGGCCGTCTTTTATAGCCGGCGGCCTGGCGGGAAACTTGGGCGCGAGCGCGCGCCAAAGGGCTTTTCGCGCGCACGGGAACATTGGTGCGCGCGGGAACTTTCCCGCGCGTTCCACCGTCCACCATTGCTGTCCCGTCGAGGCATGCCATGGCGCAGCGCCGCGCAAGGAAGACGAACCACGTGGCGTCTGTTTAGGTCGCCGCGTTGGACGCAACGTGCAACCCAAACGGACACGCGGACGCAGACCGCTATCCGCGTGTCAGCTCGGCCACTCAAACGGCCCAAAACGAACGGCCCAGCGCGTCCGTTTGGGTCGCGCGGTTGGAGATGCCCTAATACACATGGGAGGACGCGGCATGAAACCTCATTGTCCCATGGCAGCAGGACAGGCTCACAAGGTGCACGGGGTAACATAATTTTGTATTTTCTTAATTTATTCATCCATCCGGTAATATAAAATAGTGTATTTAAATCAAGATCCGTAATAGAAATAATTAAGACACTTCATAACACTAGATAGAACATGACGAACTTTCTTTAGGTCAAACCATTCAATTTATAAGTACAAAACTGAGTGTAGTATAAACTGCAAAACCGATTCGTAGAAAGTCCCTACATAACCAATTGGATTGTCCCTAGAACCACAATCTCCAATGTATCTTTGTCTCCTACTAGGAAGGTTGACGCGGCGTCACGCCGCGTCTGTTGCATTTAAAGATTTGCATCAGGAAAAATTACTGGGAAATATATACAAACGGAAAATTAATGGTCAGTGAGGTACGGGAGTGCTGCTAAGAAATTACCACCGAAGAATTATGCAATGTTGGGAAATTAGCGGTGAATAATTACCGGCGAAAAATTACTGCTGAGGTTTAATGTTTTTGTCAAAAAATTATCATCGAAGCGTGCCGAGTATTGCTGGAAAAATACCGTCAAAAACTTACAAACCGTTGTAGAGTTACTGCTGGAATTTCCATCGAGTAATTCCTGTTGGAGTTACAGATTTTCATCGGAATTTTTTTTGACAAAATAATTCAAATGGGAAATTATTGTACATTGCGAGGTAAGCTGATGAGAATTACCGTTGAAAAATTAAATGTTCTTGAAAAATTACCGTTAAATAACTACAGGTGGAAAATATTGTTAGGGATAACTACATTCGGGTAATTATTGTAACAAATTAGTGGGGTGTCGCGAGGTGATCGATTCTCCCCCCAACAGATCGAGCGATGGCCTGGCCTCCTCTGCTGCCCGTCGACCCCCTCTTCACACGCAGCTCGCTTGGAGTTCACGGCCTGCAGCACTCGACGAAGAGCGCTTGACGGTGGGCGGGCTCCCGAAGTCGAAGAAGACGGCCGCCATGGCCTCCCCCTCGAGCGTCCGCCATGCCCCCCACATCGAGCGTTCGCTCGCCGGTAGCGATGGACGGTGGGCGGGCTGCCGGAGTCGCAGTAGACGGCCGCGCGTCACCGTCCGTCCTCCACCGCTCGACGGATCTGGGGCGGCAGGGAAGATGTGGTTGGGGAGGAGACGAGGTCGTGCTTCCGTGCGCGTGCGGGATGGGGTTGGGGAAGATGGGGTTGGGGATATCCGGCCTTGGTACGTATCCTGTTGTGCTACGACTCGGAGCAGATGAATTGCTGGGCCACGCGTGCACATGTTGTTAGGCGGGGCAAAAGGGGATCGATTCGACGTGTTTCAGCCAACTAGAAAAGGACACGTCCCTAACAATAACAAAAAAAGGCACAAACGGACGTTTAGTGGCTGTTAGTCCATCCAACGGTGATGGCATGCATTCAACGGTGACGAATGCATGCACACGTACCCACCTGATCACCAAATCCACTCTCATTAATTTAAAGCTGGGCACTTTGTGCCTTCTGTTTAAAAAATAGCATGATCTGAACAGATAAAAAAGACATTTATGTAACTAATATACAAACATGATTAAGAAAGTTGATAAGCCCAAAAAAAATCAGGTAAAAATCTCATCTTTAACTGCATGGCTACACTATTGAGCTGAATAGAACTTGTTTCCCTCACACACAAAATCTGAATAGAACTTGCAGCAACTATTCTCTTTGAAATTTTTTCTCACCATAAGTATCAATAAAAGGAGAAAGTGCATGATCTTCATGTATTAGACATTGTAAATGCAGATAAACTAGATTTATGGTGAGCAGGTACATACTCACTCCATCCGAAGTTTTAAATGTGTAATCTACGTGCAGCTTTGGTTGCACGGGTCAAAGGTTCAGGATAAGGAAAGCTCGTCTCGGATGGTCGGAAGGCTAAGAGCACCGCACCTGGAGCTCTGGGCAAGTGAAGCTTAGTTATCTAGGTGCTCTCAGTCTGTTAGGGCTTGGCTGAACCTACCGCTTGCTACTTCTGTTGTTCCTAGTTTACTAGCCTATTCTTCCTTTAGCTAAGTTGTATGTGGCATCATGTATCGAACCTTATTAATTAACCTACACTAAAAAACAAGCCTATTGTCTCTGTCCGTAAGAGACTTTTGTCCCGACCAGTTAACCGGGAAGGGCGGGACAAAAGGGTACCTTTTATTTCGGGCGGCTTACCAGCCGGGACATAAAGTTCGGCACATGGCCGCCTGATGTCTACGCACACTTCTATTCCTGTAAACAGTGTTGGGCCTCCAAGAGCAGAAGTTTGTAGAACAGCAGCAAGTTTCCCTTAAGTGAATCTCCCAAGGTTTATCGAACTCAGGGAGGTAGAGGTCAAAGATATCCCTCTCAAGCAACCCTGCAATTAAGATACAACAAGTCTCTTGTGTCCCCAACACACCTAATACACTTGTTAGATGTATAGGTGCACCAGTTCGGCGAAGAGATAGTGAAATACAAGTAATATGGATGATTGTGAGTGGTAATAACAATCTGAAATAAATATGGAAGCAAGTAAACATGTAACAGAACTTGTTGGAAACGGTGTTTCAATTCTTAGAAATAAGGCATAGGGATCATACTTTCACTAGTGGACACTCTCAACAATGATCACATAACTGAATAAATAGATGCTACTTTCTCACACTCTCTTGTTGGATAACAAACACCATTCGTTGTGTAGGGCTACAAAAGCACACCTCAAGCCGGAGTAAACAAGCTCCACAACATCCGGAGTTCATATTAAAGTAACCTCTAGAGTGCATAATAGACCGTTGCAATTTAGACCGAGTACTAACATAACATACACACTGTCAACAATAGCTATGAAAGGGGGAATAGATCACATCAATACTATCATAGTAATAGTTAACTTCATAATCTACAAGAGATTACAATCATAACCTACGCCAAGTACTACATGATGCACACACTGTCAACATTACATCATGGAGGAGGAATAGACTACTTTAATAACATCACTAGAGTAGCACATAGATTATTAGTGATACAAAGCTCATGATCACATAAAGATCACACCATGGGAGAGAGAGATGAACCACATAGCTACCGGTAGAGCCCTCGGCCTCGGGGGAGCAGTACTCCCTCCTCATCATAGGAGACAGCAATGGCGATGAAGATGGCGGTGGTGTCGATGGAGATGACTCCGGGGGCAATTCCCCGTGCCGGCAGGGTGCCGGAACAGAGACTTCTGTCCCCCGAAACGGAGTTTCACGATGGCGGCGGCGCCCCTGGAGTCTTTCTGGAGTTTCGTCGATTTGTGTAGGGTTTTCACGTCACGAGAGATTATATAGGCGAAGAGGCGGCGCAAAGGGGTGCCTGGGGGCTCACACCACACCTGGGCGCGCCCCCCCTCTAGGCCGCGCCGCCCTGTGGTATGGGGCCCCTGGGCCTCCTCTCCGTCTCCCCTTCGGTGTTCTGGTCCTTCTCGGTGAAATAAGATGTTTGGCTTTTGTTTCGTCGAATTCCGAGAATATTGCCCGAACAGCCTTTCTAGAACCAAAAACAGCAGAAAACTGGAACTGACACTTCGGCATCTTGTTAATAGGTTAGTTCCGGAAAATGCATAAAATCATTATAAAGTGTGAGCAAAACATGTAGGTATTGTCATAAAACTAGCATGGAACATAAGAAATTATAGATACGTTTGAGACGTATCAAGCATCCCCAAGCTTAGTTCCTACTCGCCCTCGAGTAGGTAAACCATAACAAGGATAATTTCTGAAGTGACATGCTACTATCATAATCTTGATCAATACTATTGTAAAGCATATGAGATGAATGAAGTGATTCGAAGCAATGGTAAAGACAATGACTAAACAACTGAACCATATAGCAAAGACTTTTCATGAATAGTATTTTCAAGACAAGCATCAATAAAACTTGCATAGGAGTTAACTCATAAAGCAATAAATTCTTAATAGAAAGTTTTGAAGTAATACAAAGGAAGGTATAAGTTTCAGCAGTTGCTTTCAACTTCAACATGTATATCTCATGGATGTATATCTCATGGATGATTGTCAACATAAAGTAATATGATGAATGCAAATAAGCAAGTATGTAGGAATCAATGCACACGGTTGACACAAGTGTTTGCTTCTAAGATAGAAAGAAGTAGGTAAATTGACTCAACATAAAGTAAAAGAAAGGCCATTCGCAGAGGGAAGCATGGATTGCTATTTTTGTGCTAGAGCTTTTATTTGAAAAACATAGAAACAATTTTTTCAACGGTAGTAATAATTCATATGTGTTATGCATAAGACATCCTATAATTAAGTTGCAAGCCTCATGCATAGCATACCAATAGTGCTCGCACCTTGTCCTAATTAGCTTGGATTTTCATGGATTATCATTGCATTACATATGTTTCAACCAAGTGTCACAAAGGGGTACCTCTATATCGCATGTACAAAGGTCCAAGGAGATAGATCGCATTTGATTTCTCGTTTTTGATAGATCTCAACTTAGGACATCCATACCGGGACAACATAGAAAACAAATAATGGACTCTTCTTTAATGCATAAGCATTCAGCAACAGATAATATTCTTATAAGAGATTGAGGTTTAATGTCCAAACTGAAACTTCCACCATGATACATGGCTTTGGTTGGCGGCCCAAAATTCTTCTCTAACAATATGCATACTCAAACCATTTAATCATGATAAATCACCCTTACTTCAGACAAGACAAACATGCATGGCAACTCACATGATATTCAACAAAGGTGTAATAGTTGATGGCGTCCCTAGAAACATGGTTACCGCTCAACAAGCAACTTATAAGAAATAAGATACATAAGCGACATATTCTTTACCACAATAGTTTTTAATTTGCGACCAAGATTTATGCGGACCTGTCATCACCTAGACAAAACACTCTAGACTAACTCAAGTTGGGATCATGATAAACTCTGCTAGCCGACATAGTTGTTGCTGCGAGAGATGTAAAGAAGCCTCGGTTACCCGGCATCTCAAATCTACATGAAGTACGAAATGGATATCGGAAGGGAGGTACCATTTGATTTGTGGGTAGATATTACGAGTTTGTATCTAACACAATGTTCCTAACGTCTTCCAATCTCAAGGCATATATATGTATCAAGGGGCTCACATGTTTACATGCACATCATGTAAGGATAATGGTTCTACTTGCCATAGCGCTTGGGAGTGACGTGGAGAGTTTTAGTTAGAACTAGTGCCATATATAGAGTGCCGAGCTACGAGATGTAGGTTTGGCCACTCAATGCATTCAACTAACACGGATTTTCCTCAGTTTTTCTTTTTGAAATCTGGTGGTCGATTTAATAAATTTACAATCTCACTGAAGTTGAACGAAATTATTAAATTGAAGATAGCCTATTAAAGTGAAGATGTAGCCTCCAAATAATAAATTGATGTTAAGCGTAGATCTCACTATACTCTCTGCTCAAACAGCCACACTTAGGGCATCTCCAACCAGGCTACCCAAATGGACAAACGGACATTAGATTGGTCCGTTTGGGTAAAATCTGCTCCCAACGGACCGACCCAAATTAAAAACGGACAGACGTAGCGTCCGGCACGACCCAAAGCTGGACCAAATTTAGGAGTCTTTTGGGACGAGCCGGACGAACGCGGGCGTCCGTTGTATCCGCCTGTGTCCGCGTCCTGACCCATGTGACAGAGACACAAAATGCAACCGCATGGTCCCAGCCTTCTCTCTCTCCTCTGTCTTCCTCTGTTGCTTTTCCTCCATGAAAAACTTCAACGCTACTCGCCGGATTGGAGCTCACCTAGCCGAGCTCCGGCGCCACCCTCGCCTGGAGACCCCTGCCGCCGCCGTCTCCTTTTTTTTCAATCATGCTGGAAGTCACCGGAGCAGAAACGAGCGCCGCCGAGCAAGACGCGCCGCCGGTAATAGCACGTCGGCCGCGACGCCGCCCTGTGCCGCGCCACGACGCCGCCCTCCGCCGCGCCACGACGCCGCCCACGACGCCGCTGTGGGAGGAGGTCTCCGTCGAGCCGCATCGCGGGTGCGGCCTCCGGCGAGGCAGGCACGGGCGCGGCACGGCGTCCCCGGCCTCGGCCTCCGGCGAGGCAGCACGTGCGCGGCCTCCGTTGGAGCTGGCCGCCCCGCGCTACAACTCTGCCCACGCCGCGCCTTCGCCATGACGCCGGCCACCGGCCGCTCCCGCGAGCACGTCCGCTGCGAGCCCACGCCGCCTCGATGCCGCCCCCGTGCCGCGCCCACCACACGACGCCACGCGCTCCAACCGCTCCCGAGTCCCGCCGCATCGCGCCGCATCGCGCGCGCACGCTGCGAGGCCGACGTGCAGCAGCTGTTCTCCTCCAAAGGCAGCACGGATGCCAGGCTTGCTGCTGGTGCTGGTGACCGAGTGCCCACGCAGCAGGCCGGTGATGTCGAGGACGAAGCCATGCGCTGCTGCGGGTGCTCGCGCGCGCAGCCGCTGCTGTTTGGGCGCGCCCGGAGACGGGGCAGCGCGCGGCGGAGACGAGGCAGCGTGCGGCGATGGCCGGCTGGGGCGCGCTGCGGACGTCGGAGAAGATCTTCGCGCGGTGCACGGCCGCGAGCAGCGACGTAAACGAGCGGCAGAGGCCGGCCACGTGCGGGCCGGAGCCGGCCGTGCGCGCCAGGGCGGGGCGGAGGCCGAGCTCCCGCACACCGACCGCGTCGCAACCCACGCCGCCGCGCGCGTTCACGCCCCGCCGCGGCGCCGGGCAGGGACAGGACGCGCCGCACCTCGGGCCGCCTCGCAGGGCCGCCCGCGCCGATGAGAACGGGGCAGCGGGAGGGAGCGGATGGCGGAGGTCCCGGTCGCGCGGGGCTCGCCTCGCCACGGCCGCGCCTCTCTCGGCCGCGCAGGACTCGCGCGCCTCGCCATGGCCGCGCCGTCGAGGGGCTCGCCACGCACGCCGCCCTCGCCGGCCTCGCTTAGCCGCGCCATGGCCGCGCCGTAGCCTGAAGCCGCGCAACGCCGCGCCGTCGAGGGGCTCGCGCCGAGCTCGCCCGCCACGGCTGCGCCGTCGCCAGCCTCGCCATGCCCGCGCCGTCGCCGGCCTCGCCCGCCACGCAGCTGCGGAGCGCCGCCAGCCCCGGCCCGTCCTCGTCGACGGCACAAGCTCTTCAGCGAAAGAGGGTTTCGGTTTGGGTCGTCTGTGGCGTTGGGGAATAAAAGTGGAGGCGGACGTGTGTGCGCGTCCGCGCGATATCCGTGTGTCCGTCGCACGACCCAAACGGATGAAAAACGCTGTCCGTTTGGGTCGCCCGGTTGGAGATGCCCTTACATACCCAGTTTTCCCTGTAAGCGTACGTGCCTGGTCAGAGATGGTCAACCGCCGCCAGCCACCACGTCAATGGCGGACCCAAACAAGGCAGCACAGAAAACGAAACCGCGAGGCGTAGCTTCCACCGCGTGCGTCACGAGCGAGCTCGTCCTGTCTCGATTGGCTCTCCTCCGCGCGCGTCCACGAATATTCTCGACTCCTCCAGCGCACGGAACCGCCATGACCAAACCTTCTATGCTTCGCCGTATATAACCCGGCCGGGGTCCCTTCTCTCTCTCTCTCTCAACCAACCAACCAACCCAGCAAGCAAGCAAAGAAAGCAAATCTATCGATCGAAGCAAGCAATCAAGCAAAGTCAGAGGGCGTGCAACAAATCGTCGGCAGCTGTTACAAGAATCATCCGTCTCTGATCAATCATGGACAAGGTGCTGGCCTTCTCGATCCTGAGCGCCTCGCCGGCCGACATCGCCCCCGGCGCCGACGCCACCGGCGGCAGCTGGGCCCGGCTGTCGTGGCGGGGCATGAAGCTGCAGGACGTCCCGGCGGGGCAGCAAGCCGGTCAGACGGCGGAGGCAGAGCAGCAGCAGCAGCTGGGCAGAAAGGGGAAATCGCAGTCGCAGTCGCAGCTTCCGCCGCGAGAGGAGACAAGGCGGCCGCGGTTCGCGCCGGAGTTCGACGGGATCGACTGCTTCGAGACCATCGTCTGGCGCTAGGGAATAAATCGCGAGGTGCTTCCGTGATCAAGCCGTGCGACTGATGATTCTTGTTTCGCTGAAAAAAAAGGCGTGTTCTTTCGTTGTTGTTAACTTGTGCTTCTAACTGCGACCACATGTTGTACAGATTACAGTGTTACATGTATAAGTGTAACCAATTCTTTATTTATTTACTGTATTTGTATATAAGCTACTGGACTCTGTATCCTCGTTATAGCCTATATAAAAGCTGATCAAACTAGTGCACTTCATATCAATTTGGGTACTGTAGATGGACTAATTATCCTCTCTTCCCTCATGTAGTTACGTCACACCCCGTGTCCTTCTTTTCTTTCTCTCCTTGATTCACTCCAGCGGTAATTTTCTATTTCTTTCTTATTTGAGTTCGGAGGCAACCGGTTACCGGTTCCTGCCCTTATTTCCTTTCTATTGTTGCAGTCTCTACCGGTGTCTGAGGTCCCTGTTAAAAATAGTGGGTAAATTTGGTACGTGTCCTATTTTCCGGCTTCGTGTGAATCAGCGACAAAATGGTCAAAGCGGCGCGGATGAATCGAGAAACTCCACTGCTTGGAGCCGAACCCCCTCCCACAAAAAAAAAGAACAGTTCCCCATCCATGTCCCCTCCGTCCTCCTCTCTCCTCCCCGCAGCCTTTGCCCTGGGCCTCCCCTTGCAGCAGTTCCACGCTCCGGCGCGCTCCTCGCCGCCGCCCACGACTCCATCCCTGCCGCGCGTGTGCCATCCCCAGGAGCTTCATCTCCACGCTTCAGCCGGAGGAGGTCCTGGTCCTTGACGCGGTCCGGAGCAGAGCGTACAGGGGCAGTACTCTCCTGTGAACGAGACGTCGAGGGGAAGCTGGAGACCAGCGTGGCTGGGAGGCGTGGGCGCGGCTGAGGGCATCATAGCGCGCTCGCCTCCGGGGAGCGTGATGGACGGGATCGGCTCAGCCTTGAGTGACGGGCTCGCCGCAGCCATGATTGCAGAGGTGAGATCCAGGGAGGGCCACGACTCCACGAGCAGGTTGTTTGCTGCTGACCTGAGTGGGTTTATTTCGCGTCCTTTTTCCTCATTGATTTCTTCGAATCCGGACGAGGTTAACCCTACTCCCAAACACTCTCAGTTATGTTACATATTTTAGATACACAGAACAGGTTGGATCATAGATGCACTTATCTGCAGAGGACGAGGGTCCTGCTATAGATGATCAATCATTGCCTTCAGCTCTATACCTGGGGTGACAAACAGAGGAAGTTGGTCCTTGTGTATTGGATGATTATCCGTTGTGTATGGCGGAATAGAGAGGAGGCAGATGTCACAGTGTACTCTCTCATGAGAGTGCTTAGTGATTGTAATCTTCTGGTGCGGAAATTCCATATGCCCAATACTTGCTGTTTTCTCCTCAAACTCCACAAGTGGCCAGCAGATTATATGGTCATGAGTGAGCAGATCATGGCGACTCGAAAAAGGGTTTAATGCTCTTGCAATAGATGACATCTGCTGTACAAACCATGGAGACAAGAAAGGAAGTGCTTCA
This sequence comes from Lolium perenne, assembly GCF_019359855.2. Taxonomy (NCBI): domain Eukaryota; kingdom Viridiplantae; phylum Streptophyta; class Magnoliopsida; order Poales; family Poaceae; genus Lolium; species Lolium perenne. The sequence continues at coordinate 10,973,395 of NC_067250.2, read as the reverse complement.
CCATCTCTAAAAACATAGACATTAATTTACAGTTTCAGGTACATTAGTGCTATCCCATATTTCCACTGTATGTATGGTGTACATCCCGCTTATTACTAGATGTTCTATGCTTTTCGTTTTCAAGGTCCACTTCATGCTGATAAAATCAGCTGGTCCACCAGGGCATTGGTTTTCTGTCTATCGGTGACTTGCACTGAAACTTCTTCTGATGGCAATGGTTACCATGATGACTTATAACTGGTTCATGTTTGAGGCTAGCTATGGAAGGTACATATAATTTGTACTTGTGCTGGAGTCTTACGTATCTTTTTTTGTCAGACTAGATGTCGCTCTGGTTCCATATATGGTTATTTATATCCCAGCATTTTCAGTATGTCTGCATTAGACACTCAGTTATTTAGTGTCGCTTCCTATTCATTTGTTTTCAGGATTTATTTTGTGCATATGAAACCAGACGGCCCAGACCCTCTATTATGTAGCAGCGTTTTATAGTGTAGTTTTTTTTTTTGATAGCAATGCTAGGGCTGTGAGCTTGCCTTTCATTTATCTTGCTGGCAGCTTGCTCTGAAGCATTTCATGCTAATACATTTTATCTGTATGAGTGTTGTGCCATGTAACCGGTCTGTGTTGTTTGATCGCCACAGCTTAAAGATAGCGATAACATTTGCAGATAATTAGCCTTACTAAATTGTTTTTTTGGACGTGCATGTTGCACCAGGAAATAATTGTGGCTTCACAAGTTCATATACAACACCAATCAAGTTGGACTAGGGATGTGATGATCTGATCACCAAACATACCTACTTGACATGTCTTCCTGTTTTGCCTATTGATTTCCCATTGGTAGGCTTTGATAGTCCGGGAGACTTCTTGAGTCTGCATTCCTGTATATTCTTTTGATTAGCGAACTTTCTGAACAACCGTTGTTTGTTGAACTCTCTTGACGTGAGTATGACATGGACTGCAGGTTTTTCCAGCTGCTCCTGTTTCATCCCAAGTATTTTTCAGTTGCTGAAGCGTGAAGAGCATGTAAATGAGAATGGAGCCTCATAATTTTTTGGATGGATTAGCTAGAAGGACATTACCGAGCTTTATACAAGCCCATTTAATTTCCTATTATTCTGAGATTTGTGCTCAATAATCAAGTTGGTTGTTTATGTGCTCATCTGTATTTTAAGTGTAGCATAATTTTCTTTCAGCAAGTTTAGGAGTGTTTTGTACTATCAATCATAGCGTTCAACATGCTTCCTCTTCTGATTTTATTGTCCTTCTATTTGAGTTTTTTTTGGGTCAAATGCTCTCTACTTTTCTATGTAAATGTTAATCTACCATCAACTCTTACATGAGGTCATTCTAGGACATTTCAGAAGAAAAGGCAGAGAAAAGCAAGGTGCCTTAGCAGGAAGCAAAAGCTGGATGCCTTCTTTTGTTGGCAGTGCATTATATTTGATGTACATATGTTCAATTGCTGAGGTGAGATCTCTCATAACACTACGGGAAAAACTTTCTTTGCCGTGCAACTATTTGCACGGCAAAGGGCCACTAGTAGAAAACCTCTCATCCATCTAAGACTTTAATACCGGTTCCCTTACGAACCGGTATTAAAGGTGGCATTTGTACCGGTTCGGACGCTCAGGCATTCGTACCGGTTCGTTACGAGCTTTCGTACCTGTTCGTGTTAGGAACCGGTACGAAAGGTCTTCGGCCAGAATGGCAGGTGAGGGTGGGGCCAAGGTTGGACCTTTGGTACCGGTTTGTGTTAGCAACCGGTACTAAAGGGTGCCTCATATGCTCACTGCCCCTCCCCCGCCCCCGATCCATTCTCATTTTCATCTCTCTCACATTTCTAAAACTTTTGCACCTCTCACACTCCAACAAATTTTCATTCTTTCTCCACCATTTTAACAAGATTAACGACCTCCATCTATCCAAGGGTTAGCAATATCATCCTTCCTTCCGGCGTTCCTAATTTAGCTCAGTTCTTTGGTAGTTTTAACTCGTACTATTTTTGTAGTGCAAGCAAGGTGCTCGATGAAATGCCTAAGTTAGTGATTTTATATTTTTATATGCAATTTGAGCTGAAATTATGGTATGTTTTGTAGGTTTTAATTAGTATCATCCCCGTCCTTACCGCTGTCGATCGCCAGCGTCGTCCCCTAGCCGGCACGGTACCACCTCGGTGAGCCCCTCTTCTTTTTTATAAAAAACAATTAGTTTTATGTGATGAACTTGAATATTAATTAAGTTGGTCACTCATATATCCATGATGTTGTGTATTTAATGATTTTTGATATACATATAAAATGCAGATGAGTCGACAATGGATGTACGTTGACCGGTGCCATCCCGAGTTCATTACTGGCATGCATTATTTTCTCAACGTGGCTGAGGCAAACAGGCGGTCGAATGGTTTCATGTATTGTCCATGTAGTTCCTGTAAGAATATGAAGGATTACTCTACCTCGAAGACCCTTCACGTCCACCTGCTGGAGAACGGTTTCATGCCCAGCTATAATTGTTGGACCAAGCACGGAGAAAGAGGGGTTATATTGGAAGACAACGAAGAAGAAGAGGATAGTGATAACTATCCCTTATTCACTGAATACGGTGGTAGTAGAATGGGGGAAGACGAAGCTGAAGAAGAGCCCATTTTCGATGAGCCGATTTTTGATGACCCGGATGACGATTTGGGTCGGGCCATTCTTGATGCGAAGATGAACTGCGGAAATGAAAAGGAGAGGTTGAAGTTGGAGAAAATGTTAGAGGATCACAACAAACTGTTGTACCCAAATTGCGAAAATGGTCAGAAAAAGCTGGGTACCACGCTGGAATTGCTGCAGTGGAAGGCAGAGAATGGTACTTCTGACAAGGGATTTGAAAAGTTGCTGAAAATAATAAAGAAGATGCTTCCAGGGGAGAACATGTTGCCCTCTAGCACGTACGAAGCAAAGAAGGTTGTCTGCCCTCTAGGATTAGAGGTGCAGAAGATACATGCATGCATCAATGACTGCATCCTCTACCGCGGGGAGTACGAGAATTTGAATGCATGCCCGGTATGTAGTGCATTGAGGTATAAGATCAGGCGAGATGACCCTGGCGATGTTGAGGGTGAGTCCACCCCCAGGAAGAGGGTTCCTGCGAAGGTGATGTGGTATGCTCCTATAATACCACGGTTGAAACATTTGTTCCAGAACAAAGAGCATGCCAAGTTGTTGCGATGGCACAAAGAGGACCGTAAGAAAGATGTGATGCTGAGACACCCCGCTGACGGGTCGCAGTGGAGAAAAATCGACAGAGAGTTCAAGTCATTTTCAGATGACGCAAGGAACTTAAGATTTGGTCTAAGTACAGATGGCTTTAACCCTTTCGGGGAGCAGAGCTCCAGTCATAGCACCTGGCCAGTGACTCTATGTATCTATAACCTTCCTCCTTGGTTGTGCACGAACCGGAAGTTCATTATGATGCCAGTGCTCATCCAGGGCCCGAAGCAACCCGGCAACGACATTGATGTGTACCTAAGGCCATTGGTTGAAGAACTTTTAGAGTTGTGGCGTGACGAAGGTGTACCTATGTGGGATGAGCACGAACAAAAGGAATTTAACCTACGAGCGTTGTTATTTGTAACCATCAATGATTGGCCTGCTCTTGGTAACATTTCAGGGCAGTCAAACAAGGGATACAATGCATGCACACACTGTTTAGGTGAGACTGACAGTAATTATTTGGGAAACAAGAATGTGTACCTGGGGCATCGTCGATTTCTTCCAAAACAACATCACGTAAGAAAGAGAGGAAAGCATTTCGGAGGTGAGGCAGATAACCGAACGAAGCCTACCCGCCCTACTGGGGAAGTTATATATGATATGGTCAAGGATTTAAAAGTGATCTTTGGAAAGGGTCCCGGCGGACAATCTGTTCCGCATGATGTTGACGGACACGTACCCATGTGGAAGAAGAAGTCGATATTTTGGGAGCTACCCTACTGGAAATTCTTAGAGGTTCACTCTGCAATCGACGTGATGCACGTGACGAAAAATCTTTGCGTGAACCTGCTAAACTTCTTGGGCGTGTATGGGAAGACAAAAGATACACCGGATGCACGGCAGGACCAGCAAAGTATCCACGAAGGAAACAACCTGAATCCAGAGAAGTATCAAGGTCCTGCCAGCTACGCTCTTACCAAAGAGGAGAAGGAGATCTTTTTTGAAGTCCTGAGTAGCATCAAGGTCCCGTCTGGCTTCTCGTCGAATATAAAGGGAATAATAAACATGTCAGAGAAAAAGTTTCAAAACCTAAAGTCTCATGACTGCCACGTGATTATGACACAATTACTTCCGGTTGCATTGAGGGGGCTTCTGCCGGAAAATGTTCGAGTACCCATTGTGAAGCTATGTGCGTTCCTCAATGCAATTTCTCAGAAGGTGATCAATCCACTTACTCTACAAAATTTACAGAAGGATGTGGTCCAATGTCTAGTCAGCTTCGAGTTGGTGTTCCCACCATCCTTCTTCAATATTATGACACATCTCCTAGTTCACCTGGTCAAAGAGATTGGCGTTCTCGGTCCTGTATTTCTACACAACATGTTCCCCTTTGAGAGATTCATGGGAGTCTTAAAGAAGTACGTTCATAACCGTGCTAGGCCAGAAGGAAGCATCTCCAAGGGCTATGGAACAGAGGAGGTCATTGAGTTTTGTGTTGACTTTATTCCTGACCTTAAGCCGATCGGTGTTCCTGAATCGCGCTATGAGGGGAGACTGCGTGGAAAAGGCACGCTAGGAAAGAAATCAGCAACGTGTATGGACGGACATTCTTTCACTCAAGCACACTACATAGTTCTACATAATTCCATCTTGGTGGCTCCGTACAAAGAGGAACACAAGGAGATCTTACGCTCTAAATACCCGGAGCAACGTGAAGATTGGATTGATGGAGAACACATGAAGACTTTCGGCGGTTGGTTGCAAACATGTCTCATGAATGTCACCGATGACGAGCAGCTATACTTGTTGGCCAAGCAACCATCTTCTACTATATTGAATTTTCAAGGGTACGAGATTAATGGGAACACATTTTACACTTTCGCCCAAGACAAAAAGAGCACCAACCAAAACAGTGGTGTCCGCTTTGATGCAGAAGATGGCAATGGGAACAAGGTCACATATTATGGGTACATAGAGGAGATATGGGAACTTGACTATGGACCTAATTTCAAGGTCCCTTTGTTCCGGTGCAAATGGTTCAACCTGAAAGACGGGGTACAGGTAGACCAGCGACGGAATGACTACAGTGGATTTCAAGAATCTAGGGTACGACACCGAACCATTCGTCCTAGCCAGTGAAGTGGCTCAGGTTTTTTATGTGAAGGACATGTCTAGCAAACCGAAAAAAAGAAAAGAAAGGCAAGAGGACACATCATACAATGAGCCAAAGCGGCACATAGTTCTTTCAGGAAAAAGAAACATCGTGGGAGTAGAGGACAAGACAGACATGTCAGAAGATTATAATAAGTTTGACGATATTCCACCCTTCAAGGTAAAAATTGACCCAAGCATCATCTTAAACAATGAAGATTGTCCATGGTTGCGTCGCAGTAAGAAGAAAGGGAAACGGACGAAGAAAACTCAGAAGACTAGCTAGCTACATATAGGGATCATAACTTGTGTATCTCAATATGGAAATCACTTTTGTGTAATGATGTTACTGTATGTAAGATATTAACAATGGAGATGGTTGGCTTGTTTTACTATTTAAGTAGCTTTCCGAGGCTTCCGAGCGGGACTTGCTGGAAGAGTTACTCGGGCGGAGCTTCCGAAGATGTCTAAGACGGCCGTCCATCTAAGACATCTTCGAGAAACTCCGCCGGAGAGGATCTTTCCTTCGAGGTCGCCGTCGTCGGGTTATATACCAGCTCCCTGGAAGCTCTCTATGCTCTCCCCTAGCTCCTTACCATGAGCTACTATTTGTTGGGTGTATACTAGTAGCTTGCGAGCGGGTCTCCTAGCTTGCTTGCGGGAAGAGTTCTCGGGCGAAGCTTCCGAAGATGTCTAAGACGGCCGGCCATCTAAGACATCTTCGAGAAACTTCGCCGGAGAGGCTCTTTCCTTCTTGGTCGTTGCATCTTCTCTCTTTGTTCTCTCTACTCTCGCCGGAGGGGCTATATATAGCGGTGTGTGCCTCCAGATAATCCCCTCCCCCCAGATGAAACCACCCCAGATAAGGCAAACACCAGATAAGCCTCCCCCAGATTTAGACCCCCCATCTTTAGCACCGGTTCAAGCAGGGCGTCCTTATCCTGCCGACAACTTTAGTACTGGTTGCACCCACCAGCCGGTACTAAATGTTTCCCACGCGTCCTTATCCCACCGACAGGGCGTCGTGCGCTACACACTTTAGCTCATCGAGCAGGGCGTCATTATCCTGCCGACAGCTTTAGTACCGGTTGCACCCACCAACCGGTACTAGAGGTTACCCACGCGTCCTTATCCCACCGACAGGGCATCGTGCGCTACATACTTTATCTCATCGAGCAGGGCGTCCTTATCCTTCCGACAGCTTTAGTACCGGTTGCACCCACCAACCGGTACTAAAGGTTTGCCTCTGTCTTCCCGCCTATTTTCTTTCCGCGCTTTCCACCGGTTCCCGCCTCTGTCTTCCCGCCATTTTTTCACTATATATATGTAGACTTGGCCACCATTTACATATCACATCTAGACTCATATCTGCAAACCTCATCATTCTCTCCCATGGCTTCCATCGTATCTCTAACCCCCCGGGAGGCGGAGGCGCTTTGCGCCTCGAACTACCCCTGCCCGCCGGGCTACCGCGTCCCTACCGGCTGGTTGCTAAGCGTCGGAGGCGTACCGGTCCCTCCAGTCCCTCTAGGTGTGGCGCGCGAGATGGCCATCACGAACCACTACTACTTCGAGCTCACGCCAGAGCAGCGGAGGAATCCCCAGTGGCATCCCGACTACAGCCCGACTTGGGAAAGCTTCTTCATCAATCGGCGTGAGAGGGCGCTTTCCAGGCACGAGGAGGGCGGCCCGCCTCCTCCGAACTTCAACGAGGCCGGCCGTCGGCTGTGGTGGCGCGGCCGGACTCTCCAGGGCGTCATGGCCTACCGTGGCCCCCCGCCTGCGCTACCCTCAGTCCCAGCCCACGCGTGCTCACCCGCCGAGGTTTGACTACCGCGACCCCGATGCCAGCGACGATGACATCGACGACTACGACGACTACAGTGGCGACGTTTATAGGGCTAGACACGACTATGACTGAATGACTCCAAGATTCGAATCTAGCCATGTATCTTAATTTTCAGTTGATCTATGTACTTTTAATTCGAGTTCAATCGTAATAAAATTTTATTGCCGCCCTTTCTTTCCCTCCTTTTTTCTCCCGCGCGGCATCGTGGCGGACGGCGTCGTGGCAGGAGTAAAGAAAAGAAATAGAAAAAATAAATAGAAAAGAAATAGAAAAAAGAAAAAGAAAAGAAAAGGAACATAAAAGAAAAAGAAAAAGAAAAGAAAAAGAAACAGACAAGAAAAAAGGGAGAAAAAGAAAAAAAGAAAAGAGAGGGGGAAGTGCCCCCTCTCTTGTCTCTCATCCAGAGACAAAGAGAGAAAAAGAGAGAGAAAGGACAAGGGGCAGGGGCGAAAAAAAGAGGGGGCCATGCCATTAGTGCATGTGCCAATATTTTGAAAAAAATGCATGTGCACAAGTGTTGGAGAAAAAGAAATACAAAAGAAATAGAAAAGAAAAGAAACATAAAAAGAACTAGAAAAGCAAAAGAAAAAGAAACAAAAAATAAATAGAAATAGAAAAGAAACAGAAAAGAAAAGAAACAGAAAAGAAAAGAGACAGAAAAGAAAAGAAACAGAAAAGAAAAGAAAAAAGACAGAAAAGAAAAAGCAAAAGAGAAAAACAGAAAAACAAAAAAATACCCTTTGGTACCGGTTGGTGGGTGCAACCGGTACCAAAGGCCTTTGGTACCGGTTGGTGCCCCAAACCGGTACGAAAGGTTCCCCACAGGGGGTTTCATAGCGCGTCCACGCGCGCTGCCCCCTCCACCGCGCCGAGCCCAAAACCAAATGGGCGACACACGTGCTACAATGGGCGGGACAAAGGGTCGCGATCTCGCGAGGGTGAGCTAACTCCAAAAACCCGTCCTCAGTTCGGATTGCCCTCGAATCCCTCCCTCCCTGCTCCGCCGTGCCGCCGCCGCGGACCTAGCCCCGCCGACGTCGCTCCCTCCCTGCTCCGCCGACGCCCGCCCGGAGCCTCTCTGCCGGCTTCCTCCAGGGCCCCCTCCGCAAGGTGCGCCAAGTCCTCGCCGTTCGCAGCCTCGCCGTCGCAGCCGCCATCGCAGCCGCCGTCGCCATTTCCCACCAGTCTTCCTACCCACTCCTCACCTCACGCGCTCCCCTCGCCTCGCCTCCGCGTCTCCCGCCCCTAACCCTAGCCCCCCGCCAACGGCGACGGCGTCGCGAGATCTGGCCCGGGACTCCGCCGGGGTCCGCGTCGGTGAAGCTGCGGCCGCGATTTTGTGCCCGCTCCAGATTCCGATTGGGGTTGAATTCTCGCCTAGGTTCCAGGTAATTTCTGGAAAATTCAGATTCGATTGTGGCTGCTGGGTGGAAATTGGTGAATTCGGTGCCATTTTTATAGGGGGGAGTTAACGGGATCGATGAGCTTAGGATTGTTTATTTATTTATATGATATATGCTGTGATGCAAACTTGGAAATTTTATGTTTCTTTGAATTTCCAGTGATCATATGATCACATATGTGTAGGAAATATGCCTTATGCCATATCTAGTTTATTATGTCCTGGTGGTTAAAGTTGCTTTCGCAGTCACATGATTCCTGTTGGTTGTGTGGTAATTACATACTGGTATTTGATAAGAACAGCTACATACATGCTTGTCCAGGTTGTTGGGTGATGCTTTTCTAAGGCTGGTCACTGTTGTGGTGTTCCAGTAAATTACTTGGTTGGCCTAGGAATGATTCCTGGACCCTAAGTAGCTTCATGTATCAAGTTGATTAACCACTGGCTGCTCTATCAATTACTATCTACTTGTGATGCCCCTGTTTGGATGAGTTATTCATCCATGCATATGCACTGATTGTTTTGCTTTTACTGAAAGGATGCATTATCTATTTACTTGATACTTAATTTGGCAATTCACTTGATGGCTTGCTGAGTTAGCTTGTATGCTTATAGCCTCTGATTACTGCTATGGTGCTACTTGGTTGGCCTAGGATTATTTCCTGGACCCCAAGTAGACCCCTGTAGATTATGAGTTTATTGCTGAAAGCTAGGTTATGTAAAAATTTATAAGAACAGAGATTTCACTTGATATCTTGGTCCAGCCTATGATGCAAAGGCTGAGGCACAAACTTGTGATAAGAACAGATGCTTTGATGTGGCTTTTTAATTCTCTAGGATGATTGTGAGCAGCACCTCTGTTCATGACTGAGAGAAATCTATTTCTCTATCCTCCTAGATGATACTCTAGTAGAAGGGTAGTTAAATGGAATGACTATATATACTTGCTTTATTTACCCAGATATGTTTATGGAAGAATATATAATGTATGATATATTGAAGCTACTGATTGGTTTCTACCTGTAGCTCTTGATAGCTTGGCCTCTTGACTTGGAAAGAAACCTCCTTCTGATGAACAGCCTATTCCTCCTAGCTGTTTGTGCTTGTTCCAGGCCATATGGTTGTGTTCTTGCTGTTCTAAGAATTTTTGGATATCCACTGATGTGTGTCTATAATCAAAGGTTGTTGGTGTTCTTATCAAATGCCCCTGTTTGGATGATTCCTTCATACAGGCATACATTTTACTATAAGATGTACCTTTGATAATAACAGATACATGTGCTTGATTTGTTGCCTAGCCAGTGATGCATAAGTTGAGGCATAGATTTAAATAAGGACAGATACTAAGATTTGCCTTACCTAAAGTACTGTTGATCTTGAGCCTGCAGATGTTGTTGCTTCACTATTTCTCTCTTCCTCTTATATGCTACTAAGAATAGATGCTTTTATGAAAATATTGTCTATTCAACCTGCTGCACTTCTGTAGCTTGATCTTCTGGCATCTGAAATGACCTTCTTCTTGTGGTCAGCCTGCTCCTCCTAGCTTCTTGATTTGTTTCCTAGATCTTCTCGGAAATCATCTGTGGTGTTTGTGCTTATAGATATGGGTGTGCTCTTGCTGATGTTCTAATGGATAGGTGGTTTAGCTAGTAGATCATGTAGCTAGCTGCTAAAGGATTTGCTTGTACTGTTCTTGAAATTATTGTGGTTCTAGCTAGTGCAAAAGATGGAATGCTGCCGTGAGGAAGAGGTGATGCGGCTGGTTGGTTATGTATGGAAAAAATGACAGTGGGATGCATACCTACACCTCTATAATCTGAGTGTAGAACAATTGTTGGGAATTTTAATTCTCTGGTTATGTAATTTGAGATGGGAATTGTAATTCTCTGGTTATGCAAAAAATGTACTGTTTTTATTTTAAATTCATTCTCTGGTTATGTAATTTGAGATGGGAATTGTTCATTTAAAACAATTGTTGCTGCTACTATTGTCTCTGGTTATATAACTTGAGTCATGTAATTTGAGATGGGAGGTTGGACAAAATTCCTAGATGTATCAGGAAATCAGTATGATTGATGGTTGTGGTTACAGGTTGATTTTTTTTAGCAAATGTATGATGTGTTTTTGCAAATATATGATGTGCTGTTGCAAATATATGATATTTGTCTCTGGTTATAAGTGCTGGTTATAGTTGCAGGGATTGAGTAGCGAGAGGAGGAGGGGGAACGCCGAGTAGTGTTAGGGTCGAGAAGAGCGAGAGGAGGAGGGGGAACGCCGAGTAGTGTTAGGGTCAAGAAGAGCGAGAGGAGGAGGGGGAACGCCGAGTAGTGTTAGGGTCGAGAAGAGCGAGAGGAGGAGGGGGAACGCCGAGTAGTGTTAGGGTCGAGAAGAGCGAGAGGAGGAGGGGGAACGCCGAGTAGTGTTAGGGTCGAGAAGAGCGAGAGGAGGAGGGGGAACGCCGAGTCCGTGACCGTGGCGCCGCGACATCGAGTCAATTGTTATCCATCTAGCAATCTGTTATATGATCATGACATGATGAATGAAATACAATTGCTTTCTTAATTTTGCAGTGACATTGAGGTATGGAGGACGGCACCTTCGTCCGAGATGAGGAGGGGGAAGAAGCGGTGCAGAAATTGATCTATGAGAGTGCCCGTGGTCCGGAACCCGACGATGGAGATGACAACGAGGTCCAAGACTTTCTGAATGATTTTGGCGAGGGACTTGAGTCTGAACAAGTTAGAAAAGACAATGAAGTGTCCATCACAAACTCCGGCGAGGTGTATATCTATGTAGCAATTAGTCTGTGTTCATCCCTAGATGCATTCATTTTTTTGTATTGCACTTATTAACGAATAATTTTTTCTTTTAGCCTTCTGGATCATCGAGCAAGTCTGTTAGAACAAAACGAGGCCCGACGCGGGTGCTAAAGGGCGAGGGCAGGTTAGCCCTCACGGCATTCAAGGATAATGGTGAACCAGTTCATCCCAAGGAGTTTTGCCGCAAATTTACAAGTCAATCCGGAGTTATTGTTTGGGACCATGTACCGATCAGCATTCAAGAGTGGCATAAGCCGAAGAACCCGGAGAGTGGTGCTAGTTATGTCAACGAGACGATGTAAAAATTTCTTTGGGACACGCTACTGACAAAGTTCAGCCTACCGGAAGACATGACGGAAGGCCAGAAGAATAAAGTCAAGGAATGGACATTGAAGAAGATGGCCATACAATTCCAGAGCTTCAAGAAAAATTTATGGGACAAATATAAGAATGAAGATCCAGTATTCGATGATAATCTAGTGAAGATAAAAGATCACTGGGCCGCATTTAAGGAGTATAAGAAATCATCTACTTTTGTGTCCCGATTGAAGAAAAATACCGAAAATGCTTCAAAGAAGAAACTTCCGCATCATTTGGGGTCAGGTGGCTACAAGAGTGCCATTCCGAAGTGGACAGCGTTTGAGGATAAACTGATGGATCAGGGAATCACTCCACAGACATGGGACTGGCCCGAACGGTCCAAGTTCTGGTTGTTCGCTCATGGGGCAGGGTTGGACCCAAAGACAGGGCTGATCGTTGCGAAGGGAAAATGGAAGGAAAAAATTGAGGCAATTGTACCGAAGCTTGTAGATGCAATTGAAAAGGTCAGAAAGGGAGAGTACATTCCCGATCGAGAGAATGACGAGCTGACACTCGCTCTGGGGAACCCTGAACATGTTGGACGGGTACGAGCTCGCCCAGGTCTCACCATGAAGGAAGCGTGGCCGGACAGCGCTGACACTTATAGAAGCCGTTCGCGAAAGAAGAAGAAGGACGCCGACATTGTAACGGAATTGTTAACTAGGGTGGAGGCTCTTGAGAGAAATCAGAGGGCACCTGATCAGCCGCTGTTTCTACAGGATCCACAAGCCGATGCTGCCCCATCTCAGCGAAGAAGCAGTGTCGGTTCCTCGCATATTGACGGATGTGGAGGAAGCTACCCCGTGGATTATGTCACGGAGAAGACAGATTGCGAGCTACATATGTTATTCAAGACCGCGCCCGTTAAGGTGGCGGTCGGCTATGTGTACCCAAGTGAAGATGGAGCAATGCACCATCATATGCCCATTCCACCTGGCTGTGTTCGTGTCGGGGTGGATGAAGTTGTTCCGGGTTTAGAAACAGTGGAGCTTGATATTCCTAGAGGTGAAGATGAGAGGACACTGGCCAATGTCAAGCACGGTTTCGCCCTATGGCCGAAGAAGTACGTCGTCCTTTTGCAAAGGCCACCGACTCCTACAGATGAGCAGCAAATGCCATCGACTCCTCCTGGTGGCAGTCCTAGTGAGCAGCCAAGTCCACACCTACCTGAGAGGGACCCCAGCGTGAGTCCACCATCTCGAGATCCTCCGCGACGTAAGACAGCGTCCGTTAAGCGGAACGGTACGCCGCCTAGGAAGAAAGCTAGAAAGGAGAAACAACTGCCGCCTACTGAGAAGTTACCTTGGGAAAAAACTCCAGAGGAAAACGCGGAGGCCGTTCAGGCCGAGTTGAAGAAATGGTTTGCACCGAAAGTGCCAGAGATACCTTTCGAGAAGACACTAGATCCGGTGAAAGTTGTGCGTACCGTTGACAATCTATATGACCCTGTACCATCGCCGCCATCTGACTATGCGCGTTCTATTGAAAGGTCGTATGACAAGATGATTGAGGCGACAAAACCCGTTCAATCGGGTATCAGGGAGATAAAAGGGATACACAGTGTCTACCAGCTCGGACAACAACCCGTTCAATCGGTCGCCCCTCTCAAGGTGTTTGACGGGAAGACCGTTCAAAGTTCTCGACAAGACGCAACTGATTACGCCTTCGCTGAACGAGCATATCAGTTTGTTCAAGGGAAAGATTTGGTCGAGAATCTCAGGAAGGTACCAACATGTATGCGTAACTTGCATTCGTGGTACCTTAAGGCCTCAAAGGAAGGGATCCAGACTATCATGGTGCAAGTTAGGGAAGAGCACTACTTCCAGGAGTACTGTGTGAACGTTGACTTCGCCGAACTCTTTCAGTTATACAATCTCCGGGCCCTCGACAAATCAATCATCAGTTGCTATTGTCTGTAAGTGATTTATTTATTTAATTTGAGAAGTCTTTAGCTCAGCTCGTTCATTGTCTGCAGATTATAATCTTTTGTGCGCTATATTATGCAGATCGAAGATGCTCGAATGCAAAAGGGACGATATCACAGACATTGGGTTCATTGACCCGCACACAATGCATGTTAAAACCATAGTAGATCCCCTCTATAACAAGGATACACCGGAGACTTTGCTAAGGTTTTTGAAGCGACAACGTGACAAAAAGCTAATAATTTGGCCTTACAACTTCGAGTGAGTCTTACTGTCTTATAACACATTATATTTTGCTCACCGTATGTCAAAATTTTAACTAATGACTTATATATATGACACTACATATTGAAACGTGCGTAGGTTTCACTTTATTCTTCTCGTCATCAATTGGAGAAGTTGAAGTCTATGACTCACTAAGCAAAAAATCGGAACTATACTTGTCTTGTTATTTAATGCTCAGAAGGTAATTTTAATTCTTATCGGTTTGTTTCGTTAATTTCCTGCTATGAACTAATTGATGACTCTTTTATGCATTTTCTTTTGTCGAGCAGCGTATGGGAAACTTTCATCAAGGAAGATACGCCCCGTGAATGGACACCGAAGCTGCGATGGAAGGCGAAAGTAAGTAGTACTACCTAGGTCCACACACCTTTAATTATCATACTTGACTATTGTTTGATTGAATTATATTCTTCTAAAGAAATGCCCGCAACAACCACAAGGGACCGATCTCTGTGGATTCTTCGTTTGCGAGTACATCCGCAGAATTGTCAGCGAGAGAACGAATAATGAAAGAAATAAAGAGGTACAAAAACAATCTTCACAAATTTGTTTTCTTATCATAAGTTGTGCTGAGTTTCGGTAATAGTTGTTTCATGTATTCATTTGTATCTTATTCTTTTATAGTTGGCAAGAAAGCGGAACAAGCTCTCAATCGATGACCGCTTCATAGCAATAGGCGAGGAATTGGAGGGATTTTTCCTTCGAGACGTCATACCACCATTCACAGAGTACCACTATGAATGAAGATGTACATGTTACATATATAGTTGACTCGAAGAGTACCACTATGCTACATGTAATAGACATATATAGAGTACGCCTCGGAGAGTACCACTATGCATGAAGATCGATCTTCATGCATAGTGCTACTTAATTTGCGATCTTATGCAATTACATGTGTGTTATATTATATGCACCAACTTGCTATGCATCATCTTGATCTTCATTTACTACCTAAACCCAAACGCGTTTCTGGTGCATCGACGCGATATGAAACAAACCGATATCCCTAAACCCCTCCAAAAACCCTAAAAATCCAATTCCGCTGCGGCAGATTTGGGCAATTTCCCTGCCGCGGGTGGGAACCTTTGGTACCGGTTCGTATTACCAACCGGTACCAAAGCTCCTTGGCCCTGAGCTCTCCTGGTGGCCCACGTGGAGGGACCTTTTATACCGGTTCGTAAGCAACCGGTACGAAAGGGGGGGGCCTTTAGTGCCGGATAATTTGTACAGGTTGCCCAACCGGTACGAATGCCCCTCTGGAACCGGTACTGATGAGAGATTTTCTACTAGTGGGCCTTATATGCACGGCAAAGGCTTTGCCGTGCGTTGCCGCACGGCAAAGACTGCACGATAAAGCAATCGACGGCAAAGGCTTCTTTGCCGTGCGCCTCGCCAATGTTGCACGGCAAAGGTCTTGGTTGCTTCTTTGCCGTGTGCTAAATATGGTTTATCTAAAAAAAAAGCTCCAAACTGATCGGTCTGGGATTCGAACCTAGGACGCAGAGTAGAGAAAGCGTGCAACCTTGCCACTGAGCTAAGCGTTCATTTGTTGATAACTATACCACGCCACACCTTTTGACCTGAGAAGAAATCCAGTTTTTACATCTTTGCCGTGCGCTTACACTAGGCAAAGGGTTGCTTTGCCGTGTGTTTGTTAAAAACACTAGGCAAAGACTTGCTTTGCCGTGCGTTTGTTAAAAACACTAGGCAAAGGCGTGCACGGCGATGCCTTTTGTGCTTTGCCGTGTGCCAGCGTCTTTACCGTGCAGCCTATCTTTGCCGTGCGCTATGTTGGTCCTTTGCCGTGCAACTTTCTTTCCCGTGCGCTCTCTTCCGTCGTTGCCGTGAATCAAATCTTTGCCGTGCGCTCGTGTATGTGTTTGCCGTGGCCAAAATCTTTGCCGTGCGTTTTTCTACGTGCGCACGGCAAAGAAATCTTTGCCGTGAGAAAACACGCGGCAAAGATGCAATGCACGACAAAGAAAGTTTTTCCCGTAGTGTAATTTATTTGTTCAATTGCCGAGGTGAAATCTCTCGGCAGGTATTTTGCTAACTTCTATGTGTTGCTCCATTGTAAGAGAGCCATAGTTATGTTCCTTCACGTTTCATATGAGTATAGCTAATATGTTCTTTCCTTATTTTCATCTTCTTTTTCCTGCATCTCTCTACTTAGTTTGATGGGAGGCTGCAATATTTATATTTTCTTTTTTGCTTTCACCACCGCAATGAAGGAGCAAATGCCTGAATGTTAGGTTCTTAAATTTGGAACTTAGATATGATTGTTCTCTGATCCAGATTTCTGTAATGAAATGAAACTTCTTATTAATTGGTTTCCAATTTTCTTAATCAAATGTAATCTTTAGGTAGTTTTGTTGATTATAATTGCATCTGATCATAGTACTCCACCTTTCGATAATTTTACTTTGTTACCAATTTTCTTTTGCTACAAGAGCAGGAGATATAGCTCTATGGGCGCGGCGTGCCGCCGCGCCAGAGCTTCCTAGTTGTTATCAACGAAACGAAGGGGGCTCATTCTATCCTTTCTTTCTCTCTCCTATCTACAGTAGCTTGAGAGCTCTCTCGAGAAAAATCCAGGTCGAACCAAGGTTGCTTCCGTCGGCGCTGCCTGTTGGAGTTGGCTGAGGGGAGGTGTCGGGCAAGGCTTGATGTATAATAGGTCTAGTATTGGCGGTATGCCGGTAGATTGGAGTAGGGCGTCGGCTTTTCTTGGCCAAACCTGGCGCAACCAGTACGGGAGTTTTTTTATTTTTGAGAGCAACCACATATTTCATTAATCGAAAACCAAGTTACATAAAGTAACATATGTGGAAACTAAAAGATAAACCAGGATAAAATGATTATTCTGAATTTGCAGATAAAATCCTAAAAGATCGAGAAATACAAAACGATCCTTAGAGTTTCCTACAACCACCATAGCCAGCGGCCGCCGTCTAAATCCACCGCCGCCGAGACGAACGCAAGAAGAGATGCCGAGCCTCCACCATTGCAAGATCCAAAAAAGCACCATCGCCAAAGAGGCTTTGTGAGTCTATGAACAGGCCTGCTGCAAGCAGCGAGGCACATGTCGCTGTGGCACGTCGATCGGGGGACGTTCCCGTGCTGTCTTGGACCAAGATACGCCGCCTCTCATCGACGAAGTCGGAGAAGAACGGCATATCCACCACCTCCGAACCAACATCTTCGCTCCAGAAGAACCACCTCGCCCCGGCCTCCAGCGTCGTCGTGGACAACGACAAACGTCAGTGACACGTCGAGAAACAGATCTCGCCAGATCTGAAGAACGGCGAGAAGACCAAGCTGCCGACCTGAAAGATCGACAAGCACACTTTGCCAACAACTCTAGCTCATCAATCACACTTGATAAGCGAACCTTCTCTTTTTTAAGAACACTAGCCATGTGGGCAGCCCATCAGCAGAGATGTTTACGCATTATGCGTATCTTATTATTCCATCTCAAGATTGGAGTGGCACCACGAACCGGTCTTTCCCAAACCGTCCGAACCATTTCATGGAAACCCTCTCGGTGTAGCCACCCAAGTTCAAATTTGAACGGCCGTTTAGAAACCGGTCGAGGATTCCCAGTAGTCAGGAGGATAGAAGCATGGTCAGACAATTTTTAAATACGTTCTATTGCGCGGACTGACACCATAGGGTATTTATCTTCCCATTCGGTATCCATCAAAACGCGGTCTAGTTTTTCGTATTTGGGCTCAGGTAAACTTTTTGCCCAAGTAAATTGTCGACCAGACATAAACACCTCTCTTAAATCAAGGCTGTCAATGCAAGCATTAAATAAGAAAGGCCAATGTCCATCAATATGGCCTTTACTTTTCTCGTGTGGAAACCTCAACAAATTAAAATCCCCTCCAATCAAAATTGGATGTGGATTATCTTTTGTGAGGTTAACCAACTCACGAACAAAGTCAACCTTAAAAGCATCTTGGGCGGCACCATAAACAGC
Source organism: Lolium perenne (assembly GCF_019359855.2). NCBI lineage: Eukaryota > Viridiplantae > Streptophyta > Magnoliopsida > Poales > Poaceae > Lolium > Lolium perenne. The sequence goes on along the minus strand of NC_067250.2, from coordinate 10,955,416 downwards.
AACCAGACTCCAAATGAAACCATCCGCCTTATTCTGAATGTCGAGTTTAATGTGGTACTCTCCATCAGAACTAGCTAGAATGGTCATAGTGTCTATTCGGACGCCAAGTAAGATACCCCCGGATCTACCACGAGGTGGGCGAGAAAACCACTGAAAGTTAATCCCGCTTGACAATTGGTTGAGAAAACTCTATGAGAAATTCCGCCTACCCATCTCCGATATCGCAAGAAAGTCTAAATCATAATCTCTACAACCATCGGCAATGTGAGAATGAAGTCACCAAGACCTCTGCTATTCCGAAACATGACAATCATTGAGAAACTATTTTAGATTTGGAATTCTTGCCATACCTATGAGATTTCTTACCAGCTGACGATCGAGAACCTCGTGCAGAAGTTTTCAGATCATAAACTGAACTAAGCTCCGAGTGTTCTAGATCGACCTCTGAAATATTACCAATGATAGCCGAGAGAAGCTGACCATCTAAGATGCCATCCTCTTCATCATATCAAAGTAGTTTCAAGCCCGGAGGAGTCATTCGGAACAACCGTTGAACGGTCAAGCTCCGTCTGTCTCAACACCTCAGCCGAAACCGAAATCTCATCCGACCGACTACCCAACGAAACACCTAAACTACTTAAATTGGAAGAAATGCGAGAATCTGAAAAAGAAGTAAAAGACTTGGATGTTTGTTTAGTACCAGCCGTATCGAGATTCTTCTCCGCCACTCCGCCTCATCGTCGGCTGAACGACGAGAGGAGGGACAGTGGGAGGGGGCTGCTGCAAGGTGGAGCCCGGCGATGGAGACGCCGAACGCGGTGAAGAGCCTGTCGAAGTGGGAGAAGAAGTCAGCAGTACAAGGGTAGGGGTCGGTGTAGCCCCCTGTACCGAAGCTGGCCCAGGCGAGGTCCCCTCCGCGGCCGAAGACGATGGCGACAAAAGAGCGTCCACGGCCTCGTGAGGGACCAGCCCGCACCCCGGCCCAGCGTGCCCCTCCGCCCGTGGAGGCGGAGCCACTGTCCCATCGCGTCCGTCCGCGTGCGAAGACGCGACCACCGGGGACCGCTGCCCCTCCTCAAGAACCACACCAGGCGGGCGCGGCTGCAGGTCGGCTGCGTGCAGCCCCTCAAGCACCGCTGCCTCCCGGCGGTGGTGAGCCCCAGGCTGCACCTGCAGCTCCTCCGGAATCGCGTGGCATGGCTGCGCGCCGCCAGCCGATGACGCCTGCTGCACGCCCTCGTGCAAGGCCGACTACTGCAGTTGCACCGTGGCCGTCTGCGCAGCCGAGTCCGCCGAGGCCAGTTCCACTACCAGAAGCACCGTGGCCTGGTGCATCGATGGCGCGTCAGTCGCGGTGACCAGCACCGTGGCCTGCTGCAGCTGGGGCGCGTCCGTCGCGGCTGCCTGCACCATGGCCGGGTGCACCGTGTCCGATGCCGACTGCTCCATGGCTGGCTGCTGTGGCTACACCACCGGCTGCGGTGCGCCCGTGCCTCGCACCAAGTCCGTCGACACCACCTGCTGCGTGCTCGAAGAAGCGGCTCGTGAGGAATTCGAGGAAGCCGGTCTAGTGCGTCCCTGCATAAAATTCCGAACTCTAGAAGGAGAGGAAGCCCGAGAAGACGACGGCGGTGAAGCGACCAAATGAGGATACTCCGCTCTAGCACGCGCAACGATCTCACGCCCTCTGTCCGTCCTCGGCAAGTGGTTGAAAGGAGTCACAGCCACTTGCGCAGTCGGCACCGCTACAGTACCAGAAGTATGCGTCTGAGGCTGACCATCAACCTCCGTATTAGTTGCCCCTGGCGCAGCGTCCGCTGTAGCATCATCAAACCTATCCTCCTCAAAACCGTGAGAACCGTCATCGTCCCCTCCATCGTTCCAGAAGAAAGGACGAAACCGAGTATCTGGCTGATACCCAACTATGTCACGCCGAAACCGGAACCTGTACCCACTAAGCTATAACAAAGCAATCACCTCCATGCAACCATTATTTTTCTCCAGAGCGGCATGATCACACATAGCCACCAGAATACGAATAATCCTCTGGCTCCGAAGGGAAAATAGATCCACATCGTGAGTGGTGCCAATAAGAGAACCCACAGCCCAAAGACCTAAGAAGTGTCGGACAGAGTCAGGTACACCTTCAACATGAACCCAAACCAGCTCCATAACAAACTCCGGCATGACATCCTGGTGCACCTAAGAAGAAACTAGAGCCTGTGCACACTCATCTGCATACCATCAATTCTAGATAAATCTTCAGCTGTAGGAATACCAATAAGATAAGTATTAACACCATGAGGCACCGCCTCCCATTTCCAGGTAGGATTCCCGGGACACATGCGGGCCATAAGACTCTGGATATCTGTTGCTGTGACAACCCCTCTCCAGATACCTGCATCAAACCTGTAGGTGCTCCGGAAGAAATCAGCTGAGGCTTATAAACTGAGTCCGGTAGCTGAAGATCAAGCGTAGCCTCATTACCACAACCGACAAAAAAGCTCGTAGGTCTCGGCAATTTCAGCGTAGGGCACCGAACGGTCGGGTGTGCCCCAGAATCACAAACCAAACAATAGTGAATAACCTTACAGTCCTTTGTTGCATGAGTATTAACGGCGCATTTCCAATAGCGCCCCACCTTCTGGAACAGCGACAACTGCAGGCGCCTGTAAAGGAATCAAAGGAGCATCATAATTTGCCACCAAAGGCGGCTGTACCATAGGCATCGGCGCAGTCTGTCCCAATGGAGGCATTGGCTGCCCCAAGGGAGGCCCAGGCTCTCCGACATAAGGCACTGGCTGCCCCACCGTAGTGGCACTCTTCTTCTTCCTTCTCTTCTTCACTTATCCAAGCTGCAGCGGTGGTTGCTGATATGCAGGTGGCTGCACCATACTCTCCTGTCGAGGAATAGGATATTGAAATTAACCTTGGTACTGCTGATAAGGCGGCTGTGGCATGAATTGCATCTGGGGCACCGGCAAACGAACTGGCGGTCGGTTCCCATATGGGGGTCACGGTGTAGGTGCAGCCGGTCGTGAAGGAGGCACGGCCTATGGCATAGGCACCCCGGCCGGCCATCCTTGGAAACCGGGGGGTCCCATGTAGGGACCGGCTGTCGGAGCAGCTGCAGCCGCCGGGGGAGCTGACCCCGGCACGGTCGGTGCAGTCCCTGGCGCCGACACAGGCGCCCCAGGAGGCGCGGATGGCCTCGATGGCCCGGCCATTGATAGCGTGTATGCACACGTCCGTTGGGAACCCCAAGAGGAAGGTGTGATGCGTATAGAAGCAAGTTTTCCCTCAGTAAGAAACCAAGGTTATCGAACCAGTAGGAGCCAAGAAGCACGTTGAAGGTTGTTGGTGGCGGAGTGTAGTGCGGCACAACACCAGGGATTCCGGCGCCAACGTGGAACCTGCACAACACAACCAAATTACTTTGCCCCAACGTGACAGTGAGGTTGTCAATCTCACCGGCTTGCTGTAACAAAGGATTAGATGTATAGTGTGGAAGATGATTGTTTGTAGAAAACAGTAGAACAAGTATTGCAGTAGATTGTATTCGATGTAAAAGAATGGACCAGGGTCCACAGTTCACTAGAGGTGTCTGATACGTCTCCGACGTATCGATAATTTCTTATGTTCCATGCCACATTATTGATGATATCTACATGTTTTGTACACATTATATGTCATATTTATGCATTTTCTGGAACTAACCTATTGACGAGATGCCGCAGTGCCAGTTCCTGTTTTCTGCTGTTTTTGGTTTCAGAAATCCTAGTAAAGAAATATTCTCGGAATCGGACGAAATCAACGCCAAAGATCTTAGAATCCCCGGAAGCATCCAGAACACCCGAGAGCCGCCAGAGGAGGGCCTTGTGGGCCCCACACATGCAGGTGGCGCGGCCCAGGCCCTGGCCGCGCCACCCTATGGTGTGGTGGCCCCACAAGCCCTCTGACGCCTCCCTTCCGCCTATTTAAAGCCTCCGTCGCGAAAACCCTGATACGTTCGACGAAACCCGCAGAAACCTTCTGTAGCCGCCGCCATCGCGAAGCCAAGATCTGGGGGACAGGAGTCTCTGTTCCGGCACGCTGCCGGAGCAGGGAAGTGCCCCCGGAAGGCTCCTCCATCGACACCACCGCCATCTTCATCACCGCTGCTGTCTCCCATGAGGAGGGAGTAGTTCTCCATCGAGGCTCGGGGCTGTACCGGTAGCTATGTGGTTCATCTCTCTCCTATGTACTTCAATACAATGATCTCATGAGCTGCCTTACATGATTGAGATCCATATGATGATGATTGTAATCTAGATGTCGTTATGCTAGTCAAGTGAATTTTACTTATGTGATCTCCGGAGACTCCTTGTCCCACGTGTGTAAAGGTGACAGTGTGTGCACCGTGTGGGTCTCTTAGGCTATATTTCACAGAATACTTATTCACTGTTATGAATGGCATAGTGAAGTGCTTATTTATATCTCTTTATGATTGCAATGTGTTTTGTATCACAATTTATCTATGTGCTACTCTAGCAATGTTATTAAAGTAGTTTTATTCCTCCTACACGGTGTAATGGTGACAGTGTGTGCATCCGTGTTAGTACTTGGCGTATGCTATGATTATGATCTCTTGTAGATTATGAAGTTAACTATTGCTATGATGGTATTGATGTGATCTATTCCTCCTACATAGTGTGAAGGTGACAGTGTGCATACTATGTTAGTACTTGGTTTAGTCATAATGATCTTTCATGCACTCTAAGGTTATTTAAATATGAACATTGAATTGTGGAGCTTGTTAACTCCGGCATTGAGGATTCGTGTAATCCTACGCAATGTGTTCATCATCCAACAAGAGTGTAGAGTATGCATTTATCTATTCTGTTATGTGATCAATGTTGAGAGTGTCCACTAGTGAAAGTCTAATCCCTAGGCCTTGTTCCTAAATACTGCTATCGCTGCTTGTTTACTGTTTTACTGCGTTACTACTGCTGCGTTACTACTGCTTGTTTACTGTCCTGGGCAAAGCACTTTTCTGGTGCCGTTGCTACTACTTATTTATACCACCTGTATTTCACTATCTCTTCGCCGAACTAGTGCACCTATTAGGTGTGTTGGGGACACAAGATACTTCTTGCTTTGTGGTTGCAGGGTTGCATGAGAGGGATATCTTTGACCTCTTCCTCCCTGAGTTCGATAAACCTTGGGTGATCCACTTAAGGGAAAATTTGCTGCTGTTCTACAAACCTCTGCTCTTGGAGGCCCAACACTGTCTACAGGAAAAGGAGGGGGCGTAGACATCAAGCTATTTTCTGGCGCCGTTGCCGGGGAGGAAAGGTAAAAGGCACTCACACTTCGGTTCCGTGTATGAGTACTTTTACGGCGCCATTGTGTTTGTGCTCGAAGCTATTTCCTTTAGATCCTGCAATTGCATCTTTTTGTTTCTTGTTTACACTAGTTTGGCATAATGGACAACAATGAGCTTCTTATTCTATTTCCTGATTTAAAACATGGATGGTTTGATCCGAAAATTAAAAAACCCATGGAACATGTTAGCATGAATACTTTGAACACCGTTGTTGCTAATGATATGGAAAATTCTAAGCTTGGGGAAGCTGGTTTTGATGAGCATGATCTTTTTAGTCCCGCAAGCATTGAGGAGAAAATTTACTTTGATGATACTTTGCCTCCTATTTATGATGATTATAATGATATTGGTCTTTTGGTTCCACCTGTTATGGAGGATAAATTTAATTATGATTACAATATGCCTCCTATATTTGATGATGAGAATAATAATGATAGCTACTTTGTTGAATTTGCTCCCACTATTACTAATAAAATTGATTATGCTTATGTGGAGAGTAATAATTTTATGCGTGAGACTCATGATAAGAATGCTTTATGTGATAGTTATATTGTTGAATTTTCTCATGATGCTACTGAAAGTTATTATGAGAGAGGAAAATATGGTTGTAGAAATTTTCATGTTACTAAAACACCTCTCTATGTGCTGAAATTTTTGAAACTACACTTGTTTTATCTTCCTGATCTTGTCACTTTGCTCTTCATGAATTTATTTGTGTACAAGATTCCTTTTCATAGGAAGCATGTTAGGCTTAAATGTGCTTTGAATTTGCCTCTTGATGCTCTCTTTTTGCTTCAAATACTATTTCTTGCGAGTGCATCATTAAAACTGCTGAGCCCATCTTAATGGCTATAAAGAAAAGAAATTCTTGGGAGATAACCCATGTGTTATTTTGCTACAGTACTTTGTTTTATAATTGTGTCTTGGAAGTTGTTTACTACTGTAGCAACCTCTCCTTATCTTAGTTTTGTGATTTGTTGTGCCAAGTGAAGCCTCTAATCGAAGGTTGATACTAGATTTGGATTTCTGCGCAGAAACAGATTTCTATCTGTCATGAATCTGGGCTGTTTTCTCTGTAGGTAACTCAGAAAAATATGCCAATTTATGTGCGTGTTCCTCAGATATGTACGCAACTTTCATTAGTTTTGAGTTTTCTCATCTGAGCAAGTCTCGTGCCTCGTAAAAATTCGTCTTTACGGACTGTTCTGTTTTGACAGATTCTGCCTTTTATTTCGCATTGCCTGTTTTGCTGTGTTGGATGGATTTCTTTGTTCCATTACCATCCAGTAGCTTTGTGCAATGTCCAGAAGTGTTAAGAATGATTGTGTCACCTCTGAACATGTGAGTTTTTGATTATGCACTAATCCTCTAATGAGTTTGCTTTAAGTTTGGTGTGGAGGAAGTTTTCAAGGGTCAAGAGAGGAGGATGATATACTATGATCAAGAAGATTGAAAATCCTAAGCTTGGGGATGCCCCGGTGGTTCATCCCTGCATATTTCAAGAAGACTCAAGCATCTAAGCTTGGGGATGCCCAAGGCATCCCCTTCTTCATCGACAAATTATCAGGTTCCTTCTCTTGAAACTATATTTTTATTCGGTCACATCTTATGTGCTTTACTTGGAGCGTCTGTGTGCTTTTATTTTTGTTTGTGTTTGAATAAATTGGATTACATCATGCTTGTGTGGGAGAGAGACACGCTCCGCTGTTGCATATGAACACATGTGTTCTTAGCTTTACTTTTAGTGTTCATGGCGAAGGTTGATTGCTTCGTTCATCATTATATGGTTGGAATCGGAAAATGCTACATGTAGTAATTGGTAAAATGTCTTGGATAATGTGATACTTGGCAATTGTTGTGCTCATGTTTAAGCTCTTGCATCATATACTTTGCACCTATTAATGAAGAAATACATAGAGCTTGCTAAAATTTGGTTTGCATAATTGGTCTCTCTAAGGTCTAGATAATTTCTAGTATTGAGTTTGAACAACAAGGAAGACGGTGTAAAGTCTTATAATGTTTACAATATGTCTTTTATGTGAGTTTTGCTGTACCGGTTCATCCTTGTGTTTGTTTCAAATAACCTTGCTAGCCTAAACCTTGTATCGAGAGGGAATACTTCTCATGCATCCAAAATCCTTGAGCCAACCACTATGCCTTTTGTGTCCACCATACCTACCTACTACATGGTATTTTCTGCCATTCCAAGTAAATACTTCATGTGCTACCTTTAAACCTTCAAAATGCTTCTCAATTTGTGTTAATGTTTTATAGCTCATGAGGAAGTATGTGGTGTTTTATCTTTCGATCTTGTCATTTACTTTTGACAGACTTTCACAATGGACTAGTGGCTTCATCCGCTTATCCAATAATTTTGCAAAAAGAGCTGGCAATGGGGTTCCCAGCCCCAATTAATTACAACTTGCATTAATAATTCTCTTCACATGTTTTGCTCTGATTCATCAGTAAGCAACTTAATTTTGCAAATAGACACTCCTTCATGGTATGTGAATGTTGGAAGGCACCCGAGGATTCGGTTAGCCATGGCTTGTGTAAGCAAAAGGTTGGGAGGAGTGTCATCAATAATGAAACTAAAATACATGTGTAAACAAAAGAGAAGAGGGATGATCTACCTTGCTGGTAGAGATAACGTCCTTCATGGGAGCCGCTCTTGAAAGTCTGGTTGATAAGGTAGTTAGAGTACCCATTACCATTCGTTGACAACAACAAATACCTCTCAAAACTTTACTTTTATGCTCTCTATATGATTTCAAAACTTGAAAAGCTCTAGCACATGATTTAATCCCTGCTTCCCTCTGCGAAGGGCCATTCTTTTAATTTTATGTTGAGTCAGTTCACCTATTTCTCTCCACCTCAAGAAGCAAACACTTGTGTGAACTGTGCATTGATTCCTACATACTTGCATATTGCACTTGTTATATTGCTTTGCATTGACAACTATCCATGAGATATACATGTTACAAGTTGAAAGCAACCGCTGAAACTTAATCTTCCTTTGTGTTGCTTCAATGCCTTTACTTTGAATTATTGCTTTATGAGTTAACTCTTATGCAAGACTTATTGATGCTTGTCTTGAAGTACTATTCATGAAAAGTCTTTGTTTTATGATTCAGTTGTTTACTCATGTCATTACCATTGTTTTGAGCGCTGCATTCATTACATATGCTTACAATATTATGATCAAGGTTATGATAGCATGTCACTTCAGAAATTATCTTTGTTATCGTTTACCTGCTCGGGACGAGCAGGAACTAAGCTTGGGGATGCTGATACGTCTCCGACGTATCGATAATTTCTTATGTTCCATGCCACATTATTGATGATATCTACATGTTTTGTACACATTATATGTCATATTTATGCATTTTCTGGAACTAACCTATTGACGAGATGCCGCAGTGCCAGTTCCTGTTTTCTGCTATTTTTGGTTTCAGAAATCCTAGTAAAGAAATATTCTCGGAATCGGACGAAATCAACGCCAAAGATCTTAGAATCCCCGGAAGCATCCAGAACACCCGAGAGCCGCCAGAGGAGGGCCTTGTGGGCCCCACACATGCAGGTGGCGCGGCCCAGGCCCTGGCCGCGCCACCCTATGGTGTGGTGGCCCCACAAGCCCTCTGACGCCTCCCTTCCGCCTATTTAAAGCCTCCGTCGCGAAAACCCTGATACGTTCGACGAAACCCGCATAAACCTTCTGTAGCCGCCGCCATCGCGGGCTGGCCAAGATCTGGGGACAGGAGTCTCTCGTTCCCGGCACGCCGCCGAGCAGGAAGTCCCAGAAGGCTCCTCCATCGACACCACCGCCATCTTCATCACCGCTGCTGTCTCCCATGAGGAGGGAGTAGTTCTCCATCGAGGCTCGGGGCTGTACCGGTAGCTATGTGGTTCATCTCTCTCCTATGTACTTCAATACAATGATCTCATGAGCTGCCTTACATGATTGAGATCCATATGATGATGATTGTAATCTAGATGTCGTTATGCTAGTCAAGTGAATTTTACTTATGTGATCTCCGGAGACTCCTTGTCCCACGTGTGTAAAGGTGACAGTGTGTGCACCGTGTGGGTCTCTTAGGCTATATTTCACAGAATACTTATTCACGGGGGGCCCACACAGTAGGCCGGCGCGGCCAGGGCTTGGGCCGCGCCGCCCTGTTGTGTGGCCACCTCGTGGCCCCACTTCGTATCTCCCCCGGACTTCTGGAAGCTTCGTGGAAAAATAGGATCCTGGGCGTTGATTTCGTCCAATTCCGAGAATATTTCCTTACTAGGATTTCTGAAACCAAAAACAGCAGAAAACATCAACTGGCTCTTCGGCATCTCGTTAATAGGTTAGTGCCGGAAAATGCATAATAATGACATATAATGTGTATAAAACATGTGAGTATCATCATAAAAGTAGCATGTAACATAAGAAATTATAGATACGTTTGAGACGTATCAAGCATCCCCAAGCTTAGTTCCTACTCGTCCCGAGTAGGTAAACGATAACAAAGATAATTTCTTAAGTGACAATGCTACCAACATAATCTTGATCAATACTATTGTAAGCACATGTAATGAATGTAGCGATTTGAAACAATGGTAAATGTAATGAGTAAACAATTGAATCATATAGCAAAGACTTTTTATGAATAATACTTTCAAGACAAGCATCAATAAGTCTTGCATAAGAGTTAACTCATAAAGCAATAGTTTCATAGTAAAGGTATTGAAGCAACACAAAGGAAGATGAAGTTTCAGCGGTTGCTTTCAACTTATAACATGTATATCTCATGGATATTGTCAACATAAAGTAATATAACAAGTGCAATATGCAAGTATGTAAGAATCAATGCACGGTTAACACAAGTGTTTGCTTTTTGAGATAGAAGGAAATGGGTAAACTGACTCAACAATAAAAGTAGAAGAAAGGCCCTTCGCAGAGGGAAGCATTGATTGCTATATTTGTGCTAGAGCTTTTATTTTGAAAACAAGAAACAATTTTGTCAACGGTAGTAATAAAGCATATGAGTTATGTAAATTATGTCCTATAAGTTGCAAGCCTCATGCATAGTATACCAATAGTGCCCGCACCTTGTCCTAATTAGCTTGGATTTACATGGATTATCATAGCATAGCATATGTTTTAACCAAGTGTCACAATGGGGTACCTCTATGCCGCCTGTACAAAGGTCTAAGGAGAAAGTTCGCATTGGATTTCTCGCTTTTGATTATTCTCAACTTAGACATCCATACCGAGACAACATAGACAACAGATAGTGGACTCCTCTTTAATGCATAAGCATTCAACAACAGATAATATTCTCATAAGAGATTGAGGTTTGTTGTTCAAACTGAAACTTCCACCATGGATCATGGCTTTAGTTAGCGGCCAATGTTCTTCTCTAACAATATGTATACTCAAACCATTTGATCATGATAAATCACCCTTACTTCAGACAAGACGAACATGCATAGCAACTCACATGATATTCAACAAAGAAATAGTTGATGGCGTCCCCAGGAACATGGTTATCGCACAACAAGCAACTTATAAGAGATAAGACGCATAAGTACATATTCAATACCACAATAGTTTTTAGGCTATTTGTCCCATGAGCTATATATTGCAAAGATAAAGAATAGAAATTTTAAAGGTAGCACTCAAGCAATTTACTTTGGAATGGCGGAGAAATACCATGTAGTAGGTAGGTACGGTGGACACAAGTGGCATAGTATTTGGCTCAAGGATTTGGATGCATGAGAAGTATTCCCTCTCGATACAAGGTTTAGGCTAACAAGGTTGTTTGAAGCAAACTCAAGTATGAACCGGTACAGCAAAACTCACATAAAAGACATATTGAAAGCATTATAAGACTCTATACCGTCTTCCTTGTTGTTCAAACCCTCACCAGAAAATATCTAGACTTAGAGAGACCAAACATGCAAACCAAATTTTAGCAAGCTCTATGTATTTCTTCACTAATAGGTGAAAAGTATATGATGCAAGAGCTTAAACATGAGCACAACAATTTCCAAGTATCACATTATTCAAGATATTCTACCAATTACCACATATAGCATTTTCCGTTTCCAACCATATAACAATTTAACGAAGCAGTTCAACCTTCGCCATGAATATTATGAGTAAAGCTAAGGACATATTTGTCCATATGCAACAGCGGAGCGTGTCTCTCTCCCACACAATGAATGCTAGGATCCACTTTATTCAAACAAAACAAAAAACAAGAACATAAAGACGCTCCAAGTAAAGTACATAAGATGTGATGGAATAAAAATATAGTTTCACTAGAGGAACCTGATAATGTTGTCGATGAAGAAGGGGATGCCTTGGGCATCCCCAAGCTTAGACGCTTGAGTCTTTTTGAAATATGCAGGGATGAACCACCGGGGCATCCCCAAGCTTAGAGCTTTCACTCTCCTTGATCATATTGTATCATCCTCCTCTCTTGATCCTTGAAAACTTCCTCCACACCAAACTCGAAACAAACTCATTAGAGGGTTAGTGCATAATCAAAATTTCACATGTTCAGAGGTGACACAATCATTCTTAACACTTCTGGACATTGCACAAAGCTACTGAAAATTAATGGAATAAAGAAATCCATCTAACATAGCAAAACAGGCAATGTGAAATAAAAGGCAGAATCTGTCAAAACAGAACAGTCCGTAAAGACGTATTTTTTAGAGGCACCAGACTTGCTCAGATGAGAAAACTCAAAACTAATAAAAGTTGCGTACATATCTGAGGATCACACACATAAATTGGAATAATTTTCTGAGTTACCTACAGGGAATTCAACCCAAATTCGTGACAGCAAGAAAATCTGTTTCTGCGCAGTAATCCAAATCTAGTGTCAACCTTCTATCAGAGACTTCACTTGGCACAACAATGCAATAAAACTAAGATAAGAAGAGGTTGCTACAGTAGTAACAACTTCCAAGACTCAAATATAAAGTGCTGTAGTAAAATCATGGGTTGTCTCCCATAAGCGCTTTTCTTTAACGCCTTTCAGCTAGGCGCAGAAAGTGTGTATCAAGTATTATCAAGAAATGAAGCATCAACATCATAATTTTTGCAATTTGTTACAACAGGTATTTTAGCTGTTCCATTGTCTATAGTGGTACTAAGGGCTTTGTCAATTTTAGGCCTATAATAGTTCTTTGGCTTAGGCACTTTAGAGACATACATGAACTTTTGCTCCTTACCCATATAAGCTTTCTCCCTATAATTAAGAGAAGAAAAAGTTGAACCCAAAATTCCCATAGCTTCTTCAAGTTTACTAATCCTATGGGTTTGATTACCTTGAGTAGCACAAGTTTCTAAGACGGAAATTCTCTCATTAATTCCTCCTAGAGATTCATCAAGTTTATTAGTGCTATTAAATAGTATTCCCAATTTAGTTTCAATACTTGGAAGATTTTGCTCTATGGTCTCCATCTTTTTCATAATATCTTCAAGAAAGATTTCAGTTTTAACTTCATTAACAGGTGGTTTTCCAAATAGACTCTCAATAATGCAACTAGCTTCTAAAGCAGGAGTGCCTAGGAAATTACCTCCCGCGAGACAATCAAGAACATACATATTCCAGCTAGAGATACCAACATAAAAATTCCTGAGTAGGATAATAGTGGAGTGTTTCTTAGTGCACCTATTATGAGCATCACTAATTCTATACCAAGCATCTTTTAAACATTCTCCCCCTTGTTGTTTAAACGAACGAACTTCAATTTCAGGATTACTCATTTTAGTAATAGTAAATAAAGTAAACTAGATAAAGTAAATGCAAGTAACTAATTTTTTTGTGTTTTTAATATAGCAAACAAGATAGTAAATAAAGTAAAACTAGCAACTAATTTTTTTTGTGTTTTGTTTTAGTGCAGCAAACAAAGTAGTAAATAAAAGTAAAGAAAGACAAAAACAAAGTAAAGAGATTGGAGGTGGAGACTCCCCTTGCAGCGTGTCTTGATCTCCCCGGCAACGGCGCCAGAAAAAGAGCTGTTGACGTGGGAGTTGAAAATCTTTGTGGTGTAAATTTTCTTCGTTCCCCGGCAACGGCGCTAGAAAAAGAGCTTGATAGCGTGTATGCACACGTCCGTTGGGAACCCCAAGAGGAAGGTGTGATGCGTATAGAAGCAAGTTTTCCCTCAGTAAGAAACCAAGGTTATCGAACCAGTAGGAGCCAAGAAGCACGTTGAAGGTTGTTGGTGGCGGAGTGTAGTGCGGCGCAACACCAGGGATTCCGGCGCCAACATGGAACCTGCACAACACAACCAAATTACTTTGCCCCAACGTGACAGTGAGGTTGTCAATCTCACCGGCTTGCTGTAACAAAGGATTAGATGTATAGTGTGGAAGATGATTGTTTGCAGAAAACAGTAGAACAAGTATTGCAGTAGATTGTATTCGATGTAAAAGAATGGACCGGGGTCCACAGTTCACTAGAGGTGTCTCTCCCATAAGAAATAGCATATTGGGTAAACAAATTACAGTTGGGCAATTGACAAATAAAGAGAGCATAACAATGCACATACATGTTATGATGAGTAGTGTGAGATTTAATTGGGCATTACGACAAAGTACATAGACCGCTATCCAGCATGCATCTATGCCTAAAAAGTCCACCTTCAGGTTATCATCCGAACCCCCTCCAGTATTAAGTTGCAAACAACAGACAATTGCATTAAGTATGGTGCGTAATGTAATCAACAAATACATCCTTAGATATAGAATTGATGTTTTATCCCTAGTGGCAACAGCACATCCACAACCTTAGAGGTTGCTATTACTCCCCCATATTTAATGGAGGCATGAACCCACTATCGAGCATGAGTACTCCCTCTTGGAGTTACAAGCAATGACTTGGCCAGAGCCTCTACTAGCAACGGAGAGCATGCAAGATCATAAACAACACATAGATAAATTGATAATCAACATAGCATAGTATTCATTATTCATCGGATCCCAACAATCGCACATGTAGCTTTACAGATAGATGATCTTGATCATGTTAGGCAGCTCACAAGATCAGACAATGATAGCACAATGGGGAGAAGACGACCATCTAGCTACTGCTATGGACCCATAGTTCAGGGGTGAACTACTCACACATCAATCCGGAGGCGACCATGGCGGTGTAGAGTCCTCCGGGAGATGATTCCCCTCTCCGGCAGGGTGCCGGAGGCGATCTCCTGAATCCCCCGAGATGGGATTGGCGGCGGCGGCGTCTCTGGAAGGTTTTCTGTATCGTGGCTCTCGGTACTGGAACTATCTTCGACGAAGGCTTAAGTAGGCGGAAGGGTAGGTCAGGGGGCGTCACGGGGGGCCCACACAGTAGGCCGGCGCGGCCAGGGCTTGGGCCGCGCCGCCCTGTTGTGTGGCCACCTCGTGGCCCCACTTCGTATCTCCCCCGAACTTCTGGAAGCTTCGTGGAAAAATAGGATCCTGGGCGTTGATTTTGTCCAATTCCGAGAATATTTCCTTACTAGGATTTCTGAAACCAAAAACAGCAGAAACAAAGAATCGGCTCTTCGGCATCTCGTTAATAGGTTAGTGCCGGAAAATGCATAATAATGACATATAATGTGTATAAAACATGTGAGTATCATCATAAAAGTAGCATGGAACATAAGAAATTATAGATACGTTTGAGACGTATCAGCCATCCCCGCGAGCGCGGGGACCCCGGCGACAACCTGCGCAAACGAGCGGCGCTGCGCCGATCCTATCGAGGACGAAGCTGAGCAGAGCGGCGGAGAGGCGCAGGTGGAGGCGGATGGAGGAGGAGCGGCGGCGGCGAAGGAGTCACGGTCACGGAAGCGATACAGAGCGACTCGTGCGATCATACGTGATCGTATGCGATCTGCATGCGCCCACTGCATGGCCGACACGGCACGACCCAGCCCGGCCCATCTAGGATGTGGCCCACCAGGGGGTCCCGCTAATCCCGCCTCGCCCTCCTCCAGTGATTCAAACCGCGGCCGGGAGATCGCCTGAGCCGTCGACGACGACTCCGGCGCCGTGGAGACCACAGCCGCCACCGTGGCCGACTGCCTCGGCATCCCCAGACCCTCCCCCGCCGCACGTGCTGACGAAGCGACTTCCACAGTTGGAAAAAAGTCGGCGAGCTCGGCCGGCGGTGTGATCCGCTTGGGAGGGAGAGGGGCTTTCCAGGTCTTCAGCTTCATCGGCTGCTTGGGTAGGCGGAAAACCGGCGGTGCAGGGATAAGTAATTATAGCAAACGACATCAAGATATGGTAACGTAGGTTAGCGATCAACCCCTACATCTGCAAGGCATGCTTTACGGACGCTTCTCCCCCCAATTACTAACACGGTACTGTCGAGGTGATGACACATCAGATCTGCAAACGCCACATCGGTCTAGCGACTCTTCCATGGGTATCGGACCATCTCGAAAAATCAATCTTTTGTTTAACCTAGAACTTGCGTCTAGTCTATTTCGGTTACTTTCGGTGCCGTTATATATTATGCTAGCCTACAGAGTTTAACCCTAACATGTAACCTTTAGTTAATTACAAGTTTAATTGTAGCATTATTGGTACACATATTCTACATAGACAAACGCATGATTGTTTCTCACTTTCTCGGTAGAATATGAATCGTGTTCAAATCACACATGTTGACCATGAGAAGTATATGGTACCCACAGGCCCACAGCAAGATCGTTTTCGTGTGAACTACCGAGAAAAAGCGCACACAACACAAGCTCCTCTTCCACTGAGGAGGGCATCAAACTCCACGAGCGCATAAAACACAAGCTCAGTTCTTTTCTTTGGAGCAACCTGCAGGAGCACTGCCTTTTCATTAAGTAAGGGGAAAAAACCGACCAAACTGTACAAGAGAGGACATATTTAGATTAAGGTGGAAATATGCCCCATAAAACACTGGTGGAAAAACAGGCTTCCGTCCAGCCCCATAAGTCGCGAAGCTGTAGGAACCGCGACTAATGGGACCTTTAGTCGCGGTTCGGGAGGCGAACCGCGACCAAAGGCCTGGGCCCAGGGCGCTCGGTGGCCAGCTGGTGCACGTGAGGGGCTTTAGTCGCGGTTGGCCTACTAAAGGCCTTCGGGCACCAGGCCAACCGCGACTAAAGCCCCTCCCCTATATATACCCATCCAGCAGCCAACACTTAGCCATTTGGAGCCATTCTCTTCGCAAACTTCACAAGTGGGTGTTAGGTTTGCTTTTGGTTCCTCTTATGCATATAAGGTGTTTGATGAAATACCCCAAGAGCATGAAACAAATATGATATGAAGTGTTGGAGCCACACTTGAGTTTTCTCATTTATTTTTTCCTCCTCGATCGCGGTTAGTAACTTGAACCTTTGATGTGTCATTGATAAAATATGCATGTGTGTAGTTCATTGTTTAATTTATATTGTTTGTAGCTAGTTAGTTTAACAAATGCATGATGGTTAATTATATATTTTATATTATAATAATGCAGATGAATCGGCAATGGATGTACGGTAACCGACTCTCCGGCGAGTTCACTACGGGTTTGAAAGATTTCCTCGTAGTGGCTAATGCGAACAAGTGGGGGGGTTTTGTTATCTGTCCATGTGTTAACTGTAAGAATCAGAAGGGTTACTCTTCCTCAAGAGATGTTCACATGCATCTGCTTCGGCACGGTTTCATGCCAAGCTATAATTGTTGGACCAAGCATGGAGAAAGAGGGGTTATAATGGAAGAAGATGAAGAAGGGGATGATTTCATCGATGAAAGCTATCTTGCTCATTTCGGTGATACTTTCATGGAGGATGCTGAAGGTGAAGGGGAAGGTGAAGAAGAGGCACGTGATGATCCCGTTGATGATCTTGGTCGGACCATTGCTGATGCACGAAGACGCTGCGAAACTGAAAAGGAGAGGGAGAATTTGGATCGCATGTTAGAGGATCACAGAAAGGCGCTGTACCCCGGATGCGATGATGGTCTGAAAAAGCTGGGCTGCACACTGGATTTGCTGAAATGGAAGGCACAGGCAGGTGTAGCTGACTCGGCATTTGAAAACTTGCTGAAAATGTTGAAGAATATGTTTCCAAAGAATAACGAGTTGCCCGCTTGACGTACGAAGCAAAGAAGGTTGTCTCGCCCTCTAGGTTTAGAGGTTACGAAGATACATGCATGCATCAACGATCGCATCCTCTACCGCGGTGAATACGAGAATTTGAATGAATGCCCGGTATGCACCGCATTGCGTTATAAGATCAGAGGCGATGACCCTGGTGACGATGTTGAGGGCCGAAACCCGTGAAGAGGGTTCCCGCCAAGGTGATGTGGTATGCTCCTATAATACCACGGTTGAAACGTCTGCTTCAGGAACAAAGAGCATGCCAAGTTGTTACGATGGCACAAAGAGGACCGTAAGTCGGACGGGAGTTGAGACACCCGCAGATGGAACGCAATGGAGAAAGATCGACAGAGAGTTCAAAGATTTTGCAGCTGACGCAAGGAACATAAGATTTGGTCTAAGTACGGATGGCATGAATCCTTTTGGCGAGCAGAGCTCCAGCCATAGCACCTGGCCCGTGACTCTATGCATCTACAACCTTCCTCCTTGGTTGTGCATGAAGCGGAAGTTCATTATGATGCAAGTGCTCATCCAAGGTCCGAAGCAACCCGGCAACGACATCGATGTGTACCTAAGGCCATTAGTTGATGAACTTTTACAGCTGTGGGGTAGACCTGGTGTCCGTGTGTGGGATGAGCACAAAGAAGAGGAATTTAACCTACGAGCGTTGCTTTTCGTAACCATCAACGATTGGCCTGCTCTTAGTAACCTTTCGGGACTGTCAAATAAGGGATACAATGCATGCACGCACTGCTTACATGAGACTGAAAGTGTACATTTACCAAATTGTAAGAAGAACGTGTACCTTGGGCATCGTCGATTTCTTCCGAAAATTCATCCAGTAAGAAAGAAAGGCAAGCATTACAACGGCAAGGCAGATCACCGGCCGAAGCCTGCGGAACGCACTGGTGCTGAGGTATTTGATATGGTCAAGGATTTGAAAGTCATCTTTGGAAAGGGTCCTGGCGGACAATCAGTTCCGAAGGGAGCTGACGGGCACGCAGCCATGTGGAAGAAGAAATCTATATTCTGGGAGCTAGAATATTGGAAAGTCCTAGATGTCCGCTCTGCAATCGACGTGATGCACGTTACGAAGAATATTTGCGTGAACCTCCTGAGCTTCTTGGGCGTGTATGGGAAGACAAATGATACAAAGGAAGCACGGCAGGACCAGCAACGTTTGAAAGACCCTGATGACCGGCATCCGGAATGGTTTCAAGGTCGTGCCAGCTACGCTCTGACCAAAGAAGAGAAGGTCATCTTTTTTGAATGCCTGAGCAGTATGAAGGTCCCATCTGGATTCTCGTCCAATATAAAGGGAATAATAAACATGGCGGAGAAAAAGTTCCAAAACCTGAAGTCTCACGACTGCCACGTGATTATGACGCAATTGCTTCCGAATTCTTTGAGGGGGCTCCTGCCGGAAAATATTCGAGTAGCCATTGTGAAGCTATGTGCATTCCTCAATGCAATCTCTCAGAAGGTAATCAATCCAGAAGTTCTACCATGGTTACAGAACGATGTGGTCCAATGTCTTGTCAGTTTCGAGTTGGTGTTCCCGCCATCCTTCTTCAATATTATGACGCACCTCCTGGTTCACCTAGTCGAAGAGATTTCCATTCTCGGTCCTGTATTTCTACACAATATGTTCCCCTTCGAGAGGTTCATGGGAGTATTAAAGAAATATGTTCGTAACCGTGCTAGGCCAGAAGGAAGCATCGCCAAGGGCTATGGAAATGAGGAGGTAATTGAGTTTTGTGTTGACTTTGTTCCTGACCTTAAGCCGATTGGTCTTCCTCGATCGCGGCACGAGGGGAGACTAAGTGGAAAAGTCACGATCGGAAGGAAATCAACGATATGTATGGACGGCCATTCTATGACTGAAGCACACCACACAGCTCTGACCAATTCCAGCTTGGTGGCTCCGTACTTTGAGAAACACAAGAATATTTTACGCTCGGACAACCCGGGGAAGCCTGAATCCTGGATTAGGAAGGCCCACATGGAGACTTTCGGCAGTTGGTTGAGAAAACATTTAATGAATGACAATGATGTTGGAGATCAGCTGTACATGTTGGCCAAGACACCATCTTCTTCTATAACGACTTTCCAAGGGTACGAGATAAATGGGAATACATTTTATACGATCGCCCAAGATAAAAAGAGCACCAACCAAAACAGTGGTGTCCGCTTTGATGCAGCAACCGAGAATGGGCAAAAGGTCACATATTATGGTTACATAGAGGAGATATGGGAACTTGACTATGGACCCTCCTTTAAGGTCCCTTTGTTCCGGTGCAAATGGTTCAAGCTAACAGGAGGTGGGGTAAAGGTGGACCAGCAATACGGAATGACAATGGTGGATTTCAACAATATTGGTTACCTTGACGAACCATTCGTCCTAGCGAAAGATGTCGCTCAGGTTTTCTATGTCAAGGACATGTGTAGCAAACCGAGGAAACGGAAAGATAAGAAAACGATCAGTACATCATGCGATGATCCAAAGCGCCACATTGTTTTTTCAGGGAAAAGAAACATCGTGGGAGTGGAGGACAAGACAGACATGTCAGAAGATTATAATATGTTTGCTGAAATTCCGCCCTTCAAAGTGAACACCAACCCAAGCATTAAATTAAATGATGAGGATTCTCCATGGATACGGCACAATCGTAAGCAAGCAGGGACACAAGGGAAGAAATGATGTGTAATAATTTTTTGTACCAAACTTTATTGAATGGATCATGTGAATTATATTACCCATGATGTGTTTGGTGTCCATTTTCGAATGATTCAATTGATTCGAGAAACCACACTGATGATACATGAAATTTGGAGTGATTTAGTCATACTCCTGCCTAGGCGTATAATATGCATACTCGTAGTCTTCATAGCCGCTGCCGTTGTACTGGTAGTCGTCGCCTTCTAAGTTGCCGCCGTCGTCGTCGCTGCTGTCGTCGCTGTCGTCGGGCGGCGCTCGTGGCTCGAACTGAGGGTAGCGCAGGCGGGGGATATCGACGGCCGTGATGTAGTCCATGACGCTCTGCAGAGTCCGGCCGTACCACCATAGCCGACGGCCGGCCTCGTGGAAGTTCCCAGGAGGCAGACCGTCCTCCTCATACCTGGCGAGCGCCCTGTCACGCCGATTGATGAAGAAGGCGTCCCAAGTATGCTGGTTATCGGGATGCCAGCGGGGATTCATCCGCTGCTCCGGCGTGAGGTCGAGGTAGTAGTGGTTCGTGATGGCCGCCCGACGCGCAGTACCCTGAGGGACGGGAGGGACCGGCACGCCTCCGGCGCTTAGGCTCCAGCCGGCGGGGACGCGGTAGCCCGGTGGGCAAGGGTAGTTCGATGCGCAAAGCTCCTCCACCTGCTGGTAGGTTAGAGTGGGTGCGGTGGAAGCCATGTGAGAGTGATGAGAGATTGTAGAGATGTGATAATGCTGGCCAAGCCGGGCGACATATATGTAGTGAGAAATGGCGGGAAAAATGGGAGCGGGAAGACAGGAGGCGGGAAGAAAGTGGCGGGAAGAAAGAGGCGGGAAGACAGGGAAGAAATGGCGGGAAGAAGAGGAATCCAGAGCTGGTCATCTAACCTTTAGTCCCGGCTGGTGGGTGCAACCGGGACTAAAGGTGGTTTTGTATCATCTAACAAAACTGTCGGTGGGATAAGGACGTCTGGGTAAGCTTTAGTCCCGGCTGGTGGGTGCAACCGGGACTAAATGTGGTTTTTGTGTCATCTAAGAAAACTGTCGGTGGGATAAGGACGTTTGGGTAAGCTTTAGTCCCGGCTGGAGACTGCAACCGTGACTAAAGCTGTCGGCAGGATAAGGACACGTGGGTGGACGCACTGCTCGATGAGATAAAGCATGTAGCGCACGACACCCTGTCGGAGGAACAAGACAAAGCAGCAGCGCCGCCGTGCCTATAAAAGGAGCATCGATACGCCTTGGCAAGCAGACCAACAAGCCAACCTAGCAGGTAGGGAGAGTTTCATCCCCATGGATGGAGTAAAGGGTTGGAAAATCTCCCGTGGCGCAACTTCTCGAAGATGTCGTCGGTGCACACGCCCTACGACATCTTCGGAAATTGCTCCTCGGGAAAATTTTCCTGCAAACCCGTGAAAGACTACATCTCCTCTAACAGTGCTAGGTAAAGGGTTGGTAAATCTCCCGTGGCGCAGCTTCTCGAAGATGTCGTCGGTGCACACGCCCTACGACATCTTCGGAAGTTGCTCCTCGGGAAAATTTTCCTGCAAACCCGTGAAAGACTCCATCTTCTCTAACGATCTTTGGGTAAAGGGTTGGAAAATCTCCCGTGGCGCAGCTTCTCGAAGATGTCGTCGGTGCACACGCCCTACGACATCTTCGGAAGTTGCTCCTCTGGAAAATTTTCCTGCAAACCCGTGAAAGACTCCATCTCCTCTAACAGTGCTAGGTAAAGGGTTGGAAAATCACCCGTGGCCAGCTTCTCGAAGATGTCGTCGGTGCACACGCCCTACGACATCTTCGGAAGTTGCTCCTGGGGAAAATTTTCCTGCAAACCCGTGAAAGACTCCATCTCCTCTAACAGTGCTGGGTAAAGGGTTGGAAAATCTCCCGTGGCGCAGCTTCTCGAAGATGTCGTCGGTGCACACGCCCTACGACATCTTCGGAAGTTGCTCCTCGGGAAAATTTTCCTGCAAACCGGTGAAAGACTCCATCTTCTCTAACAGTGCTGCGTAAAGGGTTGGAAAATCTCCCGTGGCGCATCTTCTCGAAGATGTCGTCGGTGCACACGCCCTACGACATCTTCGGAAGTTGCTCCTCTGGAAAATTTTCCTGCAAACCCGTGAAAGACTCCATCTCCTCTAACAGTGCTAGGTAAAGGGTTGGAAAATCACCTGTGGCCAGCTTCTCGAAGATGTCGTCGGTGCACACGCCCTACGACATCTTCGGAAGTTGCTCCTGGGGAAAATTTTCCTGCAAACCCGTGAAAGACTCCATCTCCTCTAACAGTGCTGGGTAAAGGGTTGGAAAATCTCCCGTGGCGCAGCTTCTCGAAGATGTCGTCGGTGCACACGCCCTACGACATCTTCGGAAGAGGGGGCGGGAAGACAGAGGCGGCCTGGAAGAACTAGTGGGAAGAGGGGCGGGAAGACAGAGGCGACCGGGAAGAACTGGTGGGAAGAGGGGGCGGGAAGACAGCGGCGGCAGGGAAGATTTTGAAATGAATTAGTTTTATTTTTCTGAATTTTTTGATGTATTATCTGTATTTTAAGAATTTGAAATTAATTAGTTTATTTTTCTGAATTTTTTGATATATTATTTGTATTTTTAAGATTTTGAAATGAATTAGTTTTATTTTTCTGAATTTTTTGATATATTATTTGTATTTTTAAGATTTTGAAATGAATTAGTTTTATTTTTCTGAATTTTTTGATATATTATTTGTATTTTTAAGATTTTTAAATTAATTAGATTTATTTTTCTGGATTTTTTGATATATTATATGTATTTTTAAGATTTTGAAATGAATTAGTTTTATTTTTCTGAATTTTTTGATATATTATTTGTATTTTTAAGATTTTGAAATGAATTAGTTTTATTTTTCTGAATTTTTTGATATATTATTTGTATTTTTAAGATTTTGAAATGAATTAGTTTTAATTTTCTGAATTTATTGATATATTATATGTATTTTTAAGATTTTTAAAAAGAAAAGTAATTTGAAAAATACCCTTTAATCGCGGTTGGCCTACCCAACCGCGACTAAAGGGTATTTTTCCGCGGGAAACGAAAACCCGGCGAAAATGACCTTTGGTCGCGGTTGGGTTGGCCAACCGCGACTAAAGGTACCCCTTTAGTCGCGGTTGGTGTCCCCAACCGCGACCAAAGGTCGCCCACTATAAATTTCTCGCCCGAACCGCCGCTGCCCATTCTTCCTCGACGCCGAACCGCTTTCAGACGCTGCCGCTTCGCCGACTCGTCGCGCGAGCCGCCGATCGCCGCGCGACGCTAACGACGCCGCGCCGCTTCGCCCGCTGCGTTCGGAAGCCGCCGACGACACAAGACGTCGACGACACCGCCGTCCCGCTTCGTTCCGCGTGCCGCCGCCCGCCCCGTTCATCACCGCGCGCGCCACCGCCCTCGGTGGCCGCCCGCCCGCTCCGTTCACCGCGCGCGACGCCGCCCCGTTCACCGCACGCCGCCCTAGTGGCCGGCCCGCTAGCTCCGCCGCCCCGCTCCGTTCCGACGCCGCCACCCCGCAGTAGTCGAGCTAGGGAGAGAGGAGAAGGAGAGAGAGGGCCGGCCGGCCGCCCGGCCGGATTTTTTTTCTTTTTTTGTTCGTTTTTATTTTAACTTACTTAAAACTTAAAACTTGTTAATTAAAAAAACTTAAAAATTGTTAATTAAAAAAACTTAAAACTTTGATAATTAAAAAAAAATCATGTGAGCATATTTGGACTATAATTAAAAAAAACTTAAAACTTGTTAATTAAAAAAACACAATTAAAAAAACACGCGCCGCGCGCCGGCCTGCAGAACGGGAGAGAGAGAGGGGCCGGGGGCTAAAGGTGGATCCCTATAAAATGCCGGCGCCAACCGCCACGCTCATCTTCTTCCTCCGCCCGACGACGCCGGCCATCTCGCCCGACGAAGACGACGCCCAGACACGCCGTGAGGCTGCCCGACGCGCTCGCCGACCGCCGACCGCCGACACCGCCCTCGCCAGATGCCGCCGCGCCGTCGGCCGCCTCCTCCTCTTCTTCTTTCCCGCGCTGCGTGCGCAGACCGCCGCCACGGCCCAGACCGCCGCCGCCACAGACCGTCGCCGCCGCCCAGACCGTCTCCTCCGCGCACCCAGACCGCCGCCGCGCGCCCGCCCAGACCACCGCCCGCTCAGACCGTCGCCGGCCGGCGCCGCCCCGTTATAAGGCCCCAGGAGGCCGTCCATCTGGACCGTCCAGATCGCATACGATCTGACGGCCACGGCCTTTCTAGGGGCGATCCGCGTGATCCCCCTAGCAGCCAATGGCATTGCGCCACGTCGCCTGCACAGTCAGCCCCCTAGGCAAAAGCAGTTTCAAATCAAATTCAAATTTCAGATTCTGTTCCTAACTTGTAAAATCTATATAAAATCAACCATAGACCCAAATTTAGCAAATTTTATATGGTTGGAAAGCTTGAAATCTGTAGAATGCAACCATGCCATAATACAGTATATGTTCTGTGATTAATTTTGCACCATAATTCAAAACAGAAAATTAACCCTTTGACACTATAAAAATTGTTTAAATTAATTCAGTGGGCCAAAATTTACAAATTTGTAGTCTCTGAAATCCTTAGAACATGTAGTTCATCATGGACCCATAGTTGACCAAAGTTAACACGTGCACAAACTTGCTTTTACAAATATGCTCAAATTAGTAATCTGACAATAATTCAAATTCTATAAACTATTTTTGAATGAATCCAATTGCTATGGTCATGTATTACTGTACCCAATCCAGAGATGTTGGGTTTAGATTTTTACAAAAAAATAATTACAAAAACCTTTAATCGCCGCCAACGCGCTCGTCCTCGCCTCCCTCTCCGTGACGCCGTTAAAAAAACCTTTAATCGCCGCCAACGCGCTCGTCCTCGCCTCCCTCTCCACAGTACACGGGCGAGGGTTATGTCTCCTCGGCACCGCTACCGCCCTTTCGCCACCGCCCTTTCGCCACCGCCACCGGTCTCTCGGTCACGCGGTCACTGCGTCCCCCCTCTCGCCTCCCTCGTCGCCCTCTCTCTTTATATGTAGAAGAGATGTGATAATGCTGGCATATATACAATTAATTTGTTTTTAGTACATGTTTTGAGGACTGACATATGGCGGACGATAGAGCTGACCCGATTATGGACAACTATGATCCGGACGGTGAAGCCCATATGTTCGGCATCATAAACGGCGATATTCTATATGTGCCGACCGGACAAGAAGAAGATGATATCTCTTCTTATCTGAACCTTGACGGTGAAGATGAAGGGCGCCGTCAGCAAGATGATGCCGAACAAACGTCGATAAATGACAATCTTCAAATGGAAGTAGCAACCACCTCCGACGCCGAGGTATATATATACATTGAGCCTCTGGTGATACAAACTAACTGATTTGAATAAATATGTGTGTACTAACGCGTGCGACTCTCTTTCTTATTTTATCCCTCGGCCGGATCGTCGAAACAATCGAGTACGTCGTCAAAGCGTGGCGCAACCAAGACGATGAAACCAGGAGAAACATGCACCATCGAGGTTGTCGAGGAAGCAACCGGCAGGCCGCTGGAGCCCCGCAAGAACGCCACCAAGTTTGTCTGCCAATGCGGAGCCGTTGTTAGAGACAACGTCTCGATCACCGTCCAGGAGTGGAATGCGCCAAAGAAGGCACGTGTTGGTTTCACTTTTGTCGATAAGAGAACAAAAAAAGATTGCTTCAACAAGCTTATGGAACATTTCGTTCTACCTCCGGAATACAACAAATTCGATGAGGAGGGTAACAAG
Organism: Lolium perenne; assembly: GCF_019359855.2. Taxonomy (NCBI): domain Eukaryota; kingdom Viridiplantae; phylum Streptophyta; class Magnoliopsida; order Poales; family Poaceae; genus Lolium; species Lolium perenne. The sequence continues at coordinate 10,929,420 of NC_067250.2, read as the reverse complement.
ATTGAGGAAAACAAGGAGAGGAGGAGACTAGTCAAACGGTTCGCTCTTCATAAGATGGCCGACGCATTCCGGAAATTCAAGCAAAATCTAGCCCATGACTTTGTCAAGCAGAACAAGACTCCGGATTTCAAAGGACAATATGAGAAACTGAAACATGATTGGCCAGAATTTGTGAAGCAAAAGAAATCGGAGCAGTTCATTCAAATATCGAAAAAAATAAGGAAAATGCGGCTAAGAAGGAGTACAATCATATTATGGGGCCAGGAGGGTATCGCCTTTGGGAGCCTAGGTGGGAGAAGATGGAGAACGAGCTGAGGGCGCGAGGAATCCGTCCAGGTACGGAGGGATGGGACCCAAGGGCCAAAAGCTGGTGGTACGGGCATGGGGGAACGCTGAACCCGGAGACAGGGGAGTGTGTTTACCGGGGCAAAATAATTAAACCCACCCAAGCCCTTATTGACGCAATGAGGGATGCTCAAGAGGGGAAGATCAAGTTCAACAGAGAGAACGACGCGCTGACAAAAGCCCTCGGGAATCCTGAACACGCAGGATGTGTACGAGGCATGGGGCACGTTCCGTGGAAAATAGGGTTCCCCCAGAACGATGACCCGTACGGTTACAGAAGCCGTAAGAGAAAGATGGATCGGGAAGCAGATGTTGTGGTGCGGTTGGCATCGGAAATGGATGTATTGAAGAAAACCGTGAATGTACTAGTAGCCGAAAGAGATGCAGCTCGGGCGCAGCATGAAGATCATCCAGTGGATCTCGAAAGCCAGCAGCGGAGAAGCAGCGTGGCTTCCACGGAGGCCCCACCGGCTGGTGCAGATGCACCGACAATCGAAATTACTGCACCGGAGCCTCTGGCGGTCGAAATTACTGCACCGGAGCCTCCTCGCTACCCCGTGGACGATATAAAGGAGATGAAAGAATGTCATCTGTATTATCCTATCGGGAAGATGTCCATGAAGGTAGCCATCGGCAGTGCTTTACCATGTTTACCTGGAGCACTCCACCACAACAACCCCATTCAAGATGGCTATGCTCGTGTCACGGTGGAGGACATAGTCAAAGGGTTTGAGGACCTGGACATTGACATTGCTACACCTGAAGGGGAGAAAAGACTTGGAGATGACAAGCGCCAGTTCATTCTATGGCAAAAGAAGTTTATCAAGTTTCCAGGCGAGGCGCCAAGGACAACAAGTCCACCCCCCTACGGTGGTGGTGGTGGTGGTGGTGGTGGTGGTGGAGGTTCACCTACACCTCCGTCACGTCAGCCGACGCCGCCCCCCAGTCCACAACGTCCGGCGGGTGATCAGCCGCCGCCCCCCAGTCCTCGTCCGGCGGGTGATCAGACGCCGCTCCCCAATCCACCTCCGGCAAAGAAGCAGAAGCAGTCCTGGATTATTAACCCGGACCCTTATGTACCTAAGACCACAAAGGTACCGGAGCCATCACTGAAGCCTCTCCCCACAAGGCCTTGGGAACGTAGTGCCGAGGAAGTCGACGCGGCCGCGGCTGCTGATTTGGAGAAATGGAAGGCGGCCTGCAAGAAGAAAAGAGAGCCCGAGCCCAAGCCAGTATATTCTGATGAGCAAAAGAAGTGGGCTAAGTCATTTTTGAGCACACCGTCCCAAGCCGCGAAGAATCTGCCTGACGACTATGCACGTGAACTTCGCAGGCATGCACTCATGTTCAAGGAGAACAAAGAGCGGGAGAAGGCCGAGAAAACGGAATTAGAAAGTAAAAAAAGCGGGAAACGAGTTGCCCAGCTCGGGGAACAAAGTAAACAATCAATTGCCCCGCTTATAGTGAAAGCCGCCGGTCCGGATGCCCCCGAGATCATAGAAGCTGCGGCGGCACAGGGATTGACTGTAACGAGTGCCAGAGAACAAGCGGTCAACTTAGGTATTACTCTTCGTGAACTGTTAGGCCTTGATGAGGCGCCAGTGAAGGAGGTAGTAATTACATATGTGAAGAATGGGCCTCTCGTCGAGCCTGCGCAGGAAGAGGATCTACCTCCACAAATGAAAGGTCTGCTGAAATGGTACAAGGGTTACATACAAAATAAAAACGCCAACGAATATATTTATGCGGAAGTTAGACATGAGCATCACTTCAAACATTACTATGTAACAATTCATCTGAGTGAATTGTTCCAGCTTTTCAATCTGCGCGAGCTCGACAGATCTATCATCAGTTGCTACGTTCTGTAAGTGATTTATTTCTACCCCATCTCGTTCATATTGCCTGCACTATATATATGTCCTAACTATATTGTTGTGTCCGCTATTATACATGCAGAATGAAGATTAAGGAATGCAGAGTAAGGAACATTCATGATGTTGGGTTCATTGACCCACACATCGTTAATGGATATGTGTTAGAGCATCACCCCGCCGACGTGGAGGCAGACCTGTGGCAGTTTCTTACAAAGCAGGAACTCAAAAGTGATATTCTATTTCCTTACCATTTTGGGTGAGTGTTTCTGTCTTGAGCACATTTTCTTTTGTTTACTCCATGCATGGTATGTGGCCGGCTAATCGATGAGTTATGCATGACGTACTGTGCATGTATCGTGTCCGCAGGTTCCATTGGATTCTGCTAGTAATTAAATTTGACACCTCAGAATGTCTCGTCCACGACTCTCTGAATATGGATCCAAAGCTTTGGGGCGGCATGAGAAAAACCCTGCAGAAGTAATTATTTTCATTCATTTGCGCTCTATATCGATCAGCCTATTTCGTTCATTTCCTAATATCAAGTAACTCTCTTGTTCATTTAATTTTCTTTGCCTCGTAGGGTTTGGAGACGGTTCGTAGATACAAAGGTCGGTGAATTCAAAAAAGAGCTAGAATTCAAAAGGTCAAAGGCTAAGAATGGTGGGGATATTCAGCCAGCGGGGACCAATCTATGTGGATACTATGTCTGTGAGATGATCCGGAGATACACCTCTGAGCGGGTTCCGAGTGATACCAATGCTCAGAGGAATAGCCTCCGGATGATGCTTAGTCCAGAAGCTCGCTTCCTACCACTTCAAGAGGAACTAGCTGGATGGTTCAGGAGGGAAGTCCTCCATCCTAAAGGAGAACACCATTACGAGGACTTAAAACTTTATATGCGTTAAATTATGTATGGAAACTTGGTCAAAATTGTATATGGTCATCCGATGATATTGAATATATATTCCTCTTGAATTCTTTTTGGTTATAATTTCAAATTTGTTTGAAATTGTACATTCATATGCATGTATGTAGTACCGTAGAATATGTGAAACTCCTTCAAAATTAAAATAAAGCACAAAAGAAATAAAACAATACAAATTAAACAGAAAACATGTTTAGGGGGGGCAGGTTTAGGGGGGCCTTTAGTCGCGGTTGGCCAGAAGAACCGCGACTAAAGGTCCTCCGCCCCGACGGCCGCCTGGCGCCCACGTGGACGGGCCTTTAGTCGCGGTTCTTAACCAACCGCGACTAAAGGGGGGGCCTTTAGTCGCGCTTATTTGGTCGCGGTTGCGCAACCGCGACTAATGGCAGTTGCGAACCGCGACCAAAGGCCCTTTTTCCACCAGTGAAACCACGCAACAAGAAAAAGGGAAAAAAGTCAGTCCATTTTGGCCGGTATGGCCGGCCTGAAGCCGTTGATGGCACGATCCCTCTAGAGGACGTCTTCCTTTGCGATATCAGCAACCTCAATAGAGGTAAGGCGGCGCCCAGTGAAAATGCGTCTGTTTCGTTCCTTCCAAGCGTTCCAAAGAACATATAGGAACCGGCCGCTGATGCGTTTCTGATCCTTGGTAGCCTTTCCGGAGATCAAGTCATCCCACCACTCAGAGATGGAATGCTGGACGTGGCGATTGGCCGGGCTGTCATCGTTGTCCCAAGTCTTTATCCGGTTCCAAATGGCCATAGTGAAGGGGCAATCCTTGCATAGGTGGTTTGCCGTCTCGGGCGCATGTAGACATAAAGGATATAGAGGTTCATGTGGTCAGCGCCTAATGACGAGCATATCTGCAGTGAGCAGCTTTCCGTGGGTCAGTTCTTCCACTGATGAGAGCATCAAACTCCACGCTTGCTCAATGGGTCTTGTGCCACAAGCCATCTCAGATGATACGTGGATTCATTGAGTAATAACTGTTATTTTCCAGTGTCTCTAATTCTCACATTTTTGTGTCCTCGTGCAAAATGCTTAACGCATGGACTCAGCTATGGAGCTAAAACCATATTCATCGCCTATCCCTCACCTAGAACCCACCAGGAAGGATTATTTGTCAAAAGAGACTACCTGCTCCAATTCATTGACAAAAAGGATCACCAGTGAGACAAATTGACAAAAAAAACCACCATGTATGTGGCGGCAGAGCCCCCAAGCGACAAGTGGAGGATGCCGCCGGGGTGTGTGGCAGCAGGGACCCGCCGCCGAGCTGACTAGCGGCATTTTTTTGCCACTGCTCCGCGCCGTTAGTCGCCGTCCGACCTGGTGGGCCATGCCGCCGCTGCACGGGGCGGCATGCCTGCGTGACACATGCCGCCACACGTGGTGGAGGCAGGCCTCGAGCTGGACGATTCCTGCCGGCCGACCGCGCGCGCATGGCTCCTCTCGACGAAGCATCTCCCTACAGCATCTCATGGCACATACTTTGCGGTGGCACTGATTTTGATGCTGCAAAAGAGACATCTGATACTATTGTAAATTGGACTGCTTTAATTTAAACCGTTGCTAATTGTGTTGCTTTCGGTGAGTGATTGCACTGAAATTAGTTCCTCTGTTTAAAAATAGGTGTCTCATTTTTGTCTAGATACAGATATATGTAATGCAGAGACACCTATTTTTAGACGAAAGGAGTACAATAAATAAAGCATGTATGATTGATTCAGTGCAGCCTCGTTGATTCCGTCGAGCTGAGCTGATTCTACATAAAAGGCTTGCCTCGCTCTGCAATATCACTCTCCAGGCACTCTCACTATCATACTCATTTTTCTTCACGCACTTAGTTTTAGCTCATGTAGTTGATGTCGCTTGCTCACTGCTCAAGAATTCTCAGCTGATTCAGTGTTTGCTCAGTCTGTGATATCAAGGTAAGGATTTGAAGAAGTAAGCATGACCTATTTTATTTATGTAGTTAGAACCTGATTAGTTGTGTAGTACAATTAATTTGATTAATACATGTAATTAGGATGTAAATAGCTAATTGAATGTTCCGCTTAGAATTTATGTTTGATGTATGCAACATGCGAAATATATAAGCCATGATTTTATGTGCATAGAAATATTTCACGTACAAATGATCAACTTCTAATTTGATTAAGTAATGGTGCATATTCGGAGTAAGTACAGTAAGTAACGGTGAAAATTAGTAGTAAATAATGATCTCTTCTAATTAAACTAAGTAATGGTGCATATTAGGATTAACTGGACTAAGTAATGGTGAGCATTAGTAGTAAATAATGATCTGTTCAAGATCCATGTTAAAGTAGACATATAATAGTACGATGCTGACAATTAATGACAATATTAATGTACGGAGAGTATTAAAATAAGGTGGAAGTATTTTAAGATATATTTTAATTCATCTTATCATCATGTACCTTCTAATGTAATTTATCACTGATGCATACGGTACAACGGTGAGATACTGCCAATGTATAATGAATGGTATCGCGCTAGCACACGGACTCTGCTCACCGGTCCCCCACCATCGAGTCCGACACACCTCACATGGGCCTCAGCTTACCACCGTGACACTTCGGTACTTGTTATATAAATGTAATTAAGAAAATATGTGTTTGTAGCCAATATTAATTTTTTTTATTTCATTCAGATTGACGAGTTTAGGTAGATCGCACGGGACGCCCAAGACACTTTAAACTTGCGTAACATGGATAGTACGGAGGGAAAATCCATGGTAAAACGTATTTTTAATACTGCCATTAAAGGGCTTAGGCGTCTTGGTTGCAGCCGCCACGATGATTTTGTCAGCCGAGCATTCGACATGCCGGAGGCACCGTCGAACAGACCGAGTATGATACGTGTGAGCCAGCCATCCGCCACACCGACCGTACCAGTTCCCTCTACCTCGCATACATCTAATACAGACTCATCTCTACTTGACCGATCACAGTCCGCACACATATCTCAAAGCCATGGCGCCACACAGGACTTTCCAATATTCTAGCTCCCAGAATATAAATTTCTTCTTCCACATGGGTCCGTGCCCGTCAGCTCCCTACGGAACTGATTGTCCGCCAGGACCCTTTCTAAAGATGACTTTCAAATCCTTGACCATATCAAATACCTCAGCACCAGTACGTTCCGCAGGCTTCGGCCGGTGATCTGCTTTGCCGTTGTAATGCTTGCCTTTCTTTCTTATGTTATGAATTTTTGGAAGAAATCGACGATGCCCAAGGTGCACGTTCTTCTTACAATTTGGCAAATATACACTTTCAGTCTCATGTAAGCAGTGCGTGCATGCATTGTATCCCTTATTTGTCTGTCCCGAAAGGTTACTAAGAGCAGGCCAATCGTTGATGGTTACGAAAAGCAACGCTCGTAGGTCAAATTTCTCTTCTTTGTGCTCATCCCACACACGTACATCAGGTCTGCCCCACAACTGTAAAAGTTCATCAATTAATGGCCTTAGGTACACATCGATGTCGTTGCCGGGTTGCTTCGGACCTTGGATGAGCACTAGCATCATAATGAACTTCCGCTTCATGCACAACCAAGGAGGAAGGTTGTACATGCATAGAGTCACGGGCCAGGTGCTATGGCTGGAGCTCTGCTCGCCAAAAGGATTCATGCCATCTGTACTTAGACCAAATCTTATGTTCCTTGCGTCAGCTACAAAATCTTTGAACTCTCTGTCGATATTTCTCCATTGCGTTCCATCTGCGGAGTGTCTCAACTCCCCGTCCGACTGTGGTGACCCGGCATACCACTGCATGATGTAGTATGCAAGTCTGATATAACACCAATGAAACACCGTTCCACTAGTATCATATCGCTCAGAGTGGTACAACAGAAACATATGCGGGTCCAAGGTATGTCTATAGAATTACAACAATGACTCTGTTACATAAGATCATCACAGCCTCCTACTTTACAATGAGGTAAAACTGCAAATAAACTCCAGAAGAACGACTCGTAGTCTAGTCTTATCACGAACTCTACTTGTAGAGTATTTAACTATCTATAGAGGCTATGAATAGATTCTAGCTAAATAGGAGCTAAGTTTAGGAAACTAGTTCCTTTCTATTGCTAAGCTAGGTTTTATCTTTGTTGGATGTGGTGTTTGACTCTTATGTCAGGTTTCTGTCCCTTGAAGTAGTTGTTGACTCCTCGGTCTTCGAGTTGCACTGTAGATCCTCCTTCGATGCCTCCATATCTAAGCAGGGGATTTAAGAGTGGGATGAGTACGAGCGTACTCAACAAGTTCATTATAGGAAAGAGGTGTTTAATGCACTAGCTACAGCATTAGACCAGAAAGTCTAATACCAATGCAGGTTTTCATAACCATTTCTTCAAAAGGTTGCTTTTATTCAGAAGAACTATGTCCGTCAGCCTTCACCGGTTTACTAGAACTTCATGGAGTTCCTTTCCGGCCGCGTTCGCAGTTCCATATCCCGGAATAGGGAGTGACAGGTCACGGTTCTTTACACTCTGCAGAGGTGTGTTGCTTTACCCATAAGAGATCTTAACCTTGGTGCCAACCGGGGGCGACCCGTCCACACTTCCTTTGGTGTGAGGCCCGGTATAAGGTCTAGCCAATCATGTTCCTCCGCTACCTCGAACACCCACCCTTTGTTGCATGCCCCGACCCTGGGTCCACGCCGGTCCCATTATTCCTATAGATTTCAAGGTGGACCCCGACCACGACGACAGTGCTGGGCTCTACCATACACTCCTACGCCGGTAGCTGCAACCCATCATAGACCGCAATACCGTGGGGAATTAAGGCTTCCCCAGCCTACCGCTTGTTCTTCGAGCGACAAGTGTCTACGGACAGTGCCGTGGGGACTTAAGGCTTCCCCAGCCTACCGCTTGCCACCGACAGATACAAGTGTCTACGGTAAAGCGCATCCGTTGATGAACGAGAGGTGGAAACACTTTTGACTACTCCGTCCCACTCCGGATCTTATGGTTAACACGGGTATTACGGCACAAGAATCACTGGCGACATTTGTTGTTTAATCCTAGATGGATATAAACCCTTGCAATGGAACCTCCACCATATCAACACAATCCATGGTTCCATTGCCCACCACATAGTCATATTCATAGTTATGAAAGTAGTGGTTTTGGTTTTTATGCAATAGTGATAATCATAGTACTTTGCAAGTAATTTGATAAAGATACTCAAATGACATGAGCAAGCGATGAACTTGCCTTTCTTGACTGCAAGATTATGCAGGCAAGGTCTTCGATACGCGGTAACTCCAAATTCTGAAATAGCATCATCGTCTGGTAAGGACGATGTTTAAAAGATTGGCAAGGACGCAATAATGCATAAGTATGAGATGCAATCGCTCTAAGCGTGACCTAACCCTGCTGATTTAGGATTAGTGAGTTGTAATGATTAGTTCAAGGTGTGTTACACTTTTAGAGTGATTCACAAACAAGGTTCTTATTCAGGTTTGTGTTGTTTTAGAATCATAAACAAGTGGTAGAATGCATAGTAATAATCATACACACCCAAGATTAGTAGTTGTATAATAAGTAAAGAGCAGTTGTCAATTTTAAGTTCTATAATGCATGGTTGATGATTACTTATTATATAATTCAAAAGAATAACTTTTGAAGAACATGTTCTTTAATAAAGAACAAGTATGATAATTAGGTTCGTGGGGTTCTATGGTTTACTATGGTTCCAATTGGTTTCTGGAGTAAGTATTAGATGGATCACAACATAGTGGGATTCATCAATAGCTAGAACTTGTAAGGGTTGAACAAAGCCTAAGCATCTTAAGCAATTAATTACACATGGGTGCTACCAAGGTTGGTTATATCTTACTAGTGATAGATAGTTAGGTTTTATAGGTCCTATTAGACAGGATTGATGATGATACCTTATTTTCTTCAAAAGAATAAATTTCGAAGAACATACTTCTTAAGTAATAAGAAGTATTGCAATTAGGGTTGAGGTTGTCTAGGGTTTGCTATTGGATCTACTAAGTAAGGAATGGTGGTTTCCTAAATAGGATGGTTGATAAGTATCCAACACTAGTGGGGTTTAGTGGAGTATGGTTAGGTAATACAAGATAATAAGCATGGTTGTTATTTGGTTTCCTCACAATGGTGTGATGCTAATCATGGATAGTTAAATATGGTGATCTTGGAAATAGGAACTAGGGTTTTACACTTGGTTGATCCTACTAGATCAACAAGTTTTATTTAAATGTGAACATAGCATATCAATTAACTAGTGGTAGGGTTCTTACATTTTATGTGACCAAGACAAGTATTTAGTTGCTACTATTGTTCTATGATTTGAAAGAAGGTACCATGATCACATGCTCTAACCTAGGGTTTAGGTTAGAAGCACATTAAGTTTCACAAGAAATAGTGGAGCTAAGGTTCCTAAATGGAGTTAGGGTTTTAGGTTTCACATAAAATGATGAGGTTCTAGTTTTCTTTCTTATGGAACTAGGGTTTACTAATTACCCTATAATTCTTGGATTAATAACTTCATGATAGGGTTGAAGTTATTCATCACTTTAAAATTAAACACAAGTTTTGATTTGGCATTTTACTATTTAATAATTAAGGTAATTATGAATTAGGGTTTAAATTCTCCTAATAAGGATTTAACAAGATAACAAATAAAGAAAATTAGTTTTCATGTTTTCTTTATTTGCTTACTGGTTTTATTTATTTTATAAATGTTTTCTTAATTTCTGAATTTTAATGGCATTTAGAATTAAAGGAAAAGGCTTAATTGACAAGTATTAAATAATTGAATTTTTATTAAAAATAGAATTTTCATTTTATATTTTTATTGGATAGGGTTTATCTTTATAAGAATTTTGATATCTTATTTTTATTTTTCTGAGCTATATTGGATTTTCTACAATTTGTCAAAGTTGCAGTAATTAAATAGGATTTGAATTTAACTAAACGAAATACTAAATGCACCTGGGCTAACCTACTCGCAGAGGCTGACTGGTGGGGTTGTGGCCACGTTGGCTGCCACGTGGCAACCATGGCCACCACCGGCGGCCAGTCATGGACGGCGCCGGCGCTGGAGGGCTTCCGCGGGCATGTGCATATGCGCGTTCGAGAGAGGACAACGAGGGGATGCTAGTGGTGGTCACGCCGCCACCAGATGATCGCCGGAGCTTGACCGGCGGCGATGGTCTGCGGCGGTGGTCACGGGCCTACGGTGAAGGGCTTGCTAGAGGATGCTAGGGGAAGAGCTAGGATGCTCAGGCGAACCAGGAACTCACCGCGAACACGACAGGCTTGTCGGCGAGGCGAGAGGGGGTCGACATCGCCGGAATTTGTCAGTCCCGGCGTCGGAGAAGACGAACTCGACGGCATCGATTTAGCGCGTGGTGGCTCGATTCCTCTGGCAGGAAGAGCAAGTCGAGGACGGCGGTCTCATCGATGGTAACGGCGAAGCTCGGGGATGCTCTGAACGGCGGTAATGGTCGACGTCTACGCGACTAGGGTTTCGGTAGGAAGGGGAAAATCGAGCAGAGGAGGAAGAAGGTCGGGCTAGGGTTCGTCCAGGGCTTTATACGGCTCAAGGGCGAGCCTCGTCACGCCGTCGATGAAGGAGGGATCGCCAGCGAGAGGAGAAGCTCACCACGGCGTCGTGCTGTCCACCATGCGCGATGAAGAGATGAGGATGACCCTCTCTCTGTTTTAATTCGACGAAGAGGTATCTTGGGCCGAGTTGGGCTGTGCTGGGCCGGTGCTCGTTGGGCTGCTGGTGGGCTTCTGCGGCCAGGTGAGCTAGGTAAGTCCTTTTCTCTCTTTTTCTTTTCTGTTTTCAAGTTTCTATTTTGTATTTCTTTCCAATTTGAATCTGATTTGAATTCATATTTATTTTACAGGTTTTGTTAATATGAACCATACAAGGATTAGTCCAGGGTACTACAAACTCTTGAGTGGTGTATTTGCAAATTTAATATGGTTCCTAGAACATTGGTTGATTAATTACTATTGGGCTTTGAATTAAGTACCCACATGACATGAATTTGAATATCATCTTGGAAGGACTCAAAGTAGTTTCCAAATGATATTGTTCTTATTTGATGATATGTAGGGTTTTATTGGGTATTAATTTGTAAGAAACAAGTCACCAAGTAAGGCTTGTTTATGGAGTTCTATTAAGTAAGTGACTAAATGGCATGATTTCATGTGCTAAAATATCTCTAAGGACTTGATCTCACATTAGAGAATGTTGGTCACTTACACATGAATTTATGTGAACACTTATTTATTAGGGTCTTGTGATGTTTGATGATAACCTAATTTCAAGGTTAGCATTAGTATTATATTTTAAATATAACCTAAAATCCTAGAGTAGACATTACTCTCCTCAAGGTTGGGCTTTATTTATAGAGATAAGTGGTTGACCACCACACCTGGATTTAATTGTGGGTTTAAACACTAGATGTTTCTTAGGTTTAATTGGTGAAGCATAGAATTTAGCTAATGAGCAATTCTAGGGTTCTCATTATATTCACCTAATGGTACTTGGTTTAATTCTCAATTATGGTCTGGTTTTATAATTGTAATCACCCAAGTGATTCACAACTAGGTTTGAGATATAATTCTGGGTTGTAGAATTGAGATGACACCATATTGTATTTGCTAGGGTTTAATCTCCCCTAACCAAAATAAGATGGTTACTTACTTTAATTATCATGGTTCCCATTTAGTTGTTAAGGATCTGAGAATTGATTCTATCTTATTCCTATAGACTTCTTTTATATCCTTAATCTATTATTAAAGTAACTAAAGTTGTTAAAGTTCTTTTTATAGTTAACTTTGGTCATATGGTTGGATGGTTTCTCACCATATTAAGTATAGGCTTTAAATCTAAGCTCTTCTTATGGGCTTATATCTTCTACTTCTAGTTCTTAGGTTTTATAATTACTACACAATTTATAATGATCAAGGTTTGGCTTCCTAAAGTATTACTAAAAGTATTTGGATATGGTTATACCAATTACCCCTCTCACTCCACAAGGACTTGGACTATAATCTAGTTTTCTACTCAAGGAATGGTGATATGATTATCTAAGCATGTGGTCTGTCTAAGAATTCTACCTTGCTATCTTTTGTAGCTTGTTCTTCAGGAATTCTGATAAACCTGCATCTTGTGGCATGCCTCCACCTCCTAGCTGCTTCATCTTGATCCTAACTATTTTATGGAGTGGCTCAATGTGTTGGTTTCCTTGCATATGGTGCAAGATGATGGAATGGATGAAGTGTGAGACTCCTTTTATAGGCTTGGGCATGCTCTAATATCTTGACACATATGTGGATGACTCTTGTTTTAATTTGATGAGTAAGGTGCTTGGTTGTCATGCTCTCATCCATAGCAATCCTTTAAGCATGAGGTGGCATTGCTTAGGATGCAAGCTATGTAGATATTTTCATCCTATGTGGCTTTGGTATTATCCTCTCATGTGATTTATTTTTAGATAGCCAAGTGGCTTTTGTTACTAAATGTCTTATGAATGATTTTATGCTTGTGGGTGAGTCACTATATCATATGGGATTGTATTATATGGTAATTGGGATCATAATGTCAAAGACAAGGGTTATACCCCAATTTTGAATGTTTATTGTTGATTTCACCAAGGCATGATCCTATGAGTTTCAAAGTTCTCATATTTTATTTTATTCAAATAGTTTGAACTATAATTCGTAATGTAAACGAATTTAGTTTTGTAATATTCCACATATTTAATAAGTTATGGTTGCAATAAGAATGTGTGGCTTTTATGCACATAGGTCCTTGTGTTTTGCTATATTTGGTATTTAGTTTTAAAGTGAATTCAATTGTACCTCAAGGTAGTTGCTTAACTTTTAAGTGTTAATAATTTAGAGTTTGCTTCTTATCTCTTTGTTGGTTATATACCTCTCCCATCTCTAGGGTTTAATGATAAGCTTTTGTTGGTGTTAAGTTCAAAGGTTTGGTTCAAGAAACACCATGTTATGATCTTTAATAAGATCAAGTAGTTGATCCTTAATTAGTATTTTCTTGTGTTGGTTTTAATTCCATTTGATCTAACCCCTTAGATCAAATCATCTTTTCCCAAAACAAGGTTTTAACAAAGTCATATTGAGGTTTATAGAACTTGACTTGATGATCTACTTCAATTCCATCAAGGTCAAGTGAAACTTCAGTTACTGTGACTGTTTTACTTTAAAGCGCGAAAATTCCCCAGATTTTCTATGCATGAATGCAATGCACACATCTGTTTCCTCTATTTTTTGTAACCCCATTACCTGGGATATTACAGTCTCTACCCCTTAAACTAAACTTCGTTCTCGAAGTTTGAACTCTCTCACATTTCAGAGTGTGGATCTGAGTTGTGCAGACTACGACTTTTCTCGAACTCCGTATTGATCTTACTGGATATCATTGAATATATCCCTTGTCCAGATTCTTCCTGGAATCCATTAGTGTCTGTCTCTGAACAGTGGCTTCTGACTTCAGTTCCATGATTTCTTTCCATATTATAATATTGTTTTCCTTCTCGTTGAAGATTCAACGATTGGGACTTCTTCTGGTACTGCTAGTCTTAGCTGAAGACTAATTGGATAACATACTCCTGATTGGTAAAATAGGTCTTTGTTTTCCCTTACTACCAAAACTAGAATAATGGTACTAAGTAAGGTACTTAACATGGAATGGTCGTGATGGTTTATTTTCCTAAGGATGGATTACTCATTTAGTCCGTCCAATCATGGTTTATAGTTGATGCCTAAAACTATTTTGGGTTATTTTAGGTTCCATGAAAGGAATCATTCTATTAGTCTTTGCTTTTGGTATAGTTAAACTCCTTCAGTCTTTGATTTTCTTGAGCTATATTTGGTCTACGGTATTTTCTTCGTCCAACTTCTTTATGCTTGACTTACTTGAGCTTCTGTACTTCTGAGTAAATATTACTCACTTTCTCAAGTTATAGTCCACTTCTTACTTCCTCGAGGTATGAACCTCGGCTTCTGGTCTGACATCCTTCTGAAAGTAGTGTCTGACAATCTTATGAAAATAAGATCGAACTTCCTCTCAGTTCAGACCTTCTTCATCTATCTTGCTCAAATTATTGAGTTATTGTACATCCAACTCAATCTTTACTCTACCCCTTAGAGTTTTCTTATGGTCTTCAACTCCTTTTCTTCCAACCATTGGGCTTATGGTTAGAATATAGGTCTGGTTCTAACTTATGGTTTGTATTTCTTCTAAGGTCTAGCGAAGAATGTTTGTGGTGCATCCACTCAATTGTGGACATCCAATGTGAATCCTTCGACTAAATTATTATAGGTCATTGTTATCTGGCTGACAAAATTTTATTTGTTCACAACTTCTGGGTACAAGTACTCCAATGGTGGACTACTTGATACCAATTGTGGCTATTGGTTATCTAAAAATGAATTCTATTATAGGTTCTGATCATCTGGACGAGACATCTTCTACTTTATCTCGCAGTATTGATCCTATACCAACTGTGGTCTTCTGATACCAACTGTGGTCTTCTTATATCTGCTATGATTTTATATATCATCTTCCTTCATTCAGGGCTTATTTTGCAAAAAACCACTATGAATATAGTATCCAAAGTGATTTCACATGCATTCCCTCTTCTATATTAATTATAGATCTGCTTGAGCTTCACCATAATCACCAGATTTCTCACCTTCATGCTTCTTATGTACTAAAGTACTCCTCTGTTGAGGTAAAACATGAGTTTTGATTGGTACTTCCTTCTGAATATTGTGGTTGCTTCCCACAACTTTGTTTCCTTTATCTGATGAACCTTCATCTTGTCTTCAGAATCTTCAGAATTCGTCACTTCCTCACACGAATACCATTACCCTCTAGATCTATAGCATCAAGTAAGAACTTGATATTGCAACATGCATTTGCATATCAAAGTCAAACTTCATGTATGGATCTAGTCAAACAATGAAAATCCATTAAAATCCAAGAAGATTCAGCTTTGTGCATATAATACACACCATCTTAAGCCTGAATATAATAGTTGAGTAAGACATCTCTAAACATCAGGCTGAGATGTGTAGTATATAACACCACATAATATAGGTTTATATCGTGATACTTAGCACGAATATGTGGACTTCTACTATTTACCTCAACATTTACCTTAATTGCACATTTGCAATGAGATAAAATTGGAAACAAAGGTGGTCTAGGATAGTTAAGGTTAACCTAATTTTCTTTGGAAGTACTAACTTAAATTCTATTTTGTTGAGGACTACCTCACATGCTATCTCTAGATTCTAACATAGCTACTCTAAACACATAACTATTGGAATATAGCTCCAATACTTCCAAGTGTTACTACCATGAACATATGGTCATGATGTGCTTGGCACACTTCCCATGGTTTTGGAACATAATTCTTGCACTATTATTGAGCACCTGACTTCTTATTGTACTCATTTTAATTATTTATGATGTTCTAGACCATCCCATAATGACTCTCAGGTGAATCATATATGAGTACTATCCCTACCATGGAAGTAGACATATTTTATTCCAATCACTCTTCCTTACCTCCCATGATTGACTCATCATGGTCTATACTACCTCATATAACTCATAGTTATCACTTACTATCAATTGTCTCACAAGTTTGGATAATTTACTTACCTATTACTTGTACTGGTTTACACCATCTAATAGGATATTTTTCTTATCTTAATCATTTGATATTACTCCTATTACATGTCTGGATAATTCTTACTTAACCATAACAAGTGTTGGTACACATATTTCAATAGGATATCTTCCTTATGGTTGTATCCTCTCTTTGGACTACCACGTATTGTATACCAATTGTGATCTACTCATCTATTATTTTAAGAATGTAATGGTGTACTACATGTCTGGGATTAGCTAACTAATCTTAACTTAGATAGATAAGAAAGGTTGACTCAAGTGTGTCAGGATTACTCTCAAGTGAATATCCATCTCAAGTCTTAAGAATATTTGGTTTAACTAAGACAACTTCCTATATACACTACCAATCCTATAGGTCTCCTTTAAAGGGTTTTAATCCTAGGGTCAAAGCATTTGCTCTGATACCAGCTGTGGTGACCCGGCATACCACTGCATGGTGTAGTATGCAAGTCTGATATAACACCAATGAAACACCGTTCCACTAGTATTATATCGCTCAGAGTGGTACAACAGAAACATATGCGGGTCCAAGGTATGTCTATAGAATTACAACACTTACGCTGTTACATAAGATCATCACAGCCTCCTACTTTACAATGAGGTAAAACTGCAAATAAACTCCAGAAGAACGACTCGTAGTCTAATCTTATCACGAACTCTATTTGTAGAGTATTTAACTAACTCTAGAGGCTATGAATAGATTCTAGCTCCTATTCATAGCCTCTAGAGTTAGTTAAATACTCTACAAATAGAGTTCGTGATAAGATTAGACTACGAGTCGTTCTTCTGGAGTTTATTTGCAGTTTTACCTCATTGTAAAGTAGGAGGCTGTGATGATCTTATGTAACAGCGTAAGTGTTGTAATTCTATAGACATACCTTGGACCCGCATATGTTTCTGTTGTACCACTCTGAGCGATATAATACTAGTGGAACGGTGTTTCATTGGTGTTATATCAGACTTGCATACTACACCATGCAGTGGTATGCCGGGTCACCACACCGACTTACGGTCCTCTTTGTGCCATCACAACAACTTGGCATGCTCTTTGTTCCTGAACAGACGTTTCAATCGTGGTATTATAGGAGCATACCACATCACCTTGGCGGGAACCCTCTTCCTGGGTTTCTGTCCCTCAACATCGTCACCAGGGTCATCGCCTCTGATCTTATAACGCAATGCAGTGCATGCCGGGCATTCATTCAAATTCTCGTATTCACCGCGGTAGAGGATGCAGTCGTTAATGCATGCATGTATCTTCAGAACCTCTAAACCTAGAGGGCAGACAACCTTCTTTGCTTCGTACGTACTGGCGGGCAACTCGTTATTCTTTGGAAACATATTCTTCAACATTTTCAGCAAGTTTTCAAATCCTGAGTCAGCTACACATTCCTGTGCCTTCTATTTCAGCAAATCCGGTGTGCAGCCCAGCTTTTTCAGACCATTATCGCATCCTGGGTACAACGAATTTTTGTGATCCTCTAACATGCGATCCAAATTCTCCCTCTCCTTTTCAGTTTTGCAGCGTCTCCGTGCATCAGCAATGGTCCGACCAAGATCATGAGCGGGCTCATCACGTGCCTCTTCTTCACCTTCCCCTTCACCTTCCCCACCTTCAGCATCCTCCATGAAAGTATCACCGAAATGATCAAGATAGTTGTCATCGATGAAATCATCTCCTTCTTCATCTTCTTCCATTATAACCCCTCTTTCCCCATGCTTGGTCCAACAATTATAGCTTGGCATGAAACCGTGCCGAAGCAGGTGCAGGTGAACTTCTCTTGAGGAAGAGTACCTTCTGATTCTTACAGCCAACACATGGACAGATAACAAAACCCCCCTGCTTGTTCGCATTAGCCACTACGAGAAAATCTTTCAAACCCGTAATGAACTTGCCGGAGAGTCAGTTACTGTACATCCATTGCCGATTCATCTGCATTATTAGTATATAAAGTATATAATTAACCATCATGCATTTGTTAAACTAAAGAGGTAGAAATAATAGAAATTAAACAATGAACTACACACATGCATATTTTATCAATGACACATGAAAGGTTCAAGTTGCTAACCGCGTGTTGCCTGCCAAAACCCACCGGCGAGCTTGGTGACGATCAACACCGTAGAGCCGGGAGGCTCCCAGAGCTGCGGTTGGCCCTGGTCCCTCGGGCGACGGCCCGCAATGCCTTCTGGCACACGTCCCAGCTAAACGCAAGGGCGTGCCACCTGACCTATACCTGGTCAGGAAGGTGTTGGATTGCTTCGATTAGCTTCCTGCATGGCAAAACACGTAAACATTAAATACGAGCCCCGATCGGCTCTTAAGTTGTTCTGTAGATCGGCTCCAAGAGCCGATTGTCCCATGGTTCATAATAGTTTTGCAATAATATGGGAATCCTGCTTAATCAATATCAAGATGAATCAATCTACGACAGTTTAGGGTTTTCACCGCATAACCGGAACGTCCTACACGTAATTGAGCCTAGCAGACACGTAAAATAATAGAAGAACTAGTCCCAAAGAGGCCTAAAAACCAACATAAAGTCGATCCCCGGAACAATCCCTCTAGGAACAGCAAAACTATACCTTACGCGCTACCGGATCATCCAACCCGTTTGCAAGGCCTAACTATGCAGATATCAAACCAATCCTTGAAGAACAAGGAGCAACTATAACAGATTAGATCAACCAAGTAAAGACTAAGCAAGGTGCTACCCTTACACCTAAGATAGATGTAATGGTAGCTAGACATTGAAGGGTAGCATAGCTAAGCAAGTATATCAGAAAAGCATCTACGTCAACCCTAAAACATCCATGATAAAGATGTTGCTCGCCATCAAAAACGCTTCAGCACGAGCAACATTACGTAACGAATAAACAGATACCGCCTAGATCGCAAGATGCGATCTAGGCAGCATGACGCTTACCCGGGAGAAACCCTCGAAACAAGGGGTGGCGATGCGCCTAGATTGGTTTGTTGTGAACGTGTTCGTCCTCCTTCTCAAATAACCCTAGATACATATTTATAGTCCGTAGACTGTCTAATTCGGGAATAATCCCAACCGTGAACAAGTTAAACTCTATCTTAATTCTAACCGACACAGAATCTACTATAGTTTACAGATATACGGGCCACTTGGCCCAAACTCCCGTACAAGGCCGATTCTTGACCGTTTTACGTGTATAGCTTCCAAGCCCTTTTAAATCACGGCCCACCTCTTGATTCGGTTAAATTCTGGTGATAACACATGCCCCCCTGGTTTTGGCAATGGTAATTCCAAAACCACTCTACTTTCTTCGTTGGGTCATGTCGTGGCAGAGCAGAACCGTCGCAGTATCCTTCATCATGACGCGTTGCCTTCTCAACTTCTCTGCACGATTTGACAGTTCTGTGGCACCACCTCCTCGGAAACTGTTGTGGCATTAAACCTCGCCTATACCCCCTTTATTTAACCGCGCCGAATAGTTCACCTTTTCATCCCCTTGCTCTGCACTAGCCATCGGCCAAAAAACCCCCTTCCTCTGCAGCCATGTCTTCCTCTTCCTCCTTCCGCGCGCCTACGCCGGAATGGGACCAGATGGCGGCGTACAATATCCAAGCCCCAGAGGAATGGGACCAAGAGTCCCACGACTCCTCCGTCTGGTCCGAGGATAACAGATCCTTGACCGATGGAGAGGACGACCTCCAATTCCTCGCCGATGGGGAGTCGGAAGCGGAGAGCGAGGACGATCGCTTCTCCTGGGATGATTTCACCTCCTCCGGCGAGGAGGAAGAAGAGGAGGACGACGACGACCCCTCGAGGACTACCCGCCGGCGAAGCGCTTCCGCTACGGGTCAGACGACGACGACGACGACGATGACGAGGAGGAGTACGGAGCCCCCGCCAAGGGCTACAGCAGCGACGAGGAGCCCACCGGAAGCAGCGCCGACGAGACCTTCGACGACGACGACGAAGGCAGCGACGGCCCATAGATTAGCCCTTACTAGTATAGGGCTAGTAGTAGTAGAAAATTGGTCAATAGACCTTTCCTTTTGTTCTTCCTCCCTCGAGCAACCGGCTCTTTCCTTGTAAGAAATTCCTCCTATTAATGAAGAAAATGTTCTTATTTTGATTTTGCTTTTGCATCAATTTCGCCGATTGTCAGAGCAAGCTAATGCGCAAAGAGCCGATGGCAGTGCATCGGCCTTTCCCATAAAACGCAAGTCAGGCCCAAATTGCCGATTCAGTTGCCTATTCACACGACAATTGCAACTTCGTCTGAGAACAAACTTAGATCCCTCGCACTGCCGTTCGAACAGGTCCAATTCGCGACCCTGCAAACTTTTAAATCTCAAACCCCTGCATGAATTTTAATGGGAGAAATAATCTGATGCGCTTGTTCCTCTAGAGTCGATGGCTGCGCATCAGCTTTTTAGTCTACAGTCGATGTATGTGCATCGGCTATTACTTGCATGTAAAAAAAAAATTTACCGGCCGATTTTATGCATCGGCCTCCATATTTCACTGTCCGTCATCCCACATGCTTGGGAAATATTTCTTGAGATGTTGCCCATTGACAGCTACTGGGAATTTAACCCCGTCCAACTGTTCGAGCATGTATGCATTTCCCTTCAAGACCTGGCCGACTCTGTATGGACCATGCCAATTAGGAGACCATTTACCGTATGCTTTATCCTTAGTTCCTAATGGCAACACAGCTTCCCATACTAGATCACCAACCTGAAACTCCTTTGGTCTCACCTTCTTATTATATGCGCGAGCTACCTTGGCTTTATTCTCTTTAATCTTCTCCAATGACCAAAGTCTTAGTTCCGTTAGATCCTCAATACTATCACTCATCAGAGCCGCATACTCTTCAGATGTTAAATCATTCTGAAACGTAACACGTCTCGATCCAGCCATAATTTCCCAAGGCAATACGGCTTCTTGTCCATAAACCAGCTGGTATGGTGAAGTTTTTATAGCTCCATGACATGACATACGATAAGCCCACAAAGCTTCTGACAAAACTTCATGCCAACGTCTAGGGTGCTCGTCAACTTTTCTCTTAATCAGCTTGATAAGGCTTTGGTTGGACGCTTCGGCTTGCCCATTTGCTTGAGCATAGTATGGAGACGATCGGATCAACTTAATTCCCATGTCATCACAGAACTTTCTGAACTCTTTAGAGATAAAAACCGAACCTCCATCGGTCGTAATGGTCTGGGGAATCCCGAATCTATGAATGACATGCTCCTTCACAAAATTGATAACATCTTCTGATTTTACCTTCTTCATAGGGACGTCCTCCACCCATTTAGTGAAGTAATCTGTGATGGCTAGAATCCATTCGTGGCCCTTGCTCGATGCAGGATGGATTTTGCCGATCATATCCATGCCCCAACCTCGAAACGGCCAAGGTTTGATGATGGGATTCATTGCTGATGCAGGTACCATTTGAATTTTCCCAAACATCTGACATGCTTGACATCCTTTATAGTCATTAAAGCAATCCTCAAGCATGGTGGGCCAGTAGAACCCCGATCGCCTAATCAACCATTTCATTTTATGAGCCGATTGGTGGGTTCCGCAGGCGCCTTCATGTACCTCGTGTAAGAGCCGATTCGACTCGGCTGTTCCTAAACACTTGAGAAGTAATCTTTCCAAAGTCCTGTAAAACATATCATCTCCTATAAGGACATACTTCATAGCTTTGTACCTTATCCGTTTAGGTGCCCCCCGAGCCGGATCTTTCAAGTAATTGAAGATATCGGCTCTCCAGTCATCCGGTTCCAGGGAATATACCTGAACATCGGCTTCTTCTGCAACATCCTTGTAACCTGATGCAGTCTGGGCGAGATCGTTGGCCTCGGTATTTTGTGACCTTGGGATCCAACTGAAGTTGATGTACCTGAATTGCACCATCAGCTCACGGCATTGTATCCACAAAGGGAAGAGGGACTCGCTCTCGCATTTGTATTCCTCCGTTAACTGAGAAATTATTAATTTTGAGTCGCCAAAAACTTCCACTGCTTCTGCCCCGGCTTCTATAAGCAACTCCATACCCTTGTATATTGCTTCATACTCAGCGACATTGTTGGTGCAAGGGGTAGGTAGCCTAATGGAGAAGGAATATGTTGCCCCCGAGGCGACACGAGTAGAATGCCGATGCCGCAACCATCTTCACAAACCGATCCATCGAAAAACATGGCCCATGCACGCACCGACAGTACTGCTACATCCGTGTTGATTCGTTCAGCAATAAGATCGGCCAATGCTTGTCCCTTGACTGCCTTCGCTGGCTGATATCGGAGATCAAATTCTGATAGCGCAAACATCCACTTACCAAGTCGGCCTTTCAACACAGGAGCCGACAGCATGTGTTTTACTACATCTGATTTGCAGATGATGACGATTTCCGCGGTAAGCAGGATGTGGCGGAGTTTGGTGCAGGTAAAGAATAGGCAGAGGCACAACTTCTCGATCTCAGGGTACCTAGTCTCTGCATCCAACATCCTTCTGCTGATGTAAAACACAACTCTTTCCAGACCATCATAGACTTGGACCACTACTGAGGCGATGGAAGTGTCAGCAACTGATAGATAAATATAGAATGGCCTGTCCTGCTGGGGCGGAACTAACACAGGCGGCTTTGATAGGTATTCTTTAATATCGTCGAAAGCTTGGTGTTGTTCTGCCCCCCAGCGAAATTCTTCATCGGCTTTAATCTTCACCAACCCCATGAATGGCTCGATTCGTCCTGACAAGTTGGAGATGAACCTTCTGACAAAATTGATTTTGCCGATGAGACATTGCAGTTCTTTCTTCGTGGTAGGCGGCTTCATTGTGCGCACTGCCTCCTGACTCTTCAGGCCGATCTCGATTCCACGTTCATGCACTAAGAAGCCCAGGAATTGACCGGCCGTCACACCAAAAGCACACTTCTTGGGGTTCATTCTTAGTCCGAATTTCCTAGTTCGGTCCAAAATACATCGTAAATCTTCCAAGTGTCCTTCTATCGAGACAGACTTGACTACCACGTCGTCGATGTAGATCTCCACCAATTTTCCAATCAGATCATGATATATGTAATTCATGGCTCGTTGATATGTTGCGCCGGCGTTTTTCAATCCAAATGTCATGACCACATATTCGAACAGGCCCACTGCACCTGGTACTCTGAATGCAGTCTTGTTTATGTCTTCTGGAGCCATAAAAATCTGGTTGTAACCGGCGTTGCCATCCATGAAACTCAACACTTTATGACCAGCAGCTGCGTTGATCAACGTTTCTGCTACCGGCATTGGATACTCATCCTTTGGAGTGGCTCTGTTGAGATCCCGAAAATCTATGGCGACGCGCATTCGGCCGTCCTTTTTCTCCACAGGTACGACACTGGAGATCCACTCGGCGTACCTGCATGGCCTGATGAACCCGGCGGCTAACATTTTCTCGATCTCTTTCTTGACTGCTTCTAAAACTTCGGCCTTCATCTGTCGTGCTCGTTGCTGGAACGGCTGAAATCCTTTCTTAAGAGGGAGCCGATGCTTGATGATACTCCTGTCCAACCCGGGCATCTCTGTGTAATCCCAGGCAAAACAATCTGGGTACTCCTTCAACAGAGCTATCATCAAACTCCTCAGATGTGGATCCAACTTCTTGCTGATAAATGTTGGTCGTGGCTTATCCCCAGGACCAATGTCGATCTCTTCTAGCTCATCAGCCGATGTAAACCCATACCCTAGCTTTCCATCACCTGCCAGATCAATGTGGAACACATGCGACATATATGATGAGGGTAATATGGGCCGATTGCGTGAATCGGCCTCCTTTTTGATTGCATTATTCAAAGAAGGTTTACAACCTATATTTATTTTTTGGGGCCGATCGCAGGGATCGGCCTTGCTACACATGTCTAGTGACTTTGGTGTGGTTACACTGCCAGGCCAGTGGATAAGACCAGCCTCACCCCGTTTTTTGTAACCTCAATACGCTCACAGTCGTTCAAATTGACTCCAGAGAGTGGTTCTTGACCATCTGCGTCCCAGATGTTCATGCCAGCTGTTGATATCTCAATCGAATCATCGGCATGGACGACTTCTACTTCATCTCCATCCCATTGTATCAGGCATTGGTGCATCGTGGATGGAATGCAGCAGTTAGCGTGAATCCAGTCCCTCCCTAGCAGGATAGCATAGGTGCTTTTGCTGTCGATGATGAAGAACGATGTAGGGACGGTTTTCCGGCCCACAGTTAGGTCCACGTTCGGAACACCTTGAGTCTCTGACGCTTGGCCGTTGAAATCGCTTAGCGTGACGTTTGTCTTGATCAGATCCGAGTTGGAGTGTCCCAAACGCCGCAGCATGGAGTATGGCATGATGTTGACTGCCGCTCCTGTGTCAACCAGCATCCTGCCGACGGGCTGCCCATTGATATACCCTTTCAGGTACAGGGCCTTCAGATGTTTGTAGCTCTTCTCCCGTGGCTTTTCAAAAATGACTGGTCGTGGGCCGAAGTCGAACTGCGCTATCGGCACTTCTTCATCTCTTGGAGCACAAAATTCTGAGGGAAGCATGAATACCATATTCGTGCCAGCCGATGCCTTCGCATCGGCTTTTGTCTGTTTGGGGCGCCATTCTTTCTTTGGTGGTCGATCTCCTGCGTCCAAGGTTTGCTGAATCTTTTCGGCCAGATCGGGTCGTGCCTTCCTCAATGTGTGCAGGTATTGTGCCTCAGCTTCTTCCAAGCTACGTAGCCGTTGGACCCTACGCTTCTGGGAGTGACTGAGTCCGTCTGGGCACCACCTTGGCCGATGGTATCGGTCTTCTTCTTCGTCTTCTGAATCCTCAAGATCTTCCTCCGGAGGTGGTTCAGCTCGCCTGTTCTGGGATGGGAGTGGCCCTAGACGTTTAACACTGACACATCGCCAGTGTCTCTCTTCTTCTGCCTGCACTCTGGGCAATTGTCGATTGTAGGCAATCGGCTCATCCCTGAATCCCAGCAATGCCTAAAGAAAGGGCAGTCCTAGTGTCTGTCCATGTCCTTCTGTTCTCGCGACGTCTCCTTTGCGTGGCGTTCATATCTCTTGTCATCTCGATCATATCGATGATATCTTTCATTGTCGACGTTAGACCGACGATACCTCTGGTCATCGCTGTCGTACCGCCGGCGCCTGTCATACTGACGCTCGTATTTGTTAAGGAGATGGTCTGAGAGTGGCCGCTGATACCGCACGCTCCTGACTTGATCTTCAGTGATGTACCTTTTATGGTCATGTCGAAGCCGATCGCTTGAACCGGCCTCCTCTTTGTCCTTGCCACTGGAGTGGCTGCTCTCTTCTCTATCTTTGCCTTGGCGGTATACAGACCCTGCCATGTTGACATCGAACGAAAAGTCTAGCCGACGCCTTGCGGAGCGGCTGAGTTCTACCATGTTGACGCCAGGGAACGGCTGCGTGTCTACCTTCATGGCGAACTGTCCAAAGATCAGACGGCCCTGTTCTATCCCCATTTGGATCTGCTGACGCAACACCTTGCATTCGCTGGTGACATGGGTGAACGAATGGTGCCACTTGCAATATGGTTTCCCGTTTAGCCCTTGCATCGTAGGGATCTTGTGGCCTTCGGGTAACTTCAGCTGTTTTCCCTTAAGCAGCAGGTCAAAAATTTGCTCAGCTTTGCTCACGTCGAAGTCAAATCCCTTTGCTGGCCCTTGTGGTTTCACCCATGAACAAGTCACAGGAGCTGCCCCCCGAGCCCATTCAGCTACGGCCACCTCCTGATCTTCTGCAGAGTCTCCAAATTTGTCCGCCTCGACCAGGCCTACTGGACGTTTGAACTTGTCTTGGTACAACTCCGGGTGACGCTGCTCGTATGCTGTCAACTTCTGAGCCATGTGTGCCAGCGAGTTGTACTCCACCTGGAATACCAGATCCTTGATGGGTGCTGCGAGGCCGTATACTGCCAGCTCGACTGCTTCCTTCTCCGTTATACGAGCCGAATAGCATCGGTTCTTCACAGTCCTAAAACGCTGGACATATTCAGACACAGTTTCTCCGCGCCTCTGCCGTACCTGTGCCAGATCGGCAATGCCCGCTTCGGTAGCTTCTGAGTGATACTGAGTGTGAAACTGCTCCTCCATCTGCTTCCATGTCCGGATGGAATCTGGTGGCAATGAGGTGTACCACCCGAAAGCTGGTCCTGTGAGAGATTGCGCGAAAAACCTCACGCATAGCTGGTCTGACGCAGAGATCATGCCCAACTGTGCTAAATATCGGCTCACGTGTTCAATTGAGCTGGACCCCTCTGATCCACTGAACTTTGAGAACTCAGGGAGCCGATATTTGGGTGGCAGTGGAATCAGATCATAGTCGTTAGGATATGGCTTGGAATAGCCGATTGCTTTCCTCTTTGGCATTATGCCGAACTGGTCTCTCAAGATCACGCTGATCTGTTCCACTGTATTGGCTGCAGGAGTTGTGCTGTCATGACTCGTTCCGGTGGCGTATTTAGCTAGCCACGCCTGCTTTTCTGCATCCGCTCCAGGAACCACTGCTAGTGCTCCAGAAACCCCTCCCATTGAAATCTGGTTTGTACGCGCGAAGGAGTTGGAATCTGGCACGTACGTGCACACGTATCCATGCGGGATTTCTTTGGGTGGCTCGTACAGGAACTGGTAGTCGCCAGGATCGCCTCCAATTTTGTAGACGATGTATGCCGGTGAAGCCGGCGGCTCTGGAGCGGCAAGTGCAAATGGTAGCGGAGGCCTGGTGTGTAACGGGATCTCT
Source organism: Lolium perenne (assembly GCF_019359855.2). Lineage (NCBI taxonomy): Eukaryota > Viridiplantae > Streptophyta > Magnoliopsida > Poales > Poaceae > Lolium > Lolium perenne. The sequence continues at coordinate 10,902,773 of NC_067250.2, read as the reverse complement.
CCTTGGTGAGTACCTAGGGCAGGCCCCGACGGAGAATACTGGTGCTTCATGATTTCCTGAACCACGCGCACCGCAACGCGCTCGAAAGCATTCGCCATGCTCTCAGAATGGCGGTGCACAGAATGAGCCACCATGTAGTTAACTTCCTGGCGCAGGGCTCTGGTGCGTTCCTCTGAAGGAGTAGATAGATCTACTTGATCGAGGACGCCCTCGGCCGAAAAACCGTTCCACCTGATGCCATGTGAACGGGTCTTCGAAAAAGAGCCGATGAGATCGGCTTCGAAGAGAGCTTTGAGCTCATCGTACTTCTTATTGTGCTCGTCAGGCAGATCGGCGTAAGTGACTGGTTCGTCCCACCGGGCGTGCCAGAATGTGTTGCCTGCCAAAACCCACCGGTGAGCTTGGCGACGATCAACACCGTAGAGCCGGGAGGCTCCCAGAGCTGCGGTTGGCCCTGGTCCCTCGGGCGACGGCCCGCAATGCCTTCTGGCACACGTCCCAGCTAAACGCAAGGGTGTGCCACCTGACCTATACCTGGTCAGGAAGGTGTTGGATTGCTTCGATTAGCTTCCTGCATGGCAAAACACGTAAACATTAAATACGAGCCCCGATCGGCTCTTAAGTTGTTCTGTAGATCGGCTCCAAGAGCCGATTGTCCCATGGTTCATAATAGTTTTGCAATAACATGGGAATCCTGCTTAATCAATATCAAGATGAATCAATCTACGACAGTTTAGGGTTTTCACCGCATAACCGGAACGTCCTACACGTAATTGAGCCTAGCAGACACGTAAAATAATAGAAGAACTAGTCCCAAAGAGGCCTAAAAACCAACATAAAGTCGATCCCCGGAACAATCCCTCTAGGAACAGCAAAACTACACCTTACGCGCTACCGGATCGTCCAACCCGTTTGCAAGGCCTAACTATGCAGATATCAAACCAATCCTTGAAGAACAAGGAGCAACTATAACAGATTAGATCAACCAAGTAAAGACTAAGCAAGGTGCTACCCTTACACCTAAGATAGATGTAATGGTAGCTAGACATTGAAGGGTAGCATAGCTAAGCAAGTATATCAGAAAAGCATCTACGTCAACCCTAAAACATCCATGATAAAGATGTTGCTCGCCATCAAAAACGCTTCAGCACGAGTAACATTACGTAACGAATAAACAGATACCGCTGATACGTCTCCGACGTATCGATAATTTCTTATGTTCCATGCCACATTATTGATGATATCTACATGTTTTATACATACTTTATGTCATATTTATGCGTTTTCCGGAACTAACCTATTGACGAGATGCCGCAGTGCCAGTTCCTGTTTTCTGCTGTTTTTGGTTTCAGAAATCCTAGTAAGGAAATATTCTCGGAATTGGACGAAATCAACGCCCAGGGTCCTATTTTGCCCGGAAGCATCCAGAACACCCGAGAGTCGCCAGAGGGGGGCCACAGGGGCCCCTGATGATAGGCCGGCGCGGCCCAGGCCCTGGCCGCGCCGCCTTATGGTGTCGTCGCCTCGTCGACCCCCCGACTCCGACTCTCCGCCTATATATTCGTCCCTGACCTAAAAACATCGGCCAGTTCGACGAAACCCGCCGAAACCTTCCAGAGCCGCCGCCATCGCGAAGCCAAGATCTGGGGGACGGGAGTCTCTGTTCCGGCACGCTGCCAGGACGGGGAAGTGCCCCCGGAAGGCTTCTCCATCGACACCACCGCCATCTCCATCAACGCTGCTGTCTCCCATGAGGAGGGAGTAGTTCTCCATCGAGGCTCGGGGCTGTACCGGTAGCTATGTGGTTAATCTCTCTCCTATGTACTTCAATACAATAATCTCATGAGCTGCCTTACATGATTGAGATTCATATGATGATGCTTGTAATCTAGATGTCGTTATGCTACTCAAGTGAATTTTACTTATGTGATCTCCGGAGACTCCTTGTCCCACGTGTGTAAAGGTGACAGTGTGTGCACCGTGTGGGTCTCTTAGGCTATATTTCATAGAACACTTATTCACTGTTATGAATAGCATAGTGAAGTGCTTATTTATATCTCTTTATGATTGCAATATGTTTTGTATCACAATTTATCTATGTGCTACTCTAGTGATGTTATTAAAGTAGTTTTATTCCTCCTGCACGGTGTAATGGTGACAGTGTGTGCATCCGTGTTAGTACTTGGCGTAGGCTATGATTATGATCTCTTGTAGATTATGAAATTAACTATTGCTATGATAGTATTGATGTGATCTATGCCTCCTTTCTTAGCATGAAGGTGACAGTGTGCATGCTACGTTAGTACTTGGTTTAGTTGTGTTGATCTATCTTACACTCTAAGGTTATTTAAATATGAACATTGAATTGTGGAGCTTGTTAACTCCGGCATTGAGGGTTCGTGTAATCCTACGCAATGTGTTCATCATCCAACAAGAGAGTGTAGAGTATGCATTTATCTATTTTGTTATGTGATCAAAGTTGAGAGTGTCCACTAGTGAAAGTATGATCCCTAGGCCTTGTCCCTAAATACTGCTATTGCTGCTTGTTTACTGTTTTACTGCGTTACTACTGCTGCGTTACTACTGCTTGTTTACTGTCCTGGGCAAAGCACTTTTCTGGTGCCGTTGCTACTGCTTATTCATACCACCTGTATTTCACTATCTCTTCGCCGAACTAGTGCACCTATTAGGTGTGTTGGGGACACAAGAGACTTCTTGCTTTGTGGTTGCAGGGTTGCATGAGAGGGATATCTTTGACCTCTTCCTCCCTGAGTTCGATAAACCTTGGGTGATCCACTTAAGGGAAAACTTGCTGCTGTCCTACAAACCTCTGCTCTTGGAGGCCCAACACTGTCTACATGAAAAGGAGGGGGGCGTAGACATCAAGCTATTTTCTGGCGCCGTTGCCGGGGAGGAAAGGTAAAAGGCACTCATACTCCGGTTCCAGGTAACAGTACTTTTCTGGCGCCGTTGTGTATGTGCTCGAAGCTATTTCCTTTAGATCCTGCAATTGCATCTTTTTGTTTCTTGTTTTACACTAGTAAGGCATAATGGACAACAATGAGCTTCTTATTCTATTTCCTGATTTAAGACATGGATGGTTTGATCCGAAAATTAAAAAACCCATGGAACATATTAGCATGAACACATTGAACACTATTGTTGCTAATGATATGGAAAATTCTAAGCTTGGGGAAGCTGGTTTTGATGAGCATGATCTTTTTAGTCCCCCAAGCATTGAGGAGAAAATTTACTTTGATGATACTTTACCTCCTATTTATGATGATTATAATGATAGTAGTCTTTTGTTACCACCTACTATGGAGGATAAATCTAATTATGATTACAATATGCCTCCTATATTTGATGATGAGAATAATAATGATAGCTACTTTGTTGAATTTGCTCCCACTATAATTAATAAGAATAACTATGCTTATGTGGAGAGTAATAATTTTATGCATGAGACTCATGATAAGAATGCTTTATGTGATAGTTATATTGTTGAGTTTGCTCATGATGCTACTGAAAGTTATTATGAGAGAGGAAAATATGGTTGTAGAAATTTTCATGTTACTAAAACACCTCCCTTTTTGCTGAAAATCTTGAAGCTGCACTTGTTTTATCTTTCTATGCTTGTTGCATTATGCTTCATGAATTTGTTTATTTACAAGATTCCTTTTCATAGGAAGCATGTTAGACTTAAATGTGTTTTGAATTTGCCTCTTGATGCTCTCTTTTGCTTCAAATACTATTTCTTGCGGGTGCATCATTAAAACTGCTGAGCCCATCTTAATGGCTATAAAGAAAGAACTTCTTGGGAGATAACCCATGTGTTTATTTTGCTACAGTACTTTGTTTTATATTTGTGTCTTGGAAGTTGTTACTACTGTAGCAACCTCTCCTTATCTTAGTTTTATTTCATTGTTGTGCCAAGCAAAGTCTTTGATAGTAGAGTTCATACTAGATTTGGATTACTGCGCAGAAACAGATTTCTTGCTGTCACAAATCTGGGCCTAATTCTCTGTAGGTAACTCAGAAAATTATGCCAATTTACGTGAGTGATCCTCAGATATGTACGCAACTTTCATTCAATTTGGGTATTTTCATCTGAGCAAGTCTGGTGCCTCTTTAAAATTCGTCTTTACAGACTGTTCTGTTTTGATAGATTCTGCCTTTTATTTCGCATTTCTTCTTTTGCTATGTTGGATGGATTTCTTTGTTCCATTACCTTCCAGTAGCTTTGAGCAATGTCCAGGAATGTAAAGAATGATTGTGTCACCTCTGAATATGTGAATTTTAATTGTGCACTAACCCTCTAACGAGTTGCTTTGAGTTTGGTGTGGAGGAAGTTTTCAAGGATCAAGAGAGGAGGATGATATGCACATAATCAAGTAGAGTGAAAGCTCTAAGCTTGGGGATGCCCCGGTGGTTCACCCCTGCATATATCAAGAAGACTCAAGCGTCTAAGCTTGGGGATGCCCAAGGCATCCCCTTCTTCATCGACAACATTATCAGGTTCCTCCCCTGAAACTATATTTTTATTCCGTCACATCTTATGTACTTTGCTTGGAGCGTCTTTTTGTTTTTGTTTTTGTTTTGTTTGAATAAAGTTGGATCCTAGCATTCATTGTATGGGAGAGAGACACGCTCCGCTGTTGCATATGGACAAATATGTCCTTAGGCTTTTACTCATAGTATTCATGGCGAAAGTTTCTTCTTCGTTAAATTGTTATATGGTTGGAATTGGAAAATAATATATGTGGTAATTGGTATAACATCTTGAATAATGTGATACTTGGCAATTGTCGTGCTCATGTTTAAGCTCTTGCATCATATACTTTGCACTTATTAATGAAGAAATACATAGAGCATGCTAAAATCTGATTTGCATGTTTGGTCTCTCTAAGGTCTAGATAATTTCTAGTATTGAGTTTGAACAACAAGGAAGACGGTATAGAGTCTTATAATGTTTACAATATGTCTTTTATGTGAGTTTTGCTGTACCAGCTTCATCCTTGTGTTTGTTTCAAATAACCTTTCTAGCCTAAACCTTGTATCGAGAGGGAATACTTCTCATGCATCCAAAATCCTTGAGCCAACCACTATGCCATTTGTGTGCACCATACCTACCTACCACATGGTATTTCTCCGCCATTCCAAAGTAAATTGCTTGAGTGCTACCTTTAAAATTTTCATTCTTTACCTTTACAATATATAGCTCATGGGACAAATAGCTTAAAAACTATTGTGGTATTGAATATGTACTTATGCACTTTATCTCTTATTAAGTTGCTTGTTGTGCGATAACCATGTTTCTGGGGACGCCATCAACTATTTCTTTGTTGAATATCATGTGAGTTGCTATGCATGTTCGTCTTGTCTAAAGTAAGAGTGATTTATCATGATCAAATGGTTTGAGTATGCATATTGTTAGAGAAGAACATTGGGCCGCTAACTAAAGCCATGATCCATGGTGGAAGTTTCAGTTTGGACAACAAACCTCAATCTCTTATGAGAATATTATCTATTGTTGAATGCTTATGCATTAAAAAGACGAGTCCATTATCTGTTGTCTATGTTGTCCCGGTATGGATGTCTAGGTTGAGAATAACCAAAAGCGAGAAATCCAATGCGAGCTTTCTCCTTAGACCTTTGTACAGGCAGCATAGAGGTACCCCTTTGTGACACTTGGTTGAAACATGTGCTATGCTATGATAATCCATGTAAATCCAAGCTAATTAGGACAAGGTGCGGGCACTATTAGTATACTATGCATGAGGCTTGCAACTTGTAGGATATATTTTACATAACTCATATGCTTTGTTACTACCGTTGACAAAATTGTTTCTTGTTTTCAAAATAAAAGCTCTAGCACAAATATAGCAATCGATGCTTTCTTCTTTGAAGGACCTTTCTTTTACTTTTATTGTTGAGTCAGTTCGCCTATTTCTCTCCACCTCAAGAAGCAAACACTTGTGTGAACTGTGCATTGATTCCTACATACTTGCATATTGCACTTGTTATATTACTTTGCATTGACAACTATCCATGAGATATACATGTTACATGTTGAAAGAAACCGCTGAAACTTCATCTTCCTTTATGTTGCTTCAATACCTTTACTTTGAATTATTGCTTTATGAGTTAACTCTTATGCAAGACTTATTGATGCTTGTCTTGAAAGTACTTTTCATGAAAAGTCTTTGCTTTATGATTCATTTGTTTACTCATGTCATTACCATTGTTTTGATCGCTGCATTCATTACATATGCTTACAATAGTATGATCAAGGTTATGATGGCATGTCACTTCAGAAATTATCTTTGTTATCGTTTACACTCCGACGACGAGCAGGAACTAAGCTTGGGGATGCTGATACGTCTCCGACGTACCGATAATTTCTTATGTTCCATGCCACATTATTGATGATATCTACATGTTTTATACATACTTTATGTCATATTTATGCGTTTTCCGGAACTAACCTATTGACGAGATGCCGCAGTGCCAGTTCCTGTTTTCTGCTGTTTTTGGTTTCAGAAATCCTAGTAAGGAAATATTCTCGGAATTGGACGAAATCAACGCCCAGGGTCCTATTTTGCCCGGAAGCATCCTGAACACCCGAGAGTCGCCAGAGGGGGGCCACAGGGGCCCCAGATGATAGGCCGGCGCGGCCCAGGCCCTGGCCGCGCCGCCTTATGGTGTCGTCGCCTCATCGACCCCCCGACTCCGACTCTCCACCTATATATTCGTCCCTGACCTAAAAACATCGGCCAGTTCGACGAAACCCGCAGAAACCTTCCAGAGCCACCGCCATCGCGAAGCCAAGCTCTGGGGGACAGGAGTCTCTGTTCCAGCACGCTGCCGGGACGGGGAAGTGCCCCCGGAAGGCTTCTCCATCGACACCACCGCCATCTCCATCAACGCTGCTGTCTCCCATGAGGAGGGAGTAGTTCTCCATCGAGGCTCGGGGCTGTACCGGTAGCTATGTGGTTATCTCTCTCCTATGTACTTCAATACAATAATCTCATGAGCTGCCTTACATGATTGAGATTCATATGATGATGCTTGTAATCTAGATGTCGTTATGCTACTCAAGTGAATTTTACTTATGTGATCTCCGGAGACTCCTTGTCCCACGTGTGTAAAGGTGACAGTGTGTGCACCGTGTGGGTCTCTTAGGCTATATTTCATAGAACACTTATTCACTGTTATGAATAGCATAGTGAAGTGCTTATTTATATCTCTTTATGATTGCAATATGTTTTGTATCACAATTTATCTATGTGCTACTCTAGTGATGTTATTAAAGTAGTTTTATTCCTCCTGCACGGTGTAATGGTGACAGTGTGTGCATCCGTGTTAGTACTTGGCGTAGGCTATGATTATGATCTCTTGTAGATTATGAAATTAACTATTGCTATGATAGTATTGATGTGATCTATGCCTCCTTTCTTAGCATGAAGGTGACAGTGTGCATGCTACGTTAGTACTTGGTTTAGTTGTGTTGATCTATCTTACACTCTAAGGTTATTTAAATATGAACATTGAATTGTGGAGCTTGTTAACTCCGGCATTGAGGGTTCGTGTAATCCTACGCAATGTGTTCATCATCCAACAAGAGAGTGTAGAGTATGCATTTATCTATTTTGTTATGTGATCAAAGTTGAGAGTGTCCACTAGTGAAAGTATGATCCCTAGGCCTTGTCCCTAAATACTGCTATTGCTGCTTGTTTACCGTTTCTTGCGTTACTACTTTGCGTTACTACTGCTTGTTTATCGTCTGGGCAAAGCACTTTTCTCGGTGCCGTTGCTACCGCTTATTCATACCACCCGTATTTCACTATCTCTTCGCCGAACTAGTGCACCTATTAGGTGTGTTGGGGACACAAGAGACTTCTTGCTTTGTGGTTGCAGTGGTTGCATGAGAGGGATATCTTTGACCTCTTCCTCCCTGAGTTTCGATAAACCTTGGGTGATCCACTTAAGGGAAAACTTGCTGCTGTCCTACAAACCTCTGCTCTTGGAGGCCCAACACTGTCTACATGAAAAGGAGGGGGGCGTAGACATCAAGCTATTTTCTGGCGCCGTTGCCGGGGAGGAAAGGTAAAAGGCACTCATACTCCGGTTCAGTGTAACAAGATTTCTTTCTCGGCGCCGTTGTGTATGTGCTCGAAGCTATTTCCTTTAGATCCTGCAATTGCATCTTTTTGTTTCTTGTTTTACACTAGTAAGGCATAATGGACAACAATGAGCTTCTTATTCTATTTCCTGATTTAAGACATGGATGGTTTGATCCGAAAATTAAAAAACCCATGGAACATATTAGCATGAACACATTGAACACTATTGTTGCTAATGATATGGAAAATTCTAAGCTTGGGGAAGCTGGTTTTGATGAGCATGATCTTTTTAGTCCCCCAAGCATTGAGGAGAAAATTTACTTTGATGATACTTTACCTCCTATTTATGATGATTATAATGATAGTAGTCTTTTGTTACCACCTACTATGGAGGATAAATCTAATTATGATTACAATATGCCTCCTATATTTGATGATGAGAATAATAATGATAGCTACTTTGTTGAATTTGCTCCCACTATAATTAATAAGAATAACTATGCTTATGTGGAGAGTAATAATTTTATGCATGAGACTCATGATAAGAATGCTTTATGTGATAGTTATATTGTTGAGTTTGCTCATGATGCTACTGAAAGTTATTATGAGAGAGGAAAATATGGTTGTAGAAATTTTCATGTTACTAAAACACCTCCCTTTTTGCTGAAAATCTTGAAGCTGCACTTGTTTTATCTTTCTATGCTTGTTGCATTATGCTTCATGAATTTGTTTATTTACAAGATTCCTTTTCATAGGAAGCATGTTAGACTTAAATGTGTTTTGAATTTGCCTCTTGATGCTCTCTTTTGCTTCAAATACTATTTCTTGCGGGTGCATCATTAAAACTGCTGAGCCCATCTTAATGGCTATAAAGAAAGAACTTCTTGGGAGATAACCCATGTGTTTATTTTGCTACAGTACTTTGTTTTATATTTGTGTCTTGGAAGTTGTTACTACTGTAGCAACCTCTCCTTATCTTAGTTTTATTTCATTGTTGTGCCAAGCAAAGTCTTTGATAGTAGAGTTCATACTAGATTTGGATTACTGCGCAGAAACAGATTTCTTGCTGTCACGAATCTGGGCCTAATTCTCTGTAGGTAACTCAGAAAATTATGCCAATTTACGTGAGTGATCCTCAGATATGTACGCAACTTTCATTCAATTTGGGTATTTTCATCTGAGCAAGTCTGGTGCCTCTTTAAAATTCGTCTTTACAGACTGTTCTGTTTTGATAGATTCTGCCTTTTATTTCGCATTTCTTCTTTTGCTATGTTGGATGGATTTCTTTGTTCCATTACCTTCCAGTAGCTTTGAGCAATGTCCAGAAATGTAAAGAATGATTGTGTCACCTCTGAATATGTGAATTTTAATTGTGCACTAACCCTCTAACGAGTTGCTTTGAGTTTGGTGTGGAGGAAGTTTTCAAGGATCAAGAGAGGAGGATGATATGCACATAATCAAGTAGAGTGAAAGCTCTAAGCTTGGGGATGCCCCGGTGGTTCACCCCTGCATATATCAAGAAGACTCAAGCGTCTAAGCTTGGGGATGCCCAAGGCATCCCCTTCTTCATCGACAACATTATCAGGTTCCTCCCCTGAAACTATATTTTTATTCCGTCACATCTTATGTACTTTGCTTGGAGCGTCTTTTTGTTTTTGTTTTTGTTTTGTTTGAATAAAGTTGGATCCTAGCATTCATTGTATGGGAGAGAGACACGCTCCGCTGTTGCATATGGACAAATATGTCCTTAGGCTTTTACTCATAGTATTCATGGCGAAAGTTTCTTCTTCGTTAAATTGTTATATGGTTGGAATTGGAAAATAATATATGTGGTAATTGGTATAACATCTTGAATAATGTGATACTTGGCAATTGTCGTGCTCATGTTTAAGCTCTTGCATCATATACTTTGCACTTATTAATGAAGAAATACATAGAGCATGCTAAAATCTGATTTGCATGTTTGGTCTCTCTAAGGTCTAGATAATTTCTAGTATTGAGTTTGAACAACAAGGAAGACGGTATAGAGTCTTATAATGTTTACAATATGTCTTTTATGTGAGTTTTGCTGTACCAGTTCATCCTTGTGTTTGTTTCAAATAACCTTTCTAGCCTAAACCTTGTATCGAGAGGGAATACTTCTCATGCATCCAAAATCCTTGAGCCAACCACTATGCCATTTGTGTGCACCATACCTACCTACCACATGGTATTTCTCCGCCATTCCAAAGTAAATTGCTTGAGTGCTACCTTTAAAATTTTCATTCTTTACCTTTACAATATATAGCTCATGGGACAAATAGCTTAAAAACTATTGTGGTATTGAATATGTACTTATGCACTTTATCTCTTATTAAGTTGCTTGTTGTGCGATAACCATGTTTCTGGGGACGCCATCAACTATTTCTTTGTTGAATATCATGTGAGTTGCTATGCATGTTCGTCTTGTCTAAAGTAAGAGTGATTTATCATGATCAAATGGTTTGAGTATGCATATTGTTAGAGAAGAACATTGGGCCGCTAACTAAAGCCATGATCCATGGTGGAAGTTTCAGTTTGGACAACAAACCTCAATCTCTTATGAGAATATTATCTATTGTTGAATGCTTATGCATTAAAAAGACGAGTCCATTATCTGTTGTCTATGTTGTCCCGGTATGGATGTCTAGGTTGAGAATAACCAAAAGCGAGAAATCCAATGCGAGCTTTCTCCTTAGACCTTTGTACAGGCAGCATAGAGGTACCCCTTTGTGACACTTGGTTGAAACATGTGCTATGCTATGATAATCCATGTAAATCCAAGCTAATTAGGACAAGGTGCGGGCACTATTAGTATACTATGCATGAGGCTTGCAACTTGTAGGATATATTTTACATAACTCATATGCTTTGTTACTACCGTTGACAAAATTGTTTCTTGTTTTCAAAATAAAAGCTCTAGCACAAATATAGCAATCGATGCTTTCTTCTTTGAAGGACCTTTCTTTTACTTTTATTGTTGAGTCAGTTCGCCTATTTCTCTCCACCTCAAGAAGCAAACACTTGTGTGAACTGTGCATTGATTCCTACATACTTGCATATTGCACTTGTTATATTACTTTGCATTGACAACTATCCATGAGATATACATGTTACATGTTGAAAGAAACCGCTGAAACTTCATCTTCCTTTATGTTGCTTCAATACCTTTACTTTGAATTATTGCTTTATGAGTTAACTCTTATGCAAGACTTATTGATGCTTGTCTTGAAAGTACTATTCATGAAAAGTCTTTGCTTTATGATTCATTTGTTTACTCATGTCATTACCATTGTTTTGATCGCTGCATTCATTACATATGCTTACAATAGTATGATCAAGGTTATGATGGCATGTCACTTCAGAAATTATCTTTGTTATCGTTTACCTGCTCGGGACGAGCAGGAACTAAGCTTGGGGATGCTGATACGTCTCCGACGTACCGATAATTTCTTATGTTCCATGCCACATTATTGATGATATCTACATGTTTTATACATACTTTATGTCATATTTATGCGTTTTCCGGAACTAACCTATTGACGAGATGCCGCAGTGCCAGTTCCTGTTTTCTGCTGTTTTTGGTTTCAGAAATCCTAGTAAGGAAATATTCTCGGAATTGGACGAAATCAACGCCCAGTGGTCCTATTTTGCCCGGAAGCATCTGAACACCCGAGAGTCGCGAGAGGGGGCCACAGGGGCCCCAGATGATAGGCCGGCGCGGCCTGTGCCCCGGCCGCGCCGCCTTATGGTGTCGTCGCCTCATCGACCCCCCGACTCCGACTCTCCACCTATATATTCGTCCCTGACCTAAAAACATCGGCCAGTTCGACGAAACCCGCAGAAACCTTCCAGAGCCACCGCCATCGCGAAGCCAAGCTCTGGGGGACAGGAGTCTCTGTTCCAGCACGCTGCCGGGACGGGGAAGTGCCCCCGGAAGGCTTCTCCATCGACACCACCGCCATCTCCATCAACGCTGCTGTCTCCCATGAGGAGGGAGTAGTTCTCCATCGAGGCTCGGGGCTGTACCGGTAGCTATGTGGTTATCTCTCTCCTATGTACTTCAATACAATAATCTCATGAGCTGCCTTACATGATTGAGATTCATATGATGATGCTTGTAATCTAGATGTCGTTATGCTACTCAAGTGAATTTTACTTATGTGATCTCCGGAGACTCCTTGTCCCACGTGTGTAAAGGTGACAGTGTGTGCACCGTGTGGGTCTCTTAGGCTATATTTCACAGAACACTTATTCACTGTTATGAATGGCATAGTGAAGTGCTTATTTATATCTCTTTATGATTGCAATATGTTTTGTATCACAATTTATCTATGTGCTACTCTAGTGATGTTATTAAAGTAGTTTTATTCCTCCTACACGGTGTAATGGTGACAGTGTGTGCATCCGTGTTAGTACTTGGCGTAGGCTATGATTATGATCTCTTGTAGATTATGAAATTAACTATTGCTATGATAGTATTGATGTGATCTATCCCTCCTTTCTTAGCATGAAGGTGACAGTGTGCATGCTACGTTAGTACTTGGTTTAGTTGTGTTGATCTATCTTACACTCTAAGGTTATTTAAATATGAACATTGAATTGTGGAGCTTGTTAACTCCGGCATTGAGGGTTCGTGTAATCCTACGCAATGTGTTCATCATCCAACAAGAGAGTGTAGAGTATGCATTTATCTATTCTGTTATGTGATCAAAGTTGAGAGTGTCCACTAGTGAAAGTATGATCCCTAGGCCTTGTCCCTAAATACTGCTATTGCTGCTTGTTTACTGTTTTACTGCGTTACTACTGCTGCGTTACTACTGCTTGTTTACTGTCCTGGGCAAAGCACTTTTCTGGTGCCGTTGCTACTGCTTATTCTTACCACCTGTATTTCACTATCTCTTCGCCGAACTAGTGCACCTATTAGGTGTGTTGGGGACACAAGAGACTTCTTGCTTTGTGGTTGCAGGGTTGCATGAGAGGGATATCTTTGACCTCTTCCTCCCTGAGTTCGATAAACCTTGGGTGATCCACTTAAGGGAAAACTTGTTGCTGTCCTACAAACCTCTGCTCTTGGAGGCCCAACACTGTCTACAGGAAAAGGAGGTGGGCGTAGACATCAACCGCCTAGATAGCAAGATGCGATCTAGGCAGCATGACGCTTACCCGGGAGAAACCCTCGAAACAAGGGGTGGCGATGCGCCTAGATTGGTTTGTTGTGAACGTGTTCGTCCTCCTTCTCAAATAACCCTAGATACATATTTATAGTCCGTAGACTGTCTAATTCGGGAATAATCCCAACCGTGAACAAGTTAAACTCTATCTTAATTCTAACCGACACGGAATCTACTATAGTTTACAGATACACGGGCCACTTGGCCCAAACTCCCGTACAAGGCCGATTCTTGACCGTTTTACGTGTATAGCTTCCAAGCCCTTTTAAATCACGGCCCACCTCTTGATTCGGTTAAATTCTGGTGATAACACCACGATCGAGAAAAAATAAATGAGAAAGCTCAAGTGTGGCTCGGACACTTCATATCATGTTTCTTTCAATCTCTCGGGCATTTCATCGAACACCTTGTGTGCATAAGAGGAACCAAAATCAAACCCACCACCCACTTGTGAAGATTGTGAAGAGAAGTGGCACCAAATGGCTAAGTGAGTGTGCTGAACGGTATATATAGGGGTGGGCTTTAGTCGCGGTTGGCCTGGCCAACCGCGACTAAAGCTCATCCCGTCCACCAGCTAGCCACCGAGCGCCCTAGACCGTGGCCTTTGGTCGTGGTTCGACTCTCGAACCGCGACTAAAGACCCCCATTAGTCGCGGTTCGTATATTTTGGGGACTAATAGGGGCGGATGGAAGGCTCTTTTTCTACCAGTGATGGCACGTAAGATTATTATTATTCTATGCAATTAGCCAGTTGATCACATAACAAGAAAAACATGCAAGATAACAAACAATACCAACAGCTAAAGATAACAAACAGTGTCAGTACAGTATATCTAGAGTCGGTCAGTCACACCTGTGACAAACGAATCATATTCTTGAACATGATGTAGAAGGCTCACGAGATCCACCAAACCAAACAATTTGAAAATTTTCTGTGGTCCCGCCTCTTTATGTGGGTGGCTTGCTATTGGCTGCAACAGTTGACCTGACCTTGGGTTCCAAAAAGAAGCTCCCTCTAATGAAAAACCCCATATATACTTCCTTGCATGCGTCGTCTTCACTCAATCATCGCAGCTAGCAGCGTACCACTGGACCGATGAGCATGGCGGCAGCGGGGGCAGAAGCGAGCTGCGGCAGCGAGGAGGAGGGGCTGACGCTGCTGGGGTTCTGGTCGAGCCCGTACGTGCTCCGCGCGCGGTTGGCGCTGAACCTCAAGGGCATCCCCTACACGTACGTGGAGGAGGACCCGTTGGGCGACGGGACCAAGAGCGCGCTCCTCCTGGCCTCCAACCCGGCGCACGGCGGGAAGGTGCCGGTGCTGCTCCACCACGGCAGGCCCGTCGCCGAGTCGCTGGTCATCGCGGAGTACATCGACGAGGCGTTCCCGGACCGGCGCCCGCGGCTCCTCCCCTCCGCCTCCGACCCGCACAAGCGCGCCGCCGCTCGCTTCTGGGCCGCCTGCGTTGACCAGAAGATGGTGCCGGCGTGGTCCCCCGTGTTCCGCGGGAGGACGCTGGAGGAGCGGGTGAAGGCGGCCGAGGAGCTGGTGGCCGTGCTGGAGACGTTCGAGGGAGTGCTCGCCGGGGGGAGGATGGAGTTCTTCGGCGGGGAGAGCGTGGGGCTGCTGGACGTGGCGCTGGGCGGGTTCATCTGGTGGCTGCGCTCGTCGGAGGCCATGTGCGGCGTGAAGACCATCGACCCGGCGAGGACGCCGCTGGTGGCGGCGTGGGCGGAGCGGTTCAGTGCGCTGGACGGTGTGCGGGAGATCGCGCCGGACGTGCCGAGGCTGGCAGAGTATCACCTCGCCAAGCGGGCTGGCTTCGGGCTGCCGTTCCTGCCGCTGCACCAGCCGCCGCAGTAGATTCAGGTCTAACTTCCCCGGCGAACTGTCGCGCTGCATATGCTTTCGAGTGCATCACGAATTCACGATAGATGAGTTCTTCGGTGCAATGTGACTAGATTCACCGCGGTAGTAGCTGCGTTCTCGCATCTGGTTCCTGAATTTCTGTCGGTAGTGTTACTTTTACTAGTTAGGTATCCGTGCGTTGCTACGGATCAATAAAAAATCATTTCTCTAATGTGTGTATATGGAGACAAATATCATGGTTTTCACTCCCATCTTGATTACTATTTTTAAAGTAAGATGGATTTGAAGAAAAATCCATTCTTTCATTCTAAAAATAATGTAATTTGTGTCACCGAATCTCCTTAAGACAAAAATGATAGATTCACTTAAGACAAACACGCTGCTTACTTTCAAATGGTCATTGTTTGCATCATGGTTATCCAGGCGAAAGAAATATGACTGATACATATTATGCAAAAACTCGTAGGTTCACAATGATATCATTTCATCTTAAAATTTGCTAAGTCACACGTGAGCATCAATAAGTATCCAAATGCTTATCATGATATGACACCAGCAAGAAGCACATGATATTTTATTTGGGCATGTAAGTTATAATATAAGTTGTATGTTACTGGTCCTCAGTAATTAGCATAGTTTCATGTTTAGTACTTCTTGGCATTGGGTTGTCCAACTGTTAGTGTTCCCATTTGCATTTTCAGTTTAGATATTACTTGTATGTAGAAATGCGTATCTGAATTATGTGCAACATGTTTTTGCTTGATTCTTCAATATAAGCCAAATTTTTTGCATATTAGTTATCTCCATTCTAATTAATATAGTTTTAGAGCAGTGTTGTAGTCAAATTTAGGATGTTCTTCGACGCGGGAATGTTTAGGTGGGAAAACCATTTTTCGTCTGGCTCCTAATTAAGCAATGCATATATGCTAGGCAGTTCTTCGAAAACATAACATTTTGGTTCATGCTCGATATCCCTTTGGTTGGTTGTACAGTTAAACGGCTAATCACTTTGTTGCGGGGTGTTACAATATTAAAGGTTGTTGAATATAATCCGAAATCCATTTACCTGTTGTAATATGGAAGGAGTCCTACCAGACTATGGCATGCCAAACGTGCTAGACATAGCACAATACAACTCTATTTCGTGTCCGCCAAGAAAGAGATTTGTTTGCCCATATATATAGTTCAAGGTAGTCACAGAATAGATGAGAGAGAGTTTCTCCATATTGATCGCACGCAGAGGGTTTGTCCTCTCGTGTATTGTAATCACTAGTAGAAAAAGGGGCAACCGTACCGGTTCCAGAGGGGCTTTTGCACCGGTTAAGCAACTGGTATAAAAGATTCGATACAAAAGCCCCCCCTTTCGTACCGGTTCATTACGAACCGGTATTAAAGGGGCCTCCACATGGGCCACCAGGAGACCTCAGGGCCAGGGAGTTTTGGTACCGGTTTGTAATACGAACCGGTACCAAAGGTTGGCTGCCGCGGCAGGGAAAATGCATAAATCTCCGCCGCGGCAGAGAATTCAGGGTTTAGGGTTTTAGGAGGGGTTTAGGGGTATCAGACCGTTTCATATCGTGTCGATGCTCCATAAACGCGTTTGGGTTTAGGTAGTAAATGAAGATCAAGGTGATGCATATCAACTTGGTGCATATAATATAACACATGTAATTGCATAAGATCGAAATTAAGTAGTACATGCAAGAAGAACGATCTTCATGCATATATAGTGGTACTCTCCGACGTGTACTCTATATATGTCTATTACATGTAGCATAGTGGTACTCTCCGAGTCAAACTATATGTAACATGTACATCATTCATAGTGGTATTCTACGAATGGTGGTAAGACGTCCCGAAGGAAAAATCCCGCCAATTCCTCGCCTATTGCTATGAAGCGGTCCTCGATTGAGAGCTTGTTTCGCTTTCTTGCCAACTATAAAAGAATAAGATACAAATGAATACATGAGCTATGTGTGTGTGTGTGTATATATATATATCTTAGGTATGTATACCTTAGGTATGTGTAACTTAGGTATGTATACCCTCAGGTATGTGTACTACAAAGCAAAAATACGCGTATCTACGTATGGTGCCCGGGCACCATGGAGCACCAGCTAATTTACCACATATGGGGCACCATGGTGCCCGGACACCAAACGTGTATTTCGTACATACCTGGAGTGTATGTGTCTAAATTACACATACCTAAGGTTTACATACCTAACATATACACATACAAGTTACACATACCTAACATTTACATACTTAACATATACACATGCAAGTTACACATACCTAACATATATATACATGTATCAGTGTACGTACACCTTATGTATGCAATACCTTAGGTATGTATCACTTGAGTATGCATATCTTAGGTATGTATACCTTAGGTATGTATACCTTAGGTATGTGTAACTTAGGTATGTATACCATCAGGTATGTGTACTACAAAGCAAAAATACGCGTATCTACGTATGGTGCCCGGGCACCATGGAGCACCAGCTAATTTACCTATATATATTTTTATATATACATGGTTTCACTAATCATGATGTTCTGTAATGATTTTGATAAGCTTAATTATATCATGCAGATGAATCGGCAATGGATGTACATTGACCGACGCTTTAGCGAGTTCACTTCCGACCTAATTTTTTTTATGTATTTTCCATGTGTTAAATGTGAGAATGTCATAAATTACTCTTCCTCGAGTACCATTCACACCCACCTGCTGCGGTCCGGTTTCATGCCCCACTACAATTGTTGGATCAAGCATTGAGAAAGAGGGGTTATGATGGAAGACAATAAAGAAGAAGAGAATGATGACAACTATCCCATGTTCGCTGAATACGGTGATACGACAAAGGGGGATTGTTTTCCATCAGAAGACAACAATGAAGACAATGAAGCAGAAACTCAAGAGGCATCAGATGAGCCTGCGGATGATCTTGGCCGGGCCATTGCTGATGCAATGATAGAATGTGAAATTGAAAAGGAAAGGTTGAAATTCGACAAGATGTTAGAGGATCACAACAAATTGTTGTACCCAACTTGCGAAGATGGCCAGAAAAAACTAGGTACCATACTGGAATTGTTGCAGTGGAAGGCAGAGAACAGTGTGACTGACTCGGGGTTTGAAAAGTTGCTGAAAATAATTAAGAAGCGGCTTCCAAGGGGTAACGAATTGCCGCTAGTACGTATGAAGCGAAGAAGGATGTCTTCCCTATAGGATTAGATGTGCATAAGATACATGCATGCATTAATGACTGCATCCTCTACCGCAGCGAGTACGGGAATTTGGATGCATGCCCGGTGTGAACTGCATTGCGGTATAAGATCATACAAGATGACCCGGGTGATGTTGAGGGCGAGCGCCCTAGGAACAGGTTCCTGCCAAAGTTATGTGGTATGCTCCTATAATACCACGGCTAAAACGTTTGTTCATAAATAAAGAGCATCTCAGGTTGTTGCGATGGCACAAAGAAGACCGTAAGAAAAGACGCGAATTTAAGACACCGTGCTGATGGGTCGCAGTGGAGAAAAATCGATAGAAAGTACCCATACTTTGCAGAGGACGCAAGGTATTTAAGATTTGGTCTAACTACAGATGACATGAATCCTTTTGGAGAGCAGAGCTGCAGTCATAGCACCTGGCATGTGGCTCTATGTATCTATAACCTTCCTCCTTGGTTGTGCATGAAGCGGAAGTTCATTATGATGCCAGTGCTGATCCAAGGCCCGAAGCAACCCGACAATGACAATGATATGTTCCTGAAGCCATTAGTAGAAGAACTTCTACAGTTGTGGTCCATAACAGGTGTACGTGTGTGGGACGAGCACAAGCAAGAGGAATTTGACCTACGAGCGCTGCTTTTGGTAACCATCAACGATTGGCCTGCTCTTCGTATCATTTCAGGACAGTCAAACAAGGGATATAATGCATGCACGCACTGTTTAGATGAGACCGAAAGTGCATATCTGGATAAATCTAAGAAGGTCGTGTACTTGGGGCATCGTCGATTTCTTACGAGTACCCATCCCGTAAGAAAGAAAGCCAAGCATTACAACGGTGAGGCAGATCACCGGAACAAGCCTGCCCACCATCATGGTGCTGATATATTTGGTATGATCAAGGATCTAGAAGTAATATTTGGAAAGGATCCTGGCGGACAGTCTGTTCCGAATAACGCTGTCGGGCACACGGCCATGTGGAAGAAGAAATCTATATTATAGGAGCTACCCTATTGGAAAGTCCTAGAGGTCCGCTCTTCAATCGATGTGATGCACGTGTCGAAGAATCTTAGTGTGCACCTGCTAGGCTTCCTGGGCATGTACGGGAAGACAAAATATACACCAGAAGCATGGGAGGACCAGCAACGTATGAATGACCATACAAACTGCATGAGACAGATAAAGGACGTCATTACTCCAACTACACTCTTACAAAAGCAGAGAAAGAAATATTTTTTGAATGCCTGAACAGTATCAAGATCTCGTCTGGCTTCTCCTTCAATATAAAGGGAATGATAAATATGGTAGAGAAAAAATTCCAGAACTTGAAGTCTCATGACTGCCACATGATAATGATGCAGTTGCTTCCGATTGTATTAAGAGGGCTTCTACCGGAAAATGTTCGAGTGCACATTGTGAAGGTATGTGCATTCCTCATTGCAATTTCTCAGAAGGTAATCAATCCAGAAAGTTTATAGAGGTTCCAGAATGATGTGGTACAGTGTCTCGTTAGTTTTGAGCTGGTGTTCCCACCATCCTTCTTCAATATTATGACGCATCTCCTCGTTCACCTGGTCGATGAGATTTTCATTCTCGGTCATGTGTGTCTACACAATATGTTTCCCTTTGAGAGTTTCATGGGAGTCTTAACGAAATATGTTCATAACCGTGCTAGACCATAAGTAAGCATCTCCAAGGTCTATGGAACAGAGGAGGTCATTGAGTTCTATGTTGACTTTATTCCTGACCTTAAGCCGATTGGTGTTCCTGAATCGCGGCACGAGGGGAGACTAAGTGAAAAAGTCACGCTAGGAAAGAAAGCAATGATATCTAGGGACGGGCATTCGTTCACTCAAGCACACTACACAGTTCTACAAAGTTTCACCTTGGTGGCTCTGTATATCAATGTACACAAGAATTTTATACGCTCACAGAACCTAGGGCAGTCAGACGACTTGATTATACGTGAACACATGTCGTCTTTCGGTGGTTGGTTGCAAAAACATCTCATGAATGACACTGCTATTGGAGATCAACTGTACTTGTTGTCCCATACACCATCTTTGACTATATTGATTTTCCAAGGGTACGAGATAAATGGGAATACATTTTACACGACCGACCAAGATAAAAAGAGCACCAACGAAAACAGTGGTGTCTGCTTTGATGCAACAAACAACAAAGGCCAAAAGGACACCTATTATGGTTACATATAGGAGATATGGGAACTTGACTATGGACCTTCTTTTAAGGTCCCTTTGTTTAGGTGCAAATGGGTCAAGATAACAGGAGGCGGGGTTCAGGTAGACAAGTTTATGGAATGACAACAATGGATCTCAACAATCTTGAGTATAGAGACGAACCATTCATCCTAGCCAAGGATGTGACCCAGGTTTTCTATGTGAAGAACATGTCTACCAAACCAATAAAAAGGAAAAATAAGGAAATGAATAAAGCATACGATGAGCCAAAGCGCCACATAGTTCTTTCCGAAAAAGAAAACATCGCGGGAGTGGAGGACAAGACAGACATGTCAGAAGATTATAATAAGTTTGATGAAATTCCGCCCATCTCAATGAACATTGACCCAAGCATCAAGTTAAATTATGAAGATGCTCCATGGTTACGGCCGAAGCGATCATAACAAGGTAATACATGAAGAAGGTCCATGGCACACATGTGTATCTCAACATGACAGTCAATTTACCATTTGTTTTTATGTAATAATGTAACTGTATGTAAGATATTAATAGTGGAGATGGTTGGCTTGTTTTTAGTAGTTCAATAGAGGATTTCACAGGCTTGCTGGGAAATTTTTCCCAGGCGGAGTTTCCGAAGTTGCCATAGGGCGTGTGCACCAATGACATCTTCGAGAAATTCCGCAACGGGAGATTTCTCAACCCTTTCCCCAACTATGTTACGGGAGATGGAGGCTTATTCAAGAGCCTTCGTCTTCATCTGCCTCAACCAGGACCACCGCACGCTTGAATTTATCCTGGTATACATCTGGGTGGCGCTGTTCATATACTGACAGCTTCTGCACCATGTGCGCCAGTGAAGGGTAGTCTGCTTGGGAGGCCACGTCCTTGATCGGTGATGCGAGACCCACCACCGCCAACTCGACTGCTTCTTTTTCAGTCACACGAGCCGAATAGCATCGGTTCCTAACGGTCCTGAAGCGCTGGACGTATTCTGACACCGTTTCTCTGCGCTTCTGACGTACTTGTGCTAAATCGGCAATGCCAGCCTCGGAAGCCTCTGAGTGATACTGCATGTGGAACTGCTCTTCCAACTGCTTCCAAGTCCGGATTGAGTCTGGTGGCAGCGATGTGTACCACCCGAAAGCCGATCCTGTGAGGGACTGTGCGTAGAACCTCACACGCAGCTCATCTGATGCTGAGATCGTGCCCAGCTGTGCCAAATATCGGCTCACATGCTCGATGGAGCTGGAACCATCTGATCCATTAAACTTGGAGAAATCAGGGAGCCGATATTTGGGTGGTAGCGGGATCAACTCGTACTCGTTGGGGTATGGCTTGGAATAGCCGATTGTCCTCCTTTTCGGCACCATGCCGAACTGGTCTCTCAGGATGGTACTGATCTGATCCGCGGTGCCGGGCTGCGGGAGTCGAACTACGAAGATTCGCCGGAGTGGCATACTTAGCCAGCCATGCTTGCTTTTCCAGCTACGAGCCAAGCTGCGCAGGAGCTGAGCTGCGGAGGTTTGTCGGAGTGGCATACTTAGCTAGCCACGTACGCTTCTCAAGATCTGTTCCCGAAGTTCCTCCCGTTGTTCCAAGTCCCCGCTGTTGCGCCTGGTTTGTGAGTGCCCGATTCTGCGAGCCTGGCACGTATGTGCACGTGTATCCGTGAGGGATCTCCTTAGGCGCCTCATGCAAGAACTGGTAGTCACTAGGGTCACCACCGATCTTGTAGACGATGTATGCCGGTGAATTCGGCACTTCTGGTGCTGCCAACGCGAATGGCAGCGGTGGACAGGACTGGAGTGGCATTTCTCCTTGGTAAGTCCCGAGAGCTGGTCCTGACGGAGAGTACTGATGCCTCATGATTTCCTGGATCACCCGAAGAGCGACACGCTCCAAAGTGTTCACCAGGCTCTCAGAATGGCGGTGCAGCGAGTGAGCTACCATGAAGTTAATCTCCTGACGCAGGGACCTGGTGCGTTCTTCTGACGGGGCGGACAGGTCCACTCCATCGAGCGCGCCTTCAGGTGAGAACCCTTTCCACCTGATGCCATGTGAGCGGGTTCTGTGAAAAGAGCCGATGAGGTCGGCTTCGAGGATTGCTTTGACCTCGTCATACTTCTTCTTGAGTTCCTCGGTCAGATCCTCGTACGTGACTGGAGTGTCTTCCGCCATCTCAGATGTAGACGGCGATGCGGTTGATGTCGAAGACTGTCCCATCGGGCGTGCCAGAATGTGTTGCGGTCAGAAACCCACCGGCGAGCAGCGACGGGCAACACAGTAGAGCCGGGAGGCTCCCAGGACTGCGGCTGGCCCTGGTCCCTCCGAGCGACGGCCCGCAAAGACTCGGCACGCACGTCCGATGCTGGTGCAAGGGCGTGCCACCTGACCTATACCTGGTCAGGAAGGTGATGGATGTGCCTCGCTTAGTTTCCTGCATGGCATACACGTAAACATTAAATACGAGCCTCGATCGGCTCTCAGGTTGTCCTGTGAATCGGCTCAAAGAGCCGATCCACCCATGATCCGTACGAGGTGTACGAATATATGGTGGTCCTGCTTGATCAAAATAAAGCTAAAACGACCTACTACGATTTAGGGTTTTCACCACATAATCTGAACATCCTACTCGTGATTGAGCCTGGCGGCCACGCACGGCGATCGTAAACCGACCCTAGACAAGGCCTAAAAACCAACACGAGGTTGATCCCCGGAACATCCTGTCTAGGGCTAGCAAACTACACCCTACGCGCCACTGGATCCTTCAACCCGTTTGTAAGGCCTAACTATGCAGATATTAAACTAATCCTTGGAGAACAAGGAGCAATCATAACGGATCGGATCTACTAAATAATGATCAAGCGGGGTGCCGCCCTTACAACTAAGATAGGTGTAAGGGCGGCTAGACGTCTCAGGGTTGCACGACGACAGCATATGATACGATGAACAATGCTAACCCTAACACGTCTAAGATAACTACGTTGCTCGCCATCAAAAAGGCTTCAGTACGAGCAACACATGAACAACGAATAAACATGTACTGCCTAGATCGCAAGATGCGATCTAGGCAGCATGATGCTTACACGGAAGAAACCCTCGAGACAAGGGAGTTGGCGATGCGCCTAGAATTGTTTGTGGTGAACGTGATTGTTGTTTATTTCATAAACCCTAGATACATATTTATAGTCCGTAGACTTTCTAACGTGGGAATAATCCCAACCGTGCACGAGCCAAACTCTATCTAATCGATACGTATCCTACTATATTACAGATACACGGGCGAACTAGCCCAAACTTTGCATATAAGGCCGATTCATGTATTCCTTCCATGTATATTCTTCAAGCCCATCTTGATCGCGGCCCACCTCTGACTCGGTCAAATTCTGGTGATAACACATAGGACCTGTGAGAATACCAACTTGTTAAGACAATGTTTGTAATAATGTATGGAGTGTTATGACCTGCAATGTTTCTGTTGTACCACTCTGAGGGATATGGCAATTTGTGAAGAAGTCCCTTCACAAAGATCATATCAACGACTTGTATACTACAACATGCAGTGGTATGCTGGGTCACCGCAGGCCAGTTGCTGTTTTCTGCTGTTTTTGGTTTCAGAAATCCTAGTAAGGAAATATTCTCGGAATCGGACGAAATCAACGCCCAACATCTTAGAATCACATGAAGCTTCCAGAACACCCGAGAGAGGCCAGAGGGGGGCCACTGAGCCACCAGACGCCAGGGTGGCGCGGCCCAGGCCTTGGCCGCGCCCCCTAGTGTGTCACCGCCTCGTCGACCTTCTGACGCCGCCTCTTCGCCTATATAAAGGTCCCTGACCTAAAACTTCTATACGAAAAAGCCACGGTACGAGAAACCTTCCAGAGCCGCCGCCATCGCGAAGCCAAGATCTGGGGGACAGGAGTCTCTGTTCCGGCACGCCGCCGGGACGGGGAAGTGCCCCCGGAAGGCTTCTCCATCATCACCACCGCCATCTTCATCAACGCTGCTATCTCCCATGAGGAGGGAGTAGTTCTCCATCGAGGCTAAGGGCTGTACCGGTAGCTATGTGGTTAATCTCTCTCCTATGTACTTCAATACAATAATCTCATGAGCTGCCTTACATGATTGAGATTCATATGATGATGCTTGTAATCTAGATGTCATTATGCTAGTCAAGTGGATTTTACTTATGTGATCTCCGGAGACTCCTTGTCCTACGTGTGTAAAGGTGACAGTGTGTGCACCGTGTGGGTCTCTTAGGCTATATTTCACAGAATACTTATTCACTGTTATGAATGGCATAGTGAAGTGCTTATTTATATCTCTTTATGATTGCAATGTGTTTTGTATCACAATATATCTGTGTGCTACTCTAGTGATGTTATTAAAGTAGTTTATTCCTCCTGCACGGTGTAATGGTGACAGTGTGTGCATCGTGTAGTACTTGGCGTAGGCTATGATTGTGATCTCTTGTAGATTATGAAGTTAACTATTGCTATGATAGTATTGATGTGATCTATTCCTCCTTTCGTAGCGTGAAGGTGACAGTGTGCATGCTATGTTAGTACTTGGTTTGGTTATGTTGATCTGTCATGCACTCTAAGGTTATTTAAATATGAACATCGAATATTGTGGAGCTTGTTAACTCCGGCATTGAGGGTTCGTGTAATCCTACACAGTTAGTGGTGTTCATCATCCAACAAGAGAGTGTAGAGTCTAGCATCTATCTATTTATTCTGTTATGTGATCTATGTTGAGAGTGTCCACTAGTGAAAGTATGATCCCTAGGCCTTGTTCCTAAATACTGCTATCGCTGCTTGTTTACTGTTTTACTGCATCTGTACTTCCTACAATATTACCACCATCAACCACACGCCAGCAAGCACTTTTCTGGCACCGTTACTACTGCTTATATTTATTCATACCACCTGTATTTCACTATCTCTTCGCCGAACTAGTGCACCTATTAGGTGTGTTGGGGACACAAGAGACTTCTTGCTTTGTGGTTGCAGGGTTGCATGAGAGGGATATCTTTGACCTCTTCCTCCCTGAGTTCGATAAACCTTGGGTGATCCACTTAAGGGAAACTTGCTGCTGTTCTACAAACCTCTGCTCTTGGAGGCCCAACACTGTCTACAGGAAAAGAAGGGGGCGTAGACATCAAGCACTTTTCTGGCGCCGTTGCCGGGGAGGAAAGGTAAAAGACACTCATACTCCGGTCCCAGGTAAAGTACTTTTCTGGCGCCGTTGTGTGTGTGTTCGAAGCTATTTCCTTTAGATCCTGCAATTGCATCTTTTTGTTTCTTGTTTTACACTAGTTAGGCATAATGGACAACAATGAGCTTCTTATTCTATTTCCTGATTTAAGACATGGATGGTTTGATGCGGAAATTAAAAAAACCCATGGAACATATTAGTATGAACGCTCTGAACATCATTGTTGCTAATGATATGGAAGAATCTAAGCTTGGGGAAGCTGGTTTTGATGAGCATGATATTTTTAGTCCCCCAAGCATTGAGGAGAAAATTTTCTTTGATGATACTTTGCCTCCTATTTATGATGATTATAATGATAGTGGTCTTTTGGTGCCACCTACTATGGAGAGTAAATTTTGTTGTGATTATACTATGCCTCCTACACT
This sequence comes from Lolium perenne, assembly GCF_019359855.2. Classification (NCBI taxonomy): domain Eukaryota; kingdom Viridiplantae; phylum Streptophyta; class Magnoliopsida; order Poales; family Poaceae; genus Lolium; species Lolium perenne. Next base: position 10,876,505 of record NC_067250.2, on the reverse strand, counting down.
TGATGAGAATAATAATGATAGCTACTTTGTTGAATTTTCTCCCACTACAACTAATAAAATTGATTATGCCTATGTGGAGAGTAATAATTTTATGCATGAGACTCATGATAAGAATGCTTTATGTGATAGTTATATTGTTGAGTTTGCTCATGATGCTACTGGACATTATTATGAGAGAGGAAAATATGGTTGTAGAAATTTTCATGTTACTAAAACACCTCTCTTTTTGCTGAAAATCTTGAAGCTGCACTTGTTTTATCTTTCTATGATTGTTGCATTATGCTTCATGAATTTGTTTATTTACAAGATTCCTTTTCATAGGAAGCATGTTAGACTTAAATTTATTTTTAATTTGCCTCTTGATGCTCTCTTTTGCTTCAAATACTATTTCTTGCGAGTGCATCATTAAAACTGCTGAGCCCATCTTAATGGCTATAAAGAAAGAACTTCTTGGGAGATAACCCATGTGTTTATTTTGCTACAGTACTTTTGTTTTATATTTGAGTCTTGGAAGTTGTTACTACTGTAGCAACCTCTCCTTATCTTAGTTTTATTGCATTGTTGTGCCAAGTAAAGTCTTTGATAGTAGAGTTGATACTAGATTTGGATTGCTGCGCAGTAACAGATTTCTTGCTGTCACGAATTTTGGTTGAATTCTCTGTAGCTAACTCAGAAAATTATGCCAATTTACGTGAGTGATCCTCAGATATGTACGCAACTTTCATTCAATTTGAGCATTTTCATCTGAGCAAGTCTGGTGCCTCTAAAAAATTCGTCTTTACGGACTGTTCTGTTTTGATAGATTCTGCCTTTTATTTCGCATTGCCTCTTTTGCTGTGTTGGATGGATTCCTTTGTTCCATTAACCTCCAGTAGATTTAGGCAATGTCCAGAAGTGTTAAGAATGATTGTGTCACCTCTGAACATGTGAATTTTTGATTATGCACTAACCCTCTAATGAGTTGCTTTGAGTTTGGTGTAGAGGAGGTTTTCAAGGGTCAAAAGAGGAGGATGATATACTACGATCAAGGAGAGTGAAAGCTCTAAGCTTGGGATGCCCCGGTGGTTCATCCCTGCATATTTCAAGAAGACTCAAGCATCTAAGCTTGGGGATGCCCAAGGCATCCCCTTCTTCATCGACAACATTATCAGGTTCCTCCCCTGAAACTATATTTTTATTCCGTCACATCTTATGTACTTTGCTTGGAGCGTCTGTTTGTTTTTGTTTGAATAAATACTTGTGTGGGAGAGAGACACGCTCCGCTGGTTCGTATGAACACATGTGTTCTTAGCTTTTAATGTTCATGGCGAAGGTTGAAACTGCTTCGTTAATTGTTATATGGTTGGAAACGGAAAATGCTACATGTAGTAATTAGTATGATGTCTTGAATAACTTGATACTTGGCAACTGTTGTGCTCATGTTTAAGCTCTTGCATCATATACTTTGCACCTATTAATGAAGAAATACATAGAGCATGCTAAAATTTGGTTTGCATAATTGATCTCTCTAAAGTCTAGATAATTTCTAGTATTGAGTTTGAACAACAAGGAAGACGGTGTAGAGTCTTATAATGTTTACAATATGTCTTTTATGTGAGTTTTGCTGCACCGCTTCATCCTTGTGTTTGTTTCAAATAAACCTTGCTAGCCTAAACCTTGTATCGAGAGGGAATACTTCTCATGCATCCAAAATCTTTGAGCCAACCACTATGCCATTTGTGTCCACCATACCTACCTACTACATGGTATTTCTCCGCCATTCCAAAGCAAATTGCTTGAGTGCTACCTTTCAAATTTGCATTCTTCACCTTTACAATATATAGCTCATGGGACAAATAGCTTAAAAACTATTGTGGTATTGAATATGTACTTATGCATCTTATCTCTTATAAGTTGCTTGTTGAGCGATAACCATGTTCCTGGGGACGCCATCAACTATTTCTTTGTTGAATATCATGTGAGTTGCTATGCATGTTCGTCTTGTCTGAAGTAAGAGTGATTTATCATGATCAAATGGTTTGAGTATGCATATTGTTAGAGAAGAGCATTGGGCCGCTAACTAAAGCCATGATCCATGGTGGAAGTTTCAGTTTGGACAACAAACCTCAATCTCTTATGAGAATATTATCTGTTGTTGAATGCTTACGCATTAAAGAGGAGTCCATTATCTGTTGTCTATGTTGTCCCGGTATGGATGTCTAAGTTGAGAATAATCAAAAGCGAGAAATCCAATGCAAGCTTTCTCCTTAGACCTTTGTACAGGCGGCATAGAGGTACCCCTTTGTGACACTTGGTTGAAACATGTGCTATGCTATGATAATCCATGTAAATCCAAGCTAATTAGGAGAAGGTGCGGGCACTATTGGTATACTATGCACGAAGCTTGCAACTTGTAGGATATAATTTACATAACTCATATGCTTTATTACTACCGTTGACAAAATTGTTTCTTGTTTTCAAAACCAAAGCTCTAGCACAAATATAGCAATCGATGCTTTTCTCTTTGAAGGACCTTTCTTTTACTTTTATGTTGAGTCAGTTCACCTATCTCTCTCCACCTCAAGAAGCAAACACTTGTGTGAACTGTGCATTGATTCCTACATACTTGCATATTGCACTTGTTATATTACTTTACATTGACAATATCCATGAGATATACATGTTACAAGTTGAAAGCAACCGCTGAAACTTCATCTTCCTTTGTGTTGCTTCAATACCTTTACTTTGAATTATTGCTTTATGAGTTAACTCTTATGCAAGACTTATTGATGCTTGTGTTGAAGTACTATTCATGAAAACTCTTTGCTTTATGATTCAGTTGTTTACTCATGTCATTACCATTGTTTGGATCGCTGCATTCATTACATATGCTTACAATAGTATGATCAAGGTTATGATGGCATGTCACTCCAGAAATTATCTTTGTTATCGTTTACCTGCTCGGGACGAGCAGAAACTAAGCTTGGGGATGCTGATACGTCTCCGACGTATCGATAATTTCTTATGTTCCATGCCACATTATTGATGATATCTACATGTTTTATGCATACTTTATGTCATATTTATGCGTTTTCCGGAACTAACCTATTGACGAGATGCCGAAGGGCTTGATTCTTTGTTTTTCTGCTGTTTTTGGTTTCAGAAATCCTAGTAAGGAAATATTCTCGGAATCGGACGAAATCAACGCCCAACATCTTAGAATCACATGAAGCTTCCAGAACACCCGAGAGAGGCCAGAGGGGGCCACTGGGCCACCAGACGCCAGGGTGGCGCGGCCCAGGCCTTGGCCGCGCCCCCCTAGTGTGTCACCGCCTCGTCGACCTTCTGACGCCGCCTCTTCGCATATATAAAGGTCCCTGACCTAAAACTTCGATACGAAAAAGCCACGGTACGAGAAACCTTCCAGAGCCGCCGCCATCGCGAAGCAAGATCTGGGGGACAGGAGTCTCTGTTCCGGCACGCCGCCGGGACGGGGAAGTGCCCCCGGAAGGCTTCTCCATCATCACCACCGCCATCTTCATCAACGCTGCTGTCTCCCATGAGGAGGGAGTAGTTCTCCATCGAGGCTAAGGGCTGTACCGGTAGCTATGTGGTTAATCTCTCTCCTATGTACTTCAATACAATAATCTCATGAGCTGCCTTACATGATTGAGATTCATATGATGATGCTTGTAATCTAGATGTCATTATGCTAGTCAAGTGGATTTTACTTATGTGATCTCCGGAGACTCCTTGTCCCACGTGTGTAAAGGTGACAGTGTGTGCACCGTGTGGGTCTCTTAGGCTATATTTCACAGAATACTTATTCACTGTTATGAATGGCATAGTGAAGTGCTTATTTATATCTCTTTATGATTGCAATGTGTTTTGTATCACAATATATCTGTGTGCTACTCTAGTGATGTTATTAAAGTAGTTTATTCCTCCTGCACGGTGTAATGGTGACAGCGTGTGCATCGTGTAGTACTTGGCGTAGGCTATGATTGTGATCTCTTGTAGATTATGAAGTTAACTATTGCTATGATAGTATTGATGTGATCTATTCCTCCTTTCGTAGCGTGAAGGTGACAGTGTGCATGCTATGTTAGTACTTGGTTTGGTTATGTTGATCTGTCATGCACTCTAAGATTATTTAAATATGAACATCGAATATTGTGGAGCTTGTTAACTCCGGCATTGAGGGTTCGTTTAATCCTACACAGTTAGTGGTGTTCATCATCCAACAAGAGAGTGTAGAGTCTAGCATCTATCTATTTATTCTGTTATGTGATCAATGTTGAGAGTGTCCACTAGTGAAAGTATCATCCCTAGGCCTTGTTCCTAAATACTGCTATCGCTGCTTGTTTACTGTTTTACTGCATCTGTACTTCTTACAATATTACCACCATCAACCACACGCCAGCAAGCACTTTTCTGGCGCCGTTACTACTGCTTATATTTATTCATACCACCTGTATTTCACTATCTCTTCGCCGAACTAGTGCACCTATTAGGTGTGTTGGGGACACAAGAGACTTCTTGCTTTGTGGTTGCAGGGTTGCATGAGAGGGATATCTTTGACCTCTTCCTCCCTGAGTTCGATAAACCTTTGGTGATCCACTTAAGGGAAACTTGCTGCTGTTCTACAAACCTCTGCTCTTGGAGGCCCAACACTGGCTACAGGAAAAGGAGGGAGCGTAGACATCACGCCTCAGCATTCAAGAACTCGCCTCTTGCAAACAACTACTGGGGCCAACCAACGGAATGGGAATGGAAAGGCACCTCCTTTGACATCCACCCGACCACGTTGGAGCTGGCCAATGACTACCGGCATTGTGCCCCCAAGCGGACACAATGCAGCAACAACCTGCCGACCGCCACCATGGCCACCCAGGTCCACGACCTCGACCTTACTCTATCTAGGTGTGGACCGTCCTAGGTGTGTTCCCAGCAACCGTAGCTAAGACAACCACCGGCCCTACCAACACGGCGAAATCACCACCGGTAGGAACATCCCAGTATCGACGAAGAACAACCCAAGCACCGACATGACATGCCAGATTGACCAGAAGAACGAGAGGGGAGCGAGGAGAGAACCTATTACGCATCAAACGTGTCTCCATTGCCCCTCTGAGTAACCCACTGACGCATGGAGCTCCGATGCGCCACCCCATGCCGAGCGTCGACCCTCCGCCAAGAATGTCGTCCTACATCGACCACCACCATGCAGATAGGAAAGGGGGCTGCCCCGCCACCGCCAACGCCACCGTTCTTACTTCTTTGTCCGGTGGGGGCCTCCGTCATCGGCGAGGTGGAGCAAGTGTTCCTCACGGTCGCTCACGGGGGCGACGCAGGAGGAGAGGAAAGGGGTCTTTTTTCAGGAGCGATCACTTGTCCACCCTAATGCTTGAGTGGCAATCCACCGTCACCATTAATCTTAGAATCTCCCTCCATCAGCATTTCTAAGAAAGTTCTTGGCCTGTTCTTTTGTCAAGTCGTGACAGGTTTGGCTTGTAAAATTTGGCTCCTGCTACAAATTCTTTACACATGAAGAGACCGTAGTTTTGTTGTGTCCCCCGTGCAACGAGTATTCTTCTTCTCTGTAACTTTTCGCGTTCAGATACTCAACACGCACCAAAAGCGAGCGAAAGAAGATTCAAAACCTTGTTACGAACCCCGTCTTTTTAATTGCGTTGCGGACAGACAGAATTTCAGTACGAGTAGGAAACTATAAATTGATAAATAGATGTTCATCCACTAAAAATTCCTTTCATTTCTATTAAATCATCTGAACTAGTTAAATAGAACAATCGAATGAACAAAATCATCACACGAATCTCTAGCTAGTTGATAAAAGTCCCCTATACAGCTCATAATCAAGAAAGAGCGAGCTCAGTGCATGACGACGGTGTCGAAGCAGTTAATGCCGTCGAACGCCAGATCGAACACAGCACGCCGCTGCGGCGCCGTCGGCTTGCCGGAGAAAAATCCCTGCTCCTTCTCAGCGTCCGCCTTGTTAGCCGTCGCCGGCTTAGCCGCGCTGCCGCCGGAGACAAGCTTGGTGATCGTACGTGTGGCCGTCACCGATGTGCCGTATCCGTCCAGCGGCGCCTCGCAGAAGACAAGTGCCGTCAAGAACCTCTCCATGGCCATGGATGAGCTGTTGCCGCTGCTCTGCTGCTCGATGAAGCGATAGATTTAATCCGATGCTGGTGTCTTTTTTTTTTTGAGACCCCTCGATCGATGCTGGTGTCTTGGGCCGTTTGTTTTGTGATCGAACTGCTTCTAGCTGGTGGCTTTATAGGAGTCCCAGTCGAAGCCGTGTGCGCGTGTAGGAGCCGGAATCGGAGGATTGCTTCGTCTCGGTTTGCACCAAGTCTACTCTGTCTTGATGCGAGACGCGGAACCCACCAGGACGCCTTGTTGATCTGATCCGATCCGCAGTGTGACGTGACGTCAAGACGCATGCCACCGTCGAATTAGTTACTCCTTGAGACTTGTTTACTCTTTCCGATTCAAAATAATTGCTTAAAAGTAAATATATCTGTTATTTTAAATCTGATCAGAGCGGCATCGGAGGAAACCCTAGCCGCCGCCACCTCGTGCACCCCCAGCCATCAGTCCCCTCTCCTCGCCGCCGTCGGGGCGCGCTGGCGGGCGAAGCCCGGGAAGCATCGGCGGGGCTCTCCCCCCCCCCCCCCCCCCCCCTCTCGGTGGCAACGACGTGAGATGTCGGAGTTGAGCGGCGGCGCCGTGCTAGCGTGGGGAGCGGCGGCATGCATTGGCGGCGGAGCTGCAGGTGCTGGAGCTGCAGGTGCTGGGCGGCGCATGTGCTGGGCCTCGAGGTGCCGATATTGGCACTCGGGTTGGCTGCGGCAGTGGCTCCAAGATCTGCTTCGTCCCAGATCGTTGGGGTGGATTTCGGCGTCTCCTGCCTCGGTGGCAGGGGCCCACCCCCGAGGCCTCGGCGTATTGCCGTCTCGGCAGCAGTAGGCGTGGGCCGGTCCTCTCGCTGTCCGGCGTGGTGTCGGGCGACGGTGTGACTGCTTGCAGCGTGTCGGCCTCTAGTTGTTAGTGGGCGTGGTTGCGAGGGAAGTCGCCTCTTTCTCAGCCATCGACTTGCAACGGGACGACGATAGGGCTGGCGAGCTCCATAGTTTCATAGTGGCGGAAATGGTGGTGAAGCGCTTCCCACCCGGTGGGAGGGGCGTCGTGGCTGGGTATCGAGCCCCTCTGTCATGCCATCGGTGGTAGAGGATACGAGGATGCAGCTTCCTTTTGTACTGGTGTGCCCTATGGTTCTGCAGATGGCGGCCATGGGTGCGGTCTCGCCTACGATGCGAGGTGAGCCGTGGCAGTTGTGGTGATGCCTTTTTCTTGCCGGTTACTGGACTTCGGTGTCGGGTCCTTGTCGGAGTTCTTTGGCGCGTTGAGGGTGGTCCACGCGTGAGTACTCAATCGGTGCATCTCTGCTTTGCGATGCCCTTCGACTCCAGCTGGTGGCACACATGCATCGTGGCGTCGTCTCAGCTGCGGGCAGCCTTTTTGTGGTCTCGGATGCGCGCTGCCCTTCAGTTATGCCGATGGTGTAGTGTCGTTTATGGGTCTCGGTGGACCAAATCCGTTCGATTGCTTTGGCGACACCTCAAGCTGGGATGTCCCTCCTACGTGTCCTAGGGGCACTTCCATGTGATCGTTGTGCTTGGGCCGCGGTGAGTTCTTCTCACCGGCCAACCGCCCCCAGGTTTGGGGGTGGCTACTTTTTTCTCAGTCTTGTGTGTTTTAACTGTTGTTGGTGTGTGTTTTTCTTTTTTTTTGCTTCACCCATGTAACCCCATGTGTTCTGCTTCATTTGAACCAATTTTGTAGAAGCTCAAAATCTTTTTTTTTCCGAGGGTGACGGGGGGAAAAACCCCACCGTTTGTTATTCCATTACTCGAAAATAACCAAGGAGCCGATCTGTACATGTACAAGGGGAAAAACAGGGGGGGGGGGGGGAGAAGTCGACCATCCTAGCTGTCCCGCAGCAAGTCAAAGGAAGGGCGGTCGGCAGCTCGATATCGCCATCGCCAAAGTAAGAGGTCGTCACAGACCCGTCTAAGAATCACAGTCAGGGAGGAACTAACGGCGTTGAACACCATATCATTGCGTGCCTTCCAGATGCTCCAGAGGGTCACCGCAACGCCAGCACGCCACAAGTCCGAGGTGAGGGGGAGAGGGGCCGGAAGGTCCCACACCGAGAAGCTCAAAATCTTCATAGGTAACTTAGTTGATATGTTTAGGCTGGCTTTATGCCTGTAGCCGTAGTAAAAATAATATCCACCGTGGCCATTATTCTCGGTTTCCTTTTTGATCAAGATCGAATCAACGCTAAGTCGGGAGGGGCTGTTCTTTCGTCAAGTGACAGGTGTGACGTGTAAAAGTGAGCTTCTTCTACAATTCTGCACACATGTAGAGACCATAGTTTTGTTGTCTCCCCGTTGACCTGTTATTCTCTCCCTCTCTCGTAGTACTTTCCAAAACATACTGGAAACAAACACCAGAAGCAACCCGGAAGAAGATTCAACGCATAGTAACAAACCGTCTTGCCTGCAATTTGATTATTCCAATAATAAAGAGCCACAAACTGATGACATATCCTCTTAAATTCCTTTCATTTGTATTGAATCACATATGAAATAGTCAAACCGTACAATCGAATGAACAAATCATCACACGTTCCCAAGTACGTATGTATCAATATTCTAGCTAGTTGATCCAAATCCCCTATATATACAGCTCATAATCAAGAAACGGCGAGCTCAGTGCATAACGACGGTGTCGAAGCAGTTGATGCCGTCGAACGCCAGCTCGAACCCAGCACGCCGCTGCGCCGTCGGCTTGCCGGAGAAGAATCCCTTCCCCTTCTCAGCGTCCGCCGTGTTAGCGGTCGCCGGCTTCGTCGCGCCACCGCCGCCGGCGACCAGCTTGGTGATTCCGCCAGGGGCCATCACCGATGTGCCGTAACCGTCCAGGGGCGCCTCGCAGAAGACGAGCGCCGTCAAGAACCTCTCCATGGCCATGGATCTCTGCTGTTGCCGCTGCTCTGCTACGGGATGAATCGAGTAATGGAGTGGACTCTGATGCTGGTGTCTTTGCTCCGTTTGTGTTGTGATTGTACTGCTTCGAGGTGGAGGTTTTATAGGGGTCCCTGTTCAAACCGTGTGCGCGTGCGGAAGCGTAGACTGCACGTGTGGGAGACGGACTGAGAGGATTGCGACCGTGTCGGTCGTCTCGGTTTACACGGAGTCCTTGTCTCGATGCCAGCGCGTGCGGACGTGCGCGGAACCCACCAGGACACCTTCATTGATCTTATCCGATTCGTAGCGTGACATGATGTCAAGACGCATGACTAGTTGCTCCTTGAGACTTGTCTATTGGTTTCTCCATCGAACTCATTTCTTGTCCGCAATTGAAGATTTACACAGCAGCCTCGAATGGTGCTGGCTCTGATGAACTAGGAAATAGTACCAGTTAACAGCGTTCAAGCTCATCTATGATCGAAAACTCTTGGGCTACATATCACATAGGACAGGACGTTACAGTTTGGAGGCCTGTCTAGTAGAATTCAAAGAGACTACTATGGTGACAGCTGAGACCATCGAATTCATTGGGCAGGCATTGCTCCCCTCCCGATGTCTCCAATCCCCACATGTTTTTTGTGCATCTCATGGGTTCTTACCTTATCATCTACTTCGTGTATGTGTTTTTATGAGTTATTCCTGTGCAAACTAACATCTCAAATAAAATGATGTGTAGGTATGTAAGTGTGGATAATTCATTTGGTTCTTTGTTGCCTAGTCATGTGCATATAGACTTATAGTATATAGGAAAAAACATTATTCACACAAAGTGAAGGTTGTTCGAGTATATAGGAAAAAACCATGATTATGTTTTTTCTAAAGTTCAGGGGTATTGTCGATTCAAACAAATTCCATTAAACTTGACAAAATGAAGAACCAACAAACAACGTAAATTTCCGATCCAACCAAAATTTAGTTATATTCTTGGGGCTATGATATGAGTGTTCAGGTTGTTTTGATATAATTTTCATAGAAACTAATCTGTAACGGGACTCACCCAATCTGAGTCCAAGTGGACATGTTTCTAACCTTGCAACAATCATGGTTTAGATCATGATGGCGACAAAAGCTAAGAAGATCTTTATGTGATGTAGTGAAAGAATTGTGGCTCAGGCGCTCAGCGCGCAGCGTAAACACAACCTCCATCAGCCATTAGTGGATAACAAAATCATTCATTCATTTTATCTCATTCGCAAAAAAGGAAAAAAAAATCCTCACAAAAAATCCATTTAATAGCTCTATACAAATTAGAGGGCTGTTCGTTGCTAAGAGCATGCCCACTCGTTGGCGCTCCCCACGCCCAAATCCGGCGAAATTTTCGTCCGGATTGGATGAAGTTTTGGCGTGGGGAGCGCTAGTTTCCCAGCCGCGTGCCCAGGCGAAGTCGACGATGCGAATTTAAAAAACGGAAACTTGACAAACTTCGGCTAAATTCGGGTGAATATAGACTAAGTTTAATGATATTTAGACTAAAACGGGCGGAGTTCATACATAGAGGCCGAATTCGACTATATTTCGAATTCGGCTAGGGGAATTCAAACGCTAATTTTAAAACACGGCGCTCTACATGCCCATACGGCGGTAGAACACCGTGTAGTCGTCGCCGCCGTCGTCGGAGCCGTCGTCCTCGACCTTCGGCACCTTCGGCTGCGCGGCCTGGCTGCTGCTGCCCTGGCCGGCGTCTCCCCACCCCGGGGATGGCTTGTACCAGTCGTCGTCGGAGGACTCGAGGTCGACGACGGGGACAGCGACGCCGGATGGAGGTGTCGCAGGACGGCGGTACCGCGCGACATCGTCGTTGGCGGTTGGAGCGGCGCGGGCGGCGAGTTGGCGTGCGGCGGCCGGGTCCGGCGGCCGCCGTCGCCGCTCCGCCTCCCGGCGCGCGCCGATCCACGCCTGGCCCGATCCGGTGCGGCGTCGTCCGCGCGCTTCTCCTCCTCCATGTCGGCAAGCGACACGGCGATCGCCTCCGCCATCGCGGCCTCCTCCGCGCGCTCGCCTCCTCGTCGGCGAGCCGGCTTGCGGCGGCCTCTTTCTTCGTCTTCTTCCGGCCGCTCGCGGCGCGGAAGGCTGTTCTCGGATGACGAGGGCGCCGCTGCTGCGCCCTCTGGTCGCCGGCGGAGACGCCGGCTCCTTCTTGACGCGCACCGGCGTCGAAGGCGACGTCGCCTCCTCCCTCTTCACCGGCGCCAAGGATGACCTTGACGCCGATCCGGAAGACGACGAGCTGGCAGCCATGCGCCGTGGCTGCCGGACGCTTCCGACGGCGGCTCGCCGATGCCCTCGATGCCGATAGAGGGGGCATCGTGAGCACCGGGGAGTTGCCGCCCTCGATGTGCTCGATGACGGCCTCGAGTGTCCGGCCCGGCGCGCCCCACCCCCGTCGGCGGCCCGCGGCGTTGTTGCGCGCAGGCGGAGGCGGCGGGCCGTCGTAGGCCGCCGCCTCCGCTCCCACCGCTCGGAGGAAGTAGGAGTTCCACCGCGTGTAGTTGTCGGGGTGGTGGCGCGGGTCGGCGCGCTCCTCGTCGGTCATCGTCATCCTCGCCTCCTCGATGGCGACGTCGAGGGCATGGCCCCGCGGCGGCGGCGGGATTGGAACGCCGCCAGCACTTAGCCGCCAGCCGCCTCCGGGAGGCCTCGTGTCCGGCGGGCAGGGGTACCCCGCCTGGTGGAGGAGGTGCCCCTCCCACGCGTGGAGAGACCGGCGGGCGAAGCCGTTGTTGGCTGCGCCGTCGTCGTCGTAGAACGCCATCTTGAGAGTAGAGGGAGAGTGGAGGGAGAGTGGAGCACGGGGTACGCCTCGCGGCGAGCGGACCGGCGTATATAGGCGTGGCTGGCGCGGGGATTAAATGCCGCGTGGATCGCGGCGAGCTGACCGGCGGCAGCCTTTAGTGCGCGCGGAAGACGATGCGTGCGCGGAAGACGAAGACATTAACTCGCCGCGTGGCCGGCGAATGCATGCCGGCGGCAGGCTTTTACAGCGCGCGAAGACGACGACATTAACTCGCCGCGTGGCCGGCGACGTGCATCGGCGGCGAGCTTTTACGGCGCGCGGAAGACGATGCGATGAGGACGACGATCGGTTTCTCTCGCCGACAAGTTGGGGCCACCAGACGCGGGAAGTTTCCTCGCCGTTTCGCGCGCTTTCGTTTCGTCCGAGTCCTCGAGCGCCCCGGGGGGCCGGGGGGGGCGTGGGATCGCCGGATGAATTTAGGCCCAAATCCGGACGAAAACGAGGAACCGGGGGCGCGACTGGGCCGAATTTCGCCGTCCGGATGGAAAAAACGCTCGCCGGGGGCCTGTTCGGGGGGACGAGTGGAGATGCTCTAAGCAACAGAAAGCAGAGGAACTAGTCCAGAATTTTCAGAAGAAGGACAGCGCGCGAGGCGCTTATAAATCGCAACTCAGCAGGAGACTATGGACTCGAAGCAGTTGATGCCGTCAAATGCTGGCGCGAACCGCGGCGCCCGCACCACAGGCTTCTTCTCCGGCGGCGATCCCTGCTCGACTCTCTCCTCCTGCTGCGGCTGCTTGGTGCCGCCGCTCCGCCAGGACAGGCGCGTGGCGTACCCGGCCCCCGCGATTTCCGCCGGCGACGAGCTCATGATCGAGAAAGCAAGGATCTTGTCCATGGCGACAATCAGCAAGCAAGGCCAAAATCTCTATATATAAGAACCTTTTTGTAAGCAGCTAGCGATGATTTTGCTCGTTTTCTTGGTCTGTGAGTCAACTGGCTGTGGGTATGCTGCTCTGATTGTGCTGCCCGTGGTAGGCATATATACCCGGAGGCCGGAGTGCGGAGCAGAGGGAAAGAGGAAAAGCAAGTTGAGGGACGCGGCCACAGGGCATGGCGACTCCGGCTCGTACACGGCGAGGTGGCGTGGTGCGACCAAGCACGACACGGTCCCGGAAGTGCCGCGCGCGCCGCCGGGTCAGTCAAGATCGCTCCAACGATAGGATAAACGAGAGTAGGTTGCTGCTGCGTCGGCGATGAGACGTACTGGCTCTTGTGGCCAGCAGAGGCGACAATTGGACGTGCCGTGTCGGAGTTTTCTTTTGGTCGGCGCCGCACTCGGCATGAAGCACCGGCCCGCCAATTTGGTTCGGTGATGTGCCGTCTGGCGTCTGCATCAGCGTTCGGCGGGCAGGTGGTGCCATATGAATCGTCGCCATGTGCCTGTAATGGCGCCGGGCGCCGGTGCACATACGCGGCGACCCATCCCGCGTCCAAGCGTCTGGATGGGTTGCGCGCGGACTCATCCCTAAAACGGATGGTCGCGGCGTCTGGGACGACCAAACCTGGCCCAAATCTGGGATGAGTAAGCGTGGTCGCGGACGCCGATGGCTAGCCGCTCGCGTCCGCCCCTTGTCCGCTCCTAGCCCGAGAAATATTTTTTCTTCATTAAGAAGGTACCCATTACAAAAAAAAAATCTACTACTCCTATTCTAATACGTACGGGGCCGGCGGCCTCGCCGATGCGCCATCGGGCCGTGGATTTCACTCGACGCGGTCGGCCTGTACGCGTGAGGATTCCACTCTAGCTTACAAGCTGGGTGGCGCGGCGGAGGCCTTCATCCTCCTCCTTTCCGTCCTCGCGCCTCGGGCGAGCTCGCGCTCCGCCTCCTGCGGCGGCACCATCCTCCAGGCGGACGCGGCCGGCGGCCTGGGCCTCGTGGTTCTCGTTCCGCCGGCGCATGCGCTCTTGTCGGTCGCGCTCCGCTGACGTAGCAGCCTCCCGGGCGCGCCTCCCGGGCGCGCCGCTCAGGCGAGGGCAGCTGGATGAGGTGGCGGGCTGCTCGCACAGCGAGGAGCTGGTTCTTCTGGCCGAGGAGGTCGCCTAATCGGCGGCGGCCGGCCCGGCAGGTAGCCTCGTGCTCCTTCGTCACGCGCGTGAGGTCGGCGAGACGCTCCTCGATGGTGGCGTTGATGTTCGCCAGCGCGAGGTCCTCCGCGTCGACGGGCTCCTCCTTCGCGGCCTCGTACCACCCGTCCGCGATCGCGGCCGCCTCCACTATCTCCGCGTCCTCTTCCTTCTTCGCCACCGCCTCGGCAGCGACGCGGAGCTCCTCATCGTCGACGACCCACCGCGCGTCCGCGCGCTCCTCCTCCTCCATCCGCGGGAACTTGGCCCGGGCGGCGAGGGAGAGCTTGGCCCACGTGGCCTGGAGAGTGCGCGGCATGGCGATGGAGAGGGTGCCGGAAAAGGTGGAGGGGGAGAGGACGGCGGAGCGGCTGTGATGAGGTCTGTGAGACCGCCACCGTCCTTTATAGCCGGCGGCCTTGGGCGGGAAACTTGGGCGCGAGCGCCCGCCAAAGGCCTTTTCGCGCGCGGGAACCTTGGTGTGCACGGGAACTTTCCCGCGCATTCTACCGCCCGCCATTGCTGTCCCGTCAAGGCCTGCCATGGCGCAGCGCCGCGCAGGAAAGACGAACCACGTGGTGTCTTTTTGGGTCGCCGCGTTAAGCGCAGCGTGCGACCCAACCGTACACGCAGACGCTGGCCGCTGTCCGGATGTCCGCTCAGCCACCCAAACAGCCCAAAACGGACGATCCAGCGCGTCCGTTTGGATCGCTCGGTTGGAGATGCCCTAATGACCTAACCCACCGGATGAGGTGATCTCATCCAGAGTTGTTGTCGGTCAAGGCGAGCGACATTCCAGTTGCGCGTACACGGTGGTGGTCAGTGATGGAGGACGGACTAGATTTTTGGTGAACTAACACACGATTTAAAATAGAAGTGTTGTATATATCACCAGAATTCGCAACACAAAATGTAATCAACAAGGCATACATCTGTACCAGAACTCATACGAAGGTAAAATTTGAAGAAAAAAAATCAGAGCGAACAATCCGATTGATCAGGAGAGACGTGTGCAATTTATACCTGTTCGCTGACTATTTTCTTATCGATCTCACATGCACGACTCGGACGCAATACATGCACATGACGCTGATTCGATCCGGTGAGAAATAGCAGGAGCTACGTGTATTCGCGTAGATTTTAGCTCTAGCATACGCCCGAGCTCGCCAAAATGGGAGAGCCGCCCCTGGAGTGGTGGGGGTGAGAGCAATAATCCTACACCTACGGACAGTTTGGCTTACAAAAGTTTCTACGGACTGACGTGCAATCAATTGGTTGGCTGAGCTTTGATTCACCCCTTGAATCACGGGGCACGTTCTGCTATCGTACGTTGCTAGCTGATGTCCGTAAGAAAATTCTGTAACAATTTTATGTATGTGTAGCATTACTGGGGGTGAGAGGGAGGGGTTGCACCGTATAAGGCATCTCTAACCTATCTCCTATAACATGTTAGATGAGTCAAAAAAATTGTTACTTATCTAAACCGCACCTTACCAAACCCATAAAATCGTTTGAGAGTAAAACTTATGCTTGACCATGGCTCAGTTCCACACGCGGTCGAGTATAACTTTTTTTCCTCCACCGCCCACCGCATTCATCCCAAATGACGCCAGCATATCCCACTGCAAATCCTAGCTTCCCACCAGCAGCCTCCATCGCCGGATTCGAGCACCACCACTCCCCTCCGCCGATTGGAGTACCTACCAAGGTGATTGCTAGCTTCTCCCGCGGGACTTCCTTTTCTACGGCGCCTTCTCTTCGCAGTCTCGTGGTGGCTTCTCCCGCGGCTACTCACCTGACGTTTCGTCGCCGCTACTAACGAGGAAGCGGCATGGCGTGCACTAGCGAGCGTGTGGCATGTGGATGGCCGGAATCACCGAACACAATACCCACGGGTGCCACTGGCTCGACACCTTCCACTCGGCAGAGAAGTTGGTGAAGGCCTACAATTTTTCTTCATTTTGATAGGGAGGGCAACAAAGTAGCCCATACTTTGGCTTGTAAGGCGGAGGGACCCCAGTCGATTTGGCTGGAGGATCCGCCACATTTTATTCTTGGGTTACTTACAATTAAACGATGTAACTTTTTTTGATAACCAATAAAATAGTAGTGGTGGCTTTCCCTCAATAAACATGTTGTAGGTGATGCCCTCGCATTGTGTGCTAGTTTGCAAGAAAATAAATTCATCTTCTCTCCTTGAAGAAAAAAAACCATTCAATATATGGCTCTGTTCAAAATTACGACTTCTCCTCGTTGTTAAGCAACAAAAAGTGGAGGAAGTAATTCAAAAATTCCCGAAGAAGGGCAGCGCGCGAGGCACGTAATTGGAGATCGCAACTCAGCATGAGACTATGGTCTTGAAGCAGTTGACGCCGTCAAACTCCGGAGCGAACCACAACGCCCACACTTCAGGCTTCTTCTACAAGTCCCGAAGGATCGAGAAAAACAAGATCCAGCAGGAGACTATCCTCTTTGTCAAAAGCCAAGTGGCATACCCGAACTCTGCAAGTTCAGAAGGGTCGATAAAAACATGGAAAACGCTTGTCTTCCCCCGGGGGATTTCATCTAGCGATCGTCCGGGTCCGTTGTGTGTGTGCCAGCGAGGCTTGGAGCCCCACCCACGTGCCGTTCCCTGCCTTATCTCTTTGCTCGCAGCCAGACTCGTCGTCTTGGACCATCTTCCTCGCCCCTGCCTCCTTTCGATTGCGACCGAGGCGCCGCTCCTCCCTGTCGACTGCTCCTCCTTCGCCATCACCGCCGCCTAGGATCCAACCTCACCGTCGCCCGCGTCCGCTCCTGTGGGCTACCTCAACTACGCCCGACCGTACCTTCCCCACGAGTTGGATATCCTCCAGCCACCGCTCCAGCACGTCGGCGGCGGCGTTCGTCTCCAAGATCTCCGGTGGTCCGGCCAGGTGGGCGCTGCTGCAACCACTAGGCACCAATGCTACATGCCGTCGGCGGTGCTGCTGCCATGGCTGACCGTCGTTGCTACAAGTCCTGAGTGGCGCAGCTGCAACCTCGGGCCACGGGTGCTACATGCCATTGCCGGCGCTGCTGCCAAGTTTGACCGCCGTTGCTACAAGGGCTCAGTGGCGCTGCTGCAACCTCCGGCCACATGTGCTACATAGGCGCTGCTGCCGCCTGCCAGGGCTGACCGCTGTTGCTACAAGGGCTAAGTGGTGCTGCTGCAACCTCCAGCCATGGGTGCTACATGCCGGCGGCGGCGCTGCTGCTAGGCCTTACGGCCGTTGCTACGAAGTGCCGAGGGGTGCTGCTGCAACCGCCGGCCACCGGTGCTACATGCCGTCACCGGCGCTGATGCTAGCGGTGCTCCAAAGCCAAGTCGACAGATATGGGTGCCGGCCGGAGCGCGTGGAAGCTGGACATGGGGGTGGGCTGGAGTGTGGTGGCGGCCGGAGATGGGGGCGGGACGGAGCGACGACTTCGCCGGAGCTAGGGGAGAGGCCAGCTGCTGGAGATAAGTGCGGGGCTGAGCACGCAGATGTTCAGAGATGGTGGTGGAGCGGAGGAGCCCGACGTCTGGAGATGGAGGCGAGGTAGCAGGCAGTGCGACTTTGATGAGTTGGATCGTGCGGTCTTCCTATCGCCATCCTACGGCTGTGCACCCGGGGATCGGGGGATTTGATCCCCCCGGGGGACGCTCAGCTCTGTCCTAAAAACATTATCCTGGTGTCCACGACCAGGAGTCCACAACCAGCATAGGGCGTGACCGCGTGAGTGTTAAAAGGCATGTGTAGTATAATCCAGAGAGACTGTGGTGCCAACTGAGATCATTGAAAGTAGGCATTGCTCAGCTCCTGATGTCTCCAATCCCCACATGCTTTTGTTCTTGGGTTCTTATCTCATCATCTACTTTGCCTATGTGTTTGCCTTTTATTCGTGTGCAAACTAACATCTAAAAAAAAGGATGTGTCAGTATAGAAGTGTGGATAATTGATTTCGTCGTTGTTTTCCAGTCGTGCGAACACTAGTAGAAAAAAGATCTTCCATCCCAACCCATTAGTCCCCAAATAGTTTGACCCGGGACTAATGGGGTCTTTAGTCCCGGTTCTGCTGATAAACCGAGACTAATGCTCGGGCAACCGGGACTAAAGGGCTACGGTAGCCTCCCCCCCCGCCGCCCCCCTGGATCGCCTTTTTGACACTGTAAAATAGAAAAAAAATGATAGAAAATTCAAAAAATAAAATGTTTTCAGATTCTTGTATGTTATGCAACCTGGAAAATAAACAAATTTGAATTTTCACTTTTTTTGCAAAAAAGTTTTGAAAAATGGTAAAACCGCATTAACTTTTGCATACAACGTCGAAAAAAACGTATAATATATCAAAATCATCGTGGGAAAAAGTTACATCCGAATTCACCCGGGTTTACCCGGTTAGCCAATTTTTAGATTCTCCAAATTCCAAATGAAAATATGAAAGTAGGAAGATTTTAGTTTTTGCTATAAATTCTAGATTTTATATTTTATATTTTTAAAAAAATTAAAATTAATAATTGTATCATGCATAAAGATTACTATTACTTTTACCCTTTACATTTTCAAATTTTTAGATTTGGCAAAAAAAAATAATACAAATAAAAAGTTAATGTTTATTTATTTACTCAAGATTATTATTACATCATTACTTTTGTTTATTAATATAATTATTTGAAATTCAAACAATAAATAAATGTGACATCGACCAACATATGTTAATAGGATTGATATGATACTACTATCACACACATACGCGCGAAGCACTTGGATGCGGGAGGGGATGGAACTCGGAAGCTAAGCGTGCTAGTGCTAGAGTAGTGGGAGGATGGGTGACCAAGCGGGAAGTTTGACCACGAGTAAGTAATTTGACTAGACATAAGTGTAGTTAGAGATAGAGACTAAAATATACAAATAACTGAAATAATAGAAATTCTAGAAATTCTAGAAAATAGGAAAAAATGGAGTGGAAAAAAATTTGAAAAAAAATTCAAAAAATTTACCTGGAGAGACATTTTCGCCCCAACGCACGGAACGAACGCGGATGGACCTTTAGTCCCGGTTGTTTAGTCGCGCATATTTAGTCCGGGTTGCGCAACCGGGATTAATGCCCTTTACGAACCGGGACTAAAGCCCTTTTTTCTACCAGTGGAATATAGACTTATATATAGGCAAAGCATTATTTACACGAAGGCAAAGCATTATTTACACGAAGGCAAAGCATTATTTACACGAAGTGAAGGTTGGTCTAGTATTTATTTGCTTTATTTTTCCTATGGATACTATCAATGTAGACTTTTATGTATGAATGATGATTTACATTTGGCGGCCCATCCAGCCTCTGTTTTCTCACTTCAACTTTGTTCCGCTTGATAGATCATAAATGCGACACAAGGGAAGCTGATTTTGTGGGAGAATTGATTATCACCCCCCCTCTTCCTGCGCCTGGGCAAAATAAGCCCCCTTCTGTGGCTGGCTCCCTCCAACCCCTTTTTCCTTATTATTCCTTCATTATTCTACTAATCTAATATACATGTCTAATTATTTCACAAATGACAACTTTGCCCTCCTCTATTTCTTCAACTCATACGAGCTGTGTTTGTCTCGTTTCCTTCTGCTCGACCATCCCGACCTAGCCGCCGGAGCCGCAGCAGCCGCCTCCATCGCACCTAGACGCTCCACCGCATCTCCCCGACATTTGCACGCCTCCATTAGAGCATCTCCAGGCGCGTCCCCCAAACCGTCCCCAAACAGCGCCGGATCAAGCGTTTGGGGGACGTGTTATGTTCGTGCCGCGTCCCCCAAACAAAATTTCAGAAATTTAAAACTTGAGCGAATTCATCCAAACTTGGTATATATATCATAGATTCAAGCAAAATTAGATTAAATTTAAACTAAACCCTAATCTAAAAGTACTTGCGGCGGCCGGAGGCGTCGTAGTACTCGTGGAAGTTGTACATGTCATCGGTGACGACCTCCTGCTCGACGCGCTCGTCGGGCTCGTCGACGGGCTCGTCCTTCACCAGGCCGCTTGGTCCTGCCTCGCTGTCGTCGGTGTCGCGGATGGACATGGTGATCGCCGTGTCGAGCTCGCCCCTCCAGGCGTCCTTATCGTTCAGCGACGCCAAGCACGCCGCTCGCCGCCCTGGGCAGTCCTCGGGGTCGCCGCTGCTGGCGATGAGTCGATGCTGCCGCTCATACTCTGCTAGCAGCGCCGACTTCGCCACTTCCTCGTCGTCCTGCTCCTCCTTCACCTCCGGCTTCGAGATGAGGAGGGTGCCGCCGCCGCACCTTTGCTGCTGCCGCCGCGCCTCGGGTTGACGGGCGTCGCCGGCTCCTCCTTCACCACGCGCTTGGGGACGGTATAGGGCGCGGAGCGGTGCGACGAACACGGCGTCGATCAGGTCGGCCCTGACGAGGAAGAGCTGGAGGAGGAGGAGTACGTCCTCCTCGGCTGCCAGCGCGCTACGGGAGACGGTGGCGGTGAGGACGGCGCCTCCAACCTTGGAGCTCCGTTGTGGTTGCCGTCGATGACGTTCTCCAGGGTGCGCCCTGGAATGCTCCAGAATAGGAGGCGCCCGTCCCTGTTCCAGCTGTTCGGCCCGCTGACGAGGCCGGTGGTGTTGTGCATCTCCATGTCGTATTGAGTCTAGAAGTAGGCGACCCACCAGGCGTCGTTGCCGGTGGCCGCCCAGGTCGGATCGGCCCGCTCGTCGGCGTCGAGTGCATACCGCCGGGCCCTGATGGCGTCCCTCCAGCGCTCTGTGCCCGGCGACAGCGGCGACGGGACGCCTATGCCGTTCACGGCCATCTTCCAGCCACCGCCGCTTGGCAGGCTCATGTCCGGCGGGACGGGATATCCCACCCGGTACAGCGCCCACGCCTCCTTCACGGTGAGGCTGCCGCGGCCGAAGCCGTTCGCCGCGGCGATCTTGCAGGAGGACGAAGACATTGGTTGGAGCGGCGACGAGAAGATCTGGGAGCGACGAGGAGAAAAATTGGTATCGGCGAGAGATTGGAATGGACCGCAGGTCCTCTTAATGTATAGCGGCGGCAGGCGAAGCGGCAGCGGGTCGTTGGACGCAATAACGCCGGTGCGGACGGCCACATGACCATGCACGATGAGACGCGTCCATGCGTCACCTGGGAAAACTAGGACGCCATTAACGTCGTTTGACCAAAGGTAGGCGACGGGGTTTTAGGCTTCCGAGCCACTGACGTCGGTCCCACCACGCCTTGCCTCGCTTTTCGTTGTGTCCGGCGTACCCGGAGCGTCCCCTGTGGGGCGAGGACGGGCTCGGGGCACCGGACACCGTATCGGCCAGCGCCGGACAAAAAACGGCTTTAGGGAACGCGGCTGGGAACGTTTTTTATCTGGCGCGCCCCAAATTTCTTTGGGGTACGGTTTGGGAGAACGCGACTGGAGATGCTCTTACTACCCCAAGGTAAGGCAACCTTCTCCCCTTCAATCTTTTGGTGGATTTTCCTTGTTTCCTCTAGTATGGTTGTATGATTCGTTGGAATCCTTGATGTGGATAGAAATTGACATGGAGATTTGAGGGGATCTAGATTAACAAACGGGTATGATGGATATGCAAAGGCAACATCATATTCTCCAATTTGGTTTGATGTATGTGCCAAATTTCTGAAGCTTTTCTGTCTATATTGAACATGATCGGTGCAGTTCTGTCTATTCAGATACCTATTTGTTAACAGAAGCCAAAGGGGTATCAGCAACAACACAGCTGAACTGGGGGTGTTAGGGCATCTCCAACCGGCTGACCCAAACAGACACGCTGGGCCGTTCGTTTTGGGCCGTTTGGGTGGCCGAGCGGACACGCGGACAGCGGCCCGCGTCCGCGTGTCCGTTTGGGTCGCGCGCTGCGCCCAATGCGCGGACGCAACGCATAATCGGAGAAATTGCAAAACAAAAGAAAAAAGACAAATTTAAAAGAAATTTGATTAAACATATGCCCTATTTTAGGCAAATTTGTATATAGCCCTATTTTTGGCAAATAAACTAGCAAAAGAAGCCCCTATTTGGGCTTTTAAATTTAAACTAAAAACCCTCTATTAGGGTTTGGTCGGCGGCGTGGTCGCCGCCGGTGCGCCGCCTAGCCCCTGTGGGCGTCGTCGGCGACGTCGTCGACGTCCCCGGGCGGCGAGGCGCTGTTGTGGCTCGACCGCGCCGGGGACTCCGGCCACGGAGACCACCGGGCCTCCTCCCACGGCAAGTGGGGGTCCGGAGCCACCCGCGGCTGCGGCGGCGCACGGAGCCGCGCCTCCTCCCTGAGGCGCTGCTGCCTCTCCTGCCAGGCGCGGCGCCTGGCCTCCTGGCGCCGCCGCTGGTCGGCGCGGCGCCTGTCCTCCTGGCGGCGCTGCTCGTCGGCGCGGCGCCTGGCCTCCTCCCGCCGCGCCGCCTCCTCCTCCTCCTTCCGTCGCGCCTGGAGGGCCTGGGCGTAGAGCTCCCAGCCCTCCGCCTCCTCCACCTCCAGCCGCGCCGCCTCCTCCATTTCGGAGGTGCGAATGGCCGCATGGAGGTGCGGCCATTTCACCTCCTCCTCCGCCGCCGAGATCATCAGGGCGGCGCGGAGGTCCGGGTCCTCCTCCGAGGACTCCGGCTTCGGCTGGAGGAGGAGAGGCGGCGGTTGCGGCAATGCCGCACCGCCGCGGGCGGCCTCTCCGATGTGGAGGCCGCGTTGGTTTCCTCCCGACGGCCGCAACGCCGGCGGACGACGGCGGCTGCTGCTCGCCTCGTCGTCGTTCGCTCCGGGAGCGAACCGTCGCTTCGGGGCCATGGCGGCGGTTTCGCTGTGGGAGTGGAGTGGGGACTGGAGTGGAGGGCCAGATCCCGTCCAGTCCCCATTTAATAGCCTCCTGGGTCACCGACAGGTGGGCCCTTGGGAGACGAGGCGACCAGCGCCCGGACGCGAGCGGACGGCGCGTGCCATCCGCGGCCACGCAAACCTAGCCCAGATTTGGGCCGGGTTTGCGTCGTTCCGGACGCCGCGGCCGTCCGCTTTTGCGGTGCGTCCCCGCGCTGAGCCGTGTTTTTGTCCGGCTCGACCCAAACGGACGCGCGGGCGCGGTTTGGGTCGCGCGGTTGGAGATGCCCTTAGAAGGGAGCCAAACAAAGAAGGGTAGTTTTTGTGTGTCGTAGTGAAGAATTGTGGCACAACCGCCATCTGGCATTAGTGAATAACAAAATCAAACGTTAGTTTCATCATTCATTCATCTCATCTCATTAGCAAGAAAATGCATTCATCTTCTCTCCTCGATGAAAGAAAAAACCATTCAATATATAGCTCTGTACAAATTACAAGTTCTCCTCGTTGCTAAGCAACAAAAAGCAGAGGAAGTAGTTCAAAAAGATTAGCCCAGCGCGCGAGGCGCTTGCAGATCGCAACTCAGCAGGAAACTATGGTCTCGAAGCAGTTGATGCCGGGCGATTTGCACAAAAATTATCCAAGACCCTCCGGGCGAAACTATTTCACCTATCTAACCCTTTTGTGTGGCGCTCCTTCCATCGGCGCCACACATGCCAGTGTGGCGCCCCTCCTGCCGGCGCCACTCTCCCAGCCAACGTGGCGACCTCGACGCTGAGCTGGTGCGCCGATCCGACGTGGCAGCATGTGTGGCGCCCTTCCCATCGGCGACACACATGCCAACTTATATCACCAGTTGGGTCGAAAACATCCAGGGGCTCCGGACGTCTGGGACTTAGCCGTTTTGGCGAGGCTCTACGTGTGGCGCCGATGCCACGGGCGCCACACTAGCATATGGCGCCGATGCCGCGGGCGGCACACATCCACTTAAGTGTGGCGCCCGCGCCCGGCCCCAGCCCGACCCTCTCTTTCTCTTCTTTCTTTCTCTCCTCTCTTTCTCTCCTCCAACTGCCGCCGCCGGCCGCCTCTCCTCCGCCCCCACCAAATCCTCCACGGATTGGACAGATCTGGCCGACCAAATCCATCCTCATACAATCCTCAAGGTATTCCCCTTCGTTCCCCTTCGATTCATCCAAGATTTGCTCCGATTTAATTCGATTTAGACATGGAACCTAGATTGGAAATGTTTGTTGTTGGAATCTATATTGGTGTATATGTATTGAAATTGATAGCCTCATTGTATGCATGTGTTTGAACCATAGATTTGTTGGAACCATAAATGTTAAATTTTGCTAGATTTGTACATGAACCCTAGACATGGAAACTAGATTTGAAATGGCTATGTATGTGTTGAATGTGTATGTGTAGGAACCCTAGATATGTATGTATCCTAGATTTGTGGAGGAACCCTAGGCATCAAATTTCATGAATTT
The DNA here is from genome assembly GCF_019359855.2 of Lolium perenne. Classification (NCBI taxonomy): domain Eukaryota; kingdom Viridiplantae; phylum Streptophyta; class Magnoliopsida; order Poales; family Poaceae; genus Lolium; species Lolium perenne. Next base: position 10,852,225 of record NC_067250.2, on the reverse strand, counting down.
GTATGTGAAGGAATAACTCATATGGTGTTCTATCCCTAGATATGAATGTATATGTATGTATTTGATGTATTTGTAATGGCTTATGTGGATATATTCTCATGTATGTGTTGCTCATAATATGGTGTATTTGTGTAAACATGTAGGATGGTGTGGCTCCTAGATCAAGAGTATGACAGGGATCACCGGGCTGTTCATATGACGGAGAGGACAACAGATCTTCACCCTTTGAAGATTCGTTACCATGGCACAGTGGATATACCGTATGACGAGAGGTACACGGAGCACATCGAGCCTACCGGTCTTCTCCCGTTCATATCCGTTGTAAGCCGTGGGGCCGAACATGAACGCCACGACACTCACCGCTCTTGTCGACCGGCGGAGGCCGGAGACGCACACCTTCCACTTGAGGGCCGGCGAGATGGCCCCTACTCTCCAGGATGTTTCCATGATCCTTGGACTACCTATTCAGGGCGAGCCACTGTGTATGAACACAGCTTCTGATGGGTGGCGCCAGCAGATGGAGGCGCTTATTGGCAGGGCTCCTCCGCTGCCAGTAGAACCAAAGGCGAGGGCTCCCGCCGGCGCGTCTTTCTCTTGGATTAGGCTTAACTTTGGACAATGCCCTGAAGGGGCCAACGAGGACACTATCAGGACGTACACCCGCATGTACTTATGGTACATGATTTCGAGGACTCTCTTTCCTGACAGTGGGGGGAAGCTGGCCCATTGGTGTTCGCTGAAGGCGCTTACGGTGTTGGAGCACCGGTGGAGTTGGGGAACAGCGGCACTTGCCTACCTCTACCGGCAGGTGATGATTTGTTCTATGTACTATTTTCCTATAGTAGTGTGCTAGACAAAGTACTAACCAAATGTCTTATGTACACAGTTGGACGAAGCTTGTCGCAGGACTGGGAGCAGGACTGGGAGCGGCGGTATTGGTGGATGCATGCTCCTACTTTCCGTATGGAGCTGGGACCGCCTATCAGTTGGGCGGCCTAGGACACTCACCGAGAGGCCATGGCCTCATCACCATGAGAACCTTGATCGGGAGCCGACTTGGGCATACCTTTGGGACAATGTCTCGGAGATGACGAGCGATCCAAAGATCATGTACAGGCAATACACTGCGGAGTTGGACACTCTTACCGCTGAGCAGGTAACCGATCACTCTTTTGCAATCCTAGTTTTCATTGATTCTACTGGCATGTTCTAAATCCTGAAATATTTGTATGCTGCAGGTGGAATGGGAGCCATATGGTACCTACTACCGTATTGGCGCGGCGATGACTGACCTCAACCACAAGTGCACGGAGGAGGCGCGGTTCTGGCGTATGCGCTGCCCACTCATATGCATGTGGCTTGTTGAACACCACCAGCCGCACAGAGTGATGAGACAGTTTGGGCTGTATCAGTAGTGCCCACCTCAGTGGCAAGACACAGACAAGGAGCTTCATAGGTAAAATTTTGGAATCATGCGATGGAAGATTCTTGATAGAAGAGGTACAATCTAACTTCTTGATTCTTGCAGGCTTGATAGGCAGCGGCAGAGGAAGATCACAAATTGGCCAGTTCATCATAGCGGCCACGTCGCAGCGTTCCAACACTGTTTGGAAGCGACACGGACTGCTGGCCCTGTGGAGATTGTGCCTCACGACTTGGCCGCTTTCAACAACTACCTCCAGTGGTTCCATGAAAACACGTGTATCGAGTTAGTGAAGCACGCGTATGCTGAGGACATCTTGGACGACCCCATCGAGTTCGATGAGGTTGCGCAAAGCCAGCACGACACCTTTGCTCGCAGAGGGGGATCAACTTCTATTGCTTCCGAGCTGAACTTCGTGGTAATGGATTCTCTCACTGACTAGTACATCATCTAGATTGCCATGTGCTCGCTTAAATTGTGTATGCTATGTTTGTCACAGCGGACGGAGATCCAAAAAACAGCTGACGAGTGCGAGATTATGTGGGACCAGAGCGGGAGAGATGAAAAGCCTGTCAGACCGTTGCGGCATTTCATTAAGGTATGATCACCAACTTTGAATGTACGCTATTATGTTCTGGTGGCTTTGTAACCATGAGTTTCATGACGCAGAACACTGCACGAAAGATGCGGCGGTTAGCCAACTTGCTAGGTTGTCGCGAAGGTGAAATTCCTACATCATCTTCTGAAGAGCGGGAGGTATGGACTATTTTGTTGCTGTCAAACATGTTCTTACTAATTTCAACTTTTGTAATCTCATGTGTTCATGTTTGTGAAGATTCCTGACGACGGCGAAATTTTGAGTCAAAGCATTAGTCGCGCCAAGAAGCAAGCCCCACGGTCAGCTTACCAGTTGAAGCCAAGGGGCAAGGCTCCAAACCGGTACACTCCGGAAGATTATGTCAACCGAGGAAAGAAGGTTGTCATTGAGGAGGATGAGGCGCCGCCACGGAGATCATCTTTGAGGAGGATGAGGAACGACGAGCCGTTATCTTCAGAGGAGGAGGAGCAGGAGGAGCAGTAGCAACAAGAGCCACGGCAGCGGACGAAGAGGATGGCCGTCCGGAAGCAGCCCGTGAGGAGGGGACGTCGAGGATAGATGGATTTGTGTTGTGAACTCTATCTTCAAAGTATCTAGTTGTGAACCCTATGTCATTTCGAACCATGTCTGTAATGCTACTTGTTGTTTGAATCTACGTGCTACGATGTGAGCTATCAAGTGTTATATGTGTATGTTCTGAAATTGGTACTTGTTGTGTCCAATGTTGTACTCAAAACTGTTGGAGTATTGTAGGATTTTTCATGGTTTTAACACAAGTCAATGTGTGGCGCCCTTCCCACTGGCGCCACACTGCACTGTGTGGCGCCCGTGGCATCGGCGCCACACATGCCAACTTATATCAACTTTTGGGTCGAAAACATCCAGGGGCTCCGGACGATTAGTCCTTAGCCGTTTTGGCGAGGCTCTATGTGTGGCGCCCGTGGCATCAGCGCCACACATGCTAGTGTGGCGCCCGTGGCATCGGCGCCACACATAGAGCCTCGCCAAAACGGCTAAGTCCCAGACGCTTTGTCTCACAGTATGTTTTGGGAAATTATAAGTGCATGTGTGGCGCCGATGGGAGGGGTGCCACACATGCTGCCACGTCGGATCGGCGCACCAGCTCAGCGTCGAGGTCGCCACGTCGGCTGGGAGAGTGGCGCCGGCAGGAGGGGCGCCACACTGGCATGTGTGGCGCCGATGGGAGGGGCGCCACACAAAAGGGTTAGATGGGTGAAATAGTTTCGCCGGAGGGTCAGTCTGCGCTTTTCTTTCACTTTTGGGTTATTTTTTTGCAAATCGCCTTTGATTTTTTGGTGGATTCTTCCCTTCAATCTTTTGGTGGATTTTCCTTGTTTCCTCTAGTATGGTTGTATGATTCGTTGGAATCCTTGATGTGGATAGAAATTGACATGGAGACTTGAGGGGATCTAGATTAACAAACGGGTATGATGGATATGCAAAGGCAACATCATATTCTCCAATTTGGTTTGATGTATGTGCCAAATTTCTGAAGCTTTTCTGTCTATATTGAACATGATCGGTGCAGTTGAAGGGCAGTTCTGTCTATTCGTATGCCCGCGGAAGCCAAAGGGGATATCAGCAACAACACAGCTGAACTGGGGGTGTTAGAAGGGAGCCAAACAAAGAAGGAAAATGATGCTATTCCCCCGGGGGATGAACGCCCCGCAGCCTCCTCCTTCCGCTTGTGACGCGTGTCCATGGGACCCACCACGTTCTCTATTCTCTTTCTTTCCTGGCCACTCATTTCTTTCCTTATCTTCTACTGTTCCCCATCCTCTCACCTTTTTCGCCGGGCCGGAGAGGCGGAGACGAGACCAGAGACCAGGACATTGCTGCTGAAGTCGAGGCGAAGCCCCACCGGGGTGCCCTCCGCGCCGTCGTCCTGGACGCCACCATGGGGTGCACTCGCAGGGCCCCGCCCGAAGCTCGCCCGCCTTGCCGCCGGGAGCTCGCCTGCCTCGACCTGGAACGAGGCGGGGCCAGAGACGGGACCAGGACGTTGCTGCTGAAGTCGAGGCGAAGCTCCGCCGGGGTGCCCTCCGCGTCGTCGTCCTGGACGCCGCCATGGGGTGCACTCGCAGGGCCCCGCCCGGAGCTCGCCCGCCTTGCCGCCGGGAGCTCGCCTCCCTCGACCTGGAACGAGGCGAGGCCACAGACGGGACCAGGACGTTGCTGCCGAGGTCGAGGCCAAGCTCAGCCTGGGCGCCGTCATGTTGTACACTCGCGGGGCTCCGCCTAGGCGTCGCACCCGTGGCGTGCACGCGCTCGTCCCCGGGCATGAGGTTGTCGCGGAGGAGAAGGTGGGTGCTGCCAATGGCTTTCGGGATGGGGCCTAGGGGCAGAGCAATGTTTTGGGCAGTGCTGCAAAAGGCAGGGACAAATGCCATGATGGGTGGATGGCGATGCTACCATGGCAGTAGAGATGGGATGATTGTGCTACATATTTTCTTTTTCTTTTTCGCTACACATTTATTTTTGTGTTGCTACCTCCGTTCTGCAATGTTGCTACAAAAGTATAAGTTCTTTGCTACGAGGTCTCCGTTGATTTCTCCGATGAGGTCTCGGTTCTGTGCATTTGCAACACAGCAATATTGTTTGCTTCAAATTTTCTGTTGTTTTGCTACAATTGCACAATATATTTGCTACGCGGTCTCCGTCGAGATCTCCGGTGAGGGTCTCCGGCAAGGTATCCGTGAGGTTCTCCGACGATGGCTTCGCCGATGTCGGTTTTGCTACAATTTATTTTGCGGTTTTGCTACATCTGCGTAATATGTTTGCTACGTGGTCTCCGGCGAGGTCTCCGGCGAGCCCAGCCTTTTTTTCTGAACGAACCGTTTTTTGCTTCAGTCATTTGCTGCCGGGGGTGATTTTTTGCTGCCGGGAGATGTTTTTTTGCTACATGCAAATTTAACCGTCAAAATGGTTGATCCGACGGCTGGGGACCCGGGGGCTGGGGAATCAGATCCCCCGGGGGACGCCCAGCAGTTTCCAACAAAGAAGGGCAGTTTTTGTGTGTCGTAGTGAAGAATTGTGGCACAACCGCCATCTGGCATTAGTGAATAACAAAATCAAACGTTAGTTTCATCATTCATTCATCTCATCTCATTCGAAAGAAAATGCATTCATCTTCTCTCCTCGATGAAAGAAAAAACCATTCAATATATAGCTCTGTACAAATTACAAGTTCTCCTCGTTACTAAGCAACAAAAAGCAGAGGAAGTAGTTCAACAAAATTAGCCCAGCGCGCGAGGCGTTTACAAATCGCAGCTCAGCAGGAAACTATGGTCTCGAAGCAGTTGACGCCGTCAAACTCCGGCGCGAACCGCGGCACCCGCACCTCAGGCTTCTTCTCCGGCCGCGAGCCCTGCTCGACTTTCTGCTCCTGCTGCTTCGCGCCGCCGCTCCGCCAGGACAGGCGCGTGGCGTACCCGGCCCCGGAGATTTCCGCCGGCGACGAGCTCATGATCGAGAAGGCCAGGATCTTGTCCATGGCGACAATCAGAAGGCCAGTAAGAACCTTGGCGTCCGCGGCTAGGGACGATTCTTCTTGTCTCCTTGGTATGTGACTGGGAGTCAACTGGGTGTGGGTATGGCGTTCTGAATTCTGATGGATGGCTTTTCCATGGTGCTGCTCGTGCTGGGTATATATACCCGGCAGGAGTGCGGAGGAAAGTGGGGAATCGGAAAAGGAAGCTGAGCTTGAGGGACGCGGCACCGGGGGACGGCGACTCCGACTTGCACACGGCGAGGTTGCGTGGTGAGACCGGACACGACACGGTCCCGGAAGTGCCGCGCCGCCGGGTCAGTCAAGATCGTTCCAAGAAGATTAAAAGAAAATGGATCGGATATGCTGCTGCTGCTGCGTCGGCTGGCGATGAGAATTGTTTACGGGGAGGAGGAACTGGGATGTGGCCAGCAGAGGTGACACTTGGAGGTGTTTGTTCGGCATGATATGGTTCGGCCGGCGATGTGACTTGCCGTCTGCGGCAAGGTGGCGCCAGTGGCCCAGAGACAGCACGCAACAGTCATCGTACTGCTGCTCTAAACATATGAAGTCGGCACCGGCACTGGCATGTGCGTGACTGCCGCCGGTGCGCACCGGATGAGGTGACCTTTCTCATCCAGAGGCGGGCGGCGAGCGACGTTCGAATTGCCCGTACAGCCGTGGGAGGAGTCGTTGTGGCACACGGTCAACTAACGACCCTCCTCCGCTTCCCGTCGCCGCTGTTGACCAGGGCGGCGCCTCCTCCGCTTTGCACACACGCTAGGGGCACCGGCCGACTCCGCCGGTGGACGACGACACATACGCACTCACACATATTCGTGCTTATCTATCTGCCCCAACCAGTGCTTGCTTGCTGTGATGTGCATCTCTTTTGGACGGAGAAGAATGGTCACGTCTCTGCCTTTGTCTAGAACCCAAGTTCGTTAAGAATGTTCAGATGAGGGCGCATACGCAGTATCTCAAACAACTTTAGTGTCCTTTCTGCATGTGCCTAATTACTTTAACTAACGATTTTGTACCACGAAGTATATATTATACATTTTATATTGAGATGTGAAATTATGCACGTCCATATCGGCCTACGCGACTTCACGGCGCAAAGTTTCATAGTTTGTTAACACCATGAGACATGTCGGTATCTCATTTTTATAATATAAACAGCGGTGGAGAAGGTCTTGGTGGCTGAGATTGGGGAACCGGTAATGACGGATAGGGTCTTGGAGGCGACGGAGGCTTTTGCTTCACAAGCTAGTGTTCGGATTTTCCTTGCAAGGCTTTCTCGCTCACTCTAGGCATGGTACCTGTGAGTCTGGTGTGTGATAACTTTCAAGATTTATAGCGCCAAGTGGGGGTGGCAGCATTACAAGTTTTCATTTTTGGTAGTGCTCCTCAAGTGTCGAGTCATGAATTTTAGGGTAAAAAGTTCAGGTCTGATCTTCATTGACTGTGTCTTACAATGGTCTTGCTGAAGGCACGCCCGTACGGCAAGCAAGTGCAGAATGTGCGGTTGCACAGGGCCTCACATGATTAGGGGCCTCCAAAATTTCTGCTAAGTATCTAGTACTCCTTTTTACAACAAGAATGTGTAAATTGACAAGAGTATGTAGTAGCATTAATCAACAAGAATGTGTAAATTGACTCCTTTTTACAACGTTAAATAGCAGTGCTCTCATCCTATCATAGCAGTACTACTTGCTCTCCTGGGAAACCCAACCAGCCAATTAATTGCCCAAGCTTACCCCAACTCATCCCTCTTTGCAAGTGGTGAGGCTTCTGATTAGTTCTTGCACTCAAGATCGAACTACAAATAGATACTACAAGTAGTTACCGGTATCTGGCCCGACATACACGGACCAAAGTGTCTGTTTTGGTCATGATGGATAAAATTTGGAAAACCTCTAGTTTAGAGGGAGGGCCGAAATTGGCCGCTGCGTCCGCACCGACGCATTTGCGATCTAAATTTGGACACGAAATACATCGACGCGGATAACAAACTATTGATCTTGGGATCTCATATTTTATCTTCAAACAGAGGTACTCCTTATGTATTGAAGAAAATGTTATGGGCTCACCCTAGATGAAATTTCAATGAAATATCAAAATTTTAGCCATTTATTCAAATAATTGTGTTTGGGTCAAATTATTTCAGATAACAATAGTACACACAGGTTCAAATATTTTCACTTAATTAAGATATATTTGGTTAGATTCAATAAAATTCATATAAAATTGTGAAAGTCTGCCCTTGTAAACCAAATTCACCGAAATTCAGTGATTTAGGCTATGACTTAAATATTTCTACTATGCAAGGCTGAATTGTAGATTTTGCACGGGGCCTCCAAATTCCTAGGTACGGCCCTGGCTGAAGGAGTTGTTTTCAAAGCATAGAATTTTCCAAGATGAAACCCTAAGATCTTGTATCGAGCGACGGCGACGCTTGTGCACTATTGTCATCTTAGAGGCGTCGCATTTGGAGACCTTTTTGTATTCCAGATGATGTCTTTGGTGGTGGTTTGTGTGTTGCTACTAAGAAGTGGCGGGGTCTTTCTTTTTTTATTTTCGTTTCCGTGTTGTGCGCATTCCCGAAGTCTTTTTTCACTGGTGAAGAGGACGGGTGTAATGGATATCTTCGTGATATTATTTCTTTTTTCTAAAAAAAATAAACTCTATTCATCCCACCTGTTACTTGAAAGTCTTAGTTGCAATCCATTTTATATACTACGTGAACTATCACTTCCAAGTTGCAACTCACCAACTAGCACACGTCATGATGCAAAGAGGATAGGGAGGGTGGTGTTGGCTATGGTTTCAGAAGGGGTAGGTTTTTAGAGGTGAATTGGATCGATAAAGATACTGAGATATCGAGGGCCAATGTTTCCTTTCTATCCAAAGCTTGGTAATTAATATCGACACCAACACCAGTGATTTGTTTCTGCAACTCTGACAACTATTGCTAATGTTTTCAATCAAGGGAATATATATTAATATGAAAGTTATAAATTGCACCCACCGTTTCAACTAACATAATGTCAAGAACTGCTCCACGGCCGCAGCCAGATTTCGCCAGTGATGCAAATCAGTAAGCCGCCACAATCAGCGAGGCCGCCGATCCAAGCGACTGCTGCCTGGGTTATGAGCCCAATGTGACATTGTTCGTGCTCTTTGCTTGTAGCTACTTTCTAAGCAATTTAGGAACCAATGCGGCTGACAAAGTACAGTTTGCTGAACTAAACATGTGGGCAAGTTATTTACTGCCTTTTCTTTTTTACATGTAACTCTATGTAGTCCTGCAGATATACTTGGTGTCATGATTTACAATAGTATATATGTTCCCCTTTTCGTAGTTTACAAACCCATCTTAAGCTGGTACAGAAAATGGATAGCCCTCATTTTCCAAATATTATGTTGCTTATTTAATTGAATTTTTATGTGAATTATGCCTACTGTACATGAATTATTCAAGAGAGACCCAGCAGCGCGCGGGGATTCTGCTAGTAGAGTTATATATATAGGGAAATCACTATTTGCACAAAGTGAAGCAGGTTAGTCAATTATTTATTTGATTCAATTTTCCTGCAGATAATATTAACTTGCACTTTCGTCTGTAAATAATTCTTTCCATTTGACCTCGTCTTTGTTTTCGGCTCCATAAGATTTTCATAAGGTCAAACAATATTAACTTTAACTAAGTTTTTGGGAACATTATCTACATCTACCATACCAAATGTATACCATATGAAGATATACATCCTAAGGATTCTAATGATACTGATTTGGTATTCTAGATGTTAATAGTTTTTCGTACATACTTTATCAAACTTTATGTCATTTGACATTTAAAAAAATTATACTCACTACATTTTGCCAAGGAAGGAGTATGTTTTTTCTTCAATGGTCCAAATGTATTTTGTAAATTTTTAGTCTCATTCTAGGGTCGTCTTGATTGTGTTTCTTCAAAAGGTCAGGGGTATTGTCGATAAAAGTAAGGTCCATTAAACTTACACTGAAACGGGAATGAACAACCTGAATTTACGATCCAAACAAAAGTTACTCAAATTCCTGCAGAAAACCAATTTTAAACTTGGGAGCATATGCTCTTAGTACGCGAGAAAACATTGCAAAATGTGAAAAAAGAAAATCTGAACAGCAATTTGGCACGTATATGTCGATATTATATGTATGCACGTCAATTTTCGTGGAAAAATAACATTTTTATGTCCTATATGGAAAAGAAAAAAAAAAGATTGTGAAAAGCTTTTTTTTAAGCAACATAATTTATCTTTTTTGCACACGACATAAAAAATGTCAATTTTCCGTGAAACGACTTTACGAGCACATATAACATTGAGATATATGCGTCGATTTTTTGTTCATATTTTTTTAACATTTTGAACTATGTTTAGATATTATTTCAAAAACCGGGAGCTTATGCTCGCGGGTGAAAAAACGCCTCGTCCAAATTCCTGGGGCTATGATAGGAATATTCAGGTTATTGTAATACAAATATTTACACGTTTCTAACCTTGCAACTATTATTGTTGGGATCATAATTGACAAAAGCGAAGCTGATTTTTGTGTGACGTAGCAATAATGCTGCTCGGCGCGCAGCATAAACACAATCTCCATCTGGCATTAGTGGATAATAATACCAAACGTTAGTTTGATCATTCATTGGATCTCAGTCGCAAAAAAATGCATTCATCTTCTCTCCTTGAGGGAAAAAAAAATAAACATATAACTCATCCCATCTCTAGTTAATTCAAATTTAGTAAAAAATTGTATAAAATCCGAATCAGTTAAGATGGATCAGGGAGCTCTGTACAGATATTACAAGTTCTGCTCGTTGCTAAGCAACAGAAAGTAGAGCAAGAAGTCCAAAATTCTCAAGAAGGCCGCCAGCGAGGAGCCGGCAAGTCACAAAACTCAAAAGGGAACTATGGACTCGAAGCAGTCGATGCCGTCAAACTCTGGCGCGAACCGCGGCGCCCGCGCCACAGGCTTCTTCTCCGGCGGCGAGCTCTGCTCGACTTTTTCCTCCTGCTGCTGCTGGTGCTGCTTCGCGCCGCCGCTCCGCCAGGACAGCCGCGTGGCGTACCCTGCCCCGGAGATCTCTGCCGGCGACGAGCTCATGATCGAGAAAGCAAGGATCTTGTCCATGGCCACAACCTTAATTTGTGTCGGCGGCTAGCGATGATTTTGCTCGTTTCCTTGCCTGTCAGTCAACTGGCTGTGGGTGTGCTGCTCGGATGGATGGCTTTTCCATGGTGCTGCTCGTGCTGGGTATATATATATACCCGGAGTTGGGAGAAAGGGACGCGGCAACGGTGGACGGCGACTCCGACTTGTACACGGCGAGGTGGCGTGGTGCGACCAAGCACGACACGGTCCGGCAAGTGCCGCGCCGCCGGGTCAGTCAAGATCGCTCCAACAAAAGGATAAAGGATAGTGGATAGGTTGCTGCTGCGTCGGCGTAGTATTGTTTACGGGGAGGAAATGGGATGCGGCCAGCAGAGGAGACACTTGGAGGTGCCGTGTCGGGCATGGGCGGGTGCAGGGGGAAGTTTGGTCGGCGCCGCGCTCGGCATGGAGCACCAGCAGGTCGGCCAATTTGGTTCGGCCGGCGATGTGCCGTCTGCGGCAAGGTGCATCTGGGTTCGGCGGGCAGGTGGCCGAGGTGGGTTCCGTGGGACGCAACAGTCACGATACTGCTCTAAACTGGAGTCGGCACCGGCATGTGGCTGACTGCCGCCGGTGCGCACCTAACCCACCGGATGAGGTGATCTCATCCAGAGGCAGAGCTGATGTCGGTCGCGGCGAGCGGCCTTCGAGTTGCCCGTACAGCCGTGGGAGGAGTCGTTGTGGACACGGTCAAACTAGCCAACGACCCAAACGTCCAGTTTCTAATGACATCTCCAACGGGGCGACGCAAACGGACGCTGAAGGATCGTTTGCGTCCGTTGGACCGAAAAATGCGTCTGGTACCACCTTCAGTGGGGCGACACAAAGCTGGCTCAAATATGCGTCTCGGATGCGTCTCTGCGGACGATGCGTGGACGCGCAAAGTGTCCGCTCGTGTCTGACGCATGTTTCGTCTGGCCTGCCTGGCAGTGACCCATCGTCGCGTCTTCTCAGCGGCGCCAGTACTGGCGCCGAGGTGTCGCTTCGGTAGTCTACGACCGCATAAATGGTGATGCCTCGCGTGGCGCGCGGCCGTCGCCTACCTCTGCGCACGAAGTAATGGCGATGCCACGCGTGCCGCGGCCGTCACCCTGCCTCCAACCTATATAAACAGGGGCGCGGGCATCTCATCTCCTCCCCACTAAACTCTAGCCGCCGCACAACCTCCACCGTAGCGCCGCTGCCGCTCAGCCTCCACCGGAGCCAGCGTGAGCAACGCCGGCCACGGGCAGGCTGCCGCGCCTCCACCTCCACCTCCACCTCTCACTCCACCTCCCCCGGCCTCGAGCTCCGACGAGGAGTTCGACGACGATGGCAGCACCAACGACCTCCTTGACCCGGTCAGGGACGCCAAGGCCCTGGCTCTCACGGAGGAGGAAGCAGAGGAGGAGCGGGCAGCCCATGCGACGTTCGACGCAGAGATGGAACGGCGCAGGGTGGCGCCGCCGCAGCCGCAGAGGACGCCGACTCCGACATCTCATGGTCTTTCGATGACCCTGATGCGCCTACCCTGGAGGAGAAGGCGGCGGAGCAGAGGGCGTTAGTCGAGTCATTCGAGACGCTCAAGGACGACGCCGCCAACGCGAGGTTGCGGCAGTGCCTGCTAGAGGATGCGGCGGCGCACCGAGCCCTAGCGGCCGCACGGGAGGCGATGGAGATGCAGACGAGGGAGTGACGCAAAGACAGGGCCGGCCCGTTAGGCAGCAAGTAGTCTACGCTTCTAGAACTACTTTGTATAGTTTAAATGTACTACTTTCTATGATTTTTTTCTAAATATGTTGCAAATCTAAAAATGGGTCGCTGATACGTCTCCGACGTATCGATAATTTCTTATGTTCCATGCCACATTATTGATGTTATCTACATGTTTTATGCACACTTTATGTCATATTCGTGCATTTTCTGGAACTAACCTATTAACAAGATGCCGAAGTGCCAGTTCCCGTTTTCTGCTGTTTTTGGTTTCAGAAATCCTAGTAACGAAATATTCTCGGAATCGGACGAAATCAACGCCAAAGATCTTAGAATCCCCGGAAGCATCCAGAACACACCAGAGAGGTCAGAGGGGGGCCACAGGCCCACCAAACTACAGGCTGGCGCAGCCAGAGGGGGGGCCGCGCCGCCCTATAGTTTGGCCCCCCCTGTCAGCCCTCCTGCGCCGCCTCTTCGCCTATATAAAGCCCCTGGATCAGAAACCCTGATGCGTTGGACGAAACCCACAGAAACCTTCCAGAGCCGCCGCCATCGCGAGGCCAAGATCTGGGGGACAGGAGTCTCTGTTCCGGCACGCTGCCGGAGCGGGGAAGTGCCCCCGGAAGGCTTCTCCATCAACACCGCTGCCATCTCCACCGCCATCTTCATCACCGCTGCTACTCCCATGAGGAGGGAGTAGTTTTCCATCGAGGCTCGGGGCTGTACCGGTAGCTATGTGGTTAATCTCTCTCCATGTACTTCAATACAATGATCTCATGAGCTGCTTTACATGATTGAGATTCATATGAGTTTTGTATCACAATTCATCTATGTGCTACTCTAGTGATGTTATTAAAGTAGTTCTATTCCTCCTGCACGTGTGTAAAGGTGACTAGTGTGTGCACCGTGTGGTTCTTGTCGTAGGCTATGATCATGATCTCTTGTAGATTGTGGAGTTAATTATTATTATGATGGTATTGATGTGATCTATCTGGTTATGTTGATCTATCTTACACTATAAGGTTACTTAAATATGAACAAATTGTGGAGCTTGTTAACTCCGGCATTGAGGGTTCGTGTAATCCTACGCAATGCGTTCATCATCCAACAAGAGTGTAGAGTATGCATTTATCTATTCTGTTATGTGATCAATGTTGAGAGTGTCCACTAGTGAAAGTATAATCCCTAGGCCTTGTTCCTAAATACTGCTGAGTTACTACTGCTTGTTTATCGTTTCTTTGCGTTACTACTGCTGCAATACTACCACCATCAACTACACGCCAGCAAGCTATTTTCTGGCATCGTTGCTACTGCTCATACTTATTCATACCACCTGTATTTTACTATCTCTTCGCCGAACTAGTGCACCTATTAGGTGTGTTGGGGACACAAGAGACTTCTTGCTTTGTGGTTGCAGGGTTGCATAAGAGGGATATCTTTGACCTCTTCCTCCCTGAGTTCGATAAACCTTGGGTGATCCACTTAAGGGAAAACTTGCTGCTGTTCTACAAACCTCTGCTCTTGGAGGCCCAACACTGTCTACAGGAAAGGAGGGGGAACGTAGACATCAAGCTATTTTCTGGCACCGTTGCCGGGGAGGAAAGGTAAAAGGCACTCATACTTCGGTTCCAGGTTAAGTACTTTTCTGGCGCCATTGTGTTTGTGCTCGAAGCTATTTCCTTTAGATCCTGCAATTGCAACTTTTTGTTTCTTGTTTACACTAGTTAGGCATAATGGAAAACATCTGTGAGCTCTTTGTACTATTTCCTGAGTCAAGACATGAATGGTTTAATGCGAAAATTAAAAAACCCATGGAACATGTTAGCATGAATACTTTGAACACCATTGTTGCTAATGATATGGAAAATTCTAAGCTTGGGGAAGCTGGTTTTGATGAGCATGATCTTTTTAGTCCACCAAGCATTGAGGAGAAAATTTTCTTTGATGATACTTTGCCTCCTATTTATGATGATTATAATGATAGTGGTCTTTTGGTGCCACCTACTATGGAGAGTAAATTTTGTTGTGATTATACTATGCCTCCTACACTTGATGAGAATAATAATGATAGCTACTTTGTTGAATTTGCTCCCACTACAACTAATAAAATTGATTATGCCTATGTGGAGAGTAATAATTTTATGCATGAGACTCATGATAAGAATGCTTTATGTGATAGTTATATTGTTGAGTTTGCTAATGTTGCTACTGAAAGTTATTATGAGAGAGGAAAATATGGTTGTAGAAATTTTCATGTTACTAAAATACCTCTCTATGTGCTGAAATTTTTGAAGCTACACTTGTTTTATCTTCCTGTGCTTGTTACTTTGCTCTTCATGAACTTGTTTATTTACAAGATTCCTTTGCATAGGAAGCATGTTAGACTTAAATGTGTTTTGAATTTGCCTCTTGATGCTCTCTTTTGCTTTAAATACTATTTCTTGCGAGTGCATCATTAAAACTGCTGAGCCCATCTTAATGGCTATAAAGAAAAGAACTTCTTGGGAGATAACCCATGTGTTATTTTGCTACAGTAATTTGTTTTATATTTGTGTCTTGGAAGTTGTTTACTACTGTAACAACCTCTCCTTATCTTAGTTTTGTGTTTTGTTGTGCCAAGTAAAGCCGTTGATAGAAAAGTAAGTACTAGATTTGGATTACTGCGCAGTTCCAGATTTCTTTGCTGTCACGAATCTGGGTCCACCTCCCTGTAGGTAGCTCAGAAAATTAAGCCAATTTACGTGCATGATCCTCAGATATGTACGCAACTTTCATTCAATTTGAGTATTTTCATTTGAGCAAGTCTGGTACCATTTTAAAATTCGTCAATACGAACTGTTCTGTTTTGACAGATTCTGCCTTTTATTTCGCATTGCCTCTTTTGCTATGTTGGATGAATTTCTTTGATCCATTAATGTCCAGTAGCATTATGCAATGTCCAGAAGTGTTAAGAATGATTGTGTCACCTCTGAATATGTTAATTTTTATTGTGCACTAACCCTCTAATGAGTTGTTTCGAGTTTGGTGTGGAGGAAGTTTTCAAGGATCAAGAGAGGAGTATGATGCAACATGATCAAGGAGAGTGAAAGCTCTAAGCTTGGGGATGCCCCGGTGGTTCACCCCTGCATATATCAAGAAGACTCAAGCGTCTAAGCTTGGGGATGCCCAAGGCATCTCCTTCTTCATCGACAAATTATCAGGTTCCTTCTCTTGAAACTATATTTTTATTCGGTCACATCTTATGTGCTTTACTTGGAGCGTCTGTATGCTTTTGTTTTTGTTTGTGTTTGAATAAATGCTTGTGTGGGAGAGAGACACGCTCCGCTGGTTCGTATGAACACATGTGTTCTTAGCTCATAATATTCATGGCGAAGTTCTTCGTTAAATTGTTATATGGTTGGAATTGGAAAATGATACATGTAGTAATTGCTATAAATGTCTTGGGTAATGTGATACTTGGCAATTGTTGTGCTCATGTTTAAGCTCTTGCATCATATGCTTTGCACCTATTAATGAAGAAATACATAGAGCATGCTAAAATTTGGTTTGCATATTTGGTTTCTCTAAGGTCTAGATAATTTCTAGTATTGAGTTTGAACAACAAGGAAGACGGTGTAGAGTCTTATAATGTTTTCAATATGTCTTTTATGTGAGTTTTGCTGCACCGGTTCATCCTTGTGTTTGTTTCAAATAAACCTTGCTAGCCTAAACCTTGTATCGAGAGGGAATACTTCTCATGCATCCAAAATCCTTGAGCCAACCACTATGCCATTTGTGTCCACCATACCTACCTACTACATGGTATTTTCCGCCATTCCAAAGTAAATTGCTTGAGTGCTACCTTTAAAATTCCATCATTTACCTTTGCAATATATAGCTCATGGGACAAATAGCTTAAAAACTATTGTGGTATTGAATATGTAATTATGCACTTTATCTCTTATTAAGTTGCTTGTTGTGCGATAACCATGTTCACTGGGGACGCCATCAACTACTCTTTGTTGAATTTCATGTGAGTTGCTATGCATGTTCGTCTTGTCTGAAGTAAGAGCGATCTACCACCTTATGGTTAAGCATGCATATTGTTAGAGAAGAACATTGGGCCGCTAACTAAAGCCATGATCCATGGTGGAAGTTTCAGTCTTGGACATATATCCTCAATCTCAAATGAGAAAATTATTAATTGTTGTTACATGCTTATGCATAAAAGAGGAGTCCATTATCTGTTGTCTATGTTGTCCCGGTATGGATGTCTAAGTTGAGAATAATCAATAGCGAGAAATCCAATGCGAGCTTTCTCCTTAGACCTTTGTACAGGCGGCATAGAGGTACCCCTTTGTGACACTTGGTTAAAACATGTGCATTGTGATGATCTGGTAGTCCAAGCTAATTAGGACAAGGTGCGGACACTATTAGTATACTATGCATGAGGCTTGCAACTTGTAAGATATAATTTACATGATACATATGCTTTATTACTACCGTTGACAAAATTGTTTCATGTTTTCAAAATAAAAGCTCTAGCACAAATATAGCAATCGATGCTTTCCTCTTTGAAGGACCATTCTTTTACTTTTATTGTTGAGTCAGTTCACCTATTTTTCTCCACTTCAAGAAGCAAACACTTGTGTGAACTGTGCATTGATTCCTACATATTTGCATATTGCATTTGTTATATTGCTTTGCATTGACAACTATCCATGAGATATACATGTTACAAGTTGAAAGCAACCGCTGAAACTTAATCTTCTTTTGTGTTGCTTCAATGCCTTTACTTTGAATTATTGCTTTATGAGTTAACTCTTATGCAAGACTTATTGATGCTTGTGTTGAAGTGCTATTCATGAAAAGTCTTTGCTTTATGATTCAGTTGTTTACTCATGTCATTACCATTGTTTTGATCGTTGCATTCACTACATATGCTTTACAAATAGTATGATCAAGTTTATGATGGCATGTCACTCTGCAAATTATCGTGTTACTGCTTTTACCGCTCGGGACGAGCAGAACTAAGCTTGGGGATGCTGATACGTCTCCGACGTATCGATAATTTCTTATGTTCCATGCCACATTATTGATGTTATCTACATGTTTTATGCACACTTTATGTCATATTCGTGCATTTTCTGGAACTAACCTATTAACAAGATGCCGAAGTGCCGGTTCTGTTCTGCTGTTTTTGGTTTCAGAAATCCTAGTAACGAAATATTCTCGGAATCGGACGAAATCAACGCCAAAGATCTTAGAATCCCCGGAAGCATCCAGAACACACCAGAGAGGTCAGAGGGGGGCCACAGGCCCACCAAACTACAGGCTGGCGCGGCCGAGGGGGCCGCGCCGCCTATAGTTTGGCCCCCCGTCGCCCCTCCCGCGCCGCCTCTTCGCCTATATAAAGCCCCTGGATCGAAACCCCGATGCGTTGGACGAAACCCACGTAAACCTTCCGAGCCGCCGCCATCGCGAGGCCAAGATCTGGGGGACAGGAGTCTCTGTTCCGGCACGCTGCCGGAGCGGGGAAGTGCCCCCGGAAGGCTTCTCCATCGACACCGCTGCCATCTCCACCGCCATCTTCATCACCGCTGCTACTCCCATGAGGAGGGAGTAGTTTTCCATCGAGGCTCGGGGCTGTACCGGTAGCTATGTGGTTAATCTCTCTCCATGTACTTCAATACAATGATCTCATGAGTTGCTTTACATGATTGAGATTCATATGAGTTTTGTATCACAATTCATCTATGTGCTACTCTAGTGATGTTATTAAAGTAGTTCTATTCCTCCTGCACGTGTGTAAAGGTGACTAGTGTGTGCACCGTGTGGTTCTTGTCGTAGGCTATGATCATGATCTCTTGTAGATTGTGGAGTTAATTATTATTATGATGGTATTGATGTGATCACTACTAGGAAAAGGCTTATAGCCGCACTTCTTACCGCCGGCGAGTATGATTTAAAGATGCCGACGGTAAGGCCTTTTAGGACCGCCTCGCATTACCGCCGGCGAGTTTAAACAGGGTTGCCGGGGGTAGGACACTTACCGCCGGCGAAATGGAATCGAAAATGCCGGCGGTAAGGTGGGCCGAGACCACCTGGACGGGTCTCCAATTACCGCCGGCGATTTGGACTCGTAAATGCCGGGGATAATATAATTACTACTGGCGAGATGGATTTGCAAGTGCCGGGGGTAACTTACTCTATTGTGGGTCAATTTGGGCCAAAATTACCGCTGGCGTCCTCGTTTCATTTTCGCCGGCCGTCGAGAGGCCCCCGCGAGCGAGCGACCAACACGGTGCCGGCCCAACCCTCCCCACATCCCCATTCCTCCTCACGCTATCCCCTCCTCTCCCCCTCCCCACCAAGCGGTGCCGCCGCCACCTCGCGCAGCGGTGCGTCTCCGGCGATCTCGGGCCATGGCGATCTCGGGCCATGGCCACCCCCAGATGCCGGCCACGGCGACCGGCGGCGCGCGGGCGGAGGAGGCAGCAGCAGCAGCAGCCGCGCCCTCGGGGTCCTCCTCAGCGCCCTCCTCCTGCATGGGGACCAGGCCGGAGGAGCTCGCCGCGAGGCTGGCGGCCGGGGGCGGGGGCCCCGGCGTCGTCGCAGCCGGCGAGGGATTGGAGGGGGAGCAGGGGCGGGTGCTCGCGCTGCGCGAGATCAAGAACCAGATCATCGGGAACCGGACCAAGAAGCTCCTCTACCTCCGCCTCGGCGCCGTGCCGCGGTCGTCGCCGCGCTGGCCCAGCCCGCCGCGTCGCCGGCCGCGCTCGTGCAGGCGGCGGCCGCTGCAGGGAGCTTCGCGTGCGGCGTGGACGATGGCGCGCGCGCCGTGCTTGCTGCTGGCGCGGTGGGGCACCTCACGCGGCTCCTCGCCCACGCCGACGACAAGGTAGCCTCTTTCTGCTCCCGTTCACTAGTTTGTTGCTTGTTTCCCTCATCCCTTGCATGCCTGCTCGGTTTCGGGGCGCACAAAACTGTTTTGGGTAGAGAATTTTATTCTTGTCCTGGATTTGCGGCTCAATTGGGAAAATATCTCTTGTGTGGTGGACAAGAGCTGGTGGAATGAAACTAGAAGCCAACTACTGCTTGCTCCTTGTTATCGCTGCGTAAATTTGGGAGCAATTGTGCTTGTCCCGGAGCTGGTCCCGTAAATGTGGGTGGTTGATTTATTTCATGTTAGCTTGGATGAGACCGTTCTACCTGCTAGAGTGACAATAAACGCTTCTGCTATCCCACCAATTTTGGGCGAACTATTCCTCCTTCACGATAGTTGCTCGTCTGCCTGTAACCAGACTGGCATACTTAGTAGATTTAGTTCCTTTTATATGATTATAAAGCATCACTAAGTAGTTCTGAACAACATATGAGTTGCTTTATTCTTTCTAGTTGTATCTGTGTGGTGTCATGTTTAATTGTTGTTACTGAGGTGATTTATCTGGAGCTTATATGGTCTGAAGTGTGATTCAGCGGGACAACCTAGGCTCCCCATTTCTGATGGTACATTTCCTACTGGGCCGACTAAGGTTGTTTGGAGTAGAGAACATCCTTTTGCGTCCAGAACTAACTTTTATTGCAGTTGTTTTGCCGACTTCATGAGGATCTCTACTGATCTGTACATGTTTATGGCATTTTTTAGTTGTTTGTAATGATGATTTATTCATGTCTTTCAATTCCTCTCATGATACCCTATGATTCTTTTTGCTTGCTCTCTTAGGCTGCATACTACCTCAACGTGATGGATTGCTGGTCCTTAGCCATACTTCCTCGTCTACTTCCCTGAGCGCGCGCGTCTTCGAGATGAACAAAATCAAGGCGGCGGTGGCGGCTGGCTCCATGGTCAAGCTGGCGCTGGCGGGCGGCACGCTCTGGTTCGGCGCCTCGAAGACGCTCTACAACGTCGAGGGAGGCCACCGGGCCATCGTCTTCAACCGCTTCGAGGGGATCAAGGACAAGGTGACTAGTCCTCATACCTACCCGTACCTCCCCGATCTCCTGGTTGCTCCGCTCAGCCCAATTCGGTGGATCTCGCGGTGGTCTCATCTCCATTCCCTTGCAGGTCTACCCCGAGAGAACTTAGCGGCGCGACCAGGAGGCGACCTTGGCGTCACCGGTGGCAGCAGTGACAGCGCCTCCGAAACTCCATCGTCCCTCGCCCATTACAGAATCCTCTCGCCGGTAAGCTGCTCTTCCTCCCACCTCCCCTATTCCCCTCTCTAGGTTTAGGGTTCTTGCTCTGCATCTAGGAGATTGAGCCGGGCGGCAGTGATTAAACGTGCAGCGTGAATTGGGGACATGGGTGTGATGCTTGCCTGTGATGCAAATTGTAGATGCCCGCTTGTGGTCGATAGTGATTTGTAGATTGGTTCTGGGTGGGAGTTGTTCGTGTATGGGGCTTCTTGGGTGTCATGGAAATTGGAATGGCTCGAGTTCTTCGTGTACCTCTTCCCTGTATGTCTGTCTAGGGTTTTGTTGTAGTATATTTTTTCTTAACTTGAAAATTCTGCAGGTTTCAGAATCAAGACACCTCACACTACTAGGTATACCCCTTGTGAGGTAATTTTAAGTTTATGGGGTAAAAGTGAAACTAAAACTATGAAATCACGATGGATAAGGGGCTAAGCAAGGAGGTGAAACTATGTGTGGTGGCATGCATCAGACTGATATATTTGCAATGGACTGAGATTTTTCAGTTCAGATGTCATATTTGTTTTTGTGTATAGTTGATTGTCTTCTGAATATCTGATTAGAACATGAACTGCCATCAGAATAAGTTGTAGTTGATTGTCTTCTGATGTTGAATTGATTGACGTGAAATTGCCAATTCTTTGATGTTGAATTGATTGACGTGAAATTGCCAAGTTCCAGATAAAATCCGGGTTGTCCTGAGTCTTAGTGTATATATATTAAATTTAATGATTGTGTAGATAAAAGCTTGTTGTGATCAGCTGGACATTGTCCTAGTTCCTGTTATATTTCTGCTACATGTGTATTTTGATGGGCAAGAGGAATAGGGTGGCAGCTCTCATTTTTATTGTATTTCTTTAGCAGATACTAAATCAACCAATTAGTTATGATGTGCATGCCGTAGTGATTTTTGTGTTGTGTTTGTTGATTCAGGTCCTTGGTTAATGTACTGACCTGGGCATGGTCTCGTTTTGTTCAGGTCCAAGTGGGGTGCCATGGCTTCTGGTTTCCGGACGGCGAGAAACATGTGGTGAAGTTACACGGCTGTATCACCATTGCTGTAGAGATCTAGCCTAGTTGTTCATGTTTGGCGGTTTTTATGTTTTGAAGTGGCTGAGACCACAGTGGTCCTTGTTATTAGAGGTCATGTGCTAAGACTTGGATCCTAGTTTTTTTCTGTGCTATTCTTGAACATGTCTTGTGATCTGCTACTGAAGTTTGGTGGAATTTTGTGGATGTTGCACTACTAGAGGATTAACATCATCTCACTTGGCCATGGTAAACTGCACTGGATGCCAAACTCATTTTTTTGTAAAGTTGTTTCGCTGTTCCAAATGAACTGCATTCTGTGTATATACCGTGTATTCTGCATATTCTGTGTAATTCAAGCATATTTTTTTTTTTGCTCTTATTTGATATTACCGCCGGCGAATCAGCAGTGCTACCCCTGGCAAACACGTACTTGCCAGTGGTAGACCCAGTTACCCCTGGCAAATTGTAATGTGCTGGCGGTAAAAATTACCCCCGGCAAGTTGGCTAATGTGCCGGCGGTATTCTGGGTTACCCCTGGCGGTTTCGGAAGCGCCGGCGGTAGGCCATTACCACCGGCGAGGTTATCGCCGGCGAATACGAAAGTGCCGGCGGTAAGCATTTTCAGTGTAGTGGATCTATCTGGTTATGTTGATCTATCTTACACTATAAGGTTACTTAAATATGAACAAATTGTGGAGCTTGTTAACCCCGGCATTGAGGGTTCGTGTAATCCTACGCAATGCGTTCATCATCCAACAAGAGTGTAGAGTATGCATTTATCTATTCTGTTATGTGATCAATGTTGAGAGTGTCCACTAGTGAAAGTATAATCCCTAGGCCTTGTTCCTAAATACTGCTGAGTTACTACTGCTTGTTTACTGTTTTACTGCGTTACTACTGCTGCAATACTACCACCATCAACTACACGCCAGCAAGCTATTTTCTGGCATCGTTGCTACTGCTCATACTTATTCATACCACCTGTATTTTACTATCTCTTCGCCGAACTAGTGCACCTATTAGGTGTGTTGGGGACACAAGAGACTTCTTGCTTTGTGGTTGCAGGGTTGCATAAGAGGGATATCTTTGACCTCTTCCTCCCTGAGTTCGATAAACCTTGGGTGATCCACTTAAGGAAAAACTTGCTGCTGTTCTACAAACCTCTGCTCTTGGAGGCCCAACACTGTCTACAGGAAAGGAGGGGGAACGTAGACATCAGTCGCCCGAACACATCCAAACACAAACGGACGTTTGCGACCACTTTTAGGCTTCCGATATCCGTCGCCTCATTGAAAATGCTCTTACCGTTGTCGCCGCTCCGGAGGGGAGGACTAGCTAAGGAGGTTCAAGTCTCCGCGCTGTTGAGGGACTTGCTTGGTGTTCCGGGCTTCACAGCAGCGGTAAGAAAGTGGGGACGACAACACAGGTGAAGTGCAGAGTCCTACCTTTCAGGGTGAAATCCAAGGTCTGGCCTTAACTGGTTGTGACTGGCAATGACCTTGGTGGAGGCATTGTTTTAAGAGCGGGGAGTATCTTTAGGGTGAAAACCTAAGATCTTTGATCGGGCGACGACAGTGTCTGAGCATTGTTCCCTTATTGGAGGCGTCGTTTTTTTGGAGAGTCTGTAATTCAGGTGTTGTTATGGCGGTGGATTTATTGTTATTGTTAGGCCCGAGATACTGAGCGGGACTTTTGTTTCTTAGTTTTCTTTTTTCTTTGTTTGGCTGTGTGCATCCATAGTACCATTAGGGTGGTGCGTTGTTGCAGGCTGGGTGTAATTGGTATCTCTTGATATTATTAA
The DNA here is from genome assembly GCF_019359855.2 of Lolium perenne. NCBI lineage: Eukaryota > Viridiplantae > Streptophyta > Magnoliopsida > Poales > Poaceae > Lolium > Lolium perenne. The sequence continues at coordinate 10,828,797 of NC_067250.2, read as the reverse complement.
TATATTCCCTTTATGGAAAAAAAACCGCCGTCGCCGCTGTTGACCTGGGCGGCGCCTCCTCTGCTTTGCCCCCACGGAACGGAATTACGACCAGATGGACACGCTAGTGGACGACGACACATACGCACTGACGCATAGTCGTGCTTATCTGCCAGAACCAGTGTTTGCTGTGATGTGCGTCACTTTTCTACGGACATGAATGATTACGTGTCTTGCCTCTGTCTAACACCCGTTCGTCAAGATAATGCTTAGATGTTGACACGCAATGTCTCTTTGGCTATCCAACAACTTTTGCGTCATTTCTGCATGTGCCTAATTACCTTAACTAACGATTTTGTACGTACTACGCTAACATATTTTATATTGCGATGAAATTATTTGCAACATGCCTGCAGCTAAAGAAATCTCTGTTACACTTCACTTGTAACTGAAAAGTCTTTAAGAAAGACTGGAGGGTCACATGGTTAGCTTGAGTTGGTGGCTATCCGCAGTTTGGGTTCGAATCTCATCAGACGCGGATTTGTGGCTCATTTGGTCTCTTCTATATCTATAAGAATATGCATACTCTAGGTGCTAGTGCCCATGGATCTCGTTTTTTAACTCACCGACTAGGAGCCGAGAATATGGCTCTTGCTTAATCCGGCTTGCTATGGTCTGCCTATGGCCGCATCGACCGGTGAAAAGAGAGGCGCGGGGGGGGGGGGGGGGGGGGGGTTCACCTCTGGTTTCAGAAGGGGTATGTTTCCAGAGGTCAAGGTGAATTGGATCGGTAAAGATATTTAAATATTCAGGGTCAATGTTCCTTGTATGTCTGTTGCCTGCCAAAACCCACCGGCGAGCAGCGACGAGCAACACGAAGAGCCGGGAGGCTCCTAGAACTGCTGGTGGGTCTTGGTCCCTCGGGCGACGGCCCGCAAAGCTCCGGCACACGTCCTGGCTGGTGCGAGGGCGTGCCACCTAACCTATACCTGGTCAGGAAGGTGATGGATTGCTTCGATTAGTTTCCTGCATGGCAGACACGTAAACATTAAATCCGAGCCTCGATCGGCTCTCAGGTTACCCTGTGAATCAGCTCAAAGAGCCGATTGATCCATGGTCCGCATTGGATCTACGATAACATGGGGTTCCTGCTTGATCAATACCAAGTTAAATCGATCTACGATAGTTTAGGGCTTTCACCGCATAATTGGAACATCCTACACGTAGTTGAGCCTGGCAAATACGAAAGATAACAGAAAACTAATCCTAGAAGAGGCCTAAAAACCAACACAGAGTCGATTCCCGGAACAACCCTTCTTGGATCGGCAAACCATACCTCACGCACTACTGGATCGTTCAACCCGTTTGCAAGGCCTGACCATGCGGATATCAAACAAATCCTTGGAGAACAAGGAACAACCATAACAGATCAAATCTACTAAATAAAGTCCAAGCAAGATGCTGCCCTTACACCTCAGATAGGTGCAAGGGCAGCTAGATATTTAGGGGTAGCATAACTAAGCAAACATATCAGAAGAGTATCGATGTTAGCCCCAAAACATCTATGATAACAGTATTGCTCGCCATCAACAAGGCTTCAGTACGAGCAACACAAGATAACGAATAAACTGATACTGCCTAGATCGCAAGATGCGATCTGGGCAGCATGACGTTTACCCGGAAGAAACCCTCGAAACAAGGGGTGGCGATGCGCCTAGATTGTGTTTGTTGTGAACGTGATCGTCCTCCTTTCTCAATAACCCTAGGTACATATTTATAGTCCGTGGACTTTCTATCTTTGGAATAAACCTAACTGTGTACGAACCAACTCTATCTCTTAATTCTAAACTGAAACGTGATCTACCATAATGTACAGATACACGGGCAATCTAGCCCAAACTCTCGCACGAGGCCGATTCAGAAACACTTTATGTACATATCCTCTAAGCCCATCTCAATCACGGCCCATCTCTGCTTGGCTAAAATCCGGTGATAACACATGCCCCCCTGGTTTTGGCAATAATAATTCCAAAACCACTCTGTTTTCCTTCATCGGGTGACGCGTTGCAGAGCAGAACCGCTACAGTGCCCTTCCATCATGATGCCTTGCCTTCTCAACTTCTCCGTATTGCACGATTTGACAGTTTTGGCACCGCATCCTCGAAAACTGCCCAAGCATTGAATCATCTCCCACTATATCCCCTTTATTTAACCTCATCCGAGCAGTTTGCCTCCTCATCCTCTTGCTCTGCATTAGCAATCGAAAAAACCCTCCTCTGCAACCATGGACTCCTCCTCTGCCTCTTCGGGTCTCTCCTTCCAATCCTCCTCCTCCAGCGAGCCGACGCCAGAGTACGACCCGATAGCGGCGTACGAGGCCCGCGCCCCACTATGGTGGGACGAGGTGGATTGGGACTTCGCCGTCGGGTCAGAGGATGACGAATCCTTGACCGACGGGGAGGATAACCTCCAGTTCCTCGTGGACGGGGAGTTGGAGGAAGAGAGCGACGACGACGCCTTCTCCTGGGGCGAGGACCTCTCCTCCGACGGAGAGGATGAAGCGGAGGACGACGCCTCCTCCGATGACTACCCGCCGGCAAAGCGCTTCCGCGCAGGGTCGGAGGACGACGACGACGACGACGACGAAGAAGAAGAAGCCCCTGCCGAGGGCTTCAGCAGCAGCGACGAAGACATCGCCGGCAGCAGCGCCGATAGCGACGAGGACGGCGACGACGAGGGCAGCGACGGCCCCTAGATTAGGGATGATACGTCCAATTTGCATCACTATTTTATATCATAATTTGCTGTTATTCATTGATATATTTCATATTGGGACACAATACTTATGTTATTTCATTTATTTTGCATGTTTCATCATTATTGGAGGATCAAGCACCGGAGCCAGGATTCTGCTGGAAAAAGCACCGTCAGAACGCAATATTTCGGAAGATCAACTGTGGAAGGAAATTATACCAAGATTAGTATTTTTCAAGATGACGAAGGAAGCCAGAAGGAGGAGCCAGCTGGACCCAGGGTGGGCCCACACCATAGGGCGGCGCGGCCCATGGCCTGGCCGCGCCACCATGTGGTGTGGGGGCCCCACAGCCCCTTTCGCCTCCTTTTCTTCGCGAAATCCTTCGTCCCGAAAACCTAAGCCACAGAGGGTACCTCACGAAGAGTTACAGCCGCATCTGCGGGGCGGAGAACACCAGAGAGAAAAGAGCTCTCCGGCGGGCAGGAATCCGCCGGGGAAATCCCCTCCCGGAGGGGGAAATCGATGTAACATCCCAAAAATTTCAAAATAAAACAAATGAATTTCCCTTGTTCCAAATTTTGGAACCAACAAAAACTTTTATTCAATTAAGTTTGATACATAGTGATCTTGCTTAATTCTTGTGCTACTACCATGATTGCTTGTTATTAGTATTTAAAGTGATCTTAAACCCTAAACCTCACCTCTCTTTTCACCACCCTAGCTAAAATAAAATAAAAGGAAAATAAATAAGAAAAAGGTATATGTGCCTATGGCTATATTTATAAAACCTTATCCTAATCTTTTCTACGTTGCTTAGAGATTTGGAAAACCTTCATACACCTTACCTAAGGCTTATCAAACCAAATCCAAGTGGTTTCCAAAGAAATTAAAAAGAAACTACAAATGCCATAGAGGCATATGAGAGCAAAAGTGCAAATTTGTGAATTTGAGATCCATGACCCTAAGACTTGTTGTGAATGGTTGGATCACTTCCATATACCATTTTAACAATCAACCACCCCATTTGGGTCAAGCCAAGTCAAATTTAAATTCAAATGCAACATATGCATAGAGGCATATGTGGCACATAGCCATTTCATCAAATTTTGCCTTATGACTTTAAACCTTGACCAAAGGATGGGAAACCATCTCTCAACCTAATATAACACTAAATTGACCCTAACCCATGTCCAAGTAAAGCAAGATCACCCATTTACAAATTTAGTAAAATTTGACACCCCATCTATTATGTATTAAGGCCAAAATTGCAAATCTTTGACCAAGACCATTTGAAATGGTTTCAATGGTCTTAAAATGTTTCTAAACTAATAAGAACCACATTAGAGTCAACAAAAGTCAAATTCATTGGAGAGAATTCAAATGATGAGATAATTCCAATTTTTACTCACATACACTAAGGGCAATTTTACAAATCTTCATATGAGGCCACCATTGCTTGCCCTATGGATTCTAAAACTCTTATATAGCTCAAACAAACCCAAATGCATCAAAGAAACCAGAATCAAATCCAAATTTAACTCAAAACCATCTCACATGTGATGATGGTCATTTGGGTAAATTTTAACATGATCCCCTCTTTACCCCTCTGGTTTAATTCTTTCCTAAACCAAACCTGGTCAACTATGACCATGTCATCCAAGACCATGTCAAAGTGAGCAACTCTCATGTTGACCATCAGTGCAAACGTTGACCAGGTTGACCAGTATAGTTTTGACAAGTGGTGATGTTGAAACTATGAGAAGATGACCCCCATTTTGGAAATCTCACAAACCACCACCAAAATGAACACCACCACCACCATGCAATCACATAAATTATATAAATGAGATACACCAAAAAGAATTGCAAATTTCCAAAATTTTCTTCATGCGGCCATTTTCACAAACACTTGGCGGGCAACTTCTGGCTTTGGCAATGCAGGCTATTACACGATGGATTTTAGCCCAAACCCACTTTAAATTGTGATGATTAGCTTCTACTACCTCCCCTGCATCGAGCCCGTCCTTTCCTCATCGTTTAAAGTGGAGAAACAAACCTAAACTATGGCATGCCGTGGCCATGCCGGCCACCTTTGGCCCAACTCTCTCTGGACCTCCTCTCAACCTTTCTCCTTGTCCCAGAGCATCTTGGCATCTCAAGGACGACGATGGTACACGCCCCAGCAACGCCAAGGCACCCCACTGGCCAGAACGCCACTCGCCCGTACACGCCCAGACGCGCCCCAGCCATGCCAGAGCGCGCCCAGACGTGTCATTGGACGCGCCAGTGCACGCCATCGCCTGGTCGCTCTCGCCCTTCCCTCGCCTTCTCCCTTTACACACGCACGCGCCTACACCCCAGCTACCTCCTAGACATCCTCGATAGCCCGCGCGTGCGCCCTAGCCGTCGCCATGATCAACAACCTGCCGCACCCGTACTGAGGACACTCGAACGTCGCCAGCCTGCCATCGTCCTCCCCTCGCTGCCCCTTCACGCTCCCTAGCTTCTCCTAGCCGACGCCTACACGACGCCCCCATCACCTTGCCCCTTCGCGTCCTGAATCGCCGGCGCCATTGACGACTAGCCGCTCCGCCACGGCCACCCCCTCATACTATAAATAGAGACCCCCTCAGCCTCCTCCTTCCACACCAAACTCGCTCCACTCTTCCTTCTGATCCTCCTCGACCTCTCTCCCCTCCACATCGTCGCCTGTAGACCGCCAATCGACAGCTGCAGCTCGCGGCGGTGCTGCAGACGAAGCCAACGATTGCCGCCACCTCTGGAGCCGTCGTCTGTACCAGAGCACTCCCCATCCTCGACAACCCCCTCCTGCATCGTCGCCGACCATCGCCGGAGCTCCGTCACGCCGCCGACCCCCTACCCCGCCGTCGCAGCACGTCCTCCTCTCCCGTCGACGATGACGACGGTCGACCGCACGATCATCTTTTAATCCGACGGTCCAGGTCAGAGCATACCGCTTCGGCAGTTATTAGTCGCTGACGGGCAGGCCCCACCTCGTCAGGCAGCCCGCGCACACGGGCTGTGTTGCTGGGCCGTGCTACCCTGGTTATTTCACTTAGGCCCGTTAGGTTTTCCCGCGTGGCCCAGTAATTCAAATTCTATTTAATCTATTTTGTTCAAATCAAATACTGGTGCCCCATTCAAAAATGAATAAATCTCAAACTACTGCATCATTTTGGACAAATTTTATATATTTGGACAGCTCATGAAATTATCTAAATAATGCCACTGGCCTCATGTCCAAATTCGAAATTAAATTCAAATGATAAAAATAACAAAACAGATCCTTTTCAGTATTCAAATAAATCTAGAAAATCAACCAATTTGAATTTTGAAGTGAATCCAATTGCAATAATTCACATTTAACAAACTCTAATTTATTATGTAAAAATATGATATATGTTCTGTACATGATCATGGGCTAGATCAAAATATTGGCTATGTAGTCAATACTAGTCCATTTAAACTACAGCAAATTTTAGGAATTTAAATCTATGAGGTGTAGCACCTCATTTAAATCATTCTCACAAGTGATATGAAGTAATGTGTTTACCTTTAAATGCTTAGGCTCATACTTGCTCACTTGTAGAATTTAAATCAACATAGTATTTAAATTGCACTAGTTATTTAAATCACATGAGATGATGAATCTCATTTAAATCACTTTTCTCAAATACTAAGTGTGAAGTGTTGACCTTGGTCAACATGGGATCATCCCTGGTTATTTGAGAAGATTAAATCTTAAGAAAATTCAATGAGAGGAAATTATTTCTCCAAACCAAGAGAAAACCCTAATTTCAACTTTCAATGAGAGGAAATTATTTTCCTATTATTATTAAATAAGGAAACCCTAGCTTAATGTGTAAGTAGATGTTAAGTAGTGATACTAGATCAATTGGGTGAGCCAATAAGGCTAATTAAGACTACTTAAGTGTTGTTTGGTGATTGTGTACCTCGTATTCATTTATAGACGCTAGTACCGGAGACTATCAAGAGGAGGAGGTATTCTACCAGGAGGAAGAGCCAGAAAACTTTGATCACCTCACCAATCAAGGCAAGCTAATATTCTTGCAAGCTAACACTCTTGCAAGGTTCCCTTGTGCAAAGCTCTACAAGAGCAAGGCACCATTATTTTTTACTTTATGCTTAATGCTCCTATCCCAAGTTTTTACTTTACAAGCTTTTCTAAATTTTGTTTATCAAAGTTTACTTTTTGATTCATGATTCACTTGGTTTAGATATAGAGTAGAACAAGAGCATCAAAGTTAGCCTAGAGCAAGAAAAGCTAGTTAGCACCCCTCATGACTAGTTGCTATTGCTAAATAAATAAAATTGATTACTCTAGATGGGATCATGTGAAATGAAATGACTTTGAAAACCTTGGAATGATGATTCATTCTATTGAAAGATTTTGAAGGTGAATATGACTGGTGAATGACTTGGTGAATTTTACAAAAACTGATGGTTGGGTTCGGATGCGATACCATTCCAATTTGAAAGTACCCCCACAATACCCAATATGGGTAAGGGCTTAACTAGAAATTTATGTGCTTTAGTATGGGTTCCCTCTAAACAAGCGTCATCGGGGTTAGGCTGAAGGCTGCCTCTACAACAAAAGAAGTGATATGATATGATGTTAATATGAGGTGAATGTCCGGCCCAAGCCCTGTGCAGTTCCCGGGTTGACTGCGGTTTTCACCGGGAGGCCAAGCTCATGGGGAGAGGTGCTCATACTAGAGTATGTAAGTGAAAGGTTATGGTTGGTAGTCCGCATACGGAGTATGATAAATCAGGGCCAGTTCACCCTGACGGATTATTGCAAATGTTGTGGCACAAGTGTACGACCTCTGCAGAGTGTAGAACTATTCGAATAGCCGTGTCCACGGTTATGGACGGTTGGAAAGGCCATACTGTTCCGTCATCAGAACTTTTCTAAAGATATGAATGGTGACTTGTGATTTGGATTGAAAGGTGACTTTGAATTGAATCACAACAGAGTTGTGGGAATGACACTAATGTTCCCACTTGAGTTAGTTTAGCAAAGGAAGAGTCTTTACTAAATGTTTATGAAATAAACTTGGCTTTATGCAAATAAACCTAGAGCTTAGTATCCCCTTTCTAAAATTGATAGTGCTTACACTAGTATTAGTTTGCGAGTACTTTAAAAGTACTCATGGCCTTGTCCCTGGCTATTCAAATGGCCAGACTTTGAAGGAGAACAACAGTACGAGGAAGATGGACAGCAGGACGTCTACGACAACTAGGACCGCTCCTGACGTCAAGCATTGGCCTGTGGATTAGATAGCCACTACTACTTCGCTTCCGCTATTTGTAATGTTCGTTGATCGATAGATCAACTACTATTGTAATATTGGATCATGTGATCTACTCTTGTAAGACGATTATGTGTTGTAATAAATGATGACTCTATGATATTCAACTATTATGTCTCGCAACAACAATATTCCTGGGATTGCGATGTATGGCATAATGGGCACCTGGACTTAAAAATCCGGGTGTTGACAAGTTGGTATCAGAGCCATTGTTTGACCTTAGGAGACCCTAGTTAGAATGGACGTCCTAAAAACTTAGTTTCAAAACAAAGAAAGTGAATATTTCTGAAAACTTATTCTCACCCTTATCTTAAGATCTTTTCAAAAGAATAAATCCATGCTCTACTTTTCTTTATAATTGTACATAAAATTTTGCACACTTGATCACTTCATTAACTTACTTATCCTCATTGCTCACAGATGGAGTACCAATGGGAGTTCTATCAGCTTGGTCGCGGAGGAGACCTAACGTTCGAAAAAGATTTGAAGCAACTAGTGGAATACCTAGGCCACCCGTATCCCGAATTCTTCGGAATACCCCTCAAAAACCACTCCGGAGAACCACCTCGGTGGGAAGTTTCCACTGATCTCCGAAGAAAGCTTGGAGCCCCGGTATGGGAAACCATATGGTTTTCTGTAACGGGAAACACTTGGAAGGAAGGACTAGTCAGAGCTATGCAAGAAGCAATTTTCCGTCTGTGCGGACAAAATGAGGACAAGATCAAGAACACTCGCTTCATCTACTACCCAAGACATGACCCCATGGGAAGACCGATGACCATGCCCCCGCACCCGGAGATAAACCCCTATGTAGCACACCAGGACTTCAGGATGTACAAAACCCGCAGGGATTTGGACAACGCCCTCGCCTCTCGCCAAGCACATTACCCGTGAAGACGGAGAATTCCACCCTAAAGAGTAGTATCATTTAAGGCACTTTCGTATGTGTGAGTTGTATCAGGATCCCCTTGTATCATAGAGCGAATGAATGGTTCTTCAAACCAACGGTGTGTTAGCATTGTAATATGTGATGTTTGGTATGAATAAAAAAGTGTTGTTGGTTTTTACCCCCGCAACACTACTCAAGTTTTCAATTTATGAACTTTTTAAATTTTAACAAAACAAACCCTAGAAATTTCCCTCTTATCTTATCATCTACCTCAATGTTCAGATGGCCCCACCAACCCGCAACGCCACCCAAGATACCATGATGCAACTGCTGCAGACGATGATGGCAGACCGAGAAGTCGAGAGAGCTGAACGCCAAGCCAACATTGCTGCACTGCAACAGATAGCTCAGAACAATCAAGGCCACGGAAACCATGATCACCCTGGGTCAAAGTTGAAGAATTTTCAGAACACCAACCCACCGATGTTCAACAAAACTGAAGAGCCCCTTGATGCTGATGACTGGCTCCAGACCATGGAGAACAACCTCGAAGTTGCGGGAGTAGAAGCCGCAGAAAAAGTACTGTTTGCCACCCACTACCTGTCAGGACCTGCCAGAGCCTGGTGGACAAGCGCCCGCGCAATGAATGCGGGGCAGATGATGACCTGGGAAGACTTCAAGCTGAAGTTCAGCAAGTACCACGTGCCCCAAGGACTGATCAAGAAGATGAGAGACGAGTTTCGTGAACTCAAGCAAGGAAGGATGTCGGTGGTGGAATACCGCGACAGGTTTCTCACTCTGTCAAGGTACGCCCCGGATGAGACCGACACCAATGAGAAGAGAAAGGAAAGATTTCTCGAACGGGATTTGCATGACGAGATGCAAACTGTGTTAGTGAATATTCCGTTCGCTGACCTCGAAGCCCTCGTAGACTCAGCCATACAGATGGAAGGAAAGCTGCATCAGGCCAATGAGAACCGCAAGCGCAGAATGATGAATCATAATGGGCCCCACAATGCCCAGAAACACCGCAACAACCACTCTGGAGGATTTACCCCAAGAAACAACAGGCCACCTGCTCAGACTTATCGCCCCAACTACGCCAACAACAACGGAGGACCCCCGAAGCCCGGAGGTAACAACAACAACAGCCACCACAACAACAACAACCCCAACATCAATAGCAACAATGGGAACAACAACAACACCAAAACTGGCCCGAGGACTGGAAGCAATGCCATCCCCGTCACCCCGAAGGACAAATCCACGATCAACTGCTATGAATGTGGAGTTGTGGGCCACTACTCCAATGAGTGCCCCAAGAAGCTTGCCAAGATTGCCGCCAACACTGCTGCACCTGCTCAGCAACAGCGCCGCTTCGCAGGTAGAAGGAACCAGAACAACAACAACGGCCGTCTCTACCACATGACTGCCACTGAAGCTCAGGAAGCACCCCAGACCATGCCAAGTATGTCTTCCTGTTAATAAAATGCTCAATCTCTCTTAGGAACCTAACTTTTCTTAAAATCTCGGGACGAGATTTGTTTAAGGGGGAAGGGTTTGTAACATCCCAAAAATTTCAAAATAAAACAAATGAATTTCCCTTGTTCCAAATTTTGGAACCAACAAAAACTTTTATTCAATTAAGTTTGATACATAGTGATCTTGCTTAATTCTTGTGCTATTACCATGATTGCTTGTTATTAGTATTTAAAGTGATCTTAAACCCTAAACCTCACCTCTCTTTTCACCACCCTAGCTAAAATAAAATAAAAGGAAAATAAATAAGAAAAAGGTATATGTGCCTATGGCTATATTTATAAAACCTTACCCTAATCTTTTCTACTTTGCTTAGAGATTTGGAAAACCTTCATACACCTTACCTAAGGCTTATCAAACCAAATCCAAGTGGTTTCCAAAGAAATTAAAAAGAAACTACAAATGCCATAGAGGCATATGAGAGCAAAAGTGCAAATTTGTGAATTTGAGATCCATGACCCTAAGACTTGTTGTGAATGGTTGGATCACTTCCATATACCATTTTAATAATCAACCACCCCATTTGGGTCAAGCCAAGTCAAATTTAAATTCAAATGCAACATATGCATAGAGGCATATGTGGCACATAGCCATTTCATCAAATTTTGCCTTATGACTTTAAACCTTGACCAAAGGATGGGAAACCATCTCTCAACCTAATATAACACTAAATTGACCCTAACCCATGTCCAAGTAAAGCAAGATCACCCATTTACAAATTTAGTAAAATTTGACACCCCATCTATTATGTATTAAGGCCAAAATTGCAAATCTTTGACCAAGACCATTTGAAATGGTTTCAATGGTCTTAAAATGTTTCTAAACTAATAAGAACCACATTAGAGTCAACAAAAGTCAAATTCATTGGAGAGAATTCAAATGATGAGATAATTCCAATTTTTACTCACATACACTAAGGGCAATTTTACAAATCTTCATATGAGGCCACCATTGCTTGCCCTATGGATTCTAAAACTCTTATATAACTCAAACAAACCCAAATGCATCAAAGAAACCAGAATCAAATCCAAATTTAACTCAAAACCATCTCACATGTGATGATGGTCATTTGGGTAAATTTTAACATGATCCCCTCTTTACCCCTCTGGTTTAATTCTTTCCTAAACCAAACCTGGTCAACTATGACCATGTCATCCAAGACCATGTCAAAGTGAGCAACTCTCATGTTGACCATCAGTGCAAACGTTGACCAGGTTGACCAGTATAGTTTTGACAAGTGGTGATGTTGAAACTATGAGAAGATGACCCCCATTTTGGAAATCTCACAAACCACCACCAAAATGAACACCACCACCACCATGCAATCACATAAATTATATAAATGAGATACACCAAAAAGAATTGCAAATTTCCAAAATTTTCTTCATGCGGCCATTTTCACAAACACTTGGCAGGCAACTTCTGGCTTTGGCAATGCAGGCTATTACACGATGGATTTTAGCCCAAACCCACTTTAAATTGTGATGATTAGCTTCTACTACCTCCCCTGCATCGAGCCCGTCCTTTCCTCATCGTTTAAAGTGGAGAAACAAACCTAAACTATGGCATGCCGTGGCCATGCCGGCCACCTTTGGCCCAACTCTCTCTGGACCTCCTCTCAACCTTTCTCCTTGTCCCAGAGCATCTTGGCATCTCAAGGACGACGATGGTACACGCCCCAGCAACGCCAAGGCACCCCACTGGCCAGAACGCCACTCGCCCGTACACGCCCAGACGCGCCCCAGCCATGCCAGAGCGCGCCCAGACGTGTCATTGGACGCGCCAGTGCACGCCATCGCCTGGTCGCTCTCGCCCTTCCCTCGCCTTCTCCCTTTACACACGCACGCGCCTACACCCCAGCTACCTCCTAGACATCCTCGATAGCCCGCGCGTGCGCCCTAGCCGTCGCCATGATCAACAACCTGCCGCACCCGTACTGAGGACACTCGAACGTCGCCAGCCTGCCATCGTCCTCCCCTCGCTGCCCCTTCACGCTCCCTAGCTTCTCCTAGCCGACGCCTACACGACGCCCCCATCACCTTGCCCCTTCGCGTCCTGAATCGCCGGCGCCATTGACGACTAGCCGCTCCGCCACGGCCACCCCCTCATACTATAAATAGAGACCCCCTCAGCCTCCTCCTTCCACACCAAACTCGCTCCACTCTTCCTTCTGATCCTCCTCGACCTCCCTCCCCTCCACATCGTCGCCTGTAGACCGCCAATCGACAGCTGCAGCTCGCGGCGGTGCTGCAGACGAAGCCAACGATTGCCGCCACCTCTGGAGCCGCCGTCTGTACCAGAGCACTCCCCATCCTCGACAACCCCCTCCTGCATCGTCGCCGACCATCGCCGGAGCTCCGTCACGCCGCCGACCCCCTACCCCGCCGTCGCAGCATGTCCTCCTCTCCCGTCGACGACGACGACGGTCGACCGCACGATCATCTTTTAATCCGACGGTCCAGGTCAGAGCATACCGCTTCGGCAGTTATTAGTCGCTGACGGGCAGGCCCCACCTCGTCAGGCGGCCCGCGCACACGGGCTGTGTTGCTGGGCCGTGCTACCCTGGTTATTTCACTTAGGCCCGTTAGGTTTTCCCGCGTGGCCCAGTAATTCAAATTCTATTTAATCTATTTTGTTCAAATCAAATACTGGTGCCCCATTCAAAAATGAATAAATCTCAAACTACTGCATCATTTTGGACAAATTTTATATATTTGGACAGGTCATGAAATTATCTAAATAATGCCACTGGGCTCATGTACAAATTCGAAATTAAATTCAAATGATAAAAATAACAAAACAGATCCTTTTCAGTATTCAAATAAATCTAGAAAATCAACCAATTTGAATTTTGAAGTGAATCCAATTGCAATAATTCACATTTAACAAACTCTAATTTATTATGTAAAAATATGATATATGTTCTGTACATGATCATGGGCTAGATCAAAATATTGGCTATGTAGTCAATACTAGTCCATTCACTACAAGAAATCTGCCATAATATGACGTTTTTTTTATGACTGGAAATCAAAATGTCATAGCTTTATGACGTTCCTAGCTTTGACCGTCCTTGGCCACTCGGGAGGGGCAAAACCCTAGAAAATCGTGACGTTATTGGGCAAAAACGTCATTGGCAATTTAGGTTAAAACATCATTAGCAGGCCAAAAAAAAATCTAGCCAATCAGAAGCCAGGAAACAACCTACCAAGGATCTGCCCCAGACTTGGATCTCAACCGTCCAATGCATCCAACGCACCAAACATGAACCGAAATTGCTGCGCTGGATTTTCCCATTGGCGCCTAAAGATTTTGGCCACGCGCGCGACGACCAGTCCAAACCACTCCAACAAAACCGACCCAGATTCCCTTCCGCCGCCCCGCCAGCCATTTCCCTTCCGCCGCCCCTCCTCTCTGGTCTAGATCCCGGCCAACTCCGGCCCCCGAACCGCCTCAACATCCCCTCCCCTGCAAGAACCTCTACGACCTGCCCACCTCCCCGGAGTTCCTCTTCCTCCTTCACCTCAACTCGCATCCCACCCACCGCTCGCCGGAGAGAGAGACACAGCGCCGCCCACCTCCCCCAGCACCCGCTCGCGCTCCGATCCCAAGATACCTTGCGCTCGCCCGAACCCCAGATCCGTTCTCCGTGATTTCTGCTGCCGTGGTTTCCCGTGGTTCTGATCTGTGTGCGTTTCCGGCGGCGTTTCAGGTCGCTGCGAGGATGAAGGCGAAGGTGGCCTCCCGCGCCGGCGGCGACAGGTGAGACCCAGCCCTACCCCGTCCCTACCCTTCCCCTGGTTTCGCTCGTCCGCTTCTCTCGTTTCCCGACGGTTTCTAATTCGATCTGCTACTGTTTGTGATTCTGCCGTGCAGGCTCGCAGTGAAGAAGGGCAAGGCCGAGAAGGACCCCAACAAGCCCAAGCGTCCCCCGAGCGCCTTCTTCGTCTTCATGTAAGCCCCCACCCCAGATCCGCCTCTCTGCTCGCGATTCGGTTCTGATTTTGGTTCTGTGGCGGCGTGCGTGTGTCGCGTTCTGACGGAGTTTGTTTGCGTGTTCCCGCAGGGAGGGCTTCAGGAAGGAGTACAAGGAGAAGAACCCCAACAACAAGCAGGTCTCCGTGGTAAGCGCCGTTTCCCGCATCTCCGTCTCGTTGGTTCGTTTGAATTCCTGCGACGGGTTTCTGATTCGAGCTCTGCGTCCTGATTCGCTTCGTTTTGAATCGCAGGTTGGCAAGGCCGGTGGTGAGAAGTGGAAGTCCCTGACCGATGCTGTAAGTTAACCCCCCCCCCCCCCATGCCCCACCTCTCCAAGTGCTGGATTCGGTGTTGCTCTCCATCTCAACTCACTGCTATGCGATTTTAATTGATGCCATGATGTGCGTTGTGTCTAATTTTGGGAATTACTGTCTGCTGGGGGTGGATTTGTTCTAGTGTCGTCATACTGCGACGAGCCGCACCACCCCTACACCAACGCCGCCGCCATCCCCTACCCCCACCCTAGTTTAGAAATATTAATTTTGAATGTTAGCAAAAAAAGTAGTATAATTTGAATTAATCTTTGTAAACCTCCTTAAGAAATAGCATGTGAGCCAGCAGTACTAAGTTATTTTATTCTTTGCCGAATTTTAGTTCTTTATATGTTTTTCAGATATCCCAGATTCATTCTTAGTTCAGCATAACAGTTGGTTGTCACCTCGTTATAATATACATAAATTTTGAAAACTTATTCTTATTGTTTATCACCCTCATGCAAGGATAAATGACTGAAAACTAATTTATTTAAGAGTTTATGTTTGCTTTCGTAGTTTATTCTGTATTATTACCTCCCTACAAATTGCGCAAATGACTTTATGGGTGTTAATTTTATTTCTTACAATTGAGCTTCAATATCACTGAAAAACAAAAGTCGAGCTTCAGTATCAACTATAATATGTTGGAAAGGAGGCACAATATTTCTCATGTTGCTCTGCATACCGAGTTTGATCATAACATATTGATACTTTGTCCCCCATGGTAAAGATAGTACCTATCACAAGTTCATGACGCTTACTATATAAAATCTGAAAATATTTGGTGTTCATTTTTCTAAAAACAGACTTAAACTGTAGCAAAACAAATATGTATGTCACCTAATTAGAAAGTAAGGCAAGCCTTCTCTTTTGTTGTCCATCTCAACTCCTTTCTAGGTTTTCCTACCCTAAGTGTTATTAATTTATTATGCATATCATATTGTATGTTTTATCTCAAATGTACTGAACCACTTCGAGAGAGAAAGTGGTTGTTATGATATAACCACTTCGAGAGAGAAAGTGGTTATTATGCATATCATATTGTATGTTTTATCTCAAATGTACTGAATTTTTTACTGTCCAAGGTGGTCATGCACATGAATTTAACACTGTTGCTTGAACAGACAAGCAATACATTCATTTTGGTTTAATGTGATTTACATCGGTATTTTTATATGATAAGTGTAAGTATTGGTCCTGCCACAATGCCACTTTTGTAATACGCTCCTCTAATACTTATTTTAGGAACGCGTCTATCTTCCTTCAAATAATGCTCGAGTTCACCAAGACAATGTTTATCCATCGGTTTAGGGTATTATCATGATAAGGGTATATTGCTCCAGTTCACCAAGCAGTAGTCGGGTTGCTATATAAGTTTTGTCTGCTATTGCTTCATCGAATAGTTTATAAAGAATGCATCTACCTTACTGCTCTAATTCACGTTGTGGATCTAGCGTGGTAGGCCTGAGCGGGGTAGGCTTGAGCGAGGTAGGCTTGAGCGGTCTAGGCTTGAGCGGGGTCTCCCTCGAGATCAGCGTGTCCTACCTCGACACGGCCACCGTCGGGGTGAGACTGCATTTTCTCCCGCTCTCTCTCCAATACTTGCGAAGCATCAGACTTATGTTCCTGCTTGTCGTCAAAAGATTTGTATTTATGTGGATTAAAATGTTTAGATTCTCACGAAATTTCGGCGCATTTCGTGTTAGAATTAGGCGTTACCAGTTTGTTGAGGGTGTTGGGAGTAATTGATTGGGAGTAAGCAAATAAGTATGAAGCCTGTACCTCCACCTGGGTTTGTATTAAGGAATGATGAATAAATTAGGCTCATGTTAGGGAGGAATTGGACCGGGTGTCAGTAATTAAACTATATCATGCTAAAGTTCGTTCAGATATGCTATCAGTGGTACCTGCATTGTTATTACGTGTACGACTAAACTGATATAAAGAATGTATCTACCTTACTGCTCTAATTCACGTTGTGTATCTTGCTGTGAAGAAGAGTTTGCTGTGTACTATGTTCCTTGATGCTTATTTTACTTGGGTTGACCTAAAGCGATGTTTCTGGGCTGTGTAGGACGAGCTGTTGCGGAACAACCTGGAGCTGGAGAAGCTGAAGACAACTTGTGCAACATCATTTTCTAGCAAGATGCATGCTGGAGATCTTGAATACAACTCTAGTGAAAAAATTTTTTTGTAATAACGAGCATGACTGAGTCTTATTGCTCCAAGTCACCGTGACAAAAGTTTTATGTTCATACTAATAATGAGCATGACTGGTTCTTGTTGCTGCAATGTAATTGATTAATTTGCTAAGTTTTATGTTCATACTAATAATGAGCTTGACTGGTTCTTATTGACTGCTGGTCCAAAACTGTAATTGGCCCAGGCCCAGTAAGTACAGCAGCTAAAAAGGCCCTTGAAAAAAATAAGCTAAAAAGGCCGAGGTAATTGGGCCAGTTACGGGCCAAGGCCCAACAAAACCGAAAAAAATAATCAGAACTAATGGGCTCAGCCCACATAAGAAGCTGAATGGACCGGGCTGAATTCAGATATTGACATTTCTAATTCGTCACAATTTTGCCACGTCGGATTGCCACGCTGGACTCGGGGGCAGGTGCCCATGACATTTTGGGAACGTCATGCCGTCAGTGACATTTTAAAACGTCACAAAGCTCTACGACATTTTCAAGTGGAACGTCTTAAGCAGTCACTGCTGACTCCCAGCTTTCGACGTTTTGAAAAGCGTCACCGTAACGTCACAAGTAGCCATTAGAGACGTTTCAGTGACACCTCTATTTTGTCAACTTATGGCAGATTTCTTGTAGTGATTTAAACTACAGCAAATTTTAGGAATTTAAATCTATGAGGTGTAGCACCTCATTTAAATCATTCTCACAAGTGATATGAAGTAATGTGTTTACCTTTAAATGCTTAGGCTCATACTTGCTCACTTGTAGAATTTAAATCAACATAGTATTTAAATTGCACTAGTTATTTAAATCACATGAGATGATGAATCTCATTTAAATCACTTTTCTCAAATACTAAGTGTGAAGTGTTGACCTTGGTCAACATGGGATCATCCCTGGTTATTTGAGAAGATTAAATCTTAAGAAAATTCAATGAGAGGAAATTATTTCTCCAAACCAAGAGAAAACCCTAATTTCAACTTTCAATGAGAGGAAATTATTTTCCTATTATTATTAAATAAGGAAACCCTAGCTTAATGTGTAAGTAGATGTTAAGTAGTGATACTAGATCAATTGGGTGAGCCAATAAGGCTAATTAAGACTACTTAAGTGTTGTTTGGTGATTGTGTACCTCGTATTCATTTATAGACGCTAGTACCGGAGACTATCAAGAGGAGGAGGTATTCTACCAGGAGGAAGAGCCAGAAAACTTTGATCACCTCACCAATCAAGGCAAGCTAATATTCTTGCAAGCTAACACTCTTGCAAGGTTCCCTTGTGCAAAGCTCTACAAGAGCAAGGCACCATTATTTTTTACTTTATGCTTAATGCTCCTATCCCAAGTTTTTACTTTACAAGCTTTTCTAAATTTTGTTTATCAAAGTTTACTTTTTGATTCATGATTCACTTGGTTTAGATATAGAGTAGAACAAGAGCATCAAAGTTAGCCTAGAGCAAGAAAAGCTAGTTAGCACCCCTCATGACTAGTTGCTATTGCTAAATAAATAAAATTGATTACTCTAGATGGGATCATGTGAAATGAAATGACTTTGAAAACCTTGGAATGATGATTCATTCTATTGAAAGATTTTGAAGGTGAATATGACTGGTGAATGACTTGGTGAATTTTACAAAAACTGATGGTTGGGTTCGGATGCGATACCATTCCAATTTGAAAGTACCCCCACAATACCCAATATGGGTAAGGGCTTAACTAGAAATTTATGTGCTTTAGTATGGGTTCCCTCTAAACAAGCGTCATCGGGGTTAGGCTGAAGGCTGCCTCTACAACAAAAGAAGTGATATGATATGATGTTAATATGAGGTGAATGTCCGGCCCAAGCCCTGTGCAGTTCCCGGGTTGACTGCGGTTTTCACCGGGAGGCCAAGCTCATGGGGAGAGGTGCTCATACTAGAGTATGTAAGTGAAAGGTTATGGTTGGTAGTCCGCATACGGAGTATGATAAATCAGGGCCAGTTCACCCTGACGGATTATTGCAAATGTTGTGGCACAAGTGTACGACCTCTGCAGAGTGTAGAACTATTCGAATAGCCGTGTCCACGGTTATGGACGGTTGGAAAGGCCATACTGTTCCGTCATCAGAACTTTTCTAAAGATATGAATGGTGACTTGTGATTTGGATTGAAAGGTGACTTTGAATTGAATCACAACAGAGTTGTGGGAATGACACTAATGTTCCCACTTGAGTTAGTTTAGCAAAGGAAGAGTCTTTACTAAATGTTTATGAAATAAACTTGGCTTTATGCAAATAAACCTAGAGCTTAGTATCCCCTTTCTAAAATTGATAGTGCTTACACTAGTATTAGTTTGCGAGTACTTAAAAGTACTCATGGCCTTGTCCCTGGCTATTCAAATGGCCAGACTTTGAAGGAGAACAACAGTACAAGGAAGATGGACAGCAGGACGTCTACGACAACTAGGACCGCTCCTGACGTCAAGCGTTGGCCTGTGGATTAGATAGCCACTACTACTTCGCTTCCGCTATTTGTGATGTTCGTTGATCGATAGATCAACTACTATTGTAATATTGGATCATGTGATCTACTCTTGTAAGACGATTATGTGTTGTAATAAATGATGACTCTATGATATTCAACTATTATGTCTCGCAACAACAATATTCCTGGGATTGCGATGTATGGCATAATGGGCACCTGGACTTAAAAATCCGGGTGTTGACAATCGACGCCATCGTCACCGTCATCGAGCTGGACATCATCTCCATCACCATCATCATCATCTCCACCATCATCACCGCCGTCTCCACCACAGCACCTCGTCACCGCTGTAGCAATTTGGGTTTGATCTTGATTGTTTGATAGGGGAAACTCTCCCGGTATCGATTTCTACTTGTTGTTGATGCTATTGAGTGAAACCATTGAACCAAGTTTATGTTCAGATTGTTATTCATCATCATATCACCTCTGATCATGTTCCATATGATGTCTTGTGAGTAGTTTGTTTAGTTCTTGAGGACATGGGTGAAGTCTAAATGTTAGTAGTGAACTATGGTTGAGTAATATTCAATGGTATGATATTTAAGTTGTGGTGTTATTCTTCTAGTGGTGTCATGTGAACGTCGACTACATGACACTTCACCATTTATGGGCCTAGGGGAATGCATCTTGTATTCGTTTGCCAATTGCGGGGTTGCCGGAGTGACAGAAACCTAAACCCCCGTTGGTACATCGATGCAGGAGGGATCGCAGGATCTCAGAGTTTAAGGCTGTGGTTAGATTTATCTTAATTACTTTCTTGTAGTTGCGGATGCTTGCAAGGGGTATAATCACAAGTATGTATTAGTCCTAGGAAGGGCGGTACATTAGCATAGGTTCACCCATACAACACTTATCATAACAATGAAGATTATTTAGCCGTATGTAGCGAAAGCACTAGACTAAAATCCCGTGTGTCCTCGAGAACGTTTGGTCATTATAAGTAAACAAACCGGCTTGTCCTTTGTGCTAAAAAGGATTGGGCCACTCGCTGCAATTGTTACTCTCGCACTTTACTTACTCGTACTTTATTCAACTGTTACATCAAAACCCCTGAATACTTGTGCGTGAGCATTTACGGTGAATCCTTCATCGAAACTGCTTGTCAACACCTTCTGCTCCTCGTTGGGATCGACATTCTTACTTATCGAAAATACTACGATACACCCCCTATACTTGTGGGTCATCAAGACTATTTTCTGGCGCCGTTGCCGGGGAGTGAAGCGCTATTGGTAAGTGGAATTGGTAAGGAAAACCTACTTGTTAGTGCTGATTTTATTTACACTTTCTTGCTATAAGTCATTATGGAGAGATCTTCTCTTCAATTTCTATTTGGGAAATCTACTACTACTGCAATGGTAGTGGATGAGGAGCCAGGTGAGGAAGTGATACCATATAAAATACCTATGAAAATTATTGAACGTGTTATGGATAACCGCTATGAAGGGGATGGAACTGTCCACCCTGGAGATCATTTATTGTTCTTGCATGAATTATGCGGTTTATTCAAGTGTGCAGGTATTGCTATGGATGAAGTGAGGAAGAAACTATTCTCTTTATCGCTGTGTGGTAAAGCGGCGCAGTGGTATAAATTACTTGGATAATGGGGATTCTCTTGAATGGAATGATATTGTGCCCCGGTTTTATTCTAAGTTCTATCCTCCAAGTGAAATTCACAAGGATCGGAATCGCATATATAATTTTTGGCCTCATGATGGAGAGAGTATTGCCCAAGCTTGGGGGAGATTGAAGTCTTTAATGCTCAAATGCCCCATTCATGAGCTTCCTGGTAATGTTATTATTGATAATTTCTATGCAAGACTTTCTTTTCAAGACAAGACCTTGCTGGATACTTCTTGTTCTGGATCATTTACACGCAACAAAGAAGAGTTTAAAAGGGACCTTCTTGATCGGATCCAAGAAAATGCGAAGGTTGGGAGAACGACAAGGATAGAGAATCAGGTATAATTTATGATTATAAATGCATTGAAGCTTTTATGGATCTTGATAAATTTCGTAATATGAGTGCTACATATGGTCTTGATTCTCAAGTTGCTGCCAATCTTTATAAAGCTTTTGCCTCTCATTATGAATTGCCTAAGAAGAATTTTGATAAGTATCATGAACCGTATAAAGATAAAATTGATTCATCTATTAATAAATGCGTTGTAGTTGAAGCGCTGATCATGTTATTCCTGAAGCTTATATTGAAAAAACTCCTTTCCCTGCTAAAATGAAGGAGTACTATGTTATAAATAGTGCGGTTCATAAAAGTGAAAAAGAAACCTGTAGAACACGAAGAACAAATAAAAGTTGAACCTCTTTGTTGCAATAGTTAAAGATCTTGTGACTGAAAATGTGGAGGATGGTCATATTATTTTACGTGAAGATGCTTCTAATATTGTTTCACATCCTAATAAACCCAAACAAGTTAGTGTTCCTATGCTATCTGTTAGAATTGGTGATCATTGCTATTATGGTTTATGTGATATTGGTGCAAGTGTTAGTGCTATTCCTTATGAGCTTTACACGGAGATTATGCACGAAATTGATTCTTGTGAACTTGAAGATATTGATGTGGTTATTCAGCTGGCTAATAGAGAAACTATTTCTCCAATTGGTATTGTTCGAGATGTGGAAGTTTTATGCGGTAAGATTAAATATCCTGCTGACTTTTTGGTACTTGGTTCTTTGCTAGTGATTATTGTCCTATTATTTTTGGTAGACCTTTTCTAAATACTTGTGGAGCTATTATAGATTGCAAGAAAGAGAAAATTTTGACTAAATTTGCTGGTGAATCTTATGAGTTTAACTTCTCTAAATTTACCAAAACTCCTTATAAAGCTGATTTGCCTAGTGATGATTTTAAAATGGAGCAATGTGCATCTATTGTTCTTGTTCCTAACAATCCTTTGCAGCAACATTTGGAGGATAGCGAGAGTGAAGTTTTTAGGAAAGAAAGAGATGAGCTTGAGGAAATTTTTCTTCGCCAACCTATTCTTAAGCATGATTTACCGGTGGAAGATCTGGGTACAACACCGCCGCCAAAGGAAGATCCCGTTTTTGATTTAAAGCCTTTACCCGATAATCTTAAATATGCTCATATTGATGATAAGAAAATATATCCTGTTATTATTAGTTCTAAGCTTTCAGAGATTGAGGAAGAAAGGTTATTGGAAATATTGAAGAAACACCGAGGAGCTATTGGCTATACTCTTGATGATTTGAAAGGGATTTCTCCTTCTATTTGCCAACATGCTATTAATATGGAAGATGATGCAAAGCCTGTTGTTGAACATCAGCGTCGTCTAATTCCGAAGATGAAGGAAGTGGTAAGGAATGAGGTATTAAGACTTCTTGAAGCTGGTATTATATATCCTATTGCTGATAGTAGATGGGTTAGTCCTGTGCATTGCGTTCCCAAGAAAGGAGGAATGACTGTTGTGCTTAATGATAATGATGAGCTCATCCCTCAAAGAGTAGTTGTAGGGTATAGAATGTGCATTGATTTTCGAAAAGTTAATAAAGTTACTAAGAAAGATCATTACCCTTTACCATTTATTGATCAAATGCTAGAAAGATTGTCTAAAAATACTCATTTTTGTTTTCTTGATGGTTATTACGGGTTTTCACAAATTGCTTTGTTAAAGCTAAAGATCAAGAGAAAACCACTTTCACTTGTCCCTATGGAACTTATGCTTATAGACGTATGCCTTTTGGTTTATGTAATGCTCCTGCTACTTTTCAAAGATGCATGTCTGCTATTTTTCATGGTTTTTGTGAGAGTATTGTAGAGGTATTCATGGATGATTTTTCCGTCTATGGGAATTCTTTTGATAGTTGCTTGCGAAACCTTGATAAAGTTTTGCAGAGATGTGAAGAAACTAACCTTGTTCTTAATTGGGAGAAATGCCACTTTATGGTTAATGAAGGAATTGTATTGGGACATAAAATTTCTGAGAGAGGTATTAAAGTTGATAGAGCTAAAGTTGAAGCAATTTAGAAGATGCCCTATCCTAGGGATGTTAAAGGTATTCGTAGTGTTCTTGGTCATGCTGGGTTTTATAGGAGATTTATTAAAGATTTCTCCAAGATTTCAAAGCCTCTTACTAATCTTCTTCAAAAAGGCGTACCTTTTGTTTTTGATGACGATTGTAAGGAAGCTTTTGAAACTCTAAAGAAAGCCTTAACAACTGCTCCTATAGTTGAACCTCCTGATTGGAACTTACCATTTGAAATTATGTGTGATGCTAGTGATTTTGCTGTAGGCGCTGTTCTTGGACAGCGAGTAGATAAAAAACTGAATGTTATTCATTATGCTAGTAAAACTCTTGATGCTGCTCAAAGAAATTATGCTACAACTGAAAAAGAATTATTAGCTGCAGTCTTTGCTTGCGATAAATTTAGATCTTATATTGTTGATTCAAAAGTTACTATTCATACTGATCATGCTGCAATTAGATACCTTATGACAAAGAAAGATGCTAAGCCGAGGCTTATTAGATGGGTACTTCTTTTGCAAGAATTTGATTTACATATTGTAGATAGGAAAGGTGCTGATAATCCTGTTGCTGATAATTTGTCTAGATTGGAAAATATTGCTTATGATCCTGTTCCTGTTAATGATAGTTTTCCAAATGAACAATTGGCTGTAATAAAGGTGAGCTCGCGAGACAGTCCTTGGTATGCTGATTATGCTAACTTTATTGTTTCCAAGTACTTGCCTCCAACCTTTTCAGCTCAGCAATGGAGAAAATTCTTTTATGACTTGAGGCATTATTTGTGGGATGACCCACACTTATACAAAGAAGGAGTGGATGGTATTATGCGAAGATGTGTTCCCGAATATGAACAACAAGAGATATTGAGTAAATGTCATGGTAGTGCTTATGGAGGACATCACGCCGGAGAAAGAACCGCGCAAAAGGTTCTACAATCAGGTTTTTATTGGCCAACTCTCTTCAAGGATGCGAGAAAGTTTATTTTATCTTGTGATGAATGCCAAAGGGTTGGTAATATCTCCAGACGTAATGAAATGCCTATGAATTATACTCTTGTTATTGAACCGTTTGATTGTTGGGGATTTGACTTCATGGGACCTTTTCCGTCTTCAGAAGGTAACACTCATATACTTGTTGCTGTTGATTATGTTACTAAATGGGTGGAAGTCATACCTACAAAAAGTGCTGATGGTGAGACCTCTTTAAGAATGCTTTTAGACATTATTTTTCCTAGATTTGGAGTGCCTAGATATATTATGACTGATGGAGGTTCTCATTTTATTCATGGAGGTTTTAGAAAAACTCTTGCTAGGTATGGTATTAATCATAGAATTGCTTCCGCTTATCATCCTCAAACTAGTGGTCAAGTAGAATTATCAAATAGAGAGATTAAATCTATTTTGGGAAAGACTGTTAATAAAACTAGAAAGAATTGGGCTAGTAAATTGAAGGATGCACTATGGGCTTATAGAACTGCTTATAAAAATCCCATGGGAATGTCACCTTATAAAATGGTTTATGGGAAAGCTTGTCATTTACCTTTAGAACTAGAGCACAAAGCTTATTGGGCTGTTAGAGAATTAAATAAAGATCCTAAACTTGCCGGTGATAAGAGGTTGTTGCAATTAAGTTCTCTAGATGAATGGAGAAGTGAAGCTTATGAAAATGCTAAACTCTTTAAAGAGAAAGTTAAAAAATGGCATGATAGAAGGATTATCAAAAGAGAATTTAATATTGGGGATAAAGTCCTATTGTATCGGTCTCGTCTCAGATTCTTTGCAGGGAAATTACTCTCGAAATGGGAAGGACCATATGTTGTCGAGGAGGTGTATCGTTGTTATCACCAGATTTTGGCCAAATCAGGAGATGGGCCGTAAGGGAGATGGGCTTGGAAGATTACACGTGGAAGATCTCTGAAGCGGCCTTGCACGAAGAGTTTGGGCTAGATTGCCCGTGTATCTGTAATATAGTAGATCGCATCTTAGATTAAAAGATAGAGTTTAACCCGTGCACGGTTAGGTGCACGCCTAAATTAGAAAGTCCCCTGGACTATAAATATGTATCTAGGGTTTATGAAATAAACAACAACCAACGTTCACCACAAATCAATCTCGGCGCATCGCCAACTCCTTCGTCTCGAGGGTTTCTTCCGGTAAGCATCATGCTGCCTAGATCGCATCTTGCGATCTAGGCAGCACAAGCTTATTTGTTGTTCATGCGTTGCTCGTACTGAAGCCTTTTTGATGGCGAGCAACGTAGTTATCTTAGATGTGTTAGGGTTAGCATTGTTCTTCGTATCATATGCTATCGTCATGCAACCCTTATACATCTAGCCGCCCTTACACCTATCTTAGGTGTAGGGGCGGCACCCCGCTTGATCATTATTTAGTAGATCCGATCCGTTACGGTTGCTCCTTGTTCTTCAAGGATTAGTTTAATATCTGCAATAGTTAGGCCTTACAAAGGGTTGGAGGATCCAGCGGCGCGTAGGGTGTCGTTTGCTAGTCCTAGACAGGATGTTCCGAGGATCAACCTCGTGTTGGTTTTTAGGCCCTATCTAGGATCGGCTTACGATCACCGTGCGTGGCCGCGAGGCCCAATTGTGAGTAGGATGATCCGATTATGCGGTGAAAACCCTAAATCGTCGTAGATCGCTTTAGCTTTATCTTGATCAAGCAGGACCACCATATATTCGTGCACCTCGTACGAATCATGGGTGGATCGGCTCCTTGAGCCGATTCACAGGACAACCTGAGAGCCGATCGAGGCTCGTATTTAATGTTTACGTGTATGCCATGCAGGAAACTAAGCGAGGCATCTCCATCACCTTCCTGACCAGGTATAGGTCAGGTGGCACGCCCTTGCACCAGCATCGGACGTGCGTGCCGGAGTTCTTTGCGGGCCGTCGCTCGGAGGGACCAGGGCCAGCCGCAGCCCTAAGTTGTTCCCGGCTCTACTGTGTTGCCCGTCGTTGCTCGCCGGTGGGTTTCTGACCGCAACACATTCTGGCACGCCCGGTGGGACAATCTTCTACATCAACCACATCGCCATCTACATCCGAGATGGCGGACGGCACCCCAGTCACGTACGAGGATCTGACCGAGGAGCTCAAGAAGAAGTATGACGAGGTCAAAACGATCCTCGAAGCCGACCTCATCGGCTCGTTTCACAGAACCCGTTCATATGTCATCAGGTGGAAAGGGTTCTCACCTCAAGGTGCGCTCGATGGAATAGACCTGTCCGCCCCATCAGAAGAACGCACCAGGTCCCTTCGTCGGGAGATTAACTGCATGGTGGCTCACTCGCTACACCGCCACTCTGAGAACCTGGTGAACACTTTGGAGCGTGTTGCTCTTCGAGTGATCCAGGAAATCATGAGTCGTCAATACTCTCCGTCAGGACCAGCTCTCGGGACATACCAGGGAGAGATGCCACTCCAGTCCCGTCCACCGCTGCCATTTGCGTTGGCAGCACCAGAGGTGCCGAATTCACCGGCATTCGTCGTCTACAAGATCGGTGGTGACCCTAGTGACTGCCAGTTCTTGCATGAGGCGCCTAAGGAGATCCCTCACGGGTACATGTGCACATACGTGCCAGACTGCGGTAACTGGGCGCTCACAAACCAGGCCGCAACGGCGGGGACTTCGGAAGCGGGGAGGAACGTCGGCGACGGATCTTGAGAAGCGAGACGTGGCTAGCTAAATATGCCACTCCGACAAACCTCCAGAGCTCAGCTCCTGCAGTTGGCTCAGAGCTGGAAAAGCAAGCATGGCTGGCTAAGTATGCCACTCCGGCGAATCTTCAGAGTTCGACTCCTGCAGCCAGCACCGCGGATCAAATCAGTACGATCCTGAGAGACCAGTTCGGCATAGTGCCGAAAAGGAGGACAATCGGCTATTCCAAGCCGTACCCCGACGAATACGAATTGGTCCCGCTACCACCCAAATATCGACTCCCTGATTTCTCCAAATTCAGTGGATCAGATGGTTCCAGCTCCATCGAGCATGTGAGCCGATATTTGGCACAGCTAGGAACGGCCTCAGCGTCGGATCCACTACGCGTGAGGTTCTTCGCACAGTCCCTCACGGGATCGGCTTTCGGGTGGTACACTTCGTTGCCACCGGACTCGATCCGGACTTGGAAGCAGTTGGAAGACCAATTCCACATGCAGTATCACTCGAGAGGCTTCCGAGTCTGGCCTTGCCGATCTAGCACGGATACGTCGAAGCGTGGAGAAACCGTGGCGAGAATACATCCAGCGCTTCAGAAATCTAAGGAACCGATGTTATTCGGCTCGTGTAACTGAAAAGGAAGCAGTCGAGTTGGCAGTGGTGGGCCTTCCATCACAAATCAAGGATATGGCCTCCCAAGCAGACTACCCTTCACTGGCGCACATGGTTCAGAAACTGTCAGCATATGAACAGCGCCATCCGGACTTGTACCAGGACAAATTCAAGCGTGCGGTAGTCCTGGTTGAGGCAGATGAAGACGAAGGCTCTGCGAGAGATCAAGAGGTAGCAGTGGCTGAATGGACTCGGGGGGCAACCCCCGTGTCCTGCAAATGGGTTAAGCCACCAGGTCCGCCCAGAGGGTTTAATTTTGACGTGACTAAAACTGAGCAAATCTTCGACCTCTTACTCAAGGAGAAGCAGTTGAAGATACCCGAAGGCCTCAAAATCCCCACGGTACAGGAGCTGAACGGAAAGCCATACTGCAAATGGCATAACTCGCTCTCCCATGCCACCAACGACTGCAGGGTGTGGCGTCAGCAGATCCAAATGGCGATAGAACAAGGACGTCTGATTTTCAACCAGTACGCCATGAAGGTCGACACCCACCCCTTCCCCGCCGTTAACATGGTGGAGTGCACTTACCCTGAAGGTTGCCGGCCAGGATCCTCGTTCAGCATCAACATGGTAGGACCTGGACACCACTCTGGCAAGGATGGAGACGAGGGCAGCTGCTCTCGTAGCAAGGACACAGAGGAGGCCGCTCCACGCGATCGGCTCCGTCACGATGGCAAGCGCTACATCACAGAGGGAGAAGTAAGGAATGTGAGATATCAGCGACCTCTCTCTGATCACCTCCTCAACAAGTATGTGAGTCAGTATGACCAACGCCGACGATCCAGCGACGATGATGATAGAGACTGTCTGGCTAGGGACGCCAGGAGACATCGTCGGCATGATCGCGATGAGGAGGAGTACGAGCGCCATGCCAAGGAAAAGTCAAGGGAGTGAGACGACGAGGATAGGCACTGGGACTGTCCCTTCTTCAGACACTGCTGGGATTCAGGAATGAGCCGATTGCCTACAATCGGCAATTGCCCAGAATGTAACCAGAAGAAGGAGGCAGCTAACGTTTCCGTGTTCCAACGCTTAGGTCCTCTCCCGCCTCGAAACAAGCACGCTGAGTCCCCTCGAGTAGAAGATCTCGAGGATTTGGAAGACAATGAAGAAGAAGAAGACAGGTACCACCGGCCAAGGTGGTGCCCTGATGGACTCAGCCGTTCCCAAAAGCGTAGGGTTCAGCGATTGCGTGGCTTCGAGGAAGCCGAAAAGTTATACCTGCACACGCTAAGGAAGGCGCGGCCTGATCTGGCCGCGAAAATTCAGCGAACCCTGGATGAAGAGGGTCGACCACAAAAAATGGAGTGGCGCCCCAAGCAAAGGAAAGCCGATGATGAAACATCGGCTGGCACAAACATGGTGCTCATCCTTCCAACAGAGTTTAGTGCGACGACGGCGAGCGCATCGACGTGACAAAGGATGGGGTTAGGCTGGTCTTATCCACCGGCCTGACCGTGTAGCAAGAACGGACCGATGAGCAAACGTGGCGATGCCGATCCTTGGGATCGGCCCCAAAGATCTATGAAGGAACATTACAAAACCTTCATTGAGCGCTTCGATCAATATGGAGGCCGATTCCAGCAATCGGCCAAAAAATTATCTCCACCACACGTTCTGCCTGTGTTCAAATACAGTGCCTTGGCTTACTATAGAGCCGATATCTGCAGTTACCTGACAGATTCGGCTCGGGGGGCATCTAATCAGATGAACATGTGCAGATGAACATGTGTGCAGTGAAACATTGGGGGCCGATAGAAAAAATCGGCCAGTACAAAAAAATAACTTTAGAATAAAAAGCCGATGCATGGCCATCGACTCAAGAGGTACAGCTGATATATGCAGAAGCCCGATGGAGCAGTTGTTGAGTTACAAGGAGAGGCTCTACTGGATAAATTTCTTCTCAAGACTTCCAACTCCCACTACAAGAAATATGGTGACTCGCGACCCTCCATATTGGTCACTGAAAGGTCATTGTGCATCATCTATGACCACGTCATGACCAATAACTGTTAGTCGCCAGTTGAGCGTCACTGACGGCGCACACCGACCTTTTTATTTAATTGGTCGTAGAGGACTACGACCAAAATTGATGGTCATAGATTCCATGACCAAAATGTTGGTCACCGGCTGTTTGGCCTATCCACGTCAGATCTAACGTGGCAAATCCTACGTGGCAAATGCATGACCAAATCAAATGGTTGTGGATTGAAATCAGCCCAATCCAGCTTGCCATCAACATGGGCCAAATCCAAAAAAACAAGCCTTTTCTTTTTTTCATCTCAGCCTTTTAGAAGACGTTTCTTTTTGGGCCACTGACGTTTTACTATTTTAGGCTTCGGCATGTGTACAGTCCATTTCTTTTTGGGCCTTAGCCTTTTGGATTCTTTTTCTTTTTGGGCCACCGCTTTTTTACAATTTATTTCTTATTTGAGCCTCAACCATTATCAATAGATTAGTCCCACTCTTCAGGTTCTTATTTCTCACAGTTTACCAACAACAAATTTTTCAAACAGAATAAGAGAACATACAAAATTCTAGAAATAGTAGCCAAAACTACGATTGTAGTCTTTTACACATTGTTCACAGAACCAGATTTGCTTACTACAATATAACTGGCACTATTATAAGTAGCTACTCTTGCTTTGTGGGGCTTCAGGCTTCATCTTTGTTCGACCTAGAGCTGACATGGAGCTCCTATAAAAGAGAGAAAATGCCACACTTATAGAGCTTGATGAACATAATATTTACTAACATGAAAATGATTAATTTAGCAAGTCAAAGATGGCAAGAATTAATCCAGATACAAGATACAATTAATTGCATGTAGTAAAAGCGAAACCAATCTTAGGCAACTTCAAAGTAATTTAGCCCCGGTAGTTAAAGTGGCCCGATGTCTAGTGCACAAGTCTGATAACAGAGTGCAAGAAACTAACTGGATACATATACATATCTGCCCAGGGGATCTACCTTCCCTTTCACCAGACTAAGCACAACCTGCATCCAGATATCAGAAAAAGTTAGACAATATCCCTTCAACTTACCGACCGCAGCTATTGCAACTGAACACAAAGACAAAATCGACACTTTTTGTTTTTTATCGATTGCATCTACATGTATTACAACCATACAAATGCTGAAATGCCAAACATGCAAGGTGGTACATCCAGTGAGCATTTTGGGGTTCGAGTACAAGGAAACATGAACTGGTCCGGTTCCAAAATTATTTCTTATCAATACAAGGATAGTTGATAGAGCAACATTTCTTGAGTCATGCAACAAATCAGCACGGTTTAGGGGATATCTTTCCATAAACAGCAGCAGCCCACTCGCTGTCTTCTGGTTTAAGAGAGGAACCAGAAACTCACCTAAACTTCGCTCCCTTCTCCTTGGCACACAGGTGGTACGCTGGAGATGATCAGCCACTGCTGGTCCCATCAGTTGCAGGTCCAGGTGCTGATCCCCATCATCGAGAATCAACACGTTACCCCTGTTCACATTCAAGGCAACCATGTAAGATAAGTGCGTCTAGACATCAACTCATTTACCATACAGGCTACACATGATCTTGCATACGACGAATCAAGGACAACCAATAGCAAGCAAGCATAAGCACGTTTCAGTCTCATATCTCAAATTATAAACTAACAGAAGCAGGTAGACTTATTAAATTATGGTACATAAGTATGTATAGGCAGGTACCTAGTTCATTGTGTGTACATAGCTAGCTAGATAATATATAAATATGCCCAGCTAAAGCCAAAATATAATAGAGCAAAATAAAATGGAGACCCTGGATATTCCAGGACCTCAGTTTCTGTCTAGCTAATGCTATTCAGGACCTCAATGCTACTACTCCCTCCGTTCTGAAATGTAAGACGTTGGGGGAATGTTTCGGCCAGGTGAAAAAGCACTAAAAAGTCCTTCCTACCGTTGATTCGTATCAGATCGCACATCGCGATTCGCCTCGTGATCGCTTCCTCCTCACGCATCTTCTTCCTCGACTCGCCTTCGTCCAGGTCCTCGACCACGATCTCACCGCCCAGGTGCCCTGGGATCTGCCTCCACCACGATCCCTCGCCCAGGAGCACCTGGGAGCTGCTTCCCGTCCGCCCGATCGCGTGGGATCAACTTCCCCTTCGCCCAGCGACCATCAGCTGCTCATCCAAGAGCCGGCTCTGCCTCGATGTTCAACTGCTCGCCCGGATGCTCCCGATCTCGGCATCTACTCCACCTCCGGCTGCTTCTCCTCCGCCCAACTACTCCACTTCCATCCCCCAGCAACACCTGGCCCTGATCTCCCTGAAGCACCTGCAAATAGCAGCAAATAGCCAGCAGATTTTGACAGAGAAAATAGCAGCAGATTTTCAAGTTCAGTTCAGTGCAGTCAAGTCAGGACAAACAATCGTAAAAGAAATTTCTAGTTCAGATGTGAGAGCGAATTAATCTTTCACATAAGTAATAAAATTTCCACTTCGTATGTGAGAAATATTAAGAGATACACCACTAGCAGGTTGGGGATAAGTTAAAGAACACACATGGCTTGCTTGGAGCTGTCATTCAAATAAGTGAAGCAGTACTAGGCGCATATATGGAATGGAGAGTTTTGATTACTTTAACAATTTCATTCCCTATAACCATAACTAGGCCAAGACATAAGGGGACCGATTTTCCATCAGAAAATAACAGAAACCTGGTCGCAAATGACTGTTCTTTATCAGCAATTGTAGAGTGTCAGACTGAATATGGCCATTACTAGATGTACTGAAGTAAACAAAGTTCAACGCTGGTTTGTCAGTCAGACCTCTGAGATAATAGGCTGGTTGGTCAATCAGATCTCTGAGATAAAACATGGAATCGTGGCCGTGGCATGGAACATATTCAGAGAAGAACTAGAGTTACCTGGAAAATATTCAGAGCCATGGAACATATTCAGAGAAGAACTAGAGTGAAACTACACTAGAGTAAGTTCAGGGAAGATGGACTTACTGGTCGCGGTAGTGGTGGTGGTCATCGTGCTGCTCCAATAAGTTGAAGTTGACGGCGGCCCGGTGCTCCTATGCGCAAGCAGCGTCCTCCCGCTGCTCCGGTGCTGTAGGAGCCATCATGAGTTACTTTCAGTTTAAAGCACAGTATCAAAGTCGGGAAGTTGATGGAGGTTCATAGTCCCCAATAACATGAATAATTATGCACAAGGGTCAACAAGTTTGAATAATAAATTTTGAAAAATGAAGACATGAGTAAATAAACAAAAATTCCCATGCATAGATCACAGATCAAAGACAAGAGGTTTATTAAGGCCATGCTAATGGATCTCTAAACTGAATATGGATGAATCAAATAGTGGTACTCCCCAATACAGTTTGATACCTTCATGTCTTCAATTAGTCCATTAAAAACAAGCTACTCCTTTATCCATCAGACTACACGTGCTAGCAGACTGAAATCAGTTTCAGCTTTCCCTACCAAATGAATAACAAAGTTCAATCAGAAACCAATGAAAGAAGAAGAGATCGGGTACAAAGCTAGGGAAAGAATTGGACATCACACAGACTGATTATTGGATTATTTTAACTTTACATAAGATACTAATATACTACATGTCAAGTAAGCAAGCAGCATCAAAAATATGTTGATGTCGACCTGCCCGTGATGCTGATGAGTACAACATTATGGTCCAAGACTTTAAGTAAAATTGCTGAGAAGATGGTTGCTGCTTAGTATAGCATAGTGAGGTCAGAACATCATAGAACGCAAAGCCAACAATGTCTGTTTTATTAAATATTATTCATGCCGACAATTTTATTGTTGAAGCTAGGTGTTTATCCAAAAAAATGCAATGATCGGAACATCTCACTGAAGTTGATCTGTGAGTAACATATGCACATGATTCCTTCAAGTTCCATCATTGTAAAGCCTAGAGGCCATTCAAAAATAGACCAAAGGGTAACAGGACAACTTCTATCCAACAATCTACCACTTTGAAGATCAATTATCCGGATCGAACTCACTAGATGTGAACGGCACAGCCCAGATCGAACGTCAACACATCAATCCATAACAGAAATGGGATACAATCGAGACGGGATGGTAATATTACCCCGGAGGCAGTCGCAGTTCTCGGCCTCCTTGTTGACAACGTCAAGACGGTGTCGATGAGCTCAACACCCTCGATGTAGTGGCCCGTGGTCTAGTTGTTCCGGGTACCGGAGTGGTCGAAGACGAAGTTGTCGGGGCAGAAGACCTGACCGAGCGCACCGAGTCCATGGTACCTGGCTCGAGGTCCGTGAGCATGGAGCGGGGCACGAACCGGCTCACCACTGCCCGCTGCCGACATGGTCCTCCGGCAGATCCTTCAAGATCCCGGGCTGGGGTTTTTTTTAGGGCGGACGATTTGGAGGTTGGATGGGTTGGAATAGAGAGAAGGGGGGAGGGGGTTCAAGGGCGGGGAAAAGCAGGGCAGGGCCTCGCCGGAGTTGGGCGGGATCTTGGCTGGCGGCGCAGGTGGAGGAAGGGGGAGGGAGGAGGCGGTAGGAGAGTGTAGGTCGTGGTGGGGGTTAGGTTAGGTCGTGGCGGACTGAGCGGCTGAAGGGGATCTCGCCTAAGGCTCAACATTTCTGTCTCCCGCGTGTGGGCTCAATTTTTGGTCTCCCCGCCCTACTGAGCCCAACTTTAGATTTTATTGGGCGCGCAAACCAAAATCCAGAACAGGTGGCGAGTTGATATTTTGGAATGATTTCGGGCGTTGGATGGAGCTCTTCTGGATGGCTGAGATCGTCTCTGGGAGGCTGATCCGTGGGTAGCAGTTTCATGTCTTCTAGCTATAGAGGAGTGCCCACAAACCAAATCAAATGACCCATATAGCTCCCGTATGTCATATGTGGTCAATGGGTCCCATGTGTTAGTGGAGAATTAAGCATAGTTGTATGTCCGGACACTTAAGCAAAATTCGGCACATGTCACTTTGGTGGGTCCCTATGTGTTGGTGGTGGGTCTCTGTTTTCATTTGAGTGTGGCTCACAGTTCTAACATGGTACGTAGGTCCGAGATGTCATTGGATAGGTTGTGTACTTGGACCTACCAGTCAACATGTCAATGTGTGGATCCCACATGTCAATTGTAGATTTAAATCTAGTTCTATTCAGACACCTAAGTAAAAGTTGACACATGAACATGACAAATAGATGAAATTGCTGAGGTGGCTGACAAGTCATTTTAAGCATCATCAGTGGGCAGTCATGACCATTTAAATTAGTCGTAATCGGCTAAGGATGAGGTCCTAAGTCATACCATCTTCTATATGACCAATTCATGAGACCGAGTTAAGACCTTTCTGACTAGGATGGTCATAGAAAATTAGGGTTTGGACCCTCCGAAACGGCAAACGACCATTTGTTGCGAAAAGGTCATAGAGTTATGACCAGTTTATTCGCGGTCACTGTGATAAGGTCACTAGTTAACACATTTCTTGTAGTGTCCTTCTGCAAGTCTCCAAGTTCAGCAGTGCCAGTGTAAGCATGCAGATCAGGTTAAGGGTGAGTCCAACAAAGGGAGCATACCTATCCTAGGAGCATGAGCACAGCCGATGACGAATCAAGCGGCTATGGCATTTTGCCTGGCGTGGACCAAGGTGGCGGCTTGGTCGATGTCACTTTCAGAGGTTGTTACGTCCAGAGTCTTGGAGGGCATCAGAAATTCAAAACATCCTCACCGGAAGTTGCATCAGTCTGCCAAAGATGATGAGCCGATCTGATCAGCAAGGCGCAAAGGATTGAACTAAGAGGAGTTGGAAAGCCATTATATTTGAGGCTTCTTAGTTCAAGGAACAGATTTGCTGGTCTTTCCGAAACTTTTCAGTGCATCGGTTCTTTCGGAAATCAAGAGGCTCGGGGGGCAGCTCGCCCTGAAATATCTTTGCTCTGGAGAGCCGATTTTGTTGGAATCGGCTGGTTCTGCATTATAACTTGGAAGCCGATGGCGACACATTTGGCTGATTCATTACTGTTCTCGCCTTGGATGAGGCTCGGGGGGCAACTCGCCCGAAAGGTTCTTGGCTCTGGGAGCCGATTTTGTTGGAATCAGCTGGCTCTACATCGCAACTGTTCTAAAGAGTGGTGCTTTTGTTACAGAGTTATCAGTTTCAGCATCCGAGCTGATTCAGCAACAGTTCCAGGGCTCTTTTAAAGACGCCTGCTCAAGGCCAAAATATGTTGATGTCGACCTGCCCGTGATGCTGATGAGTACAACATTATGGTCCAAGACTTTAAGTAAAATTGCTGAGAAGATGGTTGCTGCTTAGTATAGCATAGTGAGGTCAGAACATCATAGAACGCAAAGCCAACAATGTCTGTTTTATTAAATATTATTCATGCCGACAATTTTATTGTTGAAACTAGGTGTTTATCCAAAAAAATGCAATGATCGGAACATCTCACTGAAGTTGATCTGTGAGTAACATATGCACATGATTCCTTCAAGTTCCATCGTTGTAAAGCCTAGAGGCCATTCAAAAATAGACCAAAGGGTAACAGGACAACTTCTATCCAACAATCTACCACTTTGAAGATCAATTATCCGGATCGAACTCACTAGATGTGAACGGCACAGCCCAGATCGAACGTCAACACATCAATCCATAACAGAAATGGGATACAATCGAGACGGGATGGTAATATTACCCCGGAGGCGATCAGATTCTCGGCCTCCTTGTTGACAACGTCAAGACGGGGCCGAGGAGCTCAACACCCTCGATCTAGGGGCCCGAGGACTAGTTGATCCGGCACCGGAGTGGTCGAAGACGAAGTTGTCGGGGCAGAAGACCTGACCGAGCGCACCGAGTCCATGGTACCTGGCTCGAGGTCCGTGAGCATGGAGCGGGGCACGAACCGGCTCACCACTGCCCGCTGCCGACATGGTCCTCCGGCAGATCCTTCAAGATCCCGGGCTGGGGTTTTTTTTAGGGCGGACGATTTGGAGGTTGGATGGGTTGGAATAGAGAGAAGGGGGGAGGGGGTTCAAGGGCGGGGAAAAGCAGGGCAGGGCCTCGCCGGAGTTGGGCGGGATCTTGGCTGGCGGCGCAGGTGGAGGAAGGGGGAGGGAGGAGGCGGTAGGAGAGTGTAGGTCATGGTGGGGGTTAGGTTAGGTCGTGGCGGACTGAGCGGCTGAAGGGGATCTCGCCTAAGGCTCAACATTTCTGTCTCCCGCGTGTGGGCTCAATTTTTGGTCTCCCCGCCCTACTGAGCCCAACTTTAGATTTTATTGGGCGCGCAAACCAAAATCCAGAACAGGTGGCGAGTTGATATTTTGGAATGATTTCGGGCGTTGGATGGAGCTCTTCTGGATGGCTGAGATCGTCTCTGGGAGGCTGATCCGTGGGTAGCAGTTTCATGTCTTCTAGCTATAGAGGAGTGCCCACAAACCAAATCAAATGACCCATATAGCTCCCGTATGTCATATGTGGTCAATGGGTCCCATGTGTTAGTGGAGAATTAAGCATAGTTGTATGTCCGGACACTTAAGCAAAATTTGGCACATGTCACTTTGGTGGGTCCCTATGTGTTGGTGGTGGGTCTCTGTTTTCATTTGAGTGTGGCTCACAGTTCTAACATGGTACGTAGGTCCGAGATGTCATTGGATAGGTTGTGTACTTGGACCTACCAGTCAACATGTCAATGTGTGGATCCCACATGTCAATTGTAGATTTAAATCTAGTTCTATTCAGACACCTAAGTAAAAGTTGACACATGAACATGACAAATAGATGAAATTGCTGAGGTGGCTGACAAGTCATTTTAAGCATCATCAGTGGGCAGTCATGACCATTTAAATTAGTCGTAATCGGCTAAGGATGAGGTCCTAAGTCATACCATCTTCTATATGACCAATTCATGAGACCGAGTTAAGACCTTTCTGACTAGGATGGTCATAGAAAATTAGGGTTTGGACCCTCCGAAATGGCAAACGACCATTTGTTGCGAAAAGGTCATAGAGTTATGACCAGTTTATTCGCGGTCACTGTGATAAGGTCACTAGTTAACACATTTCTTGTAGTGTCCTTCTGCAAGTCTCCAAGTTCAGCAGTGCCAGTGTAAGCATGCAGATCAGGTTAAGGGTGAGTCCAACAAAGGGAGCATACCTATCCTAGGAGCATGAGCACAGCCGATGACGAATCAAGCGGCTATGGCATTTTGCCTGGCGTGGACCAAGGTGGCGGCTTGGTCGATGTCACTTTCAGAGGTTGTTACGTCCAGAGTCTTGGAGGGCATCAGAAATTCAAAACATCCTCACCGGAAGTTGCATCAGTCTGCCAAAGATGATGAGCCGATCTGATCAGCAAGGCGCAAAGGATTGAACTAAGAGGAGTTGGAAAGCCATTATATTTGAGGCTTCTTAGTTCAAGGAACAGATTTGCTGGTCTTTCCGAAACTTTTCAGTGCGTCGGTTCTTTCGGAAATCAAGAGGCTCGGGGGGCAGCTCGCCCTGAAATATCTTTGCTCTGGAGAGCCGATTTTGTTGGAATCGGCTGGTTCTGCATTATAACTTGGAAGCCGATGGCGACACATTTGGCTGATTCATTACTGTTCTCGCCTTGGATGAGGCTCGGGGGGCAACTCGCCCGAAAGGTTCTTGGCTCTGGGAGCCGATTTTGTTGGAATCAGCTGGCTCTACATCGCAACTGTTCTAAAGAGTGGTGCTTTTGTTATAGAGTTATCAGTTTCAGCATCCGAGCTGATTCAGCAACAGTTCCAGGGCTCTTTTAAAGACGCCTGCTCAAGGCCAAATCGCCGGCCTGCTGCGATCGGCTGTACCAAGTGCTATCGTCATTAGCGGAGCTGGCTAACTTGGAGGGATGACTGAATTAGCCTGTTTCGCAGATTATCGTGAGAGACCGATGCGTTGCCATCAGTCATTGAGCATTGATGAGGCTAACAGTCGACAAAGTCAGATGAGGAAAAATCGGCTAAATCAGCATAAAGGACATCGGCAAAATCAAAGGAAGTTTTTCATTGATAATAAAATTTCTTACAAAGAGAAGCCGATTGTTCAACAAAAAAAAAGAGCAGATTACTACTGCTAATCCTATGCTAGTAGGTCCCTACTCTAAGGGCTGTTGCTGTCTTCGCCGTCGCTGGGGTAGCTGCCGTCATTGCTGCTGTCGACGAGTTCCTCGTTGCTGCTACTGTAACCTTCAGCGGAGGCTTCTTCCTCGTCATCATCATCGTCCTCATCTGACCAAGCCCAGCCACGGATGCGCTTTGGCGGCGGTTCATTGGAGGAGGTGTCGTCCTCCTGTTCCTTCTTCGTGTCGGAGGAGATGTCTTCGTCTTCGTCATCCTCTTTTCCTTCTTTGGTGATGGAGGTGAATTTACCCCGGAAGGGAGGGTCGTCGTTGTC
This sequence comes from Lolium perenne, assembly GCF_019359855.2. Classification (NCBI taxonomy): domain Eukaryota; kingdom Viridiplantae; phylum Streptophyta; class Magnoliopsida; order Poales; family Poaceae; genus Lolium; species Lolium perenne. The sequence goes on along the minus strand of NC_067250.2, from coordinate 10,789,542 downwards.
GCTCTCCACCTCCAGTGCTCCGTCAATCAGGAACCGAAGGTCATCCTCCCCGTCAGTTAGGGGCATGGCCCCGTCTGACCAGACGAGGTCCTCGGGTAGGCCCTCTCGCACGAAATCGAAGTCCCACTCCCGCTCGTCCCAATGCTTGGGAGCGCGCCTGTTGTACGCCTCCATCTGGTTGTGCCCTGGGATCGATTCGCTTGAGGAAGAGGATTGGAGAGAAACGGAAGAGGAGGAAGAGGACGACATGGCTATGGAAGGAGAGGGTTTTTTGGCTGACGGCTAATTTGGAGCAGGGGGATGAAGAGGTGAACTGTTCGATGCTGTAAATAAAGGGGATAGAATAGAGATTTATTGCTCGAGCAGTTTCCGAGGAGGTGGGGCCAAAATTGTCAAAACGTGCAGAGAAGTTGAGAAGGCAAGTCATCATGATGAAGAATACTGCGACGGTTCTGGTCTGCCACGACATGACCCTTCGAAGGAAAAACAGAGTGGTTTTGAAATTATCATTACCAAAACCAAGGGGGCATGTGTTATCACCAGATTTTGGCCAAATCAGGAGATGGGCCGTAAGGGAGATGGGCTTGGAAGATTACACGTGGAAGATCTCTGAAGCGGCCTTGCACGAAGAGTTTGGGCTAGATTGCCCGTGTATCTGTAATATAGTAGATCGCATCTTAGATTAAAAGATAGAGTTTAACCCGTGCACGGTTAGGTGCACGCCTAAATTAGAAAGTCCCCTGGACTATAAATATGTATCTAGGGTTTATGAAATAAACAACAACCAACGTTCACCACAAATCAATCTCGGCGCATCGCCAACTCCTTCGTCTCGAGGGTTTCTTCCGGTAAGCATCATGCTGCCTAGATCGCATCTTGCGATCTAGGCAGCACAAGCTTATTTGTTGTTCATGCGTTGCTCGTACTGAAGCCTTTTTGATGGCGAGCAACGTAGTTATCTTAGATGTGTTAGGGTTAGCATTGTTCTTCGTATCATATGCTATCGTCGTGCAACCCTTATACATCTAGCCGCCCTTACACCTATCTTAGGTGTAGGGGCGGCACCCCGCTTGATCATTATTTAGTAGATCCGATCCGTTACGGTTGCTCCTTGTTCTTCAAGGATTAGTTTAATATCTGCAATAGTTAGGCCTTACAAAGGGTTGGAGGATCCAGCGGCGAATAGGGTGTCGTTTGCTAGTCCTAGACAGGATGTTCCGAGGATCAACCTCGTGTTGGTTTTCAGGCCCTATCTAGGATCGGCTTACGATCACCGTGCATGGCCGCGAGGCCCAATCGTGAGTAGGATGATCCGATTATGCGGTGAAAACCCTAAATCGTCGTAGATCGCTTTAGCTTTATCTTGATCAAGCAGGACCACCATATATTCGTGCACCTCGTACGAATCATGGGTGGATCGGCTCCTTGAGCCGATTCACAGGACAACCTGAGAGCCGATCGAGGCTCGTATTTAATGTTTACGTGTATGCCATGCAGGAAACTAAGCAAGGCATCTCCATCACCTTCCTGACCAGGTATAGGTCAGGTGGCACGCCCTTGCACCAGCATCGGACGTGCGTGCCGGAGTTCTTTGCGGGCCGTCGCTCGGAGGGACCAGGGCCAGCCGCAGCCCTAAGTTGTTCCCGGCTCTACTGTGTTGCCCGTCGTTGCTCGCCGGTGGGTTTCTGACCGCAACAATCGTTCAGGAGCAATCAAAATTAGCTCTCTCCAAGGCAATGCCACGCAAGTGGTGAATGGACAAAGACTCAAGCATTATATCTCAGGTGATTCATATAATGTTGATGTTGATATTATTCAAGTGGAAACACCGGAGGCTTTCATTAAAGGACAAATTGACAGTCCGCCAGAACTCGACTTTGAATAGGTAACAGTACTGGTAATGAAAAGTTCGCAATTTACTTTCCGAACAATATTTTTGCTGTTTTTGGAAAGTATGAAAAATTACGAGTTCGAAACGGAGTGGAAAGGACGCACGAGGGGGTGCCACCATAGGCCAGCGCGGCCTGGCCTGGGCCCGCGCCGCCCTATGGTCTGGCCTCCTCGTCGCGCCTTTCCGACTCTAGTTCGATCTGGTACTTTCCTTTTGTCGTGAAATTTTTTGCTATATAATCCCCCGGATCCCTGGAGGTCCGTATATCGTTTTCTCGACGTGTTTTGTTTCAAGCTGTTTCTGCCAGGATCTGTTTTCGGTTTAGAAGCACCATGGCCTCCAACAACAAGGGCAAGGGGCTTTCAGAGGAAGAAGTGAAGAGGGTGCCATCAAGACAAGAGCAGCAAGTCATTGGGAGCAAGCAAATCTTGGTGGGATCTGTTGACACTCGACGTTCTTTTTCTCATAACTTGCAGGGACCTTTACCACCCGCTCTTAGCCTCGACTCCTTCCCTGTGTTGGAAGAAGCTCTACGAACTACCGATGAGTTTTGTGATCAATATCGGGCTCTAAGAAGAGAAGTGGAGATACTCCAGGAGGAGAATTGCCGTCTCCGAAGAATGCTGGAATACCACTCGATTCACATCACAAGGTCATCATCGCCAACTTCAGATAACAATGAATCTCTTCGAGTCTTAGTGCAGAATTGCCAAGCTGAGAAACTGAAGCTGAAGGAGATCTGTAAGAAGCGCGGGAGGAGTTCATCACCATCATCGCCAAAGGAGTAATTCATCATCGGTATTGGCATCCCCTTGGTTTGTTCCAAGCTTGGGGGAGTGCCGCGGTATCACATCATCACTACCTTTTACTTTTTATTGTCAAGTAGTGTCATATCATGAGTAGGGAAGTTATCATATAAGATGGGTTGCAGTTTGGAAGTATCTCTCCTTTAGTTGGTTATCTATGTATCCCTTGGTGTGAGTTATCGTTATGGAATATTAATGAGAAGTCTTATCATTTACATATTGCACATCTTATTTTAGTTTGCAATCTCTATTATATGATTTACCTTGTTGTTATTATTGGTATCACTTTGGGAGCATTGAATAAATCTATTTGGTTTTGGCAAACTTAGCATTGGTCAATAGCAACAACACTTTGAGGTTTAAGTAGAAAAAAAAAGAGAAATACATGTAGTTGTTTCATTGTCTTTCTTTCTTGTTAGCTCATAGCTCATTATTCTGAAGTTAAAATTGTTTGTGCTTACCAGGAAGATGCATGATTGTTTCTATCCCATGTATATTTGTTTGTTTCCCTCAACTCTTATGCTTGCTAATTAACCTTGCTAGCAAAAAACCTGTACTGAGAGGGAATACTTCTCGTGCATCCAAACCTATGCCATTTGTGTCCAACATACCTACCTACTACATGGTATTTTCTGCCATTCCAAGTAAATACTTCATGTGCTACCTTTAAACAATTCAAAATTTAGTATCTCTTATTTGTGTCAATGTTTTATAGCTCATGAGGAAGTATGTGGTGTTTTATCTTTCAATCTTGTTGGGCAACTTTCACCAATGGACTAGTGGCTTCATCCGCTTATCCAATAATTTTGCAAAAAGAGCTGGCAATGGGATTCCCAGTCCCAAATTAATTAAACTAAATAGACACTCCTCCATGGTATGTGATTGATGGACGGCACCCGAAGGATTCGGTTAGCCATGGCTTGTGTAAGCAAAGGTTGGGGGGAGTGTCATCATCATAATAAAACTAAAATAAAAAGGCACTCCTTCATGGTATGAGATTGTTGGCAGGCACTGATGTCTACTTCCCCCTCCTTTTCCTGTAGACAGTGTTGGGCCTCCAAGAGCAGAGGTTTGTAGAACAGCAGCAAGTTTTCCCTTAAGTGGATCACCCAAGGTTTATCGAACTCAGGGAGGAAGAGGTCAAAGATATCCCTCTCATGCAACCCTGCAACCACAAAGCAAGAAGTCTCTTGTGTCCCCAACACACCTAATAGGTGCACTAGTTCGGCGAAGAGATAGTGAAATACAGGTGGTATGAATATATATGAGCAGTAGCAACGGTGCCAGAAAATAGCTTGCTGGCGTGTAGTTGATGGTGGTAGTATTGTAGCAGTAGTAACACAGTGAAACAGTAAACAAGCAGTAGTAACGCAGCAGTATTTAGGAACAAGGCCTAGGGATTAGACTTTCACTAGTGGACACTCTCAACATTGATCACATAACAGAATAGATAAATGCATACTCTACACTCTTGTTGGATGATGAACACATTGCGTAGGATTACACGAACCCTCAATGCCGGTGTTAACAAGCTCCACAATTCAATGTTCATATTTAAGTAACCTTAGAGTGTAAGATAGATCAATACAACTAAACCAAGTACTAACATAGCATGCACACTGTCACCTTCATGCATATGTAGGAGGAATAGATCACATCAATACTATCATAGCAATAGTTAACTTCGCAATCTACAAGAGGTCATGATCATAGCATAAACCAAGTACTAACACGGATGCACACACTGTCACCTTTACATCGTGTAGGAGGAATAAAACTACTTTAATAACATTGCTAGAGTAGCACATAGATAAATTGTGATACAAAACACATTGTAATCATAAAGAGATATAAATAAGCACTTCACTATGCCATTCATAACAGTGAATAAGTATTCTGTGAAATATAGCCTAAGAGACCCACACGGTGCACACACTGTCACCTTTACACACGTGGGACAAGGAGTCTCCGGAGATCACATAAGTAAAATTCACTTGACTAGCATAACGACATCTAGATTACAAGCATCATCATATGAATCTCAATCATGTAAGGCAGCTCATGAGATTATTGTATTGAAGTACATAGGAGAGAGATGAACCACATAGCTACCGGTACAGCCCCGAGCCTCGATGGAAATCTACTTCCTCCTCATGGGAGCAGCAGCGGTGATGAAGATGGCGGTGAAGATGGCAGCGGTGTCGATGGAGAAGCCTTCCGGGGGCACTTCCCCGTTCCGGCGGCGTGCCGGAACAGAGACTCCTATCCCCCAGATCTTGGCTTCGCGATGGCGGCGGCTCTGGAAGGTTTCTGTGGGTTTCATCGAACGTATCAGGGTTTTCGCGACGGAGGCTTTAAATAGGTGAAGAGGCGGCGCAGGAGGGCTGAAGGGGTGCCCACACCATAGGGCGGCGCGGCCCCCCCTCTGGCCGCGCCAGGGTGTGGTGTGGGGCCCCCAGGGCTTCCCTCTGGCGGCTCTCGGGTGTTCTGGATGCTTCCGGGCAAAATAGGAACCTGGGCCTTGATTTCATCCAATTCCGAGAATATTTCTTTACTAGGATTTCTGAAACCAAAAATAGCAGAAAACAGGAACTGGCACTTCGGCATCTTGTTAATAGGTTAGTTCCAGAAAATGCACGAATATGACATAAAGTGTGCATAAGACATGTAGATAACATCAATAATGTGGCATGGAACATAAGAAATTATCGATACGTCGGAGACGTATCAGCATCCCCAAGCTTAGTTCTGCTCATCCCGAGCAGGTAAAACGATAACAAAGATAATTTCTGGAGTGACATGCCATCATAAACTTGATCATACTATTTGTAAAGCATATGTAGTGAATGCAGCGATCAAAACAATGGTAATGACATGAGTAAACAACTGAATCATAAAGCAAAGACTTTTTATGAATAGTACTTAAAGACAAGCATCAATAAGTCTTGCATAAGAGTTAACTCATAAAGCAATAATTCAAAGTAAAGGTATTGAAGCAACACAAAAGAAGATTAAGTTTCAGCGGTTGCTTTCAACTTATAACATGTATATCTCATGGATATTGTCAACATAGAGTAATATAACAAGTGCAATATGCAAATATGTAGGAATCAATGCACAGTTCACACAAGTGTTTGCTTCTTGAGGTGGAGAGAAATAGGTGAACTGACTCAACAATAAAGTAAAAGAATGGTCCTCCATAGAGGAAAAGCATCGATTGCTATATTTGTGCTAGAGCTTTTATTTTGAAAACATGAAACAATTTTGTCAACGGTAGTAATAAAGCATATGTATCATGTAAATTATATCTTACAAGTTGCAAGCCTCATGCATAGTATACTAATAGTGCCCGCACCTTGTCCTAATTAGCTTGGACTACCGGATCATCACAATGCACATGTTTTAACCAAGTGTCACAAAGGGGTACCTCTATGCACTTTGTACAAAGGTCTAAGGAGAAAGCTCGCATTGGATTTCTCGCTATTGATTATTCTTCAACTTAGACATCCATACCAGGACAACATAGACAACAGATAATGGACTCCTCTTTTATGCATAAGCATGTAACAACAATTAATAATTTTCTCATATGAGATTGAGGATATATGTCCAAAACTGAAACTTCCACCATGGATCATGGCTTTAGTTAGCAGCCCAATGTTCTTCTCTAACAATATGCATGCTTAACCATAAGGTGGTAGATCTCTCTTACTTCAGACAAGACGAACATGCATAGCAACTCACATGAAATTCAACAAAGAGTAGTTGATGGCGTCCCCAGTGAACATGGTTATCGCACAACAAGCAACTTAATAAGAGATAAAGTGCATAAGTACATATTCAATACCACAATAGTTTTTAAGCTATTTGTCCCATGAGCTATATATTGCAAAAGGTGAATGATGGAATTTTAAAGGTAGCACTCAAGCAATTTACTTTGGAATGGCGGAAAATACCATGTAGTAGGTAGGTATGGTGGACACAAATGGCATAGTGGTTGGCTCAAGTATTTTGGATGCATGAGAGGTATTCCCTCTCGATACAAGGTTTAGGCTAGCAAGGCTTATTTGAAACAAACACAAGGATGAACCGGTGCAGCAAAACTCACATAAAAGACATATTGTAAACATTATAAGACTCTACACCATCTTCCTTGTTGTTCAAACTCAATACTAGAAATTATCTAGACCTTAGAGAAACCAAATATGCAAACCAAATTTTAGCATGCTCTATGTATTTCTTCATTAATAGGTGCAAAGTATATGATGCAAGAGCTTAAACATGAGCACAACAATTGCCAAGTATCACATTACCCAAGACATTATAGCAATTACTACATGTATCATTTTCCAATTCCAACCATATAACAATTTAATGAAGAAGAAACTTCGCCATGAATATTATGAGCTAAGAACACATGTGTTCATACGAACCAGTGGAGCGTGTCTCTCTCCCACACAAGCATGATGTAATCCAATTTATTCAAACACAAACAAAAACAAAAGCACACAGACGCTCCAAGTAAAGTACATAAGATGTGACCGAATAAAAATATAGTTTCAGAGGAGGAACGTGATAATGTTGTCGATGAAGAAGGGGATGCCTTGGGCATCCCCAAGCTTAGACGCTTGAGTCTTCTTAGAATATGCAGGGGTGAACCACCGGGGCATCCCCAAGCTTAGAGCTTTCACTCTTCTTGATCATAGTATATCATCCTCCTCTCTTGATCCTTGAAAACTTCCTTCACACCAAACTCAAAGCAAACTCATTAGAGGGTTAGTGCATAATCAAAAAATCATATGTTCAGAGGTGACACAATCATTCTTAACACTTCTGGACATTTCTCAAAGCTACTGGAAGGTAATGGAACAAAGAAATCCACCCAACACAGCGAAAGAAGCAATGCGAAATAAAAGGCAGAATCTGTCAAAACAGAACAGTCCGTAAAGACGAATTTTAAAAGGGCACCAGACTTGCTCAAATGAAAATGCTCAAATTGAATGAAAGTTGCGTACATATCTGAGGATCACTCACGTAAATTGGCATAATTTTCTGAGCTACCTACAGTGGGGCAGGTCGAAATTCGTGACAGCAAAGAAATCTGAAACTGCGCAGTAATCCAAATCTAGTATGAACTTTTCTATCAAAGACTTTACTTGGCACAACAAAACACAAAACTAAGATAAGAAGAGGTTGCTACAGTAGTAGACAACTTCCAAGACACAAATATAAAACAAAGTACTGTAGCAAAATAACACATGGGTTATCTCCCAAGAAGTTCTTTCTTTATAGCCATTAAGATGGGCTCAGCAGTTTTAATGATGCACTCATAAGAAATAGTAGTTGAAGCGAAAGAGAGCATCCAGAGGCAAATTCAAAACACATTTAAGTCTAACATGCTTCCTATGCATAGGAATCTTGTAAATAAACAAGTTCATGAAGAGTAAAGTGACAAGCATAGGAAGATAAAACAAGTGTAGCTTCAAAAATTTCAGCACATAGAGAGGTGTTTTAGTAACATGAAAATTTCTACAACCATATTTTCCTCTCTCATAATAACTTTAAGTAGCATCATGAGCAAACTCAACAATATAACTATCACATAAAGCATTCTTATCATGAGTCTCATGCATAAAATTATTACTCTCCACATAAGCATAGTCAATTTTATTAGATGTAGTGGGAGCAAATTCTACAAAGTAGCTATCATTATTATTCTCAACATCAAATATAGGAGGCATATTGTAATCATAATCAAATTTATCCTCCATAACAGGTGGTACTAAAAGACCAATATCATTATAATCATCATAAATAGGAGGCAAAGTATCATCAAAGAAAATTTTCTCCTCAATGCTTGGGGGACTAAAAAGATCATGAAAACCAGCTTCCCCAAGCTTAGAACTTTCTATATCATTATCAACAATGGTGTTCAAAGCGTTCATACTAATATTACTACCAGCATGCAAATAAGATTCCATAGGTTTTTAAATTTTCGCATCAAACAATCCATGCTTTAAATCAGGAAATAGAATAAGAAGCTCATTCTTGTTCATTATGCCAAACTAGTGTAAACAAGAAACAAAAAGATGCAATTGCAGGATCTAAAGGAAATAGCTTCGAGTACTTACAACGGCGAAAATAGCTTAGTAGCCGAGATCCGGAGTGTGAGTACCTTTTACCTTTCCTCCCCGGCAACGGCGCAGAAAAATAGCTTGATGTCTACTTCCCCTCCTTTTCCTCAGAGCGGTGTTGGGCCTCCAAGAGCAGAGGTTTGTAGAACAGCAGCAAGTTTTCCCTTAAGTGGATCACCCAAGGTTTATCGAACTCAGGGAGGAAGAGGTCAAAGATATCCCTCTCATGCAACCCTGCAACCACAAAGCAAGAAGTCTCTTGTGTCCCCAACACACCTAATAGGTGCACTAGTTCGGCGAAGAGATAGTGAAATACAGGTGGTATGAATATATATGAGCAGTAGCAATGGTGCCAGAAAATAGCTTGCTGGCGTGTAGTTGATGGTGGTAGTATTGCAGCAGTAGTAACACAGTGAAACAGTAAACAAGCAGTAGTAACGCAGCAGTATTTAGGAACAAGGCCTAGGGATTAGACTTTCACTAGTGGACACTCTCAACATTGATCACATAACAGAATAGATAAATGCATACTCTACACTCTTGTTGGATGATGAACACATTGCGTAGGATTACACGAACCCTCAATGCCGGAGTTAACAAGCTCCACAATTCAATGTTCATATTTAAGTAACCTTAGAGTGTAAGATAGATCAATACAACTAAACCAAGTACTAACATAGCATGCACACTGTCACCTTCATGCATATGTAGGAGGAATAGATCACATCAATACTATCATAGCAATAGTTAACTTCGCAATCTACAAGAGATCATGATCATAGCATAAACCAAGTACTAACACGGATGCACACACTGTCACCTTTACATCGTGTAGGAGGAATAAAACTACTTTAATAACATTGCTAGAGTAGCACATAGATAAATTGTGATACAAAACACATTGTAATCATAAAGAGATATAAATAAGCACTTCACTATGCCATTCATAACAGTGAATAAGTATTCTGTGAAATATAGCCTAAGAGACCCACACGGTGCACACACTGTCACCTTTACACACGTGGGACAAGGAGTCTCCGGAGATCACATAAGTAAAATTCACTTGACTAGCATAACGACATCTAGATTACAAGCATCATCATATGAATCTCAATCATGTAAGGCAGCTCATGAGATTATTGTATTGAAGTACATAGGAGAGAGATGAACCACATAGATACCGGTACAGCCCCGAGCCTCGATGGAGAACTACTCCCTCCTCATGGGAGCAGCAGCGGTGATGAAGATGGCGGTGAAGATGGCAGCGGTGTCGATGGAGAAGCCTTCCGGGGGCACTTCCCCGTTCCGGCGGCGTGCCGGAACAGAGACTCCTGTCCCCCAGATCTTGGCTTCGCGATGGCGGCGGCTCTGGAAGGTTTCTGTGGGTTTCGTCGAACGTATCAGGGTTTTCACGACGGAGGCTTTAAATAGGCGAAGAGGCGGCGCAGGAGGGCTGAAGGGGTGCCCACACTATAGGGCGGCGCGGCCCCCCCTCTGGCCGCGCCAGGGTGTGGTATTGTTATCACCAGATTTTGGACAAATCCAGAGGTGGGCCGTAAGAAAGATGGGCTTAGAGGACTACACGTGGAAGATCTCTGAAGCGGCCTTGCACGGAGAATTTGGGCTAGTTTGCCCGTGTATCTTTAATTATAGTAGGTTATATCTTAGATCAAGATTTAGAATTTGTATCGCACACGGTGTGATATCCCCACGTTAGAAAGTCCGCTGGACTATAAATATGTATCTAGGGTTTATGGAATAAACAACAACACAACGTTCACCCCAAAACAAACCAATCTCGGCGCATCGCCAACTCCTTCGTCTCGAGGGTTTCAATCAGGTAAGCGACATGCTGCCTAGATCGCATCTTGCGATCTAGGCAGCACAAGCTCCACGTTGTTCATGCGTTGCCCGTACTGAAGCGTCTTTGATGGCGGGCAACGTAGTTATCATAGACGTGTTAGGGTTAGCATAGCTCTTCGTATAAACATGCTTACGTAGTGCAACCCTCGCATGTCTAGCCGCCCTCACGCCTATCTCAGGCGTGGGGGCGGCACCCTGCTTGTTCATCATCTAGTAGATCTGATCCGTTACGATTGCTCCTTGCTCTGCAAGGATTAGTTTAATATCTGCAATAGTTAGGCCTTACGAAGGGGGGGAGGATCCAGCGGCACGTAGGGTGGCGTTCGCAAGTCCTAAACAGGATGTTCCGATGATCAACGTCACGTTGGTTGTGTGGCCTTGTTTAGGATCGGCTTACGAGCACCGTGCGTGGCCGCGAGGCCCAACCTGGAGTAGGATGATCCGATTATGCGGTGAAAACCCTAAATCGTCGTAGATCTCATTAGCTTTATCTTGATTAAGCAGGATCACCAAGTATTCGTGCACCCCGTACGGATCATGGGTGGATCGGCTCTTTGAGCCGATTCACAGGATAACCTGAGAGCCGATCGAGGCTCTTATTTAATGTTTACGTGTATGCCATGCAGGAACTAAGCGAGGCATCCCCATCACCTTCCTGACCAAGTATAGGTCAGGTGGCACGCCCTTGCACTTCGCATCGCCGCGTGTGACCAGAAGAGCATTGCGGGCCGTCGCTCGGAGGGGTCTCAGCCAGCCGCAGCTCTAGGCTCTTCCCGGCTCTACCGTGTTGACAGGCCGCTGCCCGCCGGTGGGTTTTGGCGATCAACACATTCTGGCACGCCCGGTGGGACAATCATCTGCATCAACCACATCGCCATCTACATCTGAGATGGCGGCGGACGGCACGCCAGTCACCTACGAGGAGCTGCCTGCTGAGCTCAAGAAGAAACATGACGAGATCAAGGCCACCCTCGAAGCCGACCTCATCGGCTCTTTTCAGAGAACCCGTACCCATGGCATCAGATGGAAGGGGTTCTCACCACAAGGTGCACTCGATGGGATAGATCTCTCTGCCCCGTCGGAGGAACGCACCAGGGCCCTACGGCAGGAGATCAACTACTTGGTGGCTCACTCGCTACACCGCCACTCTGAAAACTTGGTCAACGTGTTGGAGCGTCTCGCTCTGCGCGTGATCCAGGAGATCATGAGCCACCAGTACTCGCCGTCAGGACCAGCTCTCGGGACGCACCAAGGAGAGTTGCCACTCCAGTCCCGTCCACCGCTGCCATATGCGTTGGCAGCACCAGCTGAAGTGCCGGCTACACCGGCATTCGTCGTCTACAAGATTGGTGGTGACCCTAGTGACTACCAGTTCTTGACTGAGGCGCCTAAGGAGATCCCTCAAGGATACGCGTGCACGTATGTGCCAGATTGTGGCAACTGGCCACTCTCGAACCAGGCCACAACGTCAGGGACTCCGGCGCAAACAGGAGGAACGTCAGCAACAGAGCTTGAGAAGCAGACGTGGCTAACTAAGTACGCCACCCCGACGAAACTCCAGAGCCCAGCTCCTGCAGTTGGCTCAGAGCTGGAAAAGCAAACATGGCTGGCTAAGTACGCCACCCCGGCGAATCTTCAGAGTGCAACTCCTGCAGCCAGCACAGCGGATCAGATCAGTACCATACTGAGAGACCAGTTCGGCATTATGCCGAAAAGAAGGGCAATCGGCTATTCCAAGCCGTACCCCGACGAGTACGAGATGATCCCGCTGCCACCTAAATATCGGCTCCCTGACTTCTCCAAATTCAGTGGATCGGATGGCTCCAGCTCCATCGAGCACATCGGCCGATATTTGGCGCAACTAGGACCGGCTTCAGTGTCGGATCAGCTACGCGTGAGGCTCTTTTCACAGTCCCTCACAGGATCGGCTTTTGGATGGTATACCTCTTTGCCAGCAAACTCCATCCAGTCTTGGAAGCAATTGGAAGAACAGTTCCATACGCAATACCATTCAGAAGCTTCCGAGTCTAGCATTGCCGATCTAGCACAACTACGTCAGAAGCGCGGAGAAACGGTGACAGAGTACATCCAGCGCTTCAGGAATCTTAGGAACCGATGTTATTCGGTTCGTATAACTGAAAAGGAAGCAGTCGAATTGGCAGTAGCTGGCCTTGCAACGCAGCTCAAGGACATGGCCTCCCAAGCAGATTATCCCTCGCTGGCGCACATGGTTCAGAAACTATCAGCATATGAACAGCGCCACCTGCACTGTACCAAGACAAGTTCAAGCGTGCAGTAGTCATGGTCGATACAGAGGAAGGTGAAGTGCCTGCGGGAGACCAAGAAGTAGCAGTGGCTGAGTGGACTCGGGGAGGAACCCCCGTATCCTGCAAATGGGTAAAGCCACCAGGGCCGCCCAGGGGATTTGATTTTGACGTGACCAAGACTGAACAAATCTTCGACCTCCTGCTTAAGGAGAAACAGTTGACGATTCCTGAAGGTCTCAAGTTCCCTACGGCGCAAGAGCTAAACGGAAAGCCGTATTGCAAATTCCACAACTCGCTTTCCCATGCCACCAACGACTGCAGGGTGTGGCGTCAGCACATCCAAGCGGCGATAGAGAAGGGGCGTTTAATTTTCAACCAGTACGCCATGAAGGTAGACACCCAGCCCTTCCCCGCCGTTAACATGGTAGAAGTCATCTACCCCGAGGGCTGCCAGCCAGGTCCCACGTTCAGCATCAACATGGTAGGGCCTGGGAACCACTCTGGCAAAGATGGAGATGAGGGCAGCTACTCTCATAGCAAGGACGCAGAAGAGGCCGCTCCACGCGATCGGCTCCATCATGATGGCAAGCGCTACGTCACAGAGGGAGAAGTGAAGAACATAAGATATCAGCGACCTCTCTCTGATCACCTCCTCAACAAATATGTGAGTCAGTATGACCAACGCCGACGGTCCAACTATGATGATAAAGGAGATCGTCTGGCTAGAGAAGCCAGAAGACATCGTCGGCAGGATCGCGATGAGGAGGAGCACGAGCGCCGTGCCACGGACAGGCCAAGGGAGCAAGATGACAACGCCAGACATTGGGACTGCCCTTTCTTCAGACACTGCTGGGATTCAGGAATGAGTCGATTGCCCACAATCGGCAATTGCCCAGAATGCAACAAGAAGAAGAAGGAGGCAGCCAACGTGTCTGTGTTCAAGTGCTTAGGGCCTCTCCCGCCACAGAGCAAACGTGCTGAGTCACCTCATTGGGCAGATCTTGAGGATTCCGAAGACGAGGGACTAGAAGAAGAAGAAGACAGGTACCACCGTCCAAGGTGGTGCCCTGACGGACTCAGCCGTTCACAAAAACGCAGGGTTCAGCGGTTGCGCGGCCTGGAGGAAGCCGAAAGGTTATACTTGCACACGCTAAGGAAGGCACGACCTGATCTGGCTGCAAAGGTTCAGCGAGCCCTGGATGAAGAGGGTCGTCCCCGGAGAATGGAGTGGCGTCCCAAGCAAAAGAAAGCCGATGATGAAACATCGGCTGGCACAAACATGGTGCTCGTCTTGCCGACAGAGCTTAGTGCTCCACGATTATACGATGCACTCAAGGTGGATGACAGCAGGCGCATCAAGTCAGAGGTTGGGTTGGTTTTATCCAGCCTAACCGAGTAGCAAGATTAAACCAATGAGCAAACCGTGCGAGGCTGATCCTTGTGATCGGCCCCAAAAATTTTATGGAGGAACATTACAAAACCTTCATCGAACAAGCAATGTGGAGGCCGATTCCAGCAACCGGCCAAAATTATCCTCTGCACATATTCTGCTTGTGTTCAGCAATGATCCACTGGGCGGCGGCCACGACAGCAGATGAAAGTCAGCATGAATCTTTGCGAAGCCGACGTACAAGAGCAGTGCCCTGACTAACCATGAAAGCCGATATCTGCAGTCATTTGGCAGATTCGGCTCGGGGGGCATATAGTTAGATGAACATGTGCAGATAAACATGTGCAAACTTGCGTGCAGTGGAACATTGGGGGCCGATTAAGGAGAAAAATCGGCCAAATAAAAAAAAAATTTCGCACGAAGCAAAGCCGATGCGCGGCCATCGACTCTAGTACAGACCAAGACCAAGACCTACTGGCTATCGCAAGATGTGCTCAAGGCTCACGTTTTCGCTAGGATGGTTTTCAGTTTGGTGTTTCATCTACAACATCGGCGTTCAGTGGAGGGGAGCTGATCAATGACATGTGCATCCTCGCCGGTATTCTCGCCTTGATTAAGGCTCGGGGGGCGGCTCACCCTAGAAAGATCTTTGCCCTGAAGAGCCGATCTGGCCAGAATCGGCTGGTTCTGTGTTCTAACTGAGAAGCCGGTGGCAGCTCGCCCCGAAAGTTCTTGGCCCTGGGGACCCAATTTGGTTGGAATCGGCTGGTTCTACATCACAGTTACCCTGAAGAGTGGTGCTTTTGGTATAGGAGTGCCAGTCTCACCATCCAGGCTGATTCAGCGACAGTCCCAGGGTCCTTTTGAAGCTTATCAGGAACCAATGCGTTGCCAATAGTCATTGAGCTTTGTTTGAGTTGACAGCCGACGAAGTCAGAAGAGGTGAGGCTCGGGGGGCAGCAAGCTTGGTGGATGCTCTATTCAGGAGCTGATGGGGATACCATCGGCTAGACCTTTATGGCGACCTTCTTCACAAGATGATGAGCGTTCAAGGAAGATTAGTTGATCTGGTTGGAAGAATTCAAAGGCGTTCCGGGAGACTCTATTTTGCCCACCAGATCTCAAGATCATCAGTGAAGAATCGATGGATAGTAAAATGTGGAGGCCGGTACACGAAATCGGTCAGTAAAAAAAGTTTTTGAAACAGCCGCTGCACAGACATCGACTTTAGAGTTGCAAATGTTGTGGTCAGATATCAAGTTGCAGTCTGAATCGAGGAGTGTTTGCTTGGATATCTGTCCGATTTGGGATTTAAGTTCGGCCTTATGGGCGTGTGAGGGTGAAAAGCCGATACGTTGCTATTGGTTCTTGGTGCATTGACCTGTTTTGGCAGTCGGAGGATTCGATATCGAATCAATGGAGGATCACATTGAAAGAACAATTTTCATTGATTCGAAGAGGGATTTTTACAAGGAAGAGCCGATGGCTCTCAAAAGATCATCCGATGCCTAATGCACTACTACTACTAGCCCTATGCTACTCCCTGATCTAAGGGCCGTCGCCGCCTTCGTCGTCGCCATCGTGGCTGCCGTCAGCGCTGCTGCCGGTGGGCTCCTCGTCGCTGTTGATGAAGCCGCCGGTAGGGGCTTCATCTTCCTCGTCATCGTCGTCGTCATCCGACCAGGCCCAGCCACGGAAGCGCTTGGCCGGCGGGTATCCCGCGGAGGAGGAGTCGTCTTCCGACTCCTCCGCCTCTTCTTCCTCCTCGTCGGAGGAGAGGACTGCCTCCCATGGGAAGAGGTCGTCGTCGCCCGCCGGTACCAGCTCCCCGTCGACAAGGAACTGGAGGTCCTCTTCCCCTTCGGTGAGGGGTTCGTCGTCTTCCGATTCGAGGGAGAAGTCCCAGTCCCGCGCGTCCCAATACTCTGGGGCACGGGCCTCGTAGATGGCCATCAGATTGACCTCCTGCTCGGGCTCGCTGGAGGAGGAGGACTGGAAGGACAGGCTGGAGGAGGAAGAGGAATCCATGGCGGGCCAAGAAGGGTTTTTTGTTTGCCGAAGGCTACTGCGGAACAGGAGGATGAAGAAGCAAACTGCTCGACGCGGTTAAAAATAAAGGGGACGGGGAGGTTTAATGCTGTGGTGATTTCCGAGGAGGTGGTGCCAAAATTGTCAAATCGTGCAGAGAAGTTGGGAAGGTAAATTGTCATGATGAAAACTGCTGCGACGGTTTTGCTCTGCCACGACATGACCCAACGAAAGAGAAGCGTAATGATTTTGGAAATGTCATTTCCAAAACCAGGGGGGCATGTGTTATCACCAGATTTTGGACAAATCCAGAGGTGGGCCGTAAGAAAGATGGGCTTAGAGGACTACACGTGGAAGATCTCTGAAGCGGCCTTGCACGGAGAATTTGGGCTAGTTTGCCCGTGTATCTTTAATTATAGTAGGTTATATCTTAGATCAAGATTTAGAATTTGTATCACACACGGTGGGATATCCCCACGTTAGAAAGTCCGCTGGACTATAAATATGTATCTAGGGTTTATGGAATAAACAACAACACAACGTTCACCCCAAAACAAACCAATCTCGGCGCATCGCCAACTCCTTCGTCTCGAGGGTTTCAATCAGGTAAGCGACATGCTGCCTAGATCGCATCTTGCGATCTAGGCAGCACAAGCTCCACGTTGTTCATGCGTTGCCCGTACTGAAGCGTCTTTGATGGCGGGCAACGTAGTTATCATAGACGTGTTAGGGTTAGCATAGCTCTTCGTATAAACATGCTTACGTAGTGCAACCCTCGCATGTCTAGCCACCCTCACGCCTATCTCAGGCGTGGGGGCGGCACCCTGCTTGTTCATCATCTAGTAGATCTGATCCGTTACGATTGCTCCTTGCTCTGCAAGGATTAGTTTAATATCTGCAATAGTTAGGCCTTACGAAGGGGGGGAGGATCCAGCGGCACGTAGGGTGGCGTTCGCAAGTCGTAAACAGGATGTTCCGATGATCAACGTCACGTTGGTTGTGTGGCCTTGTTTAGGATGGAAACTACGAGCACCGTGCGTGGCCGCGAGGCCCAACCTGGAGTAGGATGATCCGATTATGCGGTGAAAACCCTAAATCGTCGTAGATCTCATTAGCTTTATCTTGATTAAGCAGGATCACCAAGTATTCGTGCACCCCGTACGGATCATGGGTGGATCGGCTCTTTGAGCCGATTCACAGGATAACCTGAGAGCCGATCGAGGCTCTTATTTAATGTTTACGTGTATGCCATGCAGGAACTAAGCGAGGCATCCCCATCACCTTCCTGACCAGGTATAGGTCAGGTGGCACGCCCTTGCACTTCGCATCGCCGCGTGTGACCAGAAGAGCATTGCGGGCCGTCGCTCGGAGGGGTCTCAGCCAGCCGCAGCTCTAGGCTCTTCCCGGCTCTACCGTGTTGACAGGCCGCTGCCCGCCGGTGGGTTTTGGCGATCAACAGGTATGGGGCCCCCAGGGCTTCCCTCTGGCGGCTCTCGGGTGTTCTGGATGCTTCCGGGCAAAATAGGAACCTGGGCCTTGATTTCGTCCAATTCCGAGAATATTTCTTTACTAGGATTTCTGAAACCAAAAACAGCAGAAAACAGGAACTGGCACTTCGGCATCTTGTTTATAGGTTAGTTCCAGAAAATGCACGAATATGACATAAAGTGTGCATAAAACATGTAGATAACATCAATAATGTGGCATGGAACATAAGAAATTATCGATACGTCGGAGACGTATCAGGCACCCGAGGATTCGGTTAGCCATGGTTTATGAAAGAAAGGTTGGAAGGAGTGCCACATAAAATGAAAATAATATGGGAGCCGCTCTTTGAAGGTTTGTCTGGCAAGGGGGTTAGAGTACCCGCTACCAGTCGTTGACAACAACAAACACCTCTCAAAATGTTACTTTTATTCTCTTTATATGATTGCAAAACTGAAAAAGCTCTAGCACATGATTTAATCCCTGCTTCCCTCTGCGAAGGGCCTGTCTTTTACTTTATGTTGAGTCAATAAACCTATTTCCCTCCATCTCAAGCAAGCATTTGAGTAGTTGTGATCAAACCATTATATTGTGATTTGCTTCATCATGTCTTTTATTCTTCCTTGTTTAGTACAAGTTTTATCTGAATGAATATAGCTTTGCAAGTTATCAATGATCATGAAGAGACCATTATGATTGAGTATGCAAGTTGTGCCTTACAAACTTTAACATGAGAGCGCTGCTCAATGAGATAAGTATAACCTGTTAATTGTTCTCTGACCAAGAACGAAGTTTGCCATCACCAACTATGATTTCTTATGCACCTTTATTTGTGATTACCTTATACTGGTTTCAAGTTGAGTTATATGAGGAAGTTGTTTACTAGAATGCCTTGTGTGAATCAATATGATGCTTCTTGTCCGTATTTTATTCATCGACTCTTCACTCCATAAACATGTGGTCCTGTTTACCGAGCTCAGTTTCGCTTGGGGACAAGCGAAGTCTAAGCTTGGGGGGAGTTGATACGTCCAATTTGCATCACTATTTTATATCATAATTTGCTGTTATTCATTGATATATTTCATATTGGGACACAATACTTATGTTATTTCATTTATTTTGCATGTTTCATCATTATTGGAGGATCAAGCACCGGAGCCAGGATTCTGCTAGAAAAAGCACCGTCAGAATGCAATATTTCGGAAGATCAACTGTGGAAGGAAATTATACCAAAAATCCTATTTTCAAGATGACGAAGGAAGCCAGAAGGAGGAGCCAGCTGGACCCAGGGTGGGCCCACACCATAGGGCGGCGCGGCCCATGGCCTGGCCGCGCCACCATGTGGTGTGGGGGCCCCACAGCCCCTTTCGCCTCCTTTTCTTCGCGAAATCCTTCGTCCCGAAAACCTAAGCCACAGAGGGTACCTCACGAAGAGTTACAGCCGCCTCTGCGGGGCGGAGAACACCAAAGAGAAAAGAGCTCTCCGGCGGGCAGGAATCCGCCGGGGAAATTCCCTCCCGGAGGGGGAAATCGACGCCATCGTCACCGTCATCGAGCTGGACATCATCTCCATCACCATCATCATCATCTCCACCATCATCACCGCCGTCTCCACCGCAGCACCTCGTCACCGCTGTAGCAATTTGGGTTTGATCTTGATTGTTTGATAGGGGAAACTCTCCCGGTATCGATTTCTACTTGTTGTTGATGCTATTGAGTGAAACCATTGAACCAAGTTTATGTTCAGATTGTTATTCATCATCATATCACCTCTGATCATGTTCCATATGATGTCTTGTGAGTAGTTTGTTTAGTTCTTGAGGACATGGGTGAAGTCTAAATGTTAGTAGTGAACTATGGTTGAGTAATATTCAATGGTATGATATTTAAGTTGTGGTGTTATTCTTCTAGTGGTGTCATGTGAACGTCGACTACATGACACTTCACCATTTATGGGCCTAGGGGAATGCATCTTGTATTCGTTTGCCAATTGCGGGGTTGCCGGAGTGACAGAAACCTAAACCCCCGTTGGTACATCGATGCAGGAGGGATCGCAGGATCTCAGAGTTTAAGGTTGTGGTTAGATTTATCTTAATTACTTTCTTGTAGTTGCGGATGCTTGCAAGGGGTATAATCACAAGTATGTATTAGTCCTAGGAAGGGCGGTACATTAGCATAGGTTCACCCACACAACACTTATCATAACAATGAAGATTATTTAGCCGTATGTAGCGAAAGCACTAGACTAAAATCCCGTGTGTCCTCGAGAATGTTTGGTCATTATAAGTAAACAAACCGGCTTGTCCTTTGTGCTAAAAAGGATTGGGCCACTCGCTGCAATTGTTACTCTCGCACTTTACTTACTCGTACTTTATTCAACTGTTACATCAAAACCCCCTGAATACTTGTCTGTGAGCATTTACAGTGAATCCTTCATCGAAACTGCTTGTCAACACCTTCTGCTCCTCGTTGGGATCGACATTCTTACTTATCGAAAATACTACGATACACCCCCTATACTTGTGGGTCATCAAGGGACTACTAGAATAGGGCTAGTAGTAGTGCATTAGGCAGCAGATCCTCCTTTTGTGAGCAATCGGCTCTTATTGTAAAATCCCCCTTTTAATCAATGAAGAAGGCTTCCATGTTTGATTTTTCCGATTGTCAAAGTAGGTCAACGCACAAAGAGCCGATAGCAACGCATCGGTCTTTTACCAAAAAATGCCAGCAAGGCCAGACTCAGTTATCCATTTAGACCGGTCCAAGCGGTCATTCCCCAAATTCCAAACGGTAACCTGTGACCCTCGTCTCAGATCTCCAATTGCCCATCAAACAGATTCAACTCGCGGCAACGCGAATCCCAGACCCCCAACCGCGCAGATTCATCTCCGCCAGCGAATCAGATGGCGGAATTGTCCAATGCCAACGCAACGGTCTCTGGCCTGAAGGTAATCCTTAACTGCCCCTCGCCATCCGAGCATAGTGTTAGAACTAATAGCAAACATCTGAATTAATGCTTTATTCCACCATTAATTTTAGGTATCAGACATTCTGTTGCCGCATCCTTCTCTTCCAAACTCTCTTTGTCTTGGCCCCCGTACTGCCGAGAGTCCTGCCCATCTGATTTCTTGCGAGGCCAATAGGATTCCCTTCGTGAACCAGAATTTAGATCTAGCTTCTTGGGCCGACTGCTTACGAGCCTGGCCTAACCCTCCTGAAGATTGGGTTTCCTGGTATAGTAGAGTATCCAAAACTTACCAATCCACATGGGAAACCACAGGAATAGCCGATGCTCTATCCTTATCATTGTCTACCCTTGAGATGCATGAAAACCTTCTAAAAATCATCGGCTACTTCTGGTTTGATGCTCTGAACTGCTTCGTGTTTGGCCACGGCCCCATGACACCAACTCTTCTAGATGTGGTAATGATCACTGGTCTAGACATCACATCTCCCAGCCCCTCTGCTTTTATGCTGCCAAGGGTCCCTTTCAAACTCTCTTCCAAAACAGAGTGCACAAACTGGGGTGCTTATCTTCGACGCCATATGAAAAATAAAGGCCCTATAACAGAGAAAGAACACACGGCCTTCCTAAATTTCTGGTTGGAACACTTCATATTCTGTGGCCCTTCACTTGCTCCGACCAAGAATTATCTTTCCTTGGCCTATGAACTTGCCAGAGGCACCCAGCTTGGCCTCGGCAAACTGTTCCTTGGAGAGGTCTATCGATATCTCCAACTAATGTCTGTCAAATTATTCTCCCAACAAACAGTCAAAACAGGAGGTCCCTGGTGGTTTATTCAGCTATGGGCTCAGCTGTATTTCCAGAACCATATCCCAAACTTCCCACTTTTGGCCACTTGCACCTTTCCAGATGCTAATGGGAAGCAGATCCGATGCACTAGCTACGGCCAAGCCTTGTATAGCCTTCCAGGTAGTAAACTGATCCCCAAGGAAGCATCAAAGTGGTTCAGCATTTTCTTCCAAGGCCTGGACAATCCTCTCTTCTTTCCTTACACGGAAGCTGAAAATTTTGAAAATCCAGTCTCCTTCAGGCTAGACAGCTTTGCCGATGACCCCAGCACCCGGCACTTGTATTCCACCATGATCCGTCCCTGCTTCCTTCCAGTTGGCATGAGCACATCAAACAGAATAATCAAACCTGGTTATGAGTCCTATCAGCCGGTCGTAGCAGCCCGGCAGTTTGGTCTTGGGCAGGTGTCTCCCCATTTCTTCCTCCACCACTTAACAGAGAGCAGAGCTGACTTGCCCGATCTCCTCACCGGTCAGAGGTGTTACTCTTTCTTTGATGCTCTAACCATTCCAGTCCCTAACAACCTCTCTTTCACCTCGTCAACCGATGGTTTTGAGACCTGGTGGTCAATGTGGAAAACTCATGCCTTCAGGAGAGCTCTGGGACCGTTGCTGAAACAACTCGATGCTAAATATGATATCCCTGCAGAACAGGTACTACCACTCGCAAATTTTCTCGAGGTGGCTTACAATGATTTCTATAACCTTGCTTTGTCTCCTTGCAACAACAAAACGGTCCAGAACCTACACGTGATGACGGCTCCCCTTTTGAATTCTTCCCACCGGCTCCTGTGGTCCTCTTCTGCAAAAGCTCGCCACCCTTGAAAAAGTCGTGATGCAGAGCCAGCCGATTTCACCAAAATCGGCTTCCAAGAGCAAAGTATCTTCCGGGCCAGCTGCCCCCCGAGCCCCAACTAAGGCAAGAACGACGGTGAGGAAGGTAGCCGCCAGGAAAACTTTGAAGCGTCGGAGCCCTTCTCCAGGTCAAGAGAGCTTGCACGTACGTTGATCCATGCCTTGACTGATTTCATCTATCCTTATGGGCTTCTGCAAACATGCTTGTGCTTACTAACTCTTCTTTTATAGGCCTCCACCGAAGACAACTCCAGCGAGGAAACACGATCCAGTCGAGGGGATTCGAGCTCAGGTAACTCTGGGAAAATCACCACGCAGAGCCAGCCAGATTTGCCACCATCGGCTTCCAGGAAAAGGCCAGTTCCTGAACCTGTTGTCCCCCAAGCTCCAATCAAAGCGGGGCAAGGCGGTCTACGCACAAAGAGCCGATGCACCAAGAGGACTCGAAAGGAACCGCGAGCCCCTTCAACAAACCAAGAGGCTTCAAATGTAATTACCCTCCATACTCTCCCCAGCTCATTTTTCATGCTAATCCATTGCTGCTCACATCGGCTAACCACCTCCTTTGCAGACTGACGACACTTCTAGTGGGGGAGTCGAGGAAGTACAGATGCCCTCCGCAAACCTGGATCCAGTAATCCCTCAAGGTGCCGTTGACAAGGTCGCCAATATGGCCAAGCCCCTAGCAGAAACACAAGAGCCGATTACCTCATTATCGGCTGTCCCCCTGGTTTCAGGAGAGGTATACTCCTTTCGTTTGGCTTAGCCTTCCCTATTGCTGCATACTGACGCTGTTTCTGTTAGTCAGGGTTGTGACCTCTCGGGCTTGCTAACGTTCGACCCTGAATCCATCGAACCAGCTCCTTCTATGGCATGCTGATACGTCTCTGACGTATCGATAATTTCTTATGTTCCATGCCACATTATTGATGATATCTACATGTTTTATGCATAGTTTATGTCATTATTATGCGTTTTCCGGAACTAACCTATTGACGAGATGCCGAAGGGCCAGTTGCTGTTTTCTGCTGTTTTTGGTTTCAGAAATCCTAGTAAGGAAATATTCTCGGAATCGGACGAAATCAACGCCCAGGGTCCTATTTTTCCACGAAGCTTCCAGAAGTCCGAAGGGGAAACGAAGTGGGGCCACGAGGTGGGGACACAGTAGGGCGGCGCGGCCCAAGCCCTGGCCGCGCCGGCCTAGTGTGTGGCCCCACCAGGACTCCACCGACCTTGCCCTTCCACCTACTTAAAGTCTCCGTTGCGAAAACCCTACCACATTCGATGAAACCAGAAAAAACCTTCCAGAGCCGCCGCCATCGCGAAGCCAAGATCTGGGGGACAGGAGTCTCTGTTCCGGCACGCCGCCGGGACGGGGAAGTGCCCCCGAAAGGCTCCTCCATCGACACCACCGCCATCTTCATCAACGCTGCTGTCTCCCATGAGGAGGGAGTAGTTCTCCATCGAGGCTCGGGGCTGTACCGGTAGCTATGTGGTTCATCTCTCTCCTATGTGCTTCAATACAATAATCTCATGAGCTGCCTTACATGATTGAGATTCATATGATGATGCTTGTAATCTAGATGTCATTATGCTAGTCAAGTGGGTTTTACTTATGTGATCTCCGGAGACTCCTTGTCCCACGTGTGTAAAGGTGACAGTGTGTGCACCGTGTGGGTCTCTTAGGCTATATTTCACAGAATACTTATTCACTGTTATGAATGGCATAGTGAAGTGCTTATTTATATCTCTTTATGATTGCAATGTGTTTTGTATCACAATATATCTGTGTGCTACTCTAGTGATGTTATTAAAGTAGTTTATTCCTCCTGCACGGTGTAATGGTGACAGTGTGTGCATCGTGTAGTACTTGGCGTAGGCTATGATTGTGATCTCTTGTAGATTATGAAGTTAACTATTGCTATGATAGTATTGATGTGATCTATTCCTCCTTTCGTAGTGTGAAGGTGACAGTGTGCATGCTATGTTAGTACTTGGTTTGGTTATGTTGATCTGTTATGCACTCTAAGGTTATTTAAATATGAACATTGAATATTGTGGAGCTTGTTAACTCCGGCATTGAGGGTTCGTGTAATCCTACACAGTTAGTGGTGTTCATCATTGATACGTCTCCGACGTATCGATAATTTCTTATGTTCCATGCCACATTATTGATGTTATCTACATGTTTTACGCACACTTTATGTCATATTCGTGCATTTTCTGGAACTAACCTATTAACAAGATGCCGAAGTGCCGATTCTTTGTTTCTGCTGTTTTTGGTTTCAGAAATCCTAGTAAGGAAATATTCTCGGAATTGGACGAAATCAAAGCCCAGGGGCCTATTTTCTCACGAAGCTTCCAGAAGTCCGAAGGAGAGACGAAGAGGGGCCACGGAGGGGCCACACCATAGGGCGGCGCGGCCCCCCCCCCTTGGCTGCGCCGGCCTGTAGTGTGGGGCCCCCGTGCCGCCTCTTGACCTGCCCTTCCGCCTATAAAAAGTCTCCGTGACGAAACCCCCAGTACCGAGAACCACGATACGGAAAACCTTCCAGAGACGCCGCCGCCACCGATCCCATCTCGGGGGATCCAGGAGATCGCCTCCGGCACCCTGCCGGAGAGGGGAATCATCTCCCGGAGGACTCTACGCCGCCATGGTCGCCTCCGGTGTGATGTGTGAGTAGTCTACCCCTGGACTATGGGTCCATAGCAGTAGCTAGATGGTTGTCTTCTCCCCATTGTGCTTCATTGTCGGATCTTGTGAGCTGCCTAACATGATCAAGATCATCTATCTGTAATTCTATATGTTGCGTTTGTTGGGATCCGATGAATAGAGAATACTTGTTATGTTGATTATCAAAGTTATGTCTATGTGTTGTTTATGATCTTGCATGCTCTCCGTTATTAGTAGATGCTCTGGCCAAGTTGATGCTAGTAACTCCAAGAGGGAGTATTTATGCTCGATAGTGGGTTCATGTCTCTGTGAATCTGGAGGAGTGACAAGAACCACTAAGGTTACGGATGTGCTGTTGCCACTAGGGATAAAACATTGGTGCTATGTTCAAGGATGTAGTCACTGATTACATTACGCGCAATACTTAATGCAATTGTCTGTTGTTAGCAACTTAATACTGGAGGGGGTTCGGATGATAACCTGAAGGTGGACTTTTTAGGCATAGATGCAGTTGGATGACGGTCTATGTACTTTGTCGTAATGCCCAAATAAATCTCACAATACTCATCATAATATGTATGTGCATGGTCATGCCCTCTTTATTTGTCAATTGCCCAACTGTAATTTGTTCACCCAACATGCTGTTTATCTTATGGGAGAGACATCTCTAGTGAACTGTGGACCCCGGTCCAATTCTCTTTACTGAAATACAATCTACTTGCAATCTTTGTTCTCTTGTTTTCTGCAAACAATCATCTTCCACACAATACGGTTAACTCTTTGTTACAGCAAGCCGGTGAGATTGACAACCTCACTGTTTCGTTGGGGCAAAGTACTTTGGTTGTGTTGTGCAGGTTCCACGTTGGCGCCGGAATCCCTGGTGTTGCGCCGCACTACATCCCGCCGCCATCAACCTTCAACGTGCTTCTTGGCTCCTCCTGGTTCGATAAACCTTGGTTTCTTTCTGAGGGAAAACTTGCTGCTGTGCGCATCATACCTTCCTCTTGGGGTTGCCCAACGAACGTGTGAAATACACGCCATCAAGCTAAATTTCTGGCGCCGTTGCCGGGGAGATCAAGACACGCTGCAAGGGGAGTCTCCACTTCTCAATCTCTTTACTTTGTTTTTGTCTTGCTTAGTTTTATTTACTACTTTGTTTGCTGCACTAAATCAAAATACAAAAAAAATTAGTTGCTAGTTTTACTTTATTTGCTATCTTGTTTGCTATATCAAAAACACAAAAAAAATTAGTTTACTTGCATTTACTTTATTCATCATGTTTCCTTTTAATTTTACCATAAAAAACATACCGGTAGGACGTGGGTCTATAGTTGGGAGAAATAATATAGAAGAATTTTTCAATCATGTTAGTACTATTGAATATTTTGAAGATAGACACTTGGTAGACCTTGCGCCTACTTATGAAATTGCTGCTGCGCATTTAGTTCGCCTGTTGGAAACTAAATTTGTTAATCTTAATCCTATAATCCAACACATGTTTTTCACACTTGGTGATATGGAAGAGGGGGAAAAGAAAGATTTTGTATTAGAAACCCTTCTTAGAGAATTTGGTGGTCTAGCAAGAGAAGCTAGAAAGGTGTTTGCTAAATTTAATATGCTTGGTTCTCCTACTAATTTTGTTAGTCTCCTTGAAAGGATGGATATGGATAGAATAAGATACACTAATAATATTGATGATGGAGGGGAGATAAAAGCACCAATACCATGTAAGCTCTTAGCTATGAATGATGCATTAGAAAATAACTATGCTTGGCTAGTTCCTGAAAATTTGTTTGATGAGAGTAGCACGCCTAAGACTAATGAAAAGGGAGATGCTGAAACTTATGTATCCAATATACTATGCCTAGTTGAGAAAACTCCACACCCCGCTGAGAATGCATCACCCTTCGATAATACTTGATACACACTTTCTGCGCCTAGCTGAAAGGCGTTAAAGAAAAGCGCTTATGGGAGACAACCCATGTTTTTACCTACAGTACTTTGTTTTTATTTTGTGTCTTGGAAGTTGTTTACTACTGTAGCAACCTCTCCTTATCTTAGTTTTGTGTTTTGTTGGGCCAAGTTAAGCCGTTGATAGAAAAGTAAGTACTAGATTTGGATTACTGCACAGTTCCAGATTTCTTTGCTGTCACGAATCTGGGTCCACCTCCCTGTAGGTAGCTCAGAAAATTAAGCCAATTTACGTGCATGATCCTCAGATATGTACGCAACTTTCATTCAATTTGAGCATTTTCATTTGAGCAAGTCTGGTACCATTTTAAAATTCGTCAATACGAACTGTTCTGTTTTGACAGATTCTGCCTTTTATTTCACATTGCCTCTTTCGCTATGTTGGATGAATTTCTTTGATCCATTAATGTCCAGTAGTATTATGCAATGTACAGAAGTGTTAAGAATGATTGTGTCACCTCTGAATATGTCAATTTATATTGTGCACTAACCCTCTAATGAGTTGTTTCGAGTTTGGTGTGGAGGAAGTTTTCAAGGATCAAGAGAGGAGTATGATGCAACATGATCAAGGAGAGTGAAAGCTCTAAGCTTGGGGATGCACCCGGTGGTTCACCCCTGCATATATCAAGAAGACTCAAGCGTCTAAGCTTGGGGATGCCCAAGGCATCCCCTTCTTCATCGACAACATTATCAGGTTCCTCCCCTGAAACTATATTTTTATTCCGTCACATCTTATGTGTTTTGCTGGGAGCGTCGGTTTGTTTTTGTTTTTGTTTTGTTTGAATAAAATGGATCCTAGCATTCACTTTATGGGAGAGAGACACGCTCCGCTGTAGCATATGGACAAGTATGTCCTTGGTTTCTACTCATAGTATTCATGGCGAAGTTTCTCCTTCGTTAAATTGTTATATGGTTGGAATTGGAAAATGATACATGTAGTAATTGCTATAAATGTCTTGGGTAATGTGATACTTGGCAATTATTGTGCTCATGATTAAGCTCTTGCATCATATGCTTTGCACCCATTAATGAAGAAATACATAGAGCATGCTAAAATTTGGTTTGCATATTTGGTTTCTCTAAGGTCTAGATAATTTCTAGTTTTGAGTTTGAACAACAAGGAAGACGGTGTAGAGTCTTATAATGTTTTCAATATGTCTTTTATGTGAGTTTTGCTGCACCGGTTCATCCTTGTGTTTGTTTCAAATAAGCCTTGCTAGCCTAAACCTTGTATCGAGAGGGAATACTTCTCATGCATCCAAAATACTTGAGCCAACCACTATGCCATTTGTGTCCACCATACCTACCTATACTACATGGTATTTTCCGCCATTCCAAAGTAAATTGCTTGAGTGCTACCTTTAAAATTCCATCATTCACCTTTGCAATATATAGCTCATGGGACAAATAGCTTAAAAACTATTGTGGTATTGAATATGTAATTATGCACTTTATCTCTTATTAAGTTGCTTGTTGTGCGATAACCATGTTCACTGGGGACGCCATCAACTTTTCATTGTTGAATTTCATGTGAGTTGCTATGCATGTTCGTCTTGTCTGAAGTAAGAGAGATCTACCACCATATGGTTAAGCATGCATATGTTAGAGAAGAACATTGGGCCGCTAACTAAAGCCATGATCCATGGTGGAAGTTTCAGTTTTGGACAACAATCCTCAAATCTCAAATGAGAAAATTATTAATTGTTGGTATATGCTTATGCATAAAAGAGGAGTCCATTATCTGTTGTCTATGTTGTCCCGGTATGGATGTCTAAGTTGAAGAATAATCAATAGCGAGAAATCCAATGCGAGCTTTCTCCTTAGACCTTTGTACGAGCGGCATAGAGGTACCCCTTTGTGACACTTGGTAAAAACAATGCATTGTGATGACCCGGTAGTCCAAGCTAATTAGGACAAGGTGCGGGCACTATTAGTACGCTATGCATGAGGCTTGCAACTTATAAGATATAATTTACATGATGCATATGCTTTATTACTACCGTTGACAAAATTGTTTCATGTTTTCAAAATCAAAGCTCTAGCACAAATATAGCAATCGATGCTTTTCCTCTATGGAGGACTATTCTTTTACTTTCAATGTTGAGTCAGTTCACCTATCTCTCTCCACCTCAAGAAGCAAACACTTGTGTGAACTGTGCATTGATTCCTACATACTTGCTTATTGCACTTATTATATTACTCTATGTTGACAATATCCATGAGATATACATGTTACAAGTTGAAAGCAACCGCTGAAACTTAATCTTCTTTTGTGTTGCTTCAATGCCTTTACTTTGAATTATTGCTTTATGAGTTAACTCTTATGCAAGACTTATTGATGCTTGTCTTGAAGTGCTATTCATGAAAAGTCTTTGCTATATGATTCACTTGTTTACTCATGTCATATACATTGTTTCGATCGCTGCATTCACTACATATGCTTTACAAATAGTATGATCAAGATTATGATGGCATGTCACTCCAGAAATTATACGTATTTATCGTTTTACTGCTCGGGACGAGCAGAACTAAGCTTGGGGATGCTGATACGTCTCCGACGTATCGATAATTTCTTATGTTCCATGCCACATTATTGATGTTATCTACATGTTTTATGCACACTTTATGTCATATTCGTGCATTTTACGGAACTAACCTATTAACAAGATGCCGAAGTGCCGATTCTTTGTTTCTGCTGTTTTTGGTTTCAGAAATCCTAGTAAGGAAATATTCTCGGAATTGGACGAAATCAAAGCCCAGGGGCCTATTTTCTCACGAAGCTTCCAGAAGTCCGAAGGAGAGACGAAGAGGGGCCACGGAGGGGCCACACCATAGGGCGGCGCGGCCCCCCCCTTGGCCGCGCCGGCCTGTAGTGTGGGGCCCCCGTGCCGCCTCTTGACCTGCCCTTCCGCCTATAAAAAGTCTCCGTGACGAAACCCCCAGTACCGAGAACCACGATACGGAAAACCTTCCCGAGACGCCGCCGCCGCCGATCCCATCTCGGGGGATCCGGGAGATCGCCTCCGGCACCCTGCCGGAGAGGGGAATCATCTCCCCGGAGGACTCTACGCCGCCATGGTCGCCTCCGGTGTGATGTGTGAGTAGTCTACCCCTGGACTATGGGTCCATAGCAGTAGCTAGATGGTTGTCTTCTCCCCATTGTGCTTCATTGTCGGATCTTGTGAGCTGCCTAACATGATCAAGATCATCTATCTGTAATTCTATATGTTGCGTTTGTTGGGATCCGATGAATAGAGAATACTTGTTATGTTGATTATCAAAGTTATGTCTATGTGTTGTTTATGATCTTGCATGCTCTCCGTTATTAGTAGATGCTCTGGCCAAGTTGATGCTAGTAACTCCAAGAGGGAGTATTTATGCTCGATAGTGGGTTTATGTCTCGTGAATGCGGAGGAGTGACAAGAACCACTAAGGTTACGGATGTCTTGTTGCCACTAGGGATAAAACATTGGTGCTATGTTCAAGGATGTAGTCACTGATTACATTACGCGCAATACTTAATGCAATTGTCTGTTGTTAGCAACTTAATACTGGAGGGGGTTCGGATGATAACCTGAAGGTGGACTTTTTAGGCATAGATGCAGTTGGATGACGGTCTATGTACTTTGTCGTAATGCCCAATTAAACCTCACAATACTCATCATAATATGTATGTGCATGGTCATGCCCTCTTTATTTGTCAATTGCCCAACTGTAATTTGTTCACCCAACATGCTGTTTATCTTATGGGAGAGACACCTCTAGTGAACTGTGGACCCCGGTCCAATTCTCTTTACTGAAATACAATCTCTTGCAATCTTGTTCTCTTGTTTTCTGCAAACAATCATCTTCCACACAATACGGTTAACTCTTTGTTACAGCAAGCCGGTGAGATTGACAACCTCACTGTTTCGTTGGGGCAAAGTACTTTGGTTGTGTTGTGCAGGTTCCACGTTGGCGCCGGAATCCCTGGTGTTGCGCCGCACTACATCCCGCCGCCATCAACCTTCAACGTGCTTCTTGGCTCCTCCTGGTTCGATAAACCTTGGTTTCTTTCTGAGGGAAAACTTGCTGCTGTGCGCATCATACCTTCCTCTTGGGGTTGCCCAACGAACGTGTGAAATACACGCCATCAATCATCCAACAAGAGGGTGTAGAGTCTAGCATCTATCTATTTATTCTGTTATGTGATCAATGTTGAGAGTATCCACTAGTGAAAGTATGATCCCTAGGCCTTGTTCCTAAATACTGCTATCGTTGCTTGTTTACTATTTTACTGCATTTATACTGCCTGCAATATTACTACCATCAACTGCACGCCAGCAAGCACTTTTCTGGCGCCGTTACTACTGCTCATATTCATTCATACCACTTGTATTTCACTATCTCTTCGCCGAACTAGTGCACCTATTAGGTGTGTTGGGGACACAAGAGACTTCTTGCTTTGTGATTGCAGGGTTGCTTGAGAGGGATATCTTTGACCTCTTCCTCCCTGAGTTCGATAAACCTTGGGTGATCCACTTAAGGGAAACTTGCTGCTGTTCTACAAACCTCTGCTCTTGGAGGCCCAACACTGTCTACAAGAATAGAAGCACCCGTAGACATCACATGCGATGAACCACGACCCAGCGCTGTCCTACGTCAATTTCAGCGTCTCAAAGCCCTACTTTCCTCTCCGATCGAGACGTTGGTCGAAGACCCCGAGGAAGTTAAGAGTGTTCTTGAAGAAATCCAGCACCACCTCCCGGTAACGTTGCAGGTGAAACTTTGGCCAGTTGTGACTCTGTCTGCCTACAGGTCAAGGGTGAAGTTAGCTCGTCAGAGAATTGATCTACGCCACGCCCAACTTCCGTTGAAAGCCGATATTGCAGACAAATGTCAGTGGCTTAATGAGAAAAAGGCGGCCTTAGATGCCAAAACTGACACCTCTGTCAGCACCGCCGAACTTGAGACCTTGCGAAAGGAATTGGAGGACCTTGAAGAGAGGGTCCGGGCAACGAAACAGCTTATTTCTGATAAGGAAGCTCTTATTGCCCGCTCCCAAGAAGAAGTAGAAGGTATCAAAGCTCAACTGAGAACTGATCTGGCAGAAATACATGCCCTGAGCAAACAGCTAGTAACAGGCGAGGACGAAGATGACGAGGCCGAGATCGCCGAGGTGGATCGTGTACGTGCTGACGCCCTCCATGCCTTCGAGGCATTCCTTCAGTAGAGCCTATCCATGTAACCTGATACCTTGTAACAGTTTGTACCTCTAGAGTCGATGGCTGTGCATCGGCTTTTTAGTCTAAAGTCGATGTCTGTGCATCGGTTGTGCTTTGTTTTTTTTACTGGCCGATTTTGTGCATCGGCCCCCATATTTCACTGCCCGTCATCCCACATACTTGGGAAATATTTCTTGAGATGCTGACCATTGACAGCCACTGGGAACTTCACACCGCTCAGCTCCTCGAGCATGTATGCGTTACCTCGTGTACGAGCCGATTTGACTCGGCTGGTCCCAGACATCTGAGAAGTAACCCTTCCAAAGTCCTGTAGAACATGTCATCCCCAATAAGGACATACTTCATGGCCTTGTACCTTATCCGTTTAGGTGCCCCCCGAGCCGAATCTTTCAAGTAATTGAAGATATCGGCTCTCCAGTCATCCGATTCCAGGAACTGTACCTGAACATCGACTCCACCTGCTACGTCCTTGTAGCCTGACGCTTTCCGTCGCCTGCTAGATCGATGATGAACACAGGCAAAACGTATGGTGAGGATAATTTGGGCCGATTACTGGAATCGGCCCTCTTTTGGATTGCATTGCTCCATGAAGGTTTACAACTTATTTGTGCTCTACTACGGGAGGGAGTCTCCCTACTACGACTACGTGACATGCTTGAGGTGAGATCATTGCTTTTTATTTTTTGGGGCCGATCGCAGGGATCGGCCTTGCCACGTACGTCCATTGACTTTGCTCTTGCTACTCTGTCAGGCCGGTGGATAAGACCAGCCTCACCCCGTTTTTTGTAGCTTCGATGCGCTCACAGCCGTCCAAACTGACTCCAGAGATCAGCTCTTGGTCGTCTGCGTCCCAAATATTCATGCCAGCTATTGAGATCTCGATCGAGTCATCTGTATGAATGACCTCCACTTCATCTCCATCCCACTGTATCAGGCATTGGTGCATTGTGGATGGAATGCAGCAGTTGGCGTGAATCCAATCCCTCCCTAGCAGGACAACGTAGGTGCTTTTGCTGTCGACGATGAAGAATGATGTTGGGATGGTCTTTCGGCCCACGGTTAGATCCACGTTCAGAATGCCTTGCGTTTCTGATGCTTGGCCGTTGAAGTCGCTTAGTGTGACGTTGGTTTTGATCAGATCTGCGTTAGAGCGTCCCAAACGCCGTAGCATGGAGTATGGCATTATATTGAATGCCGCTCCTGTGTCAACCAACATCTTGCCGACAGACTGCCCGTTGATATAACCTTTTAGGTACAGGGCCTTCAAATGTTTGTAGCTCTTCTCTTGTGGCTTTTCAAAGATAACTGGTTGTGGGCCGCAGTCAAACTGTGCTACCGGCACTTCTTCGGTTCTTGGAGCACGTACAAAACTCCGACGGAAGTATGAACACCATATTTGTGCCAGCCGATGCCTTCTCATCGGCTTTTATTTGTTTGGGGCGCCATTCTTTCTTCTGTGGACAAGTGTCCGCCTCCAAAGTTTGCTGAATTTTCACGGCCAGATCAGGCCGCGCTTTCCTCAACGTGTGCAGGTATTGCGCCTCGGCTTCCTCCAAGCTACGTAGCCGCTAAACCCTACGCTTTTGGGAGTGACTGAGTCCATCAGGGCACCACCTTGGCCGGTGGTATCTATCTTCTTCTTCCTCTTCTGATTCCTCGAGATCTTCCACTCGAGATGACTCAGCTCGTCTGTTCTGAGATGGGAGAGGCCCTAGACGCTTGAACACTGACACCTCACCTGTGTCCTTCTTCTGCTGTCTACATTCCAGGCAGTTGTCGATTGTAGGCAATCGGCTTATTCCTGAATCCCAGCAGTGCTTAAAGAAAGGACAATCCCAGTGTCTGTCCATGTCTTCCTGCCCTCTTGACTTCCCCTTAGCGCGGTGCTCATATCCTTCGTCGTCTCTATCATACCGACGATATTTTCCGTTGTCTACATCGTACCATCGGCGTTGGTCATACTGACGCTCATATTTGTTAAGGAGATGCGCGGAGAGCGGTCGTTGATACCGCACGTTTCTCACTTGTTCCTCGGTGATGTGCCGTCTGTCATCATATCGGGGCCGGTCGCGTGGGCCGGCCTCCTCCTTTTCCTTGCCACGGGAGTGACCGATTTCTTCTTTATCCCTGCCATGGTGGTATACAGGCCCTGCCATGTTAACATTGAATGAGAAATCCAGCTGACGCCTCGTGGAGTGATTGTGTTCCACCATGTTGACGCCAGGAAACGGTTGCGTGTCTACTTTCATGGCAAACTGACCAAGGATCAGACGGCCTTGTTCTATCGCCGTTTGGATCTGCCGACGCAATTCTTTGCAGTCATTGGTGATATGGGTGAACGAGTGATGCCACTTGCAGTACGGTCTCCCGTTCATTTCTTGTGCCGTAGGGATTTTATGGCCTTCGGGTAACTTCAGCTGTTTTTCCTTAAGTAATAAATCGAATATCTGCTCAGCTTTGCTTATATCGAAGTCAAACCCTTTTGCAGGCCCTTGTTGTTTCACCCATTTGCAGGACACGGGAGCTGCCCCCCGAGCCCATTCGGCCACGGCTACTTCCTGGTCCTCTGTAGAGTCCCCAACTTCTTCTGTATCGACCAGGCCTATCGGACGCTTGAACTTGTCTTGGTACAATTCTAGGTGACGCTGCTCATACAATGTCAATTTCTGGACCATGTGCGCCAGTGAATTGTATTCCACTTGGAAAGCCAGATCCTTGATCGGCGCTGCGAGGCCCAACGCTGCCAGATCGACTGCTTCTTTCTCAGTTAAACGAGCCGAATAACATTGGTTCTTGACAGTCCTGAAACGCTGAATGTATTCCGACACCGTTTCTCCCCGCTTCTGCCGCACCTGTGCCAGATCGGCAATGCCAGCCTTGGTAGCTTTTGAGTGATATTGAACATGAAACTGCTCTTCCAGTTGCTTCCACGTCTGGACTGAATCTGGTGGCAATGAGGTGTACCACCCAAAAGCTGGTCCTGTGAGAGATTGCGCAAAAAACCTTACACGTAACGGGTCTGATGCTGAAATCATGCCCAACTGTGCCAAATATCGGCTCACATGCTCAATTGAGCTAGACCCTTCTGATCCATTGAACTTTGAGAACTCAGGGAGCCGATACTTGGGTGGCAGCGGAATCAAATCATATTCGTTGGGGTGCGGCTTGGAATAGCCGACTGTTCTCCTCTTTGGCAGGATGCCGAACTGGTCTCTCAAGATTGTACTGATT
Organism: Lolium perenne; assembly: GCF_019359855.2. NCBI lineage: Eukaryota > Viridiplantae > Streptophyta > Magnoliopsida > Poales > Poaceae > Lolium > Lolium perenne. Next base: position 10,753,909 of record NC_067250.2, on the reverse strand, counting down.
TGTTCCACGGTATGAGCTGCAGGGGCTGAGATTTCATGACTCGTTCCGGTGGCATATTTAGCTAGCCTTGCCTGTTTATCGGCGTCCGCTCCAGAAATCCCTCCTGCTGCAATCTGGTTCGTGCGCGCACAATTATTGCAGTCCGGCACGTATGTGCACACGTATCCATGTGGGATTTCTTTAGGCGGCTCATACAGGAATTGGCAATCGCCAGGATCGCCTCCAACCTTGTAGACGACATATGCCGGTGAACCCTGTGGCTCTAGAGCTGCAAGCGTGAATGGCAGCTGCGGTCTGTTCTGGAACGGTATTTCTCCCTGCTGAGTCCCTAGGGTAGGCCCTGACGGAGAGTACTGATGCTTCATGATTTCCTGACCCACGTGAACCGCAATGCGCTCAAAAGCGTTCACCAAGCTCTCAGAATGACGGTGTAGAGAATGAGCCACCATGTAATTAGCTTCCTGGCGCAGAGCTCTGGTGCGTTCCTCTGAAGGGAGAGACAGATCTATTTCATCGAGAACGCCTTCTGGTGAGAACCCTTTCCACCTAATGCCAAGTTTACGGGTCCTCTCGAAAGAGCCGATGAGATCGGCTTCGAAGAGAGCTTTGATCTCATCATATTTCTTCTTGTGATCCTCAGGCAGATCTTCGTACGTGACTGGTCCGTCCGCCATCTCAGCTGCAGATGTTGACGTAGTTGCTGTAGAAGGTCCCACCGGGCATGCCAGAATGTGTTGCCTGCCAAAACCCACCGGCGAGCAGCAACGAGCAACACGAAGAGCCGGGAGGCTCCCAGAACTGCTGGTGGGTCCTGGTCCCTCGGGCGACGGCCCGCAAAGCTCCGGCACACGTCATGGCTGGTGCGAGGGCGTGCCACCTGACCTATACCTGGTCAGGAAGGTGATGGATTGCTTCGATTAGTTTCCTGCATGTCAGACACTGTCGTCGTGGTGAACGAGCAGATGCCATAGGATGGCTTAGATTGGGGCCGAATGGACGCAAGAGGATTCGGGGGAGGGTTTGCGATCAGGTGGGAAGAGATTCCGGATGGTTTCCTCAAGAACTTGGCCAAGGCCAGAGGTTGAAGAAGAAAGACACAAGGAAGAACTCCCTCTAGATCACCATGTTCATAGATTCACACAAGTTACAGGCCTTGCCTTCCTACACACGCGCGTACCTACTTGCCCGTGAAGATGGGCTGCCCCCTCTCCTTATATAGGGGAGAGGGTGGCTTACACTGCAAGAAACCCTAATGGCATCTTTGACTGGACAAACTACTTTACAGAGTTACTGTACAAAGCTACTTTAACAGGCTACTGTACAAAGCTACTTTAATCATAGATGACACCGGGGCCTTCTTTTATCATAGAAGCTGACGTCCTCCGGCTTCTTTCTCCGTCACCTCTCTCTTTGGCGCCAGGGCTCTGAATAAAGTTACTTTGCTTAGCTCATCCTTGTCTTCTTGCTCTGAAGAGAATCTTTGACCAGTCCTGCCGACAGGCTCTCCTTTCCGGTATCTTCTATACCGGGTTCCGGCATACCCCTTTGGGGGTACCGGCTTAGCCTTGCTCTCCCGGATTCCTACTAGGCTTCCGGTAAGAACATTAAACCGGTATCTTGATGGCTTAAACCATCCGGTTTGGCATGCCTTTGGCATACCGGGGGTTATCCCCCCAACATTAGTCCCCGAAGCTGGTATAGCCTGGAGGATTCTATCCTACAGACCATGCCAGGTTTTCACCTTTTTTAAGATACCGGTTTAATTACTCATGTCTTGAGCTTAGTTCCGGCACCTTTTCCCGTGTTCCTTTTCTTCTCTTTGCAAGGCTTGTTCCGGCACCTCTTTTTTCCGGCACCATGTGTCTTTACTCCTTCCTCGGCGAAGTCGAGAATATATCGGGCCCCGCTTTGTCGATGACATGCGCACTGTAACTGACGCGCCAGTGTCCGCTGTCACATCGTTTCGACTCCCGCGCACGCATTTAATGCACCGCAGCGGATCCCACTACCTCTTCGGGATCCCGCGTGCGCCTCCGTGTGGCCTCCGTTTTCGCGCGTGTATCCCTCCGCCACGTGGCGGCCCAAGGTGCGAACCGTCGCGGGCCGCGAGGCGAACCGCCGCGGCCCAGCGGTTCCACGCCCACTTTCTCTCTCTTATATAAACGCAACTGCCCGTTCCTCTTCATCTTCTTCGCATTCTTCTCCTTCGCGCACAGAGCTCCACGCCTCTGCGCCTCCGCCGCTCTCCGTCCGCCGTCGCCCGTTCAAGCTCCGGTGCCCGGCGAACTCACGCCGTGCCGCCGCCGGACTTCGCTGTGCGGAGATCTTCGGCAGCAACTTCTTCGCGTCCGCCGCATTTGTGCTTCTTCGCGAGCTTCTCCGCCTCGCCGTCGACGGTGCTCGCCGGCGGCTGCAGACCCGCTTCTCCGCCAGCAAACTCTTTCCCCAGCGACCGCGCCGCTCAAGGTTGGTACTAATTTCTCTTTACTCGCCGTTCGCTTGCTTTCCAGATCTTGAGCCTTTGGTGTTCTTATTTGCTCCTTTTTCTTTGGTTTTCCTCTTACTCGTAGATCTTCACGCGGGGTTCGAGTCTGGGATTTCTGTTTCTCCACCTACCCTCGCGATGTCTGACGAGGGATCTTCTTCCGCATCTTCTTCTTCCCTTTCTCTCAAGCGCCGCAGACCCTCTCCCGGTGAATCTACGGCCTCAGATCCAACGGAGACCGATTCCGGCAATCAGCAGGAATCCGGTAGCCTCCAAGAGTCCGGCGGCAACCTAGAATCCGGTAGCTTTAGCCAAGCTTCCGGTAGGCAAGAGGCCAGCAGCTCTGGCCAAGCCTCTAGCAGCTCCAGCCAATCTTCCGGCGAGGAGCCTTCCCCACCCACTCGCGGAGCCTGGATGGGCTCCAACGTTTCTGAGTTCGAGATTGATTGGCTGTACCGGTCTCGAAGGATTCCGGAAGGAGTTTCCTGTCGGATTCCGGATGACGAGATCGAACCGGATCCGGAAGACGACGAGTTTGTTGTTTTTCTTGCTCACTTTGAGCGTGGCTTCGGCCTTCCTGCCTCTACTTTTTTCCGGGAGTTCCTAGATTTTTACGAACTCCAACCTCACCACCTTCCTGGCAACGCCATTTTCTATCTTTCTTGCTATGCCACCTTCATGGAGGCTTACATCGGCATTCGTCCCACTCGTGAGACGTTTGCCCGCTTCTTCAACTTGCGGATCAACTCCGTCCAGGGCAAGGAAATTCCTAAGCCCAAGCCGCCCGTGCAGTGCGGCTCCTGCATCGTCGGCTCCCGCCAAGGGAGCACTTTTCTTAAATTTACCGGCCTCGAGTCTTGCCGCACCTGGCAAGGAACTTTCTTCTACGTGAAGAACACTGGCCGCGCCGATCGCATCAATCTTCCTCCATACCAAGAGGGGCCCCCCAGCAGAGCCAACTGGAGCTACAACCCGAGGACAGAACATGCCGAAACCAATCGGGTAGTGCGCTTCTTGGCCTCTTTGAAGAAGGAGACCAACATCTGTCCCGACGATGTCATCCGGACTTTCATATCGCGCCGGGTGCTTCCTCTTAAGCGCCGCGCACATAGGATGAGCGAGATGTATGGCCCAGGCGATCCTACCAAGATCACAGGCCGTGCTCTCAGCAAGAAAGATGTTGTTCTCAAGGCTAAGCAGATTTGTCAAACTGCTATGCCTTTTACTTGGGAATGGGGCCTCCTTCCCCTCAGTTCCTCTAACCGTCCGACCCAAGAAGTAAGAGATTGCGCAACTTGGGGTTGTCTTTGCCGGTAAGTTTCTGCTTTTGCTAACCTTCTTTTTTACCTTGTTTCAGGCCAGGGACCGCTTCCCCTCTATCCAGGCAGAGCCGCGAGGACCTCTCCGGAAGCATGCCTTTGACTCCTTCGACCCGGATCCCTACATCTTTTGGAAGGATCTGAAGATGGGGAAGACCCCGGCTGCGCGCCTTGGCCGGGACCCGCCGGAGCCCACCGGAAATCCGGAGGAGCTGGTTGTGCTCGAGGTATTTTCTTTTCCGGCTTCTTATACTTTGCCATTATCGCTTTCTTGCGAATTGCTTCTTAGCCATATCCAACTCACAGATCCACGAGCGCGTGCCGCCCCTACGCGCCGAGGCCGGCACTGAGTTTGTGGACAAACTCATGGCCCAGGGCCAGAAGAACAAGCAGCCGGCATCTACTGCCGGCTCCAGCCATGGTCCTCCCTCCAAGCGCTTCCGGACGGAGCCCGTGGGGGAGAAAGAAGTGGGCGTGCGCCGCTACGGGCGCAAAGCGATGCCAACCGCTTCCGGGTAATTTCATTTTCCGGCTTGCCTCCTTTTTTGCTAAGTTCCTTTTCCGGTTGCTTTTTCTCAACCACTTGTCTTTTCTCTTTTTCTCAGCCCCGCTCTCAAGCTTGGCCCAAGGCCATCGGGCTCTGAGGGATCCGCAAGGACCTCAACCCCTCCTCCTCGTTCAAGCCCGGCACCATCTGGTGCCGGCAACACCTCTGCCTCCCTTTCGGGGGGCACAACAAATTCGGGGCGTGCGGCCCCTTCACTGTCAGATCACCGCACGGAGGAGGATCTTTCCTTCCTCCCGGAACACCAAGACACCGGCGCCAGCAACACCGGCGCCGGAGAAGAAGAAGCTGCCGGGCGGGCGGAGCCTTTTGCTCCTCCCGTCCTCGAAAAGACAACTTCCGCGCCGGGATCTTCCGCGCCGGAAGGCTCCAAGACGGGTGACGCTCCTAGCGCTCCCCCTTCTCCACGCACCATCCTCATGCCTCCGCCTGAGGCTCCTCGCGCCCAGCCCTCCAAGGCCGCTCCTGGCGCGCCGCCGGCCAAGACTTCCGGGGCCTCTTCTACCGCGCCGCCGCCCAAGCCCTCCAAGCTCATCAAGGGGAAGGCGACGGCCTCCAGCGCCCCTTCGGGCGGCCAGCAGCCCTTGGTGCTGCACGTCTCCAAGGCTGCCAAAAGCGCCAGCATGAAGGCCACCGGCCTCCTCGGCCGCATTACGGAGTTCCAGCGCCAAGGCCGGGACCTGGGGCACCTCCTGCCGTATGCCCAAAAGTGGAACTCCGCGGACATCACTCCGGCGACCCGCGGCATGGGCAAGGATCGGCTGCCGGCACCTGATCCTGTCGGGGATCGGTGCTCTGAGGAGCACTTCATGCGGCTCCGGGCTGCCGTAAAAGAGCTTGACAGCGCGTGGTATGACTCCACGAACAATCTGACGGTATGTTCTACTAACTTTCAACCTTTGCCGATTTCTTTGTTTCCGGTTCTGCTTTATCTTCTCCTTAGTTTCATGCCGGTTTCTCTCTTGTCTATCTTCCCAGTCCCCGAGTTTTGTGGTGAGAGCGCAGCTCTTAGCGCAAAACTTAACTTAAGTTTTTAGCGTGAAACCGGCACTGCCAGTCCCCGAGTTTCGGGTTAAACCTCTTCTCCTTAACACATAATTTACTTTAGAAACGCGCAAAACCGGCACTGCCAGTCCCCGAGTTTCGGGTTAAGAACTTTGTTCTTAGCGCAAAACTTATCTTAAAAACGCGCAAAACCGGCACTGCCAGTCCCCTAGTTTCGGGTTAAGAACTTTGTTCTTAGCGCAAAACTTTATCTTAAAAATGCGCAAAACCGGCACTGCCAGTCCCCGAGTTTCGGGTTAAGAACTTTGTTCTTAGCGCAAAACTTAACTCATTTCTTCTTTTTCTTGAACAGGTCACCGCTGACACTCGGAAGGCCCTTTTCGAGGAGCTTTTGTGGGAGCACCGAGAGCTCGCTGAGGCACATGACAAGTGCCAAGGTAAGTTTTTGTTCCACCGGCATCTTTGCTACCGGAAACCTTTTTTCCTTGTGATATTTACAATTTCTGTTCAACAGTGATCCCGGAAGCTTCCATCGATGCTCTGAAAGAGCAGCTCGCCGAGGCCCAACGTACTATTTTTCCTTTCTCCTTTGAACTTGGTTTCTTTTCAGTTTTACTAGTGTAACCTTGCTAACACTCATTTTTCCGGTTACAGGGGAGAAGGATGAGCTCAGCCGGCAACACCAGGAGGAGCTGAACGCCCTCAAGACCAGCTACCAGGAGCTCAAGTCTCAGCTGATTCAGCTGGGGCTTGACCACGCCAAGGTCCTCAAAGCCGCTGAAGTGACCGCAGCGGCCAAGTTGGACGAGGCTCTGGAGGATGCTTGCAATGCCACTGTGGTGTTGCGGGCAGAGCTGGAGGAGATGGCCAAGGCCCGGAAGGGTGCCGAGGAGAAGGCCGCGCGGCTGGAGGAGGAGCATAAGGAGTGCGATCAGCTGATCCTGCAGACCGACACACTCGCCCTCCGTAAGTTCTTTTCTTTTACACTTTGATTACTGCACACAAGCCTTTCTTCCTTCGATCCCATTTTCTTTCCGCTATCTTTCCGTCCGGTCTCTCTTCTTCCGGATTCTTTTCTCTCCGGTCTCTTTTTCTTCCGGTCTCTTTTTCTTCCGGTCTCTTTTTCTTGAGCTTTTTCTTTCTTTACACAGGCCTCTTTCCGGACTCGCAGAGGTATGCCGTCAAGAAGGTCGACGCGCAACGCAAGGACAAAGGCCAAGCGGATCTTACCGTGCCATGGACGCCCAAGGACCATCTGGTCGCGCTTAACGCGCGGGTGTCCCATATGCGCTGCATAGACCGCAATCTTTCGGACATCCCTGATGTAGCTACCCAGCTATACAGGACTTTATGGCCTGGCGAGGAGGTGCCGGACACCTTCACCCTTATCAGCGACCGCCTCAAGGGTGCCGGCAAGAGGATCCGCGAGTGGCAGTGCTCGCTGCTGCCGCGCTGGAGCGGACTCCGCCCTCCGCGTCGCCGCTGCTCCCGGTACCGGAGCTCAACACGGATGCGCTTGCGGTGTGCGCGAAGGCGCGAAACGGATCTGGACCCGATCCTTACCGCTAAGCGGCAGGATCGCGCGTACCGGATCGCGGAGTATGCCGACATGCGCACCTTCATCCCTCCCTCCCCGGCGTCACGGACTATCTCGACGAGGAGGAGGGTGAAGCCGACGAAGAGGTCTGGACGATGCTGATGCAGTGCTTTGCTCCTCCGGAAGCCCCGCTGCGTGATTACTCTCTTTGAAGTGTTTGCCTGCTATCTCGTTTGTTGGTCCTGCTTATCTTTGAAACAATGTTCGTTAAATTCTGCCCCGGAATGCCGGGGTCTATGATGTAAGACTTTAAGTTTGCCTGTGGTTGTGCTACAACATTTCCTGCCGGTAAGTTATACCGGTAGCTAAGTATTTCTAAATTTGCTTTAGCACATTTGCTTTTGGTTTTAACTTTATCACCTTGCTTTGCAAAGATTCCTCAATTGTTTCCGCATCCAATTTGATGCATACTTGGTTCTTTTGCCTTGGCTCTGCCTGCCTTCTCTGGGCGTTCTTTGGCGTATGAGCACAAGGTTCTTTCACCAAACAAGCATCTTCTTGAACTTAGAAATAACTTTGAAATTTTGCAAAAAACCGGTTTAACCGGGGTTAGTTAAACTTTCCGGATTGTTCTTTCCTGCTCTCCCTTCTCGCAGTTCATGTGCTTATCCCCTACCGGTTTATCTTGCTTGCCATGAAGCCGATTTGCGGACAGCAGCAGAGTCGAAGACTCCGGTAGGATTTAGCACACTACTAAACCGGAAAGAAAAAACATTCAATAAGCAACCGGTAAACTGAAAAAATAGACAAGTTACATGCAACTTAAGTTGGGGTAGTCCCCGAGATTCATTCAAGGTTCCGGCATCTTTTATTCATAGCATATAGGGTACAAAAAGGAACTTCTTACACCACCACTTCAAGAGTAGAAAGGGCGCAACAGAGCTACGTTCCATGGACGCTTGCTCTCCTCTCCGGACCTGTCCGCCTTTCCTTTCTTCCACTCCTGTGCATCGATCAAGTAGTATGCATCATTGTGAAGCACCTTGCTTACAATGAAGGGACCTTCCCATGGTGGCAAGAGCTTATGCCGGCCTTCAGTGCGCTGCACCAGGCGAAGTACAAGATCTCCTTCCCGGAAAACTCTCGGGTTAACCTTCCGGTTATGATAGCGTCTTAGGTTTTGCTGGTAAATGGCTGTTCTTGCCAAAGCCAGCTCTCTTGCTTCTTCTAGCAAGTCCACATCGTTTTCTCTGGCCTCTTTGACCTCCTGCTCAGTATAGAGCTGTACCCTTGGTGAATCATGAATGATATCGGTTGGTATCACCGCTTCTGCTCCATAAACCATGAAGAAGGGAGTGTATCCGGTAGACCGGTTTGGGGTTGTTCTTATACTCCACAGTACTGATGGTAGCTCATCGAGCCAACATCCCGGTGACTTTTCCACCGCATCAATGAGTCTGGGCTTGATACCGGAAAGCACCAAAGCATTCATTCTTTCCACTTGGCCATTGCCTTGTGGGTGTGCCATCGAGCACAAATCCAGCCGGATGTTGTTGTCTTCTGAGAACCTTTTGAACTCACCTTGAGCAAAGTTGGTTCCATTATCGTTGATGATGTGCGGGTATCCATACCGCAAAATGACATCTTTTAGGAATTTCACCGCTGTATGCCCATCACACTTTGCGATAGGTTTTACTTCTAGCCATTTGGTGAACTTATCCACCATGACCAAGATGTGAGTCATGCTGCTTCTTGCAGTTTTGAATGGTCCAACCATGTCAAGGCACCAAACAGCGAATGGCCATGTTAGCGGTATTGTCTTTAAACCGGATGCTGGGGTATGGTTTTGCTTGGCGTACCTCTGGCAGCCGTTGCATTTTCTTACCAAATCCTCAGCGTCCTCCAAAGCAGTGGGCCAATAGAACCCATGCCGGAATACTTTTGCTACCAAAGCCCTTGATGAAGCATGATGCCCACATTCTCCTTGGTGAATTTCCTCAAGCATTTCTTTTCCTTCCTCCGGTTCCACACATCTTTGAAGGACACCGGTAACGCTTCTCTTGTACACCTCACCATTGATGAATGTGTAAGCTTTGGACCTTCTTTGTATCCTCCTTGATTCATTTTCATCAGCCGGCAAGGTGCCGCTGATCAGGAATTCCTTAATAGGTTTAACCCATGATGGTATCTCTCGAACCAAAAACACCGGTGCATCTATCTCCATGCTATCCACCAGCATCGTTTCTTCCGGTATGGGTACAGCAGTCCCCGAGCCTACCGGAGCAGTCCCCGAGCTTGCCGGAGCAGTCCCCGGGTTCCCTTCATCGATATCCATGGGTACTACGTGTGACTCTGGTACAAAAATTGATTCTGATTCCGGGCTCGGCTTGATCGATGGCACTCTTAGGTGAGCCAAAGCTATTCCGGGAGGAATTTCTTGCCTAGATGAGCCCAGCTTGGACAAAGCATCCGCGGCCTCATTTTCTGCTCGCGGCACATGGTGAAACTCACATCCTTCGAAGAATCCGGCAATCTTTTGCACGTGAAACCGGTACGAGGCCATGTTGGCATCTTTTGCATCCCAATCTCCTGAGCACTGTTGTACCACAAGGTCTGAATCTCCATAGCAAATGATCCGGTGTGCACCGATTTCTTTTGCGACCTTAAGCCCATGGATCAAAGCCTCATATTCAGCGACATTGTTCGATGCCCTGAAATGCACTTGCAAAACATAGCGGAGGTGATCTCCTTTTGGGGAAGTGAGCACCACACCGGCACCTAGACCTTCCTTGAGCTTAGATCCATCAAAGTGCATCTTCCAGTATTCTATCCTCTGATCTGGCGGTTTGTACTGCATCTCCGCCCAATCAACAAGGAAATCAGCCAAAGCCTGTGATTTTATGGCATCTCTTCTTTCATATACCGGCACGTACGGTGATATCTGGATCGCCCATTTTGCAATCCGGCCGCTGGCATCTTTGTTGCACATGATTTCGGAAATTGGTGCTTCACTTACCACCTTCATGGGGTGCTCCTCAAAGTAGTGCTTGAGTTTTGTGGCGGCCATGTACACGCCATAAGTCATTTTCTGGAAGTGAGGGTAGTTTTGTTTTGAGAGGGAGAGCACCTCGCTCAAGTAGTATACCGGCCTCTGGACGGTTTTTTCTTCCTCTTCTCTTTCAACTACAACCACTACACTCACAACCCGGTTTGTTGCTGCTATGTATAACAGCATAGGCTCCCTTTCTAGAGGTGAAGCCAGTATGGGTGCTGTGGCTAGCATCGTTTTTAGCTCCTTAAACGCTGCGTCTGCCTGAGGGGTCCAGACGAACGTGTCAGATTTCTTCATGAGAGCATAGAGTGGCAGAGCTTTTTCTCCCAACCTGCTTACAAACCGGCTCAGCGATGCCAAGCTTCCGGTAAACTTTTGCACATCTTTTAACTCTCGAGGGATAGCCATTCTTTCTATCGCCCGGATCTTTACCGGATTAACCTCTATGCCTCGGCTTGAAACCAGGAAACCGAGCAGCTTGCCGGCGGGGACACCAAAGGTACATTTTGCCGGATTGAGTTTCATCCGGAACCGCCTTAGGTTATCGAATGTTTGCCGGTTGTCATCGATTAAAGTGTTCTTTACCTTAGTTTTTATCACGATGTCATCCACATAGACTTGCACATTTTTTCCAATTTGATCAAACAAGCATTTTTGCATACGGGTACGTTGCACCAGGCGTTGCGCAACCCAAAAGGCATAGTGACATAGCAATAAGCCCCGTGCGGGGTAATGAACGCAGTTTTTATTTGATCTTCCTTTTTCAAGGGAATCTGGTGGAAACCGGAATAGGCATCCAGGAAGGACAACAACTCACACCCAGCAGTTGAATCAATCACTTGATCGATTCGTGGCAAAGGAAAAGGATCTCTTGGGCAAGCCTTGTTCAGGTTGGTGTAGTCGATGCACATGCGCCACACCTTCGGAGCTTTTGCCTCCAGGTTCTCATCTTTTTTCTTTTCAACCATTACCGGATTGGCCAGCCACTCTGTGTGCGTGACCTCCACAATGAATCCGGCAACAAGCAGCTTGGTTACCTCTTCTCCTATGATCTTTCTTCTGTCTTCAGCGAACCGACGCAGTGGTTGCCGCACCGGCTTGGCATCTTTCCGGACGTTTAGAGAGTGCTCAGCCAGCTCCCTCGGAACACCTACCAAATCATCAGTTGAACAGGCAAAGATATTCCGATTCTCACGGAGGAAGCTGACGAGCGCGCTTTCCTATGCTTGGTCAAGGCCGGCACCGATACGAACGGTGCGCTCTGGGTAAGCCGGATCCAGCACAATGTTCTTTGTTTCATTGGTTGGCTTGAATGCCGGTGTGCCCATGTTTTCACTCATTGCCGCTAAGCTCATTTGTGAGGATTGAGCCAGCGCAACAGCTGTCTGCATTCTTTTCTTTTCTTCCGCGATCACCAGCGATTCTGCTAGGTTTGATCCGGCAGATGCAGTTTCCAGTGAGATCTTATAGTTTCCCACCACAGTCAATGGCCCACGAGGTGCCGGCATCTTCATCTTGAGGTAAGCCGTATGAGTGGTGGCCATGAAAGCAGCCAACGCCGGTCTCCCCAAAGAATGCATGGTAGGGACTGTCTAGATCCACCACCTCAAACTCCAGATTTTCCACCCGGCAATTGTCACGTCCTCCAAATGCCACGTCCACCCGAACTTTTCCTATCGGGGCACAGGACAAGCCAGGAACGATCCCATGGAACGTTGTGCGCGTTGGCTGAAGCATGTTTTCTGTTATGCCCAGCGTTTGCATGGTGTGCTTGTACATGATGTTGATGCTACTGCCATTGTCTATCAGCACCTTGCTGAACTTCACTCGAGTTTGCGGCCCTTTCATGATCGGGTCCACAACAAGAGCATATCCACCCGGATTCGGCATGATCTTTGGGTGATCCTTGGATGACCAGGTAATTTCCTGATTGGACCACATCATGTACTTGGGAACTGCCGGCATCACAGCATTGACCTCCATGGAGCGCCGGTGTACACTTTGCCGGTCTGTTGGCTCGATGACAAAGACAACACAAAGACAGATGCGGATCTTCGTAAACATTCCGGCCTAAAGGTGCCGGTGGAGGTGGCTGGTTATCATTTTGCTCCACCCGGTTAACTTGCCGGTACCGCTGCCGGTTTGGCTGCACCGGTAAGGCGTTTGCCCCGGTAAGTGGTGGTGGTGGCGGTAGCTGTTGTTGCTGCTGCGGCATGTCTTGCGGTGGCCGCGCATCTTTCACTGTTCCTTTTTGCATCAAGTACTTGGTCCAGGTGCAATCCTTTGTCAGATGGTTTGACGGATGTGCCGGATTCGGCGTGTGCCACCGGCAAGGTTGATCCATGGCAGCTTCCATGGTGTATTTTGCGGGTTCTTGCCAATTCTTCTTCTGGACCCAAGGTTTCTTTTCCACCCATTGTTTCTTAGGACCCGCCCATGGCTGCGATCCGGTTTGTTGCCTCTGGTCGCTGGCCTCAAAGTTTTCTGCACAGCAGCAACTTGCTGCGGACCGTACCTTCGATCCGGAAAATCTTCCCTTCTTTTGTTATTCCGGTTGTCCCGGGGCTGTTCGTGGCGCAGCTGTTCCGGCTCCGGTTGACCGCCGGCTGCGTTGGGTCTCCCAACGCAAAGCTATCCGCCACACGTATCATCTCTCGCTAACGTTGTCGGCATGTTGCGCTGCAACTTTTGCCACAACGGTGAACCTCTTCTCGCATCCACCGCTAAACCAAGCAATGGCTTGTGCCTCGATCACCCCTTCACAGGAGTTCCTTGTGGTGTTCCACCGGGCTAGATAATCCCGGTCTGCTTGCTCGGGCGCTGCACGCACAGAGCAAGTTGCTGCGGCCTGTTTGGCCTCTGATAGGTGCTGCTGAAATTGCTCACAAAGGCCTCCTCAAAATCCAGCCAGCCATTTATGCTTCCTGCCGGCAAGTTGTTTAGCCAGATTCTTGCCGGTCCAACCAAAAACGATGGTATGATCCTCACGGCCCAACGCCGGTTTCCTCCTACTGCTACGGTTCCTCCACCGCCTGCAACGTATACCGCGGTCACGTAATCCGCGAGCCAATCTTCCGGCTTCGTGGTGCCGTCATACGTCTTTGTGTCACGGGGCAACATAAAGTTGCGAACTGGTGGTTTTTCTTTCATGATCCTTGGGCCAAAACACTTTGGACCTGGAGGACCTTCCTCCTCGATCATTTCTGACAAGTATACTCTATCCAGACGGTGCCTCGCATCCCGTTCCGGTAAGTATCTCTCTCCCAGGCGTTCTCCCAATGGGTTCCGGTATGCTGCCGGTCTCGTGGAATCGGCTTCATCGTAACATTCCGGTACCGCGGCCCTTGCCTGCCGGTACCTTGAGGGATCTATTTCCTCCTCGTCGTACGCTGCTCTTGCAGCTCGATAGTTTTGCCCGGTCTCATATCTACCGGCATGATTGTTTCCGGCATAGCCTCTGGCGTAGCCTCGCTCTGCCCCTTGGCTTTTTCTACCGGCATCATGTTGCCCGGCTTGTTGCTTTCCGGCAAGAACCGGATCGTACACAGTCATCTGCTGCGCATTCACATCTTTTTCTCTCCTTCTATCCGGATGGGGGGACGATGCCTGCCCATGGGACTTGCTACCGGCATTTTTTGTTGAACGCGCGGATTTTGAGGCCGCTGCCTTGTTCAGCTTAGCCAGCTGCTCAGCATTTTGCTGCTCTATGGTTTCCAGCAGCTCTCTAACACGCTCTTGTTGCTTTACCAGAGCCTCTCCGGAAAGCGACTCGCACAGCTCTACTGCAGCCTTAGCAGCTTTTATAGTTTTATCCGGGCTGCTATACTTAGGCTTTTCCACGATGCTAACAGATGCAGAGGCGCTCTTGCCGGTAAGAATCTCTTTGCGCAAATCTTGATCTAGGTTGCGAGCTTTTAGCCGGTTTTCCGGCATCCTAGCAGCATGCGCGCTAACAGAAGCAAAGCCATGGGCAGCGTTATACTCACGTACGGTTAGGTTCAGCTCGCGCTGCGCCCTGACGATGTCCTTGCCGCTCTCCAGCATCTTCTGGCGCTGCGCCTCCAGCTCCGCCTGAGCCGCTGCCGGATCGATGTTCTGCGCGATGGGGGTGGCGAGGACGTTCATCGCTGCCTGGAGCGGTGTCTCCGGTGGCGCGGATGATGCTCCCGCTGCGCCTGCGCCACGCTCCAGCGGTGGCTTAGCCGCACGGGTCGAAACCGCGCGACCGGCACCTTCAGCCGCAACCTCCTTTCCTGCACCAGCCACACCGGTCATCATTACCTCAACGCTGCCGGCGGCGCGGCCAGCACAAAGCCATCTTGGCGGGTCCGGTGCCACCAGCACCGGCGAGAGGCGCTGGCGCACGGGGACGGTGCCGAAGTAGACGCGATGGCTGCCGAACTCGATGATGCGGCCGTTCTTGGGGAAGACGCCGCCGTTGGCGAAGCAGCCCGCGTTGTCGTTGATGAAGTCCATGGCGTAGATGCGCTGCACCAACGCGGACACCGTACGCTCGCCGGAGATCTCGAGGACGCCCGCCCGAATGTGAACTCCATCAAGCGCCACTTCATGCCCCACGGTGGGCGCCAACTGTCGTCGTGGTGAACGAGCAGATGCCATAGGATGGCTTAGATTGGGGCCGAATGGACGCAAGAGGATTCGGGGGAGGGTTTGCGATCAGGTGGGAAGAGATTCCGGATGGTTTCCTCAAGAACTTGGCCAAGGCCAGAGGTTGAAGAAGAAAGACACAAGGAAGAACTCCCTCTAGATCACCATGTTCATAGATTCACACAAGTTACAGGCCTTGCCTTCCTACACACGCGCGTACCTACTTGCCCGTGAAGATGGGCTGCCCCCTCTCCTTATATAGGGGAGAGGGTGGCTTACACTGCAAGAAACCCTAATGGCATCTTTGACTGGACAAACTACTTTACAGAGTTACTGTACAAAGCTACTTTAACAGGCTACTGTACAAAGCTACTTTAATCATAGATGACACCGGGGCCTTCTTTTATCATAGAAGCTGACGTCCTCCGGCTTCTTTCTCCGTCACCTCTCTCTTTGGCGCCAGGGCTCTGAATAAAGTTACTTTGCTTAGCTCATCCTTGTCTTCTTGCTCTGAAGAGAATCTTTGACCAGTCCTGCCGACAGGCTCTCCTTTCCGGTATCTTCTATACCGGGTTCCGGCATACCCCTTTGGGGGTACCGGCTTAGCCTTGCTCTCCCGGATTCCTACTAGGCTTCCGGTAAGAACATTAAACCGGTATCTTGATGGCTTAAACCATCCGGTTTGGCATGCCTTTGGCATACCGGGGGTTATCCCCCCAACAGACACGTAAACATTAAATCCGAGCCTCGATCGGCTCTCAGGTTACCCTGTGAATCAGCTCAAAGAGCCGATTGATCCATGGTCCGCATTGGATCTACGATAACATGGGGTTCCTGCTTGATCAATACCAAGTTAAATCGATCTACGATAGTTTAGGGCTTTCACCGCATAATTGGAACATCCTACACGTAGTTGAGCCTGGCAGATACGAAAGATAACAGAAAACTAATCCTAGAAGAGGCCTAAAAACCAACATAGAGTCGATTCCCGGAACAACCCTTCTTGGATCGGCAAACCATACCTCACGCACTACTGGATCGTTCAACCCGTTTGCAAGGCCTGACCATGCGGATATCAAACAAATCCTTGGAGAACCAGGAACAACCATAACAGATCAAATCTACTAAATAAAGTCCAAGCAAGATGATGCCCTTACACCTCAGATAGGTGCAAGGGCAGCTAGATATTTAGGGGTAGCATAACTAAGCAAACATATCAGAAGAGTATCGATGTTAGCCCCAAAACATCTATGATAACAGTATTGCTCGCCATCAACAAGGCTTCAGTACGAGCAACACAAGATAACGAATAAACTGATACTGCCCAGATCGCAAGATGCGATCTGGGCAGCATGACGCTTACCCGGAAGAAACCCTCGAAACAAGGGGTGGCGATGCGCCTAGATTGTGTTTGTTGTGAACGTGATCATCCTCCTTTCTCAATAACCCTAGGTACATATTTATAGTCCGTGGACTTTCTATCTTTGGAATAAACCTAACTGTGTACGAACCAACTCTATCTCTTAATTCTAAACTGAAACGTGATCTACCATAATGTACAGATACACGGGCAATCTAGCCCAAACTCTCACACGAGGCCGATTCAGAAACACTTTATGTACATATCCTCTAAGCCCATCTCAATCACGGCCCATCTCTGCTTGGCTAAAATCCGGTGATAACAATGTCCAAAGCTTATTAAACGATATCAACACCAAATATTCGTTTCTGCAACCCTATCAACTATTGCTATTTCTGGACAAAGAGAATATATTAGTATGAAACATATGAATTACACCATACGTCTGCACTAATATAATGTCAAGAGTTACTTGACATGTTCAGGATGCACTCAGGCAAAAAAATAATAGAAGAAAGAGTTTCTTCAAAACCTATGCCTATGGGAAGAGAACAATACACAAGCATTGTCATCGCCCGATTAACATGTCTTAGCTTTTCTCCCTAGAGAAAGTTCAAACTCTCCAAACAATGTTTTCAACAAGGAAGCGGTCGCCATTGCCAGCTACAACCAATGAGGATCAGATCTAGGATTTTCACCTTGAAAAACGAAGTTACCTAATGTTGTTGCCCCACTGACCGAGGCTGGTGCTGCAAATCACCAATCACTATGTGAAGAGGTATCACACATGCGATTTGGACGGAAGCATCGTTCGGCAGCAGAATGGTGCCCACATGATAACGTGTTAATCATTGTCTTCGTCGCATCCAAAAGTCTCGAATCCTACTTGATCCATCGAGGTTGGTCTTCCAATCCTAGCAGCATTGGCATTCCCCACCTCTGCCAACACCATGGAGATCGTGGCATAGATGTTGATGTCAATGTGCCTCATGGTGTTGGTTTAAAGTGAAGCTTCGCGACGCGCCTCCTTGAAGCCGCACAAGCTAAGGTTTTGCAGAAACACACAACCGGATCCTATCTGATCAAGATGTCCATGCACTAATCCATAAGACTGCCAGCAGAGAAGGCCAAAACTCGTCGCAGCCAGATTGAGCACGACCGGCAGCATGAACCTCGCGGGATGTATAGAAAAGGACCACTAGGGCCGCCACCCTTCCTTCCTTTTCCCCATTGGAATTTCCCCAGACGGGGTCCCTCCACCTTCTTCACCACTAGAGGGAAGCCCTCACCTCCATCGGTGATGGCCTGATGGGGCACCGCAGCAGGGTCCAGCGGTAGAGGAGGCGTGCTGCAAGCGGCGGCTGGCGGTGACAGTGCTAGCGTTTGATTCCTCGCATCGCCTAGGGAGCGACTGAAAGGATCGTATGCCGCACCTAGAGGGGGGTGAATAGGTGCTAACCAATTTTCAGTTCTTTTTCGATTTAGGCTTTGATACGTCCAAAACGTATCTACTTTCCCGAACACTTTTGCTATTGTTTTGCCTCTAATTTGTGTATTTTGGATACAACTAACACGGACTAACGCTGTTTTCAGCAGAACTGTTCTGGTGTCTCGTTTTTGTGCAGAAATCCAACTTTCAGGAAAATCCTCGGAATTTATGCAGAATGTCCTATTTTCCCAGAATATTGGCGGAGCCAGAAGGGCAAGCCAGGTGGGGGCACGAGGGCCCCACACACTAGGCCGGCGCGGCCCAGGAGGGGCCCGCGCGGCCCTAGTGTGTGGCGGCCTCGGCTGGCCCCCGACGCCCTCTTTCGGACTACTTATTGCCTTTGACCTAAAAACGCACGGAAAAAAGTCAAAGTCGCCAGAAACCCTCCAGAACGCCGCCACATCGCGAAACTCCGTCTCGGGAGCCAGAAGTCTCCGTTCTGGCACTCCGCCGG
Source organism: Lolium perenne (assembly GCF_019359855.2). Lineage (NCBI taxonomy): Eukaryota > Viridiplantae > Streptophyta > Magnoliopsida > Poales > Poaceae > Lolium > Lolium perenne. The sequence continues at coordinate 10,736,035 of NC_067250.2, read as the reverse complement.
GACGGGGAATTGGAGGAGATCATCGTCACCATCACCACCGACGCCTCTCCATCGACCAGCCATGTTTCCCCCATCCATGTGTGAGTAATTCCCCCGCTGTAGGCTGAAGGGGATGGTAGGGATTGGATGAGATTGGTCATGTAATAGTCATAAGATTGTTAGGGCATGGTGCCTAGTATCCGTAGATGTTACTTTTATGATATTGTTGCAACTTGTTATGCTTAATGCTTGTCACTAGGGCCCGAGTGCCATGATCTCAGATCTGAACATGTTATTGATTCATGAAGATATTCGTTGTTTATGATCTTACCTGCAAGTTGTATACACATGTCGCTGTCCGGAACCAATGGCCCCGAAGTGACAGATATCGGGACAACCGGAGGGAATGGTAGTGATGTGAGGATCACATGTGTTCACGGAGTGTTAATGCTTTGCTCCGGTATTCTATTAAAAGGAGTACCTTAATATCCAGTAGTTTCCCTAGAGGCCCGGCTGCCACCGGCTGGTAGGACAAAAGATGTTGTGCAAGTTTCTCATTGCGAGCACGTACGACTATAATTGGAACACATGCCTATTGATTGATTAGTACTTGGATACCGTTTTATTATTATCTGCAAATGCCCCTACTTTGATTGTTACATGAGTTTCTCTCATCCATGCAACGCCCGTTCATCCGTCCCCGTGCCTACAGTATTTTAATCCTGCTGTTTACTATAATCACTACTGCTATCTTTGTTACTCTGCTGCTGTTATTTCGCTACTGCAACTACTATAAAACTGTTACTACTGATAAACTCTTGCGAGCAAGTCTGTTTCCAGGTGCAGCTGAATGGACAACTCCGCTGTTAAGGCTTTCAAGTATTCTTTGTCTCCCCTTGTGTCGAATCAATACATTTGGGTTTTACTTCCCGCGAAGACTGTTGCGATCCCCTATACTTGTGGGTCATCAAGACTATTTTCTGGCGCCGTTGCCGGGGAGCATAGCTTTATTTGGAAGTTCACTTGGATTGGTATTGTTCGCTGCAAATTCTCCATCATGGGTAAACCTCGCGATACTAAGGTCGCCATATTACCATCCACTACAAGAAAAGGTACAACTCTTAGTACCTCTGCTGCTCTTGATTCACCATCTGTGATAAGTAAACTTGTTTCACCACCACAAGCTTCAAATGCTGGTACTTCTGCTGAATCTGAAAACTCTTCTTATAATTTTGATGATGCTTCTGCTGTGCTTGATAATGATGGTTCGTTAGGATCTTTTCTAGATGCTACAATTGCTAGGTCTAGACAAATTGAAAATACTGAAACTCCTAATGAAAATGCTGCTACACCTGTTAATTCACCTGAGTCTGTTGAATATTCTAGTGATGATCTTGATGAAGATTATGTGGAACTTGATGATGATTTTATTGAAAAATGCAATGCTACTACTGATGCAAGAAAAATTAAAAAGTTGCTTGCAGAACATGCTGTTAGATATAAACTGTCTCCTGATCCTAAATTTGCCACATCTCCTATAAACATTAAGGATAAAGATTATGATTTTTCTCTTGATCTATCTCATATAGCTATTGTTGAGAAGACACCCATTTGTGGTACTGAAAAAGAAAGTGCTGTTGAACACATGATTGAGCTATCTACTCTGAGTAGCTTGTTTTCTGATGATGTTAAGAAGCGTACTTACTTTGTTGCTAAAATCTTTTCATTCTCATTAAAGGATGACACTAAAACTTGGTATAATAGTTTGCCACCTGATTCTATTAAAAGTCCAAAAGAATTGCTTGATGTTTTCTTCCGGAAATACTTTCCTGCTAGTGCTCAACATATTGCTTTGCAGAGAATTTATAATTTTGACCAGGAAGATGGAGAGAAATTGCCTGAAGCTTGGGCGAGATTTTGCTCTCTTATTAGAGCTCGGCCTGAACATGATTTGGAAAAGCATGATTTACTTGATATATTTTATAGTGGACAAACCATTGAGTCTAGGGCATACCTGGATAGTTGTGCTGGTTGTGTTTTCAGGAAAAGAACTCCAGACGATGCTGAAGAATTATTGGCTAAAATAGGCCGGAATCATGATGATTGGTCTACACCTGAACCAACCCCGACACCGATATTGAAGAAGAGGTGTATGATTAAATTAAATGATGAAGATATGAGGGAAGCCAAGAAGTCTCTTAAGGAGAAGGGTATTAAACCTGAAGATGTGAAGAATTTACCTCCTATAGAAGATTTATGTAAGATAACTCCCCCTTCATCCATGATTGAGGTACACTCTCTTCAGCGCTTTACTAGGGAATATATTCCGTATTCAAAACCTCCTGCACAATGTTTAGATGAGTTTGATAATTATATTGTTAAGCAAGAAAATTTTAATATGAGAGTAGAGAATCACTTAATGGAAAATTCTCGAGCTATTGGTGAATTGCATGGTATTGTAGAGAGAACCTCCAATGATGTTAAGATGCTTGTTAAACATTTTCAAATGGTTCAAACTCAAATTGATCAACTTACTAAAGTGCAAAATGACTTATTAAAAAATAATTCTAAAGAGAAACATGCTTATGAAGTAACAACTAGAGGTGGTGTCTCTACCCAGGATCCTCTATATCCTGAAGGGCATCCCAAAAGAATTGAACAAGATTCTCAACGAACTGAAACTAGTGCTCCATCTAAGAAAAAGAAAAAGAAACATAAAACTGATGTAGAATCCTCTGAGCCTGTTAATGATCCTAACAGTATTTCTATTTCTGATGCTGAAACTGAAAGTGGTAATGAACATGATAAAGATAATGATAAGAATGATGCTTCTGATAAAGAAGAGGTTGAAGAAGAACCTGAAAAGCATGCTAAAAATAAAAAGTATACTAAAGAAGATTTTATTGCTAAGAAACATGGTAATGAAAGGGAACCTTGGGTTCAAAAGCAAATGCCTTTTCCTGCTAAGAAATTAAAATCAAAGGAAGAAGAGCACTATAATAAATTCTGTGATTGGATGAAACCTTTATTCTTGCAAATCCCTTTGACTGATGCTATTAAATTGCCTCCTTATTCAAAGTATATGAAAGATATTGTGTCTAACAAAAGGAAAATTCCTAATGAGGAGATTTCCACTATGCTTGCTAATTACTCTTTTAATGGTAAGGTTCCAAAGAAGCTTGGCGACCCAGGTATACCGACTATTCCTTGTTCTAGTAAGAATAATTATGTTAAAACTGCTCTATGTGATTTGGGAGCCGGTGTTAGTGTTATGCCTTTTTCTCTTTATAAGAGACTTTACTTAGATAAGTTGATACCTACTGATATATCTTTGCAAATGGCTGATAAATCTACTGCTATTCCTGTTGGTGTATGTGAGGATGTTCCTGTTCAAGTTACTCAAAACTGCTTGATATTAACCGATTTTGTTGTGTTGGAAATGCCTGAAGATGATAATATGTCCATTATTCTTGGGAGACCCTTTCTTAATACTGCAGGGGCTGTTATTGATTGCAATAAAGGAAAAGTCACTTTTAATGTTGATGACAAGGAACATACTGTCTATTTCCCCAAGAAGACTGATAAAATATGTGGAGTTAATACAATTTCCAGTTCAAGAACCGTCAAAGTGGGAGTTATTGATTGTCCTATATATGATCTCAAAGAGGGATATCAAACTATTATGATTGGATCGATATCAATACAATATAAGGTAATATGATTGATTTGAGGTTTATTTCTTCTTATGACATGTAAAATTATTTGGTGGCAAGACTTGATCAACCTTGTTAACAAGTACATTTTATATGCATAGGAGAGCTAAACAACATTTCTTTCTTCCTCCACTTGATCTACTTGCTGTAGCACTTTTGTTTTGCAAAGTTCTTTAGTTAATTAGAGGTTTCAAAATCTTTTTCTGCCCAGTAATAATAAATTTAACACCCAGAAATATGCATTTTTCAAAGTTTTCAAAAGTTCACAAAAATTATACCAGTAGTCCTATTTTTCGATGAGGCACCTGGGAACACCTGGGGATGACCAGTGGGGCACCCCAGGGTGGCACCCCACAGGCCGGCGCGGCCAGCAAGGGGGGCGCGCCACCCTGGTGTGTGGGTCCCCCTTTGCCCCACTTCATCATCCCTTCCTCCCATTCTCTTCTCTCTCCTGAAAAAACTCGCACCAGGTTCTTCTCACTCGTGTTTTTGCTCAAGAGCTCCAGATTTCTCGATCTCTTTGCTCAGCCCAGATTTCTGTCTGAAATTTGGCACATTTGCTCTCCGGTATGTGACTCCTCCGATTATCCAAGTAGAATTCTATTTGGTGGAGTATATATTGAATATTTTGCTGCTGTAGGTAACATGTTTAGTGAGCTTGCATGCTTGTTCAAAATGGTAGAAATTAGTTTTGATGCATGTTTAGTACTCTAGCAAGTTCCTATGGAAGTTTCTCTCGATTATATGTCACCAAATCAAATTTTATATTGTTTGTTGAAAAATTTCAGAAAAGGGGGATGGACAACTTTAACTTTGGAGAAGTGTTCCAAGGGGAGACAACAAGCTCGGGGAGGCCCTCTAGGTCATCCACCCGATGCAGGCCATCCTATAATGAGGATCTCATCGCACCAAGCTTCGCACCCGAGGAGGACAATGGAGTCCCTAACGCTTCATCTTTCCCATGTTATGACTTTTTGAGAAATGCAGGTTTGTTGGATGATTTCTTGACCCTCGTCGGTAAGGCAGGCTTAACCACCTATGTAGGAGATGAGAGTGAGCAATACTACACGCTCACTAAGATCTTTGTGGAGAGCTTCAAGTTCAACAATAAGCACTTTCACCCGACAGTTTCATTCAAGATCTATGGTAAACCTATTACTATGAAGTTAGAAAACTTTTGTGCTGCATTGGGTATTGTCCCTGTAGGTACAGCAAGGAAGATCGAGGACAACCCAAGGGAATTGTTGGAGCTCTATCGAGGGATCACCAATGATGATTGTCGCACCATTCAGCGTGGCAAGATAAGAAACATTCAACTCCCCGCCATTAAGTATTTTGCTTATTACATTGGTACTAGAATTCTTGGTAGGGAGAATACTAGCAACATATCTAGCTATCACCTTGGCTTCTTAATTTCTGCACTCACTGGGGACACGCCTTATCATCTTGGTGCTCTTGTTGCTCGCCGCTTGTCTAACAAAGGGCCTATATTTGGAGAAATTATTGCTTCGCGCGTTTTAGCATATTTAGAGTTTCCTCTTGACCCTAACGATGTAAAAAATAGCTCCTATGAGGCTCGATATTGCTGCTATGAAGAGTCATCAATTTGTTACAACCGACTCTAGTTTAGATAAGATTGTCTATAGAATATTGTTTGCTGACGGGGAAGAGAGGGAAATCCTTTTGCCGCAACCAGATTTGTTCAGTATTGACAGGAAACCATGGTCGCGCACTAAGGAGGAGGTAGATGAGCAATTGAAGATACAAGGCTTCCACCAGCAGCATGACTCCGATGACGCCGAGCCCTCCTACGACTACACCGTCACGTATCCGGGTGCTTCTTCTAGCACATACCCGGAATATGATCCATCTTCGTACTACGAAGGTGCTTCTTCATCGGCACCATGGGGTTGATCTCCACTTAGGCAAAAACCTAAGCTTGGGGGGAGGTATACCGGCATCACTCATTCTTTGCATATCATGGTTGCTGGATACTTGTATATACTTGTTTAGTTTCTTTGAGTGGTTTTCTAATGAGAGGGAGATGATATTTGGGGAGGTGCTGCCTGAAAACAGATTCTGGACTGTTACTAGAAAAATTCGTGCGCACAGCCAGAATGTTATTTTGAGCTGCCAATTTTTGTGCATGTTCCCCAGGTTGTTATCTAACTTTCATTAGTTGAACACTTTTCGATCTGAGTAATGGAAGATTTTTGTAAAAATCGATTTCTGTACTGCTGTCAGGTTTTGGCAGATTTCTGTCATCCTGCTTTTATGTGTTTCTTTTAGTCTTCATTCTCTTGTTTTTGTTTTGTTTCTTTCCTAAAACACAAAAAGACCAAAAATATTTCTGTTTTTTCTCTTTACCAGTTGTTATTTTGGTTTCTTGCTTTCATTTTGCTTTATTTGCTATCGTTGGTTTGCTATAAGAAAATCCAAAAAGATTTTGCTTTCTTTGCTTGTTTCCTTTTGTTCTTGTTTCAAATTCGAAAACACCAAAAATATTTGCTGTTCTTCTTTGGTTTTGTAAAGTTCTTTATGAGTTCAATGGTCTTTGGTGGCTGGAGCGTGGTTTTCATTCCATATTATTCAAGCTACACAAGTAAAAAGGCAATAATGACGATCTACGACAATCTGATTGTGGTGAGAGGCTGGTATTAACTCTATTTGTTTTCATTTTTGTACATATACTCATCCATGTGAGCATGCTTGGTTGGTTCATGTGAGGTATATGTCACTTAAGAAAGTCTAGTAGTTCATGATCTCTCATGTTAAGCTCCAATTTATTAATATGAGTAGCATGTCATGGATGTTTGCTTGCATTGTTTTATTCATAAATAGGTATGATATTGTGGTATCCTCCTCTGAATAATTCGTTTGAATTAACTTGGCACATGCTCACGTATGCATATGACTGAACAAAAGTCAATTAAGCCTCAATGATTTACATTGCTTCAGAGTTCTTGTATCACTCTTATGCCTCAGTTAATTTATTTTGCCGCAAGCATGATTATGACAGTTACTGCTCTCTTGATTTGTCACTCCCTAGTCTTTTGCTAGCCTTCACTTGTACTGAGCGGGAACGCTGCTCGTGCCTCCAAACACATGAAAACCAAGTTGTTCCAAAGTGTCCACCATAAATACCTATGCATGGCATTTCAAACCATTCCAAGTAAATTTTCATGTGCTACCTTTAAACCTTCAAAATGCTCCTCAATTTGTGTTAATGTTTTATAGCTCATGAGGAAGTATGTGGTGTTTATCTTTCGATCTTGTCATTTACTCCGGACGGACTTTCACCAATGGACTAGTGTCACATCCACTTATCCAATAAATTTGCAAAAAGAGCTGGCAACGGGGTTCCCAGCCCCAATTAACTAACTTTCATAAATTTACAAATAGACACTCCTCCATGGTATGTGATTGTTGGTCGGCACCCGAGGATTCGGTTAGCCATGGCTTGAGAAAGCAAAGGTGGGGAGGAGTGTCATCTAAATAAAACTAAAATAAAAAGGCACTCCTTCATGGTATGAGATTGTTGGCAGGCACCCGAGGATTCGGTTAGCCATGGTTTGTGAATGCAAGGTTGGAAGGAGTGCCACCCAAAAATAAAATTTCATGGGAGCCGCTCTTGAAAGTCCGGTTGATGAGGTAGTTAGAGTGCCCATTACCATTCGTTGACAACAACAAACACCTCTCAAAACCATTTTACTTCTGTCTTTGTAAAAATGAAAAGCTCTAGCACATGTTAATCCCTGTTTCCCTCTGCAAAGGGTCAATCTTTTACTTTTACATTGAGTCTCCATCCTTTCTTTGAGTACTTTCTTGAGAGCACAACTGTCATTCTTAGTGTAATATGCTTGTCTCAAAATATGATTGATTGTAGTATAACTTTGATGCTTTTATCTTTAACAATCACTATTTCTAGTCTTTCTATGAACTTCAGAGGTGCCTGAGCATTTATGTTTTGCTGATCAAATATGGGCAAGCGAGATACCACTCTATCATACTCTTTTATGAACATTGCAATCCTTCTTATATACATGATTCATGATGCTTATTATTAATTGTTGGTACCTTTCCATGATTGACATAGCTATTAGATGATCTTATTTGCATGTATCTTATTATGAACTGCCTAAGTGTTAGCCATAGCATGAGAATATTTACATCATATGAACAAATGTGTTCGTGAAAGTTCTTTTATCGCTCAGTTGTTAACTGAATTGCTTGAGGACAAGCAATAAGCTAAGCTTGGGGGGAGTTGATACGTCCAAAACGTATCTACTTTTCCGAACACTTTTTGCTATTGTTTTGCCTCTAATTTGTGTATTTTGGATACAACTAACACGGACTAACGTTGTTTTCAGCAGAACTGTTCTAGTGTCTTGATACGTCTCTGACGTATCGATAATTTCTTATGTTCCATGCCACATTATTGATGTTATCTACATGTTTTATGCACACTTTATGTCATATTCGTGCATTTTTTGGAACTAACCTATTAACAAGATGCCGAAGTGCCGATTCTGTTTCTGCTGTTTTTGGTTTCAGAAATCCTAGTAACGAAATATTCTCGGAATTGGACGAAATCAACGCCCAGGGTCCTATTTTGCCACGAAGCTTCCAGAAGACCGAAGAGGAGACGAAGTGGGGCCACGAGGTGGCGACACCCTAGGGCGGCGCGGCCTGGCCCCTGGCCGCGCGGCCCTGTGGTGTGGGCCCCTCGTGCCCCATCCTGACCTGCCCTTCCGCCTACTTAAAGCCTCCGTCGCGAAACCCCCAGTACCGAGAGCCACGATACGGAAAACCTTACTGAGACGCCGCCGCCGCCAATCCCATCTCGGGGGATTCTGGAGATCTCCTCCGGCACCCTGCCGGAGAGGGGATTCATCTCCCGGAGGACTCTACGCCGCCATGGTCGCCTCCGGAGTGATGAGTGAGTAGTCTACCCCTGGACTATGGGTCCATAGCAGTAGCTAGATGGTTGTCTTCTCCCCATTGTGCTTCATTGTAGGATCTTGTGAGCTGCCTAACATGATCAAGATCATCTATCTGTAATTCTATATGTTGCGTTTGTTGGGATCCGATGAATAGAGAATACTTGTTATGTTGATTATCAAAGTTATGTCTATGTGTTGTTTATGATCTTGCATGCTCTCCGTTACTAGTAGATGCTCTGGCCAAGTAGATGCTTGTAACTCCAAGAGGGAGTATTTATGCTCGATAGTGGGTTCATGCCTCCATTGATATCTGGGACAGTGACAGAAAGTTCTAAGGTTGTGGATGTGCTGTTGCCACTAGGGATAAAACATTGGTGCTATGTTCAAGGATGTAGTTACTGATTACATTACGCGCAATACTTAATGCAATTGTCTGTTGTTAGCAACTTAATACTGGAGGGGGTTCGGATGATAACCTGAAGGTGGACTTTTTAGGCATAGATGCATGCTGGATGGCGGTCTATGTACTTTGTCGTAATGCCCAATTAAATCTCACAATACTCATCATAATATGTATGTGCATGGTCATGCCCTCTCTATTTGTCAATTGCCCAACTATAATTTGTTCACCCAACATGCTGTTTATCTTATGGGAGAGACACCTCTAGTGAACTGTGGACCCCGGTCCAATTCTCTTTACTGAAATACAATCTACTGCAATACTGTTCTACTGTTTTCTGCAAACAATCATCATCCACACTATACATCTTCCTTTGTTACAGCAAGCCGGTGAGATTGACAACCTCACTGTTTCGTTGGGGCAAAGTACTTTGGTTGTGTTGTGCAGGTTCCACGTTGGCGCCGGAATCTCTGGTGTTGCGCTGCACTACATCCCGCCGCCATCAACCTTCAACGTGCTTCTTGACTCCTACTGGTTCGATTAAACCTTGGTTTCTTACTGAGGGAAACTTGCCGCTGTGCGCATCACACCTTCCTCTTGGGGTTCCCAACGGACGTGTCAACTACACGCATCAAGCAAATTTCTGGCGCCGTTGCCGGGGACCTGAAGAAAAGTTACACCACAAAGATTTCTATCTCCCACGCCAACTTCACGCCAGCATGTCTCGTTTTTGTGCAGAAATCCAACTTTCAGGAAAATCCTCGGAATTTATGCAGAAGGTCCTATTTTCCCAGAATATTGGCGGAGCCAGAAGGGCAAGCCAGGTGGGGGCACGAGGGCCCCACACACTAGGCCGGCGCGGCCCAGGAGGGGCCCGCGCGGCCCTAGTGTGTGGCGGCCTCGGCTGGCCCCCGATGCCCTCTTTCGGACTACTTATTGCCTTTGACCTAAAAACGCACGGAAAAAAGTCGAAGTCGCCAGAAACCCTCCAGAACGCCGCCACATCGCGAAACTCCGTCTCGGGAGCCAGAAGTCTCCGTTCTGGCACTCCACCGGGACGGGGAATTGGAGGAGATCATCGTCACCATCACCACCGACGCCTCTCCATCGACCAGCCATGTTTCCCCCATCCATGTGTGAGTAATTCCCCCGCTGTAGGCTGAAGGGGATGGTAGGGATTGGATGAGATTGGTCATGTAATAGTCATAAGATTGTTAGGGCATGGTGCCTAGTATCCGTAGATGTTACTTTTATGATATTGTTGCAACTTGTTATGCTTAATGCTTGTCACTAGGGCCCGAGTGCCATGATCTCAGATCTGAACATGTTATTGATTCATGAAGATATTCGTTGTTTATGATCTTACCTGCAAGTTGTATACACATGTCGCTGTCCGGAACCAATGGCCCCGAAGTGACAGAAATCGGGACAACCGGAGGGAATGGTAGTGATGTGAGGATCACATGTGTTCACGGAGTGTTAATGCTTTGCTCCGGTATTCTATTAAAAGGAGTACCTTAATATCCAGTAGTTTCCCTAGAGGCCCGGCTGCCACCGGCTGGTAGGACAAAAGATGTTGTGCAAGTTTCTCATTGCGAGCACGTACGACTATAATTGGAACACATGCCTATTGATTGATTAGTACTTGGATACCGTTTTATTATTATCTGCAAATGCCCCTGCTTTGATTGTTACATGAGTTTCTCTCATCCATGCAACGCCCGTTCATCCGTCCCCGTGCCTACAGTATTTTAATCTTGCTGTTTACTATAATCACTACTGCTGTCTTTGTTACTCTGCTGCTGTTATTTCGCTACTGCAACTACTATAAAACTGTTACTACTGATAAACTCTTGCGAGCAAGTCTGTTTCCAGGTGCAGCTGAATTGACAACTCCGCTGTTAAGGCTTTCAAGTATTCTTTGTCTCCCCTTGTGTCGAATCAATAAATTTGGGTTTTACTTCCCGCGAAGACTGTTGTGATCCCCTATACTTGTGGGTCATCAGGCTTGACACAAAGGTAAATTCTCTAGATATGCAACTGTGTGAATTTGCCTATATGACAAGATCAAAAACTAAGCAATATATAGGGGAGATAATCAGATAGAGGTAACCGAGAGTGGAGAACGCGGAGACACGGAGATGATTCACGTAGTTCCCTTCCTTTGCAAGAAGGTACGTCTACGTTTGGAGGAGTGTCATCGCTACGAAAGCCAGACCAACGCCACGAAGGCTTCACTCAGGGATCAACAACTACAGATTTCAAAATAGGAACACTAGCAAAGGGGCCCTCCAGCATATGAGGGGGAAATGCAAACCGCTTCGGTGAAGATGTAGATCGGGGTCTTCTCCTTCGAATCTCCAAAGATCAAGAGCTTTGGTTGGTTGGAGGAGGAGATCTTGGGATTCTTGTGTTTCTTGAGGTGGCTCTAATGGTGATGAACTTGGCAGGAATTTGAGCAACTTGGGGAAGAGGAAGAAGGGGGTATAAATACCCCCTGCAAAATCCAGTCGCTGGGTGAAAACAGGGGTCGGATAATCCGGTGCAAGTGAGGGGCGGATAATCCGCACCCCCCCCCCCCGGAAAATCCGGTTTCTGGAAAAATCCGGGAAAATGTCCAGCCCTTCCTCCAGGGTATTACTGAGCCACACGTCGAAAAGTCCTTAGCCGATTTTCAGGGGCCAGATATTTTGCAAATATCTGGCCCGGATTATCCGGCCTGGTGAAGATTTTCCTGCTGCCTTTTGTCTTGTTTTTCCACACAAAACAACCACATATATATATATATATATCTGCACCATCTCATCAAACATTAGTGTATCACATATATTGACATCAAACATTCCAAAACTTAATCCGAGAGATGTTCTTTCAATCTCCCCCTTTTTGGTGTTTGATGACAATATACGGATTTGCAATAAAACCTCTAGAAGGAACCAACATGTTGGCAAAAGATAGAGGCACTCCCCCTACATGTGTGCATACAAGTAATTTGCATTTGAATACAAATGCACAACATATAGGTGTGAGGTGTCTCAACACAAAAGATATCCAACATGAGCTCAATCAAGAGACATCGACATATATATATATAGTTGAGATAAGGTGATAGAAGTCATACTCATATGGAGATATATAATACCGAATATTTAAAATAACACACCATATCATAAGCCTTGGTCTCAACGTATGGAATTCCGAAATCCTCAACACAATGTCTCACAACCACACATATAACATAGTTTTGAACGATCAAACCAAGCCATATAGTTCAAACAAATGAAATAAAAGAGGACACAAGTAATAAAGGAATGGTAAACACATATGCTTGTGCCCTACCCATGCAAATCCCGTAGAAGTCCTAAATAGAACACTTCTCCCCCTTTGGCATCGAAACGCTAAAAAGGGGAAAGAGCGATGCTACTCGTCCCACGGAGATCAGTTGGAGCCCGACTCGGTGTCATACTCGTCGGCACTGTCAGCAGCTGGTGGAGAGTCGCGAGCGATGTTGGCCCTCTGAATACTCTACTCGAGGTCAGACCATGGAACCTGGGAGGCGTGCCACCCACTGTAGGCGGGGTGAACGGGAGGCTGAGGAGGAGGCCCTTGCTCACCACTGAGCCTGTGTAGAATGACCGCCTGAGTATGATGTATCTCTGCGTGCTGACGGTTGGCCTCAAAGTTCTCCTTGTGAATCTCAATGTTCATGCACAGAACATTGCGCTGGAACCAACTGAGCTTCTTCACTTGCTTCTGAATAAGTGGGGTAGCAACAGGATGACCGGGTGCAAAGCCACTAAAGCGGGCATCTCCCATGAATGAGCCAGATGGTGCCGCAGGGGCAGCTATCTTCTTCTTGACATATGCCTTCTTGAACTTGTGCTCCTCAAGGGGAAACTGACTCAGATCTTCTGCCACCGCAGTGTTGTTGATGAGAAGTTGTATGTATGGAGCATAAGGCATAGTCGTCCGAGAAACCATGGTATCATGAATCTCATGAATGATATAGTCCATGACATCAAGAGTGAAGTCCGATTCCTCATCACCATCCTAAGCACACTCATAGGCGTGATGCATAAGGTCCACTAGAGCACCTCGGAGAGCATCATTATTCCCACCACTAGGAGAAATGGTGGCCCTGAAGAAACGAATCAGCTGACCATAGATAGATAGAAATCCAGTGGTAGTGCCAACTGCCCCGGACCGATCATAGAGATGATAGAGCACATCCTTATCAGTCTTCTGAGGACCATGGAGACGGCGACCACCTTCAAATGGATATCCAAGAATCTGAGCAAACCTGTGGAACGTGGCCCCAAGTGGAGAAGAGCCAGACATCCACTGAATCATGCGCTCATCGTCCTTCTTGAAGGCCAGAGTAGCATAAAATTGCTTGATCAAAGGAATGTTGAACTCACACTGGACCTTCATAAGCTTGTGTAATCACATCCTCTCAGTGACCCAAATAGCATCCTCAAAGTGATTATTCTGAGAGAGGAGCTCCACATCAATAGCTTGCATAGGCCTCACCTTCTTCATGAGTTCATAGATATCCTTGTAGATAAAGAGCTGCTCCATGCACCAGAAACGAGGATCCTCAAAATCAACTTCCCGCTCGACATCCTCATACTAGTTCTTCTGTCTGAGTGCAGTATAAGAGATAATATCCATATTCTTGTAATTCTCCCTTGTTGCCTTGCCTTTCTGCTTCAGAGTTGCGTACATCCTTGGAACATTCTGACCAAATTTATCACTTGAACTGTGAGTCCGAGAGCGCCTCCGAGAACCACTACCTGTGATAGACAAAGATGGATAGCATGGAGAAGAGAAAGCTCATAAGTCATTATCGATACAGTAGTGTACGCTATATGCATACTAGGAGTCGATAATGGTTTAGACACGGTAGATCGGAAGAAACTGCAGCAGCAAACACATCCCAGGACGGATAATCCGGGGTCCCTGGGGGTGGATAAACCGGCCAGGCTGGATAATCTGGCCAGCGCGGGGGCCGGATAATCTGGCCCTGCGAATCTGAAGAAAAACTCGAGCAAATCCATGTCTAGTACCAGATCGGCCTCATAGCATGCAAATGTAGTACATTACACAGGTATACAAATCACAACACTTAGGGTTAGGGATTGTGGATCATACCCTCATCCATTTGAGGAGCTGCTTGGTGGAGATGAAACCAAGGAGGAGCACCCGATCCAGCCAAGAACTCCGAGAGGGGGCGGACAGGGCGGCTCCGGCGAGGAGGAGGAGTTCTGGCGGCTTTGGAGAGGAGAGAGAGAGAAAGGCGCGTGTGAGAACTGGTTCTGAGCAACCGTTCACCCCGCGGCCTCGACCTCTTTTACCCGCAGCCTTCCCAGGCCGGATAATCCGGCCCCAACTTAGGGCGGATAATCCAGCCGGGCCGGACTTTCCGGGGTCTCTTAGGGCCGGATTATCCGGTGTTCTGGAAATTTCAGAACACCGGAAATCAGGCCTATCTTTTGTTGGTTATTTTCCCACGCCCATATGTGATGCAATATGATATCACGTCACATATAAGATGCAAATTGACCAATAAGATGAGACAACCGAGATCATCCGGCCGAAACCACTCAAACTCCAAGTTTTTACCAAAACATGACTTAAGAGCAAGATGGAAATGGCTATAGATAGGTGTAGGCTTGGGTTTAGAAAGTTCACACCGTTAATGGTACATGATCACTCAAATTTGCAAGATATGAGCAAAGAAAGGCCAAACTAGAGTGATTTCCCATAAGAACAAGTAGATTTCAAATAAAATCCAATTAAGATCCAAATAACTCCAACTCTTCACAAAAAAGAGTGTGGTGGCCTAGGCCACCATGTAAGAGTGTTATGGTATGGCACCGCGAAGATATATCTTGGGCCCAAAACCAATACTCGTCATTGAATCTCACATATCAATATATGATATAAAGAGAATGATTTCTTACTATCGGCATTATGGGGGAGGGATAGCTCAATAGTTTAAACCGCACTCCCCCTATTTCCATGGCCACATCTAAACCAAATAAAGTTTTTAGACGAAGGTGTGTTTGCAAGATGGTCAATTATACTCCTTGAATCAATGATATTTAGCTCATTCCTCAAATAGCAAAAGATTTGCTTCATCAAGAGGCTTCATAAATATATCGGCAAGTTGATCTTTGGTAGGAACATAGCATAGCTCAATATCACCATGGGTAACATGATCCTTAATAAAATGATTCCGGATCTCAATATGCTTCGTTCTTGAATGTTGCACCGGATTATAAGCAATCTTGATGGCACTTTCATTGTCACATAAAAGAGGCACTTTGTCACAAGTGACACCGTATTCCTTTAAAGTTTGCCTCATCCATAACAATTGAGTGCATCCACTTGCGGCGGCAACATATTCGGCTTCGGCGGTGGAGAGAGATATACAATTTTGCTTCTTAGAAGACCAACACACCAAGGACCTACCAAGGAATTGGCAAGCCCCGGAGGTTGATTTCCTATCATCCTTGTCTCCCGCCCAATCCGCATCGGTGTATCCATTGAGAAAGAAACTTGAGCCTTTAGGATACCAAATACCATATCTTGGGGTATCAACCAAATATCGAAAGATTCTTTTGAGAACCATCATGTGACTCTCCTTAGGAGAAGCTTGATACCTTGCACACACACACCAACACTCAACAATATGTCCAGTCTAGATGCACAAAGGTAAAGCAAGGATCCAATCATGGAGTGATATACCTTTTGATCCACCTCTTTACCATTGGGATCAAGTGCAAGATGACATTTAGTAACGATTGGAGTGGCTACACCCTTCATCTCCGTCATCTTGAACCTCTTGAGCATGTCTTGGAGATATTTTGCTTGATTGATGAAAGTCCCTTCTCTCAATTTCTTGATCTCAAAACCAAGAAAGAACCTCATCTCTCCCATCATAGACATCTCAAACCTATCGTTCATAAGCTTTGAAAATTCATCATTGAAAGATTTGTTAGTAGAGCCAAAGATAATATCATTAACATATAATTGGCAAACGAAAAGCTCCCCATTGACCCTCTTAGTAAAAAGAGTGGGATCGATTAGCCCAACATCAAACCCACGGTCTATCAACAATTCTTTAAGGTGCTCGTACCAAGCTCTAGGAGCTTGTTTGAGACCATAAAGTGCTTTATCAAACTTATAGACATGGTTAGGAAAGTCGGGATCCTCAAACCCCGGGGACTGCTTAACATAAACCTCTTCATGCAAGGGATCATTAAGAAATGCACTTTTCACATCCATTTGTTGTAACTTAAAATTATGATGTGATGCATATGCAAGAAGGATATGGATGGACTCAAGGCGAGCCACGGGAGCATAAGTTTCTCCAAAGTCAATTCCTTCAATTTGAGAGAAACCTTGAGCCACCAATCTTGCCTTGTTCCTCACAACATTTCCAAATTCATCTTGCTTGTTCTTAAATATCCATTTAGTGCCTATAACATTGCGGCACTCCTTTGGCTTCTTGCTGACGTGCAGTTGACACACGTCCGTTGGGAACCCCAAGAGGAAGGTGTGATGCGTACAGCAGCGAGTTTTCCCTCAGTGTGAAACCAAGGTTATCGAACCAGTAGGAGTCAAGGAACATGTGAAGGTTGTTGGTGACGGAGTGTAGTGCGGCGCAACACCAGGGATTCCGGCGCCAACGTGGAACCTGCACAACACAATCACAATACTTTGCCCCAACGTAACAGTGAGGTTGTCAATCTCACCGGCTTGCTGTAGACAAAGGATTAAACGTATGGTGTGGAAAATGATGTTTGTTTGCGAAGAACAGTAAAGAATAGAGTTTGCAGTAGATTGTATTTCAGATGTAAAAGAATGGACCGGGGTCCACAGTTCACTAGTGGTGTCTCTCCCATAAGATAAATAGCATGTTGGGTGAACAAATTACAGTTGGGCAATTGACAAATAGAGAGGGCATAACAATGCACATACATATCACGATGACTACTATGAGATTTAATCAGGGCATTACGACAAAGTACATAGACCGCTATCTAGCATGCATCTATGCCTAAAAAGTCCACCTTCGGGTTAGCATCCGCACCCCTTCCAGTATTAAGTTGCAAACAATAGACAATTGCATTAAGTATGGTGCGTAATGTAATCAACACAAATATCCTTAGACAAAGCATTGATGTTTTATCCCTAGTGGCAACAGCACATCCACAACCTTAGAACTTTTTGTCACTGTCCCAGATTCAATGGAGGCATGAACCCACTATCGAGCAGAAATACTCCCTCTTGGAGTTACAAGTATCAACTTGGCCAGAGCCTCTGCTAGCAACGGAGAGCATGCAAGAACATAAAACAACACATATAATAGATTGATAATCAACTTGACATAGTATTCCATATTCATCGGATCCCAACAAACACAACATGTAGCATTACAAATAGATGATCTTGATCATGATAGGCAGCTCATAAGATCTAACATGATAGCACAATGAGGAGAAGACAACCATCTAGCTACTGTTATGGACCCATAGTCCAGGGTGAACTACTCACACATCAATCCGGAGGCGATCATGGTGATGAAGAGTCCTCCGGGAGATGATTCCCCTCTCCGGCAGGGTGCCGGAGGCGATCTCCTGAATCCCTTGAGATGGGATTGGCGGCGGCGGCGTCTCTGGAAGGTTTTCCGTATCGTGGCTCCCGATACAGGGGTTTTCGCGACGAAGGCTATAAGTAGGCGGAAGGGTAGGGTTGGAGGCGGCGCGGGGGCCCCACACCATAGGGTGGCGCGGGCCCCTCCCTGGCCGCGCCGGCCTATGGGTACGGGCCCTCGTGGCCCCACTTCATATCCCCTTCGGTCTTCTGGATGCTTCGTGGAAAAATAAGACCCTGGGCGTTGATTTCGTCCAATTTCGAGAATATTTCCTTTGTAGGATTTCTGAAACCAAAAACAGCAGAAAAACAAAGAATCGGCTCTTCGGCATCTCGTCAATAGGTTAGTGCCGGAAAATGCATAATAATGACATAAAGTGTGTATACAACATGTGAGTATCATCATAAAAGTAGCATGGAACATAAGAAATTATAGATACGTTTGAGACGTATCAAGCATCCCCAAGCTTAGTTCCTACTCGCCCTCGAGTAGGTAAACGATAACAAGGATAATTTCTGAAGTGACATGCTATCATAATTTTGATCAATACTATTGTAAAGCATATGAGATGAATGCAGCGATTCGAAGCAATGGTAAAGACAATGAATAAACAACTGAATCATATAGCAAAGACTTTTCATGAATAGTACTTTCAAGACAAGCATCAATAAGACTTGCATAAGAGTTAACTCATAAAGTAATAAATTCTTAGTAGAAAGCTTTGAAGCAACACAAAGGAAGATATAAGTTTCAGCGGTTGCTTTCAACTTCAACATGTATATCTCATGGATAATTGTCAACATAAAGCAATATAACAAGTGCAATAGGTAAATATGTAAGAATCAATGCACACAGTTGACACAAGTGTTTGCTTCTAAGATAGAAAGAAGTAGGTAAACTGACTCAACATAAAGTAAAAGAATGGCCCTTCGCAGAGGGAAGCATGGATTACTATTTTTGTGCTAGAGCTTTTCATTTTGAAAACATAGAAACAATTTAGTCAACGGTAGTAATAATTCATATGTGTTATGTATAAGACATCCTATAAGTTGCAAGCCTCATGCATAGAATACCAATAGTGCTCGCACCTTGTCCTAATTAGCTTGGATTAACACGGATTATCATTGCATAACATATGTTTCAACCAAGTGTCACAAAGGGGTACCTCTATGCCGCCTGTACAAAGGTCTAAGGAGAAAGTTCGCATTGGATTTCTCGCTTTTGATTATTCTCAACTTAGACATCCATACCGGGACAACATAGAAAACAGATAATGGACTCCTCTTTTAATGCTTAAGCATTCAACAACAGATAATATTCTCATAAGAGATTGAGGATTAGTGTCCAAACTGAAACTTCCACCATGATTCATGGCTTTAGTTAGCGGCCCAATGTTCTTCTGTAACAATATGCATACTCAAACCATTTGATCATGAAAATCGCCCTTACTTCAGACAAGACGAACATGCATAGCAACTCACATGATATTCAACAAAGGTGTAAAAGTTGATGGCGTCCCCAGAAACATGGTTACCTCTCAGCAAGCAACTTATAAGAAATAAGATACATAAGCTACATATTCAATACCACAATAGTTTTTAAGGATATTTTCCCATGAGCTATATATTGCAAAGACAAGGAATGAAATTTTAAAGGTAGCACTCAAGTAATTTACTTTGGAATGGCAGAGAAATACCATGTAGTAGGTAGGTATGGTGGACACAAATGGCATAGTTTTTGGCTCAAGGATTTGGATGCACGAGAAGAAATCCTCTCAATACAAGGCTTAGGATAGCAAGGTTGTTTGAAGCAAACTCAAGTATAAACCTGTTATCACCAGATTTTGGCCAAATCAGAAGATGGGCCGTAATTGAGATGGGCTTGGAGGATATGCACATGAAGTGTCTCTGAATCGGCCTCGTGCGAGAATTGGGGCTAGATTGCCCGTGTATCTGTACATTATGGTAGATCACGTTTTAGTTTAGAATTAAGAGATAGAGTTTGGTCGTATACGACTAGGTTTATTCCAAAGATAGAAAGTCCACGGACTATAAATATGTACCTAGGGTTATTGAGAAAGGAGGACGATCACGTTCACAACAAACACAATCTAGGCGCATCGCCACCCCTTGTTTCGAGGGTTTCTTCCGGGTAAGCATCATGCTACCTAGATCGCATCTTGCGATCTAGGCAGTATCGGTTTATTCGTTATCTGGTGTTGCTCGTACTGAAGCCTAGTTGATGGCGAGTAACACCTTTATCATAGATGTTTTGGGGCTTACATCGATATTTTTCTGATATGTTTGCTTAGCTATGCTGCCCCTCAATATCTAGCTGCCTTTACACCTATCTTGGGTGTAAGGGCAGCACCTTGCTTCATCTTTACTTAATAGATCTGATCTGTTATGGTTGTTCCTTGTTATTCAAGGTTTAGTTTGATATCTGCATAGTTAGGCCTTGCAAACGGGTTGAATGATCCAGTAGTGCGTAAGGTATGGTTTGCCGATCCAAGAAGGGATGTTCCGGGAATCGACTCCATGTTGGTTTTTAGGCCTCCTCTAGGACTAGTTTTCTGTTATCTTTCGTATCTGCCAGGCTCAACTACGTGTAGGACGTTCCGGTTATGCGGTGAAAACCCTAAACTGTCGTAGATCGATTTAACTTGGTTTTGATAAAGCAGGATCCCCATGTTATCGTAGATCCAATACGAACCATGGGGTAATCGGCTCTCTGAGCCGATTCACAAGGTAACCTGAGAGCCGATCGAGGCTCATTTAATGTTTACGTGTCTGCCATGCAGGAAGCTAATCGAAGCAATCCAACACCTTCCTGACCAGGTATAGGTCAGGTGGCACGCCCTTGCAACCGTCAGGACATGTGCCGGAGCATTGCGGGCCGTCGCCCGAGGGACCAGGGCCCACCAGCAGTCCTGGGAGCCTCCCGGCTCTCCGTGTTGCTCGTCGCTGCTCGCCGGTGGGTTTTGGCAGGCAACAAAACCGGTACAGCAAAACTTACATAAGAACATATTGCAAGCATTATAAAACTCTACATTGTCTTCCTTGTTGTTCAAACACCTTAACCAGAAAATATCTAGACTTAGAGAGACCAATCATGCAAACCAAATTTTAACAAGCTCTATGTAGTTCTTCATTAATAGGTGCAAAGTACATGATGCAAGAGCTTAAACATGATCTATATGAGCACAACAATTGCCAAGTATCAAATTATTCAAGACATTATACCAATTACCACATGAAGAATTTTCTGTTTCCAACCATATAACAATGAACGAAGCAGTTTCAACCTTCGCCATGAACATTAAAAGTAACACTAAGAACACATGTGTTCATATGCAATAGCGGAGCGTGTCTCTCTCCCACACAAAGAATGCTAGGATCCGATTTTATTCAAAAATAAACAAAAACAAAAACAAACAGACGCTCCAAGTAAAGCACATAAGATGTGACTGAATAAAAATATAGTTTCACTAGAGGTGACCTGATAAGTTTTCGATGAAGAAGGGGATGCCTTGGGCATCCCCAAGCTTAGATGCTTGAGTCTTCTTAAAATATGCAGGGATGAACCACGGGGGCATCCCCAAGCTTAGACTTTTCACTCTTCTTGATCATATTGTATCATCCTCCTCTCTTGACCCTTGAAAACTTCCTCCACACCAAACTCGAAACAAACTCATTAGAGGGTTAGTGCATAATTGAAAATTCATATATTCAGAGGTGACATAATCATTCTTAACACTTCTGGACATTGCACAAAGCTACTAAAAGTTAATGGAACAAACAAATCCATCAAAAGCAAAATAGGCAATGCGAAATAAAAGGCAGAATCTGTCAAAACAGAACAGTCCGTAAAGATGAATTTTTCTGGGGCACTTAACTTGCTCAGATGAAAAATCTCATATTGAGTGAAAGTTGTGTACATATCTGAGGATCACACACGTAAATTGGCAGAATTTTCTGAGTTACCTACAGACGGGGCTGCTAAATTTCGTGACTGTAAAAAATCTGTTTCTGCGCAGTAATCCAAATCTAGTATCAACCCTACTATGAAAGACTTTACTTGGCACAACAATGCAATAAAATAAAGATAAGGATAGGTTGCTACAGTAGTAACAACTTCCATGACTCAAATATAAAACAAAAGTGCAGAAGTAAAATAATGGGTTGTCTCCCATAAGCGCTTTTCTTTAACGCCTTTCAGCTAGGCACAGAAAGTGTGAATCAAGTGACATCAAGAGATGAAGCATCAACATCATAATTTGTTCTAATAATAGAATCATAAGGTAACTTCATTCTCTTTCTAGGGAAGTGTTCCATACCTTTCTTGAGGGGAAATTGATACTTAATATTACCTTCCTTCATATCAATAGTAGCACCAACAGTTCGAAGAAAAGGTCTTCCCAATATAATGGGAGAAGATGCATTGCATTCAATATCCAAGACAACAAAATCAACGGGGAAAAGGTTATTGTCAACCCTAATGCGAACATTATCAATCCTCCCCAAAGGTTTCTTTGTAGAATTATCAGCAAGATTAACATCCAAATAACAATTTTTCAATGGTGGCAAGTCAAGCATATTATAGATTTTCTTAGGCATAACAGAAATACTTGCACCAAGATCACATAAAGCATTACAATCAAAATCATTGACCCTCATTTTAATGATGGGCTCCCAACCATCTTCTAACTTCCTAGGAATAGAAGTTTCAATTTTTAGTTTCTCCTCTCTAGCTTTTATGAGAGCATTTGTAATATGTTTTGTGAAGGCCAAATTTATAGCACTAGCATTAGGACTTCTAGCAAGTTTTTGTAAGAACTTTATAACTTCAGAGATATGTCAATCATTGATAACCCACAAGTATAGGGGATCGCAACAGTCTTCGCGGGAAGTAAAACCCAATTTATTGATTCGACACAAGGGGAGACAAAGAATACTTGAAAGCCTTAACAGCGGAGTTGTCAATTCAGCTGCACCTGGAAATAGACTTGCTCGCAAGAGTTTATCAGTAGTAACAGTTTTATAGCAGTAGCAGTAGTGAAATAACAGCAGCAGAGTAACAAAGACAGTAGTAGTGATTATTGTGAACAGCAGGATTAAAATACTGTAGGCACAGGGATGGATGAACGGGCGTTGCATGGATGAGAGAAACTCATGTAACAATCAAAGCAGGGCATTTGCAGATAATAATAAAACGGTATCCAAGTACTAATCAATCAATAGGCATGTGTTCCATATTTAGTCGTACGTGCTCGCAATGAGAAACTTGCACAACATCTTTTGTCCTACCAGCCGGTGGCAGCCGGGCCTCTAGGGAATCTACTGGAAATTAAGGCACTCCTTTTAATAGAGCACCGGAGCAAAGCATTAACACTCTGTGAACACATGTGATCCTCATATCACCGCCTTCCCCTTCGGTTGTCCCAATTTCTGTCACTTTGGGGCCTCGGGTTCTGGACAACAATACGTGTATACAACTTGCAGGTAAGATCATAAAGCAATGAATATCATCATGAATTGATAACATGTTCAGATCTGAGATCATGGCACTCGGGCCCTAGTGACAAGCATTAAGCATAACAAGTTGCAACAATATCATAAAAGTACCAATTACGGACACTAGGCACTATGCCCTAACAATCTTATGCTATTACATGACCAATCTCATCCAATCCCTACCATCCCCTTCAGCCTACAACGGGGGAATTACTCACACATGGATGGGGGAAACATGGCTGGTCGATGGAGAGGCGTCGGTGATGATGATGGCAATGATCTCCTCCAATTCCCCGTCCCGGCGAGGTGCCAGAACGGAGTTTCTGGTCCCGAGATGGAGTTTCGCGATGGCGGCGGCGTACTGGATGTCTTCTGGCGATTTCGTCTTCTCCCCGTGCGTTTTTAGGTCGAAGGCGTTAAGTAGTCCCAAGGAGAGCGTCGGGGGCCAGCCGAGGCGGCCACACAATAGGGCGGCGCGCCCCCCTCCTGGGCCGCGCCGGCCTAGTGTGTGGGGGCCTCGGGCCCCCACCTGGCTTGCCCTTCTGGCTCCGTCAATATTCTGGGAAAATAGGACCTTTCGCATAAATTCCGAGGATTTTCCTGAAAGTTGGATTTCTGCACAAAAACGAGACACCAGAGCAGTTCTGCTGAAAACAGCGTTAGTCCGTGTTAGTTGCATCCAAAATACACAAATTAGAGGCAAAACAATAGCAAAAGTGTTCGGGAGAGTAGATACGTTTTGGACGTATCAATCATCAAAATCTAAACCATTATGATCTACAGCAATGGGATCATTGTCCCCAATATTTTGAAAAATTTCAGCAGTTTCAGGCAGTTTTGCACGCTTTGCACTAGGAGTAGAAACATTGCCAGCACCAATTATTTTATCATTGATAGTAGTAGGTTTAGCGACATGTGAAGTATCAACATTACTAGTGGTGGTAATAGTCCAAACTTTAGCTACATTATTCTCTTTAGCAAGTTTTTCGTTTTCTTCTCTTTCCCACCTAGCATCCAGTTCAGCCATTAATCTAATATTTTCATTAATTCGAACTTGGATGGCGTTTGCTGTAGCAAATGACTTAATATCTTTATCTTCATTAGGCATAACTTTCAATTTTAAAAGATCAACATCAGCAGCAAGACTATCAACCTTAGAAGCAAGAATATCAATTTTACCAAGCTTTTCCTCAACAGATTTGTTAAAAGCAATTTGTGTACTAATAAATTCTTTAAGCATGGCTTCAAGACCAGAGGGTACACTCCTATTATTGTTGTAAGAATTACCATAAGAATTACCATAACCATTACCATTATTAGAAGGATATGGTCTATAGTTGTTACCAAAATTATTCCTATAAGCATTGTTGTTGAAATTATTACTTTTAATGAAGTTCACATCAACATGCTCTTCTTGAGCAACCAATGAAGCTAAAGGAACATTATTAGGATCAACATTAGATCTACCATTCACAAGCATAGACATAATAGCATCAATCTTATCACTAAAGGAGGAGGTTTTTTCAACAGAATTTACCTTCTTACCTTGTGGAGCCCTTTCAGTGTGCCATTCAGAGTAGTTGATCATCATATTATTAAGAAGCTTTTTTGCCGCCCCCAAAGTGATGGACATAAAGGTACCTCCAGCAGCTGAATCCAATAGGTTCCGCGAAGAAAAATTCAATCCTACATAGAAGGTTTGGATGATCATCCAAGTAGTTAGTCCATGGGTTGGGCAATTCTTTACCAAAGATTTCATTCTTTCCCATGCTTGGGCAACATGTTCATTATCCAATTGCTTAAAATTCATTATGCTACTTCTCAAAGATATAATTTTAGCAGGAGGATAATATCTACCAATGAAAGCATCTTTACATTTAGTCCATGAATCAATACTATTCTTAGGCAAAGATAGCAACCAATCTTTAGCTCTTCCTCTTAAGGAGAAACGAAACAATTTCAATTTTATAATGTCACCATCTACATCCTTATACTTTTGCATTTCACAAAGTTCAACAAAATTAGTAAGATGGGCAGCAGCATCATCAGAACTAACACCAGAAAATTGCTCTCTCATAACAAGATTTAGTAAAGCAGGTTTAATTTCAAAAAAATCTACTGTAGTAGCAGGTGGAGCAATAGGTGTGCATAGGAAATCATTATTATTTGTGCTAGTGAAGTCACACAACTTAGTATTTTCAGGAGTATTCATTTTAGCAGTAGTAAATAAAGCAAACTAAATAAAGTAAATGCAAGTAACTAATTTTTTTGTGTTTTTAATATAGAGAACGCAAACAAGATAGTAAATAAAGTAAAGCAACTAATTTTTTTGTGTTTTCGATATAGAGAACAAACAAAGTAGTAAATAAAATAAAGTAAAGCAAGACAAAAACAAAGTAAAGAGATTGGATGTGGGAGACTCCCCTTGCAGCGTGTCTTGATCTCCCCGGCAACGGCGCCAGAAAAATCCTTGCTGACGTGCAGTTGACACACGTCCGTTGGGAACCCCAAGAGGAAGGTGTGATGCGTACAGCAGCGAGTTTTCCCTCATTGTGAAACCAAGGTTATCGAACCAGTAGGAGTCAAGGAACACGTGAAGGTTGTTGGTGACGGAGTGTAGTGCGGCGCAACACCAGGGATTCCGGCGCCAACGTGGAACCTGCACAACACAATCACAATACTTTGCCCCAACGTAACAGTGAGGTTGTCAATCTCACCGGCTTGTTGTAAACAAAGGATTAAACGTATGGTGTGGAAAATGATGTTTGTTTGCGAAGAACAGTAAAGAACAGAGTTTGCAGTAGATTGTATTTCAGATGTAAAAGAATGGACCGGGGTCCACAGTTCACTAGTGGTGTCTCTCCCATAAGATAAATAGCATGTTGGGTGAACAAATTACAGTTGGGCAATTGACAAATAGAGAGGGCATAACAATGCACATACATATCACGATGACTACTATGAGATTTAATCAGGGCATTACGACAAAGTACATAGACCGCTATCCAGCATGCATCTATGCCTAAAAAGTCCACCTTCGGGTTAGCATCCGCACCCCTTCCAGTATTAAGTTGCAAACAACAGACAATTGCATTAAGTATGGTGCGTAATGTAATCAACACAAATATCCTTAGACAAAGCATTGATGTTTTATCCCTAGTGGCAACATCACATCCACAACCTTAGAACTTTCTCGTCATCGTCCTGCATTCAATGGAGGCATGAACCCACTATCGAGCATAAATACTCCCTCTTGGAGTTACAAGTATCAACTTGGCCAGAGCCTCTACTAGCAACGGAGAGCATGCAAGAACATAAACAACACATATAATAGATTGATAATCAACTTGACATAGTATTCCATATTCATCGGATCCCAACAAACACAACATGTAGCATTACAAATAGATGATCTTGATCATGATAGGCAGCTCACAAGATCTAACATGATAGCACAATGAGGAGAAGACAACCATCTAGCTACTGCTATGGACCCATAGTCCAGGGGTGAACTACTCACACATCAATCCAGAGGCGATCATGGTGATGAAGAGTCCTCCGGGAGATGATTCCCCTCTCCGGCAGGGTGCTGGAGGCGATCTCCTGAATCCCCCGAGATGGGATTGGCGGCGGCAGCGTCTCTGGAACGTTTTCCGTATCGTGGCTCTCGGTACAGGGGTTTTCGCGACGAAGGCTATAAGTAGGCGGAAGGGTAGGGTTGGAGGCGGCGCGGGGGCCCCACACCATAGGGCGGCGCGGGCACCTCCCAGGCCGCGCCGGCCTATGGGTACAGGCCCTCGTGGCCCCACTTCGTATCCCCTTCGGTCTTCTGGAAGCTTCGTGGAAAAATAAGACCCTGGGCGTTGATTTCGTCCAATTCCGAGAATATTTCCTTTGTAGGATTTCTGAAACCAAAAACAGCAGAAAACAGCAACTGCTCTTCGGCATCTCGTCAATAGGTTAGTGCCGGAAAATGCATAATAATGACATAAAGTGTGTATAAAACATGTGAGTATCATCATAAAAGTAGCATGGAACATAAGAAATTATAGATACGTTTGAGACGTATCACTTCTCTACTAAAGACCATACTTTATTGCGCTTGAAGTTGTTGAGTTCATCGTGCATAGCTTCCAACCAATCCGAATCTTCAAGGGCTTCGAATACTTTCTTGGGTTCCACTAAGGAGATATAAGCATGATGATTGCTAAAGTTAGCCAATTGCCTTCTTGTGGAAACTCTTCCTCTTACATCACTTAGGACCTTCTCATGAGTGTGTTCAAGAATTTCCAAGTTCCTATCTCTTCTTGCAATACGATGGGCCTCGATCTCCTCCTTGGTTCTTCTAGGCCTTGGAGGTATCACTTGATCAACTTGATCGTTTGGGTCCCCGTCTTGACGTTCTACTTGAGCTTCCTCAATTTCTTGAGAATGCTCATCATCATGTGCTTGATCTTGGGCATTATTTGGTGAGAGGAGAATATTGAATGGATACTCATCGGATCCATCATGAATCCTAGATTTATCTTGTCCTTGACCTTGCACACTAGAGGGAGGGTCTTGTTCTTGTTCTTGGGTTGGTGCATCATTAGCTTCAAGATATGGAGTTTGTTGATGTTGAGAAGATGAGGGCTCCACCATGGTAGAGCATAGTCCTTCCCGAGACGTCACACCGTGTCCCTCAATGGGGAGGAAAAATCCCACACCCATTCTTACTATGGCATCTTGAGGTATTTCATCACCTGCACAAAGATCAACTTGCCCCACTTGGGAGCCATCATTTTTGTCAACACCCGGATTTTTAAGTCCAGATGCCTGTTATGCCATACATCGCAATCCCAGGAATATTGTTTTTGCGAGACATAATAGATTGATATCACAGAACATTATTCATTACAAACCATAATCGTCTTACAACAAAGGATCTCATGATCCAAGTCTTACAACAATAGTTGATCTAAGGATCAATTACAAAACACACACAGCGGAAGAAACGTAGTAGCGGTCCATCTGTTCCACAGGCAACCTTTTGACGTCAGGAGGTAGTCCTAGTTATCATAGACGTCTTGCTATCCATCTTCCTGGTACTGGTGCTCCTCTTCATAGTCTGGCCATTTGAATAGCCAGGGACAAAGCCATGAGTACTTTTATAGTACACGCAAACTAATACTAGTGTAAGCACTATCAACTATAGTAAGGGGGTTCTAAGCTCTAGGTTCATTTGCATAAAGCCAGTTTTATTTCATAATCACTTAGTAATAAAAGACTCTTTATTTGTCTAACTAAACTCAAGCGGGAACATTAGTGTCATTCCCACAACTCTGTTGTGATCAAGTCAAATTCACCTTTCAAGTCACCATTCATTTTTAGAAAACATCTGACAACGGAACAGTATGGCCATCCAACCGTCCATAACCGCGGACACGGCTATTCGAATAGGTTTACACTCTGCAGAGGTTATACACTTGTGCCACAACATTTGATTACATCCGTCAGGGATAGCCCTGAATAATCATATCAGTATGCGGATCATCAACCATTAACCTTTCACTTACATACCCTAGTATAGGCACCTCTCCCTGTGAGCTTGGCCTCCCAGTGAGGGCAAACCGCCAACCTGGGAACTACACAGGGCTTGGGTAGGACATTCACCTCATTTCACGTCATTTCACTTTTCACGGAGGCAGCCTCGGCATAACCCCTATGACGCTTGTTCAGAGGGAACCCATACTAAAGTGCATAAATTTCCAGTTAAGCCCTACCCATAATCATGTATTGTGGGGGTACTCTAGAATTGAATGGTATCGCATCCGAACCCAATCATCAGTTTTTGTCAAATTCACCATGTTATTCAAGTCATATTCACCTTCAAAATCTTTCAATAGAATGACTCATCATTCCAAGGTTTTCAAATTCATTTGATTCACATGTTCCCATCTAGAGTAGTCAATTTTAGTTTTAGCACTAGCAACTAGTCATGAGGGGTGCTAACTAACTTGTAGCTCTCTAGTCTAATTTTGATGTTCTTGTAATACTCCAGACCTAGTCCAAAGTGAACTATGAACAAATAACTTTGATAACCAATAGTAAAATCTTGCAAGATAAAAACTTGGGATTGGAATCCTTAAGCACAAAATAAATTTTTAATGGTGCCTTGCTCTAGTAGAGCTTGCCCTAGGGTAGCTTGCAAGAGTATAGCTTGCTCATGGTGGTATCTTGGATTAGTAATAGCTTGCTCATGGTGGTATCTTCGATTGGTAATAGCTTGCCTTGATTGGTACAGTGGTCAAAGTTTTCTTCTTCTTCGTAGAAGACCTCCTCCTCCTCGTAGCCTTCGGTACTAGCGTCTATAAACGGATACGAGGTATACAATCACCAAACAATGCTTAAGTACTAGACTTAACACTCAAAGGGATCACACAAGCTAATCTAGCATCACACATTTGTAACATGGTGGTTGGCTTTGTTTTTCTTTTAAGGAAAATAATTTCCTCTCCTTGAAATATTTATTAGGGTTTCTATTTATTTCCTTTGAGAAATAATTTCCGCTCATTGAATATTACTAAGGTTTAATATCCTCAAATAATAAGTATGAGATCATGTTGACCAAAGTCAACACTTCATATTTACCATTTGGGAAAATGATTTAAATGAGATACTTCCTCTCATGCAATTTAAATACTATTATGGAAACAATTTAATATTACTAAGTAATAAAATATGAGGTTCTATAGACTAAGGTTATTACCTCATATTGAATTACTTGGGACAATGATTTAAATGAGAGGATACCTCTCATACTATTTAATTAACTAATTTGGGTAATTTAAATGGACTAGAAATAGCCACATAGCCATTATTTATTCTAGCCCATGATCATGGTAAACACCACTGTCATATTTTCGCATAAACAATTAGAGTTTTTGAAATGTGAATTATGAGAATCGGAATCACATCAAAATTCATTATGGTTGATTTTTAATAATTGTTTGAATTTGAAAAAGCACTGCCTTGTTATTTTCATTGTAAGTGATCTATAATGAACTAAGGTTTAAGACCAGTGGGGTTTGCTGGATAATTTGATAAGCTTTCCCACAAATTTGGAATCACTCAATTTGGTTTGGTAGATTTGAAGTTATTCAATTTCTAGCAAAGCACCAGTATTGAAAATCAACTGAAAAGGAAATTTCGAATTTGAATCTGATGGGCTAGGCGGGAAAAGAAATTGGGCCAGAGAGAGAAAATAAAATGTTCTGGCCCAACTGCGCATCTCGCACGTGTGGGCTGCCTGACAGCGGGACCCGCCTGTCAGCGACTATTTCAACACCGAAACGGTATGCGTGTTGTGGAGCGTTGGATTAGAAGCTGATCTAACGGCGGTGGATCATCATCGTCTCCGACTATATCGAGCGCTAGTGGCGGCGAGGCTAGGGGGTCGGCGGCTCACTGGAGCTCCGGCGATGATCGGCGTTGATGTAGGGCAAGGTTGTCGACAACGGCGGAGCTCCTGGTACCGGCAGCGTCTCCTGGGGTGGTGCCAATCTTCGTCTTCGTCTGCGGTGGCTCTGCGGCACTCCGGCGACGAATTGAGGCATGGTGGTCTAAATTGGGACAAGAGAATGCTCGAGGAGGCTCAGTGAGGAGAGGCGAGGAGGATGGTGTGAAGAGTTTAAGCGCGGGAGGCCTCTATTTATAGCGGGTGAGGGGTGTTGTGGGGGTGCACGGTGGCGATCATGGCGACGACGCTACAGGGGCGCAGAGGCTTGGGTGATGACGCAGCAGTGTTCCCTACGTCAGGGCGAGCACGACGGACTTGATTGCACAGAAAACGGAGGGCTGACGCGAGCAGGAGCGTGACGGGAGCTTGCAGTGCCGTGGCGGACGTCGGCGACGTGGACGACGGCGACAGGGCACAGGGGAGAGAAAGGGCGTGTCTGGCGCGTTGCTGACATCGTGGCGAGGCTACTGGCGGAGAGAGGGGTCAAGGGGAGGACGAGGTAGGCGGGGCGACATCGCGCACTGGCACGGCCGTGCGTCGCGACCATGCACGCACTAGCATCACTGGACGTCGTGGGCGCGTCCTGGCCAGAGCGTTGCACGCGTCTCCTTGGTCGAGGGAGGTGTCCATCGTGTTCAGGGAAGAGAGAGGGAGTTTAAGGACAAGGTGAGATCATCTGGAAGTGAGAGGAGAAGGGTTTGACTTGGGGAGTGACATGGTGCACACGACATGGCCTTGTCCTTGAAGAAATCATGCTTGATCATTGTCTATGAGACTTGGCATTGCTCACTGGGTGTAAGAGGGAGCTAATGATGACCTAGGCTTGATGGTTTAGGCTAAAACATGCTGGATAATAGAGTGGATGGAGTTGGCAGAAATTTGCACACAAAGTATTCGATGAAATGGCTGCATGAACTTCAAATTTGAATTTTACCAAACTTTGGCATGGTGTGAGTCAAATAATGTTTGGCACACAGTGGTGGTGTTGGTTTGCAAAATGGACAAGGTTTGGTGAAATCCAAATTTGATATGACCTATAATCTGATTCAATGTTGCCACTTGGCTTGCTCAAAATAACAATTTGGAAACGAGTCAGCAAGGTTGGTCAACACCATTTGGTTCACTTTGATGTGCTCTTGGATGAGGAGAAAAGAGTTGGGAGAGTTTGGTTTAGGAATTGCTTAATACAAGGGCTCAAAGTGGGTATCATGTTAACAATGGCAGATTTGACCATTATCACATGCAACTTGTTTTTGAATTTTCTTTTGATTTGTTTTGTGTTTCTTTGACCCAAAAGTGATTATTATGAGTTTATTAATGTTTCCAAACCATTTACACAAAGTAAAATGGCCTAGGTTAAAGATTTGAAAAAGTGTCCATAGGCTCATATGTAAATTCCATTTTTTATTTTATTTTCTTTTTCTTTGACCAAAAGTCTTTGTGTTGGGTTGATTGAGTGTTAAGTTGAATTTAGTAATGGTTCACAACCATTTTGGTAAGTAAATATGGCATAGGCCATTATTTGCAAAAAGGGATTTCTATTTTCGTGCCCCTGGCTCCTTAGTTGTGCTCAGTTTTCCCCAGCCCCTTAGTTTTTCCTCAGTTTTCCCCAAGACCTTGTCTGAAACCCGCAGAAGGAGCTCGGACGGAAGGAATCCCGTTTAGTTGATGTTGGTTGGTGCTGGCAAGTGGGGCCGCTGTTGGTGCCCCGCAGTGGACACGTCTTCACCTATCCAGATCATCGTGGGACCCACAACTTGTCCACGTTAGTGCGCCGGACCCACAGCTTACCCAGGTGACCGTTGCAAAATGGGAGCCCGAGCCAGCCCCGCGCCCGTGCCCGTGCCATTGCTTCCCCTTTCTTTCCCCGCGCCCCATTGTTCTTCTTCTCCGCCAGCGGCAGCCCTTCTCCGGCAGGCGGGTGATGTCTAGTTTCTCTTCGACCTCCCATTCTTCATGGCCGCAGTATGGACCCGTGCCTTTGACAAGATGCCCTGACTGCCCACGCCAGGAGCCTCTGAAGCGGTCGATCTGTAAGACGGACGAGAACGGCAACCGTGGACGTGAGTTCCTTGCATGCGAGAGCTTGCCATATAGAGAGGGGTGATACGTCTCAAACGTATCTATAATTTCTTATGTTCCATGCTAGTTTTATGACAATACCTACATGTTTTGTTCACACTTTATATCGTTTTGATGCGTTTTCCGGAACTAACCTATTGACAAGATGCCGAAGTGCCAGTTCCTATTTTCTGCTGTTTTTGGTTTCAGAAATCCTAGTAAGGAAATATTCTCGGAATTGGACGAAATCAAGGCCCACGATCTTATATTTCCACGAAGCTTCCAGAACACCGGAGAGGCACCAGAGGGGAGGCCCATGGCCTCCACACACCAAGGCTGCGCGGCCAGAGGGGGGGGGCGCCCCCTACTGTGTGGGTCCTCCGTAACCCTTCCGACTCCGCCTCTTCGCCTATTTAAAGCTCCCTGACCTAAATCTTTGAGACGGAACAGCCACGGTACGAGAAACCTTCCAGAGCCGCCGCCATCGCGAAGCCAAGATCTAGGGGACAGGAGTCTCTGTTCCGGCACGCCGCCGGGACGGGGAAGTGCCCCCGGAAGGCTTCTCCATCGACACCACCGCCATCTTCATCAACGCTGTTGTCTCCCATGAGGAGGGAGTAGTTCTCCCTCGAGGCTAAGGGCTGTACCGGTAGCTATGTGGTTAATCTCTCTCCTATGTACTTCAATACAATGATCTCATGAGCTGCCTTACATGATTGAGATTCATATGAGCTTTGTATCACTATTAGTCTATGTGCTACTCTTGTGATGTTATTAAAGTAGTCTATTCCTCCTTCACGGTGTAATGGTGACAGTGTGTGCATCGTGTAGTACTTGGCGTAGGTTATGATCATAATCTCTTGTAGGTTATGGAGTTAATTATTACTATGATAGTATTGATGTGATTCATTCCCCCTTCATAGTGTAAAGGAGACAGTGTGTATGCTATGTTAGTACTCGGTTTAAATTGCAAAGATCTATTATGCTCTAAAGGTTACTTAAATATGAATGCCGAATGTTGTGGAGCTTGTTAACTCCGGCATTGAGGTGCTCTTGTAGCCCTACACAACGAATGGTGTTCATTATCAAACAAGAGTATATGTAGCACAAAGGAAGAGAACTTATTTATTTATGTGATCAATGTTGAGAGTGTCCACTAGTGAAAGTATGATCCCTAGGCCTTGTTTCCAAATATTGCAATCATCGCTTGTTTACTGTTTTACTGCATCTTTACTTCCTGCAATATTACTACCATCAACTGCACGCCAGCAAGCTATTTTCTGGCGCCGTTACTACTGCTCATATTCATTCATACCACTTGTATTTCACTATCTCTTCGCCGAACTAGTGCACCTATACATCTGACAAGTGTATTAGGTGTGTTGGGGACACAAGAGACTTCTTGTATCGTGATTGCGGGGTTGCTTGAGAGGGATATCTTTGACCTCTTCCTCCCTGAGTTCGATAAACCTTGGGTGATCCACTTAAGGGAAACTTGCTGCTGTTCTACAAACCTCTGCTCTTGGAGGCCCAACACTGTCTACAAGAATAGAAGCACCCGTAGACATCAAGCACTTTTCCGTCGCCGTTGCCGGGGAGGAAAGGTAAAAGGCACTCATACTTCGGTCCCAGGTAACTAAGTACTTTTCTGTTGCTGTTGTGTGTGTGCTCGAAGCTATTTCCTTTAGATCCTGCAATTGCATCTTTTTGTTTCTTGTTAAACACTAGTAAGGCATAATGGAAAACATCTGTGAGCTTTTTAAACTATTTCCTGAGTCAAGACATGAATGGTTTAATGCGAAAATTAAAAAACCTATGGAACCTTATTTGCATGCTAGTAGTAATATTAGTATGAACGTTTTGAACACCATTGTTGATAATGATATAGAAAATTCTAAGCTTGGGGAGGTCGGTTTTGATGAAAATGATCTCTTTAGCCCTCCGAGTATTGAGGAGAAAGTTTATGTTGATTATGATATGCCTCCTATTTATGATGATTATAATGATAGTGGTCTTTTGGTGCCGCCTACTATGGAGAGTAAATTTTATTATGATTATACTATCCCTCCTACACTTGATGAGAATAATAATGATAGCTACTTTGTTGAATTTGCTTCCACTACAACTAATAAAATTGATTATGCTTATGTGGAGAGTAATGATACTTTTATGCATGTGAATAAGAATGCTTTATGTGATACTTATATTGTTGAGTTTGTTCATGATGCCTCTGAAAATTATTATGAGAGAGGAAAATATGGTTGTAGAAATTTTCATGTTACTAAAACACCTCTCTATATGCTGAAAATTTTGAAGTTACTCTTGTTTTATCTTCCTATGCTTGTTACTTTGCTCTTCATGAACTTGTTTATTTACAAGATTCCTATGCATAGGAAGCATGTTAGACTTAAATGTGTTTTGAATTTGCTTCTTGATGCTCTCTTTTGCTTCAACTCTTATTTCTTGCGTGAGCATCATTAAAATTGCTGAGCCCATCTTAATGGCTATAAAGAAAGCACTTCTTGGGAGATAACCCATGTCTTTATTTTACTACAGCAATTTTGTTTTATATTTGAGTCTTGGAAGTTGTTACTACTGTAGCAACCTCTCCTTATCTTATTTTATTGCATTGTTGTGCCAAGTAAAGTCTTTGATAGTAGGGTTGATACTAGATTTGGATTTCTGCGCAGAAACAGATTTCTGTCTGTCACGAATTTGGGCAGGATTCTCTGTAGGTAACTCAGACAAATCTGCCAATTTACGTGCGTGATCCTCAGATATGTACGCAACTTTCATTAAATTTGAGCATTTTCATCTGAGCAAGTCCAGTGCCTCTAAAAAATTCGTCTTTACGGACTGTTCTGTTTTGACAGATTCCGTCTTTTATTTCGCATTGCCTCTTTTGCTGTGTTGGATGGATTTCTTTGTTCCATTAACTTCCAGTAGCTTTGGGCAATGTCCAGAAGTGTTAAGAATGATTGTGTCACCTCTGAACATGTGAAATTTTTGATTATGCACTAACCCTCTAATGAGTTTGTTTCGAGTTTGGTGTGGAGGAAGTTTTCAAGGGGCAAGAGAGGAGGATGATATACTATGATCAAGAAGAGTGAAGAGTCTAAGCTTGGGGATGCCCCGGCGGTTCATCCCTGCATATTTCAAGAAGACTCAAGCATCTAAGCTTGGGGATGCCCAAGGCATCCCCTTCTTCATCAACAATTTATCAGGTTTCTTCTCTTGAAACTATATTTTTATTCGGTCACATCTTATGTACTTTACTTGGAGCGTCTGTTTGTTTTTGTTTTTGTTTTGTTTGAATAAATTCATGCTTGTGTGGGAGAGAGACACGCTCCTCTGTTGCGTATGAACACATGTGTTCTTAGCTTTATCTTTAATGTTCATGGCGGAGTTGAAAACCGCTTCGTTAATTGCTACTCCCTCCGTTCTTTTTTAATTGACTCGGATTTAGTACAAGTTTGTACTAAATCCGAGTCAATTAAAAAGGAACGGAGGGAGTATTCGGTTGGAAACAGAAAATGCTTCATGTGGTAATTGGTATAATGTCTTGAATAATTTGATACTTGGCAATTGTTGTGCTCATATAGATCATGTCTAAGCTCTTGCATCATGTACTTTGTACCCATTAATGAAGAACTACATAGAGCTTGTTAAAATTTGGTTTGCATGATTGTTCTCTAGAGTCTAGATATTTTCTGGTTAAGGTGTTTGAACAACAAGGAAGACGATGTAAAGTCTTATAATGCTTACAATATGTTCATATGTGAGTCTTGCTGCACCGTTTTATACTTGAGTTTGCTTCAAACAACCTTGCTAGCCTAGCCTTGTATTGAGAGGAATTCTTCTCGTGCATCCAAATCCTTGAGCCAAAAACTATGCCATTTGTGTCCACCATACCTACCTACTATGTGGTATTTCCTGCCATTCCAAGCAAATACTTCATGTGCTAACTTTAAACGATTCAAAAGCTATTACCACTTATTTGTGTCAATGTTTTATAGCTCATGAGGAAGTATGTGGTGTTTATCTTTCGATCTTGTCATTTACTTCGGACAGACTTTCACCAATGGATTAGTGGCTTCATCCGCTTATCCAATAATTTTGCAAAAAGAGCTGGCAATGGGGTTCCCAGCCCCAATTAATTACAACTTGCATTAATAATTCTCTTCACGTGTTTTGCCCTGATCTATCAGTAAGCAACTTAATTTTGCAAATAGACACTCCTCCATGGTATGTGAATGATGGAAGGCACCCGAGGATTCGGTTAGCCATGGCTTGTGTAAGCAAAAGGTTGGGAGGAGTGTCATCAATAATGAAACTAAAATACATGTGTAAACAAAAGAGAAGAGGGATGATCTACCTTACTGGTAGAGATAACGTCCTTCATGGGAGCCGCTCTTGAAAGTCTGGTTGATAAGGTAGTTAGAGTACCCATTACCATTCGTTGACAACAACAAACACCTCTCAAAACTTTATTTGTATGCTCTCTATATGATTTCAAAACTTAAAAAGCTCTAGCACATGATTTAATCCCTGCTTCCCTCTGCGAAGGGCCATTCTTCTACTTTATGTTGTTGAGTCAGTTTTCCTACTTCTTCTATCTTAGAAGCAAACACTTGTGTAAATTGTGTGCATTGATTCTTACATGTTTACCTATTGCACTTGTTATATTGCTTTATGTCTACAACTATCCATGAGATATACATGTTACAAGTTGAAAGCAACTGCTGAAACTTAATCATCCTTTGTGTTGTTTCAAAGCTTTCTACTAAGAATTTATTTTTTATGAGTAACTCTTATGCAAAACTTATTGATGCTTGTCTTGAAAGTACTATTCATGAAAAGTCTTTGCTATATGATTCAGTTGTTTAGTCATTGTCTCCATCATTGCTTTGAATCGCTGCATTCATCTCATATGCTTTACAATAGTATTGATCAAGATCATGTTGGTAGCATGTCACTTAAGAAATTATCTTTGTTATCGTTTACCTACTCGAGGGCGAGTAGGAACTAAGCTTGGGGATGCTTGATACGTCTCAAACGTATCTATAATTTCTTATGTTCCATGCTAGTTTTATGACAATACCTACATGTTTTGTTCACACTTTATATCGTTTTGATGCGTTTTCCAGAACTAACCTATTGACAAGATGCCGAAGTGCCAGTTCCTGTTTTCTGCTGTTTTTGGTTTCAGAAATCCTAGTAAGGAAATATTCTCGGAATTGGACGAAATCAAGGCCCACGATCTTATATTTCCACGAAGCTTCCAGAACACCGGAGAGGCACCAGAGGGGAGGCCCATGGCCTCCACACACCAAGGCGGCGCGGCCAGAGGGGGGGGCGCGCCCCCCTACTGTGTGGGTCCTCCGTAACCCTTCCGACTCTGCCTCTTCACCTATTTAAAGCTCCCTGACCTAAATCTTCGAGACGGAAAAGCCACGGTACGAGAAACCTTCCAGAGCCGCCGCCATCGCGAAGCCAAGATCTGGGGGACAGGAGTCTATGTTCCGGCACGCCGCCGGGACGGGGAAGTGCCCCCGGAAGGCTTCTCCATCGACACCACCGCCATCTTCATCAACGATGCTGTCTCCCTTGAGGAGGGAGTAGTTCTCCCTCGAGGCTAAGGGATGTACCGGTAGCTATGTGGTTAATCTCTCTCCTATGTACTTCAATACAATGATCTCATGAGCTGCCTTACATGATTGAGATTCATATGAGCTTTGTATCACTATTAGTCTATGTGCTACTCTTGTGATGTTATTAAAGTAGTCTATTCCTCCTTCACGGTGTAATGGTGACAGTGTGTGCATCGTGTAGTACTTGGCGTAGGTTATGATCATAATCTCTTGTAGGTTATGGAGTTAATTATTACTATGATAGTATTGATGTGATTCATTCCCCCTTCATAGTGTAAAGGTGACAGTGTGTATGCTATGTTAGTACTCGGTTTAAATTGCAAAGATCTATTATGCTCTAAAGGTTACTTAAATATGAATGCCGAATGTTGTGGAGCTTGTTAACTCCGGCATTTAGGTGCTCTTGTAGCCCTACACAACGAATGGTGTTCATTATCAAACAAGAGTATATGTAGCACAAAGGAAGAGAACTTATTTATTTATGTGATCAATGTTGAGAGTGTCCACTAGTGAAAGTATGATCCCTAGGCCTTGTTTCCAAATATTGCAATCATCGCTTGTTTACTGTTTTATTGCATCTTTACTTCCTGCAATATTACTACCATCAACTGCACGCCAGCAAGCTATTTTCTGGCGCCGTTACTACTGCTCATATTCATTCATACCACTTGTATTTCACTATCTCTTCGCCGAACTAGTGCACCTATACATCTGACAAGTGTATTAGGTGTGTTGGGGACACAAGAGACTTCTTGTATCGTGATTGCAGGGTTGCTTGAGAGGGATATCTTTGACCTCTTCCTCCCTGAGTTCGATAAACCTTGGGTGATCCACTTAAGGGAAACTTGCTGCTGTTCTACAAACCTCTGCTCTTGGAGGCCCAACACTGTCTACAAGAATAGAAGCACCCGTAGACATCAAGCATTTTTCTGGCGCCGTTGCCGGGGAGGAAAGGTAAAAGGCACTCATACTCCGGTCCCAGGTAACTAAGTACTTTTCTGTTGCCGTTGTGTGTGTGCTCGAAGCTATTTCCTTTAGATCCTGCAATTGCATCTTTTTGTTTCTTGTTAAACACTAGTAAGGCATAATGGAAAACATCTGTGAGCTTTTTAAACTATTTCCTGAGTCAAGACATGAATGGTTTAATGCGAAAATTAAAAAACCTATGGAACCTTATTTGCATGCTAGTAGTAATATAAGTATGAACGCTTTGAACACCATTGTTGATAATGATATAGAAAATTCTAAGCTTGAGGAGGTCGGTTTTGATGAAAATGATCTCTTTAGCCCTCCGAGTATTGAGGAGAAAGTTTATGTTGATTATGATATGCCTCCTATTTATGATGATTATGATATGCACCCGTAGACATCAAGGGGGATAAGGTTAGATCTCGCTCCAATTTCTCTGTTTTCTCTCGATTTTCTTGCTATTCCCTCGAATTTGGGATTTAGGGTTCCCGTTGTTGTTTTCAGATCCTGAAGAAATGTAGGCATTTCAAGTGGATCGATGTGTACGTTCGGAGGCTTCAATTGCAGGAATCAATTGGCGCTATTGGGGAGCGCAATTTGGGAGGGGGGACTTGCTGTAGAGAATGCGGCGGAGAGAGGAGCCGTTCCGATTATGCCTAATGCTCCCAATGTAGGACTGGAGGAAGGGAAGGGAGAACTCAAGAAAATGAACAAGCAGTTAAGGCAGCTGATCGAGTTGAAGAAGCAAGCTAATCTGATGGCTGGTTGTTTTTTCTGTTGTATAATTGCGATCGGATTCTTATCATTGCTCACCAGGCGCTAGAAGTTGTTACAAGGGATACCTTGTTACAAATTCATTATTCAGTTACATGTACTTGTAGTTGTTTTCATAGTTAGTGTGTGCATTCACCGAAATTACCAACTATATTGGAATGCTAAAGAAAGTTGATAATTAGGGCTCCCAATAATCTATTCACCGAAATCCGCAAATATGTATGCCTCATGTTTATACAAAAATTATACCACTTTTGGGCCGTTTCAAATTACTAAAACTATATGCCAAAACTATATCCCCTAAAAGAAAAAGGAAAGCAAAAGATAGTTGATAATTGTTAGAGGGGTGACAATAATGCATTCACCGAAATCCGCAAATATGTATGCCTCATGTTTATACCGAAATTATACCACTTTTGGGCCGTTTCAAATTACCGAAACTATATGCCAAAACTATATCCCCTAAAAGAAAAAGGAAAGCGAAAGATAGTTGATAATTGTTAGAGGGGTGACAATAATGCATTCACCGAAATCCGCAAATATGTATGCCTCATATTTATACCGAAATTATACCACTTTTGGGCCGTTTCAAATTACCGAAACTATATGCCAAAACTATATCCCCTAAAAGAAAAAGGAAAGCGAAAGATGGTTGATAATTGTTAGAGGGGTGACAATAATGCATTCACCGATATCCGCAAATATGTATGCCTCATGTTTATACCAAAATTATACCACTTTTGGGCCGTTTCAAATTACTAAAACTATATGCCAAAACTATATCCCCTAAAAGAAAAAGGAAAGCGAAAGATAGTTGATAATTTTTAGAGGGGTGACAATAATGCATCCACCGACAGAGAGAGAGAGAGGGGTGGCCACGAAGAGAGAGAGAGGGGTGGCCACGAAGAGACGGGGAGGGGTATACTGCCCGTTAGATCAGTTGATCAACGGTTCGTGGAGTCGATCCGTGTGACAACGGCTCAACCAATCAGGACTTCTGAGAGCATTTGTGACAGAACTTGAGGGCAAAACTGAGTAGTACTAACAATCCAAGGGCACATAAATAGTAAATAGACTAAGGGATTCAAACAAAAAGAATTACAAAATGAAAAATGCGTGTTTTGTACAATATAATTCATATTGGGCTACATCAAATTATTTACAATTCAAATATACATGAGTGTGACAATTATGGCATCATTTAGACAAACTATGTTTTTGGGGAAGATGTTTTGCAAAGGGGTTTGAGTGGAAAACCATGCATCTTCATAGCTACACTAGTGATTCTGAGAAGTGGCAATTTGTGGTAAAACTTGATTTATATATGTTTGTTAAGGTTTTCTTGGTGGCAGGTTGCGTAGGAAGACTCCATGAGTAGGTGCCACTATGTTTTTTATTTTTTTGATTTTTTTTGCGCATGAAATGACTCAATTAGATATGTTAATCTCATTTGTTGACTCTCTGTTGACTAGCTACTTGAGGGTAAAACTGAGTATATTGCACTTGCCAGTCTAAGTACTCGAGGGGAAAACTGAGTACAGATAAAATTTCTGTATAAGGCCCGAGGTTATAACTGAGTACACCAAACGTCCCAGGGTTAGACTCGTGTCGCGGTGCACGCTGCAACCATGCATAGCGGACGCGTGTTGCGGTACACACCACCTTCGTCTTTATAGAGCCCTTTTTCTCTCCCTCGACGCACTTTCTCACTGCAACCGCCTCTCTTGTCCCATCATCTTCTCCACAACCGAAGAAAAAACCCCGAAGAAAACCGCCGGCGATGGAGAAGAATGAGATGCCCATTGTCGGCGCATCAGCCGCCGGCGCATCGGCCGCTGCCCCCGCCAGGCCCCTGTCGCTGCTTCCAACGTAGCAGCCGGCGCATCAGCCGCCGGCGCATAGGCCGCCGCCACCGTCCAGGCCCCCGTCGCTTGGGACCCGTACGAACCAGCGCCGTACGTCGCGCCGGAGAACCCCTACGACACCAGCATCGTCGACGATGAGCCGGAGGTAACCCTTTGCTCCCTTGTTCTTATCCCATTTCAATCCTTTTGTGTTAGATCTAGCGTTATTAGGGTTCGTCTGTTCCTAGTTCAATCCATTTGTGTTAGATCTAGCGTTATTAGGGTGAGTCTATTCCCTAGTTCAATCCATTTGTGATTTGCTTTTGTTTAAGATTTGTGCGATGATGATGAATATTTGGGCACAAATTGATTCAGGGTTTGGTCAGTAAACAATTGGTGTGTACAAATTTGTTGTGCATGATCTTTGGTTTACTGACTCAAAACCTGGATATAAGTGTGTCCAATGTAACTGAGGCTACCTCTTTTTTTCGAGCCCATATTATCATGCATGATCTTTGTTCACTCTCTGTTCCATCATTGTTGCAATTGACTCCGTGTTTTTTGCACGATCTTTGGTGCTACGTGACAGGTGCAGAGTAGCGACGTCGACAGCGACGATGAGTCCTTCCACACCAAGACTCGTCACGTCCTCAGGAGGCTGCAGTCCGGCCATTACGATGGCCCCTTCGCTCGAGGCATTTACAAGTGCCCCTTCTGCAACAGGAAGCTCCGCGCCACCGACTTCAACTGCCTGGTGAACCATGCTGAATCCATTGGCAGATGCGGTACTAGAGTTGGAACGATGGTGAACGTGCATGCGTTCATGGCCAAACACAAAGCACTTGGGATTCACCTGCGCAACCTCCAGGCGAGTCACAGGCGCAACCTGGAGGCGTTGAACATGCCTACTGCACTCTCTGTATGTGACTGCTCTATCTGTAGAGCAGCTTAAATTCATGTAAAATATAGCTTATGTTGTAGGGTTCTATCGGTACTACTGTTGGATCTGTCGTGAACATATCTATGCTATGTTGACTGTTGTATGCAGCTTATCCTATATTTTTTCTGGATTTGTGCCCTAGATTTCCTACCTGATTGGGTAAAAACGAAGGCATAAAGAAATGAATGTTGTTAAAAAGCAGAAGGAGAAGCTGCTCTAGATTTGCTACCAATTTGGGCTATCAAATATGAATGAGATCGAGCGAGAGAGAGGAAAAAGGTACATTGAAAACTGCTAATCTGGGCGAAAGAGACAGAAACCACTCGTGCCCACGTCCCGGACCCACACGGCTCCACACGCTACGGCCCCACACGCTACGGCCACACACGCTACGGCCACACAAACATGGTCTCGTCCTGTCCCACGCGGTTCCTTCCTACCAGCCCCACACGACGCGGCCCCACAAACGACACGACCCCACTCGTCAGCACGGAACGGTCAACTTAACGGAATCCTGCCGTCTGAGCTTCTTCTGCTCCTTCTGCGGGTTTCAGACAAGGTCTTGGGGGAAACTGAGAAAAAACTAAGGAGCTGGGGAAAACTGAGCACAACTAAGG
Source organism: Lolium perenne (assembly GCF_019359855.2). NCBI lineage: Eukaryota > Viridiplantae > Streptophyta > Magnoliopsida > Poales > Poaceae > Lolium > Lolium perenne. Next base: position 10,692,471 of record NC_067250.2, on the reverse strand, counting down.
ACCCGAGGGCACAGAAATAGAAATCCCTTGCAAAAATAGCCATAAGCTCACATATGCTTTTTCTTTTATTTTATTTTTCTTTTGCTTTGTTCTTTTTTGACTCCAAAGAGCAAGGTTTAGGGTTTAAGATCATTTCCAAACACTTCACACAACAATCATGGCAAAACACCACATATATGCATGATCACTATGCACACCAAGTAATGCAATTAAAGTTTTTGTTGGCTCCAAATTTTGGAAAAAGGGAAATTCATTTTCTTCTTTGTTTTAAAATTTGGGATGTTACAATTTTCCTCGAACTTCACACTACAAGATTTGATGATAATCTTGGAAGATATATCAAAGACTCTATAAGTGCGAGATTCGGCATCGTAACCAACAAATATACCCTCCAAAGCTTTAGGAGCAAATCTAGATAAACGAACTCCTTTGATTTTATAGAAACACTTACACCCGAACACCTTGAAGTATGATATATTAGGCTTGTTGCCGGTGAGTATTTCATATGGAGTCTTGTTCAAGCCCTTACGGAGATAGAGCCGATTAGAAGAGTGGCAAACGGTGGAGATGGCTTCGGACCAAAAAGTATGGCGGGATTTGTACTCCACCATCATAGACCTTGCCATATCCATAAGAGTCTGGTTCTTCCTCTCTGCAACACCATTTTGTTGAGGGGTGTATGCAGCGTAATATTGATGTCTTATCCCCTCAACACTAAGAAACTCAATGAGTGTGTAGTTCTTGAACTCGGAGCCATTGTCACTTCTTATTGCCAATATAGGGAGGTTGTGTTGCCGTTGCACCTCGGTGGCAAAGTCAATGAAGATTTGTTGAGTCTCATCTTTATTCTTGAGAAAATAGACCCAAGTATATCTTGAATAGTCATCAACAATCACCAAGCAATATTTCTTCGCACCAAGACTTGCATGAGTGGTAGGACTAAAGAGATCCACATGAAAGAGCTCCAAGATCCTCTTGGAAGAGATAATAGTCTTGCTTGGGTGCAGAGAGTCATGCATCTTGCCTTCAACACAAGCCCTACAAACACGACCTTTGGCAAAGGACACATTTTCCATTAGTCCCACAATATGGTTCCCCTTGTTAAGACTTTGCAAAGTTCTCATGTTGACATGGTCCAAGCGGCGATGCCACAACCAACCCACGTCCGCCTTTCCGAATAGGCATATCGCACTTGTCGTGGTGGCCCCCAAAAAGTCCACCACATACAAGTTATTTTCGCGATACCCAACAAAAGCGACTTTTAGATTCTTGCTCCACAAGAGTACCACACTATCATTATCAGTAAAGACGGCGAAACCCATCTTGCCAAGGGCGAAAACGGATAACAAATTGTAACCAAGGGTTTCAACAAGCATGACATCCACAAGAGTAACGTTGTGTGCAACCATAACCTTGCCAAAACCCAATACCTCGGATGTAGAATTATCGCCAAAGGAGACGGTGATATCATTTATGTTGGGCCTCAACTCCTTGACGAGATTCTTCTTGCCGCCGGTCATATGACTTGTGCATCCACTATCAAGCACCCATTTTGACCCTCAGGCGGCATAGTCGTACATGAGATCAATTCTTGGATTTAGGCACCCATTTTTCAATGGGTCCTCTTTTGTTAGCAACAAGGGTCTTTGGGACCCAAATAGACCAAGCAACATAACCATCATATGGGACAACATAGTTTGCATAAACATCACCATAATAATCTTTAAATAAAACATAGTGAGGGTTAGCAATTCCCGCATCATCATCATTAATGGTTTTGGCCTTTGGGGCTTCACCATTAGTGATAGATTTCTTCTTTTCTTGTGCGGGCTTGGCCTTCTTCTTGTTTGCCTTCTTTGCCTTGGCATTAAAGCCAATGCCCTCCTTCCAATTGTTTGATCTTTGTTTACTCAAAAGATCATCCAAAGATAACTTACTTTGGGGAGAGGAGGTCTTAGCAAGTTCATCCTTCAACCTAGCATTTTCCTCAACAAGATTTGCATGATCACAAGATGGGGTAGAGGAGCTAGGCACATCATATTTAGCAAGCCTAATTTGAAGTTGCTCATTAGACTTGGAGAAGAGAGAGTGTTCACTCTTCAAGGCTTTGTGAGCCTTGTCTAGTTCATCTAGATCATTCACAAGTTTCTCATGATCAACACCAAATTTGTCCTTTTCCTTATTAAGCACTTTTACCTTAGCCCTAGCAACATCTCTTTCTTTAGTAAGCTTAGAAATTTTATCTTGAGGTGCTTCAAGAGTTTCTAGCCTCTCTTCAAGAGAAGCTATAGTTTCTTGTCCTTCCTCAAGGGCATTTTTTTAGAGCGGCTATTTCAAGAGAATCCTCTCTTTCTATTTGACATTTTTTATCAAGAGTATCACCTAGTTGTGCTATACGAATCATGAGAGCCGAGACATGCTTTTTAGTGTCACATTTCAAGTTAAGAATGAACCCATCGAAATCAAGCATTTCTTGTTTCATTTTTAAGCTAGCATGATCAACCCCTAGAGCATTTGATATGTTAGGCATAGAGGGGTTAGGGGATGATACCTCGGAAGATTTAGCAATGAGGCAACTTTCTTCCTTCATTTGAATATCCTCATTGGGGGGATTCAATTTGTGATGAAGAGTTGTTGGAGATCGAGGGAAGCAAGAGCCACCAATCCATTGGAAGTTTCACCTTCATCATCATCATCATCCCCGGATGTGTATTCTTCTTGAGTTGGTAGAACAATAGATGTGTCCAAGGAGGACCTTGCCATGAAACAATGTGCATTCTTTATGTGAGGGTTCTCATTGGGGGATTCAAAGAGAGATGAAGAGGGAATATTGGTGGTGGCAATGGTGACCACTTCCTTTGAAGTTTCTTCTTCATCACTACTACTATCAACTTCATCGGAAGAATACTCTTCCTTAGTCATTAGCACAATCCTTGAAGGCATCTTGTTCTTCTTACTCTTGTTGTAGAATTTCTTGTTGGGGGCCTTTGAATCTTTGCTCTTGTCCTTGGGAATGAGCCTTCCACCATGAGTTTCTCTATGCTCATAGGGGCATTCGGCTATGAAATGGCGCTTGTCACCACAATTGTAGCACGATCTTGCTCTTGGGCCCAAACTCTTGAACCCTCTTGAGTTGTTCCTCTTGATGTTATCTTCCTTTGCCTTGGATGGATCAACCCAAAAGGTTTTTGCATGGAATGCCATGTGGTCGTTGTAGTGGTATTCCAAATGTTCCGGATAGGACATACTCCAAGATGTCCTATATGGTTCTTGAGGGTTCACTTCTTCCACGGTATTGACCGTCAAGGCAAGGTTGGTCCCTCTTGACATCGCAATAGCACGATTACGAGAATCTTGAGAATTTTGTTCGAGCACCTTGAGAGCTTGCAACTCGTGCACCACTTGTTGGGAGGTGAGAGAAGGCTAGCTTTCTCTCCCAACGAGAGTCCTGACATCAATGGGTTGAAATGGCATCATGCAATCAATATACTTATCCTTGATCCAAAAATCATCAATATGTTGGGCACCCACATTCCGAAAAGCATCGGCAACGGTGATAAGTCTTCTATACATGACTTGATGATCTTCATCCGGTAGCCTCATGAATCCTTCGGCTTGATTCCGAAGAGCACTATACTTGTTTCTCTTCATGCTTTCACTTCCCATGAAGCTTATGGCCAAGCCCTCCCAAGCTTCCTTGGCGGCTGCGAAATTCCGAACAAGGGTCAAGTCCTTTGTCCCCACACTAGTTTGAATCATATGCAAGGCAATGGACTTGAGTTGCTTGTCAACCTCATCTCTTCCAGTCAACTTGTCAGGGTTGTAAGGCTTGTACCCTTCCAAGATGATTCTCCATAGTTCATTGGAGGCACTGCAAACATGAGAGCGAAACTCAAATTGCCAAGTAGCAAAATCTTGATCATTAAACTTGGGTGGGTCTCCTATAGTGTTTATATGAGGATGGGGAACCGGGATGTCGGGTGAGCGGAAAGGTGGAGCAACGGTATGGTAGCTCGCACCCACACTTGTTGCCTTAGGAGAGGTAATGGGGGTTTTATTATTGTCTAAGTGATCACTCTCCAAGGGTGTGCTAGAAGAGGGTAAGCCTGAAGCATCTCCCTTTTCTAACCCACTCTTGTCCCTTTCCTCTATGATGGGGATGGCGGGGGAACCGAAGGCATAAGCCCGAAAAGCATTAACTTTATACTCTCCATTTGAGCTTCCATGGCGGACCTCAAAGATGTTTCCATCGACTTGAGATCTTCCATGGAGACCGGCTTTGCGGCCCCTTGCGTACCCTCATCTTTCGACATACTCTTAGGCGGTTAAGCCCAAAATAAGAGCTGAGGCTCTGATACCAATTGAAAGGATCGTATGTTGCATCTAGAGGGGGGGTGAATAGGTGCTAACCAATTTTTAGTTCTTTTTCGATTTAGGTTTGACACAAAGGTAAATTCTCTAGATATGCAACTATGTGAATTTTCCTATATGACAAGATCAACAACTAAGCAATATATAGCTAAGCAATATATAGGGGAGATAATCGGATAGAGGTAATCGAGAGTGGAGCACGTAGAGACACGGAGATGATTCCCGTAGTTCCCTTCCTTTGCAAGAAGGTACGTCTATGTTTGGAGGAGTGTGGTCGCTATGAAAGCTAGACCAACGCCACAAAGGCTTCACTAAGATCTCCTGTGAGCACTGCCACGAAGGCCTAGCCCACTTCCACTAAGGGATTTCATCGAGGCGGAAACCGGGCCTTTACAAGGTTCTTGGGGCACACATCCACAACCAAATTGGAGGCTCCCAATATCTGTAACAATACAACAACAACAAGAACAAATCAACCACAAATAACTAGGGATTCCAAAAGAGGAACACTAGCAAAGGGGCCCTCAAGCATATGAGGGGGAAATGCAAATCGCTTCGGTAAAGATGTAGATCGGGATCTTCTCCTTCGAATCTCCAAAGATCAAGAGCTTTGGTTGGTTGGAGGAGGAGATCTTGTGATTCTTGTGTTTCTTGAGGTGGCTCTAATGGTGATGAACTTGGCAGGAATTTGAGCAACTTGGGGAAGAGGAAGAAGGTGGGGTATAAATACCCCCTCCAAAATCCAGCCGTTGGGTGAAAACAGGGGCCGGATAATCCGATGTAAGTGAGGGGCGGATAATCCCCCCCCCCCCCCCCCCGAAAAATCCGGTTTCTGGAAAAATCCGGGCAAATGTTCGGCCCTTGATCCAGGGTATTACTGAGCCGCACGTCGAAAAGTCCTTAGCCGATTTTCAGGGGATGGATATTTTGCAGATATCCGGCCCGGATTATCCGGCCTGGTGAAGATTCTCCTGCTGCCTTTTGTCTTGTTTTTCCACACAAAACAACCACATATATATATTATCTGCACCATCTCATCAAACATTAGTGTATCACATATATTGACATCAAACATTCCAAAACTTAATCCGAGAGATGTTCTTTCAGCGACTTCCAGGAGGGAGTGGTAACCGTGTATATGCTTTCCTCCTCAACTATTGCTAATGCAGCACAAACTTGCTCTTCTCCTAGAGACAATATCTTGGAAGTTTTTTTTTCTGTCTCAGCTTCTTCCATATCCTGAGTTCCTAATCCATCTGACCCCTTGAATGGAAATGATGTTGCACTTATGATGGGCTACATAGACCCCTATGAACACAAAGTGAAACTGTGAAAGGTTTCCAACTGCATTCTATGCTAGGAATCTTGCGTGTGCTGAAGCTTACGATGTTCCGTTGATGAGGTCATCATGGGCAACGGTGACCATTAGTTGTAAATATGTAGATCGGTACGAAGACCCAACACTCTGTACATAAAAAATCATGGGTCATGGCATGGCCCTTTCAGTCATCAGGTTAAAACTCTAGCTGTCAGTTCCCTTCTTCACTGTTTCTGTAGATAAGTCAGGCAGATAGTTTGAGTATTTGTGGTCTATTAAGGAGTTACGGCTAATTCTATTCCACGTGTTCAAGAAACGATACGTATGCACATACAAATCAAGAAACCAATTCGGATCACAAATACAAGGCGGCTACAGTTTGATTTTTTCGATAAAGGGAATATATTAATATTAAAAGATACCAATTACACACAGCCACTTCAACAACGCAACACCCAAATGGCAGTATGGATGCACACAACCAAAAAAGAGAAAAGAAAACTAAGAAACAAAAGTCCCGCTATAGTATCCTAGGCTTAACAACAGCAATACATCCACCACTAAAATAATACATGGAATACGGACTCTTCAAAAGCGACACCTCCAAGAAGGGAATAGTGAGCGATCAAACTACTCGTATCAGCTTGAGTGCTAATTAAAGCCTAAACTGGTGGAGCACGGAGGTGCCATCGAGGCCCTTGTCCATGAAGAGTCGGAGCAACTCCTCCGCCGTGGTTGACGAGGGAACACCTCGCCAATGCCTATGTATTGTAGACTTGGGTTTCGGGAGAGAGCTACGATGGAGATTTCGGGAGCGAGATTAGGCACACGACATACCCAGCTTTGGGTCCCCTCGGTGGAGGATCCCTACGTGCTGCTAGCAATCTAGTATATGATCACAAGTATGTTTACAGGGGGCCGCCGTAGGTGGAGCTATGTTGTCTATCTCTCCCCCCCTCTATCAGGTGCCCTAGCTGGCTTTATATATGCAACCAACCTAGGGTTTTACAAGAGTCCTAGTCGACTACTTCTTCGGGTTGCCTTGTTGGGCCTTCTCCATATTGGCCGAGCCGAGCCAGGTATACTAATAATGGGTACCCGAAGGGTATACCCATGTCAGTAGCCCCCGAGTGTCTAGAGAAGTCGAAGACTTGCATAGAGACTCCAAGCATAATCATCTCCGAAGTCGAATAAATACAAGGCGAGGCCATTAATCCGGAAAATACATCTGGTCAATGTCGTAGATCATGTGTAGCGTAGATGACGTCGACGATTCTCGAAATTATTTTTCTATCGGGTGCGCGGCAGCGCTCCCGATGGGACTAGCCCCCTGAGTCTATGGGAAAGTGCTTGCACTTGGGCATAGACTCAAGTTCTACTACTCGATGAAGAACTTGACTATATTTCTGGGCTTCGCCCCCTTTTTTATCGACTCCTGATCGAAGACTTGATGAAATACATGCACTCCCGATGGGAGTAGGCTCCACTCGAGTCGCAGAGTCAAGTTGAGTCTACAAATTTTTATATATTTACAGAATCGAATGAAATTTCCATGCTTTTTCTTTTTTTCAAATTCTTCGAGACCGAAGAGATACTATTTTCTTCGTTAAATATATTGTACAGGGATATTGGTAAATGCGGCTGGTTCATCTGACGGATCAGGTACCAGTTAATTGCTCTAGTGGCAAATCCGGATAAACCTACTTCAAACTCGCGTCCCCGGACAGGAATTCGGGATACTGGAGTAATTCAGAACGTGCCCCTTTAGGACTTACCGAAACTGAATTCCAGCAAAATTATCGGGTCCACAGCGCGTCCGCCGGGATTTTTCTTCACATATGTTGATGTGGATAAAGTGGCAAAGCGCATTCGGGTGCGATGCCACGCCACACAGGACGGATCCTGGGGTCTTACCTTCGTGACCTTTTTACGAGTCACGACATTCGGAGTTTTTACCGCGGCGGACGCACTCCGAGAATATGTTGTCTAGTGCCTTGTTCGGCTGATGTAATGACCCATTTTTCGGGCTGCTATCTTTTGTCGAATAAGATCTTGATGCTCCTTCTATATTGCCTTGCTATATTGAATTTTATTTCTTCGGGTGCGCGGCCAGCGCTCCCGATGGGAGTAGCCCCCGAGGCTACAGCCGAGTGTTTGCACTTGGGTGTAGGCTCAACTTTCTTTATCGACTTCCTTGAAGTATGTTTTTCCTCGAATATGCAATTGGAATAAATGATGAGTATATGGACTCAAAGATTTTTCCTCTTACTTCGTCGGGTCCTCCCTGAAGAAGATTTCGTCGGGTTCTCTCTTGAAGAATTTTTTTTCGTTGATGTAGATTTTCCTGGGCATAGTTCTTCTTTTGTTGACCTGAGATGTAAAGTGAATTTATACAGCGCAGCCCCCGAGTGTCGGGTGCGGTGAAAGTAAATGATTTGTGTAAACTAAAAGAACACTTAGCTTATTGGGAACGATGAAGTCGAGCAAGGTCGTGCAGCTGAGTCGATAAAGTCTTCAAGTGCAGCGAAGAAGTCGAGCCGAAGTAGAAACCACCAAATAGCGAAAGCAGATGCCGCCATATTATTAATGAAGAAATAGCCTAGCCCCCGAGCACTGCTGGGGTGACATCATGATTGTTGCTTAGACGATGTGTCGCAGCTGTGACCCGGGGCGAAGTCGTTGTCGAGCCCCCGAGTGTTGCTGAAAACGTTATGCCGAAGTAGTGATCGCCTGGAATATTATGTTGTAGCTATGCTCGGGGGGGAAGTTGTTGTCGAGCCCCCGAGTGTTTGCTCCATGGATATGTGATCTGTTTTTTTGTTTCGCCTAGAGAATCATGACCACATACGCCTGGGTCACGACGAAAGTTGCGACTTCTTCCCATCATTTTTTTTACTTCCGCTAGAAAATTTCAATGGAATTGTCGACCCCATTGAAGCCAAAGCCATTTGAATATTAAGCCATTGAAGATTACACCATGAGAGATAAATCATTGAAGATGAATCCAAGATGAAGTATCTGAGATGAATCCATATTGAAGATTACGCCATTAAATATGAAGCATATATTGAAGATGAATCCACTGATATCATAGATGATGAATGCATTGACCCGAAGAAAATAAATCCAGTAATAACCGTGGAAGATGAATCCATTGACCCGGTAAACGCGTAGGGTAGTAATGTAAGAGTAAACCATATAGATGAATCCGAATAAAATAAATTCACTGACCCGAAGAAAATAAATCCTGTAATAACCATAGATGATAAATCCACTGACCCGGAAATGCGTCGGGTAATATTGTATTTAGAAGAAACCAATGATAACCCGAAGAAGAAAAATCCACTCATCCGGAAGTGCACCGGGTAGTATTATATAAGAAGAAATCAATAATAACCATGTATAAGAAGAAATCAATAAAAACCATATACATGAACCCACTGAACCAGTAAGCCGAAGTAGATAAATCCACTAAGTGATCTAGTGTATTTGCGGTAGCAAAGTAAATGGCGCAGCCCCTAATGTCGGGTGTATTTGTTGTAGTATTGCAATGGCACAGCCCCCGAATATTTGGATATGGCGAAAGGAAATAAATAATTGAATCTTGGAGGAAGAGGAAAACTTAGCTTTTTATCGGGTGCGGCGAAGCCGATGTGGACGCAAGTCGTGCCTCTAACGCAGTCTGTAGTTACACGGCGCCTAGCGAGAAGTAGTATATATGGCCGACATAGTGGATGAAGGGGACGCAACCGATGAAACAAAGACATGCCGCGTTTTAGCCGAAAGTTGTTTACCAGGCGGAACGCAATCGATGAAGCGGATCCGCGACGGGTGAGCCCCTGAGCGTGCCGATGTAGAGGACGTAGTCGATGAAGAAGGATGCAGCCGATGTGGTGAATCCATGATGTTGAGTCCACCACGGGCGAGCCCCCGAGCGTGACGAGTGCACCATGGTGAACGAATCGACGCAGAAGAGGAAGTCAATGTTTTATTTCAATCTGATGGATCTTGTGCCGTGCGATGTTTAGCCGAGAATATTTGACATGGGGGAGGGCATTTTATTGACATCAATTGATGGTTGTCGGTGAATAGAATTTTCACGATTCTGTAGATGAGTCTGCAAATACGTAGTATTGCCAGAAGTAATTCTTCAAATAATTAACAAGCGGAAACAAAACTTTGGAATAAATATCACCTGGATATTCTTGGGGCTGCTTCACACCAATTAAACTTTGGTTCTGATAGGCGGCAGACTGACATAGATTGATTTGATTGATGGAGCGATGATGTACACCTTTGCGTAGTAAGAGCAGTTCCAATAGTGCAGCCAGCTGCTGGCTATAAGCCAAGTGCCATGTCATTTGTAGAACTTAGAGCCAGTATATACAATAGTAAGCTATAAAAGTGTAGTACTTTATCAATCTATGGTCCACCTTTCACTCTCACAAAGCGCATAGGAGCACGTGCTAGAGCTGGCTCTTGCATAAGAGCCCACTCTTCTTCTCTCTCCTCCTCTCTCTCCTCCAACTAAGCAGCAATATACTATTTTAATCCTTATAGCCAGCTGACTAGAACTTATTGTACTTACTTTAAACATGATTTTCTCCTTTTCACGTGTGCCGGTAGCCCGGTACTTCACAACAACAATCGATATTTTCAATAGGCTGCTGCTGGCCGCCTTGGTACTTGATCTGGAGAGTCGTGACGCGATATGTCGACTGGTGCATGCTTTTACTTCCGTATCAACTAGATCTCCGTGCGGTTTTGACGACGCCTTTTATACGGATGATTGCGCGTGGCTGGCGAGCAGCAGCGTTGGCCGGGATGTCGACGAAGCAGCCGCCGCTTATAGGCGATACGAAGATGAGCGCTTCCAAAACGCACGAACCAATCAGATGTGATTTCGCCATTGTTGATGAATAGGGATCCCGCCCGAATAATAAAATTCAGTCGTCGCGATTCCCACAGACGGAACTAATTGACGAGGGAACACCTCGCTAATGCCTACGTATTGTAGACTTGGATTTGGGGAGAGAGCGACAATGGAGATTCCGGGAGCGAGATTAGGCACACGACGTACCCAGCTTGGTCCCCTCGGTGGAGGATCCCTACGCGCTGCTAGCAATCTAGTATATGATCACAAGTATGTTTACAGGGGGCCACCGTAGGCGGAGCTATGTTGTCTATCTCTCACCCCCCTCTATCTGGTGCCCTGGTTGGCTTTGTATATGCAACCAGCCTAGGGTTTTACAAGAGTCCTAATCGACTACTTCTTCGGGTTGCCTTGTTGGGCCTTCTCCATATTGGGTCAAGCCGAGTCAGGTATACTAATAATGGGTACCCGAAGGGTATACCCATGTCAGTGGTGCTTCTGTACAACGGAGGGCTCGGGTCACCCTTCGGTATGATCGGGCCGTACACCCTCGTGTACGCGGCCGACTAGAAGAAGCACGCCATGGAGATCCGAGGTCCGACGCTCTTGGCCACCACATGGTGCTCCACGCTCTTGAACTTGTCATTGGACATCAACTGCAGGAAGTCGCCGATGTTGACGATGAGCGCGCCGGCCACGGCGGGTACGTCCACCCAGACCGGCTGTAGCTTTTCGTCCTCCATGAGTACCTGGAGGCCGCCGACGCCGTCCTGGAGTAGCACCGTGAAAAAGGTCGGGTCAAAGTGCCTGGTGTGTCCCAACGTGACACATAACAACAATACTATTACAAATTGGTCCATGCATTTTAATAGAAAGGATATCTAACTGAAATAGCAAAACACAGTCAGATCCCTTCCCCACATATGCTAAAATAATATGAACCAATGATCTAAATCTTAGCATATGAGATTAAAGGATAAATAGTGTTACATAGAACGATATATGTGTACAAAATTAAACAAGGACACCACTTGATAAGCGTGGTAAGTAACCAAAACTGAAAAAAAAATAAACAAGGACACGTTAAATAACACATGTTCCGGTGCACACGTTAAATAACAATTAAACGATCCAACGCAGAAGCCATTATTGTACTCCCTTCATACCGGTCTGCAGGGCAATTATGTATTTTGAGAAAAAAATATAACTACTAATTCAAAATATAAGACATATATCAAAAAAACTATGCTATTGAAAACTTCTTTTGAATATGAATCCAATGATATCTTATATTTTGTTGACCAAATTTGTAGGCAATTTTTTTTCTCAAAATGCGTAATTACCCAGGTATGGAGGGAGTACTGTAACTAGAATTGGACATTCATTGCAATAACAGAATTACTACTCCGCCGCCTCTTTATATAAATGGACAATGTTTTATTGCTACATATACCACTATATTCACCATAGTAGCTAGATAGAAACATTTGTTGTTCGCTTTATCTCTATTCCATAGTCATTGTCACCATATCTTCTTTGACAAACTAGTACATAACCGCATAATATAGATAGATTTCTCTTGTGTAATAAGAACATGGGGAAATGGGAGGCATCGGAAGGGAAACAGGCATTGCTTAGAGGATCCATCTGCCACAAGTGTTTTCTTGGTCTCTACACAGTCCAACCATGCCTCCAAGCAGGAATAGACGGGCGTATCAGGGAAATGTTTCGTTCCAAGGTGACAGTGCCCTGAACGTATCTGGCTTGACACGTTTCGTCGTATGAGAGAAAATATGTTTGTAGCACAACATGGGCCACATAAACTAGTAAAGTATTTTGAACAAGCCACAAATTACCGCCTACCAATTTTTACATGTCCGAAAGTCACGTATTTTGAACTGGAATACAGAGTAGCAACATATGTGCTTGTGTGCGGTACCTCGCACTTTCTCACATGCATGCAAGGTAGTAGCACATTAGTAGCACATAACTTTTTGATATGCACCCTATCCACCTTGATAAAAAAATGATGATATTTTTCCGAGTCACATCTAAAAATACAGGAGAATTCTACTCTCCTTTTGGTTTCAGTTTCCAAGCACATCGTGTATTTTGTTCCCCTCTTCATGCCTTCTCTAGAAACTTCTACCTCTCTCCATCTTCCCAACAAGGTGTGGTCCTTGCCAACTCCTCTTCTTTCTCAGCCTTATCTAGCACATCTAGCAAACACACATGTTGATCTACCAATGTATTTACTCCCATCACCATGGAAGGCTACATCTGAACATTGGTTATCTTCATTTTGAGAACTCCTTCCCTCTTCGTCGGCACCATCGAGGCAGCTCGCCGGCGATGAGACGAAATCATGTTTGGTGGTGAGTTGCATACCACGTGTCAACATTGATGAGCTCTCTGTGGGGCCTAATGTGTGCACCAACAGCTATGGTTATCCGTATCCCGATGCATATCTTAGTATCTTATGATTTTACGATACTACCGCGGCCAATTGATATGTATCATGAATTCATGATGGTATCTTAATTTGGTAGTATCTTACTCGTATCTCGATAGGTATCGTGGTATATTTAGTATCCGGATACAAAAGACATACCATACAATCCCAAAATATGGACATAACGGCATGGCAAATGGGAGAGTAAACATTGTTTTGTAGTCTCAAGGCCAACTAAGTATTTAAACAATAAAATTTCAATAAGTTTGAGCAAGATGGGTTTTAAAAAAAGTTTATACGTGCGAGAAAGTAGTCAACTAGTCATTTGTGCGTACTAATTGTCAATCATATCTAGTCTTATGTTTTGTTCCTAATTAATTATTTTTACGTCATGCATTAGATGAGTCGACTCATATTTATATTATATAAATACATCATTTAAGTGACCAGACTCTATTAATATATACATGTATTTATTAAAAATAAAAATCTCACTGTATCGTGATACTATGATACAATATTGATGATGAGAAAATGATAGTACATAGCTTCCTGATACGGTCAACCTTGCCCAGAGAAGGCTTAACCTCTTCGGTGACTTGGCCTATGATGTTTGGTTTTCAATCATGTGTTTCTTTCTGCTATACTTTCTGATTTGTATGGGTCTTATCTATTTAAAGAAATAAGTTGCATATACACTTCCTGATGTTATTTCGAGCCTTATTAATTCAAACCAAGGCGTACATATATTTTCCTCCTACGTATCACACATGGTGTCATTAGTAGTGGAACTTTCAGGCCTCCTATTAGTTAGTCTCTACATCATAAGCTAATTGATTGCTATACTTCATGTTCATTTTGCCTCTAAGCGTGTTGTTCGACACAAGCTGACTGATCCTTTCGCCTCTAGTGTACTAGTCAGTGCTATTATCTCTTGAACCGCTAACTTAAATGATATTCAAATTACATCATTGATTTAATTATGACATCATCTCCGAAACTAGATCCCATGTTATCATGTTTCAGTAATTTTTGCACCAACAATTGCCATAATAATGTCACATGTCATGCAAAGAGTTGTGTTGTCATCGTCTACGCCTTAAGGTAAAAATAAGATATATGTACACCTAGAGAGCTATTTTTTATTGTGGTGTTATTACAATTTAGCAATAAAAGACATGCTAACAAGACCTTAGTACTCCATGGGTTTTACTAAAATGAGTATGATTTGTAATCAGTTTCTCTACCTTTTAGAATTAAAAGTGGTTACATACACATGATAAATATTTTATTTTCATGTTTGTTAGTAGTAACCGTTTCTTTCTACATATGTCTACCAAGTAAAACTTTTATTGCTAAATTGAAATAGAAAACCTGACAAAGATGGCCATGCATCTGCAAAGAGTAAAACACGTATTGTTTCAATTACTAAGGTATCAAGTAAACCCGCATATTGCTTTGTTGGTGGACATTCACCAAAGCACACCAATACATTAAATACCACACCAACCTTTGCTTGAGTTGGTAATGTTTTCTATCTATATATCTCTTCACTTTTTTCCATGATCACTAGGTGTCTAGTGTTCGACTTATCTCTACTCGTTACCACCACATGTTCTGTTTGATATACTAGCACACCATATATGTGACAATATCTTTATTGAAAAAATATAGGTGACAATATGAGATACATATGTATTATGAATATGATCAGAATTGGAGGCATTGGGACAAAAGTAAACCCAGCCCGATCACTGTAATAGCCTTTATTATGCTCATCATCTCGGCATATTTCCCCAAACATGACTCCCAATGACATTGGACATGCGGAATTTTATTCAGATGCAATATGTCCTTGAATTTCACTGACATAATCAGCTCTGTTGTTAGCGGGCACTTCAGTTTTAAGTGCATCCCATAGTTGCTTTCATTGAGTCTCTCATCCGCAACTGGTGTAAAGACGATGTGTTCCTCTTTTTTATCGTGATCTTCCATGCGCCACCGTGCATTATGTAAACAAGGTAGTCAAGAGAAAAACAATGGACTCGGTCATGCAGAGGGTGGTACAGTGAATTTAGAAAGGAAAATGATCTGCTTCCCCAGGGGATCGCGTCCTCCCCATCCTCTGCACTCAGCATAGGACGCGTGTCATGTAGGGCCCACCTTATCGTTTCCTGGCCCATCGCTTTTCTCCCCCCGACCCTACCTTCTGCACGCGACATAGAGAGAGCAGCGCTGCCCCAACTCCATGGCGACCACGCCCGAGGCGCCGCCGCTTGCGCCCGATGCCAGTGTCCATCCCATCGCTGTCGCCCAACCACCGCACACCCCATCGCCGGTCCACGTGGACACCTTCGCCGCACACCCTAGATATCGCCGCCACGTCACCATAGGCTCCCGCTGCCGTGCGGCGAGCCCGAGCTCCGGCTACCGGTGGGGAGTAGCAGCATGGTTTGCTGCTCCGTCGCCCCGCCACGCTCACGACCTCGTGCTGCTCCTCCCCCGCGCCCACAAGTAGCACGACCTCGTGCTCCTCCTCTACCACGCCTATAACCATCGCCACCGGGACTCTCATCACCGGCGTCCATCCGCTAAGGAGGCACGAGCCTTCCTCGTCTTGCTAGGGCCACACGCGACAGTAGTTCGCGGCCTCTGCTATTTGTGTTGATGGTCGATGCTACAAAGCCAGGGCGGAGACGCTACCAGACGTTCATGGTGATGCTACCGACGGACGTCAATCCTTCTGAATTTTTGTACCATATGCTCTTCGAATTTGTGTCATAGGAATAAATTTTTTGCTATTTTGGTGTCTCCGAATTGCTACAACCGTAGTACTTGGATTTCCATCATAGGATTAAATTGTTATTGCTATAACCCCATTATGCAGTTTTACTGCGGAAGCATAATTTTTTTGTACGAGATCTCCGGTGAGCTCTCCGACAAGTTGTTCGTTTTGTGGATTTGCAACATAGGAATAAGTTTTTTGCTACGATTTTTCTACGGTTTTGCTACATTAGCAGGATAATTTTTGCTACAGGGTCTCCGGGCAAGGTCCCCGTGACCTCTCTGGCGAGGTATCCATCGATGTCTCCGGCGAGATCAATTTTGCTACAATAGCATAGATTTTTTGCTACGAGGTCTTCGGAGAGGTTCCGGTGAGGTCTCCGGCGAGCTCTGCTTTTTTTCTTTTGTTTTGTTTGCGAACCGTAGGAGGCTGGGAAATCAAATCCCCCGTGGATTACTAGCAATGTCCATTCAGAAATTTCCGCCATCAATTCACCATTTTTGTGCCCAATGTGATGTATTTTCTGTGGAAAAATAATGAAGTTCTCCATTAAGCATGCTGACATCGCACGGTACCCCATGCTCAGACTGCGATAGCGATCAACAAAATCAAACAAGTCCTAGTAGAATAGGAAGAAAAAAAACTTAAACAAACCCCAAACGCCGCCAGAGAAAGGAGAGAAAGGGGAAAACAATGGCAACATCAGCTAGCATGGTGTCATCACCGAGTCTTCTCCGACACCTACATCAACACTCACCCTCGATATCGTCCATGCGCCGACGAGGCGTAGTCATACTCCACTGATTTGTCCTCTTCCGATGAAGCAACCTACCACTTTATTTGCAACGAGGCAAAGGCAAGTCATCACATCCGACACTGACAAGGCGGACACCACCAGGCCTGGCACCGACGAGGCGACGACCATCCACATATTCATCATCGGACATCGACAAGCCGGAGGAACATGGCTATGCATCGCCGGAGCAACACGGACGTACTGCTCCATGATTCTTCCACATCACCACTATCTACCGGGAGAAGACAAGACTTGAAGACGACGACCATTGCAACAGCTTAATCGGAGGTGGTCTTTGGGCTTGACCCATGGACGTAATTAAGCGGGAGCTTTCTGAAGCCCTGTGAACCAGAACACCGCAATCGCCATGTCATGTTGGCCGTGCCGGCAGGCCACGGAGCGCATCCTACGGGATATTGTAATTTTGTTTCTCGTGAAGAGATTAATAAAATGTATTTTCCCTATCTTTTTATTTGTGTATTTAGGTACCCACGCTGGCGTCTTTGTTACATTTCGTGTCAAACAGTGTCTTCCTCCTGCAGACAAGCCACACAAGCCTCAGTTTGATCTTCAAGTCCATGCCGCTGCCTCCTGTCCGACATCCATAATCTGTATTGTAGTGCGAGCCAAGCGACCTCCATAATCTGTCTGCTGGAGGAAGACCAGTTGGATCACATCTTGGTGCAGTGCAGGTTTGCTAAGCAGGTGTGATTTGACTTCTTGCGGAGGGTTCAGTTGCGGTTTACTGAACCACAAGGAGGTGAAACTCTTGAGTCATGGTGGAAGCAGTGTAGATCTAGAGTTCGTAGGCAAGACCGGAGGAGGTTCGACACACTAGTCATTCTAACGGCATGGATGATTTGGAAGCAAAGAAACGCCTGAGTGTTCGGCAATGTCAGGGAGCTGTGTATTGAGACACAGTTGGTGGATCGTATCCATGACGAGTTCAAGATTTGGGAGCGAGTGAGAGTTGGAGCCGGAGGGAGGGAAACCCTGTTGTGAGTATAGACCTAGGTTTCTAGTGGAGGGAGAAAGGAGTATGCTGAGTGGGTTGAGTGCATCCCACTTTAGCATCTTGTAATTATGTGCTTTCTCTTTTATAAAAACTAGATGATACCCCGCACGTTGCTGCGAAAATATATAGGAAATATCTATGCATACTTTAATAAATAGCTTTGGATATTGAGTGACATATGATAAGAGTTCAAAGTGGTTATATTTTGCTAAGTATACAAATTTGAGAGTTTGAAGCACAAATACACAATTATATTATAGATTCCCAAAAATATATTAGAGAACTTTTTTACTAAACAGTACATATATGCATATTTCTGCGATGAATAATACACAATTCATTTTAGCTACACACGATTTGCCGTTAGCAAATACATATGGATTACCAATTCATTTTACCCAACATTACAAGTTTCCAGCAAAGAAGTGTGAATTTGTATTATATATCATTAATCATTTGCGAAGGGAAAAGACCATCCATGCACATCAGATGCGCATCGCATAGCTTCTGTAACAGAAAATCTATCAGCCACGCATTTGAGAATTTTGCTGCATGAACAGTTTAGCTTTCTCTATACCTTAGTAATGGAAATATATGCTAAAATTATTGAGAAAAATAATGTAAGTGATGATGAATGTATGCAAAAATTATTTTCTAATAGAGGTGATAATGAAAACCACACCGATTGACCTTGAGAGAGATGCCTGCCTTAAGGATAATATGGGTAATAAATATATTTTTTTACCCAACGAAAGGAAATCAATGATATGCACTACGGGAGAAACAGGCTTTGCCGTGCGAGGTTTTGGACGGCAAAGAGGCCTATACGCACGGCAAAGGCTTTGCCGTGCGTGCACGCACGGCATAGTTTGCACGGCAAAGTCTTCGACGGCAAAGCCGCCTTTGCCGTGCGCATGGACGGATTGCACGGCAACGCCCTTTGCCGTGCGTCGCCATCTCTGCCGTGCGCTGCGGACGCTGCCGTGCGAGGCATCTTTGCCGTGCGTCGCCATCGCTGCCGTGCGCCGTTTCTTTGCCGTGCGTCCTGCTTCTTTGCCGTGCGCCCTGCGTTGCCGTGCGCAACAATGTTTGCCGTGCGAAGCTTTGCCGTGCGCCGTTGCTCTGCCACGCACGGCAAAGAACCATGCAGGCACGCCCCCCAGGAGCTCCCAGGAGCACAGTTGGGCGACACGTGGCCCCTTTGCCGTGCGTGTGCACACGGCAAAGAGACCAAATGTCCTTTGCCGTGTGCACACACACGGCAAAGGGGCCTGGTTTTTTCATTTTTTTGCTATTTTTCAATTATCCCTGCATTTCAAATATTGCATTTCACAAATATAGCATATATAACATATATATCAACATAAGATCACCAAACACATCAACAACACCACAAATACATCGAGCACACATAGTTCATGCATACAATCCGTTACATAGAGTCCACATCGAGCACATATAGTTCATGCATAGCAATGTCCATTATTACAATCCATAACAAGTGCGAACAATCCATTGCAACGACGACGAGTGCACGAAGACCATGCCATCAACCTTGTCCTCCTCCGCTTCCGCCGGCCTCATTGTCATTGCCTTGTGACATAAAATCTATAAGCAGGTTGATGGAATGAACATTTGCATTTGCATATTGAACACTTGAACAAGTACAAGTAGCGGGTTGGGCACAAGAGGACTCACCGAGGTTCATGCTCCGGATGATGTTCATGTTGTTGACGGTGATAGGTGTCCCCGGGGTCTGAGTGGGCGGTGGCGGCATCCACATGGAGTAAGGTGGAGGAGGAAGACTCCCCGGTGGAGAAGACAGAGCCGTCTGGCTCATGAGCCAGCTCATCTGTGCCTGCTGCTGCTGCATCATCTGCTGCTGCTGTTGCATCTGCTGCATCATCTGTGTCTGCTGCTGCTGGTACTGCAGAATCTGCTGCTCCATCTGCGCCCTTTGCTCCTGGGCCGCCTGCTCCTTCGCTGCCATCTCCTCCTACGTTGTGTTGCCGCGATGTCATTAACATTTCAATGGAAAGCATGTAAAGGAAATGTAGAGACCCGAGGAAGAACATACCCGTAACCGCTCGACAGCTAGATCCGAAGCCCGTGGCCGGGGCTCTACCTCAGGCTGGCCGCTCTTACGACCACGACGGATCTGGCGGAGAGAGGGAACCCTCGCTGGGTCGACGCACCCGTCACCAAACCATAGGCGGCCATGCTTCAAGCCTTCTCCCGCAAGCACCGCGACCTCAGGGTCAAAGTCCTCGGCCTCTGGATTGGCGTCCTCGCCGTGCTTCTGCTTGAACTTGGAGACATACGCCGTGCACTGGGTCTCGGATTGCGGGTTAACCCACAAGGACCCCGTCTCAGGATCAGGCGTCTTCCTTTGCTTCATCTTCTTTAGCACGGCAAAGACGTTAGGCTTCGCTCCTGTCCTGACTTCCTGCAAAAGAGAACATGTAATTGAGTGAAGTGACACACCCTTGCGGAGTTAACAAATATATAACATGAATTCAAAGACTGAAGGAACCATTAATTTGCTCACCTCCTTCTGCAGGTGAAGAGAGATGGGGATGCTGCCTTGGATATGCGATCCACCTCGCATCTCTGCCCGCTTCGCCTTGCCCTCCTCGTGCTTCTTGAGGTACTGGGGGCATGTCCACCACATGACCATCGCACGAAAGCACCTATCGTCGTTGCCGACGTACTGAGGAGGGTTCTACATGCACAAGATAAACCCATTATGGTAAAATAAACTACATGGCGGTAAAGAAATCAATAACACATAAATGCAAATACCTGCAAGTACTGCCACGGCTGCATGAGCGTGTCGCGAGCGTCCTCCTTACTCATGTGGACGAAGCGGTCGGCGTGCCGCCGCGGACGCATTGAATACGTGCCTCGTAGTGCATGCCGCTCACCCTCTTCCTTGCAAGCTGGTGTAGGACATCATCGCACGCATTCTCCTTGCCCTCGGCCCTCTTGAAGTATTTACGCAACCATGCACATAGGTAAAACAAGGGGCATTAGTGCAATTATTGTGAACCAAGGAGAGTGTATGAATGGTAAGAAGTCAAAAGTCACGTACCTTAATTTGGCAACAACCATATCCGCCGCGGTGCCGCGGCCAAGAGGATCTTCCGCGAGGCTGTAGTGCGCCCACCTCCAAGCTACGTCGCAGCCACCGCAGGGGAAGTTGACTATCCCAGGGAAATACCACCTAAGTAGGCCCCCAAGGATGTTCGAGTACCCACGTGGCGGTCTCTGCGTCGGGTCTTCTAACTGGAACGAGCTGCACCATGAAACGACAACATCAATATGTATGTGATAATAATTTTGATAATGACAAAATTGCGATAACGAAATGCCAAAAAATAACATGTACCTCCTTCCATAGGGCACAAGAACAACGTGCCTGTAGCGCCAGCCTTCTCGGCGAGGGAGCTGTGTTATCCCACGCCGATATGGCTTCCTATCACGTGGCCTCGGCCTCTCCAAAGCTGGAACGCATCGGTAATCCTCCGGCTCACACCACTCTAGGCTTGGATCAGGATCGAACACTAAGTTCCCCAACCCCTCATCCTCCGAGAGGTCCTCCTCGTCCCCCTCCTCCTCCTGGTCCTCCCCACCCCCCTCCTCCTCCTGGTCCTCCCCACCCACCTCCTCCTCCTGGTCCTCCCAACCCCCGTGGTGCTCCTGGTCCTCCTCCTCGTCATCATCATCGGCTGCGGGAGGGGGGCTAGGACTAGGAGTGAGTACCCGCGTCGCATTCTTCCTACGCGGCCGCCCTGTGGGAGCGACAGGAGGGGGGCTAGGAGGGGGGGTAGTAGCTCAGCCCCGCCTCGAAGTCCCTACACCTACCAAGTCCTTGAGCTTCTTTTTAAGACCGCCACCCCTTTTTTTTGGCGGCATGCTTCAATCACCTGCAAACACAAATGAAGAGAGTGGTTTATTAGTACGCAATATTGTAAAGAGATAAATATTAGTGAAAGCAACAGAAATATAAGTAGATGAACATTAATGAAAGCAACAAATAATGCAAAAGGATGAACATTAATTAATTAGTGGAAGCAACAAATAGCTACCATAGAGTTCTCTCAAACATAGCACGGAGTTCTTACAAATAACCTAGCTAGACAATCTCTATTACACGGAGTTATTACAAATAGGCTAGCCTCACAATTACTACTACATAGATCAAAAGCCTGTGTCGCCATCCGTGATTGGACCGCGTGTCTCCTCATCGTCATCAGGCTCGGCGAACCAATAATCATCAATGAAACCTGGAGGTGGTCCATCCGCATCGAGGTCAATCCCTGCTTTGAACGCCTCGAGCAAACTCAGGTCTTCCGGGGCACAGAGACATCCTCGCCTTCATCTTCTCGCATTGTCTCCATCCATGCCCGCGTCTTCTTGTTCATCGTCTACGACCATGTCATCGATAGTCGGCAAGCCGATTGTGAAATGGCCGGGGAGCCCTTCTTCCCGATAAAACTCGACACTCCTTGCCGAGGGTCTACGCGGCGGTAATCGTCCTTGTTTGGCGGGGCGGCCTATTGCGTGAAGGCACCGTCATCACAACATCCCATCCATGTAGACGTTTTGTCGGGTTTCTGCACGCGTACGGGAGATAGAATACTTGAAAGGCCTGGGTTGCCAAGATGTACACATCCTCTCCCTTATAAACGGAGTTCCTTTCAACTTCGACCAACCCAATTTCAGGATCCCGTCTCACCCGACGTGGGTCAAACCAATGGCATTTGAAGACGACGGGATTTAGCCCTTTGTGAAACCCGTAATTCAGCTCGTATATACCCTCGACTCTTCCATAGTAATGGAGCCCATCATCACCTTGACATACCACCCCACTATTTATTGTCTTCGCGTTGGGCCGGCTTGTTGTGTATTGATGGGTCTGGAAGCGATACCCGTTCACGTCATAGGAGTTGAACGCTTCTACGGAATGGTCAAAGCCCCTAGCAATTTTTCTTAGCTCTGACTTCATCTCTTTGTCAGTTCTTGCCTACAAGTTTAGCACAAGAAGTTTAGAACTATATATGACCGATAATGGTAGGAAGTGATAGCTAATTTGGATAGAATAGTACCAAATTACAAACCCATCTAATGACACCTAAACCGCCTCCCTTATCGAAAATTTGCTTGGATTCTTCCGGTAGGCTCCCTGTGGGTATTCTTCCAATGTATAGCCTTGAATTTCCTATACCGATGAAAAGAGGAAGAGTTAGCCACGAACATACGAGTGAACGTTTGCGAATAATTAAATGGTTCGCACTTACTCGATGTACGGCTTCACTTCGACCATGGTGTTTAAGACATACGAGTGGATCAAGGTCCGCTCGGGTAGGTCCGTTCGTACGGCTTCGAGCCACTTGACTTGCCACCAAGCCCCACGAAGATGCTAAGCTTGGGTACTTCTTCATTGTTGGCGGCATTTAAACGGAGGACCGGGTTGTGCTTTGTGGGAATGTTGGGATCATAGTGCTTAGTGGTGAAGTTTGCCACCTCCACGTTCAGGGACTGCCTCGGCTATGGATGCTTCGATCTTGCATTTATTGCCGAGTCATTTGACGAAGCTTTTGTGTTTCTCTCTCGGGACCAAACTGCCAACGGCCCCAATTCGGGCCCCCTTTAAGCACTCCTCCGCGAGGTGCAGGATCATGTGTTGCATCGGATTAAAAACCCCGGAGGAAAGATCTTCTCCAGATCGCAAAGCAACACGGGTGCCTCTTCATCCAGCTTCTCAATCACTTTAGTGTCTAACTCCCTAGCACAAATCTGGCGGAAGAAAAACTCAACCTCGCTAGCACTCGCCAAGTCTTCTCAGGGACATAGCCTCGAATCATCACCGGCATTATCCGCTCAAGCCATATGTGGTAGTCATGACTCTTCAGTCCTTGTACTCGCAGCGTTTCAATGTTCGAGCCCCTCATCCAGTTGGCTGCGAACCCATCGGGGAAAAACAAGGAGTCCTTCATCCATTGGAAGACCTCCCTTTTTGGGCCTTTGTGAGGCAGAACGGAGCGTGTGGCTTAGTCCAAGTTTTTTGGCACCATTAGGTGGCTGCATGTTCAACTCCGGCCTATCACACCACCTTTCTTGATCAATTCGAGCCTTTATGTTATCCTTCGTCTTCTCAGTGTCCACAATCGTGCTCCAAATGGCTTCACTGATATTCTTCTCGGTGTGCATTACATCAATGTTATGCGGGAGCTCGAGAAACTCAAAGTAAGGGAGCTTCCATAAGCACGGCTTGTGAGTCCATTGGTGTGTCTCCCCATATCCTAAGAAACCATTCCCATCAGGGCTAGGCTGAAGAGCATCTAACTCGGCCTTGATTTCCGTTCCGGTCTTCGGAATTGGCTTCGGGCCACGGACAACACGGCCTTTCTTGAAACTCTTTACATCACTCCCGTATGCATGCCTCCGCTCAAGGAACCGTCGAGCTTCATCAAAGCATGAATACTTGCCTCCCTTGTTTAGCCAGAAGAAAGTCACGGCCTGCCTGCACTGTGGGCAAGGCCACTTCCCATGTGTACACCACCCGCAGAACAAAGCACGTGCTGGCAGGTCATGCAGGGACGTGTGGTACCACACATACATATCGAAGTACTCCTTCTTTGATGCGTCATATGTTCGGATCCCGCGACCTTCCCAGCCACGAACCAAGTCATCCACCAGCGGTTCCGGTACACATTCATGTTCTTGCCCGGGTATTTGGGCCCTGGGATTATCATCGACACAAACATGTTCTCCGATCTCATGCGGACGCTGTGGGGAGGTTCATGGGAATAACAAACACTGGCCAACAACTGTATACTGCAGCCGACATACCATATGGATTGAACCCATCAGTTGATATCGCAACTGCTACGCTCCTCGGGTCACCTGCTTTCAATGGAAATTTCTTCACAAAGTTCTTCCATGCAGTACCATCCGACGGATGTATCATCTTGTCGGTGTATCTGTTTCCTTCCACGGCCCACCTCATCTGCTGGGCAGTATCCTCGGTCATGAAGAGCCGCTGGATCCTCGGTAGAACTGGAAGATAGCGGAGGATATTCTTGGCAACCGTGGTCTGCCTCTTCTGACCATCACCATTGCGGTCTACCTCAAAGTACCTAGAGGAATTGCATTTGATGCAATAATTTGTGTCAGCGTGCTCCTCTCTGAATAGCATGCATCCCTTTGGACAAGCGTGTATCCGCTGAGATGACATCTTAAGGTCACTGAGCAATTTGGTCGAATAGTAGAAGTTTTGCGGCAAGAGGTGCCCTTTCGGCAGAAGGCTGCCTACGATGACCAGAAGTTCATCGAACCCATCTCTCGCACAAGTTCCTATGGCACTTCAAGGCCATAAGGCGAGCGATGGCATCTAGTTGGGTAACCTCTCGTATTTTCATGTAGGGGTTTCTGCGAAGCAAACAGAGCCTCATAGTACTCCTTTGTGTTTTCCTCCGGGTCCTCACTTGTCTCCGCATCCTGAGGTGTCTCCACCTCTACATGAGAGCTTTCAGGCACATTACCATTAGCCAAGTTTTCTAAGCACCTATCAAAACCAGTGTCATATTCCCCCCTAGGTTGAATCTGCCGCACCTCCTTCCTAGCACATTTCTTTGCCTTTTCTCCATGGTAAGTCCAAATCCTGTAGGACGGTGTGAACCCAAACTTGATCAGGTGCATACTCATAGTTTCCTTGTCCTGTGCCTTTCGGTTAGCGCACTTACTACAAGGGCACCAAACACTTATAGGTCTGCTAGGGATGGCAAACGCCCTATCCACAAACTGCTCGGTCTTTTCTCCCCATTCATCAAGATAGTTCCACCGATCGATTCTGCCATCGTACATCCAGCCACGATTATCCATCCTCTAATCAGCAACAAAACAGACGAACATAGCATTTATATATCAAATAGGAAATAAATGCATCATATATTTATTTATTTTACGCGTGCATCAACCTGAAACTCTACTAGGTGGGCTCCTAGCAGCCGCCGGATCCGTAGATTGAGTACGTTCTCCCAGCTCTACGAGTCCGAGACAGAATTTCGGCAGCACCTCCCAGCTGCTCTCCCGATACACGTCTCGGCAAAAAGCCGAGAGGGGTGTGCATCCGGAGAACAAGGGGGAGGCGCTACCGAAATCCTGTCTCGGATCGGGGTAGAGCACGGAGAACGTACCCAACTACGCATCCGCCGGCTGTCCCGATAAATGCCGTAAGAGTTACGGTTCATAATATGCGAGACCACTAATGCATATTTATCCGCGTAACCCTTACGGTCGGGAAGAGACGCCTAGGTATCGCGACAGACTTGGTGATCTAGACACAAAAAAAAACCTAGGTACAAGAGAGGCGAACGGATTCTCACCCTCGAAGCGTGATCGACAGCCGGCGAAGAAGATCAACAACCCTCCGGCAAAATCCACTCCGGAAAAAAGGTCCCTCTAAGCAACGCTCATCAAGCACCACGACAACACAGGCCCCTGTGTCCACCTCGAAACATCGTCTGCATAATGAGAAAAACTACAACAATTAGCATGCATATTTATTTTAACTACCTACATAGCTAACCTACAAATAATTTCTAGCACTACATCACTACCAACAAATAATTACAACTACAACTAACCTAAAGAGCTACTCCCTCCGGTCGATTACAAATAATTTCTAGCACTACATCATTACAAATAACTAGGACAATACCCGTGCTTCGCAACGGCTGGATAATCAAGCGGCGCTCCAAGATGATTGATGCGCTTCTCTCATTCTCTTACAAATAACTAGGACAATACCCGTTACAACTACAACTAACCTAAAGAGCTACTCCCTCCGGTTGATTTTGCAGTTCATCATTTCCAAACAAATTTTGAACAAAAGCCGATCCAAGATGATTGATGCGCTTCTCTCATTCTCTGTCCTTACAACGATGTACATGTCCAGTAGCAATAAAAAGGGAGATGCTACAACTAACCTGTCGATTTTGCAGGGGCCGAGGTGGAGGAGGGGGGCAGCCGGCCGAGGTGGAGGAGGAGGGCAGGGCCCGAGGTGGAGGAGGGGGCAGCCGGCCGAGGTGGAGGAGGAGGGCAGGGGCCGGGGCGGGCGAGCAGCACCAGCACAAGGCCGGTGCGCGAGCAGCAGCTGCCCGAGGTGGAGGAGGAGGGCAGGGGCCGGGGCGGGCGAGCAGCACCAGCAGCAGGCCGGCGGGCGAGCAGCAGCTGGCCGGCGCGCGAGCCGCCGAGAGCACCCGGGGGCGCGCGGCAGCAGCAGCCAGGGGAGGGGCCCGCGGCGGTGGCGGCGTGGGCGACTCCGGCGGCGCGGGTGGGGCTCGGGAGGGTGGGGAGAGAGGTGAGGCGTGGGCGGGGCAGCGGACGGCGGCGGCGGAGGTGAGGCGTGGGCGGCGGCGGCGTTGGAGGAGATGCAGAGAGGTGGCTAGCGCGCGTGTGGAGGTGGAGGCTGTGGTCGGGACGAGATGTGGTTAATTATTGCCTCTTTGCCGTGCAAACGGTCTTTGCCGTGCGCGCGATGCCCTTTGCCGTGCGGCAAAGGCTTTGCCGTGCGCCAGGGCGCTTTGCCGTGCGCCCTTGTCCTTTGCCGTGCGCTAGTGCACGGCAACGTTTTTTTTTTTATTTTACCATTTCAATTTTCATATGTGAAAATTTTATTTTATTTCAAATTAAATTAAACCTGTTTTTCCAACATGCATGAGTACTTTTTAATAATGTTCTTACCATGTTTTCTTATAACTAAAAGAATGAAAAGTTACATTGGTGCACCCTCGCGCGGAGAAATCTAGGGGGGTAGACCCGCCGGGGCACACGTTCCGCTGTTTTGGGGGGAGGAGGGGGATAACGACCGCCGGAGCACCGGAACCCCACCAAACCTTGCATGTGGACCTATTCTATGTGTCAAAGTGTGATGCAAGGTGTGATTCACAAAATGGTGCATGGCATGGATCCCCGGTCTGACATTCCTCACCTTCGGGCGATAACACTTAACAGATTCCTGGACGTGTACGCTGAAGTGTCCCGCCGCGGGTATATCGGGGGCTAGACTGTGCCAAAGGGTGCCACACATGGTTTTCCATATGTCCATGGACTAAACAAACCTAAACCTATGAAAAGTTACATTGGTGCACCCTCACGCGGAGAAATCTAGGGGGGTAGACCCGCCGGGGCACGCGTTCCGCTGTTTTGGGGGGAGGAGGGGGATAACGACCGCCGGAGCACCGGAACCCCACCAAACCTTGCATGTGGACCTATGATATGTGTCAAAGTGTGATGCTAGGTCTAATGGTGCAAAAGTAGCTCCCCTAAACCCTAAACCCTAAACTGGGGAGGCTTCGAGCCCTAAACCCCTCTAAATCCCTAAACCACGACGCCGGAGCTGCAGAACCATGCATCATAAACCCTAACCCTAACCCTAAACCCTAAACCTATACCTAACCATAAATACTTACCCTTTAACCTAAACCCTAGCCCTAGCCCCTAAACCCTAGCCCTAACCCTACACCTAACCCTAACCAGTAGACCAGGCACACCGTCGATCGTGTGATAATGGCTCTAGCTGCTGGTATATGTGCCAAAGGGTCCCAATCTTTGGTTCTACATGTGTATATGTACTAAACAAACCTAAAAGAATGAAAAGTTACATTGGTGCACCCTCGCGCGGAGAAATCTAGGGGGGTAGACCCGCCGGGGCACACGTTCCGCTGTTTTGGGGGAGGAGGGGGATAACGACCGCCGGAGCACCGGAACCCCACCAAACCTTGCATGTGGACCTATTCTATGTGTCAAAGTGTGATGCAAGGTGTGATTCACAAAATGGTGCATGGCATGGATCCCCGGTCTGACATTCCTCACCTTCGGGCGATAACACTTAATGATTCCCGGACGAGTACGCTGAAGTGTCCCGCCGCGGGTATATCGGGTGCTAGACTGTGCCAAAGGGTGCCACACATGGTTTTCCATATGTCCATGGACTAAACAAACCTAAACCTATGAAAAGTTATATTGGTGCACCCTCGCGCGGAGAAATCTAGGGGGGTAGACCCGCCGGGGCACGCGCGTTCCATTTGTTTTGGGGGGAGGAGGGGGATAACGACCGCCGGAGCACCGGAACCCCACCAAACCTTGCATGTGGACCTATGATATGTGTCAAAGTGTGATGCAAGGTGTGATTCACAAAATGGTGCATGGCATTGATCCCCGGTCTGACATTCCTCACCTTCGGGCGATAACACTTAACAGATTCCTGGACGTGTACGCTGAAGTGTCCCGCCGCGGGTATATCGGGGGCTAGACTGTGCCAAAGGGTGCCACACATGGTTTTCCATATGTCCATGGACTAAACAAACCTAAACCTATGAAAAGTTACATTGGTGCACCCTCGCGCGGAGAAATCTAGGGGGGTAGACCCGCCGCGGCACACGTTCCGCAGTTTTGGGGGGAGGAGGGGGAGAACGACCGCCGAGCACCGGAACCCCACCAAACCTTGCATGTGGACCTATTCTATGTGTCAAAGTGTGATGCAAGGTGTGATTCACAAAATGGTGCATGGCATGGATCCCCGGTCTGACATTCCTCACCTTCGGGCGATAACACTTACCGTATTCCTGGACGTGTACGCTGAAGTGTCCCGCCGCGGGTATATCGGGGGCTAGACTGTGCCAAAGGGTGCCACACATGGTTTTCCATATGTCCATGGACTAAACAAACCTAAACCTATGAAAAGTTACATTGGTGGAACGTCGCGCGGAGAAATCTAGGGGGGTAGACCCGCCGGGGCACGCGTTCCGCTGTTTTGGGGGGAGGAGGGGGATAACGACCGCCGGAGCACCGGAACCCCACCAAACCTTGCATGTGGACCTATGATATGTGTCAAAGTGTGATGCTAGGTATAATGGTGCAAAAGTAGCTCCCCTAAACCCTAAACCCTAAACTGGGGAGGCTTCGAGCCCTAAACCCTCTAAATCCCTAAACCACGACGCCGTGAGCCGCAGAACCATGCATCATAAACCCTAACCCTAACCCTAAACCCTAAACCTATACCTAACCATAAATACTTACCCTTTAACCTAAACCCTAGCCCTAGCCCCTAAACCCTAGCCCTAACCCTACACCTAACCCTAACCAGTAGACCAGGCACACCATCGATCGTGTGATAATGGCTCTAGCTGCTGGTATATGTGCCAAAGGGTCCCAATCTTTGGTTCTACATGTGTATATGTACTAAACAAACCTAAAAGAATGAAAAGTTACATTGGTGCACCCTCGCGCGGAGAAATCTAGGGGGGTAGACCCGCCGGGCACCACTTTCCGGTGTTTTGGGGGAGGAGGGGGATAACGACCGCCGGAGCACCGGAACCCCACCAAACCTTGCATGTGGACCTATGATATGTGTCAAAGTGTGATGCTAGGTCTAATGGTGCAAAAGTAGCTCCCCTAAACCCTAAACCCTAAACTGGGGAGGCTTCGAGCCCTAAACCCCTCTAAATCCCTAAACCACGACGCCGGAGCTGCAGAACCATGCATCATAAACCCTAACCCTAACCCTAAACCCTAAACCTATACCTAACCATAAATACTTACCCTTTAACCTAAACCCTAGCCCTAGCCCCTAAACCCTAGCCCTAACCCTACACCTAACCCTAACCAAGAGACTGTGCACACCGTCGATCGTGTGATAATGGCTCTAGCTGCTGGTATATGTGCCAAAGGGTCCCAATCTTTGGTTCTACATGTGTATATGTACTAAACAAACCTAAAAGAATGAAAAGTTACATTGGTGCACCCTCGCGCGGAGAAATCTAGGGGGGTAGACCCGCCGGGGCACACGTTCCGCTGTTTTGGGGGGAGGAGGGGGATAACGACCGCCGGAGCACCGGAACCCCACCAAACCTTGCATGTGGACCTATTCTATGTGTCAAAGTGTGATGCAAGGTGTGATTCACAAAATGGTGCATGGCATGGATCCCCGGTCTGACATTCCTCACCTTCGGGCGATAACACTTAACAGATTCCTGGACGTGTACGCTGAAGTGTCCCGCCGCGGGTATATCGGGGGCTAGACTGTGCCAAAGGGTGCCACACATGGTTTTCCATATGTCCATGGACTAAACAAACCTAAACCTATGAAAAGTTACATTGGTGGAACGTCGCGCGGAGAAATCTAGGGGGGTAGACCCGCCGGGGCACGCGTTCCGCTGTTTTGGGGGGAGGAGGGGGATAACGACCGCCGGAGCACCGGAACCCCACCAAACCTTGCATGTGGACCTATGATATGTGTCAAAGTGTGATGCTAGGTCTAATGGTGCAAAAGTAGCTCCCCTAAACCCTAAACCCTAAACTGGGGAGGCTTCGAGCCCTAAACCCCTCTAAATCCCTAAACCACGACGCCGGAGCTGCAGAACCATGCATCATAAACCCTAACCCTAACCCTAAACCCTAAACCTATACCTAACCATAAATACTTACCCTTTAACCTAAACCCTAGCCCTAGCCCCTAAACCCTAGCCCTAACCCTACACCTAACCCTAACCAGTAGACCAGGCACACCGTCGATCGTGTGATAATGGCTCTAGCTGCTGGTATATGTGCCAAAGGGTCCCAATCTTTGGTTCTCCATGTGTATATGTACTAAACAAACCTAAAAGAATGAAAAGTTACATTGGTGCACCCTCGCGCGGAGAAATCTAGGGGGGTAGACCCGCCGGGGCACACGTTCCGCTGTTTTGGGGGGAGGAGGGGGAGAACGACCGCCGGAGCACCGGAACCCCACCAAACCTTGCATGTGGACCTATTCTATGTTTCAAAGTGTGATGCTAGGTGTAATTCACCAAATGGTGCATGGCATGGATCCCCGGTCTGACATTCCTCACCTTCGGGCGATAACACTTAACAGATTCCTGGACGTGTACGGTGAAGTGTCCCGCCGCGGGTATATCGGGGGCTAGACTGTGCCAAAGGGTACCACACATGGTTTTCCATATGTCCATGGACTAAACAAACCTAAACCTATGAAAAGGTATATTGGTGGAACGTCGCGCGGAGAAATCTAGGGGGTAGACCCGCCGTCCCATTGTTTTGGGGGGAAGGAGGGGACGGCCGGAGCACCGGAACCCTTATATATGTGGGGGATGAGCATGGAGACTAATTTTGTATTTCACATAGTGTAATAAATAGTCATCAAAAAGAAAAACTAATTAACAAAATAAATATAAGTAGTAGATGAAATAAAATAGTTAGAAAAACAAAAAAAAAGTATAATGGCGCACGGCAAAGGGAGAAGCGCACGGCAAAGGACCCTTTGCCGTGCAACTTGTCTGTCTGCACGGCAAAGTTTGGCCGCACGGCAGTGCCCAGGCCTTTGCCGTGCGCTGTTTCTTTGCCGTGCGGCTTGCAGGGACTTTGCCGTCGCAAAATCTTTGCCGTGCGCTTCTCCAATTCTTTGCCGTGAGACACTTCTTTGCCGTGCGCCATTTCTTTCTTTGCCGTGATATGTTTCTTTGCCGTGCGCTGCGCTAATACTTTGCCGTGCATTTTTTCGTTGCCGTGCGCTCTTCCTGCTACGCACGGCAAAGAAATCTTTGCCGTGCAGCAGCTCACGGCAAAGTTTGGCTGCACGGCAGCGCCTGATTTTCCCGTAGTGATGATCCGGCCCCAGACAATTTATTTCATTTGGTGGAATCTGAAACCAATGCTTTCCTGCAAAACTAAAACATACATTTAGGCAAGATTTTAGCTATCCAGTTTAAGATATAGTAGTAGATGATTAGAGAACAGTGCGAGAGGGAACTTTGTCAGGAATCACCGTTTAGTTGGTGAAATATGAGTGTGCCAAAAAAAAAAGTTGTCCTAACACAAAAAAAATATCGTACTACATATGGTGTCTATGCTAACAAAATAACATTCACTTTTTTTGCGGGTAAAAATAACATTCACTTGCAAATAAATGGATATGTACACAAACAAATCAACTTGGGAGAGTATTCGCAAAAAAAAAAAATCAACTTGGGAGAGAGTACCTGAGCATGTATCTATGGACAGATAGGGGATTAAAAATTAATGTGAGCACACATGCTCACAACAATACTGGACGGAGGTGCGGCTTTGCTGAGAAGGCCAGCCATGATGGTGTGCTCGACAACCAAATTCGACGAAGACCTCCTGAAGTTGAATAAGATGAGACATGTGTAACTCATAATACAAAAAAAAACGACTCCTCTGCGGACATAGGCAACGAAGCAACGATAATAATAAGATAAAGACCTCCTGAAGTTGAATAAGATGAGACATGTGTAACTCGTAATACAAAAAAACGACTCCTCTGCGGACATAGGCAACGAAGCAACGATAAAAATAAGATAACAAATAATATGATAGTATAGAAGAAATCGAGTAGAGGACTATTAGGAATGGGATAAATAGGAAGAATCTAGTGATGATACGATCTGGAATCAGGTAGCGGGATACGACCAAGGCTGCAGATGCGTCCCGGCGAACATGCAAGGTACCAGCAGGCGAGGATTGTCGACAACAGGCACTTCAGATATGCCCAATATAGCACTATGGATCTCCATGGGAGAAATCTGATGAATCTCGAGCAAGGGCGCCAGCAGCAGATGTGAGGAGGGAGCACTGCTTAAATTGGAGAGTAATTCCAGCAGTTACTTCTGCAATTTTTTGGTGGGAAGGTGAGGAGAGAGGTACTCATCAATTTCCTTTGCAAAACTGTAGCGACGGGAGTTGGAAGGGGTCTGTTGGGTAAAATTTTTTTTTTACCCAACGAAAGGAAATCAATGATATGATCCGGCCCCAGACAATTTATTTCATTTGGTGGTATCTGAAACCAATGCTTTCCTGCAAAACTAAAACATACATTTAGGCAAGATTTTAGCTATCCAGTTTAAGATATAGTAGTAGATGATTAGAGAACAGTGCGAGAGGGAACTTTGTCAGGAATCACCGTTTAGTTGGTGAAACAGGAGTGTGCCAAAAAAAATAGTTGTCCTAACACAAAAAAAAATCGTACTACATATGGTGTCTATGCTAACAAAATAACATTCACTTTTTTTTTGCGGGTAAAAATAACATTCACTTGCAAATAAATGGATATGTACACAAACAAATCAACTTGGGAGAGTATTCGCAAAAAAAAAATCAACTTGGGAGAGAGTACCTGAGCATGTATCTATGGACAGATAGGGGATTAAAAATTAATGTGAGCACACATGCTCACAACAATACTGGACGGAGGTGCGGCTTTGCTGAGAAGGCCAGCCATGATGGTGTGCTCGGCAACCAAATTCGACGAAGACCTCCTGAAGTTGAATAAGATGAGACATGTGTAACTCGTAATACAAAAAAACGACTCCTCTGCGGACATAGGCAACGAAGCAACGATAAAAATAAGATAAAGACCTCCTGAAGTTGAATGAGATGAGACATGTGTAACTCATAATACAAAAAAACGACTCCTCTGCGGACATAGGCAACGAAGCAACGATAAAAATAAGATAACAAATAATATGATAGTATAGAAGAAATCGAGTAGAGGACTATTAGGAATGGGATAAATAGGAAGAATCTAGTGATGATACGATCTGGAATCAGGTAGCGGGATACGACCAAGGCTGCAGATGCGTCCCGGCGAACATGCAAGGTACCAGCAGGCGAGGATTGTCGACAACAGGCACTTCAAATACGCCCAATATAGCACTATGGATCTCCATGGGAGAAATCTGATGAATCTCGAGCAAGGGCGCCAGCAGCAGATGTGAGGAGGGAGCACTGCTTAAATTGGAGAGTAATTCCAGCAGTTACTTCTGCAATTTTTTGGTGGGAAGGTGAGGAGAGAGGTACTCATCAATTTCCTTTGCAAAACTGTAGCGGCGGGAGTTGGAAGGGGTCTGTTGGTATGGAAGGTGAAGAGGAGAGGGCAATCAATCAGTAATGGGGAAAGTAATTAAGGAGTTAAAGGGAAGAACCTGCATCGCACAAAGCTCTTGTCACACAATTTTTACGTCTGCCAATAATTCAGATGACGTGGAAGCACACATGTGCAGAAAAATCTTGTAATGGGGGCTTCCTATTTAGAGATAGAAGATTAGGTGGCAGATTTAATGACACATGGCAGTTTAGGATTGCTCAAGGATGCATGATGAGGTGGATACCTTGCATGTGCATGAAAATGGGATCACCTATTAAGAATAGAAAGATTTGGCACGTGTTTTGCATTCCCTAGAAAAAAATAGGCATGCTACCTATAGCTCATGAACATTCATTGCAGTAACAAAATTAATACTCCGCCGCCTCTTTATTTAAGTGAGCAATGTTTTATTGCTACATATACCACCATATTCACCATAGTAACTAGATAGAAATAGATGTTGTTCGCTTTGTCTCTATTCCATAGTCATTGTCACCATATCTTCTTTGACAAACTAGTACATAACCACATAATATAAGTAGATTTCTCGTGTGTAATAAGAACATGAGAAAATGGGAGGCATCGGAAGGTAAGCAGACATTTCTTAGAGGATCCATTTGCCACAAGTGTTTTCTTGGTCTCTACACAATCCAAACATGCCTCCAAGCAGAAATATAGTGGATTATCAGGGAAATGTTTGGTTCCAAGGTGACAGTGCCATGAACGTCTCTAGCTTGGCACGTTTCATCGTAAGAGAGCAAATAGGTTTGTAGCACAACATGTGCCACATAAACTAGGAAAGTATTGTGGACGAGGCACAAATTACCACCTATCAATTTTTACCTGTCTGAAAGTCGCGTATTTTGAACGGGAATATGGAGCAGCACCGTATGTGCTCATGTGCGGCACCTTGCACTTTTTCACATGCATGCAAGGTTGTAGCACATTAGTAAGAACATAACATTTTTTCCGAGTCACATCTAAATACAGGAGAATTTTCCTCCCCTTTTCGTTTCAGTTTCCAAGCACATCACATCTTCTGCTCCCCTCTTCATGCCTTCTCTAGAAAGTTCTGCCTCTCTCAATCTTCCCAACAAGGTGTGTCCTTCCCAACTCCTCTTCTTCCTCGGCCTTATCTAACACATCTAGCAAGCATGTGTTGATATACCGATGTATTTACTCCTTGTAGGATAACGTTGCATAGAAAACAAAAATTTTCCTACCGCGAACACGAAATCCAAGCCAAGATGCAATCTAGAAGACGGTAGCAACGAGGGGATTATCGAGTCTCATCCTTGAAGAGATTCCAAAGCCTACAAGATGAGGCTCTTGTTGCTGCGGTAGACGTTCACTTGCCGCTTGCAAAAGCGCGTAGAAGATCTTGATCACGGCGCCACGAACGGGCAGCACCTCCGTACTCGGTCACACGTTCGGTTGTTGATGAAGACGACGTCCACCTCCCCGTTCCAGCGGGCAGCGGAAGTAGTAGCTCCTCTTGAATCCGACAGCACGACGGCGTGGTGTCGGTGATGGTGGAGAAGTCCGGTGGAGCTTCGCTAAGCGTGCGGGACGTGGTGGAGGAGAGAGGCCGCTAGGGTTTGGGGAGAGGGGGCGCCGGCCACTAAGGGGTGCGGCCACCTTGGTGGTTCTTGGGTGGCCGGCCCCCTCCCCTTGGCCCCTCATTATATAGGTGGAACCCCAAGTGTTGGTCTCCAAGTCTTCGAATAAGACCCGAACCAAAACCTTCCATATGGTGGGGAAACCTACCCAAGCTAGGACTCCCACTAGAGGTGGGGGTTCCACCTCCCATATGGGGGGGGTGGCCGGCCCCCTAAGGGGGAGTCCACTTGGGACTCCTCCCCCACTAGGGTTGGCCGGCCATGGAGGTGGAGTCCCATGTGGACTCCACCTTCCTTGGTGGTTTCTTCCGGACTTTTCTAGAACCTTCTAGAACCTTCCATAGAACCTTCCGCATCATTTTAATTCACATAAAATGACATCCTATATATGAATCTTATTCTCCGGACCATTCCGGAACTCCTCGTGATGTCCGGGATCTTATCCGGGACTCCGAACAAATATTCGAACTCCATTCCATATTCAAGTTCTACCATTTCAACATCCAACTTTAAGTGTGTCACCCTACGGTTCGTGAACTATGCGGACATGGTTGAGTACTCACTCCGACCAATAACCAATAGCGGGATCTGGAGATCCATAATGGCTCCCACATATTCAACGATGACTTTAGTGATCGAATGAACCATTCACATACAATACCAATTCCCTTTGTCATGCGATATTTTACTTGTCCGAGGTTTGATCTTCGGTATCACTCTATACCTTGTTCAACCTCGTCTCCTGACAAGTACTCTTTACTCGTACCGTGGTATGTGGTCTCTTATGAACTTATTCATATGCTTGCAAGACATTTAGACGACATTCCACCGAGAGGGCCCAGAGTATATCTATCCGTCATCGGGATGGACAAATCCCACTGTTGATCCATATGCCTCAACTCATACTTTCCGGATACTTAATCCCACCTTTATAACCACCCATTTACGCAGTGGCATTTGGTGTAATCAAAGTACCTTTCTGGTATAAGTGATTTACATGATCTCATGGTCATAAGGACTAGGTAACTATGTATTGAAAGCTTATAGCAAATAACTTAATGACGAGATCTTATGCTACGCTTAATTGGGTGTGTCCATTACATCATTCATATAATGATATAACCTTGTTATTAATAACATCCAATGTTCATGATTATGAAACTAATCATCCATTAATCAACAAGCTAGTTTAAGAGGCATACTAGGGACTTCTTGTTGTCTACATATCACATATGTACTAATGTTTCGGTTAATACAATTATAGCATGGTATATAAACATTTATCATAAACATAAAGATATATATAATAACTACTTTTATTATTGCCTCTTGGGCATATCTCCAACAGTCTCCCACTTGCACTAGAGTCAATAATCTAGATTACATTTTAAGGTACCTAACACCCATGGCATTCTGGTGTTGGTCATGCTTTGCCCTAGGGAGAGCTTTAGTCAACGGATCTGCTACATTCAGATCAGTGTGTACTTTGCAAATATTTACTTCTCCATCTTCGATGTACTCGCGAATCGAATGATAACGCAGCTTGATATGCTTCAGCCTCTTGTGTGACCTTGGTTCTTGTGCATTGGCGATGGCACCCATGTTGTCACAATAGATGACTAGTGGGTCCAATGCACTAGGAACCACACCGAGCTCTACAATGAACCTCTTCATCCATACCGCTTCTGATGAAGCCTCTGAAGCCGCTGTGTACTCCGATTCTGTTGAGGATTTCGCCACCGTGCACTGCTTCGAGCTTGCCTAGCTTACTGCAGCACCATTCAATATAAACACGTACCTGTGACCGTGACTTAGAGTCATCAGGATCAGTGTTCCAACTTGCATCGGTGTAACTTGTTACAACGAGCTCTTGGTCACCTCCATAACAAAGAAACATATCCTTAGTTCTTTTCAAGTACTTCAGGATATTCTTGACCGTTGTCCAGTGTTCCATTCCTGGATCACTTTGATATCTGCTAGTCAAACTAATAGCATGTGCTATATCCGGTCTTGTACATAGCATGGCATACATGATAGAGCCTACTGCCGAGGCATAGGGGATCTGACTCATCTTTTCTCTTTCTTCTGCCGTAGCCGGACCTTGAGTCTTACTCAAGACCTTGCCTGGTAACATAGGTAAGAATCCTTTCTTACTTTCGTCCATTCTAAATTTCTTTAGAATCTTGTCCAGGTATGTACTCTGTGATAGCCCTATTAGACGTCTTGATCTATCTCTATAAATCTTGATGCCTAATATGTACGATGCTTCACCAAGGTCTTTCATTGAAAAACTATTATTCAAATAACCCTTTACACTGCTTAATAGTTCTATATCATTCCCAATCAATAATATGTCATCTACATATAATATCAGGAATGCTACAGAGCTCCCACTCACTTTCTTGTAAATACAGGCCTCTCCATGACACTGTATAAACCCGAAGTCTTTGATCACCTTATCAAAGCGTCGGTTCCAACTTCTCGATGCTTGCTTCAGTCCATAAATTGAACGATGAAGTTTGCATACTTTGTCAGCATTTTTAGGATCGACAAAACCTTTGGGTTGTACCTTATACAACTCTTCCTCAATGTCTCCATTAAGGAACGCCGTTTTGACATCCATCTGCCAAATCTCATAATCGAAAAATGCAGCTATTGCTAACAAAATCCTTACAGATTTTAGCTTCGCTACAGGTGAGAAAGTCTCATCGTTGATAAGGGCTAAGCCCAAGGATGTGCCCGATCTTCACGGATTTGGGTGGAACTCGTGGGGGAGGTGGATGAACACGATGAACACGACGAACGCGGAGGGGAATCGTGGGGATACAACACACACACGCACACAATCGGTTTTCCCTCGTTGGCCCGAACCACCAACTCGATAGAGGTTGCGAGAAAAGACCTTCCGGTAGAAGTCCCGCAAAGAGATCGACAAATCGAAGCTCACGAGATCTAGAAGGGTGAAAAGACCGGAAGGTTGATAGAAGTGCAAGCAAAAGACCAAATAGGTAGAAGTGCAAGAAAAAGATCAAACAAATGGTAGAAGTCACCAAAGAGATCTTCACGAGTCGATAAGGAGCCCGGGTGGGTACAAGATCAAAGATCTAGGTAGGGTTCCCACAAGGGTGAGCTAAGCTCAGGTTTAATTTCACATCAAGTCTAATCTCAGATCTGAGCCAACAAGGCTATTTATAGGTGGGGGCGAAGGGGTAAGTTACAAGCTGAAAAGTGCTGTCGTGCTGAAGTTCGATGGGGCGGAAGTTCCGGTCAACTTGGGCGGAAGTTCCGGCCAGGGGCGGAAGTTCCGGTCTGGACGGGCGGAACTTCCGGTCGGGGCGGAAGTTCCGGCCAAGTTCCGGCCTTGTTCCGGAATTGCGCCATTGTCCCGCAGTAACATCCAGTATGGTTTTCGCCGACTTTCGGAACTTGGGCGGAACTTGGGCGGAAATTCCGGTGGGCGGAAGTTCCG
This sequence comes from Lolium perenne, assembly GCF_019359855.2. NCBI lineage: Eukaryota > Viridiplantae > Streptophyta > Magnoliopsida > Poales > Poaceae > Lolium > Lolium perenne. The sequence goes on along the minus strand of NC_067250.2, from coordinate 10,652,825 downwards.
GTCTTCAGGGGCGGAAGTTCCGGCTGGAGCCTGTCTTCTGGGCGCTGGAAGGCATCTGGAGGGAATCTGGAGGGCATCTGGCCGGAAGTTCCGGTCCTGGGGGCGGAAGTTCCGGCCTGGAAGCTGTAGCTCCATCTTTATCATTTCCAGCTCTCTCTCCATCGGCTTGGTCTTCATGGCTCGCTTCTTGGTCGATGTACCTGATTGAACATAGGGTATTGGCATGAAGTAGCAAGCCATCGAAAGGGGTGTCAAAGGCGAACGTGGAGAGGAGCGAATTCACCTCTTGGTGTAGGGCTTGAGCTCGAGCTCGTGTCATTGGACCACGAGGAGGGCTTGTCGGTCTTGAGGCGGTGGTGTCCGAAGGCCACCCCGTATCATCTCCCCCCCTTGGGAAAGAGTCGTCCTCGACTCTATGTTCTCCTCATCTCCATGATAGGGTGAGAGGTCGGACACATTGAATGTGTTGCTCACCAAGTACTTGGATGTTGGTATGTCGATGACGTAGGCGTTGTCGTTGATGCGCTTGAGGACCTTGAAGGGACCATCACCTCGGGGCTTGAGCTTGGAGTTTCTTTCTTGAGGGAAGCGGTCCTTGCGGAGGTGTATCCATACTAAGTCTCCTTCATTGAAGATCCGTGGCTTTTTCTTCATGTTTAGTCTAGTGGCTTGACGAAGAACTTGTTGCTCGATTGTTGCCCTTGTATCTTAATGTAGCTTCTTCATGTATTGTGCTCGCTTGTCGATGTTCATGTTTACTTGCTCATGTAGCGGAAGGGGAAGTAGGTCAATCGCCGTAGGTGGTTCAAACCCGTATACGACCATGAAAGGGCTTCTCATTGTTGTAGAGTGCTTGGCGCAGTTGTAGGCAAACTCCGCATGCGGGATGCAATCTTCCCATGCTTTCAAATTCTTCTTGACAAGGACTCGTAGTAGTGTGGAGAGGCTTCGGTTCAGCACTTCGGTTTGCCCATCGGTTTGGGGGTGCGAGGATGATGAGAACAAAAGCTTGACGTTGAACTTGGCCATTAGTGTCTTCCAAAGATAACTCATGAATTTGACATCCCGGTCCGAAACAATGCTTCTTGGCACACCGTGGAGTCTCACAATTTCCCTAAAAAACAAGGAGGCAATATGTGAAGCATCATCCGTTCGGGAACATGGTATGAAATGAGCCATTTTAGAGAATCTATCAACTACCACAAAAATGGAATCATGACCATACTTAGTTCTAGGCAATCCTAGTACAAAGTCCATGCTTATGTCGGACCAAGGAGCATAAGGAATAGGCAACGGTGTATAAAGACCATAGGGGTTGGAAGTGGACTTAGCTTGTAAGCATGTTGTACACCGTCGGCAAAGGCGTTCCACGTCGCGGTACATTCTTGGCCAATAGTAGTGAGTTGAGAGCATTGCATATGTCTTTTCTCTTCCAAAGTGTCCCATAAGACCACCACCATGCGATTCTTGTAAGAGCAAAAGGCGAAGCGAAGACATGGGAATACAAAGTTTGTTGCCCTTGAACAAGAATCCTTGGTGCAAATAGAAATCATCGATGCCCTTAGCACTAGAACACTTGGCAAAGATTGGGCCAAAGAAAGTATCGGAAGCATATTGGTCTTTGATTTCATCAAGACCCAAAACATGGAAATCCAACCGAGTGAGAAGAAGGGTGAGCTTGCGGGAAAGAGCATCCGCAACTACATTGTCCTTGCCCTTCTTGTATTTGATTACATATGGAAAGGACTCAATGAACTCAACCCATTTTGCATGTCTTTTGTTCAAATTGTGTTGACTTTTCAAATACTTCAAAGACTCATGGTCGGAGTGGATGACAAACTCTTTTGGCCAAAGATAGTGTTGCCAAACTTCAAGGACACGAACCAAAGCATAAAGTTCCTTGTCATATATAGGATAGTTGAGGCGTGCGCCATCCAACTTCTCGCTATAGTATGCCACGGGTTTTCCATCTTGCATAAGAACGCCACCAATACCAAGTCCACTCGCATCACACTCAATCTCAAAAGTTTTTGCAAAGTTTGGAAGGACAAGGAGGGGAGCTTCGGTAAGGCGTTTCTTCAACTCATCAAAAGCATTTTGTTGGGCCTTGCCCCACACAAACGGAACATTCTTTTTGGTAAGTTCATTCAAAGGGCAAGCAATGGTGCTAAAATCTTTCACAAAGCGGCGGTAGAAACCGGCAAGTCCATGAAAACTTCGGACTTGACCAACATTTGTAGGAGTAGGCCAATTGTGGATGGCCTCAACCTTGGAAGAATCAACTTCAATACCATTAGCGGAAACCACAAAGCCAAGAAAAACCAACTTGTTTTGTGCAAAGGTGCACTTGGGAAGATTTACAAAGAGCTTTTCACGGCGCAAGATGCATAAGACTTCTCTCACATGTTGCACATGGTCCTCGAGATTTTTGCTATAAATGAGAATATCATCGAAATAGACAACCACACTCTTGCCAATAAGAGGTCGCAAGATGTGATTCATGAGTCGCATGAAAGTAGAAGGAGCATTTGAAAGACTGATACGTCTCCGACGTATCGATAATTTCTTATGTTCCATGCCACATTATTGATGTTATCTACATGTTTTATGCACACTTTATGTCATATTCGTGCATTTTCTGGAACTAACCTATTAACAAGATGCCGAAGTGCCGATTCTTGTTTTCTGCTGTTTTTGGTTTCAGAAATCCTAGTAAGGAAATATTCTCGGAATTGGACGAAATCAAAGCCCAGGGGCCTATTTTCTCACGAAGCTTCCAGAAGTCCGAAGGAGAGACGAAGAGGGGCCACGGAGGGGCCACACCATAGGGCGGCGCGGCCCCCCCCCTTGGCCGCGCCGGCCTGTAGTGTGGGGCCCCCGTGCCGCCTCTTGACCTGCCCTTCCGCCTATAAAAAGTCTCCGTGACGAAACCCCCAGTACCGAGAGCCACGATACGAAAAACCTTCCAGAGACGCTGCCGCCGCCGATCCCATCTCGGGGGATCCAGGAGATCGCCTCCGGCACCCTGCCGGAGAGGGGAATCATCTCCCGGAGGACTCTACGCCGCCATGGTCGCCTCCGGAGTGATGTGTGAGTAGTCTACCCCTGGACTATGGGTCCATAGCAGTAGCTAGATGGTTGTCTTCTCCCCATTGTGCTTCATTGTCGGATCTTGTGAGCTGCCTAACATGATCAAGATCATCTATCTGTAATTCTATATGTTGCGTTTGTTGGGATCCGATGAATAGAGAATACTTGTTATGTTGATTATCAAAGTTATGTCTATGTGTTGTTTATGATCTTGCATGCTCTCCGTTATTAGTAGATGCTCTGGCCAAGTTGATGCTAGTAACTCCAAGAGGGAGTATTTATGCTCGATAGTGGGTTCATGTCTGTGAACTGCGAGGAGTGACAAGCACCACTAAGGTTACGGATGAGCTGTTGCCACTAGGGATAAAACATTGGATCTATGTTCAAGGATGTAGTCACTGATTACATTACGCGCAATACTTTATGCAATTGTCTGTTGTTAGCAACTTAATACGGAGGGGGTTCGGATGATAACCTTGAAGGTGGACTTTTTAGGCATAGATGCAGTTGGATGACGGTCTATGTACTTTGTCGTAATGCCCAATTAAATCTCACTATACTCATCATGATATGTATGTGCATGGTCATGCTCTCTTTATTTGTCAATTGCCCAACTGTAATTTGTTCACCCAACATGCTGTTCGTCTTATGGGAGAGACACCTCTAGTGAACTGTGGACCCCGGTCCAATTCTCTTTACTGAAATACAATCTACTGCAATACTGTTCTACTGTTTTCTGCAAACAATCATCTTCCACACAATACGGTTAACTCTTTGTTACAGCAAGCCGGTGAGATTGACAACCTCACTGTTTCGTTGGGGCAAAGTACTTTGGTTGTGTTGTGCAGGTTCCACGTTGGCGCCGGAATCCCTGGTGTTGCGCCGCACTACATCCCGCCGCCATCAACCTTCAACGTGCTTCTTGGCTCCTCCTGGTTTGATAAACCTTGGTTTCTTTCTGAGGGAAAACTTGCTGCTGTGCGCATCATACCTTCCTCTTGGGGTTGCCCAACGAACGTGTGAAATACACGCCATCAAGCTAAATTTCTGGCGCCGTTGTCGGGAGATCAAGACACGCTGCAAGGGGAGTCTCCACTTCTCAATCTCTTTACTTTGTTTTTGTCTTGCTTAGTTTTATTTACTACTTTGTTTGCTGCACTAAATCAAAATACAAAAAATTAGTTGCTAGTTTTACTTTATTTGCTATCTTGTTTGCTATATCTAAAACACAAAAAAATTAGTTTACTTGCATTTACTTTATCTAGTTTGCTTTATTTACTGTTGCTAAAATGGCCAACCCTGAAAACACTAAGTTGTGTGACTTCACAACCACAAATAATAATGATTTCTTATGCACACCTATTGCTCCACCTGCTACTACAGCAGAATTCTTTGAAATTAAACCTGCTTTACTGAATCTTGTTATGCGAGAGCAATTTTCTGGTGTTAGTTCTGATGATGCTGCTGCCCATCTTAATAATTTTGTTGAATTATGTGAAATGCAAAAATATAAAGATGTAGATGGTGATATTATTAAACTAAAATTGTTCCCTTTCTCATTAAGAGGAAGAGCTAAAGATTGGTTGCTATCTCTGCCTAAGAATAGTATTGATTCATGGACTAAATGCAAGGATGCTTTTATTGGTAGATATTATCCCCCTGCTAAAATTATATCTTTGAGGAGTAGCATAATGAATTTTAAACAATTAGATACTGAACATGTTGCTCAAGCTTGGGAAAGAATGAAATCTCTGGTTAAAAATTGCCCAACCCATGGATCGACTACTTGGATGATCATCCAAACCTTCTATGCAGGACTAAATTTTTCTTCGCGGAATTTATTGGATTCAGCTGCTGGAGGTACCTTTATGTCCATCACTCTTGGTGAAGCAACAAAGCTTCTTGATAATATGATGATCAACTACTCTGAATGGCACACGGAAAGGGCTCCACAAGGTAAGAAGGTAAATTCTGTCGAAGAAACCTCTTCCTTGAGTGATAAGATTGATGCTATTATGTCTATGCTTGTGAATGATAGGACTAATATTGATCCTAATAATGTTCCGTTAGCTTCATTGGTTGCACAAGAAGAACATGTTGATGTAAACTTCATTAAAAATAATAATTTCAACAACAATGCTTACCGGAACAATTCTAGTAACAACTATAGGCCATATCCTTATAATAATGGCAACGGCTATGGTAATTCTTATGGTAATTCTTACAACAATGATAGGAATTCACCCCCTGGACTTGAAGCCATGCTTAAAGAATTTATTAGTACACAAACTGCTTTTAACAAATCTGTTGAAGAAAAGCTTGGGAAAATTGATATACTTGCTTCTAAAGTCGATAGTCTTGCTGCTGATGTTGATCTTTTGAAATCAAAAGTTTTGCCTAATGAGAATCATCATAATAAAATTACTACTACAGCAAATGCCATTCAAGTTAGAATTAATGAGAATATAAGATTAATGGCTGAACTGCGTGCTAGGTGGGATAGAGAAGAAAATGAAAAACTAGCTAAAGAAAAGAATATAGCTAAAGTTTGGACTATTACCACCACTAGTAATGCTAATGCTACACATGTTACTGCACCTCCTACTCATACTAATAAAAGAATTGGTGTTAGCAATGTTTCCACTTCTAATGCAAAGCGCGAAAAACTGCCTGAAACTGCTAAAACTGCTGAAACTGCCTGTGATAAAGCTGCTGAAATTTTTTCCAACATTGGGGATGATGATCCCATTGCTTTAGATTATAATGGTTTGAATTTTGATGATTGCCACATCTCCGAAGTTATAAAGTTCTTGCAAAAACTTGCTAAAAGTCCTAATGCTAGTGCTATAAATTTGGCTTTTACACATCATATTACAAATGCTCTTATAAAAGCTAGAGAAGAGAAACTAGAGCGTGAAGCCTCTATTCCTAAAAAGTTAGAGGATGGTTGGGAGCCCATCATTAAGATGAAGATTAAATATTTTGATTGTAATGCTTTATGTGATCTTGGTGCAAGTATTTCTGTTATGCCTAAGAAAATTTATAATATGCTTGACTTGCCACCGCTGAAAAATTGTTATTTGGATGTTAATCTTGCTGATCATTCTACAAAGAAACCTTTGGGGAAAGTTGATAATGTTAGCATTACCGTTAACAATAACCTTGTTCCCGTTGATTTTGTTGTCTTGGATATTGAATGCAATGCATCTTGTCCCATTATATTGGGAAGACCTTTTCTTCGAACTGTTGGTGCTGTTATTGATATGAAGGAAGGTAATATAAAATATCAATTTCCTCTCAAGAAAGGTATGGAACACTTCCCTAGAAAGAGAATGAAGGTACCTTTTGACTCTATTATGAGAACAAATTATGATGTTGACACTTCGTCTCTTGATAATACTTGATACACACTTTCTGCGCCTAGCTGAAAGGCGTTAAAGAAAAGCGCTTATGGGAGACAACCCATGTTTTTACCTATAGTACTTTGTTTTTATTTTGTGTCTTGGAAGTTGTTTACTACTGTAGCAACCTCTCCTTATCTTAGTTTTGTGTTTTGTTGTGCCAAGTTAAGCCGTTGATAGAAAAGTAAGTACTAGATTTGGATTACTGCACAGTTCCAGATTTCTTTGCTGTCACGAATCTGGGTCCACCTCCCTGTAGGTAGCTCAGAAAATTAAGCCAATTTACGTGCATGATCCTCAGATATGTACGCAACTTTCATTCAATTTGAGCATTTTCATTTGAGCAAGTCTGGTGCCATTTTAAAATTCGTCAATACGAACTGTTCTGTTTTGACAGATTCTGCCTTTTATTTCGCATTGCCTCTTTCGCTATGTTGGATGAATTTCTTTGATCCATTAATGTCCAGTAGCATTATGCAATGTCCAGAAGTGTTAAGAATGATTGTGTCACCTCTGAATATGTCAATTTATATTGTGCACTAACCCTCTAATAAGTTCTTTCGAGTTTGGTGTGGAGGAAGTTTTCAAGGATCAAGAGAGGAGTATGATGCAACATGATCAAGGAGAGTGAAAGCTCTAAGCTTGGGGATGCACCCGGTGGTTCACCCCTGCATATATCAAGAAGACTCAAGCGTCTAAGCTTGGGGATGCCCAAGGCATCCCCTTCTTCATCGACAACATTATCAGGTTCCTCCCCTGAAACTATATTTTTATTCCATCACATCTTATGTGCTTTTTCTTGGAGCGTCGGTTTGTTTTTGTTTTTTGTTTTGTTTGAATAAAATGGATCCTAGCATTCACTTTATGGGAGAGAGACACGCTCCCCTGTAGCATATGGACAAGTATGTCCTTGGTTTCTACTCATAGTATTCATGGCGAAGTTTCTCCTTCGTTAAATTGTTATATGGTTGGAATTGGAAAATGATACATGTAGTAATTGCTATAAATGTCTTGGCTATTGTGATACTTGGCAATTATTGTGCTCATGATTAAGCTCTTGCATCATATGCTTTGCACCCATTAATGAAGAAATACATAGAGCATGCTAAAATTTGGTTTGCATATTTGGTTTCTCTAAGGTCTAGATAATTTCTAGTATTGAGTTTGAACAACAAGGAAGACGGTGTAGAGTCTTATAATGTTTTCAATATGTCTTTTATGTGAGTTTTGCTGCACCGGTTCATCCTTGTGTTTGTTTCAAATAAGCCTTGCTAGCCTAAACCTTGTATCGAGAGGGAATACTTCTCATGCATCCAAAATACTTGAGCCAACCACTATGCCATTTGTGTCCACCATACCTACCTATACTACATGGTATTTTCCGCCATTCCAAAGTAAATTGCTTGAGTGCTACCTTTAAAATTCCATCATTCACCTTTGCAATATATAGCTCATGGGACAAATAGCTTAAAAACTATTGTGGTATTGAATATGTAATTATGCACTTTATCTCTTATTAAGTTGCTTGTTGTGCGATAACCATGTTCACTGGGGACGCCATCAACTTTTCATTGTTGAATTTCATGTGAGTTGCTATGCATGTCCGTCTTGTCTGAAGTAAGAGAGATCTACCACCATATGGTTAAGCATGCATATGTTAGAGAAGAACATTGGGCCGCTAACTAAAGCCATGCTCCATGGTGGAAGTTTCAGTTTTGGACAACAATCCTCAAATCTCAAATGAGAAAATTATTAATTGTTGGTATATGCTTATGCATAAAAGAGGAGTCCATTATCTATTGTCTATGTTGTCCCGGTATGGATGTCTAAGTTGAAGAATAATCAATAGCGAGAAATCCAATGCGAGCTTTCTCCTTAGACCTTTGTACAGGCGGCATAGAGGTACCCCTTTGTGACACTTGGTAAAAACAATGCATTGTGATGACCCGGTAGTCCAAACTAATTAGGACAAGGTGCGGGCACTATTAGTACGCTATGCATGAGGCTTGCAACTTATAAGATATAATTTACATGATGCATATGCTTTATTACTACCGTTGACAAAATTGTTTCATGTTTTCAAAATCAAAGCTCTAGCACAAATATAGCAATCGATGCTTTTCCTCTATGGAGGACTATTCTTTTACTTTCAATGTTGAGTCAGTTCACCTATCTCTCTCCACCTCAAGAAGCAAACACTTGTGTGAACTGTGCATTGATTCCTACATATTTGCTTATTGCACTTATTATATTACTCTATGTTGACAATATCCATGAGATATACATGTTACAAGTTGAAAGCAACCGCTGAAACTTAATCTTCTTTTGTGTTGCTTCAATATCTCTACTTTGAATTATTGCTTTATGAGTTAACTCTTATGCAAGACTTATTGATGCTTGTCTTGAAGTGCTATTCATGAAAAGTCTTTGCTATATGATTCACTTGTTTACTCATGTCATATACATTGTTTTGATCGCTGCATTCACTACATATGCTTTACAAATAGTATGATCAAGATTATGATGGCATGTCACTCCAGAAATTATCTCGTGTTATCGTTTTACCTCGGGACGAGCAGAACTAAGCTTGTGGATGCTGATACGTCTCCGACGTATCGATAATTTCTTATGTTCCATGCCACATGATTGATGTTATCTACATGATTAAAGAACACTTTATGTCATATTTCTGCATTTTCAGGAACTAACCAATTAACAAGAGGCCGAAGTGCGATTGCTTGTCGTGCTGTTTTTGGTTTCAGAAATCCTAGTAAGGAAATATTCTCGGAATTGGACGAAATCAAAGCCCAGGGGCCTATTTTCTCACGAAGCTTCCAGAAGTCCGAAGAAGAGACGAAGAGGGGCCACGGAGGGGCCACACCATAGGGCGGCGCGGCCCCCCCCTTGGCCGCGCCGGCCTGTAGTGTGGGGTCCCCGTGCCGCCTCTTGACCTGCCCTTCCGCCTATAAAAAGTCTCCGTGACGAAACCCCCAGTACCGAGAGCCACGATACGGAAAACCTTCCAGAGACGCCGCCGCCGCTGATCCCATCTCGGGGGATCCAGGAGATCGCCTCCGGCACCCTGCCGGAGAGGGGAATCATCTCCCGGAGGACTCTACGCCGCCATGGTCGCCTCCGGAGTGATGTGTGAGTAGTCTACCCCTGGACTATGGGTCCATAGCAGTAGCTAGATGGTTCTCTTCTCCCCATTGTGCTTCATTGTCGGATCTTGTGAGCTGCCTAACATGATCAAGATCATCTATATGTAATTCTATATGTTGCGTTTGTTGGGATCCGATGAATAGAGAATACTTGTTATGTTGATTATCAAAGTTATGTCTATGTGTTGTTTATGATCTTGCATGCTCTCTGTTATTAGTAGATGCTCTGGCCAAGTTGATGCTAGTAACTCCAAGAGGGAGTATTTATGCTCGATAGTGGGTTCATGTCTCTGTGAATCTGGAGGAGTGACAAGAACCACTAAGGTTACGGATGTGTTGTTGCCACTAGGGATAAAACATTGGTGCTATGTTCAAGGATGTAGTCACTGATTACATTACGCGCAATACTTAATGCAATTGTCTGTTGTTAGCAACTTAATACTGGAGGGGGTTCGGATGATAACCTGAAGGTGGACTTTTTAGGCATAGATGCAGTTGGATGACGGTCTATGTACTTTGTCGTAATGCCCAATTAAATCTCACTATACTCATCATGATATGTATGTGCATGGTCATGCTCTCTTTATTTGTCAATTGCCCAACTGTAATTTGTTCACCCAACATGCTGTTCGTCTTATGGGAGAGACACCTCTAGTGAACTGTGGACCCCGGTCCAATTCTCTTTACTGAAATACAATCTACTGCAATACTGTTCTACTGTTTTCTGCAAACAATCATCTTCCACACAATACGGTTAACTCTTTGTTACAGCAAGCCGGTGAGATTGACAACCTCACTGTTTCGTTGGGGCAAAGTACTTTGGTTGTGTTGTGCAGGTTCCACGTTGGCGCCGGAATCCCTGGTGTTGCGCCGCACTACATCCCGCCGCCATCAACCTTCAACGTGCTTCTTGGCTCCTCCTGGTTTGATAAACCTTGGTTTCTTTCTGAGGGAAAACTTGCTGCTGTGCGCATCATACCTTCCTCTTGGGGTTGCCCAACGAACATGTGAAATACACGCCATCAAAGACCAAATGGCATGACAAGCCATTCATAGAGACCAAGTTTGGTCTTGAATGCCGTCTTCCATTCATCACCAATTGCCATGCGGATTTGGTGGTAACCACTACGCAAATCTATCTTAGAGAAAATCGTGGCACCACTCAACTCATCAAGCATGTCATCTAAACGCGGAATGGGATGGCGGTAGCGAACGGTAATGGCATTGATGGGGCGACAATCCATACGCATTCGTTGCGACTCATCCGGTTTAGGCACGAGAATCACGGGAACCGCACAAGGGCTTAAGCTTTCACGGACATACCCTTTTTCGAGGAGATCTTGAATTTGGCGTTGAATCTCCTTTGTATCTTCGGGGTTGGTGCGGTAGGCGGCGCGGTTTGGTAGAGGAGCGCCGGGTATGAGGTCGATGCGGTGCTCGATGCCTCGAAGCGGTGGAAGTCCATGCGGAAGCTCGTCGGGAAAAACATCTTGGAACTCCTTCAAAAGAGACAACAAATACGAAGGAAGTGTTGTTAAGTTGTTAGTCTCCGAGGGTGGCCCCTTGCAAATGAGCACATAGTGCAATTTGGTGGATGGGTTGTGGTGCACTCCTCTCATCTCACTCTTGGTAGCTATGAGGACACTCTTCATCTCACTCACATATGGCTTGTGGCGCTCACTTTCTTTTTGGTGGGTCACTCTCTCACCGCTCATCTCACTAGTGATGGTAGCTTCCTTAGCCCTCGCTAAAGCCTTTTCATTGTCCGCAATTACTTGGCTAGGAGTCATTGGGCGTAGGATGAATGTCTTGTCGCCGACCTTGAAGCTATAGGCATTTGTGTAGCCATCATGGTTTGCTCTTTTGTCATATTGCCAAGGTCGACCAAGTAGCATGTGGCACACCGTCATGGGCACGACATCACAATCAACGGTGTCTTCATAGGCGCCAATCTTGAAGGATATGGTGATGGTGTGTTGAATCTTGACGTTTCCATTGTCACTTAGCCATTGCACATGGTAGGGATGGGGGTGTTTCCGGAGCGGAAGGTTGAGCTTGGAACATAGTTCGGTGCTTGCAAGATTGTGGCAACTCCCTCCATCGATGATAACCTTTATTGACTTGCCATTGATTCCGGCTCTTGTTTGGAAGATGTTGCATCTTTGGTCTTCATTGGGGAGTGCATGGGTTGTCAACACTTTGGTTACCACAAGTGATGGGCTTGCATCATGCACACATAGAACTTGCTCTTGTACCAAAGCTTCATATTCACCCTCACTCAAGTACTCCACATCTCCATCATCTCGAGTTATCATAACTCTTGTGTTCTTGCATTCAAAGGATTTATGTCCTTGAGCACCACATTTGAAGCAAGTGATGTTACTAGATCCCGTGGAAGCTTTGGAGGACATAGTTGATTGCTCCGGCTTGAAGCTTGTTGTCTTGAAGGCACTCTTCATTTGCTTGGGAGGATCCTTAGAGGCAATAGCACTTGTGTTCTTGATGCTTGAGGAGGTGTTTGTTGCATTTATCGCGGCGAAGAAGGACTTTGTTTTTGCACTTGCTATGTCTTCTCGCACTTGGCGCTCGGCTCTTGTAGCTTGATGAAGCAACTCAACCATGTTGGTGTAAGGCAAAAACTCCACTATCCTCTTGACGGGAATGTTCAATCCATTCAAGAATCTTGCCATAGTTTGCTCTTCTCGCTCATCCACATTGGCACTCATCATGGTCATGTGCATCTCCTTGTAGTACTCCTCAACGGACTTGAAGCTTTGCTTGAGTTGAGTAAGCTTGTTGAAGAGGTCACGCTTGTGGTGGGTGGGCACAAAGCGTTTGTGCATGACTTCTTGCATCTCTTCCCATGTGTCAATGGGCTCTAAGTTTTCCTTGTCATGCTTCTTGTTCACTTCTTCCCACCACACATTTGCATATCCTTCAAACTCAAGAGATGCCATGGTAACTTTCTTTGCTTCGGAGAAGTTGTGGATGCGGAATATCTTGTCAACCTTGAGGACCCAAGACAAGTATGCATCGGGGTCTTCCTCTCCTTGGAACTTTGGCATGGTGAACTTTAGCTTCCCAAAGATTTCTTCCTCATTGCGGTCATTGCGTCTAGGCGGTGGCCTTTCTTCACCATGGTCTTGGCGTGGTGGAGGTTGAGGTTGTGGACCTTGAGCATCTCGATTGTTGCTTCTATTTTGTTGAGGAGGAGGTGGTCTTCCATGACCTTCATCTTGATCATCATTGTTGTAGAGGTGTCGAGGCATCACACTTTCTTCACTTGATGCTTGGTGATGACTTGATTCTTCATGTCTCGCCCTTGGAGGTGGTCTTCTACCATGAGGTCGATCATCATGATGGCGGCGATTATCTTGACCTTGAGGGCATTGAGGTTGAGCAACAATGATGATTTGGCGCTCTTGGTGCGCTTGCCTTTGTTCCTCCTCATAAAAGCGTCGTCTTCTAGCTTGAGCTTCTTGTACTTGTCGTTGTCGCTCTTGCTCTTCAAGTGCTTGTTGTTCATAGCGGAGACGCTCTTGTTCCCTTGCTCGAACTAGCTCTTGATCATGTCGAAGGCGTTCTTGCTCTTGTTGGAATTGAGCATGGAGATTCTCTTGTTGAAGGCGCTCTTCTTCAAGGCGTTGACGTTCTTGGACAAGTCGAAGTCGAGCTTGCTCCGCTTCTAGAGCTTGTTGGTGAAGCACTTGATCATCCACATTATGGTGGCGTGGGTCTTCATTGGAATCATGGTGAGACGGTGTAGGAGCTCGTGACCTTGAGCTATGAGAGTGCGAAGACCTTGAGTGGTGTCTTCTATTTTCTTGACGGTTGAGTGTATGGAGGATATTGTCCAACGCCGTCTTCATTTCCCTTGTCTCTTGACCTTGTATGGCAAGTGTTGCCTTCAACTCATTGCCTTGAGTTTCAATCTTCTCATTGAGGTCTTGAACTTGATTGTTGAGGTCATTCCGTTGCACTAGAGCTCTTTCTTCATAGCGGACGTTGGTATCCTTGAGCATGGCTTCAAATTGATTGAGCTTGGCGTGGACGGCTTGAGTAGCTATCCAATGTTGGTGCCGCGTCATCGGTAGTTGGTTCCCTTCTCCACTAGACATTGATACGTCCAATTTGCATCACTATTTTATATCATAATTTGCTGTTATTCATTGATATATTTCATATTTGGACACAATACTTATGTTATTTCATCTATTTTGCATGTTTCATCATTATTGGAGGATCAAGCAACGGAGCCAGGATTCTGCTGGAAAAAGCACCGTCAGAACGCAATATTTCGGAAGATCAACTGTGGAAGGAAATTATACCAAAAATTCTATTTTTCAAGATGACGAAGGAAGCCAGAAGGAGGAGCTGAGAAGGCCCAAGGTGGGGCCAGACCACAGGCCGGCGCGGCCCATGGCCTGGCCGCGCCACCTTGTGGTGTGGGGGCCCCACAGCCCCTTTCGCCTCCTTTTCTTCGCGAAACCCTTCGTCCCGAAGACCTAAGCAACAGAGGGTACCTCATGAAGAGTTACAGCCGCCTCTGCGGGGCGGAGAACACCAGAGAGAAAAGAGCTCTCCGGCGGGCAGGAATCCGCCGGGGAAATTCCCTCCCGGAGGGGGAAATCGACGCCATCGTCACCGCTATCGAGCTGGACATCATCTCCATCGCCATCACCATCATCTTCACCATCTCCACCGCAGCACCTCGTCACCGCTGTAGCAATTTGGGTTTGATCTTGATTGTTTGATAGGGGAAACTCTCCCGGTGTTGATTTGATGCTATTGAGTGAAACCGTTGAACCAAGATTTATGTTCAGATCGTTATTCATCATCATATCACCTCTGATCATGTTCCATATGATGTCTCGTGAGTAGTTCGTTTAGTTCTTGAGGACATGGGTGAAGTCTAACTGTTAGTAGTGAACTATGGTTGAGTAATATTCAATGGTATGATATTTAAGTTGTGGTGTTATTCTTCTAGTGGTGTCATGTGAACGTCGACTACATGACACTTCACCTTTATGGGCCCAGGGGAATGCATCTTGTACTCGTTTGCCAATTGCGGGGTTGCCGGAGTGACAGAAACCTAAACCCCCGTTGGTATATCGATGCAGGAGGGATAGCAGGATCTCAGAGTTTTAGGCTGTGGTTAGATTTATTCTTAATTACTTTCTTGTAGTTGCGGATGCTTGCAAGGGGTATAATCACAAGTATGTATTAGTCCTAGGAAGGGCGGTACATTAGCATAGGTTCACCCACATAACACTTATCATAACAATGAAGAATATTTAGCCGTATGTAGCGAAAGCACTAGACTAAAATCACGTGTGTCCTCGAGAACGTTTGGTCATTATAAGTAAACAACCCGGCTTGTCCTTTGCGCTAAAAAGGATTGGGCCACTCACTGCAATTGTTACTCTCGCACTTTACTTACTCGTACTTTATTCAATTGTTACATCAAAACCCCCTGAATACTTGTCTGTGAGCATTTACAGGGAATCCTTCATCGAAACTGCTTGTCCTTCTGCTCCTCGTTGGGATCGACATTCTTACTTATCGAAAATACTACGATACACCCCCTATACTTGTGGGTCATCAAGACTATTTTCTGGCGCCGTTGCCGGGGAGTGAAGCGCTATTGGTAAGTGGAATTGGTAAGGAAAACCTTTACTGTTTGTGCTGATTTTATTTCTGCCTGCTGCTATAAGTCATTATGGAGAGATCTTCTCTTCAATTTCTATTTGGGAAATCTACTACTACTGCAACGGTAGTGGATGAGGCGCCAGGTGAGGAAGTGATACCATATAAAATACCTATGAAAATTATTGAACGTGTTATGGATAACCGCTATGAAGGGGATGGAACTGTCCATCCCGGTGATCATTTACTATTTTTGCATGAATTATGCGGGCTATTCAAATGTGCAGGTATTGCCATGAATGAAGTTAGAAAGATACTATTCTCTATATCGCTGTCTGGTAAAGCGGCGCATTGGTATAAATTGCTGAAGAATGGTGATTCTCTTGATTGGGAGGACATTGTGCCTTTATTTTATTCTAAATTCTATCCTCCAAGTGAAATTCACAAAGATCGTAACCGCATATATAATTTCTGGCCTCATGATGGAGAAAGTATTGCCCAAGCTTGGGGGAGATTGAAGTCTTTAATGCTCAAATGCCCCATTCATGAGCTTCCTGGTAATGTTATTATTGATAATTTCTATGCAAGACTTTCTTTTCAAGACAAGACCTTGCTGGATACTTCTTGTTCTGGATCATTTACACGCAACAAAGAAGAGTTTAAAAGGGACCTTCTTGATCGAATCCAAGAAAATACTGAAGGTTGGGAGAACGACAAGGATAGAGAATCAGGTATAATTTATGATTATAAATGCATTGAAGCTTTTATGGATACTGATAAATTTCGTAATATGAGTGCTACATATGGTCTTGATTCTCAAGTTGCTGCAAATCTTTATAAAGCTTTTGCCTCTCATTATGAATTGCCTAAGAAGAATTTTGATAAGTATCATGAACCGTATAAAGATAAAATTGATTCATCTATTAATAAATGCGTTGTAGTTGAAACTGCTGATCATGTTATTCCTGAAGCTTATATTGAAAAAACTCCTTTCCCTGCTAAAATGAAGGAGTACTCTGTTATAAATAGTGCGATTCATAAAAGTGAAAAGAAACCTGTAGAACCTGAAAAACAAATAAAAGTTGAACCTGCTGTTGCAATAATTAAAGATCTTGTGACTGAAAATGTGGAGGATGGTCATATTATTTTCTGTGAAGATGCTTCTAATATTGTTTCACACCCTAATAAACCCAAACAAGTTAGTGTTCCTATGCTATCTGTTAGAATTGGTGATCATTGCTATTATGGATTATGCGATATTGGTGCAAGTGTTAGTGCTATTCCTTATGAGCTTTACACGGAGATTATGCACGAAATTGATTCTTGTGAACTTGAAGATATTGATGTGGTTATTCAGCTGGCTAATAGAGAAACTATTTCTCCAATTGGTATTGTTCGAGATGTGGAAGTTCTATGTGGTAAGATTAAATATCCTACTGACTTTTTGGTACTTGGTTCTGCTGCTAGTGATTATTGTCCTATTATTTTTGGTAGACCTTTTCTAAATACTTGTGGAGCTATTATAGATTGCAAGAAAGAGAAAATTTTGACTAATTTTGCTGGTGAATCTTATGAGTTTAACTTCTCTAAATTTACCAAAACTCCTTATAAAGCTGATTTGCCTAGTGATGATTTTAAAATGGAGCAGTGTGCATCTATTGTTCTTGTTCCTAATAATCCTTTGCAGCAACATTTGGAGAATAGCGAGAGTGAAGTTTTTAGGAAAGAAAGAGATGAGCTTGAGGAAATTTTTCTTCGCCAACCTATTCTCAAGCATGATTTACCGGTGGAAGATTTGGGTACAACACCGCCACCAAAGGAAGATCCTGTTTTTGATTTAAAGCCTTTACCTGATAATCTTAAAGATGCTCATATTGATGATAAGAAAATATATCCTGTTATTATTAGCTCTAAGCTTTCAGAGATTGAGGAAGAAAGGTTATTGGAAATATTGAAGAAACACCGAGGAGCTATTGGCTACACTCTTGATGATTTGAAGGGGATTTCTCCTTCTATTTGCCAACATGCTATTAATATGGAAGATGATGCAAAGCCTGTTGTTGAACATCAGCGTTGTCTAATTCCGAAGATGAAGGAGGTGGTAAGGAATGAGGTATTAAAACTTCTTGAAGCTGGTATTATATATCCTATTGCTGATAGTAGATGGGTTAGTCCTGTGCATTGCGTTCCCAAGAAAGGAGGAATGACTGTTGTGCCTAATGATAATGATGAGCTCATCCCTCAAAGAGTAGTTGTAGGGTATAGAATGTGCATTGATTTTTGAAAAGTTAATAAAGTTACTAAGAAAGATCATTACCCTTTACCATTTATTGATCAAATGCTAGAAAGATTGTCTAAAAATACTCATTTTTGCTTTCTTGATGGTTATTCTGGGTTTTCACAAATTGCTGTTAAAACTAAAGATCAAGAGAAAACCACTTTTACTTGTCCCTATGGAACTTATGCTTATAGGCGTATGCCTTTTGGTTTATGTAATGCTCCTGCTACTTTTCAAAGATGCATGTCTGCTATTTTTCATGGCGTTTATGAGAGTATTGTGGAAGTATTCATGGATGATTTTTCCGTCTATGGGAATTCTTTTGATAGTTGCTTATAAACCTTGATAAAGTTTTGCAGAGATGTGAAGAAACTAACCTTGTTCTTAATTGGGAGAAATGCCACTTTATGGTTAATGAAGGAATTGTATTGGGACATAAAATTTCTGAGAGAGGTATTGAAGTTGATAGAGCTAAAGTTGAAGCAATTGAGAAGATGCCCTATCCGAGGGATGTTAAAGGTATTCGTAGTGTTCTTGGTCATGCTGGGTTTTATAGGAGATTTATTAAAGATTTCTCTAAGATTTCAAAGCCTCTTACTAATCTTCTTCAAAAAGACGTACCTTTTGTTTTTGATGATGATTGTAAGGAAGCTTTTGAAACTCTAAAGAAAGCCTTAACAACTGCTCCTGTAGTTGAACCTCCTGATTGGAACTTACCATTTGAAATTATGTGTGATGCTAGTGATTTTGCTGTAGGCGCTGTTCTTGGACAGCGGGTAAATAAAAAACTGAATGTTATTCATTATGCTAGTAAAACTCTTGATGCTGCTCAAAGAAATTATGCTACAACTGAAAAAGAATTATTAGCTGTAGTCTTTGCTTGTGATAAATTTAGATCTTATATTGTTGATTCAAAAGTTACGATTCATACTGATCATGCTGCAATTAGATACCTTATGACAAAGAAAGATGCTAAGCCGAGGCTTATTAGATGGGTACTTCTTTTGCAAGAATTTGATTTACATATTGTAGATAGGAAAGGTGTTGATAATCCTGTCGCTGATAATTTGTCTAGATTGGAAAATATTGCTTATGATCCTGTTCCTGTTAATGATAGTTTTCCAAATGAACAATTGGCTGTAATAAAGGTGAGCTCGCGAGACAGTCCTTGGTGTGCTGATTATGCTAACTTTATTGTTTCCAAGTACTTGCCTCCAACCTTTTCAGCTCAGCAAAGGAGGAAATTCTTTTATGACTTGAGGCATTATTTCTGGGATGACCCACACTTATATAAAGAAGGAGTGGATGGTATTCTGCGAAGGTGTGTTCCCGAATATGAACAACAAGAGATATTGAGTAAATGTCATGGTAGTGCTTATGGAGGACATCACGCCGGAGAAAGAACCGCGCAAAAGGTTCTACAATCAGGTTTTTATTGGCCAACTCTCTTCAAGGATGCGAGAAAGTTTATTTTATCTTGTGATGAATGCCAAAGGGTTGGTAATATCTCCAGACGTAATGAAATGCCTATGAATTATACTCTTGTTATTGAACCATTTGATTGTTGGGGATTTGACTTCATGGGACCTTTTCCGTCTTCAGAAGGTAACACTCATATACTTGTTGCTGTTGATTATGTTACTAAATGGGTGGAAGCCATACCTACAAAAAGTGTTGATGGTGAGACCTCTTTAAGAATGCTTTTAGACATTATTTTTCCTAGATTTGGAGTGCCTAGATATATTATGACTGATGGAGGTTCTCATTTTATTCATGGAGGTTTTAGAAAAACTCTTGCTAGGTATGGTATTAATCATAGAATTGCTTCCGCTTATCATCCTCAAACTAGTGGGCAAGTAGAATTATCAAATAGAGAGATTAAATCTATCTTGCAAAAGACTGTTAATAAAACTAGAAAGAATTGGGCTAGTAAATTGAAGGATGCACTATGGGCTTATAGAACTGCTTATAAAAATCCCATGGGAATGTCACCTTATAAAATGGTTTATGGGAAAGCTTGTCATTTACCTTTAGAACTAGAGCACAAAGCTTATTGGGCAGTTAGAGAATTAAATAAAGATCCTAAACTTGCCGGTAATAAGAGGTTGTTGCAATTGAGTTCTCTAGATGAATGGAGAAGTGAAGCTTATGAAAATGCTAAACTCTTTAAAGAGAAAGTTAAAAAATGGCATGACAGGAGGATTATCAAAAGAGAATTTAATATTGGGGATAAAGTCCTATTGTATCGGTCTCGTCTCAGATTCTTTGCAGGGAAATTACTCTCGAAATGGGAAGGACCATATGTTGTTGAGGAGGTGTATCGTTCAGGAGCAATTAAAATTAGCTCTCTCCAAGGCAATACCACGCAAGTGGTGAATGGACAAAGACTCAAGCATTATATCTCAGGTGATTCCTATAATGTTGATGTTGATATTATTCGAGTGGAAACACCGGAGGCTTTCATCAAAGGGCAAATTGACAGTCCGCCAGAACTCGACTTTGAATAGGTAACAGTACTGGTAATGAAAAGTACGCAATTTACTTTCCGAACAATATTTTTGCTGTTTTTGGAAAATATGAAAAATTACGAGATCGAAACGGAGTGGAAAAGACGCACGAGGGCGTGCCACCATAGGCCGGCGCGGCCTGACCTGGGCCCGCGCCGACCTATGGTCTGGCCGCCTCGTCGCCCCTTTCCGACCCTGGTTCGATCTGGTACTTTCCTTTTGTCGTGAAAATTTTTGCTATATAATCCCCCGGACCCCTGGAGGCCCGTATATCGTTTTCTCGACGTGTTTTGTTTCGAGCTGTTGCTGCCAGGATTTGCTTCGGATCTAGAGCCATCATGTCTTCGTCGGAAACTCCGAAGGACAGCTCCTGCAAGGATGTTGGCAATTTGTACATGGAGGAGCTGAGGATGCACCCAAAGGAGTTGATGCTCGTCGAGGGAAAACTGCAGATCAAAGATGTTCAGGGTCCCAAAGGAGAAGGAAGCTTGGAAGACAGGATGGAGAAGCTAGAACAAGAGGTCTTCAATTACAAGAAGATGGCCGAGCGTGAAGTGGATATCTTCCACAAGATTGTGTCTGAACTCATTGCTGAACACGAGAAGGAAACTGCAAAGCTATGGGGCGACATCCTCTCACTTCACGACACCACCAACAAACTCCAAGCTCAACTCTATGACGTTCATAATCAGAACCGTGAGTATGAAAACAGGTTTAAACACATAAGCCGTGCTGCTAGTTTCAGGATTCCCGAGACCAAGATGTCATTTGTTGATGGAGAGCCTCTATCTTGGAAGTCTGAAGACGGGAATTCATCACCACCATCGCCGAAGGAGTAATTCATCATCGGTATTGGCATCCCCTTGGTTTGTTCCAAGCTTGGGGGAGTGCCGCGGTATCACATCATCACTACCTTTTACTTTTTACTGTCAAGTAGTGTCATATCATGAGTAGGGAAGTTATCATATAAGATGGGTTGCAGTTTGGAAGTATCTCTCCTTTAGTTGGTTATCTATGTATCCCTTGGTGTGAGTTATCGTTATGGAATATTAATGAGAAGTCTTATCATTTACATATTGCACATCTTATTTTAGTTTGCAATCTCTATTATATGATTTACCTTGTTGTTAGTATTGGTATCACTTTGGGAGCATTGAATAAATCTATTTGGTTTTGGCAAACTTAGCATTGGTCAATAGCAACAACACTTTGAGTTTAAGAAGAATAGAGGAAATACATGTAGAAGATGTTATTATCTTTCTTATCAGTTCTTAGCTTAGTATTCTGAAGTTAAAACTGTTTGTACCTACAAGTAAGATGCATGATTGTTTCTATCACATGTATATTTGTTTGTTTCCTTCAACTCTTATGCTTGCTGATTAGCCTTGCTAGCCAAAGACCTGTACTGAGAGGGAATACTTCTCGTGCATCCAAACCTGAACCCAAACCTATGCCATTTGTGTCCACCATATCTACCTACTACATGGTATTTTCTGCCATTCCAAGTAAATACTTCATGTGCTACCTTTAAACAATTCATAACTTAGTATCTCTTATTTGTGTCAATGTTTTATAGCTCATGAGGAAGTATGTGGTGTTTTATCTTTCAATCTTGTTGGGCAACTTTCACCAATGGACTAGTGGCTTCATCCGCTTATCCAATAATTTTGCAAAAAGAGCTGGCAATGGGATTCCCAGTCCCAAACTAATTAACCTAATTAGACACTCCTCCATGGTATGTGATTGATGGATGGCACCCGAAGGATTCGGTTAGCCATGGCTTGTGTAAGCAAAGGTTGGGAGAGTGTCATCATCATAATAAAACTAAAATAAAAAGGCACTCCTTCATGGTATGAGATTGTTGGCAGGCACCCGAGGATTCGGTTAGCCATGGTTTGTGAAAGAAAGGTTGGAAGGAGTGCCACATAAAATGAAAATAATATGGGAGCCGCTCTTTGAAGGTTTGTCTGGCAAGGGGGTTAGAGTACCCGCTACCATTCGTTGACAACAACAAACACCTCTCAAAATGTTACTTTTATTCTCTTTATATGATTTCAAAACTGGAAAAGCTCTAGCACATGATTTAATCCCTGCTTCCCTCTGCGAAGGGCCTGTCTTTTACTTTATGTTGGGTCAGTAAACCAATTTCCCTCCATCTCAAGCAAGCATTTTAGTTGTTGTGATCAAACTATTATATTGTGATTTGCTTCATCATGTCTTTACTCTTCCTTGTTTAGTACAAGTTTTACCTGATTGAATATAGCTTTGAAAGTCATCAATGATTAATAGGATTGAGTATGCAAGTTTACCATAAGCTTTAATATGAGAGCGCTGCTCAATAGATAAGTATAATTTGTTAATTGTTCTCTGACCAAGAACAAAGTTTGCCATCACCAACTATGATTTCTTATGCACCTTTATTTGTGATTACCTTATACTTGTTTCAAGTTGAGTTATATGAGGAAGTTGTTTACTAGAATGTCTTGTGTGAATGAATATGATGCTTCTTGTCCGTATTTTATTTATCGACTCTTCACTCCATAAACATGTGGTCCTGTTTACTGAGTTCAGTTTCGCTTGGGGACAAGCGAAGTCTAAGCTTGGGGGGAGTTGATACGTCCAATTTGCATCACTATTTTATATCATAATTTGCTGTTACTCATTGATATATTTCATATTTGGACACAATACTTATGTTATTTCATCTATTTTGCATGTTTCATCATTATTGGAGGATCAAGCACCGGAGCCAGGATTCTGCTGGAAAAAGCACCGTCAGAATGCAATATTTCGGAAGATCAACTGTGGAAGGAAATTATACCAAAAATCCTATTTTTCAAGATGACGAAGGAAGCCAGAAGGAGGAGCTGAGAAGGCCCAAGGTGGGGCCAGACCACAGGCCGGCGCGGCCCTTGGCCTGGCCGCGCCACCTTGTGGTGTGGGGGCCCCACAGCCCCTTTCGCCTCCTTTTCTTCGCGAAACCCTTCGTCCCGAAGACCTAAGCCACAGAGGGTACCTCACGAAGAGTTACAGCCGCCTCTGCGGGGCGGAGAACACCAGAGAGAAAAGAGCTCTCCGGCGGGCAGGAATCCGCCGGGGAAATTCCCTCCCGGAGGGGGAAATCGACGCCATCGTCACCGCCATCGAGCTGGACATCATCTCCATCGCCATCACCATCATCTTCACCATCATCACCGCCATCTCCACCGCAGCACCTCGTCACCGTTGTAGCAATTTGGGTTTGATCTTGATTGTTTGATAGGGGAAACTCTCCCGGTGTTGATTTCTACTTGTTATTGATGCTATTGAGTGAAACCGTTGAACCAAGATTTATGTTCAGATCGTTATTCATCATCATATCACCTCTGATCATACATGGGTGAAGTCTAACTGTTAATAGTGAACTATGGTTGAGTAATATTCAATGGTATGATATTTAAGTTGTGGTGTTATTCTTCTAGTGGTGTCATGTGAACGTCGACTACATGACACTTCACCTTTATGGGCCTAGGGGAATGCATCTTGTACTCGTTTGCCAATTGCGGGGTTGCCGGAGTGATAGAAACCTAAACCCCCGTTGGTATATCAATGCAGGAGGGATAGCAGGATCTCAGAGTTTAAGGCTGTGGTTAGATTTATTCTTAATTACTTTCTTGTAGTTGCGGATGCTTGCAAGGGGTATAATCACAAGTATGTATTAGTCCTAGGAAGGGCGGTACATTAGCATAGGTTCACCCACACAACACTTATCATAACAATGAAGATTATTTAGCCGTATGTAGCGAAAGCACTAGACTAAAATCCCGTGTGTCCTCGAGAACGTTTGGTCATTATAAGTAAACAACCCGGCTTGTCCTTTGCGCTAAAAAGGATTGGGCCACTCACTGCAATTGTTACTCTCGCACTTTACTTACTCGTACTTTATTCAACTGTTACATCAAAACCCCCTGAATACTTGTCTGTGAGCATTTACAGGGAATCCTTCATCGAAACTGCTTGTCAACACCTTCTGCTCCTCGTTGGGATCGACATTCTTACTTATCGAAAATACTACGATACACCCCCTATACTTGTGGGTCATCAGACATGGTTACAACTAAAACAAGAACTATGTGGTGGGTGGTTAGGAAAGACTACCAAAAGTGTCAAAACTTGCGAACCAAAATCGAAAAGGTGTTTCAAAGCGGAGGGCAACCGATATGTATGCACACACACAAAAACAAAAACTCTATATGGTGTTAGGTATGGATGTGGAAAGCCAAATGGAAGAACCAAACGAAAAGTCTATTGTCAAAAGTGGGTAAGATCCAAAAGTCACAAGTCAAAAGTGGTGATCACAAAAGGCATACACAAGGTGGAACACACACGTGGGACAAAATGGGGTTAGCGCGACGGGAAAATGAGCACGAACAAAATTGGTCCTAACGAAGACTACTAGCGCGGTGTCACGCTAACACAAGAGAGACCGTGGCTTGGTTGCAAAATTGAGAAGCAACAAGATTTGCGCAAGACGCCTCTCTTCTCTTTTCTCTCTTTTGCTTAAAAGCTTTGGACTCTTTTGTGTATAGGTGTCACTCACACACTTTTTTCTTTTTGTATTTTTTTCTTTCTTTTTCTCACTATGCAAGGATACTACTATCTATGTAAGTATGTCACACTTCTTTTGCTTATTTTTTCACAACGAGCTTGCTTCGTAGCTTTGCTCAACACACGCACACCCTCACGGTCGGGACGCTTGCGCAATGCTTCGCAACACTAGAAAGCCACTCTCGATAGGAAAGGTACGCAAAGGAAGTTAGGGCTACAAGTTAGGAGCAAGTTATACCACTTGATGATGGTGGCCGACGGTCTTGAACTTGCTATGGTGGAAGGTGTCAAATGAACCGCTTGGATCTTCGGGGTGCCGTCGTCGTTGTCGATGTTGCGGAAGCTTTGTGGTAGCTGAAATGGCACACAAACCGAAGTCCAAACACAAGGGGTTAGTGCCAAAACGAAAAACGAAGTTAGCTGTGAAAATTTCGGCCAGGCGGAACTTCCGGTCCTGAGGGGCGGAACTTCCGGTCCCGGGCGGAACTTCCGGTCCTGCCGGGCGGAACTTCCGGTCGCAATCAGATCTGCGGGCTGTTCTTCGATTTGGGCGGAAATCCGGGCCGAAAATCTTCGAATTCGCGGAAAATTTGGCACTAAGAGCGGTGGGAAGGTGGGGGAATTGTAGATCAACACCAAAGACAAGTTTCTATTGGACCAAAACCACCAAAAACTCAACAAATCGCGAGATCCAACCAAGGCCAATTTGGGGCTATTTTTTGGGAAAAAATTTTGGGAATTTTTTTGGGCGAAATTGGTGGAATTGGGGGATGTGGGGGTCAAATCCGTGTCAACCAAAGAGCTGCTGATACCATATGATAAGGGCTAAGCCCAAGGATGTGCCCGATCTTCACGGATTTGGGTGGAACTCGTGGGGGAGGTGGATGAACACGATGAACACGACGAACGCGGAGGGGAATCGTGGGGATACAACACACACACGCACACAATCGGTTTTCCCTCGTTGGCCCGAACCACCAACTCGATAGAGGTTGCGAGAAAAGACCTTCCGGTAGAAGTCCCGCAAAGAGATCGACAAATCGAAGCTCACGAGATCTAGAAGGGTGAAAAGACCGGAAGGTTGATAGAAGTGCAAGCAAAAGACCAAATAGGTAGAAGTGCAAGCAAAAGATCAAACAAACGGTAGAAGTCACCAAAGAGATCTTCACGAGTCGATAAGGAGCCCGGGTGGGTACAAGATCAAAGATCTAGGTAGGGTTCCCACAAGGGTGAGCTAAGCTCAGGTTTAATTTCACATCAAGTCTAATCTCAGATCTGAGCCAACAAGGCTATTTATAGGTGGGGGCGAAGGGGTAAGTTACAAGCTGAAAAGTGCTATCGTGCTGAAGTTCGATGGGGCGGAAGTTCCGGTCAACTTGGGCGGAAGTTCCGGCCAGGGGCGGAAGTTCCGGTCTGGACGGGCGGAACTTCCGGTCGGGGCGGAAGTTCCGGCCAAGTTCCGGCCTTGTTCCGGAATTGCGCCATTGTCCCGCAGTAACATCCAGTATGGTTTTCGCCGACTTTCGAAACTTGGGCGGAACTTGGGCGGAAGTTCCGGTGGGCGGAAGTTCCGGTCTTCGGGGGCGGAAGTTCCGGCTGGAGCCTGTCTTCTGGGCGCTGGAAGGCATCTGGAGGGAATCTGGAGGGCATCTGGCCGGAAGTTCCGGTCCTGGGGGGCGGAAGTTCCGGCCTGGAAGCTGTAGCTCCATCTTCATCATTTCCAGCTCTCTCTCCATCGGCTTGGTCTTCATGGCTCGCTTCTTGGTCGATGTACCTGATTGAACATAGGGTATTGGCATGAAGTAGCAAGCCATCCAAAGGGGTGTCAAAGGCGAACGTGGAGAGGAGCGAATTCACCTCTTGGTGTAGGGCTTGAGCTCGAGCTCGTGTCATTGGACCACGAGGAGGGCTTGTCGGTCTTGAGGCGGTGGTGTCCGAAGGCCACCCCGTATCAATCGTAGTCAACACCTTGAATTTGTCGGAAACCCTTTGCGACAAGTCGAGCTTTATAGATAGTAATATTACCATCAGCATCTGTTTTTCTCTTGAAGATCCATTTATTCTCGACAGCCTTGCGGCTATCAGGTAAGTCTACCAAAGTCCATACTTTGTTATCATACATGGATCCCATTTCGGATTTCATGGCTTCTTGCCATTTGTTGGAATCTGGGCTCATCATCGCTTCTTCATACGTCGCAGGGTCTTCATCATTGTTGTCCACAATCATGACATTTAGACAAGGATCATACCAGTCTGGAGTGGCACGTTCCCTTGCCGATCTGCGAGGTTCAGTAGCTATCTCGTTTGAAGTTTCATGATCATTATCATTAGCTTCCTCTGTTGCCGGTGTAGGCGGCACAGGAACATCTTCCGGTACTGCGCTACTCTGATCAACGAGCAGAGATTCTTCAATCTCATCGAGTTCTACTTTTCTTCCAATCACTTCTTTAGTGAGGAATTCTTTCTCAAGAAAGGTTCCGTTCTTAGCAACAAAGATCTTGCCTTCGGATCTGTGATAGAAAGTGTACCCTATAGTTTCCTTAGGGTATCCTATGAAGACGCATTTCTCCGCTTTGGGTTCTAGCTTGTCCGGTTGTAACTTTTTTACATAGGCTTCGCAACCCCAAACTTTTAGGAACGACAGCTTAGGTTTCTTATTAAACCATAATTCATACGGCGTCGTTTCAACGGATTTTGATGGTGCTCTATTTAAAGTGAATGCGGCTGTCTCTAATGCATAACTCCAAAATGATAAAGGTAAATCAGTAAGAGACATCATAGAACGAACCATATCTAAGAGAGTTCGATTACGACGTTCGGACACACCGTTTCGTTGAGGTGTTCCCGGCGGTGTCAATTGTGAAAGTATTCCGCATTTCTTTAAATGCATGCCAAACTCATAACTCAGATATTCACCTCCACGATCTGATCGTAGAAATTTAATCTTCTTGTTACGTTGATTTTCTACTTCACTTTGGAATTCCTTAAACTTCTCAAAAGTCTCAGATTTATGTTTCATGAAATAGATATACCCACATCTACTCAGATCATCTGTGAAGGTTAGAACATAACGATAACCACCGCGCGATGCTATACTCATTGGTCCGCACACATCGGTATGTATGATTTCCAATAAGTCAGTAGCCCGCTCCATAATACCAGAGAATGGAGTCTTAGTCATTTTTCCCATTAGACATGCTTCGCATCTATCAAGTGACTCAAAGTCAAGTGATTCAAATAATCCATCGGTATGGAGTTTCTTCATGCGTTTCACTCCAATATGACCAAGACGACAGTGCCACATATAAGTAGAATTATCATTCAATTTAATTCGCTTAGCATCAATGTTATGTATATGTGTATCACTACTATCGAGATCTAACAGAAATAAGCCATTCTTTTCAGGTGCTCGACCATAAAAGATATTATTCATAAAAATAGAACAACCATTATTCTCAGACTTGAATGAATAACCGTCTTGCATTAAACAAGATCCAGATATAATGTTCATGCTCAACGCGGGTACAAAATAACAATTATTGAGGCTTAAAACTAATCCCGAAGGTAGATGTAGATGAAGTGTGCCGACAGCGATCACATCGACTTTGGATCCATTTCCAACGCGCATGGTCACTTCATCTTTTAGTAGTCTTCGTTTATTCTTTAGTTCCTGTTTCGAGTTACAAATATGAGCAACCGAACCAGTATCAAATACCCAGGTACTAGTACGAGAACCAGTAAGATAAACATCTATAACATGTATATCAGATATACCTTCTTTCTTCTTCTTGACAAGGCCGCTCTTCAGATCCGCCAAATACTGGGAGCAATTACGCTTCCAGTGTCCCTTTTCCTTGCGGTAATAGCTCTCAGCAGCCGGCTTCGGGCCAGTCTTAGGTTTCACAGGAGGCGTGGCAGCTTTCTTGCCACCCTTCTTGAATTTTCCCTTAGACTTGCCCTGTTTCTTGAAACTGGTGGTCTTGTTGACCATCAACACTTGGTGCTCTTTCTTGATCTCAATCTCAGCAGATTTCAGCATGGAGAAAAGTTCAGGTAACTCTTTATTCATGTTCTGCATATTGTAGTTCATCACAAAGTTCTTGTAACTAGGTGGTAGTGATTGAAGGACACGATTAATCCCCAGTCTATTAGGAATCACTATTCCCAAGTCACTGAGTTTCTTCGCATGCCCGGTCATGGCGAGCATGTGCTCACTAACGGAGCTGCCTTCTTCCATCATGCAAATTTGAAGAAGTGTTTCGATGCTTCATAGCATTCCACGGCCGCATGAGTCTCAAATATAGTCTTCAACTCATTGATTAACTCATGTGGATCGTGGTGCTCAAAACGTTTTTGAAGATCGGCTTCCAGACTGCATAAGATGGTACACTGAACTTGAGAGTACCGAGTTTTCCGAGTTGTGTAAACAGCTTTTACTTCATCGGTTTCAGTTTCTGCAGGAGGGTCACCTAGCGGTGCATCAAGCACATATTGCAGATTTCCGCCATTGAGGAAAATCCTCACATGACGGAACCAGTCGGTGAAGTTGCTACCGTTGCTCTTAAGCTTTTCTTTCTCTAGGAACTGGTTAAAATTGATTGAGGATGCCATATCTACAACATATTTGCAATAGTTTAGACTAATGTTTATGACAAATTGAGTTCAAATTTTAATTCAATATAATTAAAAACTAGGTGAACTCCCACTCAAAACAATATCCCTCGCATTGTCTTAGTGATCACACGAACCAAATCCACCACACCAAGTCCGATCATCACGAGACAAGATGTAACTTCAATGGCGAACACTCAAAGTGTTCATCATATCAATCATATGATTCATGCTCTACCTTTCGGTATCACGTGTTCCGAGACCATGTCTGTACATGCTAGGCTCGTCAAGGCCACCTTAGTATCCGCATGTGCAGATCGGCTTGCACCCGTTGTATGCACTTGTTGATTCTATCACACCCGATCATCACGAGATGCTTCGAAACGACAAGTCTTGGCAACGGTGCTACTAAGGATGAACACTTTATTATCTTGAGATTTTAGTGAGAGGGATCATCTTATAATGCTACCGTCGCGATCTAAGCAAAATAAGATGCATAAAAGGATTAACATCACATGCAGTTCATATGTGATATGATATGGCCCTTTTGTCTTTGCGCCTTTGATCTTCATCTCCAAAGCACGGACATGATCTCCATCATCAACGGGCATGATCTCCATCATCGTCGGCGAAGCACCAAGGTCAATGGCGCCGTCTTCATGATTGTCCTCCATGTAGCAACTATTACAACTACTTTGAAATACTACTCAACATGAAATTTAAAGACAACCATAAGGCTCCTGCCGGTTGCCACAATACAATAATGATCATCTCATACATAGTCATCATCACATTATGGCCATATCACATCACCAAACCCTGCAAAAACAAGTTAGACGTTCTCTAATTTGGTTTGCATATTTTACGTGGTTTAGGGTTTTCGAGTAAGATCCAATCTACCTACGAACATGAACCACAACGGTGATACTAGTGTTGTCAATAGAAGAGTAAATTGAATCTTCACTATAGTAGGAGAGACAGACACCCGCAAAGCCACTTATGCAATACAAGTTGCATGTCGAGCGTGGAGCAAATCTCATGAACGCGGTCATGTAAAGTTAGCACGAGCCGCTTCATCCCACTATGCCACAAAGATGCAAAGTACTCAACTAAAGATAACAAAAGCATCAATGCCCACAAACCATTGTGTTCTACTCGTGCAACCATCTATGCATAGACACGGCTCTGATACCACTGTAGGATAACGTTGCATAGAAAACAAAAATTTTCCTACCGCGAACACGAAATCCAAGCCAAGATGCAATCTAGAAGACGGTAGCAACGAGGGGATTATCGAGTCCCACCCTTGAAGAGATTCCAAAGCCTACAAGATGAGGCTCTTGTTGCTGCGGTAGACGTTCACTTGCCGCTTGCAAAAGCGCGTAGAAGATCTTGATCACGGCGCCACGAACGGGCAGCACCTCCGTACTCGGTCACACGTTCGGTTGTTGATGAAGACGACGTCCACCTCCCCGTTCCAGCGGGCAGCGGAAGTAGTAGCTCCTCTTGAATCCGACAGCACGACGGCGTGGTGTCGGTGATGGTGGAGAAGTCCGACGGAGCTTCGCTAAGCGTGCGGGACGTGGTGGAGGAGAGAGGCCGCTAGGGTTTGGGGAGAGGGGGCGCCGGCCACTAAGGGGTGCGGCCACCTTGGTGGTTCTTGGGTGGCCGGCCCCCTCCCCTTGGCCCCTCATTATATAGGTGGAACCCCAAGTGTTGGTCTCCAAGTCTTCGAATAAGACCCGAACCAAAAACCTTCCATATGGTGGGGAAACCTACCCAAGCTAGGACTCCCACTAGAGGTGGGGGTTCCACCTCCCATATGGGGGGGTGGCCGGCCCCCTAAGGGGGAGTCCACTTGGGACTCCTCCCCCACTAGGGTTGGCCGGCCATGGAGGTGGAGTCCCATGTGGACTCCACCTTCCTTGGTGGTTTCTTCCGGACTTTTCTAGAACCTTCTAGAACCTTCCATAGAACCTTCCGCATCATTTTAATTCACATAAAATGACATCCTATATATGAATCTTATTCTCCGGACCATTCCGGAACACCTCGTGATGTCCGGGATCTTATCCGGGACTCCGAACAAATATTCGAACTCCATTCCATATTCAAGTTCTACCATTTCAACATCCAACTTTAAGTGTGTCACCCTACGGTTCGTGAACTATGCGGACATGGTTGAGTACTCACTCCGACCAATAACCAATAGCGGGATCTGGAGATCCATAATGGCTCCCACATATTCAACGATGACTTTAGTGATCAAATGAACCATTCACATACAATACCAATTCCCTTTGTCATGCGATATTTTACTTGTCCGAGGTTTGATCTTCGGTATCACTCTATACCTTGTTCAACCTCGTCTCCTGACAAGTACTCTTTACTCGTACCGTGGTATGTGGTCTCTTATGAACTTATTCATATGCTTGCAAGATATTTAGACGACATTCCACCGAGAGGGCCCAGAGTATATCTATCCGTCATCGGGATGGACAAATCCCACTGTTGATCCATATGCCTCAACTCATACTTTCCGAATACTTAATCCCACCTTTATAACCACCCATTTACGCAGTGGCGTTTGGTGTAATCAAAGTACCTTTCTGGTATAAGTGATTTACATGATCTCATGGTCATAAGGACTAGGTAACTATGTATCGAAAGCTTATAGCAAATAACTTAATGACGAGATCTTATGCTACGCTTAATTGGGTGTGTCCATTACATCATTCATATAATGATATAACCTTGTTATTAATAACATCCAATGTTCATGATTATGAAACTAATCATCCATTAATCAACAAGCTAGTTTAAGAGGCATACTAGGGACTTCTTGTTGTCTACATATCACACATGTACTAATGTTTCGGTTAATACAATTATAGCATGGTATATAAACATTTATCATAAACATAAAGATATATATAATAACTACTTTTATTATTGCCTCTTGGGCATATCTCCAACACTCCCATCACCAAGTAAGGCTACATCTGAACATTGGTTATCTTCATTTTGAAAACTCCTTTCCTCTTCGTCGGAAACATTGAGACAGCTCGCCGGCGACGAGATGGTTGGTGGTGAGTTGCACACCACGTGTCAACATTGATGAGCTCTCTGTGGTGCCTAAAGTGTGCACCGGCAGCCCATGGTTATCATCCCGATTCTTATCTTAGTACCTTATGATTTTACGATACTACATCGGCCAATTGATACGTATCATGATGGCAGTATCTTACTCGTATCCTAATAGGTATCGTGATATATTTAGTATCCGAATACAAAAGAGATACCATACAATTCCAAAATATGGACACAACGGTTTGGCAAACAGGAGAGTGAACATTGTTTTGTACTCTCAAGGCCAACTAAGTATTTAAACAATAAAACGTTAATAAGTTTGAGCAAGATGGGGTTTAAAAAAAATTTATACGTGCGATAAAGTAGTCAACTAGCCATTTATGCGTACCAATTGTCAATCATATCTAGTCTTATGTTTTGTTCCTAATTAATTATTTTTATATCATCCATTAGATGAGTCGACTCATATTTGTATTATAAATACATCATTTAAGTGATCATACTCTATGAAAGACATAGAATATTCTCAAATTAAATTAAAAATTGAATTTAAATTCATCTGAGGTATACTATTAATATATACATGTATTTTAATAAAAATAAAAATCTCATTGTATCATGATACTACGATACAATATTGATGATGAGAAAATGATACTACCTAGTTTCCGGTACTGCCAACTTGCATGCAGAAGGCTTACCGTCATCGGTGACTTGACCTATGATGTTTGGTTTTCAATCATGTGTTTCTTTCTGCTATGCTTTCTGATTTGTATGTGTCTTATCTATTTAAAGAAATAAGTTGCATATACACACTTCCTGATGTTATTTCGATCCTTATTAATCCAAATCAAGACGTCATATATTTTCCTCCTACGTGGTAGAAATGGTGTCATTAGTAGTGGAACTTTCAGGCTTCCTATTAGTCAGTCTCTACATCATAAGCTAATTGATTGCTATACTTCATATTCATTTTGCCTCTAAGCGTGTTGTTCGATACAATCTAACTGATCCTTTTGCATCTGGTGTACTAGCCAGTGCTATTATCTCTTGAACCGCTAACTGTTATCACCAGATTTTGGACAAATCTAGAGGTGGGCCGTAAGAGAGATGGGTTTGGAAGACTACACGTGGAAGATCTCTGAAGCGGCCTTGCACGGAGAATTTGGGCTAGTTTGCCCGTGTATCTTTAATTATAGTAGATTATATCTTAGATCAAGATTTAGAGTTTGTATCGCACACGGTGGGATATTCCCACGTTAGAAAGTCCCCTGGACTATAAATATGTATCTAGGGTTTATGGAATAAACAACAACTCACGTTCAACCCAAAACAAACCAATCTCGGCGCATCGCCAACTCCTTCGTCTCGAGGGTTTCTATCAGGTAAGCGACATGCTGCCTAGATCGCATCTTGCGATCTAGGCAGCACAAGCCCCACGTTGTTCATGCGTTGCTCGTACTGAAGCGTCTTTGATGGCGAGCAACGTAGTTATCATAGATGTGTTAGGGTTAGCATAGTTCTTCGTATAACATGCTTACGTAGTGCAACCCTGGTATGTCTAGCCGCCCTCACACCTATCTCAGGTGTGGGGGCGGCACCCCGCTTGATCTTTATTTAGTAGATCTGATCCGTTACGATTGCTCCTTGTTCTGCAAGGATTAGTTTAATATCTGCAATAGTTAGGCCTTACAAAGGGGGGGAGGATCCAGCGGCACGCAGGGTGGCGTTCGCAAGTCCTAAACAGGATGTTCCGAGGATCAACTTCATGTTGGTTTTTAGGCCTTGTTTAGGATCGGCTTATGATCACCGTGCGTGGCCGCGAGGCCCAACCTGGAGTAGGATGATCCGATTATGCGGTGAAAACCCTAAATCGTCGTAGATCTAATTAGCTTTATCTTGATCAAGCAGGATCACCATATATTCGTGCACCCCGTACGAATCATGGGTGGATCGGCTCTTTGAGCCGATTCACAGGATAACCTGAGAGCCGATCGAGGCTCGTATTTAATGTTTACGTGTATGCCATGCAGGAAACTAAGCGAGGCATCCCCATCACCTTCCTGACCAGGTATAGGTCAGGTGGCACGCCCTTGCACTTCGCATCGGACGTGTGACCAGAAGAGCATTGCGGGCCGTCGCTCGGAGGGGTCTCGGCCAGCCGCAGCTCTAGGCTCTTCCCGGCTCTACCGTGTTGACGATCGCTGCCCGCCGGTGGGTTTTGGCAGTCAACACATTCTGGCACGCCCGGTGGGACAATCGTCTACATCAACCACATCGCCATCTACATCTGAGATGGCGGACGGCACGCCAGTCACCTACGAGGAGCTGCCTGACGAGCTCAAGAAGAGATACGACGAGATCAAGGTCACCCTCGAAGCCGAGCTCATCGGCTCTTTCGCAGAACCCGTTCCCATGGCATCGAGATGGAAGGGATTCTCACCGCAAGGTGCACTCGATGGGATAGACCTCTGCCCCGTCGGAGGAACGCACCAGGGGCACTGCGGCGGAGATCAACTACTTGGTGGCTCACTCGCTACACCGCCACTCGAAAACTTGGTCAACGTGTTGGAGCGTCTCGCTCTACGCGTGATCCAGGAGATCATGAGCCACCGGTACTCGCCGTCGGGACCAGCTCTCGGGACGCATCAAGGAGAGTTGCCACTCCAGTCCCGTCCACCGCTGCCATATGCGTTGGCGGCACCAGCTGAAGTGCCAGCTACACCGGCATTCGTCGTCTACAAGATCGGTGGTGACCCTAGTGACTACCGGTTCTTGGGTGAGGCGCCTAAAGAGATCCCTCAAGGATACGCGTGCACGTATGTGCCGATTGTGGCAACTGGGCACTCTCAAACCAGGCCACAACATCGGGGACTCCGGCGAAAACAGGAGGAACGTCGGCAACAGAGCTTGAGAAGCGAGACGTGGCTAACTAAGTACGCCACCCCGACGAAACTCCGAGCCCAGCTCCTGCGGTTGGCTCGAGCTGGAAAAGCAAACATGGCTGGCTAACTATGCCACCCCGGCGAATCTTGAGTGCAACTCCTACAGCCGGCACAATGCGGATCAGATCGATACCATCGAGAGACCAGTTCGGCATGGTGCCGAAAAGAAGGGCAATCGGCTATTCCAAGCCGTACCCCGACGAGTACGAGATGATCCCGCTGCCACCTAAATATCGGCTCCACGACTTCTCCAAATTCAGTGGATCAGATGGCTCCAGCTCCATCGAGCACGTCGGCCGATATTTGGCGCAACTAGGACCGGCTTCGGTGTCGGATCAGCTACGCGTGAGGCTCTTTTCACGGTCCCTCACGGGATCGGCTTTTGGATGGTACACCTCTTTGCCGACAAACTCCATCCAGTCTTGGAAGCAATTGGAAGAACAATTCCATACGCAATACCATTCGAAGCTTCCGAGTCTAGCATTGCCGATCTAGCACAACTACGTCAGAAGCGCGGAGAAACGGTGACAGAGTACATCCAGCGCTTCAGAATCTTAGGAACCGATGTTATTCGGTTCGTATAAGCTGAAAAGGAAGCGATCGAGTTGGCGTAGCTGGCCTCGCAACACAGCTCAAGGACATGGCCTCCCAAGCAGATTATCCTCGCCGGCGCACATGGTTCAGAAACTATCGGCATATGAACAGCGCCACCCGGACCTGTACCAAGACAAGTTCAAGCGTGCAGTAGTCCTGGTCGATGCAGAGGAAGACGAAGTTCCTGCGGGAGACCAAGAAGTAGCAGTGGCTGAGTGGACTCGGGGAGGAACCCCCGTGTCCTGCAAATGGGTAAAGCCACCAGGGGCGCCCAGGGGATTTGATTTTGACGTGACCAAAACTGAACAAATCTTCGACCTCCTGCTCAAGGAGAAACAGTTGACGATTCCCGAAGGTCTCAAGTTCCCCACGGCGCAAGAGCTAAACGGAAAGCCGTACTGCAAATTCCACAACTCGCTCTCCCATGCCACCAACGACTGCAGGGTGTGGCGTCAGCACATCCAAGCGGCGATAGAGAAGGGGCGTTTAATTTTCAACCAGTACGCCATGAAGGTCGACACCCAACCCTTCCCCGCCGTTAACATGGTGGAAGTCACCTACCCTGAGGGTTGCCAGCCAGGTCCCTCGTTCAGTATCAACATGGTAGGACCTGGAAACCACTCTGGCAAAGATGGAGATGAGGGCAGCTGCTCTCATAGCAAGGACACAAAGGAGGCCGCTCCACGCGATCGGCCCCATCATGATGGCAAGCGCTACGTCACAGAGGGAGAGGTGAAGAATATAAGATATCAACGACCTCTCTCTGATCACCTCCTCAACAAATATGTGAGTCAGTATGACCAATGCCGACGGTCCAACTATGATGATGAAGGAGATCGTCTGGCTAGAGAAGCCAGAAGACATCGTCGGCATGATCGCGATGAGGAGGAGTGCGAGCGCCGTGCCACGGACACATCAAGGGAGCAAGATGACAACGCCAGACACTGGGACTGCCCTTTCTTCAGACACTGCTGGGATTCAGGAATGAGCCGATTGCCCACAATCGGCAACTGCCCAGAATGCAACCAGAAGAAGAAGGAGGCAGCCAACGTGTCTGTGTTCAAGCGCTTAGGGCCACTCCCGCCACAAAGCAAACATGCTGAGTCACCTCGTTGGGCAGATCTTGAGGATTCCGAAGACGAGGGACTAGAAGAAGAAGAAGACAGGTACCACCGTCCAAGGTGGTGCCCTGATGGACTTAGCCGTTCACAGAAGCGCAGGGTTCAGCGGTTGCGCGGCCTGGAGGAAGCCGAAAGGTTATACCTGCATACGTTAAGGAAGGCACGGCCTGATCTGGCTGCAAAGGTTCAGCGAGCCCTGGATGAAGAGGGTCGTCCACGGAGAATGGAGTGGCGTCCCAAGCAAAAGAAAGCCGATGATGAAACATCGGCTGGCACAAACATGGTGCTCGTCTTGCCGACAGAGCTTAGCGCTCCACGAGTCTACGATGCACTCAAGGTGGACGACAGGAGGCGCATCAAGTCAGAGGTTGGGTTGGTTTTATCCAGCCTGACCGAGTAGCAAGATTAAACCAATGAGCAAATCGTGCGAGGCTGATCCTTGTGATCGGCCCCAAAAAATTTTATGGAGGAACATGATACGTCTCCGACGTATCGATAATTTCTTGTGTTCCATGCCACATTATTGATGTTATCTACATGTTTTATGCACACTTTATGTCATATTCGTGCATTTTCTGGAACTAACCTATTAACAAGATGCCGAAGTGCCAGTTCCTGTTTTCTGCTGTTTTTGGTTTCAGAAATCCTAGTAACGAAATATTCTCGGAATCGGACGAAATCAACGCCAAAGATCTTAGAATCCTCGGAAGCATCCAGAACACACGAGAGGGACCAGAGGGGGGGCACTGGGCCCCCAGACCATAGGCCGGCGCGGCCCAGGCCCTGGCCGCGCCGCCCTATAGTGTCGTCGCCCCTTCGACCCTCCTGCGCCGCCTCTTCGCCTATATAAAGCCCCTGGATCGAAAACCCTGATACGTTCGACGAAAACCACAGAAACCTTCCAGAGCCGCCGCCATCGCGAGGCCAAGATCTGGGGGACAGGAGTCTCTGTTCCGGCACCCTGCCGGAGCGGGGAAGTGCCCCCGGAAGGCTTCTCCATCGACACCGCTGCCATCTCCACCGCCATCTTCATCACCGCTGCTGCTCCCATGAGGAGGGAGTAGTTCTCCATCGAGGCTCGGGGCTGTACCGGTAGCTATGTGGTTCATCTCTCTCCTATGTACCTCAATACAATAATCTCATGAGCTGCTTTACATGATTGAGATTCATATGAGTTTGTATCACAATTTATCTATGTGCTACTCTAGCAATGTTATTAAAGTAGTTCTATTCCTCCTGCACGTGTGTAAAGGTGACAGTGTGTGCACCGTGTTAGTACTTGGTTTATGCTATGATCATGATCTCTTGTAGATTGCGAAGTTAACTATTGCTATGATAATATTGATGTGATCTATTCCTCCTACATATGCATGAAGGTGACAGTGTGCATGCTATGTTAGTACTTGGTTTAGTCTGTTGATCTATCTTACACTAT
Organism: Lolium perenne; assembly: GCF_019359855.2. Lineage (NCBI taxonomy): Eukaryota > Viridiplantae > Streptophyta > Magnoliopsida > Poales > Poaceae > Lolium > Lolium perenne. The sequence continues at coordinate 10,614,359 of NC_067250.2, read as the reverse complement.
AAGGTTACTTAAACATGAGCATTATTGTGGAGCTTGTTAACTCCGGCATTGAGGGTTCGTGTAATCCTACGCAATGTGTTCATCATCCAACAAAAGTGTAGAGTATGCATTTATCTATTCTGTTATGTGATCAATGTTGAGAGTGTCCACTAGTGAAAGTGTAATCCCTAGGCCTTGTTCCTAAATACTGCTGCGTTACTACTGCTTGTTTCTTGTTTCTTTGCGTTACTATCGCTGCAATACTACCACCATCAACTACACGCCAGCAAGCTATTTTCTGGCACCGTTGCTACTGCTCATATATATTCATACCACCTGTATTTCACTATCTCTTCGCCGAACTAGTGCACCTATTAGGTGTGTTGGGGACACAAGAGACTTCTTGCTTTGTGGTTGCAGGGTTGCATGAGAGGGATATCTTTGACCTCTTCCTCCCTGAGTTCGATAAACCTTGGGTAATCCACTTAAGGGAAAACTTGCTGCTGTTCTACAAACCTCTGCTCTTGGAGACCCAACACTGTCTACAGGAAAGGAGGGGGAACGTAGACATCAAGCACTTTTCTGGCGCCGTTGCCGGGGAGGAAAGGTAAAAGGTACTCACACTCCGGACCTCGGCTACCAAGCTATTTTCCGACGCTGTAAGTACTCAAAGCTATTTCCTTTAGATCCTGCAATTGCATCTTTTTGTTTCTTGTTTACACTAGTAAGGCATAATGGACAACAATGAGCTTTTTACTCTATTTCCTGATTTAAGACATGGATGGTTTGATCCAAAAATTAAAAAACCCATGGAACATATTAATATGAACACTTTAAATACCATTGTTGCTAATGATATGGAAAATTCTAAGCTTGGGGAAGCTGGTTTTGATGAGCATGATATTTTTAGTCCCCCAAACATTGAGGAGAAAATTTTCTTTGATGATACTTTGCCTCCAATTTATGATGATTATAATGATAGTAGTCTTTTGTTACCACCTGTTATGGAGGATGAATTTGATTATGAATACAATATGCCTCCTATATTTGATGATGAGAATAATAATGATAGCTACTTTGTTGAATTTGCTCCCACTATTACTAATAAAATTGATTATGCTTATGTGGAGAGTAATAATTTTATGCATGAGACTCATGATAAGAATGTTTCATTTGATAGTTATATTGTTGAGTTTGCTCATGTTGCTACTGAAAGTTATTATGAGAGAGGAAAATATGGTTGTAGAAATTTTCATGTAACTAAAATACCTCTCTATGTGCTAAATTTTTTGAAGCTATACTTGTTTTATCTTCCTATGCTTGTTACTTTGCTCTTCATGAACTTGTTTATTTACAAGATTCCTATGCATAGGAAGCATGTTAGACTTAAATGTGTTTTGAATTTGCCTCTGGATGCTCTCTTTCGCTTCAAATACTATTTCTTGCGAGTGCATCATTAAAACTGCTGAGCCCATCTTAATGGCTATAAAGAAAGAACTTCTTGGGAGATAACCCATGTGTTATTTTGATACAGTACTTTGTTTTATATTTGTGTCTTGGAAGTTGTTTACTACTGTAGCAACCTCTCCTTATCTTAGTTTAGTGTTTTATTGTGCCAAGTAAAGCCGTTGATAGAAAAGTAAGTACTAGATTTGGATTACTGCGCAGTTCCAGATTTCTTTGCTGTCACGAATCTGGGTCCACCTCCCTGTAGGTAGCTCAGAAAATTAAGCCAATTTACGTGCATGATCCTCAGATATGTACGCAACTTTCATTCAATTTGAGCATTTTCATTTGAGCAAGTCTGGTGCCATTTTAAAATTCGTCAATACGAACTGTTCTGTTTTGACAGATTCTGCCTTTTATTTCGCATTGCCTCTTTTGCTATGTTGGATGAATTTCTTTGATCCACTAATGTCCAGTAGCATTATGCAATGTCCAGAAGTGTTAAGAATGATTGTGTCACCTCTGAATATGTTAATTTTTATTGTGCACTAACCCTCTAATGAGTTGTTTCGAGTTTGGTGTGGAGGAAGTTTTCAAGGGTCAAGAAAGGAGGATGATATACTATGATCAAGAAGAGTGAAAGCTCTAAGCTTGGGGATGCCCCGGTGGTTCATCCCTGCATATTTCAAGAAGACTCAAGCGTCTAAGCTTGGGGATGCCCAAGGCATCCCCTTCTTCATCGACAAATTATCAGGTTCCTTCTCTTGAAACTATATTTTTATTCGGTCACATCTTATGCACTTTACTTGGAGCGTCTGTATGTTTCTTGTTTTTGTTTTTGTTTGAATAAATGCTTGTGTGGGGGAGAGACACGCTCCGCTGGTTCGTATGAACACATGTGTTCTTAGCTCATAATATTCATGGCGAAGGTTGAAACTTCTTCGTTAATTATTATATGGTTGGAATTGGAAAATGCTACATGTAGTAATTGGTATGATGTCTTGAATAACTTGATACTTGGCAATTGTTGTGCTCTTGTTTAAGCTCTTGCATCATATACCTTGCACCTATTAGTGAAGAAATACATAGAGCTTGTTAAAATTTGGTTTGCATGAGTGGTTTCTCTAGAGTCTAGATATTTTCTAGTAAGATGTTTGAACAACAAGGAAGACGATGTATAGTTTTATAATGCTTGTAATATGTCTTTTATGTGAGTTTTGCTGTACTAGTTCATGCTTGTGTTTGCTTCAAACAACCTTGCTAGCCTAAACCTTGTATCGAGAGGGAATACTTCTCATGCATCCAAATCCTGAGCCAAACAACACTATGCCATTTGTGTCCACCATACCTACCTACTACATGGTATTTTCCGCCATTCCAAAGTAAATTGCTTGAGTGCTACCTTTAAAATTCCATCATTCACCTTTGCAATATATAGCTCATGGGACAAATAGCTTAAAAACTATTGTGGTATTGAATATGTAATTATGCACTTTATCTCTTATTAAGTTGCTTGTTGTGCGATAACCATGTTCACTGGGGACGCCATCAACTATTCTTTGTTGAATTTCATGTGAGTTGCTATGCATGTCCGTCTTGTCTGAAGTAAGAGAGATCTACCACCTTATGGTTAAGCATGCATATTGTTAGAGAAGAACATTGGGCCGCTAACTAAAGCCATGATCCATGGTGGAAGTTTCAGTTTTGGACATATATCCTCAATCTCATATGAGAAAATTATTAATTGTTGTTACATGCTTATGCATAAAAGAGGAGTCCATTATCTGTTGTCTATGTTGTCCCGGTATGGATGTCTAAGTTGAGAATAATCAATAGCGAGAAATCCAATGCGAGCTTTCTCCTTAGACCTTTGTACAGGCGGCATAGAGGTACCCCTTTGTGACACTTGGTTAAAACATGTGCATTGTGATGATCCGGTAGTCCAAGCAAATTAGGACAAGGTGCGGGCACTATTAGTATACTATGCATGAGGCTTGCAACTTGTAAGATATAATTTACATGATACATATGCTTTATTACTACCGTTGACAAAATTGTTTCATGTTTTCAAAATAAAAGCTCTAGCACAAATATAGCAATCGATGCTTTCCTCTTTGAAGGACCATTCTTTTACTTTCATTGTTGAGTCAGTTCACCTATTTCTCTCCACCTCAAGAAGCAAACACTTGTGTGAACTGTGCATTGATTCCTACATATTTGCATATTGCACTTGTTATATTACTCTATGTTGACAATATCCATGAGATATACATGTTATAAGTTGAAAGCAACCGCTGAAACTTAATCTTCCTTTGTGTTGCTTCAATGCCTTTACTTTGAATTATTGCTTTATGAGTTAACTTTTATGCAAGACTTATTGATGCTTGTCTCGAAGTACTATTTATGAAAAGTCTTTGCTTTATGATTCAGTTGTTTACTCATGTCATTACCATTGTTTTGATCATTGCATTCATTACATATGCTTTACAAATAGTTTGATCAAGGTTATGATGGCATGTCACTCCAGAAATTATCTGTGTTATCGTTTTACCTGCTCGGGACGAGCAGAACTAAGCTTGGGGATGCTGATACGTCTCCGATGTATCGATAATTTCTTGTGTTCCATGCCACATTATTGATGTTATCTACATGTTTTATGCACACTTTATGTCATATTCGTGCATTTTCTGGAACTAACCTATTAACAAGATGCCGAAGTGCCAGTTCCTGTTTTCTGCTGTTTTTGGTTTCAGAAATCCTAGTAACGAAATATTCTCGGAATCGGACGAAATCAACGCCAAAGATCTTAGAATCCTCGGAAGCATCCAGAACACACGAGAGGGACCAGAGGGGGGGCACTGGGCCCCCAGACCATAGGCCGGCGCGGCCCAGGCCCTGGCCGCGCCGCCCTATAGTGTCGTCGCCCCTTCGACCCTCCTGCGCCGCCTCTTCGCCTATATAAAGCCCCTGGATCGAAAACCCTGATACGTTCGATGAAAACCACAGAAACCTTCCAGAGCCGCCGCCATCGCGAGGCCAAGATCTGGGGGACAGGAGTCTCTGTTCTGGCACCCTGCCGGAGCGGGGAAGTGCCCCCGGAAGGCTTCTCCATCGACACCGCTGCCATCTCCACCGCCATCTTCATCACCGCTGCTGCTCCCATGAGGAGGGAGTAGTTCTCCATCGAGGCTCGGGGCTGTACCGGTAGCTATGTGGTTCATCTCTCTCCTATGTACCTCAATACAATAATCTCATGAGCTGCTTTACATGATTGAGATTCATATGAGTTTGTATCACAATTTATCTATGTGCTACTCTAGCAATGTTATTAAAGTAGTTCTATTCCTCCTGCACGTGTGTAAAGGTGACAGTGTGTGCACCGTGTTAGTACTTGGTTTATGCTATGATCATGATCTCTTGTAGATTGCGAAGTTAACTATTGCTATGATAATATTGATGTGATCTATTCCTCCTACATATGCATGAAGGTGACAGTGTGCATGCTATGTTAGTACTTGGTTTAGTCTGTTGATCTATCTTACACTATAAGGTTACTTAAACATGAGCATTATTGTGGAGCTTGTTAACTCCGGCATTGAGGGTTCGTGTAATCCTACGCAATGTGTTCATCATCCAACAAAAGTGTAGAGTATGCATTTATCTATTCTGTTATGTGATCAATGTTGAGAGTGTCCACTAGTGAAAGTGTAATCCCTAGGCCTTGTTCCTAAATACTGCTGCGTTACTACGCTTGTTCTTGTTTTCTTGCATTACTACTGCTGCAATACTACCACCATCAACTACACGCCACAAGCTATTTTCTGGCACCGTTGCTACTGCTCATATATATTCATACCACCTGTATTTCACTATCTCTTCGCCGAACTAGTGCACCTATTAGGTGTGTTGGGGACACAAGAGACTTCTTGCTTTGTGGTTGCAGGGTTGCATGAGAGGGATATCTTTGACCTCTTCCTCCCTGAGTTCGATAAACCTTGGGTAATCCACTTAAGGGAAAACTTGCTGCTGTTCTACAAACCTCTGCTCTTGGAGGCCCAACACTGTCTACAGGAAAGGAGGGGGAACGTAGACATCAGAACATTACAAAACCTTCATCGAACAAGCAATGTGGAGGCCGATTTCAGCAATCGGCCAAAATTATCCTCTGCACATATTCTGCTTGTGTTCAGCAACGATCCACTGGGCGGCGGCCACGTCGGCAGATGAAAGTCAGCATGAATCTTTGCGAAGCCGACGTGCAAGAGCAGTGCCCTGACTAACCATGAAAGCCGATATCTGCAGTCATTTGGCAGATTCGGCTCGGGGGGCATATAGTCAGATGAACATGTGCAGATAAACATGTGCAAACGTGCGTGCAGTGGAACATTGGGGGCCGATTAAGGAAAAATCGGCCAAATAAAAAAAAAAATTCGCACGAAGCGAAGCCGATGCGCAGCCATCGACTAGTACAGTCACACAAGACCAAGACCGGCTGGTTATATGCTCAAAGTTCACATCGACATCAACGGTCAGTGCAGGGAAGGAGCCGACCTGGCCTGCAAGGCGCGAAAAGTAGACTGAAGAAGCTCGGGGGGCAGCTCACCCTGAAGGTTCTCTGCTTTGGGGAGCCGATTTTGTTGAAATCGGCTAACTCTGCATAGGCGGCACATTCGGCTGATCCATTACCGTTCTTGCCTCGACTGAGACTCGGGGGGCAGCTGGCTTGGTGGCTGCTCTGTTTTGGAGAGCCGATTGAAGTCGCATCGACTGGCCCTGCATTGTGATCTCCTCTGGATCGGGATAGGAGGCCGTCGGTTTTTTGCAAGTTGGACCGTCCTAGCCATTTGCCAAAAGGAAGAAAGGGACTAGATTCTCAAAATAGCCGATGAGTAGTCATCGGCTAAGGGATTGCGAAAAATTGTGGTCGTATACCAAATCGCAGCCTGAAATTGAGAAGTTCTTGGCCTACGAGCTAACTGACATGGGGTCCGGCTTCATGGGCGTCCAAAAGAAGAGAAATCCGATACGCTGCTATCGGTCTTGGCATGACAGGCGGAAGGAATGAAATTGGAATAATTGAAGGCTGAATCAAAAGACCGATTTCATTAATTCAGAGGAGCGGCTTTACAAGAAAGAGCCGATGGCTCTCAAAAGAGGGATCTAGTGCCTAGTGCACTGCTACTACTAGTCCTATTCTACTAGTCGTCGCTGTCCTCGTCATCACCGCCGTCGATGTCGTCGGCGCTGCTCCCAGGGAGCTCCTCGTCACTGCTGCCCCAGCCCGTGGCCGGAGCCTCTTCCTCCTCGTCATCATCATCATCCTCGCTGTCCGCCCAGGAGCGGAAGCGCTTGGTTGGCGGGTACCCGGCGGAAGAGGAAGATTCATCTTCCTCCTCCTCTTCTCCTTCTTCCTCGTCATCTTCGTCCTCGCTGTCCGCCCACATACGCGAGTGCTTCTTCGGCGGGAGCTTGGTGGAGGGGGAGGTCTTGGCCTTCGCTACTTCTCCTTCTTTCTTCTCATTATCAGAGGAGAGGGGGTTCACCTCGGAATGAGGCTTGTCCTCGTTCTTCTTCTTCGGCGAGAATTGGGGGAAGAGGTTTGAGAAGGAGGAGGAAGAGGAAGACATGGCTGAGGGAGAAGAGGGTTTTTTGGGTGCCGATGGCTGGAACAGAGGAAGGGGATGAAGAAAGCTAATCGATCGGCACAATTAAATAATGAGGAGCCTGGTGGAAATTTAATGTCATTACAGTTTCCAAGGAGATGACGCCAGAGCTATCGAATTTTGCGAGAGAATTTGAGAAGACGGGGCATAATGATAACGGATCTTGCAACGGCTACTGCTTTCTGCCACGACATGACCCGACGAAGGAAGGCATAATGATTTTGGAAAAATTATTTCCAAAACCAGGGGGGCATGTGTTATCACCAGATTTTGGACAAATCTAGAGGTGGGCCGTAAGAGAGATGGGCTTGGAAGACTACACGTGGAAGATCTCTGAAGCGGCCTTGCACGGAGAATTTGGGCTAGTTTGCCCGTGTATCTTTAATTATAGTAGATTATATCTTAGATCAAGATTTAGAGTTTGTATCGCACACGGTGGGATATTCCCACGTTAGAAAGTCCCCTGGACTATAAATATGTATCTAGGGTTTATGGAATAAACAACAACTCACGTTCAACCCAAAACAAACCAATCTCGGCGCATCGCCAACTCCTTCGTCTCGAGGGTTTCTATCAGGTAAGCGACATGCTGCCTAGATCGCATCTTGCGATCTAGGCAGCACAAGCCCCACGTTGTTCATGCGTTGCTCGTACTGAAGCGTCTTTGATGGCGAGCAACGTAGTTATCATAGATGTGTTAGGGTTAGCATAGTTCTTCGTATAACATGCTTACGTAGTGCAACCCTGGCATGTCTAGCCGCCCTCACACCTATCTCAGGTGTGGGGGCGGCACCCTGCTTGATCTTTATTTAGTAGATCCGATCCGTTACGATTGCTCCTTGTTCTGCAAGGATTAGTTTAATATCTGCAATAGTTAGGCCTTACAAAGGGGGGGAGGATCCAGCGGCACGCAGGGTGGCGTTCGCAAGTCCTAAACAGGATGTTCCGAGGATCAACTTCATGTTGGTTTTTAGGCCTTGTTTAGGATCGGCTTATGATCACCGTGCGTGGCCGCGAGGCCCAACCTGGAGTAGGATGATCCGATTATGCGGTGAAAACCCTAAATCGTCGTAGATCTAATTAGCTTTATCTTGATCAAGCAGGATCACCATATATTCGTGCACCCCGTACGAATCATGGGTGGATCGGCTCTTTGAGCCGATTCACAGGATAACCTGAGAGCCGATCGAGGCTCGTATTTAATGTTTACGTGTATGCCATGCAGGAAACTAAGCGAGGCATCCCCATCACCTTCCTGACCAGGTATAGGTCAGGTGGCACGCCCTTGCACTTCGCATCGGACGTGTGACCAGAAGAGCATTGCGGGCCGTCGCTCGGAGGGGTCTCAGCCAGCCGCAGCTCTAGGCTCTTCCCGGCTCTACCGTGTTGACAGTCGCTGCCCGCCGGTGGGTTTTGGCAGTCAACACTAACTCGAATGATATTCAAATTGCATCAGTGGTTTAATTATGACAATATCTCCGAAACTAGATCCCATGTTATCATGTTTCAGCAATTTTTGCACCAACAATTGCCATAATAATGTCACATGTCATGCAAAGGGTTGTGTTGTCATAGTCTACGCCTTAACGTAAAAATAAGATATATGTACACCTAGAGAGCTATTTTTGTTGTTGTGGCGTTATAACAATTTAGCAATAAAAGACATGCTAACAAGATCTTAGTACTCCATGGGTTTTACTAAAATAAGTATGATTTGTAATCAGTTTCTCTACCTTTTAGAATTAAAAGTGGTTTTATACACATGATAAATCTGTTATTTTCATGTTTGTTAGTAGTAACTTTTTCTTTCTACATATGTCTACCAAGTAAAACTTTTATTGCTAAACTAAAATATGAAATAGAAAACCTGAAGAAGATGGTCATGCATCTGCAAAGAGTAAAAACACATATCGTTTCAATTACTAAGGTATCAAGTAAACCCGCATATTGCTTTGTTGGTGGACATTCACCAAAGCACACCAACACATTAAATACCACACCAACCTTTGGTTGAGTTGATAATGTTTTCTATCTATATATCTCTTCACTTTTTTCCATGATCACTAGGTGTCTAGTGTTCGACTTATCTCTACTCGTTACCACCACATGTTCTGTTTGATATTGTAGCATACCATATAGGTGACAATATCTTTATCGAAAATATATAGGTGACAATATGAGATACCTATGTATTATGAATATGATTGGAATTGGAGGCATCAGGATAGAAGTAAACCTTGCCCAATTACCATAATGGCCTTTAATATCTTCTTCATCTCGGCATGTTTCCCCAAACATAACTCTCGATAACACTGGACGTGCAAGTGCTGATTCAGATGCAATATGGCCTTGAATTTCACTGGCATAATCATCTCCGTCGTTAAGGCGCAATTCAGTTTTAAGTGCATCCCAAAATTGCTTTCGTTGAGTCTCTCATCCGTGATCGGTGCCAAGACGCCATGTTCGTCCTTTCATGCAACATGCTCGTGATCTTCCATGCACCGCCGTGCATTATGCATACAATGTGATCAAGCGAAAAATACTGACACGGTCACGCAAATGGTGTGGTATGGTGAAAATTTAGAAATTTTATCACCAGTTCACGGTTCACCCTTGTTTGTGCCCAATGGAATGTATTTTCTGTCGAAGAATAATTAAGTAAAACATATTTTCCCAATGCAATGTATTTTCTGAGGAAAAATAATTGCGCTGCTCCATTAAGCTGCCAACGACCTAGTAGAAAAGGAAAAAAAAAAAACTCAGAACAAACTCACCAACGACCCCCCAAACGCCGCCAGAGAAAGGAGAGAAAGGGGAAAACAATGGCAGCATCGGCCCGCTCCGCGGCCACCGCCGCCAGATCGGCGCTACGCCGGGCGCCCCTCGCCGGCCCGTCGCTTCCGCACCTGGCGTCCTCTTCCCGCGCCGGACCCGCCGGGATCCTCCGCAGGTAGGTCTCTAATTCGCCGCGCAAGAGATCGATCGATGGATCACGGATGGCCGTGGGGGGCGTGCTCACGTCGAGATTCCCTGCAGGTCCGCGGCGGCGTGGCTGGAGACGCGGATGCCCCTGCACAGCGCGGCGGCATCGGCGGCGCGCCTTGGATCCTGTGCCACCCAAGGTAAACCTGCGCAGGACCTCTTCGCTTTTCTGTCTCCTGTTCCGCGTTATGTTTGTTTCTAGGTTCAGTGTAGCACTTCGTAGAGGTGACGCCAAGCTACCATTCAATTGGATCTTGGTTATCTGTGTGATTGGTTGTGCAACGAAATCTATGCGCGATTGGTTCTGCGTTATGAGATTTCTGGGGTCAGTATGGCATGAACTGTATTCATCTCGAACGCAGGAACGTTCTCTCGAATTGATTTCACTACCAACAACAATGACAATTGCCAGAACGCTGTGGATACATCTTGAACTCTGTAGTCTGCATAGTTTTAGGTCCAGGGGAGTAGTTGGTGATATTGTAATGTTTATGGATTTGTTATTGTGCTCAACTGTTCATACAACATAGTATGAACCTAAAAATAAGCGTGTGAATCCTGTTGATTCTGCAGGATGGATCTGCATTTTCATAATGAAACATACTAGTAGTTTGAAGAGAGTCAGTGTTAAACACTCGTGAATTTGTGAATAATTAAGTATCTGCTGATGATAACTGCTGTCAACTCTTGGTTTATCATACTTAAAAACACTTCCTTTTGTAGTTTATTAACCTTAATATCTATGAATATATTATGACCTCATATACTGCATCTATGATACAAGAACACATTGAGGGCTGATATTCTCTAATACCACTTACAGTTGATATCCATTGTTTTAGCACCATGCTGTTAAATGATCTTCTTGTTCTTGTTGAATTTGGGAGATTTGTATCGGCTGTCCTCACCTAAGTCATTGTATTAGTTCTTGTTCAACGTTAATAATCTTTATCTAGAACCATGTATACACCGTTTGACTGTCAATACCAGTGGCTCCAGATTGAGATTGTGAAGATTTAGTAATTTGAGAACTTCCATACTAGTGAACCATGTATACACCATTCATTTTGAGATCTTCTATTTCTTGCTCTTCATAATATCTGATCAATTAGGGATCATTTTATAGTAGTGAACAGTAAACTTGATCAGCATCGTTTTCAGAGTTGTGCAGTGTTGAGGTGTTACTAGTTCACTTCATAGCAAATAAATGCAGAGATAGTATCAGTATTCATTTTGCTGCAATCCTAATATTGTAATGTTATGCATTATCCATGTTCTTCTTTTTCTCTGTGCTCCTTGTTGATTAACTTTTGCATGTTGTAAACTCAGATGGCAACAATGCTTTCTCATGGAACTCTAAGCGCATGTTCAGTTCAAATGAAAAACATCTTCCTGCAATATCTGACCCAGAAATTGAGGCTGCATTTAAGGATTTGATGGCTGCTAGCTGGAATGAGCTGCCAGATTCACTTGTTGAGGAAGCACAGAAAGCAGTATCTAAAGCTACTGATGATAAGGCTGGTCAAGAGGCATTGGAAAATGTATTTCGTGCAGCTGAAGCATGTGAAGAGTTTAGTGGAGTTTTAGTTACCCTAAGAATGGCTCTTGATGATCTTTGTGGCATTACGGGAGAGGTCAGTACTTAATTACCTCTATCCCCTTATTTATGTATGGATCTTTGCAGAGTTTTGGCTCATTTTCTCCTTCTGCCTATATATATGTCTTAAGAACCCTAACTCTTGCAGAACGTGGGCCCCTTGCCTGGCTATGTAGAAGAAGCTGTTAAATCTGCATATAATCGATACATGACATATCTGGCATCCTTTGGTCCTGAAGAGCACCATCTGCGGAAAAAGGTGGAGACTGAGTTGGGAACAAAAATGATACACCTGAAAATGAGATGCAGTGGCATAGGGGCTGAGTGGGGAAAGGTTTGTTTCTTTCAAAAGCTACTTGTACCTAAAGTACAGTTTATGCCTATCCCAGCTTCCGTTGTAAAACATATGTTCATATATCCATGTTCTGATCATCTTGTCATTCCACTTATGATGATGTTAGCCTGTTCCTTTTTATGTCAGCCGTGTCTGCATATGGTTCTCATGATATTATTTGGCTGAATTAGTTTCTTCAATTTCTGCTGTCACAATTTTTTACTTTATGTTGATATTATCAATTTACCCCCTTCTCTTGCTAAGGGGCAAAATGTCAAACAACATCCAATGCCAGTAACTTATTATTGGATTAGGTTGTACTCCCTCTGGTCCGATTTAATCGACGCTAGCTATACACAAGGACACGCTGGTTTAGCTGTAGTTCCGCATCGATTAATAACGACCGGAGGGAGTATATATGAGGCAATTATGCTGTATTGTTTATATAGAAAAAAGAATGACAAGGGGTAACTCTGAATGGCTATGAATGCTTCATCTTTGTCTAACAAACCCATAAATTCAACTATGATTATTGTCTTGTTTACCTTATCATTTTTATTTGTAAACCATATCTACCTGTACTAGATATACATCATAGAAAACCTAGTTGAAAACTGCTCTGTCTTATTTGTAAATATTGGCTGATAACCCTGATCATTTGTCACATCCGACGACTAAGAACGGTCTCCTCTTGCCCATAATGAATTAACCAAATAAATCATCTGTTTGGTTACCACCAAGGCACCACTGTTAACTCTGTCTTGACGTTACATTTTTTCTCAGGCTACTAGGCAATTCGAACTAGCCTACATGTGTAACAGCTAACTTAGACTGATTTATATTAAGTTCAGTCTAGCTTGAAGTAGGTTTTAAATTGCTAACTAGTTTCTCTTCCCGAAGCTTCACTATAAACTGGCAAGATACAGCCATTTTTTTTTTTTGCTATTTCTTGGCCAAGTGTTTTCTAGTGTCCCCCCATTTTTTCCCTGTACCCAGTTACACAGAGAATCTAGGCAGTATTGCTAGCTCAGGAAGGACCATAGTAGTGGATGCTCAAACATCGCCAACTTATTCTGGTGTAGTCATGGCTTCACAAGCCATTGTTGCAACCGGAAGATGCTGAAACAATTACATTTTGCTCATTTTGTCTTCATTGTTTCCTGGTGACATCGGATATGATCCTGATCATGTGCATATCTTCTGCGGCTCCCTGTTTTCACGGTGTTCCTGATCAATTTCATAACATGCGAGGGTCTCCAGCTGATTTACTCTTGTTGCCTGGTCTGAAGTTAGTGGAAAATAATTATTACTTGTATTCAGTAGTCCATGCTCATGAACCAATTATTTTCTCGCAGATCACCCTGATTGGCACCTCAGGGATCTCAGGGTCCTATGTTGAGCTAAGGGCATGAGGGAAGCCTGCAGGTCAGAACCGTGGCCGAACACTGACGGGAAACTGCGTATCAGAACCAGGTGTTCCGTTTTCTTTTAATTTTCCGATGTAGCTACCATGCCAATAACAAGATCTTCAAAACAGATGTGCTCTTAAAGTAACGCTTTGGTACTGTAATAAGAATGCAATCCTGGAGTTTTGGTTTTGTTTTGCTGCTCAAGATGATCGGGGTTTTCTCTATATGTCGTGGGTTGATCTTATATCTTGAGAAACAGTATATCTGAGTAGGATTTATCCATTTTGTTCAGAAGTTTTGTGCTCTTGACCTACTTCGTGCACTGTTGAGACTTTGGTTTATTATACAGACTACCATTTCGAGGGAATGAGGTACTGGAATCCTTATGTGTATTTTGAGTAAACATGTGCTGGAAACGTCAGTGAAAAGCATAACAGATGTATGCGTCATCATAGCAACCACTTAAGTTTAGGAGTTATTTGGGTTATAATCTGATTTGACCAATATACGTCAACTTTTGTGGTACGTAATAAATAAGTTCAGCACATCCCAGTTCAGCAACAGACCGAACCTATGCCCTCCGGTCCATAATAAGTGTTGAAAACTTTAGTTGGTTTGCACTTATTATGGATTGGAGGGAGTATATAATGTTGTTGGTTTTGTAAAAATAAAAGGTAAAGGGCTATATCTTGTTCAAGACATAATTATTTATTTGGGATTCACATGACTCACATGTTGCTAACTCATCGGTCGAAGGTGGTGGCTGGCGCTTGGCTGCCCCTTTCCTTGTCATGAATCACGTTCATGGTCTTGACAGTAGGGTTCCTTCTCTGACCTGTCGTGCTAGTCTTAGATGGTCGGCACGCCACCATCCTGAAACTTATGGCTATGCTCTATGGTATTGCTTTAAAGTGAAATGGTGAACGTTTTTTATGGTTATTCGCTATAGGCAGCAATATATTCTACTGTGCTCGACCCGAAATGTAAGGTTGTGTCCCAATGAGCCATGATCCTACTGCCGTTCGACCCAGTAAAGTTTTTTTTTTCGAATAAGACAAGACCGCCATTTTTTTAGTAATTAAGAAGAAGATCTTTGGCCGGTTAACTTTCGGAAAACTGACCTAAGACCGTAACATCACCTCGCCGACCATCATAGATAGAACATGACTGTCGTGAGGGTACACAACCACCCTAGCTACCCACACAAGCCACACACAAAAACGAGCCAATGTCTTCGTGGAGGTTGCCTCCCAGGACTTTTAGGTCTTCATGCAGCGGCGACTCCAACATTCTCGAACACCTTGCAAGTGCAGCAACGTGAAGCCCATATTGGCCTATGCCAAGCAGATGACACATCGCGAGGGGACCGGCTGCTCCAATTCCGCTGACGATCTTCGGAGGGAAAACCGCAAAACCCTGCATCGAGGAAGCTCGAATACGTCGGGACAGAGACCAAGTAACAAGGTCTTGCCGCGACCAAACTTCACTCTTCAACATCATCGTTGACACGCATGCTGCCGCGCAGAACACCCACACCGCCGGCTGGTTCAGCCAACCGTGATGCCGCCTGCGTCTAGCCCACCAAGAGCCGCGGAAGGGAGCAAGATCCTCAAGGCGAGGGCGACACTCGTCGCCCAAACCAACGGGTCTCGGAGATTTCACCCGAAGAGCATGTCCTGAGGCTGAAGAGGTCGAGATAGACTCCAAAAAGTAACTCGGTCGCAAATCAAACACAAAGATACCAGACTGTACTCTCTCCATAACGCAGAAACATAATAAATCCTTGAGTTATTCCCAATATACCACACCAAAATGTAAACACACACTCACAATCACAACCTCAAACTTGTTTTTTTCGGTTGCAAAGGAGCAAGCACCACAACAGAACTTACTTATTGCACTGGCTATATATATGTCGTTCACTACAACAAGCGGCTCTGTCTCACCATATACGAGAACCCTGCAGATCGATGCTCCATTCTGCATCCAAGCTCCATTTTGCCGGATCTCTTCATGGAGCAGCGACGTTCTCCAGGGCGAGCGGCGCGATCTCGTCTCCGATGATCCCTGGCTCGCTCCCGGCGACCCCCAGGTCCAGCAGCACGTCCTCCCAGTTCTTAGCAGGGCCCTGCAAAGCACCATCGATCGATTTTATCACCAACACCAGGGATGCACCGTATGCACTAGCCAATATAGCTACTCCGTAGATGATTTGCTCTTAGTTGTGCTGTGAAGTGTCGATAGCTTGATTGCATACCTTCCAGGAGAGATCCTGGGTCATGCAGTTCTTGACCATCTCCTGGTATGTCGGCGTGCCGACGACCTTGATGGCGCGCTTCAGGGTGGTAGCCGCCTTCTTCACGTCGCTCGGCTCCAGGACGTTGCACTGGCCACGAAGAAAACGATATTAGTTGATGATCCGAGCTGCAAGGATCATGGAGATCAATGAATTTAGACAGAGGTCGATGATCCTACGTCGACACTGAGTCGGCCCATGTGAAACCCAGTCTTGCCCTCCACGATCGTGTCGACGAGTCCGCCGGTGGAAGCGCACGCGCATGGCTGGAATTCAGTAAGAAATTTCGATCATGCATGGCCATGGAATCGCTTCAGGATTTTGCGTGCAGCAGGTGAGAAATGGGCTAGGGCAAGTTTACCGTTCCGTAGCGCATCCCCTGGAGTTGGATGAGACCGCAGGGCTCGAAGCGGCTGGTGACGGCGAGCACGTCGGCGCCGGCCATGATCAGGTGAGCCAGCGGCGCGTTGAACTTGACCACGGCCCTCACCTTCTCCGGGAAATCCTCCTCCGCGCTCTTGAGCAGCCGTTCGAACTTCTTCTTTCCGGTGCCCAGGAGCACGATCTGAACGTCTTCCACCTCCTCTAGCACCTCCTTGATGGCGGCGACCATCACGTCGGGGCCCTTCTGCTCCTCCAGCCTGCCGATGAACGCCACCAGCGGCACTTTGCTGTCCACGGTCAGCCCCACCTCCGCCTGCAGCGCCTCCTTGTTCAGCGCCTTTCCCTCCACCGCCTGTCAGTCACAGTGCACCATCGATCATGCACACTTTGCCTCGTCAGAATTCAGAACCGGCGATCACCGGAGGGACACATGAAACAATAGGATAGTTTTGTGGGTGGGTGCTCACGGTGGTGTCGTCGTACTTCACGGCGATGTACTTGTCCTTGCTCGGGTCCCACTCACTAACGTCCATGCCGTTGACAATGCCGGTGATGCCAGTGAGCCGCATGATGTTGTCCAGCTCGCAGCCCCTAGCTTCGCCGGAGATGAGCTCCTCCGCGTAGTACGGGCTCACCGTCAGCACCCTGTCGGATTCAAGGATCCCGGCCTTCATCCAGTTGATCTTCCGCCCCTCCACCGGCTTGTCGTACCTGCACCAAATGTATTACCCAAATCAAACTCACACACAATTTCAGTTTCAAGTTCAGGTTCAGGTTCAGACATTGGAATTTTCACTTTGTTAACTGAGGCTTACCCGTCGATGAAATCGTAGGACGACTTGAACCTCTCGGGGAGGTTGAGGAGCGAAAAGTCATCGAAAGAGAAGCGGCCCTGGTAGGATATGTTGTGGATACAGAATGCGACCTAAGCCAAGTTGCAAAGCTAATTCAGGTCAGTTTCAGATCGAACAGCAATGTACAGACGGAACATTACAGTGTCAAAAGATGCAGAACCTTTGCAGTCTTGTAGAGGCCATTGGACTGGTAGTTGCTCTTGAGGTAGCAAGCAAGAGGGCCAGTGTGCCAGTCGTTGCACACGAACAAGACTTCTTCCCCTGCATCACGATACAGCAGCACCCCAAAATAAAGACAATTACTCTAGTCTGATGCATGGATGATGATCATGCAGTGCTTGAAAGAAAATCTACAGGTACACTCTGGCTTGCACTATGTGTGTTGATCAATCTTACATACCGTAAGGTCCGGAGTAGTACGGGTTGTTGTCGAGGTTTAGGATCCTGGGCGCCTCAAGTGCTGCCTGGCAGAGAAGGCTGAAGCGTAGCTGGTTGTCCTGGTAATCTGTGCCGGTGTTGGGCCCGTAGATCTTCTCTTTGGTTTTGCCCCAAACCTGAAAAGGAATTATAACCAACAGAAATAAAGATTCAGCAAGAGAAGACATCACTGGGATTGATCACCATGCATGTTCAGTGGTGTAGATGAGGAAAAGCTGTGATCACCTTCTCGAGGAAGGACGGGTGGTCGATGAACACACGGTCCACCCCACGCTTGTAGCAGTGGAAGAACCTCACCCTCTCGTACTCGTCGCCCATCTTGATCTGCAAAACCAAGTTAAAATCTTTATGAAACGTGCATCATCGATGAGAACACGCAAGGACTTGTTACTGATCATGTCGCGCACCTCGGAGATGACGCCGGTGTCCCAGGCGTCCTTGTACTGGTCGTAGCGCGGGGAGATGACCATGACCCTGTGCCCGTTCGCCTGCACAGTGGCACACGTTGTAATGGCATAGCGGTGGCGGTAAGTAGACAATGGGAGTTGAAGAGATGGCGTGTTCTTACGGCCATGGCTGGCGGGAGGCCGCCGAGGACGTCGCCGAGGCCGCCGGTCTTGCTCCAGGGCGCCATCTCGGCGCCGACGAAGACGATGTTCATGCCGGCCGTGGCACGCACCACGACGGAGGTGCCCCGTCGGCTCCCTCGTTGCTGCGTCCTCCGCGTCTGCTTGGGGGTCGCGCACGCGCTGGTCCTCATGCTGAGCGCGGCGTCCGCCGGGTTCCGTGGTCTCGGGCCCTGGAAGCCACCGCGCCGGAACAATGACGGCGTCGACCTGTCGGTGAGGCCGGGGAGGGCGCCCGAGGTGGCGAGCTGGGATGTGGCCAGAGCTGCCATGGCGCGCGCAGGGTTGAGCGGCTAGCTGTTGTGAGAGACGCAGACGACTTCAGTGAATCAGCGAGGACTTGAGTGAACTAAACAGAGTTTTGCAGTCAAGTCTTGTGGAGAGATGAACGCGCGACACCTATCTGTTTTTTTTTTCCTAGTATAAAGGGACGACACCTCCCTGAGTAGTAAAATTTACTTTATGAATCCTAATTAAACACCGCCAAGGTCCCAGTTCTACTATTGATCTGAGAAGAAAAATGAAACGATCGATCATGTTTCATTTTACTTGTACGGACTGTGATGATAATATAAACCCCCGACTTGATCCACGCCAGAAACGCATCTATGCCTTAAATTTCCTGGCATATATAAAAACTCGGTTGGAGAATAGAAATCTTTATGCACCTCATGTAATTAATCTGCTGATTGGCACCCACAGGCCACAGGAGGAGCATCCTGACATATAATCATAAACCTATGCGGTATGTCGATTTAACTTTTAGGACCTTATCGATCATTAAGTAAAGAGATCCTACACAATTAGTATAAATCTAGGAATCTGTGAGCTCCTCAACGTGGATACTCGGATCTACAACCATACGGACTGAAATATTTCTCAGACTCGACCAAATGGCAACTAATGTAGCCGATGGGCGCGCGGCGCGCGCGTGCGTACCTGATCGAACACCTGATCTCTGCTTCTTCTTCTTGGAAGGACGTTGATGGTTCGATGCGCGGAGTGTTCTTCTTCTTCTTCACAGGCAGAGGTAGGGTTCTTGTTCCGCTCGATCGGTCTCCTAGGACTGTGCGATCAATGGCGGGCGGGCGATGTGTGGGCGAGGGAGTGGAAGGAAACGAACGGTGGGCGCGCAGGAGCCGGAGACGGAGGTTATTTGTACTGGTGCGGCCTTGCGGGGGTGGGGAGACGGACCCGCGCCGTGGCGTTGCGTTCACTCAAACGCCTCTAGTGAGACACACACCCCGATCTCCCCATTACCCGCTCCGTTCCTCGTGCATGCTGGGACTGGGAGAGGGACGGTGGGCGATCGATTCGGGCCCGCTGCGGCCTGCATGGCTCATGTGGCTGACTGACGCCTCCTCGCGATCTCCGCTTGGCTGTTTCCCAGCGGGACTGAAGAGTGGCATGCACTCGCCACTCGCTGAAAGCCAATCGTCGTCGCGCTTTCCAGCTGACCGGTTGCCTTTGCTTCTGCTCCGCCGCTCGACCTCGCCGTGGCCGGTGGGGCACGCACCCTGCCGGCCGGTGCTGGTGGTTCTCTGGCCGTCCATGTGTCTGGCCTCGTACTGCCCTTCCTCCTTTCTGTTCTACAGTCGCATGTTCCTTCCACGGCGCCCACTTCCGTTCTCTGCTTTCGGCGGTTGCAGCTAGCTGGGGCTGCCGTAATGGCGTGGCATGGCGACAAGAGCTTGTGTGTGTGCGCGCGCGCTCGCAGTCGCAGGACAAATGTTGCTGGTGCGCTTTGTGTACGTGCTGCCAAAACTGGCGCCTCACAACTTTTTTTTTCCAAACGATCCCCGAAGGATCGAATTTTCATTACCATGGAGATAACGAAAATACACCAGCATACAGTTATGTCTCAGAAGAAAAAAAAACAAAAGGAGGAGGGAGAGATCGCCGCCTAATGCTAACGTTCAGAACGATTATTACAGAGCCAGAAAGAATATTACACATAGCGAGATCCTTGTCAACGACACAAGGATCAGCTCAAAAGGGCGCATCCGCATAAGATGAGAAACTAGGGACAGCCTAGTCCGCACAGCAAACGACTTCAGGGGGTTGTATCTTCATGAGTATCATCAGTGTTCTTGTCCTCCAAGCGCAGTTGATCAACTCGTCCAGAATTTCTCGAAAGAGGATTTCCAGCTCCAGCCGCAGCAGCAAGGCGCAGTAATCCATCAGCTCCAGCACGAAGCTCCAAGGCATCTTGCTCACCATGGAGACCTGACCAATAGTTCATAAAAACAGCAGCGTAACTGATAATGTCAAACGGCGAGCTGATTAGCTTATTTTCAAAACAGGATCTATTTCTAAGTTTCCAAATGGCCCAGCAAACAGCTGCCAAACCAGCAATCTGAGTATTTCGGCTAGCATGAGAGAACTGTGGAAACCACCAGAAGAACTGGGAAAAACTCCCAGGTCGTGTAGGAGCTTTGATAGCAGTAGCTACTGCACTCCACACAAACTTGGCTGCAGAGCAGCCAAAAAAGAGGTGGATGATGGATTCTTGTTCATTACAGAACTGACAAACAGAATCCCCAGACCAATTGCGCTTAAGTAAGTTGTCTTTAGTGGCAATAGCATTATGCCAGATCAGCCAAAGCCAAATTTTGATTTTTAAAGGGATTCTGCTTTTACAGAGATGCCTAAAGGATCTGTTTCGACCCCCACCACTGATCTGTTTATACACAGATTTAACAGTGAAGTTGCCTTTTTTAGACCATTTCCATCTGGGTGAGTCCTTCACTTGAGACAAATGAGTTTGATTCAACAATTGAAATAAGCCAGCCTCTTGAATGATCAAATCAGGTGGCAGCCATCTTCTGTAAGAAAATCTCCAACCCATGATAGTTGCATCGGCAACAGTGATGTGTTGTTCATTGCAGATATCAAACAAGGCAGGGAACATGTCCTTAAGAGGATTGATGCTGCACCAAAAATCTCCCCATAAGCTAGTCAGTTCCCCATTCCCAACTTTCATTTTCCTGCCACAGAGATAAAGATCTCTAACTTTCAACATATCACACCAGAGTGGAGAGTCTCCAGGTCTGTGTTTTGCATAATAAATGCCTTTGTCTCTCAGGTATTTTAATCTCATAAAATCTTGCCAGGGACCAGTATCATGCTCCAATTTCCACCACCATTTGCACATCAAACTAATATTGAATCTGGATAAATCTTTAACTCCCAAGCCACCTTTTTGTTTGGGTTTACAAATCCATCTCCATCTAACAAAATGATATTTTCTTTTAACAGCACTACCAGCCCAGAAAAAAGACCTGATAGGCTTATCAATTTGTTCAATAGTTGACTTATGCAAAAGTCTCAGTGACATCTGATACACAGCAGTGCTAGCAAGGCAAGCATCAATCTTAATCAATCTCCCCCCAATGGACATGGAATTTCCAATCCAGCCACTCATTTTTTTTCTTGGTTTTCTCTCCCAGAAATCTCATGTCAGCTACTGAAGCTCTTCTGGCACAAACTGGGGTCCCCAAATACTTGATGGGCCAGGTACCTTTCTGACAATTGAATAATTCAGCATAGAAAGTTTGTTTAATATCATCTTCCAGAATCATCATAACTTCACTTTTCTCAAAGTTAATTTTCAAACCAGACATAGCTTCAAAGATATAAAGCAGAAGCTTCAGGTTAACAGCTTGTTGAGCATCATCTTGCAGAAGCAAAATGGTATCATCTGCATACTGAAGAATTGCAATCCCCATCTGCACCATATTATCTGCCAGCCCAGTAATCAAACCATTGGATTGAGCCAAGTGCACCATTTTGGCCAAGCTGTTGGCAGCCATATTAAACAGAAAGGGGGTAAAAGGATCACCTTGTCTCACACCTTTATGACTAGTAAAATATGGACCCACCTTGTCATTGACTTTGACACTAAGGGTCCCACCAGCAACAGATTTCTTGATCCAAGTCAACCAATTGTCACTGAATCCCTTCTGTTCACAGCAGTCAAACATGAATCCCCGGTTTACTTTATCATAGGCTTTTTCAAAGTCAATTTTCAGGACAATCCCTTGTGTTTTCCTGAATTTATTTTCTCTCAGAACTTCCTGGAGCAACATTACTCCATCAGAGATGAACCTCCCCTTGATGAAAGCAGTCTGGCATGGGAGTAGAAGTTTACTCATCACAGGATTTGCTCTAACAGTCAGAACTTTTGTTATTATCTTAAAAAGGACTTGGAGCAGACATATGGGTCTAAATTTTTGAATGATGTCAGCATCAGCAGATTTGGGAATCAGAGTGATAATCCCATAATTGATCCTAATCAGGTCAATTTTGTGCTCAAACAAATCTTTGAAAACATGCATGACATCAAACTTAATAATATCCCAGCAGTGTTGATAGAATTTAATGGGAAAGCCATCAGGGCCAGCAGCTTTGTTTTTCTCCATGTGGTCAATGACATCTTTAATTTCTTCCAAGGAAAAATTCTTATCCAGCTCAGCTCTATCAACATCATTCAGCTTTTCTTCATCAGACCAAATATCTCCACTTAATCTGATGCCAGAATCACTCACAGGACCAAACAATTCCTTGTAAAAGGCAGTGGCATGCTCCAACAGAGCAGCATCACCATGAACAATAGTGTCACCTTTTTTTAAAGAGAAAATAGTTCTCTTTCTTTTACATCCATTAGCTGCTCTATGGAAGAAAGCAGAATTGCTATCTCCATAAAGGAGCCAATTTTCCCTTGATCTTTGTCTCCAAAAGGATTCCTCCTTATCCAGCACTTCCAGCAATTTAAGTTGGAGAAGAGCCCTTTTTTCTCTTTGACTTGGAGACAAGGGTCCCATTTCTTCCAAATCCTCAAGTTCTTTCAATTCAGAAGTTATATCTTTTTTCTTTTTAATATCAACCCCTCTCAAATTGGCACCCCAACCTTTTAGGGTTTTCTTGACATTTTTCAGCTTTTTTAATATTCTATCCAAGCTGTTATTGGCAAACACCTGTTTTCCCAGCATCTCTTCACTCTGTCAAGGAAGCTGTCCTCTTTGAGCCATCTTTTTTCAAATCTGAAGTCTCTGTTTTTAACCTTGATATCAAGAGTGTCAAGAATTAATGGGTTGTGATCAGACATATCTCTCACCAGCTTGTGAACAGTTACAAGAGGAAAAAGATCTTCCCAGGAGCTGCTCATCAAGAATCTATCCAATTTCTCCAAAGTGGGATCACTGTGATTATTGGACCAAGTAAATTGGCCACCAGTCATATGAATTTCTCTCAGGGCACAAGTATTAATGATGGAGTTGAAAATGTCAGACCATTTATTATGAGTCATAGCCTTATTTTTCTCATTGGAAAATCTCAACAGATTAAAATCTCCCCCTACCAAAATTGGTAGAGTTTGATTGCTGCAAATATTCCCAAGTTCCACCAAAAAATCCTCCTTCTCAGAGGCTTGAGCAGCACCATAGACTATAATCAAACACCACTTCACATTAATCTTCAAATCAAGCAGAGACACCTTGATGTGAAATCTGCCCACTGAAGTATCACAAATGGTAAACCTGGATAGCCTAAAACCACCCAGGATACCTCCACTTCTACCAACTGAACTGATCCATTTCCAGTCAAATTCACCTCCAGGATCAATTCTCCTGAGAAAAGCAGGAGATAAGTCCTTTTTGATGGTTTCCTGAAGACCAATGAAATCTAACTGTTGATCCTTAATCAAATCAGCAAGGTAAATGCTCATCCCTTTCTTCCCAACCCCTCTGCAATTTAAAGAGGCACCTATCATAGATACTTTGGATTTTTTTTCCTTCTCCTGGTTCCAGCCACAATGCCACACAAAGGGTGGTCATTAATGGCCTTCACCTGGGCAGCACTTGATTTTGAATGTGCCCCCACAATGGCATCACTTGATTTTGACTGTGACCCATTCTTCCCAACCTTGCAAGCAGATTTTTTGGCTTTCTTCTTTCTTTTGGATAAAACAGGAGTGAAATCATCCTCCTCCAAATCCCTGTCACTCTCACACAAAACATCACCAAGACCCAGCAAGAGAACTTGGTTTGGTACCTCAGAATTGGTATGCACAGAAGACTTTTGCATATTATCTATATTATGTCTAGCAATTTCTAAATCTTTCAAATTACTAACTTTTTCAAGAGAAAAAGAGGCAGGATCAACACCCATCTCAAGAGCCCTAGACATAATAACTTCATCATCCAGTAAAGCAAAAGAATTAAAGGTATTCAGATTTGTACCTGGGATGTTAGAAGATTCAACACTCCCCATGGCCCTAGCACCAATTCTAACAGTGTGAGTGCCCATGGATTCAATTCTGGAGCTCATCCTGGGGGGAGGCTGCTGTTGATCACCACCAGCATTAAGAGAGATGTTGCCACCTGAAGAGTCATTATCAATGGGAGGGTTATCAACCTGAGAGAGAGGATCCTCTTGTGATTCAGGTTCAGGCTGAGAGCCATCAATAGGAATAACTACAGCAGTTCTTTCAGTTATAAGAGAAGGAGCAGCCAAAGCAAGGATCCCCTGTCCCTGTGTCAGATAAGGTGTATCAGAATTCTATGAGTTATCACTGCTGCCATAGTCAACCAGTTCTTCAGAAGAATCATTAGTTTCATTCACATTCTCCACAATAGGATCAAGGAGTTCCTTGTACTCTTTCTGTATTGTAAAAGCCTTGTCACTACCAGATCTTGCCAAAGAAGTGAGAAACTGCTTATAGGAGTCAGCTGCCTTCTGAGAGGAGGAACCTTCACCAGACTGAGATGGAATGGATGCAAGAGCATCAACCACCTCTTTGTGAACATCAGTAAGAGAGGAGGGACTAGCAGTGGCACAGGAGGAAGGGTTCTCATCAGGAAAGCAAGAGAGCTCCCTTTCAAACAGTTTCCTTTTGCCAGTATCCTTCTTAGGAACTTGAGAAGCTTGCATAGTTGATTGTCTGTGTGACCCACTATAAGTGCCAGAAACTTTTGGAGGAGCTGATTGGGAGCCAGCATCAGAGCTTTGCAGACCCATTCTCTGTCTTTTAGGTGTGCCTTGATCACCCTCTGTGCCTTGAGCATCAACATGAACAGCTGGCTTGTTACCAGCATTAGAAGAGGGGTCAAACAGCTCTCTGGAATACTGAAATTCATAGAATCCTTTCTTGATCTCACCAATCCTGGAATTGGGAACCAGAGATAAGTCTTGGCTGCCAATC
This sequence comes from Lolium perenne, assembly GCF_019359855.2. Lineage (NCBI taxonomy): Eukaryota > Viridiplantae > Streptophyta > Magnoliopsida > Poales > Poaceae > Lolium > Lolium perenne. Next base: position 10,589,150 of record NC_067250.2, on the reverse strand, counting down.
TTAACCCTCACATAGGCAAAGTGTCTGAGATAATTCTTGTCAAGAGCAAGAGGCTTGCCCACAAGACTGGCAGCATAATAAGCTGTGGACTTGTTTCTGAACTTCACAGGGATCCCTTTTATTCTGAACCAAGCTTCTTGCATAACAGAGATAGGTTCAATGTCACCAGCCCATTTCTCCAGACTGATAATAGCACCAGGGACAGTTCTCATGAATAATTTCCCAAAGTGGGAAAGTTCTTCAATGGCTTTTGCTGAAGGAAATCGTGTCCTGAACTCTGTAGCCGAAACTTCTTTAGCAAAAAAGCGCCAATTGATCTTCATCGATTCTGCCCAGACATTGAATTCATGTTCTATGTTTCTGCAATTCACCTCACCCTTTTCTACTGTAATGTGAGCATAATTGAGTTGTTCAACCGGATAGTTATCTTCCTCAGGAACAGGAATGGAGTAGAAACCAGAGCCAAATTCCTCACTTCCGAAGAAAGGGGCATTGTATTCCCATGGATCACGTTCTTGACAAATAGAAATGTGATGATCACCTCCACAAGTAAAGCATGCAAGATTTCTAATAGGAATTTCAGGTCTTCTACTTGCAGGAGGCATGGAGGCAGGAGCTGGTGGTGGTACAGAGGACCCCACCGGCTCCGGCAAAGAAACAAGAGATTGAGAACTATCCGTGACCATTGCAGATCTATGCTGTGGTTGATTTTAAGAACCAGCTCCTAAAGCATCTGCAGCAATAGTATTAGATGATGGCAAGGAGGGGGCTACAGGACTTACGTCAGCAGATCGAACGGAGTTGGGGTTGGAGGAAGCTCCAGGAACCATCTCGGAGCGGTGAGCCCATCTATCTCGAGCACGCAGATCATCCTCCTTGCGGGTTCTTTCAGCCAGAGCACGCTCACACGCAACGCGCTCCGAGATGCGGGTCGCCTCACGTTGGCGCTCTTCGTCGAGACGACGACGCTCATCAGATCTTCTGCGCTCCTCAAAGCGGAGACGCTTGATACGTCTCCAACGTATCGATAATTTCTTATGATCCATGCCACATTATTGATGTTATCTACATGTTTTATGCACACTTTATGTCATATTCGTGCATTTTCTGGAACTAACCTATTAACAAGATGCCGAAGTGCCGATTCTTTGTTTTCTGCTATTTTTGGTTTCAAAAATCCTAGTAACGAAATATTCTCGGAATTGGACGAAATCAACGCCCAGGGTCCTATTTTGCCACGAAGCTTCCAGAAGACCGAAGAGGAGACGAAGTGGGGCCACGAGGTGGCCACACCCTAGGGCGGCGCGGCCCCCCCCCCTTGGCCGCGCGGCCCTGTGGTGTGGGCCCCTCGTGCCGCCTCCTGACCTGCCCTTCCGCCTACTTAAAGCCTCCGTCGCGAAACCCCCAGTACCGAGAGCCACGATACGGAAAACCTTACTGAGACGCCGCCGCCGCCAATCCCATCTCGGGGGATTCAGGAGATCGCCTCCGGCACCCTGCCGGAGAGGGGATTCATCTCCCGGAGGACTCTACGCCGCCATGGTCGCCTCCGGAGTGATGTGTGAGTAGTCTACCCCTGGACTATGGGTCCATAGCAGTAGCTAGATGGTTGTCTTCTCCCCATTGTGCTTCATTGTTGGATCTTGTGAGCTGCCTAACATGATCAAGATCATCTATCTGTAATTCTATATGTTGCGTTTGTTGGGATCCGATGAATAGAGAATACTTGTTATGTTGATTATCAAAGTTATGTCTATGTGTTGTTTATGATCTTGCATGCTCTCCGTTATTAGTAGATGCTCTGGCCAAGTTGATGCTAGTAACTCCAAGAGGGAGTATTTATGCTCGATAGTGGGTTCATGTCTCCGTGAATGCGGAGGGGTGACAAGAACCTCTAAGGTTATGGATGTGCTTTGTTGCCACTAGGGATAAAACATTGGTGCTATGTTCAAGGATGTAGTCACCGATTACATTACGCGCAATACTTAATGCAATTGTCATGTTGTTAGCAACTTAATGCGGAGGGGTTCGGATGATAACCTGAAGGTGGACTTTTTAGGCATAGATGCATGCTGGATAGTGGTCTATGTACTTTGTCGTAATGCCCAATTAAATCTCACAATACTCATCATAATATGTATGTGCATGGTCATGCCCTCTCTATTTGTCAATTGCCCAACTGTAATTTGTTCACCCAACATGTTGTTTATCTTATGGGAGAGACACCTCTAGTGAACTGTGGACCCCGGTCCCATTCTCTATACTGAAATACAATCTACTGCAATCTTTGTTCTCTTGTTTTCTGCAAACTATCATCTTGCACACAATACGGTTAACCCTTTGTTACAGCAAGCGGTGAGATTGACAACCTCCTTTGTTTCATTGGGGCAAAGTACTTTGGTTGTGTTGTGCAGGTTCCACGTTGGCGCCGGAATCTCTGGTGTTGCACCGCACTACATCCCGCCGCCATCAACCTTCAACGTGCTTCTTGGCTCCTACTGGTTCGATAAACCTTGGTTTCATACTGAGGGAAAACTTGCCGCTGTACGCATCACACCTTCCTCTTGGGGTTCCCAATGGACGCGTGTTGTACGCATATCAAGCAACTTTTTCTGGCACCGTTGCCGGGGAGATCAAGACACGCTGCAAGGGGAGTCTCCACTTCCCAATCTCTTTACTTTATTTTTGTCTTGCTTAGTTTTATATACTACTTTGTTTGCTGCACTAAATCAAAATACAAAAAAATTAGTTGCTAGTTTTACTTTATTTGCTATCTTGTTTGCTATATCAAAAACACAAAAAAATTAGTTACTGGCATTTACTTTATTATCATGTCTAGTCCCGTAGTTGTTACTCTATCACCTGAGGAATCGATCTTCACTTTTAAACAAGGAGGTGAAGAGAATTTTAAAGAAGCATGGTCTAGAATTTTTGATGCTTATAGTAAAACTGAACCTAAAATGACCTTAAGTTTGCTTCTTAGTAATTTCTATTTCGGGCTTATTCTTCGCTATAGATATGCCTTAGATGCTGTAGTGGGAGGAGATTTCCTTCATTGTGATGGGGATCAAGCTTTTAATGACATAAGGAAATTGATTACATCATTTAGCTCCGATAATAATTTTGATCCATCTCATGCTAGCATGCATAATAGATTAAACACTATTGAAACAAATATATCCTGTTTAAAAGAAGTGTATAACCGAATTCGCGAATACTATGATTATGTTCCATTAAGCTTCGAACCTTCAATGTGGGTGCCTACCGTTAAAGCTACTATTGGTGGTGAAATTTTTCCTGCTCGTTGTGATATTATGTCCGAGTTTTGCCTCATGCCTGAAAAAATTTATAAATCTTTGACACTTTGGGGACTTACTGAAGGGGGAGAAGAAATAACTCTTACGGATAACTCTGTTGTAATTCCTAAGGGTATAGCTGAAGGTGTTTTCACAACCTTTCTTGGAAGGACGGTATCCACTGATTATCTCGTTATTGAATGTGTAGGGACAGGACAAATCACGCTTGGAAGATCCCTGCTGAAACTCATGGGAGCAGTCATAGATGTTGGGAAAGGCACTCTAAATTTTACCTCTACACCCGGATGCGGTCATGTATTCCCTAGACCAAAGAGTAGGAATAAGAGTAAGAAAGGTAAGAGCAACACCCCTGGTAAGAATGCCGACGCATCGTCTCTTGATAATACTTGATACACACTTTCTGCGCCTAGCTGAAAGGCGTTAAAGAAAAGCGCTTATGGGAGACAACCCATGTTTTTACCTACAGTACTTTGTTTTTATTTTGTGTCTTGGAAGTTGTTTACTACTGTAGCAACCTCTCCTTATCTTAGTTTAGTGTTTTGTTGTGCCAAGAAAAGTCGTTGATAGAAAAGTTCATACTAGATTTGGATTACTGCGCAGAAACAGATTTCTTTGCTGTCACGAATCTGGGCTGTTTTCTCTGTAGGTAACTCAGAAAATTATGCCAATTTACGTGAGTGATCCTCAGATATGTACGCAACTTTCATTCAATTTGAGAATTTTCATTTGAGCAAGTCTGGTGCCTCGATAAAATTCGTCAATACGAACTGTTCTGTTTTGACAGATTCTGCCTTTTATTTCGCATTGCCTCTTTTGCTATGTCGGATAAATTTCTTTGATCCATTAATGTCCAGTAGCTTTATGCAATGTCCAGAAGTGTTAAGAATGATTGTGTCACCTCTGAACATGTTAATTTTTATTGTCGCTAACCCTCTAATGAGTTGTTCTAAGTTTGGTGTGGAGGAAGTTTTCAAGGATCAAGAGAGGAGTATGATGCAACATGATCAAGGAGAGTGAAAGCTCTAAGCTTGGGGATGCCCTGGTGGTTCACCCCTGCATATTCTAAGAAGACTCAAGCGTCTAAGCTTGGGGATGCCCAAGGCATCCCCTTCTTCATCGACAACATTATCAGGTTCCTCCCCTGAAACTATATTTTTATTCCGTCACATCTTATGTGCTTTGCTTGGAGCGTCGGTTTGTTTTTGTTTTTGTTTTGTTTGAATAAAATGGATCCTAGCATTCACTTTATGGGAGAGAGACACGCTCCGCTGTAGCATATGGACAAGTATGTCCTTAGTTTCTACTCATAGTATTCATGGCGAAGTTTCTTCTTCGTTAAATTGTTATATGGTTGGAATTGGAAAATGATACATGTAGTAATTGCTATAAATGTCTTGGGTAATGTGATACTTGGCAATTGTTGTGCTCATGTTTAAGCTCTTGCATCATATGCTTTGCACCCATTAATGAAGAAATACATAGAGCATGCTAAAATTTGGTTTGCATATTTGGTCTCTCTAAGGTCTAGATAATTTCTAGTATTGAGTTTGAACAACAAGGAAGACGGTGTAGAGTCTTATAATGTTTACAATATGTCTTTTATGTGAGTTTTGCTGCACCGGTTCATCCTTGTGTTTGTTTCAAATAAGCCTTGCTAGCCTAAACCTTGTATCGAGAGGGAATACCTCTCATGCATCCAAAATACTTGAGCCAACTACTATGCCATTTGTTTCCACCATACCTACCTACTACATGGTATTTTCTGCCATTCCAAAGTAAATTGCTTGAGTGCTACCTTTAAAATTCCATCATTCACCTTTGCAATATATAGCTCATGGGACAAATAGCTTAAAAACTATTATGGTATTGAATATGTACTTATGCACTTTATCTCTTATTAAGTTGCTTGTTGTGCGATAACCATGTTCACTGGGGACGCCATCAACTACTCTTTGTTGAATTTCATGTGAGTTGCTATGCATGTTCGTCTTGTCTGAAGTAAGAGAGATCTTCCACCTTATGGTTAAGCATGCATATTGTTAGAGAAGAACATTGGGCCGCTAACTAAAGCCATGATCCATGGTGGAAGTTTCAGTTTTGGACATATATCCTCAATCTCATATGAGAAAATTATTAATTGTTGTTACATGCTTATGCATAAAAGAGGAGTCCATTATCTGTTGTCTATGTTGTCCCGGTATGGATGTCTAAGTTGAAAATAATCAATAGCGAGAAATCCAATGCGAGCTTTCTCCTTAGACCTTTGTACAGGCGGCATAGAGGTACCCCTTTGTGACACTTGGTTAAAACATGTGCATTGCGATGATCCGGTAGTCCAAGCTAATTAGGACAAGGTGCGGGCACTATTAGTACACTATGCATGAGGCTTGCAACTTGTAAGATATAATTTACATGATACATATGCTTTATTACTACCGTTGACAAAATTGTTTCATGTTTTCAAAATCAAAGCTCTAGCACAAATATAGCAATCGATGCTTTTCCTCTATGGAGGACCATTCTTTTACTTTCATTGTTGAGTCAGTTCACCTATTTCTCTCCACCTCAAGAAGCAAACACTTGTGTGAACTGTGCATTGATTCCTACATACTTGCATATTGCACTTATTATATTACTCTATGTTGACAATATCCATGAGATATACATGTTATAAGTTGAAAGCAACCGCTGAAACTTAATCTTCCTTTGTGTTGCTTCAATGCCTTTACTTTGAATTATTGCTTTATGAGTTAACTCTTATGCAAGACTTATTGATGCTTGTCTTGAAGTACTATTCATGAAAAGTCTTTGCTATATGATTCACTTGTTTACTCATGTCATATACATTGTTTTGATCGCTGCATTCACTACATATGCTTTACAAATAGTATGATCAAGGTTATGATGGCATGTCACTCCAGAAATTATCTTTGTTATCGTTTTACCTGCTCGGGACGAGCAGAACTAACCTTGGGGATGCTGATACGTCTCCAACGTATCGATAATTTCTTATGATCCATGCCACATTATTAATGTTATCTACATGTTTTATGCACACTTTATGTCATATTCGTGCATTTTCTGGAACTAACCTATTAACAAGATGCCGAAGTGCCGATTCTTTGTTTCTGCTGTTTTTGGTTTCAGAAATCCTAGTAACGAAATATTCTCGGAATTGGACGAAATCAACGCCCAGGGTCCTATTTTGCCACGAAGCTTCCAGAAGACCGAAGAGGAGACGAAGTGGGGCCACGAGGTGGCCACACCCTAGGCGGCGCGCCCCCTTGGCCGCGCGGCCTGTGGTGTGGGCCCTCGTGCCGCCTCCTGACCTGCCCTTCCGCCTACTTAAAGCCTTCGTCGCGAAACCCCCGATGACCGAGAGCCAAGATTCGGAAAACCTTACTGAGACGCCGCCGCCGCCAATCCCATCTCGGGGGATTCAGGAGATCGCCTCCGGCACCCTGCCGGAGAGGGGATTCATCTCCCGGAGGACTCTACGCCGGCATGGTCGCCTCCGGAGTGATGTGTGAGTAGTCTACCCCTGGACTATGGGTCCATAGCAGTAGCTAGATGGTTGTCTTCTCCCCATTGTGCTTCATTATTGGATCTTGTGAGTTGCCTAACATGATCAAGATCATCTATCTGTAATTCTATATGTTGCGTTTGTTGGGATCCGATGAATAGAGAATACTTGTTATGTTGATTATCAAAGTTATGTCTATGTGTTGTTTATGATCTTGCATGCTCTCCGTTATTAGTAGATGCTCTGGCCAAGTTGATGCTAGTAACTCCAAGAGGGAGTATTTATGCTCGATAGTGGGTTCATGTCTCCGTGAATGCGGAGGGTGACAAGAACCTCTAAGGTTATGGATGTCTTTGTGCCACTAGGGATAAAACATTGGTGCTATGTTCAAGGATGTAGTCACTGATTACATTACGCGCAATACTTAATGCAATTGTCTGTCGTTAGCAACTTAATACTGGAGGGGGTTCGGATGATAACCTGAAGGTGGACTTTTTAGGCATAGATGCATGCTGGATAGCGGTCTATGTACTTTGTCGTAATGCCCAATTAAATCTCACAATACTCATCATAATATGTATGTGCATGGTCATGCCCTCTCTATTTGTCAATTGCCCAACTGTAATTTGTTCACCCAACATGATGTTTATCTTATGGGAGAGACACCTCTAGTGAACTGTGGACCCCGGTCCAATTCTCTATACTGAAATACAATCTCTTGCAATCTTGTTCTCTTGTTTTCTGCAAACAATCATCTTCCACACAATACGGTTAACCCTTTGTTACAGCAAGCCGGTGAGATTGACAACCTCACTGTTTCGTTGGGGCAAAGTACTTTGGTTGTGTTGTGCAGGTTCCACGTTGGCGCCGGAATCTCTGGTGTTGCGCCGCACTACATCCCGCCGCCATCAACCTTCAACGTGCTTCTTGGCTCCTACTGGTTCGATAAACCTTGGTTTCATACTGAGGGAAAACTTGCCGCTGTACGCATCACACCTTCCTCTTGGGGTTCCCAACGGACGCGTATTGTACGCGTATCAACGCTCTTGGTCAGCCTGTCGCTGTTCTTCATCACGACGCCGAATCGCCTCATCACGACGCCATTCTTCATCACGGCGGCGCTCCTCTTCCCACCGGCGCTGCTCGTCTCTTCGATCCGCTTCAGATCCAACTCTTGGACAGTAGCCGAAGTAGTTGTTTCTCCTCGGGGGAGATCTGCGCGACCCTCCGAACCGCCGATCCATCCGCGGAAGAGTGGTGATCTGCGCGAAGGATCTGTTGTCGCCGGCGACCGTTCCAGACCAGCGGCGGAGAGGCGGTGGTTGGGCGAGATCAGATCTGGGGGAGGGAGGTGATGTGACGAAGACAACTGCTCCGGTGCCAACTAAACGAGGGTTTACACGGACCCTCTCCGCATCTCGGTGAAAAGGCGATCCTCCATGAACAGTATTGGGCTGAGGCCCAACAGAATCCGCCATTGCCGAACCTGAGAAAGCTCCAGACCCATCGCGAGATGAAATCCACGCGCATCTACGGACCGTGTTTGAGCGAGAGCGTTGGGCTCGACCCAAAAAAATTCGGTCCAACCCACAGCCCAATCTCGGACCAAACAGAATTTGAATGCCACCAAACTCCCGCGCGGATCCAATTGGGATATCTGCAACATTGAGATCAACTTCAGAGATGAGATTGCGATTCAAATCGAAGAATCTAGCAACCGAGGAATCCCAGATCGCTATCCCCGGAGTACGGATGATGATCCCATCACGAACAAATCGAAGGACCGCAGCGCGCTCAACTAGCGGCCGCGAATCCTGGGAAAACTGCGGGACAGAGAAGCGAGGGAGCGGTTGTTGTTGTCGGAGAGGGGAGGCGGCAGCGACGACTGGATGGACGGGGGCGGCGGCGGAGGCCGAGGAGGACGGCGGCGCTAGGTTGCTTGGGGGAGACGTCATCTCCGTCTCGAGGGTCAGCTCGTGTCTCGAGGGTCCTACTGTCTCTCGATCACTCAAAGTCGATATAAAAGAACCACCAAAAGAGAAAGAACCACTGGCGCCTCACAACTGCACATAGACGCTGGTTGCATCAAAGTTGCACATAATTAAGGCAGGTTTCCTTTAAGGGTAAAGGCTCCTTTTATTAAATATTTTTTGAAACGAAGAAAAAAGATTTGCCTCTTCCACTATAATTAAGAAGAAACACCGTTGTGGTACACAGGAAGTACAAGGTACAACAGAAGGGATTACTCTCCCAATATTACAATATTTTGGCACCCGCGGTGATCCAAAGTTGTGCTTCCCTCTTCAAAGATGCCAGGAGAATAGTCAGCATAGCGGATTTGTTGTGGAAGACTCGCCGCTACGCTCATTCCAAGCTGTCCAACAAACAAGCATGGTGATTGTGGCCATGGCCTTAGGATTAGACACGGTTCTACTCGACATACCAGTCTCAATGGAAAGGCACCCAAGCCGCTCCTTCATCGACCCCCACCCTCTCTTGGTAAAATGGCAACGGACAAGGAGGTGAGCCGCTGACTCATGGGTTTTCTTACATAAGATACCATGACCACGGTTTGTCCATCCTCTCTTCTCGAGGAGAACGAACACAACATCCCCTTCTTTGCAGGCCACTTCACCCATAACTCTTACGTGATGAAGCACGGACAAAGAGACGAGACTCTGATACCAATTGAAAGGGTGAGGCTAACGACTAGAAGGGGGTTGAATAGCTACACTAGTTTTTACCCTTTTCAATTTTTATAACGGAAGTGGGAAAGTAAAGGTCATAACTTGAAATAAGCGATGAACCTATATGCGATGCAAACAAGGAAATGGAAACAAGCAAAAGAGGGTGGGGAAGAGGAAGCGGTACAACTGGGAGAAAGCACAAACGAGACGCGATATGTTTCTCGTAGTTCCTTCTACAAGAGTAATTACGTCTATGTTGAGGAGGTGTGGAACCACAAAGGTACCAAGCGCCACAAAGGTGTCACCTTATTCCTCGTGAGCACACCACAAAGGCGTACTCACCTTCTCCACTGAGCAAGGCCGGCCGAGGCACCTAACCTACAAACAAGGCTAGGGCACAACTCCACAAAGGACACGGAGGCTCCCAACGACATCATGAGCTAGTCACAACAAGATCTAAGCTCTAGACGCCCTCGACAACAAGGACCCCCACAAAGGAGATCTAGGGTTTCCAACTCCACAAAGGAGATCTTGCCTTTTGCGCCATTCTTGGTGTACTTGAGAAGCTTCTTGAGGAGTCGTGATGAGAGTATCTTGAGTTGTCCCTTGGTGAATCTTTTAGTGAGTAAACTCTTGTCATTGGGCCTCTTTCCTTGTTGCCGCTCCAAAACTTCTTGGCTGCAAGCGCCATGTTCTCTTGGTAGCTATACTTGATATCTTTGGGAGCCCAATCCATACAGTCATCATCACTTCCAATATCTTCCACCGTGGCCTTGAGGGGAAGATTGGACTTCCATGCATTGTGAGCATGAGCCACAAGTTCATCCGTGTTTTTTTTGGAGGTATCCATGGCAATGATTTCGCTCAAGACTTCATTGGATATCATCCGTCGGTGGTCGGAGTTTGTAGGATGGAGCTGAACCTTTGTTCTTCATAGGGCAAGAGGGCATTGTAGAAATTCCTCTTGATCCATGTGTCATCCGCATAGGAGGCTCCAAGGTCTCACAATTGCACGGCGAGGGCGATGAGGCACCGGTACATGTCTTCGATGGACTCTCCTTCATTCATCACGAAACCATCGGCGACGGTGTTGACCTCATCGAACTTGGAATCTTGAATGCTTGCATTTCCAACGAAGAGAGCATCAAGCTTGTCTCAAGCATCCTTGGCGGTCTTGCATGTGCGGATATGAGCCTAGTCCTCGGGAGTAACCGGCAAGTGTATCATGTGGAGAGCGGTGGCATTGAGTTGATTGTCTACCACCTCCCTCCTTGTGAGATTGTCCGGGTCATAAGGCTTGAAACCCTCCTTGATAACGAGCCATAGTTTGGTGGAAGAGCTGTGTATGTGAGATTGCATTAAAAATTGTCAGTTTGCAAAACTTGAGGCATCTAGAGAGAGAGGTGGTCATTGTGAGACAATGTGTGGCATAGGAATCGGGACACTCCGCGTATAGTTATTTTGTGGAGGCACAACATGACTACCCCCGAGTCTCTCTTCTCCTCTTTAGTACCTTCCCCCCTTTAGTTGAAGTGCCGGTGCCTCTCACTTATTCTTCTTCATTAGGGTTGTCCTTTTGAGGGACAAACTCAATGAGTGGAATTTCAGCGGAAGCCTTTGAGGGAGAGACCTCGGCACTAGGAATAGGATTTTCTTTGGTACCAAGGAACCCCGCCATCATGGCTTGCATTTGTGACATGATGGATGACTCCAATTGCTTGAGGTCATCCAAAGTAGCCGAAATGCTAGCCAAGGGTGGCGCCGTAACTTGCTCCGCGGGGAGAACGGACATACCATCCCCTTCTTTGCCGGTCACTTCACCAACTCTTAGGCGATGAAGCCCAAATCAAGAGCCGAGACTCTGATACCAATTGAAAGGGTGTGGCTAGCGACTAGAAGGGGGTGAATAGGAGCTACACAAGTTTTTACCTTTTTCAATTTTTATGACGGAAGTGGGAAAGTAAAGGTGATAACTTGAAATAAGCGTAGACGAGACGCGATATATATGTTTCATGCCATTCTTTCCACAAGAGGAAGTACATCTACGTTGAGAAGGTGTGGAACGGCAAAGGAGCCAACCTCCACAAAGGCGTCACCTTATACCTCGTGAGCACACCACAAAGCATACTCACCTTGTCCACTAAGAAAGTCCGGTCGAGGCGGCTAACCTTCACACAAGGTTGGGTCACAACTCCACAAAGGACACGGAGGCTCCCAACGACATCATGAACTAGTCACAACAAAATCTAAGCTCTAGACGTCCTCAACAACAAGGACCACCACAAAGGAGATCTAGGGTTTCCAACTCCACAAAGGAGGAGAATGCAGATGACAAAAATTCTTGTTTAGATAGGTAGATCTAGTCCTCCTCCTTCGATTCCCAAAGTTTGGAGGTGTTTGATTGGCTAGGGAGGGGGATCCATGTGTTTGAATCTCAAGAACTATGGAGGAGAGATGGTGTTCTTCATTTTGATCAGGTCTATCTTGATGAGGAAGGTCCCCTTTTATACTCGTACATGTGATGTAGCCGTTGCAACGTCGAGGGAGGGGATGATTCGAGTTTATTAACCCCGGATGGTCACCCCCTCCCCATGTGGATGATTCGGTCTTGGCTATGTTGTAGACTGGGGTGGATGACCCAGTCGAATATTGGGGAATTTCCGTGGGGCGGATAGAGTTGCTTCCGCCCTGCCATTTGGTCGTTGGCCAACCCCCAGCATTGGGGTCGAACGAAATGAACATCTCGGGGGCGGATGGAAATACCATCCGCCTCGACATATGGGAACTGGCCAACTCTCGGCATTGGGGACGGACGAAACGAGTATCCAGGGGGGATGGAAATACCATCCTCCCGACACCTATCGTACACACGTGTCAGCTTCTAGGGATTCCTTGGAGTATCTAGGTGAGGGAGACCGGATGGTCCGGCCAGAGTTAGGCCGGATAATCCGCCCCCCTCAAATGTTGCATTCTTCTCCATTTCTTATCTTCTTTCTTCACATCTCCTCAACATGTTCTCATCCACCAATACTAGAGATCAAACATCCAATAGAATAACCAGATGTTAGACTTTAGCAAAAGGTGGGTCATCATCCATAGTGATAAAATCGAATCATACACACTTGAGCACACACAGTAAAATACATTCACGTGTTGGTAACAAACACACAAAACCATAGAGATAGAGCTTGCTCTTTCACATGGGGAAATTCAAAAGGGTGCAACATTTCCGTTTCCAATAGTGATGGTAGTTGATGCATAAAAAAGTGACATGTCAACCTCATCACATGGGTTTCCCATCCCATCCTAAAACTTCTTTGGGTCCCTCCATTCGAACCATGGCCATCTTAGCCTTAGTTCACGAGCATACTTCTCTAGATGAAGGATCCCAAGGCCCCCAACTTGGTAGGTAGACAAACCGCTTCCCAATTTATCTTGTACTTGCCTCTGGTAACCTTGTTAGTGTTGACCCACAAAAAGGCGTGTGCGATCTTGTTCATGTTATGGAAGCATCCCATAAGAATGGTGAGTTGAGTAAGATGAAAAATGGCTTGTGAGGTGATGACGGACTTCATAAGGGCTCCCTGGCCCGCCGTGTTGATGTTTTTCCCGTTCCAAGTGACAAATTTCCCAGCCATTTTGTTTTCAAGAGGTTAGAAGTCCACTCCTTTTAGTTGCCAAACCGATAGAGGTAGACCAAGGTACTTAATGAGGAATATACAGGGAGCACCGCTAACCCAAGGAGCACATCATCCAAATCAATATTATCGCATTGAATGGGAACTACCGAGCTCTTTTGGAAGTTGATCTTCAAACCGGCAACCTCACCGAAGGTTGCATGGATTCAGAGAGGTTTTGGATATCCTCCTTGTAAGGGGCCACAAAAACACATGCATCATCTGCATAAAGCAAGGTGTGAAGGATGGCTGTCACCCTCTGATCTTATGGAGTAGATCGTTATTGGTGTTCAGCTCAAGGATCTTTTATAGATGGTCAATGGAGAGCACAAAAAGGAGCTGGGAGAGGCGGGTCTCCTTATCTTATGGCTCTCCCATGCTTCATAGGGTTGCCGGACACTCCACATGAGGATGAGGAGCTTAGGATTGCGGCGATCCAATCACGGAACCTTAGGGGTGTGGGGGGCGTGCATCCTTAAAAGCTGGAGGTGAACCCCCATCTCAGGGAGTCAAACGCCTTACCGATGTCGAGCTTAAAAAGGAGGGACTGAATTTCGCTCGCGTGTAGCCTTCTTGCGAGATTACGAGCGTGCATGAAGTTGTTATAAATATTATTTTTTATGAATGCACTTTGCGGGTTGGAGATGAGATCATTCATTAGGGGGGGTGGGGGGGTGGGGGGGCAAGCCAAAGCACAATCATATTTGCAATAATTTTGGCGATGGCATGGAAGAGGCTAAAGGGCCTAAAGTCGCCAATGCCCTCTGCCCCGTCTTTTTCCGGCAATAGGATAGTGTTTGCGTAGTTAAGCCATTGGAGGTGAGTCACATGAAGATTGTTGAATTGATCGATGGCAGCCAAAAGGCCCTCCTTGAAAACCTCCCAAATGTCTTGAAGAAAGCTCTGGCCACCATTGGTAGTACCGTAGTACAACAAAAGTATCAGGGGAATTAAGGAGCCACAAGCGGCGACCATATTCTGATGAATGGTATAACCCTTCAGAAGCACCAGATTCGTATGTACAAACTCACTTCTTTCTGTACTAATCCATCAAACGACTTCCCCTCGTATTGTAAGCATCAAGAGTTAGACTTAAAATGTGCTCGAACTAGCAGCATTATAAGTATTCTATCAAAGTACATAGAGTGTAAACTATAATAGTTTCTCATCTTTTATTCTATTTTCTTGGAAGGAAAATATTCATTGCCTTCTAACAGGCCTGAGATTTTTTACTGTTCTATATGGATGCATACATAACTGTCACTGATTAGGTTTTTAGTATTTTTTAGTATTTTTTTAATTCGGCTCAAAAGAAGCTCAGCATCTTTACAGGAGTATGAACAAACTCTGCACTTGACCTCCAGCTCAAGTCAAACTGAGCTCACTTATTCTGTAATACGAGCTGAGCTGAGTAGTCTAGATCTCGACTCGTTTTGGACCCCATTGTCTCACCCTAATCTAATGTCTCAGAGTAGAAATATTCAGTCTCAGGTTCATGATGAGGTTCAACCAGACAAGCAGGTGTTCACACCCAATACTGAGTTAGACAACTTTGCTGACTTGAATGAGGATTCTCAATCCCAACCTGGCACTATCTCAAGCCTCTGTTGATGAAGTGATTAATGTGTCACAGAACTCTGAACAGCTATTGCCTGATAGTCCTGAAGAGGAAGGTGACAAGATTGATATACCCACAGATTCTGAGATTCCAATGCACATGCCCAAGAAATGTGGTACTATTTCTTGCCCGCAACAAAGACTCGGCGACGATACTCTCCGAGTGCCCAGATAGGGAAGATGTTCCTGTACTGGGAGTAACTCATCGTGCAGTTTTTGGTCAAGACTCCCATTATCTCCTGTTAAGTGCAGCAAATACAAAATCAGCCGTGTACTATCAATTATCTGCTAATTTTGGATGTTAGCAGTTCTATGGTCAATCAGTAACAAGGTTTTTGCTGCTTGGGTTTGTCATGATGAACTGCTTAAAAAATGTTCACATTAGCACTTCTGTTTACAAGGAACCTTTTATTTTGGATCTATAGCAAAGTTTTTTACATTGAGAAGAAAAACATTTATATATGACTTACTTGCTGAGGAAATTCCCCATCCTCTGACTGTAAGTTGATCAAAACCTTTGCTGCTCGATGCAGAGGTGTTGGATCTCTCTCAGCCTGTACCCGATCGAGATTTAAGTACCATTCTGAATCAATTCATTACTTTATGGTATCACAATCCTCACGGTAATTGTAAACGCACCTGTCCTGCATCAATTAGGGTCAGCATGACCCAACCAGTGTTGACTGCATGAGCGCGCTTGCCTTCAAGATCGGTGTAAACCTAAGTGAATGCAAATAAAAAAAATGCTTATAGGTTGGAACGAAGTTTCTTATGATCCCAGAGAAATTATGTCAATCTAAGAATCAAGATGCATGAACACAATATCATGTACAGGGGAATGCAGCTGTTAATAAAGGTGAAAGTCGGAGAAAAAAAGGACGAATGACTCTTTACATAAACAATATATACATGACAGAACTTTTATCTCCAGTTGATGCCTGTTTCCTTGACCCGTACTAAGTTGTAGGAACATAAATTCTAATAGACAAGCTGTTGGGGTCTGAGTTAGTGTAAAAGTAGTGTCCTACTCGATTCTAGAGTGTTCTCGTGTATAAGTCAAGATGTAAGCCTAAGCTGAGCTATATATAAGCGGGTGTGGAAGTCCAAGTGACCAACCCATCCAGAAATTTTCCTTAAAATCCACTGTATCAGAGCCAGGCTCCTCCTCCTAGTCATAAATCCTAACCCAAGCCACGACTGTTCCACCACTGCAGCGCTAACTCTATCCTTGTCAACAACAGCAGCCACATTGTAGCCACTCAGGTGGCGGGAGGCCGCACCTCATTGCTTTGTGCGGGCGCTAGCAACCTCTGAGGTGAGTCGCGTGAACCTTGTGGTTGCTGCTCCGTACAGGATCATGCAGAGGGAAAGTAGTTTGGTTTGGAGAAAAAGAGAACAAGCAGACACAAGTGCAGGTAGATGCATATAGAGAAACAGAGAGAAAGAGGAAATATGCCGTTTATTCTGTATTGCTATGTTGTTATCTGGGGCTTTGGGATATGTACTGCAGAGGCAGAAACAAGATAGTCCTGCTGATGTTTGGTGATGTTGCTGCTGTTTGTAGTACTTGCAGCAAGGGGGAGAGATGATGATGCTTGAAGGGGGTGAGACATTCACTTCATCAACCAGGTGAGCCCTGAGCACATCTACATGACCTCACTTCAGCCTCACCAGTCAGGTTGATAACTGGGGGTTTGATGGAGAGAAGGTAGATGTCAAGGCTGGGACGGTCTTAGAGAGGCGTAGGACAGGTGAAAGTCAGGTGCTGAGAGGGGCATCGCACAACGATCGTGCTTGGTCAAGAAGCATCGACAAGGTGAGGCAGTTGTGGCTCTGTAGGAGCTGGTGAGGAGGGGAGGCAGCCCTGGTTCTGCGGAAACCGGATTAGGACAAGAGGCAATGATGATGCTCAAGCTGATGGTAGAAGGGATGTGGTGCCTCTGTTGTAGGTGCCGGTGCGAGAAGGTGCATGGTTGGAGAGGCAACCGTGGCCAAACGCGAGTGGGATTGGAGGTGGCTAGCTTGATGTAGAGGCGGTGCACGGTGATGGTGATGGCTTGCATGAGCCAGAACTTGGATGGTAAGAATTTAGTGGGCACTTGACGGCTGATGGAATAAGAGCTAGAGTAAAATGCTCTCATGTATCTTTGCGTACTACTGTACTTGTAAGCTAGATGTGCAATGGTAGTAGTAAGTGCCATGGAGTTGTAGCAAGATGGCTATGGTGGTTAACGCATGCCCATCTCGAGGGGAAGTGTTGGGAGTCTGAGTTAGTGTAAAAGTAGTGTCCTAGGGGAGTCTTGAGTATTCTAGTGAACTGTTGGCTTCTTAGTGTTCTGCTAGAGTTTACAGTGTTCTAGTGTATAAGTCAAGAGTAAGCCTAAGTTGAGCCATGCATAAGATGGTGTGGAGGTCCAAGAGACCAACTCATCAGGAAATTATCCCTAAAATCCACACAAATCTAAAATCTTGATTACATGATGATGACCAGCGGAACATATCAATGTACTCCAGGAAAAAAAGATTGAATGTATATCCACAAACTAGATATAAATGAATCTACCTGATCTTGACATGACAAATAGCTTTCTCCCCAGCCACCGAAAGCAAGCTCTTTTGACATCAGAAAGTCACATGCCTTCCTGATTGCCGGACTATTACTGAACGTCCTACCTGCAGCAACTAATCCCTTCACTCCAAACCATGTGCCATAGGTGAAACAAACACCCCAAGACCCATACCTACAGACAAATATATAGAGAACAATGCTGAATGTTATACTCATGTTGTACTTGCATTCTTTCACGTGAAGCCTGAAAACTAACCATGAACCATCACTTCTTTGAGAGCTCTCTATGTACTTGGCAGCTTTGTTGATACAGTTATCTACATCTTCCCTGCGGTGCCTAGGATAGAGCTTTTTAAATGATGTCAAGGCCTGAATTGCTGCTGAAGTCAATTCCACGTACCTGCCACGAATTGAGGGTTACATTTTTTCAGTTTATCTTCTGTCTGGATGCAGCATAAAAACCGACAATAGAAGGGTTATTGGACCTTACGGGTAATCAATCATAGTGTCGCTGAAGGTCTCAGAAGGGCCGATAAGCTGAATAATTCAATAAATCATACAAATATAGGTTAAACATGTTGGACAATTAGAAGGAAAAATGTTTGTAAATGAAAATTGAAGATCATATTATTCGTGCTCCTTTGACGTTTCAAACAAAAGCAACATTGAGTCAAAGTGTCAAGCAAACTTGTATTAATTCAACATGAGTTTTTTTTTTTTTTGACACCTTTACCGTAGGGGAAGCCCCTACGGTGTAATTTTTATATTAAAACTCGAGCACAGTACAAAAAGAGCAGAGAAATGAAAGCACATGAGTTGTTAATGGAGGTGCCTGATTTCTCTGAATTGGTATTCCATAATTTGAATTAGGAACTAGAAAGCACATGACTATCTCTATATGATAGCAGCAAAGCATGAACAATGGAGGCAGGGTCATAAAGAAGTTCAACTTACCTCTAGCCAGGCATAAGACCTTGTGAGTTCATATGTTGAAAAGCCACCATTTTCATTCTGTGAAGGATAAAAATATTAATTAGGCATGGCTCCTATGAAAGAAATGTGCATGGGGTATATGTAAGGAAAACATATAGAATAAAACTATGGCAAAAAAAACTTCGGTGAGTTCAAAATATATTTTCTTGGTCTTCAAGGAGTCTGTTCACGGAAGATAGATAGAGCAACCGGAGCAACCAATAAATGAAAAATACAAATTTCAAAGCAAGATGGTTTGGTGTTTAACTAATACCACTACTCCAATAATGAGTCTTGCTTTATGATTTGCACATAGTATTTCTCCTATAAATCATAGAAACATTACTCAATATGAACAAATATCACACCAGTTACCAGCTTGTCCTGAAGACACAAAGCACTTGCAGATAAAGTACGCTATTTGACCATAGATTCTTGGAACATGCAGCTACTTTACAATATTTTAAAATATTTGCCATTTTACAATTCCAAGGCTTAGTACTCACACGAGATGGCAGGTTTACAAGAACCTTCTTGCAGGAAAAAATCATAAAATACTTACAACTAAGACCATCAAAAAGTTTGAACATGTTTACCATCCAAGACATCAGAATATTGACAGCATCATAGAGTCGGTTAACTTCCATTGGTTCGCCCACAATTTCTGGAGAAATCTTGGATAGCAATAATGCAGCCTGAAGTTAAAGATAATATCAAGGATCAAAATATTTTAAGATGGTTATGCTGATGAACTTGATAGTTGACGCTAACACTCTGTGTCAACCTTATACACCTGAGAGTTACAATGATTCTTATGCATGACACAGAGCTTCCATATGGTGGCAGAACAAAACATCCAAGATCTCAAAAGATAAAAGTTTAAATTTCAAAATAAAGTTGCTTGTTGGTAATACAAACAACGTAAATCACCTTTAGTCCTTCTGCAGTGCAATCTGATACAGGCCAACCATGATCAGCAGTAGAAAAGGACCATCCACCTTTAGATATGTGGTGGTACCAATAACTCAGATCTCCAGGGCAGTCCTCAAGAACCTTCCATAGAAGAGCAAAGGTAAGTTCTCTGTACTAAGTACTGGAATTTTTGTTAATGTTGGCTGGTAAACAAAAAGGCATGTAGAATATACCTGTGAGTTCTTAATGTAGTTATGCGCTAGCTTAAGAGTGGGAGCGAACTCATCAATGAAGCCAGTAGCAACAATAGCTTGAACTGTGAAAGCTGTGTCCCAGAGTTGGCTGCCACCATAGCACTACAATATACAGAAACTTGATTGCTTACTGTCAAAGTAAAAGAAAAGCTAGTGATGGATGCACTAGGTTACATACATTTTGAAAGGTGGACTGAGATAAACAGAAAAATGGTTACTAGCTAGCAGAATATGATACAACACAATTTTCCATTGGCATCTAAATACTACAAAACATGCATATCGATAGGTTTCTTGTTGTAATGGCTGACAACGGAAAGTAAAAGAGGTAAACAAAAACTCATTAGGGCATAGAAGTGATGGGCTATGTCCCTTCACATGGAGGTGTGTTGGTAGCCCAACTTTAGCCCACGAAGTCCAACACTTCTGAAACGTTGATTGCAGATTGCATCCAGTGGCTGAGGTATCTCCTTGGGTGAGGATAGTAGAAGAAAACTCTAGCCACCACTCTTGTTGATAAAAGTAAGCATTATGTATAAGAAAAACAAATGACCTGCATCTTCATGCCATCTTCAGCAACCCACAAGTAATCATAGATTCTTGGAATATGGAGCTTGAATGCTTCTGAATTTGGATCTTCAATCCAGCAAGCAAGCATATTTAGTACCTGCAGAGATTTTTACAATGGTAGGCTGAACAATATGAAAAAAAAGAGAAATATTAAGCTAAACTAGGCATTAATGTATAAACTTCTGGTATAAAAGTTCGCAATCTACGGATAAGAATAACAAATCACCAAATATGACAGAGAATCCTTTCTCCGCTAAATAAACCAGATATGGAGAAAGCAACAAGTACAAAATGTGAATATATATGACTAAAATGACTAAGAAAACTACCATAGATATTAAGGCCTTAAGAAAGTTTCTGGTTTTGCTAACATTGTGTATTTGGAAAAGAAAAAAGGAAAGGAACTTCATAGTAATTAAGAAGCTTGACAACAGTGCTCGTTTGACATTTATATGCTTTAGAGAGGACTGTAGAGGTTTGGCACTGCAGTAAACTACGTTAGCATTGGATGGTATCCAGCGTCCACAAGTCCTTGTGGCATAGAACATGTTTCAAAAACAAATGCTATAACTCCCAAGATGTAATCATGGCATGCACAGTTGCGGCAGAAGTAACAATAATATATGTAGCTGCAATCACAGTTAAGTAGCAAGCTCTAGAAGAAATAGTTTGGTTCACATATAACACTTGGAAGCAGGTAAAGTACAGTAGAAACTGGAAATCTGCCCAGCAAGAGCAGAAATATTAAAGGGGCATGCCATAAAACAAAGAACTGCAGCTATGACATTTGCCTCTTTACAGATGCAATGGTCTTCTTGATTCCTGAAGTAATAAGTAAGAAAAAGGGAGAGGATCAACAAGCAATCACATTCTTCAGTTTACCTTGTTCACAGGACCAATACAGATGTATTGACTGTTCTCATCTTCGTAATGAACATGCTGCATCACATGGTTCAAAGCTTTCTCCCTCAATTTGTTCACAGGCCAATGCATCATAACTGGTTCGATACATGTACGGAGGGTGGCCCATAAGATATCCTGTATCAGTGGACGCGGATAGAACAGATCTTCCTACAAGAAAAGAACATGAAAAAACCCTCAAAGAAAAATCTTAGATATTATATCCTAAATAGACATCAAGCAGTAAAGCAAGTAAATAGAGCAGCTTAGCCTTTTATAAAGTTATAGTTAATTATAATAACTGCCAGATATTTTCACCAATTGTATAGGGTCGCAAGTTGTGACTAGGACAACAAAAAGACTAAGATCACATTCACCTACAAGATGCACCCCAATCAGTCACACAGACTAAAATAGTCAAGCTCATCAAGTGATCAATAAACACAGCTAACAAGCATGAAACTGGTATATGTAGGAGCCAGTCCCATGAAGCTTGTAGGCAGCTTATAGCTTCAGAGGATGAAGTTAAAGCCTTGAACCAAGAACTAGTAAACAACTGCATGCTACTACGGATATTTCTGAAACTGTATTATTCGAACAAGAACAGTTCACAACGCAAACTGCTATCGAAATAAAAAAAATGGCTATCTCAGCTTATTATGTTAGCAATGGGACTTCTTAAAGATTGTACTTTGGCAATGGGACTTGCTAAAGACTTGATACTTTTGGTAAGGGACTTATTGACTCTTTACTCGATGAGGACAACATTGGCAAAACAAGATCCACTTTGGTATTTTCCGTTAAATCATGGCCTCTTATGAACTTGTGCTATAGTGTTGATAATTTGGCCTACACACGTCAACATCAACAAGAAAGATTGAGTTAAGCAAACCTTAGCACAAATACTGCGAGCATTGTCCCAATCAACCTCGCTGTAGGGGACTTTGTAGAGTTCATCTCTTAGTTCCATTATGAGTGATGTTATTCGGCCGACAAACCTCTTTCCATAAACGTAGCACATGGGTAGATACGGCATTCGGCTGTGACACCACATCCGACCTGCACAATAGCAACAAGCATATGACCAATACATAACCTAGCAACACGGAAGAATGATATGGTAGTGCAAAACGAACCTGGGTGAATTGGCAGGCAATATGGCAACATCCATGATTCTGGGGGCATTGGATTGTTACCAGACCAATCAAATACACCAAGTACCTTAAACAAGTCAGAATTGGGAGGACTTTTTAGGCCTTAATCAGCTTGAACAAAAGGAAGCAATAATCGTACCGAGTAAAGAATGTTTTTTTTTTGCAGGGAGTAAAGAATGTTAATTCCATACCGCGAGCCAAAACTTTCCCCATGATGGTATATAAGTTGCTCCCCCGTGGTCTAATATCCAGTTTCGACCTTTTTTCATAGAACCATCTCCACTATCTGGTCCCTCTCCAAGCAATCTCAAAGAAATATAGGTCAGGGCTGAGCCTAACATGCTGCTTGGACCCTCAATGTGCAGTCCCCAACCTCCATCTTCATTCTACACATAATCACCGCAAAAATTGATTTATCTATTGTAAGTTGACACAGTTTGCAACTGGATCCTTGCCTGATGATTATAGAGATATCGGCGGATCTCCTTCTGATGTTCTGAAGATAAAACAGTGTTCAGTGCTCCAGTCACATATAGTGTTATAAGCTGAGTAAAAGATAAAAAAGCAATGAGTAAGTTCTCCATATGACGTGAAGAAGTTTTAAATGAACTGCTCAGCCAGAGGAAGTACCAATCCTGGCATAAGGAACATAGGACCACCATAATCCCCAGGCCAGTGTCCATCATGTGCCTGGAGAGTAGAAAATCTGCTGATCGCCCTTTTCAAAGAGGTCGACACAGCTTCCTCAGTGACATCTTGGTTCTCCTCCAGCTTGATAGCAGGTAGGTTCAACTTAAGTGGATTTTCTTTCGTGAACTGCAGGACATACAAAAGCCCAAATGCTATGAGCAATCGGGGGTGATGCTGTCGCACAGCAGAAAAGACACCAGTTTCGAGGCCAGCACATAGAACCGTAGCAAGTTGAAGTGAAGTAGTAGAAACAAAAAGGAAAGATCTCCCCACAAAAATCTCAGTACTGGAACGTCAGCATTGGTCTGCCCTACTGCTAGATACTGCTGGAACACTAACAAATGAGCTTCTGTTCCTAATTCAGTCCCAAAGAGTATTAACCATTATTTGGGTTAAGCCTTGAATCCAAAAGGTAAGTAAAATGACTAGTGGGGATAGCAGCAACATTTTCTGTTTTTTTAAGGGCTCATCTATGTCAGTTAAATAAGATTTTCTTTAGTCTGAATCAATTCAGAAAAATGCAATTAAACTTTTCTAAACTGATTGAGGCTTTAGAAAGAAAATCTCAGTAGACTGAGACTTGGTAAAAGCCTTTCTTGAAATACATGCAACAAAGTATGTTTTCAACATTGTAGACCTTCAAATCCAAATGCTCTTACAAATCTAATTTTCTACTGGAGCTGTAGCACACCTAGTTATTTCTGGGTTTCTGAAAGTTGAATAGGCGACATCCCCCCTCTCGTTTAAAAAAAAAAAGAGTGTCAGCACATGTTCATATACTTGACTATAGTTTGGGCGTAGTACTATATATAGTACTCCTACTTGTGATTATAATACAATTAAATGCTATCAGCAACGGGAAAGGAGGGCCGTTCGCATCCAGAATTTGGACTGGACGTGTGCAACTTGCAAGATCCGATCTGACTTGTTTAAGGCACTTGGTGTATTTGATTGGTTTAACTTGCATTCGGCATAGTTACTGCGCATGAAATCCCTGCCAAGCAGAAGTACTACTGGAAATCGGGGCACGCAACGAACGGACAGAGAGAGGGGGCGAGAGCGAGCAGGAGTGGGCATTCCGTTACCTGGATGCGCATGAGGATGTCAGCGCTGTGCTTGAGCCGGTGCCGCCCCGCGCTGGTGTACTCCCGGCGCGCGGCGTCGACGGCGGCGAGGGTGTCTGGGTCGGCCGCGTCGGGGTCGAACTCCCAGACCTGGCGGCCCACGTGCCCATTCTTGGTGCGCAGCCACGCGTCGCCCCCACCCTCCCCGACCTTCAGCCGCCACATCTTCTATCCCGGCGACGGTGGAGCCGATGAAATGTAGAGCAAAGATCACCGCCCGCCGCTAACAGGAGCAGAGAGTCAGCGCGAGCGGAGGAGCGGAGCAAAGGCGAGATCTGCTATACTCATATCCGCCGAAACAGGAGTTGACTAGATGACGCTGGTGGCCTTGTCGTGGCCTGACCATCCCTCTGTCTCGATTTTTCCTAAGCGGGAATGGTAAGCCTTTTGATATTTTTTAAATATAAAATTAATAATTAAAACACAAGTGATTTTTTTATAAAACAAAAGTGATATATGAAAAATTGTGATAAAAAGTGAAACTAATGATGTCACTGCTGATGTCACTCTGGTTTATTTCACAAAAATATTCGTCACTTCTGTAGGTGCAGTTGCCTTTAAAAACAGATTTTCGATAAAACTTGGTTTTGCTTCTCTATCGTCGCAGCACGTTGCACATGGGAAAAATAAAGAAAATAAGAAAGTGTACAATGTAAAAGTTAAAATATATAAATTCATTAAATCTATCATAAATATTTAGCGTGATTTTCTCTCTCAATCGGGTTGGTAGGGCCGAACATACTTTTAAAATAAGTATCGCTGTCTCATAAAGATATGGATATATCTAGAACAAAGATACTCTTTTCATTTTTGTTCATTGATTTTAATTTAAATAATTTTGTACTAAAAATTTGGAGCTAATTAAAAGAGAACAGAGGGATTGCTCTCGTTGTCACAAAAATGCCCGGTTGGATCGAGGGTAGCCCTAACGACCCGATACATTTTATGTCCGCCCGCAACGGTTTCAATTTTGAACCAATTTCACCAATTAAAATAGTGGTTCCAAATTTTGTCCAATCGCAAAGTGCATATAAGTACGAGCTAGACAGGTTGCAAAAGGGGCACAATCAAAGTAGGATAGATGTGGACGATCAAGTGTCAGGTTTGTGGATGATGGCTCGTTTCTTATTGAACCATGCTCTTTGCTCTGGATCTATGATGCTCAAGTCCGCAAACATGATCCGATTCTCCTACGCAATCAACTCGGTGAAAAGATCGTATGCTGCACTAGAGGGGGTGATTATGTGCTAACAAATTTTTAGTTCTTTTTCAATTTAGACTTGACACAAAGGTAAATTCTCTAGATATGCAACTATGTGAATTTACCTATATGACAAGATCTACAACTAAGCAAGATATAGCTAAACAATATATAATAGAGCAATCAAAGATAGTGTACCCGAGAGTGGAGCACGCGGAGACACGGAGATGATTCTCGTAGTTCCTTCCTTTTGAGGAAACGTACGTCTACGTTTGGAAGAGTGTGGTCGCCACGAAGGCGAGACCAATGCCACAAAGGCCTCACTTAGGTCTCCTATGAGCAACGCCACAAAGGTCTAACCCACTTCCACTAAGGGATTTCCTCGATGCAGAAATCGGGCATTTACAAGGTTCTTGGGTCACACATCCACAACCGAATTGGAGGCTCCCAATATCTGTAACAATACAACAACAACAAGAACAAGAACAAATCAACCACAAGCAACTAGGGTTTTCAAATGGAACACTAGCAAAGGGGTCCTCAAGCAAATGAGGGGGAAATGTATATCGCTTCGGTGAAGATGTTGATCGGGGTCTTCTCCTTAGATTCTCCAAAGATCAACAGTTTTGGATGGTTGGAGGAGAAGATCTAGTGATTCTTGTGTTTCTTGAAGTGGCTCTAATGGTGGATGAACTTGAGCAAGAATAAGCAGCTTGAGGTGGAGGAAGAAGGGGGGTATTTATACCCCTCCCAAAATCGAGTCGTTACTGGAAATTTGGGGGCGGATTATCCGGCCTAAGTAAGGGCCGGATTATCCGGGCCCCGGATTATTCGGCCTTCTAAAAATGTCCGGCCAAATATCCGATCTGGATCCATGGGCTTACTGAGAGCTCGGCCAAAAATTCCTTAGCCGTTTTTTCAGGGGACGGATATTTTGCAAATATTCGGCCCCGGATTATCCGGCCTGGGAAAATTTCCTTGCTTCCTTTTCTCTTGTTTCACAAAACAAATTCAGCCACATATATATTCTGCACTATATCAATGCACATTAGTGTATCACATATATTGTCATCAAACATACAAAACAATAATCCGAGAGATGTTCTTTCACTCAGCAGCGGCCTCCATCTTCTGGGCGTCTATGGCCTACTTGGTTAGGTCAATGAAGGTGGCAGCGGTGGCCTCTTTCTCCACCTATAGTTGAGACAAAGTGATAGAGGTCATACCGAATACCGTAAATCACACACCATATCATAAACTTTGGTCACAACATATAGAATTCCCATAACGAATTCTGAAATCCTTAACAATATGTCTCACAACCACACATAGAACATAGTTTTAAACAACCAAACCAAGCCAAATAGTTCAAAAAATGATAAGAAAGAGGGCACAAGCAATAAAGGAATGGTAAACGCATATGCTTGTGCCCCACCCATGCAAAGCCTGTAGAAGTCCTAAATAGAACACTTCTCCCCCTTTGGCATAGAAACGCCAAAAAGGGAAAAGAGCGATGCTACTCGTCCCATGGATATCACTCGGAGCCCGTCTCGGACTCATACTCTTCAGCACTGTCAGCAGCTGGTGGAGAGTCACGAGAGATGTTGCTCCTCTGAAGACGCTGCTCGATGTCAGACCACTGAACCTGAGAAGAGTGCCATCCACTGTAGGCGGGGTGAACAAGAGGCCGAGGAGGAGGACCTTGCTCACCACTAAGGTTGTGTAGAACAACCGCCTGAGTATGTTGTATATCTGCGCGCTGACGGATGGCCTCGAAGCTCTCCTTGTGGATCTCGATGTTCATGCACAGGACATTGCGCTAGAACCAGTTGAGTTTCTTCACTTCCCTATGAGCAACAGAGCGACCGGGTGCATGGGCACTAGAGCGAGCATCTCCCATAAATGAACCAACAACTGGGGCAGCTGGGGCAGCAGTCTTCCTCTTGATGTAAGCCTTCTTGAACTTGTGATCCACAAATGAAAACTAACTCATATCTTCCGCCACAAAAGTGTTATTGATAAGAAGCTGAATGTAAGGAGCATATGGCATAGAAGTCCGGGAAATCATGGCATCAAAGATCTCACGAAAGATATAATCCATGAAATCAATGGTGAAATCTTTAGTCTCATCACCATCATGTGCACACTCAAATGCAAGACGAAGGAGGTCCACGAGTGCACCCCAAAGAGCATCATTGTTCCCACCACTTGGAGCAATGGTGGCCCTGAAGAAGCGGATCAGCTGACCATAAATAGGAAGCAGTCTAGTGATAGTGCCAATTGCTCCAGTCTCGTCGTAGAGATCATAGAGCACATCCTTGTTTGTGTGCTGAGGACCATGGAGACGTTGACCACCTTCAAAGGGATAGCCAAGAAGCTCAGCAAACATGTGGAAAGATGCCTCACAGGGAGAAGAGCCAGATATCCACTACATGGTGCGATCTTTGTCCTTCTTGAAGGCTAGAGTACCATAGAATTGCTTAATCAGTGGAATACTGAAGTCACACTGGACCTTCATGAGCTTGTGCAATCCCATCCGCTCGGTAACCCAAATGGCATCCTCAAAGTGATCATTCTAAGAGAGCAGTTCCACATCAATAGCTTGCATTGGCCTCACCTTCTTCATGGGTTCATAGATGTCCTTGTAAATGAAAGTCTGCTCCATGCACCAAAAGCAAGGATCCTCATTGTCCAGCTCCCGCTCGACATCCTCATACCAGTTCTTCTGTCTGAGGGCAGCATATGTAACAATGTCCATGTTCTTGTAATTCACCCTTGTTTCCTTGCCTTTACACCTCAGATTGGCGGACTTCCTGGGACCCAACTCATCACTTGTCCGAGAAGCCCGAGGGCGCCTCCAAGAACCACCACTTGTGAAGTGACATAGAGGGATAGCATGTAGGAGAGTAAGCTCATAATTCATGTATTGATACAGTAGTGTACTATATATGCATACTATGAGTCGATAAAAGTTTAGATAAGGCAGATCAAGAAAGACTGCAACGGCAACAACTCTCTAGGCCGGATAATCCAGTGCCCCAAAGGGGGCGGATAATCTGGCCCGGCCGGATAATCCGGCCATCCCGCGGGGGGCGGATAATCCGGCCATGTGAATCTGCAGCAAACTCGTCAAATCCTAGTCTAGCACCAGATCAGTCTCATAGCATGTAAATGTAGTACTCTACACACGATTTGGAACTACTAGACACCATCTCAACCAAGAAAATAGCATATACAATTCACAACACCTAGTGTTAGGGATTGTGAGTTATACCCTCATCCATTGGAAGAACCGCTTGGTGAAGATGAGAGCTAGGGAGAAGGAGAACCCGATCTAGCCAACAACGTCGAGAGGCGGCGGACGGGGAGGCTCCGACGAGGAGAGGTGTCTCCGGTGGATGTGGGGAGAAGAGAGAGAGGCATGTGGGGGAACTGGCTGGTTTGCAATCACCCTCCCCGCGGCCTCGACCAAATCCCACGCAACCGGACTAGGCCGGATAATCCGGTCAGGCCGGATAATCCGGTCAGGCCGGATATTCCGGTGCCTGCTAAGACCGGATTATCCGGTGTTCTGGAAAAATTCCAGAACACTGGAAATCTGGCCTATCTTTGTTGGGCATTTGCACATAACCATATGTGATGCAATATAATATCACGGCATATATAGGATGCAAATTGACCAATAAGATTAGACAACCAAGAACATCCGACCGAAGACACTCAAACTCCAAGTTTTTACCAAAACATGACTTAAAAGCAAGATGGAAATGGCTATAGATGAGTGCATGATTGGGTTTAGATAGCACAAACTGTTAATGGTACAAGATCACTCAAGTTTACAAGATTTGAGCAAATAAAGGCCAAACTAGAGTGATTTCCCATAAGAACATGTATATGTTAAATAAAGTCCATTAAGATCCAAATAGCACAAACTCTTCACAAAGAAGAATGTGGTGGCCTAGGCCACCATGTATGAGTGTTATGGTATGGCACCGCGAAGATATATCTTGGTCCCAAAACTAATACTCGCCATTGAAGCTCACATATCAACACATGATATAAAGATAATGATTTCTTACTATCGTCAATATGGGGGAGGGATAGCTCAATAATTTAAACCGCACTCCCCCTATCTCCATGCCCACATCTAAACCAAATAAAGTTTTGAGAAGAAGGTGTGTTTGCAATATGGTCAAGCTATACTCCTTGAATCAATGATATTTAGCTCATTCGTGAAATAGCAAAACCTTGCTTCATCAAGAGGCTTCGTGAATATATCGGCGAGTTTATCTTTGTTTGGAACATAGCATAGCTCAATATCACCACGGGCAACATGATTCCTAATGAAATGTTTCCGGATCTCAATATGCTTCATTCTTGAATGTTGCACTGGATTATCGGCAATCTTGATGGCACTTTCATTGTCACATAAAATAGACACTTTGTCACAAGTGACATCGTATTCCCTTAAAGTTTGCCTCATCCATAACAATTGAGTGCATCCACTTGCGGCGGCAACATATTCGGCTTCAGTGGTGGAGAGAGATATACAATTTTGATTCTTAGAAGACCAACATACCAAGGACCTACCAAGAAATTGGCAAGCCCCGGAAGTTGGTTTCCTATCATTCTTGTCTCCCGCCCAATCTGCATCCGTGCATCCATTAAGAAAGAAACTTGAGCCTTTAGGATACCAAAGACCATATCTTGGGGTATCAACCAAATATCGAATGATTCTTTTGAGAGCAATCATGTGGATCTCTTTAGGAGAAGCTTGATACCTTGCACACACACCAACACTCAACACTATATCCGGTCTAGATGCGCAAAGGTAAAAAAGGATCCAATCATTGAGCGATATACCTTTTGATCCACCTATTTACCATTGGGATCTAGTGCAAGATGACATTTTGTAACCATTGGAGTGGCTACACCCTTCATTTCCGTCATCTTGAACCTCTTGAGCAAGTCTTGGAGATATTTTGCTTGATTTATGAAAGTCCCTTCTCTCAATTGCTTGATCTCAAAACCAAGAAAGAACCTCATCTCTCCAATCATAGACATCTCAAACCTATCGGTCATAAGCTTTAAAAATTCATCATTGAAATCTTTGTTAGTAGAGCCAAAGATAATATCATCAGCATATAATTGGCAAACGAAAAGCTCCCAATTGACCCTCTTAGTAAAAAGAGTGGGATCTATTAGCCCAACATCAAACTCACTGTCTATCAACAATTCTTCAAGGTGCTCGTACCAAGCTCTAGGAGCTTGTTTGAGACCATAAAGTGCTTTATCAAGCTTATAGACGTGGTTAGGAAAGTCGGGATCCTCAAACCCCGGGGGTTGCTTAACATAAACCTCTTCATGCAAAGGATCATTAAGAAATGCACTTTTCACATCCATTTGTTGTAACTTAAATTTATGATGTGATGCATATGCAAGAAGGATACAGATGGACTCAAGGCGAGCCACGGGAGCATAAGTTTCTCCAAAGTCAATTCCTTCAATTTGAGAGAAACCTTGAGCTACCAATCTTGTCTTGTTCCTCGCAACAATTACAAACTCATATTGCTTGTTCTTGAATATACATTTAGTGCCTATAACATTGCGGCACTCCTTTGGCTTTTCTACTGAAGTCCATACTTTTTTGCGCTTGAAGTTGTTGAGTTCATCGTGCATAGCCTCCAACCAATCCGGATCTTCAAGAGCTTCAAATACTTTCTTTGGTTCCACTAAGGAGATATAAGCATGATGATTGCTAAAGTTAGCCAATTGCCTTCTTGTGGAAACTCTTCCTTTTACGTCACTTAGGACCTTCTCATGAGTGTGTTCAAGAATTTCCAAGTTCCCATCTCTTCTTGCAAGACGACGGGCCTCGATCTCCTCCTTGGTTCTTCTAGGCCTTGGAGGTATCACTTGATCAACTTGATCGTTTGCGTCCCCGTCTTGACCATCAACTTGAGCTTCCTCAAATTATTGAGTGTGCTCAAAATCATGTGCTTGATCTTGGACATTATTCGGTGAGGAGCAAATATTATATGGATACTCATCGAAGTCATCATGAATTCTTGGTTGATATTGTCCTTGATCTTGCACACTAGAGGGAGGGTCTTGTTCTTGTTCTTGGGTTGGTGCATCATTAGCTTCAAGAGATGGAGTTTGTTGATGTTGTGAAGATGAGGGCTCCACCATAGTAGAGCATAGTCCTTCCCGAGACGCCACATCGTGTCCCTCAATGGGGCGGAAAAATCCCACACCCATTCTTACTATGGCATCTTGAGGTATTTCATTACCTGCATAAACATCAACTTAACCAACTTGGGAGCCATTATTTTCCTCAAACTTCACACTACAAGATTCGATGATAATCTTGGAGGATATATCAAAGACTCTATAAGTGTGAGATTCGGCACCGTAACCAACAAATATACCCTCCAAAGCTTTAGGAGCAAATTTAGATAAACGAACTCCTTTGATTTTATAGAAACACTTACACCCGAACACCTTGAAGTATGAGATATTAGGCTTTTCCCGTTGAGTATTTCATATGGAGTCTTATTCAGGCCCTTACGGAGCTAGAGCCGGTTAGAAGAATGACAAGCGGTGGAGATGGCTTTGGACAAAAAATTATAGCGGGATTTGTACTCCACCATCATAGATCTTACCATATCCATAAGAGCATCTCCACTCGTCCCCCCGACGAGGCCCCCGAGCGACGTTTTTTCCATCCGGACGGCGAAATTCGGCCCAGTCGCGCCCCCGGTTCCTCGTTTTCGTCCGGATTTGGCCCTTAATCCATCCGGCGAGCCCACGCCACCCCCGGCCCCCCGGGGCGCGCTCGGGGACTCCGGACGAAAGATTTTGGCGCGAAACGGCGTGTGGACCCGCGTAGTCGGCGACTGGAAAACCAAATCCTGTCGATTTTCCCTCCAAATTGCTTGCATATCCCCATTCCCTCCAATTTGCTTGCATATCCCCATTCTCTCCCGCCGAAATCCCCCAATCTCCTCGTCTTCCAGCTCCAGTTCCTGGCGACGTCTTCTCGTCCACCACCACTCTCCTCCTCGTCTTCTCGTCCACCACAATGCCGCCGAAGGCGCCGGCGAGGAAGATGCGGGCGAAGAAGACGAAGCCGCCGGGCATGTCGAACGCCGAGTGGGCGGCGGACGAGAAACGGCGCGAGGTGGAAACAAGCGCCAGGGCGGAGAGGGTGAAAAGAGCCGCCGCCAAGAGGTCGGCGGAGGCGGCCCAGGACGAACAAGCGAGGCTGATCAGCATGGCCTATAGCGGCGGCATGTTCCCCGGCCAATGGCCGACGCAAGGTACAACAAGTTCCCCGTCTTCCTTCTCACCTTCGCTGTACTCGCCGTCGCCGACTGCCGTGTTCCAAGAGGGCGCCTACGTCCAACCGTCCAAGCCCACACCGTCGCCGCCCGAGCTTGACGTCGGCGGCGGCGGCCTGTTCGAGGGCACCTCGCCGGCCCTGCGACGAGGGCCGCTCACGTTCGGTGCGATGGCGGCGCCGAACGAAGAGGAGATCCACGAGATGATCACCTCCGGCTCCACCGCCGCCGCTGCGAGCCCGGGGTTCTTCATGACCGCCGCCGCTGCGTGCCCGGGGTTCTTCACGCAAGAGGAGACGAGGGCGACGGCAGCTGTGGCGGCGCGCAACGAGCATCGGGAGGATGTTGCCGACGGAAGCCAAGCCGTCGAAGAAGAAGGCGAGGAAGAAGAAGAGCCAACTGAAGCCGCCGCCAACCTGTCGAAGGGGAAGAAGAAAAGGAAGAAGGACTCGCCGCCTGCCGAACCGCGTATCAAATGGACGCCGAAGGAAGAGGAGTGCCTCGCCGAAGCTTGGATGACCGTGTCCACGAACGGCATAATCGGGGCCAATCAGTCGTTCGACACATACTGGTTTCGAGTGAGGCAGGCATACGAGGAACGCAAACTCGTCGATCCCTACTTCAACAAGACGAACATGAACGTGTACCGGGGAGACAAGGCAATGGCCACCCATTGGGGGATCATGCAGACGGCGTGCAGCAAATGGCACGGCGTACAGGAGGAGATCGACAAACGGCCGATCAGCGGCCACGACTTGGAGCAAAGGGTATGCTCCGCCGGCCCTACACCACCGAGGTACATCGTCGTTAGCTGACCCGTATCGCCGTGCTCTTTTTTCCCCAGCTGCGCCGAGCTTTGGACATGTACACGGACGACACCGGCCTGCAGTTCAAGTTCCTCAACGTCTACGCCCGCCTCGAGAAGTGCGAGAAGTGGAAGGAAGTTCGCACGTCCCTCTCGAAAAGCAAGACCGAGCAGTACAACCCCGACGCTCCGCCGGCTTGCGCGGCGGAAGGGCGCCCTGAGCTCGGCCAGAAGAAGCAGAAAGAGCTCAAACGGACGGACAATCCCGCCGACAGGATGCAGGCGTCGATCGACAAGTGCTGGGCCGACTTGAGATCGCACGCCGACGGGAGGAACGACAAGTTCGACGGCAGGTGGCGGGAGATGCTCGCCAACCAAGGCGCCCGGATCGCCCTGCTGAAGACGACGGTGGCGGCGAAGAAGAGGAACACAGACTTGGCGTTCCTCATGGGCGGCGGCGACATGGAACTGATGGACGAGGAGACGAGGAATTGGTACCAGGGCCACCGCAACGACATCCTCCGAGCCACTACGTCGTCTCCGCCGGCTCCTACCTCGTCTACCTCACCATCTACCTCGTCGACTGCGGCTGCTTCGACGTCCACTGCCGCTGCTTCATCGTCGCCCGCCGCAGCCGCTTCGGCCACGGCGTGGGAGGAAACTGGTCCGTCGGACACCGCCGTGCCGGCCGGGACTGCCGACGAGCCTGTCTCCGTGTAATTTCCCTCCGATCGCCGATCTGTGGCTGATCCTTTTGCTCCTTTTGCCGATCAACTGGCCGTACTTGTAGCACAGGACGGCGATTTGTTTGAATTTAAACTCTATCCGCCGAACTCCGGGTGGACGACTGGAAATATGGTACTCCCCACGCCTTAATTTCGTCCAATCCGGCGGTAGTTTCGTCCGGATTTGGGCGTGGGGAGCGCCAACGAGTGGGGATGCTCTAAGAGTCTGGTTTTTCCTCTCCGCAACACCATTTTGTAGAGGGGTGTATGCAGCGGAATATTGATGTCTTATCCGCTCATCACTAAGAAAATCATTGAGTGTGTAGTTCTTGAACTCGGAGCCGTTGTCACTTCTTATTGCCAATATAGAGAGGTTGTGTTGACGTTGCACCTTGGTGGCAGCGTCAATGGAGATTTGTTGAGTCTCATCTTTCTTCTTGAGAAAATATACCCAAGTATATCTTGAATAGTCATCAACAATCACCAAGCAATGTTTCTTCGCACCAAGACTTGCATGAGTGGTAGGACCAAAGAGATCCACATGACGGATCTCCAAGATCCTCTTGGAAGAGATAATAGTCTTGCTTGGGTGCGGAGAGTCATGCATTTTTCCTTCAACACAAGTCCTACAAACACGATATTTGGCAAAACAAACATTCTCCATTTGTCCCACAATATGGTTCCCCTTGTGAAGACTTTGCAAAGTTCTCATGTTGACATGGGCCAAGCGGCGATGCCACAACCTCCCCACATCTGCCTTTCCAAATATGCACATCGCACTTGACGTGGTGGCCCCCGATAAGTCCACCACATACAAGTTGTTTTCGCGATACCCAACGAAAGCAACTTTTAGAGTCTTGCTCCACAAGAGGACCACAATATCATTATCAATAAAGACAGTGAAACCCATCTTGCCAAGGGCGGAAATGGAAAATAAATTGTAACCAAGGGTTTTGACAAGCATGACATCCACAAGAGTAATGTTGTGTGCAACCACAACCTTGCCAAAACCCAATACCTCGGATGTTGAATTATCGCCAAAGGAGACACTGATTTCATGGATGTTAGGAATCAACTCCTTGACGAGATCCTTGCCGTCGGTCATATGACTTGTGCATCCACTATCAAGCACCCATTTTGAACCTCTGGCGGCATAGTCCTACATGAGATCAATTCTTGGATTTAGGTACCGATTTTCCAATGGGTCATCTTTTGTTAGCAACAAGGGTCTTTGGGACCCAAATAGACCAAGCAATATAACCATCATAAGGGCCAACATATTTTGCATAAACATCACCATAATAATCGTTAAACAAAACATAGTGAGGGTTAGCAATTCCCGCATCATCATCATTAATTGTTTTGGCCTTTGGGGCATCACCAATAATGACAACTTTCTTCTTTTCTTGTGCGGGCTTGGCCTTCTTCTTGTTTGCCTTCTTTGCCTTGGCATTAAAGAAAATGCCCTCCTTCCCATTGTTTGACCTTTGCTTACTCAAGAGGTCATCCAAAAATAACTTACTTTGGGGAGAGAAGGCCTTAGCATGTTCATCCTTCAACCTAGCATTTTCCTCAACAATATTTGCATGAGCACAAGTAGAGGTAGAAGAGCTAGGCACATCATATTTAGAAAGCCTAATTTGAAGTTGCTCATTAGACTTGGAGAGGAGAGAGTGTTCACTCTTCAAGGCTTTGTGAGCCATGTCTAGTTCATCTAGATCCTTCACAAGTTTCTCATGATCAACACCAAATTTGGCCTTTCCTTTTTTTAAGCATTTTTGCGTTATCCCTAGAAAGATCTCTTTCTTTGGTAAGCTTAGCAATTTCATCTTGAGGCTCTTCAAGAGTTTCTAGTTTCTCTTCAAGAGAAGCTATAGTTTCTTCTCCTTCCTCAAGGGCATTTTTAGAGCGGCTATTTCAAGATAATCTTCTCTATCTATTTGACATTTTTTATCAAGGATATCATCTAGTTGTGCTAGATGAACCATGAGAGCCCCAACATGCTTTTTAGTGTCACCTTTCAAGTTAATAATGAACTCATCGAAATCAAGCATTTCTTGTTTCATTTTTAAGCTAGCATGATCAACCAAAAAAGCATTTGCTATGTTAGGCATAGAGGGGTTAGGGGATGATACCTCTGAAGATTTATCCATGAATTTCTTCCTTCATGTGAATATCCTCATTGGGGGATTCAATTGGTGATGAAGAGTTGGTGGAGAGGGAAGCAAGAGCAACTGCTGAGCGCGGAGTTGATGAAGGAGAATTTATGCGCAACGTTGAGTGGAACCCCAAGAGGAAGGTATGATGAGCACAGCAGGAAGTTTTTCCTCAGTAAGAAACCAAGGTTTATCGACCAGTAGGAGAAAAACGTTCTCTCCCAAGGTTTTGCGAACCAACTCGTGGCAGAACGCACTGCCGGCATCAGCAGCAACGTGGAGACCTGCACACAAACAACCAAGTACTTTGTCCCCAACTTTCAGCGAGGTTGTCAAGCTCACAAGTTTTGCTGAAAAGAAAGGATTAAACGAACTGATACGTCTCCGACGTATCGATAATTTCTTATGTTCCATGCCACATTATTGATGTTATCTACATGTTTTATGCACACTTTATGTCATATTCGTGCATTTTCTGGAACTAACCTATTAACAAGATGCCGAAGTGCCAGTTCCTGTTTTCTGCTGTTTTTGGTTTCAGAAATCCTAGTAATGAAATATTCTCGGAATCGGACGAAATCAACGCCAAAGATCTTAGAATCCCCGGAAGCATCCAGAACACACCAGAGAGGTCAGAGGGGGGCCACAGGCCCACCAAACTCTGGTGGCGCGGCCAGAGGGGGCCGCGCCGCCTATAGTTTGGCCCCCCTGTCAGCCCTCTGCGCCGCCTCTTCGCCTATATAAAGCCCTGGATCAGAAACCACGATGCGTTCGACGAAAACCACAAAAACCTTCCGGAGCCGCCGCCATCGCGAGGCCAAGATACGGGGACAGGAGTCTCTGTTCCGGCACGCTGCCGGAACGGGGAAGTGCCCCCGGAAGGCTTCTCCATCGACACCGCTGCCATCTCCACCGCCATCTTCATCACCGCTGCTGCTCCCATGAGGAGGGAGTAATCCACCCCCGAGGCTGAGGGCTCCGCTGTAGCTATGTGGTTCATCTCTCTCCCATGTACCTCAATACAACAATCTCATGAGCTGCTTTACATGATTGAGATTCATATGAGTTTGTATCACAATTTATCTATGTGCTACTCTAGCAATGTTATTAAAGTAGTTTTATTCCTCCTGCACGTGTGTAAAGGTGACAGTGTGTGCACCGTGTTAGTACTTGGTTTATGCTATGATCATGATCTCTTGTAGATTGCGAAGTTAACTATTGCTATGATAATATTGATGTGATCTATTCCTCCTACATATGCATGAAGGTGACAGTGTGCATGCTATGCTAGTACTTGGTTTAGTCTGTTGATCTATCTTACACTATAAGGTTACTTAAATATGAACAAATTGTGGAGCTTGTTAACTCCGGCATTGAGGGTTCGTGTAATCCTACGCAATGTGTTCATCATCCAACAAAAGTGTAGAGTATGCATTTATCTATTCTGTTATGTGATCAATGTTGAGAGTGTCCACTAGTGAAAGTGTAATCCCTAGGCCTTGTTCCTAAATCTTTGCGTTACTACCGCTTGTTTCTTGTTTTCTTTGCGTTACTACTGCTGCAATACTACCACCATCAACTACACGCCAAAGCAAGCTATTTTCTCGGCACCGTTGCTACTGCTCATATATATTCATACCACCCGTATTTCACTATCTCTTCGCCGAACTAGTGCACCTATTAGGTGTGTTGGGGACACAAGAGACTTCTTGCTTTGTGGTTGCAGGGTTGCATGAGAGGGATATCTTTGACCTCTTCCTCCCTGAGTTCGATAAACCTTGGGTGATCCACTTAAGGGAAAACTTGCTGCTGTTCTACAAACCTCTGCTCTTGGAGGCCCAACACTGTCTACAGGAAAGGAGGGGGAACGTAGACATCAAGCACTTTTTAAAGCGCCGTTCTTGCAGTGAGGAAAGGTAAAAGGCACTCATACTCCGGTTCCAGGTAAAGTACTTTTCTGGCGCCATTGTGTTTGTGCTCGAAGCTATTTCCTTTAGATCCTGCAATTGCATCTTTTTGTTTCTTGTTTACACTAGTAAGGCATAATGGACAACATCTGTGAGCTTTTTATTCTATTTCCTGAGTCAAGACATGAATGGTTTAATGCGAAAATTAAAAAACCCATGGAATCTTATTTGCATGCTAGTAGCAATGATATTAGTATGAACGCTTTGAACACCATTGTTGCTAATGATATGGAAAATTCTAAGCTTGGGGAAGCTGGCTTTGATGAGCATGATATTTTTAGTCCCCCAAGCATTGAGGAGAAAATTTTCTTTGATGATACTTTGCCTCCTATTTATGATGATTATAATGATAGTGGTCTTTTGGTGCCACCTACTATGGAGAGTAAATTTTGTTGTGATTATACTATGCTTCCTACACTTGATGAGAATAATAATGATAGCTACTTTGTTGAATTTGCTCCCACTACAACTAATAAAATTGACTATGCTTATGTTGGGAGTAGTAATAATTTTATGCATGAGACTCATGATAAGAATGCTTTATGTGATAGTTATATTGTTGAGTTTGCTCATGTCACTACTGAAAGTTATTATGAGAGAGGAAAATATGGTTGTGGAAATTTTCATGTTACTAAAACACCTCTCTATGTGCTGAAATTTTTTAAGCTACACTTGTTTTATCTTCCTATGCTTGTTACTTTGTTCTTCATGAATTCATTTGTGTACAAGATTCCTCTTCATAGGAAGCATGTTAGACTTAAATTTGTTTTGAATTTGCCTCTTGAAGCTCTCTTTTGCTTCAAATACTATTTCCCGCGAATGGATTATTAAAACTGCTGAGCCCATCTTAATGGCTATAAAGGAAAGAACTTCTTGGGAGATAACCCATGTGTTATTTTGCTACAGTACTTTGTTTTTATTTTGTGTCTTGGAAGTTGTTTACTACTGTAGCAACCTCTCCTTATCTTAGTTTTGTGTTTTGTTGTGCCAAGTAAAGCCGTTGATAGAAAAGTAAGTACTAGATTTGGATTACTGCGCAGTTCCAGATTTCTTTGCTGTCACGAATCTGGGTCTACCTCCCTGTAGGTAGCTCAGAAAATTAAGCCAATTTACGTGCATGATCCTCAGATATGTACGCAACTTTCATTCAATTTGAGCATTTTCATTTGAGCAAGTCTGGTGCCATTTTAAAATTCATCAATACGAACTGTTCTGTTTTGACAGATTCTGCCTTTTATTTCGCATTGCCTCTTTTGCTATGTTGGATGAATTTCTTTGATCCATTAATGTCCAGTAGCATTATGCAATGTCCAGAAGTGTTGTGTCACCTCTGAATATGTTAATTTTTATTGTGCACTAACCCTCTAATGAGTTGTTTCGAGTTTGGTGTGAAGGAAGTTTTCAAGGGTCAAGAGAGGAGGATGATATACTATGATCAAGAAGAGTGAAAGCTCTAAGCTTGGGGATGCCCCGGTAGTTCACCCCTGCATATATCAAGAAGACTCAAGCGTCTAAGCTTGGGGATGCCCAAGGCATCCCCTTCTTCATCGAAAACATTATCAGGTTCCTCCCCTGAAACTATATTTTTATTCCGTCACATCTTATGTACTTTACTTGGAGCGTCTGTTTGTTTTTGTTTTTGTTTGTGTTTGAATAAATTGGATTACATCATGCTTGTGTGGGAGAGAGACACGCTCCGCTGTAGCATATGGACAAGTATGTCCTTGGTTTCTACTCATAGTATTCATGGCGAAGTTTCTCCTTCGTTAAATTGTTATATGGTTGGAATTGGAAAATGATACATGTAGTAATTGCTATAAATGTTTTGGGTAATGTGATACTTGGCAATTGTTGTGCTCATGATTAAGCTCTTGCATCATATGCTTTGCACCCATTAATGAAGAAATACATAGAGCATGCTAAAATTTGGTTTGCATATTTGGTTTCTCTAAGGTCTAGATAATTTCTAGTATTGAGTTTGAACAACAAGGAAGACGGTGTAGAGTCTTATAATGTTTTCAATATGTCTTTTATGTGAGTTTTGCTGCACCGGTTCATCCTTGTGTTTGTTTCAAATAAACCTTGCTAGCCTAAACCTTGTATCGAGAGGGAATACTTCTCATGCATCCAAATCCTTGAGCCAAACAACACTATGCCATTTGTGTCCACCATACCTACCTACTACATGGTATTTTCCGCCATTCCAAAGTAAATTGCTTGAGTGCTACCTTTAAAATTCCATCATTCACCTTTGCAATATATAGCTCATGGGACAAATAGCTTAAAAACTATTGTGGTATTGAATATGTAATTATGCACTTTATCTCTTATTAAGTTGCTTGTTGTGCGATAACCATGTTCACTGGGGACGCCATCAACTATTCATTGTTGAATTTCATGTGAGTTGCTATGCATGTCCGTCTTGTCTGAAGTAAGAGAGATCTACCACCCTATGGTTAAGCATGCATATTGTTAGAGAAGAACATTGGGCCGCTAACTAAAGCCATGATCCATGGTGGAAGTTTCAGTTTTGGACATATATCCTCAATCTCATATGAGAAAATTATTAATTGTTGTTACATGCTTATGCATAAAAGAGGAGTCCATTATCTGTTGTCTATGTTGTCCCGGTATGGATGTCTAAGTTGAAGAATAATCAATAGCGAGAAATCCAATGCGAGCTTTCTCCTTAGACCTTTGTACAGGCGGCATAGAGGTACCCCTTTGTGACACTTGGTAAAAACAGTGCATTGTGATGATCCGGTAGTCCAAGCTAATTAGGACAAGGTGCGGGCACTATTAGTACACTATGCATGAGGCTTGCAACTTGTAAGATATAATTTACATGATACATATGCTTTATTACTACCGTTGACAAAATTGTTTCATGTTTTCAAAATCAAAGCTCTAGCACAAATATAGCAATCGATGCTTTTCCTCTATGGAGGACCATTCTTTTACTTTCATTGTTGAGTCAGTTCACCTATTTCTCTCCACCTCAAGAAGCAAACACTTGTGTGAACTGTGCATTGATTCCTACATACTTGCTTATTGCACTTGTTATATTACTCTATGTTGACAATATCCATGAGATACACATGTTACAAGTTGAAAGCAACCGCTGAAACTTAATCTTCCATTGTGTTGCTTCAATGCCTTTACTTTGAATTATTGCTTTACGAGTTAAATCTTATGCAAGACTTATTGATGCTTGTCTTGAAGTGCTATTCATGAAAAGTCTTTGCTTTATGATTCACTTGTTTACTCATGTCATATACATTGTTTTGATCGCTGCATTCACTACATATGCTTTACAAATAGTATGATCAAGATTATGATGGCATGTCACTCCAGAAATTATCTGTGTTATCGTTTTACCTGCTCGGGACGAGCAGAACTAAGCGTGGGGATGCTGATACGTCTCCGACGTATCGATAATTTCTTATGTTCCATGCCACATTATTGATGTTATCTACATGTTTTATGCACACTTTATGTCATATTCGTGCATTTTCTGGAACTAACCTATTAACAAGATGCCGAAGTGCCAGTTCCTGTTTTCTGCTGTTTTTGGTTTCAGAAATCCTAGTAACGAAATATTCTCGGAATCGGACGAAATCAACGCCAAAGATCTTAGAATCCCCGGAAGCATCCAGAACACACCAGAGAGGTCGAGGGGGCCACAGCCCACCAAACTGCTGTGGCGCGGCCGAGAGGGGGCCGCGCCGCCCTATAGTTTGGCCCCCTGTCGCCCTCTGCGCCGCCTCTTCGCCTATATAAAGCCCCTGGATCAGAAACCCCGATGCGTTCGACGAAAACCACAAAAACCTTCCAGCCGCCGCCATCGCGAGGCCAAGATACGGGGACAGAGTCTCTGTTCCGGCACGCTGCCGGAACGGGGAAGTGCCCCCGAAGGCTTCTCCATCGACACCGCTGCCATCTCCACCGCCATCTTCATCACCGCTGCTGCTCCCATGAGGAGGGAGTAATCCACCCCCGAGGCTGAGGGCTCCGCTGTAGCTATGTGGTTCATCTCTCTCCCATGTACCTCAATACAACAATCTCATGAGCTGCTTTACATGATTGAGATTCATATGAGTTTGTATCACAATTTATCTATGTGCTACTCTAGCAATGTTATTAAAGTAGTTTTATTCCTCCTGCACGTGTGTAAAGGTGACAGTGTGTGCACCGTGTTAGTACTTGGTTTATGCTATGATCATGATCTCTTGTAGATTGCGAAGTTAACTATTGCTATGAT
Organism: Lolium perenne; assembly: GCF_019359855.2. Classification (NCBI taxonomy): domain Eukaryota; kingdom Viridiplantae; phylum Streptophyta; class Magnoliopsida; order Poales; family Poaceae; genus Lolium; species Lolium perenne. Next base: position 10,546,726 of record NC_067250.2, on the reverse strand, counting down.
AATATTGATGTGATCTATTCCTCCTACATATGCATGAAGGTGACAGTGTGCATGCTATGCTAGTACTTGGTTTAGTCTGTTGATCTATCTTACACTATAAGGTTACTTAAATATGAACAAATTGTGGAGCTTGTTAACTCCGGCATTGAGGGTTCGTGTAATCCTACGCAATGTGTTCATCATCCAACAAAAGTGTAGAGTATGCATTTATCTATTCTGTTATGTGATCAATGTTGAGAGTGTCCACTAGTGAAAGTGTAATCCCTAGGTCTTGTTCCTAAATACTGCTGCGTTACTACTGCTTGTTTACTGTTTCTTTGCGTTACTCTTGCTGCAATACTACCACCATCAACTACACGCCAGCAAGCTATTTTCTCGGCACCGTTACTCTTGCTCATATATATTCATACCACCTGTATTTCACTATCTGTTCGCCGAACTAGTGCACCTATTAGGTGTGTTGGGGACACAAGAGACTTCTTGCTTTGTGGTTGCAGGGTTGCATGAGAGGGATATCTTTGACCTCTTCCTCCCTGAGTTCGATAAACCTTGGGTGATCCACTTAAGGGAAAACTTGCTGCTGTTCTACAAACCTCTGCTCTTGGAGGCCCAACACTGTCTACAGGAAAGGAGGGGGAACGTAGACATCACGAACCGTGTGGAAGAAGAATTATTTGCAGAGAACATAACAGTAAAAATGTTGTAGAAGATTGCAATTAAAAGAAGAAGGACCGGGGTCCACAGTTACTAGAGGCGCCTCCCCAATAAATAAATAAATATGATGGGTAAACAAATTACAGATGGGCAATTGATAAACATAGATTCTACGCTAATGGTTGGTGCAGAATACATGCTATGAAAGTATGTGGGCATTACAACAATATACATAGACCGTAATCCAATTGCATCTATGACTAATAATCCACCTCCAGGATTGCATCCGCGACACCCTCCAGTATTAAGTTGCAAGCAATGGACTATCGCTTTAAGCAATATATGTAAAGTAAACGATGAAACTACCCTTGAATAGAACACCATTGTTTTCTCCCTAGTAGCAACAACACATCTACAACCATAGAGAACAAGGTCACTTCACATGGTTAAATAGAGGCATGAACCCACTATCGAGCATAAATACTCCCTCTTGGAGTCGCTAGCATCTACTTGGCCAGAGCATCTTCTAGAAACAGAGAGCATGCAAGATCATAATAATATAATACATAATCTCAACCAAAGCAATCTCTCTATAAATCGGATCCACATCAAACCAACATGTAGCAATTACAAATAGATGATCTTGATCATGTTAGGAAGCTCACAAGATCTATACATGAAGCACAACAAGGAGAGGGCCGCCATCTAGCTACTGCTATGGACCCATGGTCCCATGGAGGACTACTCACACATCACCTCGGATGAAGACATGGTGATGTAGGGGCCTCCGGCGGTGATTTCCCTCTCTGGCAGAGTACCGGGATGGACTGCAGAACCCTCCTGAACTAGGGTTTCGGTTGACGACGGCGTCGGAACTTTTCGTGGATGGAGGATCGGGTCCCTAGGGTTTTCCCGATACGAGGAATAAATAGGTGGAAGGGCGGAGCAAACAAGGCGACGAGGCACCAGTACATGGGCCAGGCGCGGCCAAGGGTGGGGCCGCGCCTGCCCTATGTACTTCCACGTGGCAGCTTGTTGACGCGTAAAGCACACGCCCGTTGGGAACCCCAAGTGGAAGGTGTGATGCGTACATCAGCAAGTTTCCCTCAGTAAGAAACCAAGGTTTATCGAACCAGTAGGAGTCAAGGAGCACGTGAAGGTTGTTGGCGGAGGAGTGTAGTGCGGTGCAATACTAGGGATTCCGGCGCCAACGTGGAACCTGCATAACACAATCCAAATACTTTGCCCCAACTTAACAATGAGGTTGTCAATCTCACCGGCTTGCTGTAAACAAAGGATTAAATGTATGGTGTGGAAAATGATGTTTGTATGCGAAGAACAGTAAAGAACAATGTTTGCAGTAGATTGTATTTCAATGTAAAAGAATGGACCGGGGTCCACAGTTCACTAGTGGTGTCTCTTCAATAAGAAATAGCATGTTGGGTGAACAAATTACAGTTGGGCAATTGACAAATAAAGAGGGCATAACAATGCACGTACATATCATGATGAGTAATATGAGATTTAATCGGGCATTACGACAAAGTACATAGACCGCTATCCAACATGCATCTATGCCTAAAAAGTCCACCTTCGGGGTTAGCAACCGCACCCCTTCCAGTATTAAGTTGCAAACAACAGACAATTGCATTAAGTATAGTGCGTAATGTAATCAACACAAATATCCTTACACAAAGGATTGATGTTTTATCCCTAGTGGCAACAGCACATCCACAACCTTAGAACTTTCTGTCACTGTCCCAGATTTAATGGAGGCATGAACCCACTATCGAGCATAAATACTCCCTCTTGGAGTTACAAGTATCAACTTGGCCAGGGCCTCTACTAGCAACGGATAGCATGCAAGATCATAAACAACACATATATGATAGACTGATAATCAACATGACATAGTATTCCATATTCATCGGATCCTAACAAACACAACATGTAGCATTACAAATAGATGATCTTGATCATGATAGGCAGCTCACAAGATCGAACATGATAGCACAATGAGGAGAAGACAACCATCTAGCTACTGCTATGGACCCATAGTCCAGGGGTGAACTACTCACACATCAATTCGGAGGTGATCATGGTGATGAAGAGACCTCCGGGAGATGATTCCCCTCTCCGGCAGGGTGCCGGAGGAGATCTCCTGAATCCCCCGAGATGGGATTGGCGGCGGCGGCGTCTCTGGAAGGTTTTCCGTATCGTGGCTCTCGGTACAGGGGTTTTCGCGACGAAGGCTATAAGTAGGCGGAAGGGCAGAGTTGGAGGCGGCGCAGGGGCCCCACACCATAGGCCGGCGCGGGCCCCATGCTGGCCGCGCCGCCCTATGGGTACGGGCCCTCGTGGCCCCACTTCGTATCCCCCTCGGTCTTCTGGAAGCTTCGTGGAAAAATAAGACCCTGGGTGTTGATTTCGTCCAATTCCGAGAATATTTCCTTTGTAGGATTTCTGAAACCAAAAACAGCAGAAAACAACAACTGGCTCTTCGGCATCTCGTCAATAGGTTAGTGCCGGAAAATGCGTATAAATGATGTAAAGTGTGTATAAAACATGTGAGTATCATCATAAAAGTAGCATGGAACATAAGAAATTATAGATACGTTTGAGACGTATCAAGCATCCCCAAGCTTAGTTCCTACTCGCCTCCGAGTAGGTAAACGATAACAAGGATAATTTCTGAAGTGACATGCTATCATAATCTTGATCAATACTATTGTAAAGCATATGAGATGAATGAAGTGATTCGAAGCAATGGTAAAGACAATGAATAAACAACTGAATCATATAACAAAGACTTTTCATGAATAGTACTTTCAAGACAAGCATCAATAAGACTTGCATAGGAGTTAACTCATAAAGCAATAGATTCTTAGTAGAAAGTTTTGAAGCAACACAAAGGAAGATATTAGTTTCAGCAGTTGCTTTCAACTTCAACATGTATATCTCATGGATAATTGTCAACACAAAGTAATATGATGAATGCAAATAAGCAAGTATGTAGGAATCAATGCACACAGTTGACACAAGTGTTTGCTTCTAAGATAGAAAGAAGTAGGTAAACTGACTCAACATAAAAGTAAAAGAATGGCCCTTCGCAGAGGGAATCATGGATTGCTATATTTGTGCTACAGCTTTTATTTTGAAAACATAGAAACAATTTTGTCAACGGTAGTAATAATTCATATGTGTTATGCATAAGATATCTTATAAGTTGCAAGCCTCATGCATAGTATACCAATAGTGCCCGCACCTTGTCCTAATTAGCTTGGATTTACATGGATTATCATTGCATATCATATGTTTCAACCAAGTGTCACAAAGGGGTACCTCTATGCCGCCTGTACAAAGGTCTAAGGAGAAAGTTCGCATTGGATTTCTTGCTTTTGATTATTCTCAACTTAGACATCCATACCGGGACAACATAGACAACAGATAATGGACTCCTCTTTAATGCATAAGCATTCAACAACAGATAATATTCTCATAAGAGATTGAGGATTGTTGTCCAAACTGAAACTTCCACCATGGATCATGGCTTTAGTTAGCGGCCCGATGTTCTTCTCTAACAATATGCATACTCAAACCATTTGATCATGATAAATCACCCTTACTTCAGACAAGACGAACATGCATAGCAACTCACATGATATTCAACAAAGGTGAAATAGCTGATGGCGTCCCCAGGAACATGGTTACCGCTCAACAAGCAACTTATGAGAAATAAGATACATAAGTACATATTCAATACCATAATAGTTTTTAAGCTATTTTCCCCATGAGCTATATATTGCAAAGACAAAGAATGGAATTTTAAAGGTAGCACTCAAGCAATTTACTTTGGAATGGCAGAGAAATACCATGTAGTAGGTAGGTATGGTGGACACAAATGGCATAGGTTTTGGCTCAAGGATTTTGGATGCACGAGAAGTAATCCCTCTCAATACAAGGCTTAGGCTAGCAAGGTTGTTTGAAGCAAACACAAGTATGAACCGGTACAACAAAACTTACATAAGAACATATTGCAAGCATTATAAGACTCTACACTGTCTTCCTTGTTGTTCAAACCATTACCAGAAAATATCTAGACTTTTGAGAGACCAATCATGCAAACCAAATTTCAACAAGCTCTATGGTATTTCTTCATTAATAGGTGCAAAGTACATGATGCAAGAGCTTAAACATGATATATTTGAGCACAACAATTGCCAAGTATCAAATTATTCGAGACATTATACCAATTACCACATGCAGCATTTTCTGTTTCCAACCATATGACAATGAACGAAGCAGTTTCAACCTTCGGCATGAACATTAAGAGTAAAGCTAAGAGCACATGTGTTCATATGCAACAGCGGAGCGTGTCTCTCTCCCACAAAAAAGAATGCTAGGATCCGATTTTATTCAAACACAAACAAAAATAAAAACATACAGACGCTCCAAGTAAAGCACATAAGATGTGTCGGAATAAAAATATAGTTTCACTAGAGGTGACCTGATAAGTTGTCAATGAAGAAGGGGATGCCTTGGGCATCCCCAAGCTTAAATGCTTGAGTCTTCTTGAAATATGCAGGGATGAACCACGGGGGCATCCCCAAGCTTAGAGTTTTCACTCTTCTTGATCCTATTGTATCATCCTCCTCTCTTGATCCTTGAAAACTTCCTCCACACTAAACTCAAAACAAACTCATTAGAGGGTTAGTGCGTAATCAAAAATTCACATATTCAGAGGTGACATAATCATTCTTAACACTTCTGGACATTGCACAAAGCTACTGAAAGTTAATGGAACAAAGAAATCCATCAAACATAGCAAAACAGGCAATGCGAAACAAAAGGCATAATCTGTCAAAACAGAACAGTCCGTAAAGACAAATTTTTCTGGGGCACTTAACTTGCTCAGATGAAGATGCTCAAATTGAATGAAAGTTGCGTACATATCTGAGGATCACGCACGTAAATTGGCAGAATTTTCTGAGTTACCTACAGAAGGGGCGGCTCAATTTCGTGACAGTAAGAAATCTGTTTCTGCGCAGTAATCCAAATCTAGTATCATCTTTACTATCAAAGACTTTACTTGGCACACAATGCGATAAAATAAAGATAAGGAGAGGTTGCTACAGTAGTAACAACTTCCAAGACTCAAATATAAAACAAAAGTGTTGTAGTAAAATAATGGGTTGTCTCCCATAAGCGTTTTCTTTAACGCCTTTCAGCTAGGCGCAGAAAGTGTGAATCAAGTATTATCAAGAGACGAAGCATTAACATCATAATTTGTTCTAATAATAGAATCAAAAGGTAACTTCATTCTCTTTCTAGGGAAGTGTTCCATACCTTTCTTGAGAGCAAACTGATACTTAATATTACCTTCCTTCATATCAATAATAGCACCAACGGTTCAAAGAAAAGGTCTTCCCAAAATAATGGGACAAGATGCATTGAATTCAATATTCAAGACAACAAAATCAACGGGGACAAGGTTATTGTTAACCGTAATGCGAACATTATCAATCCTCCCCAAAGGTTTCTTTATAGAATTATCAGCGAGATTAACATCCAAATAATAATTTTTCAATGGTGGCAAGTCAAGCATATTATAGATTTTCTTAGGCATAACGGAAATACTTGCACCAAGATCACATAAAGCATTACAATCAAAATCATTGACCTTCATCTTAATGATGGGCTCCCAACCATCTTCCAACTTCCTAGGAATAGAAGTTTCAAGTTTTAATTTCTCTTCTCTAGCTTTAATGAGAGCATTTGTAATATGTTTTGTGAAAGCCAAATTTATAGCACTAGCATTAGGACTTCTAGCAAGTTTTTGTAAGAACTTAATAACTTCAGAGATGTGACAATCATCAAAATCTAAACCATTATGATCTATATCAATGGGATCATTGTCCCCAATATTTTGAAAAATTTCAGCAGTTTTATCACAGGCAGTTTCAGCAGTTTTAGCAGTTTCAGGCAGTTTCACACGCTTTGCATTAGGAGTAGAAACATTGCCAACACCAATTATTTTACCATTTATATTCATGTGAAGCATCAACATTACTAGTGGTGGTAATAGTCCAAACTTTAGCTACATTATTCTTTTTAGCAATTTTTTCTTCTCTTTCCCACCTAGCACGCAATTCAGCCATCAATCTAATATTTTCATTAATTCGAACTTGGATAGAGTTTTCTGTAGCAAATGACTTAATATCTTTAGTTTCATTAGGCATAGCTTTCAATTTTAAAAGATCAACATCAACAGCAAGACTATCAATTTTACCAAGCTTTTCTTCAACAGTTTTGTTAAAAGCAGTTTGTGTACTAATAAATTCTTTAAGCATGGCTTCAAGACCAGGGGGTACACTCCTATTATTGTTGTAACAATTACCATAAGAATTACCATAAGAATTACCATAACCATTACCATTATTAGAAGGATATGGCCTATAGTTGTTACTAGAATTATTCCTAAAAGCATTGTTGTTGAAATTATTATTTTCAATGAAGTTCACATCAACATGCACTTCTTGAGCAACCAATGAAGCTAAAGGAACATTATTAGGATCAACATTAGATCTACCATTCACAAGCATAGGCATAATAGCATCAATCTTATCACTCAAGGAGGAGGTTTCTTCAACAGAATTTACCTTCTTACCTTGTGGAGCTCTTTCAGTGTGCCATTCAGAGTAATTAATCATCATATCATCAAGAAGCTTTGTTGCGGAGCCTAGAGTGATGGACATAAAAGTACCTCCAGCAACTGAATCCAATAGGTTCCGCGAAGAAAAATTCAGTCCTGCATAAAAGGTTTGGATGATCATCCAAGTAGTTAGTCCATGGGTAGGGCAATTTTTAACCAAAGATTTCATTCTTTCCCATGCTTGAGCAACATGCTCATTATCCAATTGCTTAAAATTCATTATGCTACTTCTCAAACATATAATTTTAGCAGGAGGATAATATCTACCAATGAAAGCATCCTTACATTTAGTCTATGAATCAATACTATTCTTAGGCAAAGATAGCAACCAATCTTTAGCTCTTCCTCTTAAGGAGAAAGGAAACAATTTCAATTTTATAATGTCACCATCTACATCCTTATACTTTTGCATTTCACAAAGTTCAACAAAATTATTAAGATGGGCAGCAGCATCATCAGAACTAACACCAGAAAATTGCTCTCTCATAACAATATTCAGTAAAGCAGGTTTCATTTCATAAAATTCTGCTGTAGCAGCAGGTGGAGCAATAGGTGTGCATAGGAAATCATTATTATTTGTGCTAGTGAAGTCACACAACTTAGTATTCTCAGGAGTACCCATTTTAGCAATAGTAAATAAATCAAACTAAATAAAGTAAATGCAAGTAACTAATTTTTGTGTGTTTTTGATATAGAGAACGCAAACAAGACAGTAAATAAAGTAAAGCAAGTAACTATTTTTTTTGTATTTTGATATAAGAAAGCAAACAAAGTAGTAAATAAAATAAAGTAAAGCAAGACAAAAACAAAGTAAAGAGATTGGAAGTGAGAGACTCCCCTTGCAGCGTGTCTTGATCTCCCCGACAACGGCGCCAGAAATTTAGCTTGTTGACGCGTAAAGCACACGCCCGTTGGGAACCCCAAGTGGAAAGTGTGATGCGTACAACATCAATTTTCCCTCAGTAAGAAACCAAGGTTTATCGAAGCAGTAGGAGTCAAGGAGCACGTGAAGGTTGTTGGCGGAGGAGTGTAGTGCGGCGCAACACCAGGGATTCCGGCGCCAACGTGGAACCTGCACAACACAATCCAAATACTTTGCCCCAACTTAACAGTGAGGTTGTCAATCTCACCGGCTTGCTGTAAACAAAGGATTAAATGTATGGTGTGGAAAATGATGTTTGTATGCGAAGAACAGTAAAGAACAATGTTTGCAGTAGATTGTATTTCGATGTAAAAGAATGGACCGGGGTCCACAGTTCACTAGTGGTGTCTCTCCAATAAGAAATAGCATGTTGGGTGAACAAATTACAGTTGGGCAATTGACAAATAAAGAGGGCATAACAATGCACATACATATCATGATGAGTAATATGAGATTTAATCGGGCATTACGACAAAGTACATAGACCGCTATCCAGCATGCATCTATGCCTAAAAAGTCCACCTTCGGATCAGCATCCGCACCCCTTCCAGTATTAAGATGCAAACAACAGACAACTGCATTAAGTATGGTGCGTAATGTAATTAACACAAATATCCTTAGACAAAGCATTGATGTTTTATCCCTAGTGGCAACAGCATATCCACAACCTTAGAACTTTCTGTCACTGTCCCAGATTTAATGGAGGCATGAACCCACTACCGAGCATAAATACTCCCTCTTGGAGTTACAAGTATCAACTTGGCCAGAGCCTCTACTAGCAACGGAGAGCATGCAAGATCATAAACAACACATATATGATAGATTGATAATCAACATGACATAGTATTCCATATTCATCGGATCCTAACAAACACAACATGTAGCATTACAAATAGATGATCTCGATCATGATAGGCAGCTCACAAGATCGAACATGATAGCACAATGAGGAGAATACAACCATCTAGCTACTGCTATGGATCCATAGTCCAGGGGTGAACTACTCACACATCAATCCGGAGGTGATCATGGTGATGAAGAGACCTCCGGGAGATGATTCCCCTCTTCGGCAGGGTGCCGGAGGCGATCTCCTGAATCCCCCGAGATGGGATTGGCGGTGGCGGCGTCTCTGGAAGGTTTTCCCTATCGTGGCTCTCGGTACAGGGTTTTTGTGACGAAGGCTATAAGTAGGCGGAAGGGCAGAGTTGGAGGCGGCGCAGGGGCCCCACACCATAGGCCGGCGCGGGCCCCATGCTGGCCGCGCCGCCTGATACGTCTCCGACGTATCGATAATTTCTTATGTTCCATGCCACATTATTGATGTTATCTACATGTTTTATGCACACTTTATGTCATATTCGTGCATTTTCTGGAACTAACCTATTAACAAGATGCCGAAGTGCCAGTTGTTGTTTTCTGCTGTTTTTGGTTTCAGAAATCCTAGTAAGGAAATATTCTCGGAATTGGACGAAATCAAAGCCCAGGGGCCTATTTTCTCACGAAGCTTCCAGAAGTCCGAAGGAGAGACGAAGAGGGGCCACGGAGGGGCCACACCATAGGGCGGCGCGGCCCCCCCCCTTGGCCACGCCGGCCTGTGGTGTGGGGCCCCCGTGCCGCCTCTTGACCTGCCCTTCCGCCTATAAAAAGTCTCCGTGACGACACCCCCAGTACCGAGAGCCACGATACGGAAAACCTTCCAGAGACGCCGCCGCCGCCGATCCCATCTCGGGGGATCCAGGAGATCGCCTCCGGCACCCTGCCGGAGAGGGGAATCATCTCCCGGAGGACTCTACGCCGCCATGGTCGCCTCCGGTGTGATGTGTGAGTAGTCTACCCCTGGACTATGGGTCCATAGCAGTAGCTAGATGGTTGTCTTCTCCCCATTGTGCTATCATTGTCGGATCTTGTGAGCTGCCTAACATGATCAAGATCATCTATCTGTAATTCTATATGTTGCGTTTGTTGGGATCCGATGAATAGAGAATACTTGTTATGTTGATTATCAAAGTTATGCTTATGTGTTGTTTATGATCTTGCATGCTCTCCGTTACTAGTAGATGCTCTGGCCAAGTAGATGCTTGTAACTCCAAGAGGGAGTACTTATGCTCGATAGTGGGTTCATGCCTGCATTGACACCGGGACGATGATGAGAAAGTTCTAAGGTTGTGTTGTCTTTGTTGCCACTAGGGATAAAACATTGATGCTATGTCTAAGGATGTAGTTGTTGATTACATTACGCACCATACTTAATGCAATTGTCTGTTGCTCTGCAACTTAATACCGGAGGGGGTTCGGATGATAACTTTGAAGGTGGACTTTTTAGGCATAGATGCAGTTGGATGACGGTCTATGTACTTTGTCGTAATGCCCAATTAAATCTCACTATACTCATCATGGTATGTATGTGCATGGTCATGCTCTCTTTATTTGTCAATTGCCCAACTATAATTTGTTCACCCAACATGCTGTTCGTCTTATGGGAGAGACACCTCTAGTGAACTGTGGACCCCGGTCCAATTCTCTATACTGAAATACAATCTACTGCAATACTTGTTCTACTGTTTTCTGCAAACAATCATCTTCCACACAATACGGTTAATCCTTTGTTACAGCAAGCCGGTGAGATTGACAACCTCACTGTTTCGTTGGGGCAAAGTACTTTGGTTGTGTTGTGCAGGTTCCACGTTGGCGCCGGAATCACTGGTGTTGCGCCGCACTACATCTCGCCGCCATCAACCTTCAACGTGCTTCTTGACTCCTACTGGTCCGATTAAACCTCGGTTTCTTCTTGAGGAAACTTGCCGCTGTGCGCATCACACCTTCCTCTTGGGGTTCCCAACGGACGTGCCAACCACACGCATCAAGCAAATTTAAGGCGCCGTTGCTGGGAGATCAAGACACGCTGCAAGGGGAGTCTCCACTTCTCAATCTCTTTACTTTGTTTTTGTCTTGCTTAGTTTTATTTACTACTTTGTTTGCTGCACTAAATCAAAATACAAAAAAATTAGTTGCTAGTTTTACTTTATTTGCTATCTTGTTTGCTATATCAAAAACACAAAAAAATTAGTTTACTTGCATTTACTTTATTCATCATGTTTCCTTTTAATTTTACCACAAAAAACATACCGGTAGGACGTGGGTCTATAGTTGGGAGAAATAATATAGAAGAATTTTTCAATCATGTTAGTACTATTGAAAATTTTGAAGATAGACACTTGGTAGACCTTGCGCCTACTTATGAAATTGCTGCTGCGCATTTAGTTCGCATGTTGGAAACTAAATTTGTTAATCTTAATCCTATAATCCCACACATGTTTTTCACACTTGGTTATAGGGAACAGGGTGAAAAGAAAGATTTTGTATTAGAAACCCTTCTTAGAGAATTTGGTGGTCTAGCAAGAGAAGCTAGAAAGGTGTTTGCTAAATTTAATATGCTTGGTTCTCCTACTAATTTTGTTAGTCTCCTTGAAAGGATGGATATGGATAAAATAAGATACACTAATAATATTGATGATGGAGGGGAGATAAAAGCACCAATACCATGTAAGCTCTTAGCTATGAATGATGCATTAGAAAATAACTATGCTTGGCTAGTTCCTGAAAATTTGTTTGATGAGAGTAGCACGCCTAAGACTAATGAAAAGGGAGATGCTGAAACTTATGTATCCAATATACTATGCCTAGTTGAGAAAACTCCACACCCCGCTGAGAATGCATCACCCTTCGATAATACTTGATACACACTTTCTGCGCCTAGCTGAAAGGCGTTAAAGAAAAGCGCTTATGGGAGACAACCCATGTTTTTACCTACAGTATTTTGTTTTTATTTTGTGTCTTGGAAGTTGTTTACTACTGTAGCAACCTCTCCTTATCTTAGTTTTGTGTTTTGTTGTGCCAAGTTAAGCCGTTGATAGAAAAGTAAGTACTAGATTTGGATTACTGCACAGTTCCAGATTTCTTTGCTGTCACGAATCTGAGTCCACCTCCCTGTAGGTAGCTCAGAAAATTAAGCCAATTTACGTGCATGATCCTCAGATATGTACGCAACTTTCATTAAATTTGAGCATTTTCATTTGAGCAAGTCTGGTGCCATTTTAAAATTCGTCAATACGAACTGTTCTGTTTTGACAGATTCTGCCTTTTATTTCGCATTGCCTCTTTCGCTATGTTGGATGAATTTCTTTGATCCATTAATGTCCAGTAGCATTATGCAATGTCCAGAAGTGTTAAGAATGATTGTGTCACCTCTGAATATGTCAATTTATATTGTGCACTAACCCTCTAATGAGTTGTTTCGAGTTTGGTGTGGAGGAAGTTTTCAAGGATCAAGAGAGGAGTATGATGCAACATGATCAAGGAGAGTGAAAGCTCTAAGCTTGGGGATGCACCCGGTGGTTCACCCCTGCATATATTAAGAAGACTCAAGCGTCTAAGTTTGGGGATGCCCAAGGCATCCCCTTCTTCATCGACAACATTATCAGGTTCCTCCCCTGAAACTATATTTTTATTCCATCACATCTTATGTGCTTTTTCTTGGAGCGTCGGTTTGTTTTTGTTTTTTGTTTTGTTTGAATAAAATGGATCCTAGCATTCACTTTATGGGAGAGAGACACGCTCCGCTGTAGCATATGGACAAGTATGTCCTTGGTTTCTACTCATAGTATTCATGGCGAAGTTTCTCCTTCGTTAAATTGTTATATGGTTGGAATTGGAAAATGATACATGTAGTAATTGCTATAAATGTCTTGGGTAATGTGATACTTGGCAATTGTTGTGCTCATGATTAAGCTCTTGCATCATATGCTTTGCACCCATTAATGAAGAAATACATAGAGCATGCTAAAATTTGGTTTGCATATTTGGTCTCTCTAAGGTCTAGATAATTTCTAGTTTTGAGTTTGAACAACAAGGAAGACGGTGTAGAGTCTTATAATGTTTTCAATATGTCTTTTATGTGAGTTTTGCTGCACCGGTTCATCCTTGTGTTTGTTTCAAATAAGCCTTGCTAGCCTAAACCTTGTATCGAGAGGGAATACTTCTCATGCATCCAAATACTTGAGCCAACCACTATGCCATTTGTGTCCACCATACCTACCTACTACATGGTATTTTCCGCCATTCCAAAGTAAATTGCTTGAGTGCTACCTTTAAAATTCCATCATTCACCTTTGCAATATATAGCTCATGGGACAAATAGCTTAAAAACTATTGTGGTATTGAATATGTAATTATGCACTTTATCTCTTATTAAGTTGCTTGTTGTGCGATAACCATGTTCACTGGGGACGCCATCAACTATTCATTGTTGAATTTCATGTGAGTTGCTATGCATGTCCGTCTTGTCTGAAGTAAGAGAGATCTACCACCATATGGTTAAGCATGCATATGTTAGAGAAGAACATCGGGCCGCTAACTAAAGCCATGTTCCATGGTGGAAGTTTCAGTTTTGGACAACAATCCTCAAATCTCAAGTGAGAAAATTATTAATTGTTGTTATATGCTTATGCATAAAAGAGGAGTCCATTATCTGTTGTCTATGTTGTCCCGGTATGGATGTCTAAGTTGAAGAATAATCAATAGCGAGAAATCCAATGCGAGCTTTCTCCTTAGACCTTTGTACAAAGTGCATAGAGGTACCCCTTTGTGACACTTGGTAAAAACAATGCATTGTGATGATCCGGTAGTCCAAGCTAATTAGGACAAGGTGCGGGCACTATTAGTACACTATGCATGAGGCTTGCAACTTATAAGATATAATTTACATGATGCATATGCTTTATTACTACCGTTGACAAAATTGTTTCATGTTTTCAAAATCAAAGCTCTAGCACAAATATAGCAATCGATGCTTTTCCTCTATGGAGGACTATTCTTTTACTTTCAATGTTGAGTCAGTTCACCTATCTCTTTCCACCTCAAGAAGCAAACACTTGTGTGAACTGTGCATTGATTCCTACATACTTGCTTATTGCACTTATTATATTACTCTATGTTGACAATATCCATGAGATATACATGTTACAAGTTGAAAGCAACCGCTGAAACTTAATCTTCTTTTGTGTTGCTTCAATGCCTTTACTTTGAATTATTGCTTTATGAGTTAACTCTTATGCAAGACTTATTGATGCTTGTCTTGAAGTGCTATTCATGAAAAGTCTTTGCTATATGATTCACTTGTTTACTCATGTCATATACATTGATTTGATCGCTGCATTCACTACATATGCTTTACAAATAGTATGATCAAGATTATGATGGCATGTCACTCCAGAAATTATATGTGTTATCGTTTTACCTTCTCGGGACGAGCAGAACTAAGCTTGGGGATGCTGATACGTCTCCGACGTATCGATAATTTCTTATGTTCCATGCCACATTATTGATGTTATCTACATGTTTTATGCACACTTTATGTCATATTCGTGCATTTTCTGGAACTAACCTATTGACAAGATCTTGAAGTGCCGATTCTTTGTTTCTGCTGTTTTTGGTTTCAGAAATCCTAGTAAGGAAATATTCTCGGAATTGGACGAAATCAAAGCCCAGGGGCCTATTTTCTCACGAAGCTTCCAGAAGTCCGAAGGAGACGAAGAGGGGCCACGGAGGGGCCACACCATAGGGCGGCGCGGCCCCCCCCTTGGCCGCGCCGGCCTGTGGTGGGGCCCCCGAGCCACCTCATGACCGGCCCTTCCGCCTATAAAAAGTCTCCGTGACGAAACCCCCAGTACCGAGAGCCACGATACGGAAAACCTTCCAGAGACGCCGCCGATCCCATCTCGGGGGATCCAGGAGATCGCCTCCGGCACCCTGCCGGAGAGGGGAATCATCTCCCGGAGGACTCTACGCCGCCATGGTCGCCTCCGGTGTGATGTGTGAGTAGTCTACCCCTGGACTATGGGTCCATAGCAGTAGCTAGATGGTTGTCTTCTCCCCATTGTGCTATCATTGTCGGATCTTGTGAGCTGCCTAACATGATCAAGATCATCTATCTGTAATTCTATATGTTGCGTTTGTTGGGATCCGATGAATAGAGAATACTTGTTATGTTGATTATCAAAGTTATGCTTATGTGTTGTTTATGATCTTGCATGCTCTCCGTTACTAGTAGATGCTCTGGCCAAGTAGATGCTTGTAACTCCAAGAGGGAGTACTTATGCTCGATAGTGGGTTCATGCCTGCATTGACACAGGACGATGTGAGAAAGTTCTAAGGTTGTGTTGTCTTGTTGCCACTAGGGATAAAACATTGATGCTATGTCTAAGGATGTAGTTGTTGATTACATTACGCACCATACTTAATGCAATTGTCTGTTGCTCTGCAACTTAATACTGGAGGGGGTTCGGATGATAACCTGAAGGTGGACTTTTTAGGCATAGATGCAGTTGGATGACGGTCTATGTACTTTGTCGTAATGCCCAATTAAATCTCACTATACTCATCATGGTATGTATGTGCATGGTCATGCTCTCTTTATTTGTCAATTGCCCAACTGTAATTTGTTCACCCAACATGCTGTTCGTCTTATGGGAGAGACACCTCTAGTGAACTGTGGACCCCGGTCCAATTCTCTATACTGAAATACAATCTACTGCAATACTTGTTCTACTGTTTTCTGCAAACAATCATCTTCCACACAATACGGTTAATCCTTTGTTACAGCAAGCCGGTGAGATTGACAACCTCACTGTTTCGTTGGGGCAAAGTACTTTGGTTGTGTTGTGCAGGTTCCACGTTGGCGCCGGAATCACTGGTGTTGCGCCGCACTACATCTCGCCGCCATCAACCTTCAACGTGCTTCTTGACTCCTACTGGTCCGATTAAACCTTGGTTTCTTACTGAGGGAAACTTGCCGCTGTGCGCATCACACCTTCCTCTTGGGGTTCCCAACGGACGTGCCAACCACACGCATCACCGCCCTATGGGTACGGGCCCTCGTGGCCCCACTTCGTATCCCCCTCGTTCTTCTGGAAGCTTCGTGGAAAAATAAGACCCTGGGCGTTGATTTCGTCCAATTCCGAGAATATTTCTTTTGTAGGATTTCTGAAACCAAAAACAGCAGAAAACAACAACTGGCTCTTCGGCATCTCGTCAATAGGTTAGTGCCGGAAAATGTGTATAAATGATGTAAAGTGTGTATAAAACATGTGAGTATCATCATAAAAGTAGCATGGAACATAAGAAATTATAGATAGGTTTGAGACGTATCACAGCTCTCCTGCGCGTGTCCTTCTGGCTCCGTCTTTGTCCCAGAAAAATAAGACTATGGGCTTTTGTTTCGTCTAATTCCGAGAAACTTTCATGTACAACTTTTCTGAAACACAAAAACAGCAGAAAACAAGAACTGGCGCTGCGGCACTGCGTTAATAGGTTAGTCCCCGAAAATGCTAAAAAGTGTAGAAAAGTGCACATAAAAACAATAAGAATTGTAACAAAACAAGCATGGAGCATCAAAAATTATAGATATGTTTGGGACGTATCAACATCCCCAAGCTTAACTCCTGCTCGTCCTCTAGTAGGTAAGTGATAACAAACAAATAATTTTTGAGGTGACATGCTATCACACTACTTTGATCAATCTAAGTGTAAAAGCAAACATAGCTGGAATCATAGAATCCTAACATAAGCATGATAGATATAATCAAACAATGAAACTTAATAACCATGCTAAAACATGAATAGTAATCAAACAAAAGAAAATGTATAACGTGCATGGAAAGAAAAGTGATTGTCAAGAGCATAGCATAGATACATAATAAAGTGGTACTCATCTTGTCCCATAAGTGGAAGCAAAACATAAATGCTTGGACACCTTTAAAAGTTTATAAGGATGACTAGAAACAAAAAGTTTGAACATGCAATACCATAATTATGAATCACTCAATAAAATCTTGGGACCATGCACATAAAACTAAGAATGACAACTATGCTCTCATAAGTGGTGCATAAACTAGAAAAGTGGAGACTCAACATAAAAGTAAAAAAAGGTCTCTCTTTGAGAGGCAAGTAAGATCACTCATGTGCTAGAGATTTTTATTGAAACAACAAGAGTATAAAATGCACTTTTGACAGGTGGTTGTTCATGTCAACGAGTAGTAAAACAAGCTATTGTCATCTTCCATACTAAGAAAGTTTGAGAGCGGTTCCAAAATATTTGGGTGAAGCCTATTTTAATTTATACTACTTATAAAATTGTGACACTCCTCTCAACCTTTGCTTAGACATACCATGGCTAACCGAATCCTCGGGTGCCGACCAACCAATCAAAAACCATGGAGGAGGGCCCTTTTCTTATAATTTTCCTATTTTCTTCCCCTATTGGAAGTTGTGGTCAAACCAACTCTTCTTTTTTATATAGTTTTTTATGTGACAAGCAAGATGAAGCTCGCGAGTATTTGAGTTACTTAACTAATATGGAAGACGACAACCACAACTTTAATCTACTTCCTCATGAGCTAAAAACAATGTCACAAAATGAGGAACTATTTGAATGTTTTAAAGGTAGCACACGAGCAAACTACTATGAAATGGAAATGAAATACCACATATAGGTAGATATGGTGGACACTTTAGCATATTTGGTTTTTGGTGGTTGAATTCATGAATAAAATACTCATACAAATGGAGGCTAGAAAAAGACCGGGTGCGACCAACTAAGAGAGCATAATTGCCATAATCATGCACATCGATAAAATATATTAATCAAAGCATAAAGTGATACGCAAGTTGCAAACTAAATGAACATAGAGGCAAGAATTGACTGGAATGTAGTCATAATATGTTGCAAAACATGTGCCAGGTAGACCCAAATAAAAACATTCGCAGGAGAATATATACCACAATATTATGTTTTTCTATTGTATGCTAAAAACAATGCATGAAACCTTCAATGGCACACTTAACACTCTCAGTATTTGAGACTAATCATAATGAAAACATAATTAACAAGCTCATCATGAGAATAACATCTAGCAAGATATGCAAAAATAACTATGCCACAGTCTAAAAATGATTCCATTTGCATCACATACACATAAAACTTTTTTCATGCTTCCAACGCCAACCAAATGAAACCAAACAACTCTCATATATGACAAACAAGTAAATGTACAGAAAGCTATTGAAACTCAAATAAATATAAAAGTGGAGTGTGTCTCTCTCCAACGCAAAATGCATAACAGTGGAGCGTGTCTCACTCCAAAATAAACAATGCAAAACAGCGGAACGTGTCTCACTCCAAAGTAAATATGCAAAGCGGTGGAGCGTGTCTCACTCCAAAGTAAACATGAATGATGGAATCCAACTTTATTGAAAGTAAACACACAACAAAAAGTAAATACGCTCCAAGGATAACACATATCACATGAAGGAATAAAAATATAGCGTGTTAAAAAATGACCTGGTGCTTTTTGGTTGATGAAGAGGGGATGCCTTGGGCATCCCCAAGCTTTGACGCTATACTTCTTGGATATTTCTTGGGGGTTTCAGGGGACATCCCCAAGCTTGAGCTCTTGTCCATGCTTCATCTTATTGCATTATTTTTCTCTTCCTACACTTGAAAAGTTCCTTCACACAATACTCAGCACAACTGATTACCAACATTAGTGAAAATAAAAATATATCAAACCAGCAAGACTTAAAGAATGGCACATATAAAACACTCATTTTAACATATTATACTGTAGGTACTTCTTCCCAAAGCTTTTTTTTCACAAAAGAACTCAAAAAGACGAAGCATAAGACGCAAATGCAAAACATGGCAGAAATCTGTCAAAACAGACCAGAAGACAGAGATCGAAATTAAAAAAATAGTTATGTTGCTCAAATCGAAAAATACTTAACTAACGAAATTTAGCTAACATACTGGGGCATAAGCACAAAAATTGGCAGCTCAAAATAACGTTCTGGTGATTTTTAAGAATTGTTTTCGTGACCAGCATAGAATCTGTTTCAGAATTGCAAATACCCCAAACACTGCTTTCTTTCTATTAGAGGCTACCCTTGGCACAAAAATGAAATAAAAACGATAAGGAGAGGTTAACTTCCAAGACTCAACAAAGAAAAAATAACAGAAATAAAACATGGGTTGTCTCCCATAAGCGCTTTTCTTTAACGCCTTTCAGCTAGGCGCAGAAAGGGTGCAAATCAAGTATTGTCAAGAGGTGGCTCATCAACACCATAAGTTGTCCTATAAATAGTCATAAGGTGACTTCTTTCTTTTTCTAGGGAAGTGTTCCATACCTCTTTTGAGTGGAAATTCATAACGAATTATTCCATCTCTCATATCAATGATAGCACCCATGGGCGGAGCCAGGATTGAGTCATAGGGGGGGCGAAGCCGATGATGATCATCCTTTAAGTATAGTACTATGAAAATTTTAGGTGTTAAAAGATAGCATAGTATCATATGTTTGGTTTATAATAGTGTAAATATGCCATCCTTTGTTTAGATATAACCAAACCAACATATTATTATCAACAAAAGCTAATTTTTGTATGTTCAAATATAGTTTTTCTAATGAGTTGTTTAAACATGGTTCTGTTACCAAGGATTTTACCTATATTATTTGGCATCAGGCCAGATTCAAGCTCGATGCAATTGGCAGAAAGCCACGAAAAAGTATCATGATGTAGCATTTCTCCTTTTCTTTGTTATCAATTAGAAAATTGTAGCTAAACTGAAGCAAAAGGGACTTGGATTAGATTAGGGTTAAGTATACAGTCTATCATGTACATTTAAAAAATAATCTTGGCAGTAAGCCCAATCACCAGATGTGCAGCAAGCTGGCAACGCCGATCAGCGGCGGCCGACACTCTTGGGGCTACTTGGCTGCCTTGACAAGCCGACGGCAGCTTTGCCAGCGGGAATAGCCGATGGCGGTGGGCGCTCCAGGCGAGAGTAGAGACGGCCAGGGTTGAAGGACTTCCACGATCAACTGCCTATATTGCACACTAAAATATTGATCCCTTATTCACGGCGTGGATGTAGCTAGCACTCCAGCGGGTTGTTCCTTTGTGCATTGCGGATTTGAGGCTTGAAGCTTAGCCACTTAGGCCTAATTGGTGACTAATATTGATAGGATTAACAAGCCAGTATGCTGGCAGATTGTTAGGGGGGCCGGTGGTTGGGGGGTCTAGCCCCTGCTCGCCCTGTCTCCGCCCCTGATAGCACCTGCAGTTTTAAGAAACAGTCTTCCCAAAATAATAGGGCATGAAGCATTGCATTCAATATCCAAAACAACAAAATAAGCGGGAACATAATTATTAGTCACTTGTATAAGAACATTATCAACTCTCCCAAAGGTTTCTTTGCAGCAACATCAACAAGAAGAACATCCAAATAATATTTTTTCTAACGGTAGCAAGTCAAGCATATAATAAAATCTTTTATGCATAATAGAAATACTTGCACCAAGATCACATAAAGCATTACAATCAAATTCTTCTACTCTCATCTTAACAATAGGTTCCCAACCATCTTCTAAGTTTTAGGAATTGAAGCCTCATGTTTCAACTTCCCTTCCCTCATTTTCATAATAGCACTAGCAATATGCTTTGTAAGAGCAACATTTTGTTTACTAGCATTGGGAATTTCAGCGAGCTTTTGCAAGAACTTTATAACTTCAGTAATGGTACAACTTTCAAAATCAAAATCATTGCTATCAAAAATAAAAGGACAATTCTCTCCCACACCTCTAAAATTTCAGCACGCTTGTCGGGAACAATTTTAATGGGTTTATACACTTATCTATGTGGAGTGGGGACTTTTCCTACATTTTCGATTTTGCTAGTAGCAGTAGGAGGTTTGCTAGCATTCAAAGGTCCAGTATTACTATTGGTGGTGATTGTGTAAACCTTGGCTAAATTATTTTCTCTAGCCATCTCATCTTCTCTTTCCCACCTAGCATGCAATTCAGGTAACAACCTCATATTGTCATCAATTCTAACTTGAATAGCATTTGCTTGAGCAAAAGTTTTATTCTCAGTATTATCATGAGGAACAACCTTTAATTTAAGAAGATTAACATCAAGAGCAAGGCTATCCACTTTAGAAACAAGAGCATCTATTTTGCTAAACGTTTCCTCCACAGATTTATTAAAAGCAGTTTGTTTACTAATAAAATCTTTGAGCATACCCTCAAGTTCAGAGGGAGCACTCCTATTTCTGTTATAAGAATTACCATAAGAGTTACTAAAACCACTTCCATTGTTGGGAGGATACGGCCTATAATTATTGCTACCAAAATTATTCATATATGCATTATTATTAAAATTGTTGCTCTTAATAAAATTCACATCTACATTTTCTTCTTGAACAACTAAAGAGGGCAAAGGAACATTGTTTGGATCCATAGGAGCATTATTATTTGCAGGCATAGACATAATAGCATCAATCTTATCACTCAAAGTAGAACTTTCCTCAACAGAATTTACCTTTTTACCTTGTGGAGCTCTCTCGGTATGCCACTCCGAAAAATTTACCATCATATTGTACAGAAGTTTTGTAGCCGCCCCAAGGGTCATAGACATAAAAGTGCCTCCAACAGCTGAATCCAATAAGTTCCTTGAAGAAAAATTTAGTCCTACATAGAAGGTTTGAATAATCATCCAAGTAGTCAGTCCATGAGTGGGACAATTTTTAACCAAAGATTTCATTCTTTCCCAAGCTTGGGAAACATGCTCAGTATCAAATTGTCTAAACTTCATAATATCACTTCTCAAAGATATAACTTTAGCAGGAGGATAATATTTTCCAATAAAAGCATCTTTGCATTTAACCCAAGAATCTATAATATTTCTAGGCAGATATAGCAACCACTCCTTAGCTCTACCTCTTAATGAGAAAGGAAACAATTTCAACTTAACAATATCACCATATACATCCTTATATTTTCGCATCTCACATAGCTCACCAAAATTGTTGAGGTGAGAAGCAGCAACATCAGTACTAACACCAGAAAATTGCTCTTTCATAACAAGGTTCAACAAGGCAGGATTAATCTCATAAAAAGTTGCTTCAGGAGCAGTGGAGCAATGAGTGTGCAAATAAAATCATTGTTGTTGGTGCTAGTAAAATCACACAATTTAGTATTCTCAGGAGTAGCCATTTAATAAAAATAATGCAAGCAACATAAATAAAAGCTATGCTATTTTTTTGGATTTTCGATATAAAATGCAAACAAGATAAAAATAAAGTATGCAAGCAAAACAATAACAAAGCAAAAGAGTTGAGAGTGAGAGACTCCCCTCACAGAAGAGATGCTTTTCTCCCCGGCAACGGCGCCAGAAAAAGTCTTGCTGGCGGTTGACGGGCTTGATGGAGTATCTTGATTATTCTCCGGCAACGGCGCCAGAAAAAGTCTTTGCTAAGCGCGAAGTTTATGAAGGAGAATTTAAGCGCAACGTTGAGTGGAACCCCAAGAGGAAGGTATGATGAGCACAGCAGGAAGTTTTCTCTCAGTAAGAAACCAAGGTTTATCGACCAATAGGAGAAAAACGTTCTCTCCCGAGGTGTTGCGAACCAACTCGTGGCAGAGCGCACTGTCGGGGTCAGTAGCAACGTGGAGACCTGCACACAAACAACCAAGTACTTTGTCCCCAACTTTCAGCGAGGTTGTCAAGCTCACTGGTTTTGCTGAAAACAAAGGATTAAATGAACCGTGTGAAAGAAGAATTGTTTGCAGAGAACAGAACAGGAAAAATGTTGTAGAAGATTGCAATTAAAAGAAGAAGGACCGAGGTCCACATTTCACTAGCGGCGCCTCCCCAATAAATAAATATGTTGGGTAAACAAATTACAGATGGGCAATTGATAAATAGAGATTATACGCTAATGGTTGGTGTAGAATACATGCTATGAAAGTATGTGGGCATTACAACAACATACATAGACTGTAATCCAACTGCATCTATGACTAATAATCCACCTTCAGGATTACATCCGTGACACCCTCTAGTATTAAGTTGCAAGCAACAGACTATCGCTTTAAGCAATGTGTGTAAAGTAAACGATGAAACTACCCTTGAATAAAACACCGATGTTTTCTCCATAGTATCAACAGCACATCTACAACCGTAGAGAACAAGGTCACTTCCCATGGTTAAATAGAGGCATGAACCCACTATCGAGCATAAATACTCCCTCTTGGAGTCGCTAGCATCTACTTGGCTTGAGCATCTACTAGAAATGGAGAGCATGCAAGATCATAATAACATAATACATAATCTCAACCAAACCAATCTCTTTATAAATCGGATCCACATCAAACCAACATGTAGCAATTACAAATAAATGATATTGATCATGTTAGACAGCTCACAAGATCTATACATGAAGCACAACAAGGAGAGGACAGACATCTAGCTACTGCTATGGACCCATGGTCCAGTGGAGGACTACTCACACATCACCTCGGATGAAGACATGGCGATGTAGAGGCCTCCGGCGGTGATTTCCCACTCCGGCAGGCTGCCGGGATGGACTGCAGAACCCTCCCGAACTAGGGTTTTAGTTGACGGCGGCGTCGGAAGTTTTCGTGGATGGAGGCTCGGGTCCCTGGGGTTTTCCCGATACAAGGAATAAATAGGTGGAAGGGCGGAGCAAACAAGGCGACGAGGCGCCAGGTAATGGACCAGGCGCGGCCAAGGGTGGGGCCGCGCCTGCCCTATGTGCTGCCACGTGGCAGCTCTCCTGCACGTGTCCTTCTGGCTCCGTCTTCGTCCCGGAAAAATAAGACTCTGAGCTTTTGTTTCCTCCAATTCTGATAAACTTTCATGTACAAATTTTCTGAAACACAAAAGCAGCAGAAAACAGGAACTGACACTGCGACACTGCGCTAATAGGTTAGTCCAAGAAAATGCTAAAAAGTGTGGAAAAGTGCACATAAAACATACAAGAATTGTAACAAAACAAGCATGGAGCATCAAAAATTATAGATACATTTGGGACGTATCAACAACCAACCCATTGGAAGTTTCATCATCTTCTTCTTCATCATCATCATCATCCTCGAATGTGTATTCTTCTTGAGTTGATAGCACAATAGATGTGTCCAAGGAGGACCTTGCCATGAAGCAATGTGCATTTTTTATGTGAGGGTTCTCACTAGGGGATTCAAAGAGGGATGAAGAGGGAATATTGGTGGTGGCAATGGCGGCCACTTCCTTTGAGGTCTCTTCTTCATCACTATCACTATCATTGTCATCGGAAGAATACTCTTCTTTAGTCATTAGCACAATCCTTGATGGACTCTTGTTCTTCTTATTCTTGTTGTACAATTTCTTGTTGGGGGCCTTTGAATCTTTGATCTTGTCCTTGGGAATGAGCCTTCCACCACGAGTTTCTCTATTCTCATAGGGGCATTCGGTGATGAAATGGAACTTGTCACCACAACTGAAGTAAGATCTTGATCTTGGGCCCGAGCTCTTGAACCCACTTGTGTTTTTTCTCTTGATGTTTTCTTCCTTTGCTTTGTATGGATCAACCCAAAAGGTTTTTGCATGGAATGACATGTGGTCATGGTAGTGGTATTCCAAATCCTTCGGATAGGACATGCTCCAAGAGGTCCTATATGGTTCTTGAGTGTTCACTTCTTCCACGATATTGACCTTCAAAGCAAGGGTTATACCTCTTTCCATTCTTATAACACGATCGCGAAAATCTTGAGAGTTTTGTTCGGACACCTTGAGAGCTTGCATCGTGCACCACTTGTTGGGAGGTAAGTGTAGGATAGCTCTCTCTTCCAAGGAGAATCTTGACATAAATGGGTTAATAAGGCATCATGCAATCAATATACTTGTCCTTGATCCAAAAGTCATCAATATGTTGGGCACCCACATTCCGAAAGGCATCGGCAATGTTGATAAGCCTTCTATACATCTCTTGATGATCTTCATCGGGCAACCTCATGAACCCTTCGGCTTGGTTCCAACGAGTACTATACTTGTTTCTCTTCATGCTTTTACTTCCCATGAAGATTATGGACAAACCCTCCCAAGCTTCCTTGGCGGTGGTGAATTTCCGAACATAAACCAAGTCCCCACACTTGTTTGAATCATGTTCAAGGCAATAGAGTTGAGTTGGTTATCAACCTCTTATCTTCTAGTCAACTTGTCGGGGTTATAAGGGTTGTAACCTTCCGTAATGATTCTCCAAAGTTCATTGGGAGGCACTGCAAACATGAGAGCAAAACTCAAATTTCCATGTATTAAAATCTTCAAGATTAAACTCGGGTGGATCACCCCTATTGTTTATATGAGGGTGGAGAACCGGGATATCGGGAGAGCGGAAAGGTGGAGGAATGGCATTGTAGCTCACACCGACACTCGCTCTAGGAGAAGCATTAGGGGTTTTAATTTTGTGTAAGTGATCACTATCCAAGGGCTTGCTAGAAGAGGGTAAGCCCGAAGCATCTCCCTCTTCTAAATCACCCTTGTCCTTTTCCTCTACGACGGGAATGACGGGGGAAACCGGCATTATAAGCGTACAAAGCCGTTTTTCAGGGGCCGAATATTTTGCAAATATCTCGCCTAGGAAACTTTCCCTGCTTCCTTTTCTCTTGTTTCTCAACACAAATTCAACCACACATATATATATATTCTGCACTATATCAATGCACATTAGTGTATCACATATATTGTCATCAAACATACAAAACTATAATCCGAGAGATGTTCTTTCACTCAGCAGCGGCCTCCATCTTCTGGGCGTCTATGGCCTACTTTGTTAGGTCAATGAAGGTGGCAGCGGTGGCCTCTTTCTCCTGGCATCGCTTCTCATCCCTCTTGGCCAAGACCCCTTGTGTCTCATCCATCATCTTCGGCAGGGTCTCGCTTAACGTAAGGGCCGATGCCGTACGCTTCATATCGGCCTTTGTAAACTTGTGGCCCTTTGGCCGGACTGGCACGCGACTAGTATCTGATACTACTGGTGGGGTACCAGTCGTGGGTGGCCAGCCGCGAGTGGTAGTCGAATTACACTCACGAGCGTTAGGCTATTCCCTACAATTGATTGACTCTAGCTTTTCGTCAATGTTGTCGTTCGAAAACATATGTGTCACTAGTTTTTGGTACAAACCAACGACCTTTGTTCACCAGATCCGTGACCCCCACAAATAGTCCACTTGTCACTGAATTTTTGATCCCTCCAGGTCAGACCCCGAAGCATCGACCAACGATGTAGTTTTATTTTCGAGCGTCTGCTGTATGCATCACGGAGACCACCTAACGACGTTTCGGTGATGAAATTTTTTGTGCCCATCACTGGTATGGGTTACCACCGGTGGACCTTCGATTTTGCATCTCGGGTGCTATTGTGGTTATAAGCATTTTCCCAGTAGTGCCTTTTCAATCCTAGCGTCAAGGGCTTCTCCTTTACCCTCTTGTCGACAACCTTCCTTTCCCAATTCTTCAATACATCGACGATACCCTTATCATCATTCACGTGATCCCTAAGCATGCAGCCAATCTTAAACTCTTCGTTGATTAGTTTTCCGCGGCCACCAGACTTGACATCAATTGCCACAAGGGCACTTTATTTCCTATTAAAAGGTCATACGATGTCGCCATGAACATATCTAACGTCTTTGGGTGTGCGGTCTCCTCCCTTCCCCTAGACTTACCATGGGCTCCCTATTTCCAGCTATATCCAGTTCTCCAACTTCATTCCCATCAATTCCAAGAGTGACATGAAATCTTGGGCTGGAGCGGAAGATCCTCCCCATTGGGGGCATCTTCTTCTGGTCAACTCTATCCTTACAGTGATGCTTTCGCATGTTGTGAGTGACGACACACTCCCCACTGGGGTGATTGACAAACACAGAAGGGATTTCCTATGCAAGGGTAAGGAATTTTGTACCGGTGTCCAATGCAAGGTCGATTGGTCGGATGTATGCACCCCAAAGAATGTCGGTGCACTCTTCATCCTCTCCCTCCGCGCTCTGAAGTCAAAACTCGACTCTTCTTTCATAATTCTTCTCCAAACTCCACTCTGACACCTCCGCTCCCTGGGCTCGATGGTTCCGTAGATGGTACGGCTTGTCCGCGGGGAAAGATATTGGCGAGCGATACTCCCGCACAACTCCTATATAGAAGGAGACCCTTGTTGTTCTTGCTACTTTATGTTCCATCACGGTCGCCCAGGTTGGGAAAGGAGAAAACTCCTCCTTTTGGATGGACACCAAGATCTTTGACTCCCCTACCTATGGCAATTTTCCCGTCATCTTCTCGCATGTCACGTGCGCAAATGCCAATGTCGCATATTTCCTTCGTCATGGCATCCCTAGTACCTTAGTCCCATCATCCGCTGCCTTTTCAGTGTCGTTGGCTTGGAGATGACTACTCTCGAGGCGGCTCTTAGAGAGGTTTCCTTAGCGTCGGACTGCGCTGATTCCCAACTTTTTCATGCAACTAACAATAGCCTTTCGAACAAAGACAACTATGTCAATTATTTCAGGCATTTGCGATAAGATGAACAAGCGGCAGAAGAACATCGCCCCGTTGAAGTGCAAGATCCTTTTTATGGCTTGCTAAAAGAAACCGCCTCCTAGATAACAAGTGGAGATTTCAACATAAACTCTCTGCCACTGAGCACTATCCTTTCTGCTCTCAAGATGAAGATAATGACAATCTCCTGGTCAATTGTTGCAACTCCTTTGGCATGGTGAACAACGCCACCTCCGGATCCTTCAGTGAGCTCGTCGATTCGACGTTTTCCCAAATGAAGAGGCAACTACCTCCACCGCCATTGCTTGGAACATTTGTAAAATATAGAACTCCCAAAGATGTCCTTCGAAATTGCATTGAAGACACTTGACTCTAGGCTCACCATTGTAAAACTCCCCGACATTGCCACTTTGCTTTGCGACAGGAGGCTTGTCGGCAGGATGTCGAGCGGGCATTTGTTGTGCTCCAAGCTCAATTTGGTATTGTCTGGTACCTACTCTAAGCTTGTCTTACAACCAAATGTGGGAGGTGATGCAGTCTTGTGTGATCATGCACAACATGATCATCGAGAATGACCGCAAGAATCGGGCCAGGACACATGTTGGTCCCTATGAGTGTCAGGGCCCTCTTACAGAGGTTGATCACGTGAGGTGACTACGTATTTTGCTGATTTCCACGCCATGCACGCAGAGATCCGTGACACCAATGTTCACGATCAACTGCAACATGATCTCGTTGAGCATCTGTGGAGAGTCAAAGGATTATCAGCAAATGCGGTGATGCCTTGATCTAGCCCAAAGGATTATATTTGTTTGGTTTGGAGTTGTTTGTTGTATTTTAATTTAGAAACAATTTTAGTAAACATATTATTGGTGTGTTATGTTTAATAAATTGGCCGTGTTTTCAAATACTCTAACCGAAAAAACAAATTTATGGCCACGTTGGGGGGGGGGGGGGGGCACGACTAGGGAGAGATGCGCCCCAAACGCGGCACCAAGCAACAACGTCCCCCAAACGCTCAATCCGATGCGATTTGAGAGACGCTTTGGGGAATGCGACTCGAGATGCTCTAAGTGGCTCACTTGGTGTTAGACTTTTGATCCGCCCCGAGCTTCCTCTATAGACCCCTCTATCACCCCTCTAAAAAAATGTAATGAGACCCTTAGAGCATCTCCACCGGTGGTCTCGATAGCGGCCCCGATAGCATTTTGTGGGCCGATGATACATCCAATTTGCATCACTATTTTATATCATAATTTATTGATATTCATTGATATATTTCATATTTAGAGGTGATACTTATGTATTTCCATCTATTTTTGCATGTTTGATTATTATTGGAGAATTAACCGCCAGAGCCAGGATTCTGGTAGAAAAAGGACCATCAAGACATCACATTTCTGAAGAACAACAATTCCCAGAAAATAACAAAAAATCCTATTTTACCAGATGACGGAGGAAGCCAGAAGGGGAGGCCGAGATGGGCCAAGAGGGTGCCAAACCACCACTAGGCGCGAGCCCACCCCAGGCCACGCTTAGGCATGGTATGGGCGCCCTGGCCCACCTCTGACGACGCCCCCTAGCGTATTTCAACCCCCGAGAAACCTAAGATCGTGGGAGCGACCAGAGAAATATTCCGCCACCGCTACGGGGCAAAGAACTAGAGAGAGAGAAAAGCTTTCTGGAATGCAGAATTCTGTCGGGGAAATTCCTTCCCGGAGAGGGGAAATTGTAGCCATCGTCACCACCATCGAGCTGGACTTCATCGGGATCATCATCACCATCATCTCCACCACCAGTACCATCATCACCGCTGTCTCCTCGCCGTACCGCTGTAACATCTTGGGTTTGATACTTGTCTAGTTCATAGGGGAAACTTTCCCGGTGTTGTTGTAGTTGATGCTATTGAGTAAAACCATTGAATTAAGGTTTATGTCCAGATTGTTATTCATCATTATATCACCTCTGATTATGATCCATATGATGTCTCGTGAGTAGTTCGTTTAGTTCTTGAGGACATGGGAGAAGTCATGTTGTTAGTAGTGGAACTATGTTGAGTAATATGCAATGATTTGATATTTAAGTTGTGGTTCTATTCTTCTAGTGGTGTCATGTGAACGTCGACTACATGATACTTCACCTTTATGGGCCTAGGGGAATGCATCATGTATTTGGCTACTAATTGTGGGGTTGCGAGAGCGACAGAAACTCAAACCCCCGTTAGGAAACCGGTGAACGAGGGAGTGTAAGATCTCAAAGTTTAAGGCCGTGGTTAGATTTATCTTAATTATTTTCTTGTAGTTGCGGATACTTGCAAGAGGTATAATCACAAGTATGTATTAGTCCAAGTATGGGGTAGTGTATTAGCATAGATTCACCTACACAACACTTACCAAACCATTGAAGATTATTCAGCTATGTGAAGCGAAAGCACTTGACGAAATTCCCGTGTGTACTCAGTAGCGTTTGGTCATCATAAGTAAAACAACCCGCTTGTCATTTGCTATAGAAAGGATTGGGAAACTCGCTGCAATTATTATTGCTACATTTTATTTACTCTTACTTTATTTATTTGCAATACCAAATACCAATGCAAACCCGTTTGCTAGTGTTTAGAGTGAATCCTCGATCAAAACTGTTCGTCAACACCTTCTGCTTCTCGTTGGGTTCGACACTCTTATTTATCGAAAGTACTACGATACACCCCCTATACTTGTGGGTCATCAGCCGGCATCGAAAATGGGTTCGCACCGGCGTTCCCAAAAAAGAGCCGGCGCAATTTCGAGCCCAATAGAAATGCCGGCCACCCCGTGCCGGCCCCTTCGGAAAGGGCGTGAATCGGGCGCACCGGCGCTTCGCAATACGTCGGTTTTCGCGGGTGGGGCTGCCTTAGTAGCGAGAGGACGCGACGGTTCGCGTTGGAAACAACGCAGGAAGGTTGGTCATCGGCGTTAACGGTCTCCCGCGTGGAAACCGAAGCAGGGGACGAGGGCGGCGACTGGCCACGCATCATCTAACCACCTCCCCTATGCACATACGCCACAGTAAATGCGACGCCTCAGCTTTTGTACGGGTAGTTGGCACCTCTATTTAGTATGTACGCCATCCACCGCCGCGCTATCCTCTCTCATCTCCACCACCGCCGCCGCGCCATCCTCTCCTCTCCACCACAACAATGTCGCAGCGGCTCCATACGACATACTCCATGCTTGGCCGCAACGGTCGCACGCCGCCTGCGGCGCCTCAACCAGCACCCCAACCGCCGCAGCCCGCAGCTCGATGCCGACATCGACTACAACTCCGACGACTCTGTAGACCCAAGGTTCGAGGAGTGGGATGAGGCGTACATCGCAGATGCAAAAGCTGAGGCGGCGGAGGAGGAGGCGCAGTGGGGCGAGTCCCCGCTCACCCGGAGCAGGCGGCGATCCTGGCATCCTTGAACACACAGCGCTTCCAGAGGCTAAAGGAGGAGCAGCGCGAGTTCATCAACGACGCGAACTTCGAGCATGCCATCGAGATCTCGCTCCAGCGAGCAGCCACAGAGGGGGCGGAATGCCTCCTCATTCGGCGGGGCAACAAAAGCTAATCGAGCTGAACGCTCAGCGCCACGCTGAGGCGTTCGCCCGCGAACAAGTGAGGCTCGCCCAGAACGAGGCGTCTCGCCGATGGCTGGCATCGCTGAGGGGACAGCGCCGCCGGCAAGCTCCTACGACGCCGGCCGCCATGCTCCACCACCAGACGCGCGAAGCAAGAGCAGAGAGGTGGAAACGGACGCATGCGACAAAGGGGAAGAACGACGACGAGGCAGGCACGTCGCCCGAACCGATGGCCAGTAGATTAGGGCTCTAAGTTGAATTTTAATTAAGTTTAAATTTACATAACTTTTGTATAAATTTCATATGAATTTCGTTTTTAAATATTATTTATATTTGAATTTCTATTGGGGCTGCCGTATGAGGGGCGTCGGTGTGAGAACAACATCCCTAAATGAAGGATGTTGTGCCGACGCCATCCATACGGCAGTGTTGGCGTCTCTACTGGCGATTATTTAGGAGACGCAGGTGGGTTATCGCCCGCCGCAGCCGCGCATGCCGACCGCTCCTTTCATGCCTCATCAACAGCCGCCGTATCCTCCGCAACAGCAATACCCTCAGTACCCGCCGCAGCAACAGTATGCACAGTTTCAAGGACAATTTTTCCCCGCTACTAATCCCATGCAGCAGCCGGTGGTGTCTCAGGTTAACCCGCCGGCGCAGCCTGGACAGCAGAAGAAGAGGAGGAAGAAGAAACCTGTCGCAGCGGTGGGGACAGCGGGAGGTGGCATCAGTGGGCCGCTGGCTATGCTGCAGGGTCTCATGCAGGACCCGCAACCGGCGGGTATTCCTACGCCCGGGTTGGAGGCGGTTCATGCACCTCTGCCGATGCCGATAGCTTCACTAGTGGTTACTGCACCTGTGGCGACTGCACCTGTGGTGAAGCCGAAGAAGGCGGGTCGTTGTTGGAAGTGCGCGGTCAACACGCATGCTTCTAAAGATTGTAAGGTTCCTCATTACTGCTTAGTTTGTGACTCTAGGGCGCACCCGACTATTCGTTGCCCTGTGCTGAAGACCCCGAGACCCATGAGTTTTTTTGTGGGTTGCGGTAATGACGCCACGCTAGATCTCCAGGTTCCTGACTCAGTTTATAAGCCACAGATGTTATCCAGCGGAGCACCTACAGCTTTGGTACAGGTGTCAGGGGAGGGGACTGTTGCAGCGGCAGATATTCAGAATCTCATGGCTCGCCTGTGTCCGGGGAACCCCACTTGGAAGTGGGAGGCGCAGCCTCATGGTAATAATGCTTTCCTGATTGGGATCCCTACCGCTGAGGACTTGTTGAGGATTGACGGTATGCAGATGAGCGTGCCGAAGATTAATGCACATGCCATGGTTTCTTCTTGGACTCAGCAGGATGTTATGCCAGAGTTTGTGATGGAGCCTGTTTGGGTGCATGTCGAGGGTGTTCCGAATGCTCTACGTCACTTCCTAGGTCTATGGGCTGTTGGTACTTTTATTGGTACTACTATTGATGTGGATTTGTATACCTTGAGGAGTCAAGGGTTAGTTCGTATTCAGGTGGCCATGAGAGATACTTCTGTTCTGGAGAAAGATAAGGCTAAACACGGACCACCATGCTTAGAGGTGCTGGCTCGCTTACAGCTTAATGGTTACAGATTCAGATTTCGCCGTGAGTCTTCTGAGTACAAGCCAGACCCAAGATTTCGTCCTTTCTTTTGGAAGGGTGAAGATGAGGACGATGCGGCTCATGGTGACGATGATGGTTTTGATGATGCCGCGGCTGAGGGGGCACCAGGGGCCTCACATATGGACGTTGATGGCCATGCATCTTTGCCTTCTTCTGGCACAGCTTCGGTACCGGTTACTCAGGTCGCCATGACCCCGTTTAACCACTCGCCGACGACAGGCAGGGGCAAGGCGATTGTGGCTAGAGCTTTGACGGTGTCGCCACACTTGGTGGCAACTCCGCCATCTATGGACAGGGCGTCTTCTCCGTCGCGTGTTCGGACTTTTATGCAGGGAAGGACTCGCCCGGTGTCTTCGTCTTCTACTCCTCTCGGTGGTCCTTTCGCTGCTCCCACTCCGTCTTCTACCACGCCTCAGATGGAGAGGGGGCAACAGAGGGCTTCTTCTTCGGCGGCTGGCTCGTCGGACTTGGGGATGCAGCGCCGCGCCGCGGTGGTGGTGGAGCAGCAGCAGACGGCCTTGGGCTCGGCACTGCCGCAGCTCTCTGCCGCGGATGCGGTGACGCAGCAGCCGGCCCATGGTCCGGCGGGGCTACAGCAGCTGGCCGTGGGCTTCGCGGCGCAGCAGCAGGTCGTCGGCACGGAGGGGCAGCAGCCACTGCCCTCTGTCTCGATGGCGCTGCAGCAGCCGGCCCCATGCAAGGAGGGACAGCACCCAGCTCCTAGCACGCCTGTGCAGCAGCCGGCCTCTGGCCAGGGTGCTTCGCTGCCGTGCGGGGGGCCTGGGGTGGCGCAGTCTTCGACCCGTGCGCCTCAGGTGGAGGAGCAGGATAGGTTGGGGAGGCGCCCCAGCCGGTCCCCTGTGAGGCGCCCCAGCCGGTCCCCTGTGAGGCGCCCCAGCCGGTCCCCGGCGCCCTCTCCGCCTAGGGGGGCTTCGGCGTCGCGGTCGGGTTCGGTGCAGGGGGCTTCATCGCCATCTACCCCTGCATCGAAATCTTCTTCACCAGCGTCTGGACCGTCATCTTCACCGTGCTTGTCTCCGCCAGCTGCAGCCGTCTTGCAACCTCTCCCCACTATTCCTCCACCAGTTGCGCAGCCGCCGGTGAGGAGGAGTGGGAGGTTTGCTACGACGGAGGATGGCGTGGAGGCTACGGATGAAGACGTGATGCAGAGGGCTATGCGGCGCAAGGCGGAAAAGAACCTCGACACGGCAGGTACTAGAATTTCATCCAAGTCTTTCACTTCTTTTTCTGATACTAGAATTTCTTCGAATTTGAGTAGTGTAGGTATATCTTTGGGTAGAGGTTCGGATGATATTTTAGCTTCAGCTCATGTGTTGAGACAGATGGAGCTTGACCGTTTAACGGTTGCTCCAAATGGATCCACTGAGTTGGCTACTTCCATTGTTGACGATGACGAAGATGATGGCATTCTAGATGGTCATCTTCTCTCGGCTATAGTCGGAAGTGTGACAGAAGTTGATTTAGACCACTCAGAGCTTAGTTCAGTTTATGATCTCACTGCCTCTGAACGTGGTTCTAGATCATCGGCTGGAAAGAAATCTCGTAGATATGGCAAAAAGTCTAAATCCAAAATAGTTTCTCGATGAACGGCATGTTTCGGAATAGCAGAGGTCTTGGTGACTTGGCTAAGCATTCTCACATTGCCGATGGTTGTAGAGATTATGATTTAGATTTCATTGCTATATCGGAGACGGGTAGGCGAAATTTCACACAAAGTTTTCTCGACCGATTGTCAGGCGGAATTAACTTTCAGTGGTTTTCTCGCCCACCTCGTGGTAGATCCGGTGGCATTTTACTTGGCGTCTGTATTGATACCATGACTGTCTTAGCTAGTTCTGATGGAGAGTATCATATTAAGCTCGACATTCAGAATAAAGCAGACGGGTTCAAGTGGAGTCTGGTCGCTGTGTATGGTGCCGCCCAGGATGCGTTTAAGGCTGACTTTTTACGTGAATTGGTAAATCTTACAAAAGATAATCCTTATCCGATTTTAATCGGAGGCGATTTTAATTTGTTGATATTTCCTCACGAGAAAAGTAAAGGCCACTTTGATGGACATTGGCCTTTTCTGTTCAACGCTGTCATTGACAGCCTTGATTTAAGGGAGGTGTTCATGTCTGGTCGGCAGTTTACTTGGGCCAACAACTTGCCTGAACCCACTTACGAGAAACTAGATCGCGTGTTGATGGACACCGAATGGGAAAATAAATACCCTATGGTGTCTGTCCGTGCACTAGAACGTATTGTAAATCTGTCTGACCATGCTCCCATCCTCCTAACCACTGGGAATCCCCGTCCTGCGTGTAAGCGGCCGTTCAAATTTGAACTTGGTTGGCTACATCGAGAGGGTTTTCATGATATGGTTAAGAAGGTTTGGGAGAGACCGGTCGGAGGCAGCTCTCCAATTCTGAAATGGAATAATAAGATGCGGTCAATGCGCAAACATCTCTCTGGTTGGGCTGCCCACATGGCTGGTATCCTTAAAAAAGAGAAGGCTCGCTTATCAAATGTTATTGATGAGCTTGAGGCTTTTGCGGAGGTTAGACCGTTGTCGACGCAGGAGATTGAACTTAAAAATCAATCAAATGCGCAGATGGCGAGTCTTCTTCGTGAGGAGGAACTCAAATGGTATCAGCGATCCAAAGCCCAGTTCATATTGGAAGGAGATTCAAATACGCGATATTTCCATGCTTTAGCCAATGAGAGACATCGGAAAAAACGTATTCATTCTCTTACTCAAGATGAAGGGGTGATTGAAGGCCATGAGCAGCTCAAATCTTCTACACTACTTAAAAAGGAGGAACATGTTCCTTATTCTGCCAAACCGCGATACGTCAAAAACTTTCGTCGTCGCTCCCACCTCCGCACGTCGCGCCTTTCCTCTGGCCCCACCCCGAACGGAAACAGGGTCTCCTCCCGCATCTTGCCTATTCTCCTGCTGCCCCTCAACAATGCCCCACCCCCGCATCCGGTGACCGGCCGCCGGATCTGGTCGTCACCAGCTCCACTGCACAGATCTGGCCTCCACCGCATTGATCTGCATGTCATCGCCTCCCATTCCATTCTCCCCGTCTCCCACCGCACGTTTTGTACTCCCTAGATCACGAACATGGAGTCGTGGCTTGAGGCATGGATGCCCAGATCCGAATTCATCTCTTGATCTTCTGAGGGCGCTGCAGCTACGGCACACTTCCGCAGCGTAGCTCTGGTTTTGCGACGCCCCCGCCGCTGAGGCTGCCGCGGCGGCCTCGCTGGTGTCCGCGGCCAGCGAGATCCCAAGCGGTCACGCCTCCCGGGTCACACTAGGCATCCCTGGGGGCGGATGAAGATGCGGAGGACGTGATGGTCGAACATTCTCTACAGGTAATATCCTACATCCTCGTCCTGATTGGCATATAATTATTCCGCGAGGGATTACGAATTGGAATCGTACTTCTTAAATACACGACCTGTAGGGGTCACATCCCTAACAATTGAATAGCGTCACATCCCTACTTCCCTGGTACTTCGATCTCTTCTAGATATTGCAGGATAAAATCTTCTGCACATACCTTAAATTTTTAAACAAATAGTTTTTTTTCATAGAAAGTGGCTATTTGTCGATTCACATAGAAATGGTTGTGAGCCAGTACTTACAACCAGTCAATTAAGAACTTGCGCACATATTAATTTTCGGATCAAAGGGTTCTTATTGTCGACTTAGAAATAGTTACTTATTCGCTCTGAACACCCACGACGGCAATTGACGAAATGATACAGTGATACCATGCAAGCTATAAAGCTCGTCTATGATTATCTTCCTTTTTGATCTATAACAATACTTTTCCTTTTGTTCTTTGTTTCCTTGCAAAAGGACATTCTCTGAATTGTTAGAGAAAATTAGAGAAAATATAACGGAAAGTAATATCAACTTCACTGCAGGTGAAGTAAATGGCACTCCTCGCATGGAGGTACGTTGTATTTGAATTTGAAGTTTTATGTTCTGTTCTGTAGCTAATCACTCATGTACACAATATATATTCAGAAAGTATGGCACTCCTAGCATGCAGGTACTCTGTATTGTTTTTTGCACTTATAATTTATATATTGGATTCTTGCACTTTTGTGAGCGTGCAGATATGTAGGGAGAAGGATAGTCATCCTCAGCTCTGGGAAGATGTTCATCAAATTGATGGGTAAATAATTCATCATAAACATCAAATATTATATTTTACAAGCTTCAAATGACTTATAATTCTATATTTGCATGTTGCTTTTCTTCTATCAACATGCTTGACCCCTGGTTTGCATCACTTGTCACATTTGGTAGGATCATCTTTCCAGATTCAAATGCATAAGAATGTCTTGGAATAGGTGTATTGGCTTCAACATTTGACTTCTGGTTTCTGCAGCTATAATCTACTTACTTTGGTCGATCCTTTCCATAGGCATGGTCTGTACCGATATATCTTCCTCAGGTATTTATCTTTGACTGGTAGTATTTCTTCATGATTTGATACTGATTTCTCTTTTCTCTTCTTAAGAGTACACTCTGGCGATTTTATTTCCCATCATTGTTGAGATACTATAACACCGTTGCAACCATGTGTTTCAGCATTATGTAAGGTGAGGAATCATTGACAAAATTTTCCCCACAAGTGTTGGTTAAGGATGTATCTGTGGTTTCTCTGTTGCATCATATCATCCTTTTACATGGGACAAGTGCGCAATGCCTTCTCCTGAAAGGTGGATCAAAGTGAAACAATTGCATCATTGTATTTTATAACTGTGCTCCCTCTTGAGGTTTTACCTGTACTCTGGATATTGCTATGAACCGACTCAATCCAAAAATGCATTGAAGCTGTCCTTGATGCTTTATAACAGCATGGTGCTAGAGCGGATCTATTCTTATAGAAAGGAAAGACGCATACTGATTTATTTCTTCAGGGTGTCTTTGTTTAGAGTGCTTTATTCTCTCTCCTTTGAGAAGGTTTCTTTGTTTGGACAGTTTGACCTTACTAAAATTTTAGAGTGCTTTATTCTCCTTTTTAAAATAGAAAGTACATGATTTTCTGGTTTCCATGGGGAAACATATATCTGGTATGAAAAGGTATGCCATCAGGCCTAAATGGCTTAAATGGCTTTCAAGAGATATGAAAAGGTATGACATCAGGCCTGTTGTTGGCTACACTTGTTTTTTTAACTAACTAGAACTTTTTATATATGTTGTGCTTAGTGCATCAAGCAATAATTTGAAGCTAGACTACTTCTGAAACACTTATTCCCTGTTCAACATGCAGGTGTCTTTATTTACTATCAAGTATATAGTCTATAGTAGTTTCTGGCGTTCTTCGCAAAATCGTGAAGCTTACAATGATAGCGCGCGTCACTGATGTCCTTCCACCGGTAGAAGGGCTGAATAACGGGTGGGATCAGAAGGATTCTGAGTTCTACAAGCAGCAAGCTAAGCTTCTTTTGAAGAAGTTGTCAAAGGAGCAACACTTGCGATCCTAGCGATCAGATCCCAGAGAAGTTTGGAGATTATCATGCCATACTACAGTATGCAAACTTTATCAGTTGTCCACAAACTATTTTGTATGCTTTGTCTAAATAACTGGGAGATATTTTACACCTCAACTGGTAGGAAGTTAGATGTATTCTGATTTTTCCTTGAAGATGAACTTGAACTAACTGCTACCTTCTCATCTGACCCACTTTCTCAAGGGTAATCTTTTATTTACTTCCTACACCGTAATTTGATGTTTGATGCAGAATAACTTAATTGCATATACGAATATGTGTGCGTAATAACTCCATTTCATATCTAATATGATACCTAGGATCAAGCATATAAAATGGACACGATGAAGTAGAATTCATAAATAAGCATCTTTTCCGATTTAAATTATTACCTATGGCCTCCGGCTGTGTCCCCCCCCGGCAATTCCTTCGTGCCTCCTTTCTCTCCTGCTGCTCTTCTCTTGGTGGATGTATATAGATTGGATCAGTTTTTGTACGAGAGCTGGCTTATTTTTCGTCCCCCTGGCTCTCTGCGTACGCCTTTTATAGGCAGTGGGCGATGGTGGATGGATAGCTACAGGCGCATCTCCTTCGGAGATTATCCGGGCGGGGATGATTATCTGGACACCCGCACGCGCTAAATCTCCGAGAAGATCGCCGTCCGTTCGAGCGGTCTTCGAGCTGTGCCGCCCACCAAGTTGACACGATCGATCGATCGCTCTACCTCAGCTGCCACACATGTCTTGCGTAGTAGGCAAAGTCATCCGGTATTCTGTACAGCGTACGCGTACATGATACGCTGTACTTAGGCGCTCATACACGTGCTAGTGCTAGCTGCCTGGACGTAAGAGTTGACACGTCCTTGAACTACTAGCTCGATGCAGCGATCGAATGATCAGTTCCATATACATAGTCTGCTTGCAAGAATTCTCAAGGATTGCACAGAGTGCTCTTTCTTTTTTTCATGAATTCTATTGGCAACATTCTGAGAAAGTTTGGTCTTGATGTTTCTTCTAAATAACTGCTCAATAGACCAGGGTTAGCACGTTGTGGTCTCTTCAAAATGAGCGACATGTTTTAGTTTAGTACTGCAACTGCACAAACTAAGTATTCCATGTGGTGATTGACTGTTTCCAATAATCAACTTTTTGATAAGTTTCAGATGCGTATGTATGTACGAAATTTGAACATGGTGTTCCTAGAAACATGGATTCACTATGTTGGCATTGTAGAAAGTATGATACATCTCCGAGAACATCAGAAATCTGTACCGGTTTTGCATATTTCAAAAATTAGTATACACATATGACTGGTGTCTTTACTTCTGTAGTAAAATTTTGCAGATTGAACGTTCTGTTCCTTTTGTGAACATTAGATGGGCTGAGGGCCCTACTCTTAGAGTGGCAAACCACTCACATTGTGTACAGCACATCTCTTTCATCTTCTTTTTTAGTTGATGGATGCAGACCTCCACAAAGTCATCAAGGTCAATAATGAAGTAACCAAACAACACCATCTATTCTCTCTATCTGATGCTATGTGCATTGAAATTTATCCATACCAGTATGCTACTTTTCTAAATTGAAATCCGAGTTACCATATAGTTTTCCATTATTATGTTATAATCTTTATTAAGTATCTAGGGGTAGTTGTTTTTGCACTTAACCCTGGACACTT
Organism: Lolium perenne; assembly: GCF_019359855.2. Lineage (NCBI taxonomy): Eukaryota > Viridiplantae > Streptophyta > Magnoliopsida > Poales > Poaceae > Lolium > Lolium perenne. Next base: position 10,506,557 of record NC_067250.2, on the reverse strand, counting down.
ACTAAATATTTTGTCAAGCTTTTTTATTTCTCTAAATTTCCTGCAGCTGGATGTTGCTACTATTAGTTTTTCAATTTTTTGTAGTAAGCCATTTTACTGCTTGAACTTTTACCATGATTTAAGAGAAACAACAATCTTCCATTTCTCGTGCTACTTCTATGTCTGTATTTTATTGTCATCTAATTTCTTAACTGCTCCTGCGTTTTTCTGGTGAACAACAGAGCAAGCTAGCAAGATATTTAGTACAAGGGAGATGGTCCGCATATGTTCTTTATTGCGTGTTAAACCTCAGCACAAAAGCGAAGGAGAAGGGAGATGGCGGCATCACTCTAAGCTAGATATTTAGGGCATTTGATCTCAAGTAAGCACTGCATAGTTCTAATTTTGTTGTATGCTACATGTGCAAATTTTATTCAATTATTGTTTCATTGTTCTAATATGTTACCTTTTCTCCGTTGATATCCTGCAATATCTTCTTTTCTAGGAGATGCCTCGGTACTGAATAAAGGTTGGATTCATATAGTTGATTTGTATCGTATAGATTGCAATAAGAGGCATGAGGTAACAAATATTTCTTTTATGTTGTTTCAGAACTGAAACACATTTAGGCATCCACCCTTATTGATTAGTGCATTTCATTTATTTATCCTTAGTTGGAGGAGATGCAAGCCAACATTTTCCATTATGTTCGCTAGGACGGTGAAGTTCTATTTTCAGTTGTGTCTTTGGTCTGCTTGATCATCTTACATGTGGCTACATGTAACCTAAGATGCTCCTATAGTAATTATCTTCACTAAACCCTAAGATTATACATGTTGTTGTAGTTTTTTTACAATTATTTCTATTTTCCTGTTAGGTTTGCAGGTTTATGCGATGGAATCTGGTAATGCAACATTACTTATGTCCTTGTCGGTGGGGGAAATGCATCGACAAAATTTTGCAGGTATGACTTCAGAGTTTTGAACTCCATTTAGCTATATTACTTACTCTTGCTCTCTGATGTGATTTGGGATTTTACACTTATAGCCAAGGAACCTCGGGTTATCAGGTGTCACTACACATTTTCAACGCTGATTCAGAGGCCCCTAAGCTGCCACTACATTTTCTATTTCCATTATTATATCTATCCCATGCCAATAAAAAGGTACACACAGAAAACAAGTTAGCATGGATTTTTTGGTCCCTACTTTCTGGAGTATCATTTGGTAGTGTAGTGTCAACGTTGTATTTCTTTTGATGGTCACATTACTTCTTGGTCATCTCATGTGCGGCTCTCTATGGTCTTACTGGTAATCATGATTCTCTGTTTGTCTGCTTGGTTCGGGCCAGTGGAGGCTTGTGATCCTGCGGTCTCTGCAGCATTGTCGTTATTGTTGGTATGTACCATACAAGGGAAGCCCAGTCCCAAGCATTACTTTTCTCCCCTCTCTTTCATTTATTTTCCTGTCTGGTTCAGTTCTATATTTAAATCTTGACCTTGAGAAGTTGATTTTGAGTTTCTTGAATATTTTCAACTTCTTAAATTTCGTGGCAGGGACACTATTATATTAATTCGGGTTGTGTATTAATATTTTTTATATTTCCCAATTGCGCTTTCATCTCAAGCACCTTATTTGACTTGGATGCAGGTCATGCCTATAAGCGATCTACCCTCTCCCTGTAACTCATCCAATGGCAGAGTTCACCACTTGAGTGATTTCACTTTGAGTAGCCCTTCTTATTTTGTATTGTTCCATACTGCTGTTTATCACCCAAAACACTTTCCAGTACTGGTTCTGTTGTTCCATACTGTTGTTTATCCTATATATGTTTTATATAGGATGGTAATCATGGTAACTTTATAGCTTATGGGACTCTTCAATGATGCAATCATATCCAACTTGGGCGAGCAGAATGGCAACTGTCAGGTCACTTTTATCGTTGCTATCACACCTAAGTAGGGCTGGTCGAAGATTTTGAGAATATTGACGACAACGAACATTCATGCGGTCGTACATTAAATCTGGAGTCCACTGAATAATTATGATTAACTACTGTTTCGACACTTGACACAAGGGGTAAGTTTTCTCGCTGACATTTGATTTTTCGGTCAGTCAATGCTATGAGTGTAACCATCAATTGTGTGCTAAAATATGTTTGCCAATCTGTTCCAGACGGTTCCTCGAAGTTCCTGTTGGTAATTTGTCTTCAATTTATTTTTTCCTTGTCATCTTCATTTTTTAAATTTCGAGTTGATTATTAAATGGAAAGTTAGCACACTGCAATAAGTTTGAAGTAACTTATGGTAACTACAGTGGGACAGTAATTCATTTTTTTTTCTATTTTTCCTGCAAATAGGTTAATGTACCCAGCACCATCACCTCCATATCTACCACACTTTTTGTTCAGTATTTCTCTCGTTTGATTAGCTTAAATATAGAATTATCCTATTTTTGTAAAGATTATGTAATTTTGAAGCATGGTATTCTGGTGCAAAATACCAAATAGGTACCTGATTTAGTTACTGACAAGTTCAATCTCAGAGATCTCTGTGAAGAATATCAATTATTGATGCCTACTATTCATGTATCAAGCTTTGAGATTTGGAGGTACAATTTTTACGAGAGCTGGACTATGATATCAGGCATGCATCTCCGATGATGTACATCAACTATTTACTATGTAGTACAATTTTTATAGTTTCAGATAAATAGGTAAACTTATCATTCATTGTAATATCTAAAAATACAATTGTATACTCATCTAATTTTCCACATTTTCTTTCGTTTGATAGGTGATTGTGTAATTTCAAGAACTTTTATGTCCTAGCATTTTATTTCTTTCATTGAAATGTTTTAACTGACATCTTGATATTTTGGCAATGGTTCCTTTTCTAATTTAATTTAATACGTCCTAGCATTTTATTTTGCGAGTTATATGTGATTCTAAACATGTGGCGTGATATTAACTTGTTATACAGTTAGGTATGATCAAATTGCACAATATTAGTATTACATTCCCTTATTTGTGATAACTCTTATCGATGGTTGGTACTGTGCGAAAGAATTCATGAGGATACACCTGCGACTGGACGAATAGCCATGTGAATTTGATTTTGGACAGCGAACAGTTCCAAGATAATGTCAACACGAGATGATCTTCTGTGCCCCGTGGCAACGCAGCGCCATTTTGGTCCACACTGTTCTCAATTTAGTTTGAACGCCACATTTTACATTTGAAGTAGTACTGTAAGATATTAGAAAACTATGTACCTCTCTTGCACTCGCTACTTCTAAAGTTGAAAGTAATAACGAGGTTTTGATTTATGTCCACATTGTGCCTATGCATAGAAGTGGGCTATATTACCTACAGTTGAGAAAGAGCAAGACTAAATCATGGTTGCTAAAATTGATCACTTATTTGAAGATGAATGGCTCTCCCTGTATGAGTCACTTCCTCGTAATGATTCGGCTACTTGATGTTGGTTATTGACCCTTACTTGATGCAGCAAGAGTGAAAGCCTATGGAATTCAAGATTGTTTTGGAGGAACATTTGGAGTTTATGACACAACATATAGTGCGACAGGTAGGGGAGGGGACAATCTTCACACCGGTGGCGAGGAGGCGTGCATGTGTGTTTTTGGTGCTTATTGGTAGTTTTTCGAGAATCTGGTAGAACATGGTGCGATCAATATGGAAAGTTCTCTATGATTTTTTTGGATTTATATTAAACTTTCCAAATAAGCTCTTCATTTTTATGTCTGTTCCATAAATGTACTTCAAACAATTAAAACTTTGTCCCAAGAATATAATTCCAAATGATATTCTTATTATCGTATCCTAGATAATTCTTTGCGTATTAGCTTATAAATTTTCCAAAAAGTTGTGGGCTTGTAATAGAGCCTTTGGTGTCCGTATTTCATTTGCGTATGAGAGTTTCACCTCTTTCAAGCGTAAATTTGCCTATAACTCCTTTCTGTGTCATAGCATTAGCAATGACATAGGTCAACGACATTATGTTTGTATTTTAAATATTTCTGGTTTGTTTATATGTGTTGTCGCCCCGTAGCAACGCACGGGCATTTGTACTAGTACATTACTAATTATTATAAAAGTTTGTTTGGTCCTCCGGAGGAAAGTACTTTCTCTCTTAATGAGGATTTAACGGCCGATATACCCCAAGTTTCCATTGAGGAAAATGGTCTACTAACCGCACCTTATACTGAGGAAGAGGTTCAGAAGGCAGTTTTCCAAATGGAATGCAACAAAGCACCGGGTCCTGATGGTTTCCCAGCTGAGTTTTATCAAACTTTCTGGGATACGATTAAATCAGACCTTCTAGATTTGTTCAGTGACCTACACTCTGGACAACTAGAATTATTTCGTCTAAATTTTGGTGAAGTAATCTTGTTACCGAAAGTTAATGAGGTAGAAAGGATTCAACAATATAGACCTATCTTCCTATTAAATGTAAGTTTCAAGATTTTCACGAAAGTGGCCACTATTAGACTTAATACGGTTGCGGATCATGTTGTCCAGCCATCACAGACGGCCTTTATGCAAGGAAGAAACATCCTTGATGGAGTGGCGGTCTTGCATGAGACGGTACATGAGATGCATTCTAAGAAATTAAATGGGGTTATTTTAAAACTAGATTTTGAAAAGGCGTATGATAAAGTTAAGTGGTCGTTTCTACAGCAAACACTCAGGATGAAAGGTTTTTCTCCAGAGTGGCGCGCTCTGATAAATGATTTTGTGTATGGAGGTAGTGTCGCAATCCGGGTTAATGATGACACCGGTCACTATTTTCAAACACGAAAAGGGTTACGCCAAGGGGATCCGTTATCACTGATGTTGTTTAACATTGTAGCGGATATCCTGGCTATACTCATAGAGCGGGCTAAGGATGATGGCCAGATTGAAGGAGTGATTCCACATCTAGTTGATGGTGGCTTATCTATACTTCAATATGCCGATGATACAATTCTATTTATGGATCATGATCTTGAAAAAGCTCAAAATTTGAAATTAATCTTGGCGGCTTTTGAGCAATTGTCAGGATTGAAAATCAATTTCCATAAAAGTGAATTGTTCTGTTTCGGTGATGCCCAAAATGATATGACTCTGTATACAGAGTTGTTTGGTTGCGGGCAAGGCCAATTTCCGATTCGTTATTTGGGTATTCTGATTCATTATCGGAGACTTACAATCGCGGAATGAAAATTAGTGGAAGAAAGACTACAAAAACGCCTTAGTAGTTGGAAAGGCAAGTTGCTGTCCCTAGGTGGAAGATTGGTACTCATTAATTCGGTACTCACAAATATGGTACTGTATATGTTATCATTTTTCATCCTACCAAAAGGAATTCTGCATAAACTCGATTATTATCGATCCAGATTCTTTTGGCAAGGGGACAGCGAGAAAAAGAAATATCGACTGGTTAAGTGGAGTATAGTTTGTAGTCCCAAAGACCAAGGTGGGCTTGGAGTTCATGATTTGGCAGTCAAGAATTCGGCTCTATTGGGAAAATGGCTGTTTAAGCTCCTCACTGAGGATGGGACTTGGCAGACTATCTTTCGGCGAAAGTATATCGGTTCGAAGACATTATCCCAAATGGTTTGGAAACCAGGGGATTCTCACTTCTGGGCCGGGCTAATGGCGACAAAAAATGAATTTTTTCGCCATGGCACTTTCTCAATCAGGAATGGAGCACAAATACGTTTCTGGGAAGATGCTTGGCTTGACAATGCACCCTTAAGTGAACAGTATCCAGCTCTTTATAGGATTGCTCGTCGTCAAGGTGATACCATTGCTACCGTAATGGCTACCTCACCCCCGAATGTGACGTTCAGACGGGTTTTACTTGGACAAAGGCTTGTGGCATGGAATACCTTAATTCAACGGCTCGGGGATATTCAATTATCGGACGAACCGGACGAATTTAGATGGAACCTTCATGCCAATGGTGCTTTCTCTGTGAAATCTTTCTACAACGCGATCCTTTTTTCTGATTTACCAGTTGATAATAATAAGAAGATTTGGAAGATGAAGATACCATTAAAAATTAAAATTTTTGGATGGTATCTTCGTCGAGGGGTAATCCTCACCAAAGACAATGTAATTGGCATGGGAGTACTCGATGTGTTTTCTGTCATCAGGACGAAACAATCAAGCACTTATTCTTCCAGTGCCAGTTCGCGAGATCTATATGGTCAGTCATCCAAGTAGCGTCTACCCTGTATCCTCCGACTAGTGTTGCCAATGTCTTTGGCAATTGGCTTCATGGTGTCGAATCAAGGTTTAAGTTGCTTCTTAGGGTGGGGGCGCTAGCAGTTATCTGGGCGCTTTGGCTATGTAGAAATGACAAGATTTTTAATGATATAAATTGCTCTTTGTTGCAGGTCATCTACAGATGTACAGGTATTCTCCGTTCGTGGTTACCTCTTCAGCGAGTGGAGAACCGAGACCTGTTTACGAAGGTCTGTACACGGTTGGAGGCTACGGCGAGGGATACTTTTTTCCAACATGGGTGGCAGCATAGTCTACGGATAGATGCCCCACCCACTTCTTAGGCGTTATATGATTCATCGTTCCGATATGTATCTCGCCTAGTTTTTTGTTTTTTATCTTTTTTGAACCTGAGACAACATAAACGGCTGTGTGCATTCTGGTTATGCAGATGCTGGATGTAATTGCTTATAAAAGTAATGAAAGCATCTTTTATCAAAAAAAAAAAATTAGGAGACGTCAGTGGAGATACTCCTGTAAGTGACGTGCTTGATGGTATAAAAGGTAGTCACGATAAAAAACACTCAGAATGGAATGGAGAACTTCGAACAAGAATCCGATCATGTCGAGCAACAGCATCAACATGATATATATCATTGTATCAGCTACATCTCTTCTTCTACACAGCTAGAACACGTACAGATGAATCACGCGATCGAACTGGACTAAAAAAACAATGATGAATGAATCAATAGCCTGTGTGCAATCTGCAATGCTATGCATCTACGTACAGCCTCGAGATCGTCATGACCAACATAGACCGTACACCACGAGGAATATGATGGCCGTCAGCGGTGAGCTTCCGGTGCACCGCCACCGTTTCGCCTATGAAAAGAGGAGAGCATCCATATGGAGTAAAGTGAGTCAGTGAGCATGATTCCAAAGGGGAAAAACAAAAGCATTGCTTGCAAAGGAGGACTAGCATAAACTGCACTGCTCCACTATGCCGAAACAACACACACGGCTTTTGCAAGTGCTAAACATGATTGTCCATTCGATGAGCAAATATATCTATTATTTAGTTCTTTTGAGAACAAAATGAGCATGACAGCTTGATCAGTTATCATGTTCAAAATCAAATGTGCATGTTGGTAACTTCATATAGTACTAATCAGAGTATCAGATTACAGTAGCTACATGCAAAAACAGGTCTTCCTACGAAAGCAGTTTACACTAGCTAGAAGTTAAAGGTAACATGTACTCCCTTCCCTCCGTTCCTTTCTATAGTGCCTATAGATTTTTGGCATTTGTTTCAGAATATAATGTTGTAGCTCAGCTTTTTTTTAATTACCCCCTTTCCGTTCAACTCCCAAATCGTTCAGGTCCCAAATTTGTTATGGTAAGTTAGTAAGATATAGATTTTCCAAATTTTACGTTGATCTCAAATCGTTCAGCTAGGGGTGTTGTGCAAAAAATACTCCTGCGCTAATTTCCGTGCCAAAAAATACTTAGTTTGCGTTAAGTATATAGTTAGTATGTTGCATGAACAGAGATAGCATAGTTCTATACTTTTCTTATCAAATCGGGGTTTGCTAGCTATTACCGTGATAACCTGGCCGCAAGAGTGGCAGACATATGAAAGAAAACTATTGGCGAAGTTCACAAAGCAACAAAGCATGTGCATTACGACGTGTAATCACGTATAGGCAGTTAGGCACCTTGAGCGTGGCAGAAGAAATGGTGTAGTATCCAGTGCCCGGGCCAACACCGCCGCCCGTCTCGCCGGGCCCATCCGCAACGACCAGCCCGGCGCCACCACCCGTGCCGTTGTTGGCGCCGTTGCCATTGTCGTTGCCGCTACCCTTCCAGCCACTGATCGTGGGCGCCTTGACACCGACGTCGTACGCCGGCGTGCCGTCCGGCTTGAACAGCCCGTAATGCCGCTCGGACGCCGGGCCGGGCTTCTGGTTCTCGTTGAACAGCGCGAACACGTACACCTGCAAGGGCTCTCCTGGTGCGCCCGGCGTGCCCTTGCCCTGCGCCACAAGCCTCATCAGGTTCCCATTGTACCTCGCCGCGTTATGCGGCGAGGCCCCGGCCTCGTCGCCGTCGCCCTGCGACGGCCACCCCGTCTCGGACACCTGTATCTCCACCGCCCTCCCGTAGTCGGCGGCACATATAGCCGTCCGCACGGCGTCCACCTGCGCGTGCAGCATGTTGCCATACCGCAGCCCCGTGGCCGCGTCGAGAACGCCGGCGTTGGACTCGAACAGCACGTAGTCGAGATCCACGCTGCCTGAGTCGGCCTTGTAAGCGAAGTAGGGGTACGCGTTGATAAAAAACGGAGAGTTGGTCTTGGCGAGGAAGGCGAGGAGCGGCGTGATGTAGGGCAGGAGGTCGTGCCGGAACGCGCCGGAGGAGGGCGGGAATGAGGAGGAGAGCACGGCGAGGGAGTGAGCGGTGGTGACGGCGATGTGGGAGGTGATGTTGCACGCGGCGAGCGCGGCGTGGAGTGACTCCATGGCCGGAAGGAGGGAGCGGAGCATGGTGGTGTCGGTGCCAGTGAGCACCTCGTTGCCCACGGTGACGGTGGTGATTGACGTCGCCGGGAGGTGCGGGAGGATGTTGGCGCGGACCCAGGCTGCTGCGGCGGAAGGGTTGGATGCCAGCCGAGGGACGAGGTTGTCCGGGACCCCCACGGTGAAGTCGACGCCGGAGCCGGCGAACGCGCTGAGCACACGCGCGTCCGCGTCGTAGAGCTTGACCTTGGTGGCTTTTAGCGCTCGGAGGAGCACCGCCGCGTCCTGCGGCGACGGCAGGTTGTCCGCGACCTGCCCGTAGTTCACCCCGAGCGCTGCCGCCAAATCCAATGCAAGCGCGCCAACGGCCACGGCGAGGAGGAGCCGAAATGCCATCGGACCGGCCAGCCGGAGTAGGAGTGTGTGAAGCTCTCGCGACAATGTCGGAAGTGACAGCCACATAAGTGAATGATAGAATCGCGCGCTTTATAGCTTAGGAGGTTTTGCTGTTTTTGTGTCGGCATCGTGAAGGTGCCGTGTCCGCCGTTGGTACGCTCGATACTTCGATTTCGACCGTACAATCTGTGCATGCGTAGTTACACTCGTTTCTTCTCTATTGTTATAGTGTAGGATTATTGCGGAAATGGTGAATGGAACCTGGGTGCGCGCGCATCCATTTACGAAAAGTTCAAAAAAATGCTACTGTATTTAAAAGTTTCAAAAAAACGTGAAGTAAATTTTTGCATGTATATATTATGTTGATACTTACTCGTGTGTGTTTTCACGGAAAAATACCATTGTGTGTGACCTACACAAAAATGACAAAATGCAAATTTCTATTCCTGTGAATAGTAAAATTCCTATTCACTATTCTCATTTGGACATTTTGTCATTTTTATGCAGGCCACACACAATGGTATTTTTTTGTGAAAACTCACACGAGTAAGTATCAACATAATATGTACATGCAAAATTTTACTTCACATTTTTTTGAAACTTTTAAATAGCATTTTTTTGAACTTTTCGTAAATGGGTGCGCGCGCACCCAGGTTCCAAACGTCCGGGTCGAGGATTATTGGTGTTATAGTGTTGTTGCATTGTTGCTGTTCTCGGTGCCCACGAATCAGGAGACTGATTTACGTGTGTTTGGTTGATGGACTAATGTGGATGGGATGAGATGGTCTACATTTTGTGGATGGGATGGTTCACATTAGGCTGATCCCACATTTTGTTTGTTTTGGTTGGTAGAATCTAAGGGATGGGATGAGATGTGTTTAGCATATAATCTTTAATGGTAATTGATTAACTAAGAAAAAATAGCAATTAGCATAGCATTGGGGCAGGTGTCACCGGGAACAGCATGACGGCGTCATGAGGACGTGAACCCCTGGCTAGCACGACACCGGCCTTGGCTGCGCCGGCCTCTGCGCCCTTACCCCACTCCCGTTGGATGCGGCCATGAGGACCAAGGGCCCGGCGAGATCTTGGACGGTGGTTGCCGCGGGTCTTGGAGCCGGAACTCGCTACTGCGTGAGTCCTGGGGAATCCGGCAAGTGTGCTCACTTCTCTCGACCTACTCGAGCCGGAACTAGACCTCGTGCCGCCGCCATCGACGCCATGAAGGATGTGGCCGTGGCGGGCCTGGTGGGGGAGGATGCTGGGAGCTACCGGGCCTATTGAGGCGAGCGCAGGGGTAGGGAGCTTGAGGAGGGGAGGGCGGACGGTGGGAGCGGCGGGCGGCGGGGAAGATGTGGCGGCACCAGCGACGGGGAAGATGCGGCGGCAGAGGAAAGTGGCCGGCAACGGGGACGGGCGATGGGAAATACGAGGACGAGGATAGAAGATTAGTCGCTGGTCCACCAATTAGCAAAACGTGGATGAGGAGGTTCGGCCAATTTTGCTGGATCAGTTGATCTACCTTTTTGAGGGAATATTCCCTACTAGTGGATGGTACCATCCATCTCAGTAACAACCAAACAAAAGCAAAAGAGGGACCATCCCATCCCATCCCTATTTGAAGGAGCAACCAAACACACGCTTAGAGCACAGTCGTGTTCCCTAAACGGCGCCCCGGAAAGAAACGCCGGATTGAGCGTGTTTTTCGCCCCGTTTCCAAAACAAGGCTCCAAAACATATAAATAGCACGAAACTAAAAGTTTTCATTTAAATTTGATTATTTTTTACAATTTTGAATGAGCTAGTTGATCTACCATAGCCTGCTCGTCGTCCTTCGGGGTGCTCGACGGTCCCGCCCTATCGTCGAGTCCCTCCCTCATCCGCTTCTCCGCCGCCACCGCCACACGCCGACGTCCCTCCGTAGCCCAGCAAAAAAGCTTGGAAATCCACCGCGTCTCGAGGAGCCGCTGCCGCTCTTCCGCGAATAAGCGGCGGCCTGCCTCCTCTATCGGCGCCCATTGGATGGAGACATCGACGGCGCGGCACCACTGCTCCTCGTTGGCTTCCTCGCGTGCACCAGTGTTGTCATCGGTCTTCTTCAGTGAGTCGAATGATGCGAGGATGGCCCTCTGCTCCGCCGCCTTCTCCTCCGGGTAAGGCCCGTCATCGCTCTAGTCGGCGAGGTCGTCGTTGTCTTCCTCCTCCTACGCGGCCGCCGCTGCTCCGCGTCGAACACCGTGTTTGCCGCCTCCTTCGCTGCCGCCTCCCAAAACACATCAGTTATGACCTGCGCGTTCAACGCCGTGAGCTCCGTGTCCTCCTCAAGGACATCGTCGTCATCATCCTCGAAAAACAAGTCGAACTCGGGGACCTCGGGGATGTGGGCCGGGGGAGGAGGTGGAGGCGGTTTGTGGAGATGCATGGCCGGCCCCCGCCCCCGGTGCGGCCCAACATTGCGTATGTGGTGGCAAGGCGACAAAGCATTTTCTCATGGAGGCGGAGGGAAGGATTGTCGGCGGTTGTGGTGGTGATAGCGAGCGGAGGCGGCCTTTTATAGCCGATGGTTGCGTGGGAAGAGGCGGGAAGAAAGGGCGGGAAGCGATGGCGAAGGAGCAGGGAGGTGGACAGCGGCGACGTGTGGAGAAGGCACAGCGCCGACAGGACGTCTTGCCAGCTCTGCCTAGAAAACAATCGTCGCCATTAAGGCAAACTGCAGCGCTTCGGTTACTGTCGCTGACAAGGCGGGCTTGCTAGTCACCGCATCGCTTTTAGTTGCGTCCGGTGCCTCCGAAATGTACCCTGTGTGGCGGGGATGGGTTAGAGGCGCCGAACACCATATTCGACCACACCGAATGAAAAAGGGCTTTGGGGCAAGCGGCTGGGTGGTTAAATCGTCTGGCTCACCCCAAGTCCCTTTAGTGGACGCTTTAGGGATGCAACTGGAGATGCTCTGGATAGGCCTGCTATGAAATTAGGGAAAATGGAGCATCTGATACTGGACAGAGGCATACTTTTCTCATCTTTTGAAGTTCTCTCACGGTATTTTGTTTTTTTCAGATTTGAAAACTTGGAGGCATGCATAGTTTGGACACATGTTCCGTCCATGTGAATAGTTCCTCATGGAGCACTAAGGTCTAAGAACATCATCTATCCTTGGGATATATTCTTTTCTTCAGATGTTTGCACTTCGATTGTGCAGATCATTAAACTAGCAGGGGAAGAAACGGGCCTAAGTTATTCAGATTGATTTCACTCAGAGTTCATAGTACTTAAGCAACCCGTACTGCAGAATTTTCGGTTTACATGTCTGAATCATGCACCAAATCAGTGCCTTGGTCGAATTCTAGCATAGGTGCACAACTCATGTACATAATTTTACCTTTGGTTGTGCCAGCTTAAAAAACATGCGCCTATCCAAGTCGGCACACAAAGTATCTCTGTAACTCGAGTGAAAGAGGTGAACCCCAACTGGAGCCAACACGATCTATCTTGCCTTTCATCAATATACTTTATCTTGGTTGGAGAACATATATGAGAGATGGGAGGAAGATAGAAAGCACTCCAACAGCAAACATGGCTCCAAAAGAAGGTAAAGCATCAACGGATAGTAGCCACTTTAAAGTGATGGATGGTGTGCGGTGCCGGTGCCGGCGACCTCGCGGCCTCTGCCTGACGCGGTTCCGTTCGCGGAACATGAAATCGGTGATCTTGATCGCTCTTTGCGTAATGTCAAAACAAATGAGGTGATGGCCGTCAGTCTTTTGTGGCTTCAGACCGGGAGAGTGAGAACTCGAATCTGCAGCAGCGCGGTCTCTTTCTCGTAGGCTCGTAGCTAGAGAGAATGGCCGCCGAGCATTGAGCTGGAGCGGTGCAAAGCAAAGAATCTTCCGTGGGCAAAGGTAAGAGACGTTGAGCCTTTGTGAGCCACGAGTTCATCTCTTCTGGACAGACAGATATCGGCGGAGTTCCCAATAAAAAGATGCCACTGCAAAAGGAAAATAATCAATATAAGCAATTGCCATAATAGCACTCGTCAAGATATCTAAATATGATTTTTTTTCAGTGGCATTTTGGCAGTATTACGTGATGGTGCTAATCAAATTTATCACTTGGTTGATTGCATCAGACGCGTCTCTACCCCTCTACCGCCACCAAAGGCGTCACCGGCCAAAGACTGCGTGGCGTGGCGGCGGTGGGGCGCCTGCTGGGAGAGGCCAGGGGTGAGAGGCGGCGCCCTCCCAGAGGCTGCAACCGCTGTGATACGCGGTGACGACATCGGGAGATGCGGACGCGATGGCGAGGTGGTTGGTCGCCCTAGGCCAGGAATCTCGGCCTCCTACACCCACCGACGACAACGACGGCCAGCGGCGCTGCCGCATCATCTAGGCGCCAGTGCGGCAGCCCTAGACATGGTAGCGGCGGTTTCCTCCTTCGGAGGTGGATGTCCATGTTGGGATCTGATGTGGGGGATCTTGAGATCCCACACCGATCTTTGGTACTGAAGATCCAGCCAACGATGAGTTTGGGGTGACGTGGCAGCTGGTGAAAATCGCACCTCGACCTCGATCTTAGCGGACGATGGTTCGTTACCTTGTTGAAGGCATCGTCTTTGTTTGTCCCGCCATTACACTCAGGCTCCGAGGGCATCGTTTTGGAGCAGCGGTCGATTGGAGTGGTCTGAAGGTGGACCGGTGGAGCGGCGTGTTTCTACTGAGTCGACAGTGACGGGTCTCGGTGGCGTGGTGCAATGGGGTCCGCCGGTGGATGCATATGATGTACGTGCGTTGGGGCGCTGGGGGGGGTATCTAGCTTTGTGGTGACATCGTCGGTAGTATCAACGAAGATAATGCGCATCTTAACCATGAAGATTGCTCAGAGGTTCGGCGGCGGTGACTGCTTATGTGGCATGTATGTACATAAGATGATCGCCAAGAATCTGCTAATTCGGATGTATGCTCTCATTTTCCCTAAAGAGCGTCTTGGGGTATGTGATTATTTCCGGTCCCTAGCCGTTGGAGTGATTTCGTTGTCTTTCCGGGCACATAGTGATCTTGTTGACACGATTTTTGCCAATTGTCAAGTTTGTAGATATGGTGTTATGGCTTCTAATTTTGTGATGGATATTCTTTATCGTTTCTTTACTGAACAATTTAATAAAATACAATAAAACATCGTATGCATTCATTTTGAGGACGGGGGCGCACCCTCCATTTTGAAACAGAGAAACAATATTTTGACACCTGACAAATAAACAATTTTTTTTTGAGAAAACAAATAAACAAATTAACACTCTCTTTCACTAATGTTTGGGCTCAATTTTGTCTAACGTTGAGGGTTTGGGGTCTGGGCCTCAAATTTGAGCACACGGACAGGCCTTAGCACGCCTAGGTACGTTGGGCCAGTACATCGGAGAGATATCTGACAGTCTGACATTGCTCCTGGATACTTCTCCGGAAGGAGGCCTTTCCGTATCTTGGGCCACCCTAATCGTCGACGGATCGCGCATTCTGACCCCAAGGCAACCTGGTGTTTCTGTAATGAATTGTGAGTGCGCAAATGCTATTTGCCGCTCAAAGAGCAGATCTCCAAAAGAAAACACAGGGTGCAAGATCCAAACCCTATTAAAAAACCTTAGAATCTAAAGAGTTGCTTTCTTATTTTTGTCGTTTTCAAAAATATACCAAATGGTTGCATTAGTTAATGAAACTTGCAAGATTAAATTTCAACTAAAGATCTATGTACATGACATTTTCCATATTGTACAAAATCACTTTTGCCAAGATCTATAGAGTATATGCACCGAGAGCTATTTTTTATGATTTTTGTGGCACCTATAACAAGGGGGATTAAGCTTGCAGTCTAGAATTTGAGATCATTTATCCATGGTATTATTTGTCCATTTTCGTCGCTGCCTGTAGGGTTCATGGTGGTAACCAAGGAACTTGTTTTCTAAAGGCCTCTCCTTCTAGACCAACCAAATATCGCAGTTGCATTCTTTCGCTTTTTTTTGAATCTTATGTTTCTATTTTTCTCCTTTATGCTTTGTCGATTTATTATTATATGCAGAAGCACCATTTTATATTAGATGAACACTTTTCACATAAATATTTATTTATGCACATGTGAACATTATTTAGATGTATGCGAGCAATTATATTTTTATGTCACAAATATATTTCCATTTATTAAACCAATTTATAAATGGTAATGTTATACCTCTAGATTTATGAAAATAAAAAGATAAAAAGTACCTATTCTTGGGCAGCACCGAAGAATCGGCAATTAATACTTGCTTCTGTCAGGGCAACACCTATTTATCGCTAAGGCGGTGAACAGAATCCCCTCCTGCTTGTGACACTCGATCGATCTTCTTTGGGCCTTTGAGCTATAGACAACAATAATTTTATGCTCCCTCGTCTGCCTATGCCTCTAACATAGCCTCTTTGCCCGTAGGATTTAAAAAACATGAGAATGGAAAAGGATTACTTGAAATGTAAAAAACTGAATCCATTTTTATGGATCATTCATTAAATATTGCGATGATACCAAGAACACGCAAATAAAAGTAGGTTTCCTGGTATATTGCATCCTATTGAAATGAAAAGAAACACACGAGTATGTAACATGTTGTAGTTACAACTTACACCGCACGAAAAGCACAACAATTTATATTGTCATGAAAACAAAGTAAAAAAAATCATAATACTATAATTAGGAAATATTATTGTAAAATCACATGCAACATAGAAAAACATATGGTCTAAAAGCCTACCAAACTAAGTGCTTACAAGAAAAGTACTAAATATTTGATATTTCTTTGAACCAAAAAATGATTCACTTGCTACAACCCTATAGGAAAAAAAACATTATGTCATATCTCATAAAAAAATTCGTTGTTGCAATCAAAGAGAATCCATATCCCCATTGGATTCAACTATGCATATCATACCAATCCTATTTATTTAATATTTCTATGATTTCACTATCGTATGAATCAAAAGAGCCCTGAGAAGAATTGTTCTTTGCTAAATGAAGTAAAGCCGAGATATTTTTACAAATCAAAACACCCAAGAGAAGGACAATTTCCCCCACCCAGAAATATAGGGCGTATAAAATTAGTCAAAAGTTAAAACTTATTAAATTAAACCAAATATATGTAAGGATATAATGGCAACTAAAATAGTGAATATATTATGAAAATATATTCTATGGTCCACCTATTGATATTTTTCTTACTGGGGATTCCATATATATTTTGTCAAAATTAGTAAGCATTACCATTTGACAAAATTAGAGGTGTGATCCAACGAATGGTTATCGAGAGATCCTGGTCATCCATTCGCTTACCAGTGCCAAAGTTTGGAGGTGGGGAGGGGGTGGCTGAAGCAAAATCGATAAAATTAATATGTTATGTATTTTGTGATAGAGGTAGTAGCATGGTTGTCCATGCGCTTGTGTACGCACTTTCTTCTTTTGTCTACCTAAATTGGATCGTTTCTTATCCAGTAAGAGATAAATAGACAAGAAACTCCTTGTTGCAAGTTACATTCACTTTTTTATTTGTTTTTCTGCATATGCAAGGTTTAAGTGAGGTGACTTCAATAAAATCTCACCAACTCACAGACGAGAAACTTCACATCAGAAATTACATTATTGACTACTCAAAAATGTATGAGGAAAGTAGGTGTAGGTGTACTAGTGTAGGACGCTTCAACACTTGGTAGACATCACGATGAGAGGGAGAAACAGAACACACTAGCTACTATGTTTAAAGAAAGAAAGAGAACACGTAAGCTTGACTAGGTAGATGATAGGAAGCGAAGTCGGGGGAATAGTCTGAACATAGGGGTATTCTTGAATTTGGATGAAAAGTAAAATCGGAAAAAATAATAAACAAAACCAGAAAAATACGAAATAAAATTTTGCATGTAGAGAATATTTGCAGCAATGTGCGTAGCAAGTTCCAAACTTAAATTCAGAAGTATATAACTTAGGAAAAAAAACAATGTTTCTGATTAATAGTACAGTACAATTTACGAGATTTCACACTGTGCAAGTTCCGAATTTCTCATTTGTTATGTAGAGTACATATATACCTATTTTCTCTCAAAAGATTGGTACGCACAAGTATCAATGTTAAATTTATATGCATGATGTTTCTCAAAATAAATAAAAACTTTAAATTACAACTTTTTTGGCTGGTGGAGGAAACGGGTTCAGTAGTGCCCAGGACCAGGCATGTATGTTCGAGGCTAGGAAGTTGACAACGAGAGGGTGTCGTATGGTGCAAAGAAACGCTCAGCTCAAGTGGATGCATGTATATATATACTTGTGGAGTCGAAAACTCGTAAGTACGCCCGAGCGCTAGTGATCCGCATATCCACATTGCATCGCACCGTTGCCTTCTTTAAATGACGTCACAGCATTGTCTTTGTACGTTGCAGACTTACGTATGCCAAGTACACAGTGGGTGGGGTGCCAACCACTTTTCATCGTAGGAAACGTGCCCATGCTGATCCGGAAGTGAGCAGGCGACGAGGGTTCCTGTTCGAGCAGGGGTCAGTCTCCTGGACATGGACCTGAGCTGGACATGTGTGGTCTAGGACCTGGACCTGAGCTGGACATGTGTGGTCTAGGACCTGGACTCAACCCAAAGCTTAAAGCATGTTTTTTACAGGACAAATTAAGTTCCCCAATCAAATACTAACATATTACACAACCAATACATATTATGTTTTCTGGATTAGATTAAAATCAGTCCTACATATAAGGGAATCAACATTGAAAACAGGGACCGGCCGACCCACGCTACACAGCTGCTGCATGTTTGATACAGCTAGTCTTACGGTGTCCTGGCAGACCGCAGTTCGAGCATTTTGCCTCCTTCCAAGGCTTCGCAGCTCCTGCTGGGCGATCAGGGCACGTAGTGCTCTTGTGCCCCGACTGCCTGCAGATAGTGCAGAATCTTGTCCTCTTCAAGGTTGTCTCGTACGGCGGCTTGTCCCAGCTAGTTGTTGGCCTGCTGCCGCTTCTGTTCTTCGATGGCGCTATAAGGGCTGCGTCCAGGATGATTGCTACACCGCAGTCCTTCGAACCGGCGGTTTGCTCCACGAGTAATTGAGCAGGACCAATATCCACTCGAGCTTTCTTCGCGCTGAGCCTCTGCTCTAGCCCTAAGCCATCCATCTCGACCGCGATAAGCTTAAGCTTCGGCACCAGGACCTTTATGCACTCCATTGCCGTGGTGTAGGTATCAATGTTTACATCCCCTAGCCTCACCACCTCCATGCAGTTGAGGTATAGCTGCGAATGCCTGAAGCTGAAAGATGTCATCAGCCCCTGGTCCTTCTGGTACTGCACCATGTGGAGCGGCAAAACATCCCGCGCGTCCACTATCCATCTCTTCATCACATGTGGGGCAGGGATCTCTGTGCACCTGAGGTGGACTAGTACCTGCCGAAAAAGGCTGCAAAAAAATGTCAGCAAACAACTGCATCACTAGTTTTTGCAAGCCCCAATTAGGCAGATTTAAAAAAAATTGTACAAAGACAGCGATCAGCGTCAGCACCTTAACAACATGGCAGCAGAGCATCCCCATGTGCTCGTACATACCACACTCGCGCGCATAATAGCCATCCTTGACCGACACCTTGTACTCCACCTTGCACCACTTCTCTAGGCTCTCGCCATTGAAATGTTTTGGCACGTATATCTCTCCTGGCACCAATTCGTCGACGTAGTATGACCCAGACTTATACAGGACTTCCTGGAACTTCTCGAACATAGTTCGGGTATATATGTTTGCGGTGTGCTTCTCCATGGGTTCGCCAACTTTGTAAACCACTCCACCCTGTGGCCACAGAAAAAAGGGAATAGCATTCAGTAAATACAAGATGTGATGCGGTCTGTCGGTGGGATGCAAATTGGTCCGGCGAGCTTACCAAACGAGTCCTCTTCTCCTGGAAGCTCTCTTCTGCATCCCGGTCGTACAACAGTTTGTTAAATTTTTTACAAACACATGCATTGCCGAGCCGGGGGGACACGTATGTCTTCAACATGTGGTTCGCACTTTCGGTTCGTTGAGTACTGGTCATCCTCGCACAGAATTCTGAAGTAAGGCTTTGCCCATTTGTCCCTGGTTTCATATATTTGGTACAAATATGGGTTCTTCTCCAAGGCATACGTACTTAGCATCTGAATCCATGCACCCTCGAACTCCTCCTTTGTGAGCATCTGATTCATAATCCGGTGGAAATCAACCTTGAACTGGCTGTTCTTTCCATACAGGGCACCTAGCCTCTCCTTGGTTTTCCTTAACACATGCTATTTGCACCATCGATGCTTAGTTGCTAGCAGAACATTTCCAATCGCTACCTCCATCGCTCTGCACTGATCTGCGCACAAAAAAATCAGTCACATTCTTCATTTGTTCAGTGTTTTTAAAGGATGTCTTTTCGGCTAGAAATAAGAAATCAAGGCGTGTGTATACTCCACTAACCTGTCAATATGGTCACTGGGTTTTTCCCACTCATCATCTTAACAAACTCCCTGAAGACCCATTCAAAATTTTCCACTTTCTCTTCACGCAGCAGCACCCCTGCGTATATGACACTGAAAATGGCTGTTCACGCCAACTATCAAACCAAAAGGCATATCATATACATTTGTCTTGTATGTGGTGTCAAACGTGATTGCATCACCGAAATAATGGTACTGTGCCCTTCCTGTGCCCTCCCTTTTCCGTTGTCCAGAGTAGCTTCTTGATCCTGCTTTCGTCATCCACTTGCACGCTGTACGTGAATTCGGGGTCAGCAGCCCCCATCTTAGAGAAAACCTCAATTGTTTTCCTTACATCATCATCCGCTTGCTCGCTGCTGATCTTACCACACAGAGTCTTCAATGCCCTTTTCGTGAAAGGTACATTTCCATTTTCCGGAAGAAGCTACCAATGATACTGTATACCTTCCCAAGATTAACATTATTTTCCCGCAGCTGCTTGACCAAATCTTTAGTGTAGCTGTCAATGTGCATGTGGGACAGCCAATGCGCCCGCTTGCCAAATGAGGCAGACAACTCATGACTGTGGTTCTCTCGGTGCTCGCAAATGTACCACCCGTTATCCTTGGACCGCAGCAAACGGATTAGAGCTGGGCATAAGCAACGGGTGGAGTGGGAGTTTGTCGCTCTCGGCTTCCCCTGCGTTCAGAGAGCCGCAAAAAGGTTTTAAAATACAGAATCGGCGGGAGCACGACGAAAAATGGAACTATGCTATAATAGTAAAACATTCCTACTAAAACGCTACGAAACATGGTTCCGACAGGGAACAAATATGGAACAGCGCGGGAGGTACACTCACCGAACATCCGCATACTATCTCTTGCATGCACTTCACTCGATCGACATTTAGCCGGCTTTTCCCGTACCTCACTCCAAAACCCCGTTCCCACGAGTATAGATTGTAGAAGTCATAAGCCTCGCCAATCGAATAGAAGCTAACCCCTACCTCTGGCAAAATGACCTTGCCATTCGGCCTGGCTGGGAACTCGCGTATGGTCCTCTCCAGAGGTGTGACGCGGGAAGAGTTGAGTGCCCTTTCGGGAGGCGCCTTCCCAACACGGTGTCTTCGAGGAAAAATATACATCAACCCATATAGTCAGCTTTGCGCGCAATTTTCTTTTTGAACAAAACAAATATATGAGCTGGACCCAAATACATTTCTCCCCTAAAAATCAAAGCTTGGGGTTGTTTTTGTTTATGCAGAGAATTATTCATGTATTGCATACTCATGGACATCCTAAGAAAAGAAAAACCAGGGGAACTCACTCACCGGAGCATTGAAAAATCCCTGCAAACCAGGGGATTTTATCCCTATCACGGCCAAGGCAAATATCTGACTGCTTCCTTGCTATACGATCAGACTGTATACTATGTGCACCCAGAAACTACCCTCTAGGATTACTCACGATTTTGACAATGAGCACAGACACGCAATTAGAGGTTCTACCATCAGTAATCAAAAATCAGCGTTGCTCGTGCAAAAAAAAAGGTTCTATGGCAGTGGCAGTACCTCCTTTTCACCCCGAGACGACGGCGCATCCACTCACCTCGCCTGCACAGGCAAGGGACGCACAAGCTGTTTGATCCGCGACATTCCCAGCATCTCAATTTGCCCCAACCACAGAATTACTAGACCCATTATTACTGCTGCCCCGTACCCGACCACCATCTCCGCCGCGACCGCAAAACAGCTTGGTTGCGATGAGCATCCCACGACGGCCTCGACCTCAAACGCACAGCCCCCCTCTTGCGCTAGCAATGTTTGCAAGCTGAAAAAAACATTCCCCACAGCGGATTAGATTTAGCAAAAAGATTGGGAGCGCAAAAGGGATCGATCTAACAGTATGGCTGGTACCTCGGCTCCAGATCTCCAAAGAAGACTTCCATCCTGCGCCCAACAGTTTCAAGCTAAACTGTATACTGCCCGGGATCCTCTCCACATGCAGTTTCACCTGGCCATCGCTGGGGGGCACGCGGTCGTGCTAGGGGAGCGGGCGGCGGCGGCAGGAAAGAGATGCAGCTAGGTTTATGAGCCGGCTCGGGGGGGACGGTCCTGTTCCTGTTCCACCGACCTGGTCGACCGTCCAAGAACTTGTTCGCGCAGTTAATTCGCACATCCGTCGTCGAGCCTCCATCTGTGTGTACATACACCGTACGCGCTCACGGGGCCGACCATGCCATACAAAAATTAATGATCATATATTGCCTCCGTACCGCACATTACGTATTTCCATATCAGGATCACACCAGCCCGGGCGCTATTCGTCCGCTCTCCTTGTGGAGTCCGTTACTTTGTGTGCTTTTTCATTGAGAAAAGGAGTCCTACTCCGGTGCTCCCCCCTAACACAAGTTGAGAGGTTATTTTTTTGTTTTTGTTTTCCAACCTTAGGGCCGCTGGCCCACATCCAGCCTATGTATGTCCGTATGCATACATACGGTATTTTCGTTCCTGATTTGGGGGGAAATTGGTGGGGCGACGTAGGCGGAGACACCCACGACCCTTTTATATGTCCCACCTATTCGGTACACGCACGTCACCTTAGTAGTACACTATACGTACAGAAAATAATCGTACAAGATAACTCGGGTCATACAGGCCTCTAGAGGGTCGTACGTACATATCAGATTTTTTAATTTTTCGATCATGACCCCGCTTACGAAGGGGTATGGGAAGATCTCAACCGTTCATGTTTTTTACGCGGCCTGACATTTGCCAGGGGGGAGCACCGGAGCAGACGTGTGAAAAAAGATGAATGCGTGGATAGAAAATAAATGAAAATTTCAGCATGCAGGCCTCATCCTTTCCATTCCATCGTTGCCTATATTCAGAAGAGAACTAGCATGCAAGCATCATGTTTCCGTGTGCAAAACTGAAGTGTGATACAGCTTAGATTAGGGCGAAGACCCAGTCCGACATCGCTAATGAAGGATCGGCTGACCTATAGAAACAGTCAAACGTCAGCCGTTTTATCATCTGCTTCAGTGCACATGTTGCGCTAGAATAATTCTTCCATGTACAGGCCCGTCATGCATGTTAGTTTGGTCAGGTGTTGTTCATGCCAGTTCACATTCAAATCTCTGGACTTCTTCTCCATTCAGTCGTACACCTCTTCAAACGTTTAGTGGATAAAATCAGAACAAAACCTGAGATGAATTTACAGTTAACCGAATGAGCACCTAATTAATACAAAGCACGCAACGCGTATGAATTGCTGCCGTCTCTATCTTACTCCCAGTCTCCCAAACACAAAGGCGTATATATTGATGCCGTCTCTGTCTTAAGAAACACTGACGAACATCAACGCCAAGTCTGATTCTCTTACCAACATCCTTTCACCCTGAGATCACATCACCGCCAAAAAATGCAGAATCTTAGTAAGGAAAACAAGTTGATCGGTGATCCAACAACTTGCAATCCTTGCTCCTACGTTGAACTTGCGTCCACCTAAAATACTAGTGGACGAAAAAGTAATCCTGAGATAGTTTCTGTCCACACACTTTCCAAGAAAGCATCAACATGATACTAAAAACCCTTAAAGGTAGCACTCAGGCCAGCTGTTACACATGTTTTAGCTTCTTCTGAACATTTCTTAACTCTCCTGAATTATTCAACATTTGTTGGCAGACGACAGTACTATATATATACCAGCAGCACACTCGATCGCTGGTCTCCTTTAGCTAATCATATCAGTGATATACTCAATTGCACCAAGAACAAAACAGTTCAACAGCTACAGTACACACGTGCAGCGTAACGACCGCCAACTATAGCTGGGCTGCAGCCGCCGCACTGGCTAGTCCAACATGATTATGTGCTTGACTGCTTGCCGGCTCCGGTGTCGCATCCGAGCGTCGCACCAACAACTATGAAGAAAATTTTGCAAGAGCTTTTTGGCTTGAAATCCGATAGTCCAAAGCCGTACAAACAGCAACCGCTGACTGATCTCCCGTCTGGCGACTTACGCACCCTGTTTCAAAGTTCAAACAATGCAAACGTCAACGTTTCAAGTCCAGGAGGAGGCCCCCGTCAAATTGGACCAGATGATCAGTGCATATCTGAATTCTCAACAACCAGATAAGGCGAAGCCGAAACTTTATATGTTCATGCAAATTCTGAATTTTATTTTACATTGAACATTTCCATTTTGATGCTTCGTGTGAAGTTAAAATGCCCATAGAAGGCAACCTAAAGATTTTGCCTGTTAGCAAGAAGAAAGACCTACTGGTTAGGCGATCTCCGCCGTCGACACATCACATGGCTGCATGGCCAGACGGCAAGCATCCGCCTATGAATATGCTATCCAGATTCTAGATTGACAGGAACCGTACTAATGCAACAGTTTAAAATTGACCTAGTTGATTAGAGCATCTCCATCGGAGCACCACATAGCGACCCCGATAGAATTTTGGGGGCCAGCGGCCAATATAGGCTCACACCGGCCCCAAAAAGCGCCGGCTAGTTTTCGAGCCCAATAGAAGCCGCGGCAACCCCGTGCCGGCCCCTTCACAAAGGGTGCGAATAGGGCGTGCCGCGCGTTGCGCTTTGCGATGGGCCGCGCTGTCAGTGACGCCAGGGCGCCACGCGAAAGATTTCCCGCCACGATGCCACGCGGGGAACTCTCCCGCCACAACGTCGCGGGGGAGGTTTCCCGCCTCGCCGCCGGTCTATATTAACCCCTCCTTTCCCGCATCTCACTTCAGTCGTGTAAAAATATGAACCCACAATGTATGATGTGTGGGAGGAGGCGGCGCTAGCGGCGACCGTAGAAGCCATGGAGGAGGACCCGCACTCGCACAGTACGAGGCGTGGGAGGAGGCGGCGCTAGCGGCGACCGTAGATGCATTTGTTGCGGACGAGCGGCAGCAGCAGGAGGCGGAGCGGTGACAGCGGACTATCGAGTTGCGGCAGCAGCGGTGGGAGGAGCTTCCGCGGCGGCGGGAGGTGCAGGAGGAGCAGCAGCGTCAGGATGAAATTGTTATCACCAGAATTTAACCAGATCAGAAGATGGGCCGTGATTTTAACGGGCTTGGAAGCTATGTACGTAAAACGGTCATGAATCGGCCTTGTACGAGATTTTGGGCCAAGTGGCCCGTGTATCTGTAATCTATAGTAGGATACGTGTCGGTTAGGATTAAAACAGAGTTTAGCTCGTGCACGGTTGGGATTATTCCCAAATTAGAAAGTCTACGGACTATAAATGTGTATCTAGGGTTATTCGAGAAAAAGGACGATCACGTTCACAACAAATCAATCTAGGCGCATCGCCACCCCTTGTTTCGAGGGTTTCTCCCGGGTAAGCATCATGCTGCCTAGATCGCGCGATCTAGGCAGTATCGGTTTATTCGTTCTTGGTGTTGCTCGTGCTAAAGCCTTTTTGATGGCGAGCAACATCCTTATCTCAGGTGTTTTAGGGTTGACGTCGATACTTTCACGATGTACTTGTTTAGCTACGCTATCCCTCAATATCTGGCTGCCCTTACACCTACACTAGGTGTAAGGGCAGCATCTTGCTTGATCATTAGCTAGTAGATCTAATCTGTTGTAGTTGCTCCTTGTTCTTCAAGGATTGGTTTGATATCCGCATGGTTAGGCCTTATAAACGGGTTGAACGATCCGTTAGTGCGTAAGGTGTGGTTAACGAAGTCCTAGAGGGATTGTTCCGGGGATCAACTTCATGTTGGTTTTTAGACCTCTTTAGGGCTAGTTTTCCTATCATCTTACGTATCTGCTAGGCTCAATTACGCATAGGATGTTCCGATTATGCGGTGAAAACCCTAGACTATCGTAGATTAGTTTAGCTTGTTTTGATTAAGTAGGATCCCCATGTTGATGTAAAATCTAACGTGTTTCATGGGGCAATCGGCTCTTAGAGCCGATCCACAGAGCAACCTAAGAGCCGATCGGGGCTCGTATTTAATGTTTACGTGTTTGCCATGCAGGAAACTAAGTCAAAGCAATTCATCACCTTCCTGACCAGGTATAGGTCAGGTGGCACGCCCTTGCATCAGCATCGGACGTGCGTGCCAGGAGCATTGCGGGCCGTCGCCCAAGGGACCAGGGCCAACCGCAGTCCTGGGAGCCTCCCGGCTCTACGGTGTTGCTCGTCGCTGCTCGCCGGTGGGTTTCTGACGGCAACACATTCTGGCACGCCCGGTGGGACCGTCAACAACAACGGCATCGGCATCTTCCTCAGAGATGGCGGACGAGCCAGTCAAGTACGAAGAGCTGCCTGAGGATTTTAAGAAGAAATATGATGAGATCAAAGCCATCTTCGAAGCCGATCTCATCGGCTCTTTCACAAAGACCCGTTCACATGGCATCAGATGGAAAGGGTTCTCACCCGAAGGTGCCCTTGATGGAATAGATCTGTCTACTCCTTCAGAGGAGCGCACCAGAGCTCTGCGCCAAGAAGTTAACTACATGGCAGCTCATTCTCTTCATCGGCACTCTGAGAGCCTGGTCAACACTTTGGAGCGCATCGCGGTCCGCGTGGTTCAAGAAATAATGAAGCACCAATACTCCCCGTCAGGCCCGGTCCTAGGGACTCGCCAGGGAGAACTGCCGCTCCAGACCAGACCGCCACTACCGTTCGCGCTTACAGCTCCAGAGCCACGGGGTTCGCCGGCTTTCGTCGTCCACAGGATTGGAGGCGATCCTGCTGATTACCAGTTCATGTTGGAACCACCTAAGGAAATCCCGCACGGATACACGTGCATATATGTGCCAGATTGCAACAATTTGGCGCGCACGAACCAGATAACAGCAGGAGGAATTTCTGGAGTTACAGGAGGAATTGCTGGAGGAGACGCCGATAAACAGGCGTGGCTAGCCAAGTATGCCACTGCAGCAGATCAGCAAAGTTCAGCCCCTGCAGCTCCTACAGTGGACCAGATCAGTGCGATCTTGAGAGACCAGTTCGGCATGATGCCAAAAAGAAGGGCAATCGGCTATTCCAAGCCGTACCCAAACGAGTATGATCTGATACCGCTGCCGCCCAAGTATCGGCTCCCTGAGTTCTCAAAGTTCAGTGGGTCGGAGGGCTCTAGCTCAATTGAGCATGTCAGCCGTTATTTGGCACAGTTGGGCATGATCTCAGCTTCAGACCAACTACGCGTCAGGTTCTTCGCACAGTCCCTCACAGGATCGGCTTTTGGGTGGTACACTTCGCTGCCACCAGACTCAATCCGGACGTGGAAGCAAATGGAAGAGCAGTTCCATGTACAGTATCATTCAGGTGCTTCCGAGGTTGGTCTTGCCGATTTGGCAAAAGTGCGACAGAGGCGTGGAGAAGCAGTGTCAGAGTACATTCAACGCTTCAGAACTGTGAGGAACCAATGCTATTCGTCTCGTTTGAGTGAGAAAGAAGCCGTTGATCTGGCAGTGGTAGGTCTTACGTCGCCGATCAAAGACATAGCTTCTCAAGCGGAGTATACTTCGCTAGTGCATATGGTTCAGAAACTGTCATTGTACGAACAGCGCCACCCAGAATTGTACCAGGACAAATTCAAACGCCCGGTAAGCCTGATCGAGGTAGAAGAGGTTGAAGACTCGGCAGGAGATCAAGAAGTGGCCGTGGCTGAATGGGCTCGGGGGGCAAACCCTGTGTCCTGCAAGTGGGTCAAACCACAAGGTCCTACGAAAGGGTTCGACTTCGAC
Source organism: Lolium perenne (assembly GCF_019359855.2). Classification (NCBI taxonomy): domain Eukaryota; kingdom Viridiplantae; phylum Streptophyta; class Magnoliopsida; order Poales; family Poaceae; genus Lolium; species Lolium perenne. Next base: position 10,479,221 of record NC_067250.2, on the reverse strand, counting down.
GTGAGCAAGGCAGAGCAAATTTTCGATCTCTTGCTTAAAGAGAAGCAGCTGAAGTTACCAGAAGACCATAGAATCCCTACGGCCCAAGAGATGAACGGAAGGCCTTACTGTAAGTGGCATCATTCGTTCACACATACCACCAGCGACTGCAAAGTGTTGCGTCAGCAGATCCAAATGGCGATAGAACAAGGCCGTCTTATTTTCAGACAGTATGCCATAAAAGTGGACACGCAACCGTTCCCTGCTGTCAACATGGTGGAGTATAGTTACCCCACGAGGCGTCAGCCAGATTTTTCGTTCAGTATCAACATGGCAGGGTCTGTATACCACTCTGGCAGTGACAAAGAAGAGAGCAGTCGTTCTCGTGGCAAGGACAAGGAGGAGGCCGGTTCCCGCGATCGGCCCCGATACGATGACAAACGGTACGTAACCGAGGATCAAGTGAGAAGCGTGCGGTACCAGCGACCATTCTCAGAGCACCTTCTTAACAAATATGAGTATCAGCATGACCAACACCGACGGTATGATACAGCCGATGACGTAGCTCATCGGCTTAACGTAAATGACAGAAAGTATCGTCGGTATAATAGAGATGACGAAAGGTATGAGCGTCGCACCAGGGGAAGGTCAAACGGGCAAGAGGACATGGACCGTCACTGGGACTGCCTATTCCTTAAACATTGCTGGGACTCAGGAATGAGCCGATTGCCGACAATCGAGAGCTGCCCAGAGTGTAGATCAAAGAAGAAGTACGCGGCAGATGTGTCAGTGTTCAAACGTCTAGGGCCTCTCCCGCGTCGGAACAAACAAGCTGAGTCCTCTCGAGAGGAAGATTCTGAGGAGTTAGACGATGAAGAAGAAGAAGATAGGTACCACCGACCAAGGTGGTGCCCTGACGGACTCAGTCATTCCACGAAACGCAGGTACAATGCTACGCAGCTTGGAGGAAGCCGAGAGATTGTACCTGCACACATTGAGGAAGGCACGGCCCGATCTGGCCGCAAAAATTCAGCAAACTTTGGATGAGGAGGGCCGCCCACAGAAGCAAGAGTGGCGTCCCAAACCAAAGAAAGCCGATGATAAGACGTCGGCTGGCGCCAACATGGTGTTCATACTTCCGGCATAATTTTGCGCTCCAAGTTCAGGAGAGGCATCTGTGGCGCAACTTGACTGCGGTCCACGGCCAGTTGTCTTTGAAAAGCCACGAGAAAGAAGCTACAGACATTTGAAGGCTTTGTACGTAAAGGGATATATCAACGGACAGCCTGTCAACAAGATGCTAGTGGACACAGGAGCGGTAGTCAACATAATGCCGTACTCCATGCTACGTCGCCTGGGACGCTCTAGCGCGGATTTGATCAAAACCAACGTCACATTGAGTGATTTCAACGGCCAAACATCAGAAACGCAAGGTGTTCTAAGCGTGGATCTGACGGTAGGCCGAAAAACCATCCCTGCGTCGTTCTTCATCGTCGATAGCAAGAGCACCTACGCCGTCCTACTAGGGAGAGATTGGATTCACGCTAATTGCTGCATTCCATCCACAATGCACCAATGCTTGATACAGTGGGATGGCGATGAGGTGGAGGTCGTCCACGCAGATGACACAGCCGAAATTTCAACGGCTGGCATGAGTATTTGGGACGCGGTGGACCAAGAGCCGCTCTCTGGAGTCAGTCTGGACGATTGTGAGCGCATTGTGGTTACAAAAAACGGGGTGAGGCTGGTCTTATCCACTGGCCTGACAGTGTAACCGCATAAAAATTACTAGATATGTGTAGCAAGGCCGATCCATGCGATCGGCCCCAAAAAATAAAAATAAATTGTAAATCCGCATTAAGCAGCGCAATGACAAAGGAGGCCGATTCAGGCAATCGGCCCATACTACCCTTATCATATATTGTGCCTGTGTTCAGCGTTGATCTAGCAGGTGATGGAAAGCTAGGGTATGGGTTTACATCGGCTGATGAGCTAGAAGAAATTGACATTGGTCCTGGGGATAAGCCACGACCAACATTTATCAGCAAGAAGTTGGATCCACACCTGAGGAGTCTGATGATAGCTCTGTTAAAAGAATACCCAGATTGTTTTGCCTGGGATTATACAGAGATGCCCGGGTTAGACAGGAGCATTATCGAGCATCGGCTCCCTCTTAAGAAAGGATTTCGGCCGTTCCAGCAACGAGCGCGACAGATGAAGGCCGAAGTTTTAGAAGCAGTCAAGAAGGAGATCGAAAAAATGTTGGCTGCAGGGTTCATCAGGCCATGCAGGTATGCTGAGTGGATTTCCAGTGTCGTACCTGTGGAGAAAAAGGACGGCCGAATGCGCGTCGCCATAGATTTTCGGGATCTCAACAGAGCCACTCCAAAGGATGAGTATCCAATGCCGGTAGCAGAAACATTGATCAACGCAGCTGCTGGCCATAAAGTGTTGAGTTTCATGGATGGCAATGCCGGTTACAACCAGATTTTTATGGCTCCAGAAGATATACATAAGACTGCATTTAGAGTACCAGGAGCAGTGGGCTTGTTTGAGTATGTGGTCATGACTTTTGGATTGAAGAACGCCGGCGCAACATATCAACGAGCCATGAATTACATCTTTCATGATCTAATCGGCAAATTGGTGGAAATCTACATCGATGATGTGGTAGTCAAGTCTGTCTCGATAGAAGGACATTTGGAGGATTTACGACGTATTTTGGACCGAACTAGGAAGTTCGGACTAAGAATGAATCCCAAGAAATATGCCTTTGGTGTGACGGCCGGTCAATTCCTGGGCTTCCTGGTTCATGAACGAGGGATCGAGATCGGCCTGAAGAGTCAGGAGGCAGTGCGCACAATGAAGCCGCCCACCACGAAGAAGGAACTGCAATGTCTCATCGGCAAAATCAACTTCATCAGAAGGTTTATCTCCAACTTGTCAGGACGGATCGAGCCGTTCATGGGATTGGTGAAAATCAAAGCCGATGAGGAGTTTCACTGGGGGGCAGAGCAACAGCAAGCGTTCGACGAGATTAAAGAATATCTAACGAAGCCACCTGTGTTGGTACCGCCTCAGCAAGATAGACCATTCTTTATCTATCTGTCAGTAGCCGATACTTCTATCGCCTCAGTAGTGGTGCAAGTCTACGATGGTCTAGAGAAAGTCACGTTCTACCTTAGCAGAAGGATGTTGGATGCAGAAACCAGGTACCCTGAGATTGAAAAGTTGTGCCTCTGCCTGTTCTTTACCAGCATCAAGCTTCGTCACGTTCTGCTGAACGCGGAGATTATCATTATTTGTAAACCAGACGTCATCAAGCACATGTTGTCGGCTCCTGTGTTGAAAGGCCGACTCGGCAAATGGATGTTTGCATTATCAGAATTTGATCTCCGGTATCAGCCTGCGAAGGCAGTCAAGGGACAAGCATTGGCCGATTTAATTGCTGAACGAATCAACACTGGCATAGCCGCACTATTTGTACGTGCATGGGCCATGTTCTTCGATGGATCGGCTTGTAGTGATGGTTGTGGCATCGGCATTCTACTCGTGTCGCCTCGGGGGGCAACGTACTCCTTCTCAATCAGGTTATCCACCCCTTGCACCAATAATGTTGCTAAGTATGAGGCAATACGCAAAGGAATGGGGTTGCTTTTGGAAGCCGGGGCAGAAGCGGTGGAAATCTTTGGAGATTCCAAGTTGGTGATTTCCCAGCTCACAGAGGAATACAAGTGCGAAAGTGAATCACTCTTTTCATTATGGGTGCAATGCCGTGAGCTGATGGCACAATTTAGGTACATAAACTTTAATTGGATCCCAAGGTCACAAAATACTGAGGCCAACAACCTTGCACAGGTAGCATCAGGTTACAAAGACGTAACAGATGAAGACGATGTTCAAGTACAGTTCCTGGAACAGGATGATTAGAGATCCGATATCTTCAATTACTTGAGAGATTCGGCTCGGGGGGCACCTAAACGGATAAGGTACAAGGCCATGAAGTATGTCCTTGTAGGAGACGACATGTTCTACAGGACTTTGGAGGGGTTACTTCTCAAATGCTTGGGACCAGCCGAGTCGAATAGGCTCTTACATGAAGTACATGAAGGCGCCTGTGGAACTCACCAATCGGCTCATAAAATGAAGTGGCTGATTAGACGATCAGGGTTTTACTGGCCCACCATGCTTGTGGACTGCTTCAGGTATTATAAGGGATGCCAAGCGTGTCAGATGTTTGGTAAAATGCAGATGGTGCCTGCGTCAGCAATGAACCCCATCATCAAGCCTTGGCCATTTAGAGGTTGGGGTATGGATATGATCGGCAAGATCCATCCTGCGTCAAGCAAAGGCCACGAGTGGATTTTGGCTATTACAGATTACTTCACTAAGTGGGTGGAGGCCGTTCCCATGAAGAAGGTAAAATCGGAAGATGTTGTTAATTTTGTGAAAGAACATGTCATTCATAGATTCGGAATTCCCCAGACTATTACGACCGATGGAGGTTCGGTCTTTATTTCTAAAGAGTTCAGAAAGTTCTGTGACGACATGGGAATTAAGTTGATTCGATCGTCTCCGTACTATGCTCAAGCAAATGGGCAAGCTGAAGCGTCCAACCAGAGCCTCGTCAAGTTGATTAAGAGGAAAGTTGACGAGCACCCTAGACGTTGGCATGAAGTATTGTCAGAAGCTTTGTGGGCTTATCGTATGTCATGTCATGGGGCTATAAAAACTTCGCCGTACCAGCTGGTTTATGGACAAGAAGCCGTACTGCCTTGGGAAATTACGGCTGAATCGAGACGTGTCACGTTTCAGAATGACCTAACATCTGAAGAATACGCGGCCCTGATGAGTGATACTATTGAGGATTTGACGGAACTAAGACTTTGGTCATTGGAGAAGCTCAAAGAGAATAAAGCCAAGGTGGCTCGCGCATATAATAAGAAGGTGAGACCAAAGGAGTTTCAGGTTGGTGATCTAGTATGGGAAGCTGTATTGCCATTAGGAACGAAGGATAAAGCATATGGCAAATGGTCTCCTAATTGGCACGGTCCGTACAGAGTCGACCAGGTCTTGAAGGGTAATGCATACATGCTCCAGCAGTTGGATGGGGTTAAATTCCCGGTAGCTGTCAATGGACAACATCTCAAGAAGTATTTTCCAAGCATGTGGGATGATGGACAGTGAGGATAGTGAAATATGGGGGGCCGATGCATAAAATCGGCCGATAAAAAAAATTTACATACATGTTACAGCCGATGCACTGACATCGACTTCAGACTAAAAGCCGATGCGAAGCCATCGACTCTAGAGGAATAAGCACAACAGAGTATTTTTCAGGTCAGAGACCATGGCATTAGGGTAATTCTCCCATTCAGATTCGTGGAGGAATTGGATAAGTGCGTTTGAGATTTAAAATTTGCATGGTCATGAATGGGACCTGTTCAAATACAATTTGGGGGATCTAAGTTTATGTGCAAGTTGGCCTGAATTGCGAAAAGCCGATGCGCTGTCATCGGCTCTCTGCACATTAATTTACTTGGCAATCGGCAAAATTAACAAGGAAGCGAAATTAATAGAGGAATATTTTCTTCATTAATAAAGGATTTCTTACAAAGAAAGAGCCGATTGCTCAAGGAAGGAAGAACAAAAGAAAGGCCTATTGGCCAACCTGCTACTACTACTACTAGACCTATTCTACGGGCCGTCGCTGCCCTCGTCGTCGCCATCGGAGCTCTCGTCGGCGCTGCTGCCGGCGGGCTCCTCGTCGCTGCTCCAGTGGCCCTCATTGGGGGCCTCCTCATCTTCATCATCGTCGTCGTCGTCGTCTGACCCGGCGCGGAAGCGCTTCGCCGGCGGGTAATCCTCGAGGGAGTCGTCGTCGTCTTCTTCCTCCTCTTCTTCGGAGGAAGTGTAGCCGTCCCAGGAGAACGAGTCGTCCTCGCTCTCCGATTCCAGTTCCCCATCGGCGAGGAACTGGAGGTCTTCGTCTCCGCTGGTCAAGGACTTGTCGTCCTCGGACCAAACGGAGGAGGCATGGTCCTCCTGGTCCCACTCGGTTGGAGCGCGGATGTCGTGCGCCGCCAGCGAGCCCCACTCCGGCGTAGCTTCGCGGGAGGAGGAGGAGGAGGAGGAGAAGGACCGGGAGGAGAGATCGGACGAGGCGGAGGAGGAAGAAGAGGAAGACATTGTTTCTGAGATTGGGGTTTTTTGGGCCGATGGCTAGTACAGAGCAAGAGGATGAAGAGGCGAACTGTTCGGCACGGTTAAATAAAGGGGATATAGTGGAGGTTTAATGCCACAGCAATTTCCGAGGAAGTGGTGCCAAAAAACTGTCAAATCGTGCAGGGAAGTTGAGAAGGTAAGGTGTCATGATGAGGGATGCTGCAACGGTTCTGCTCTGCCACGACATGACCCGACGAAGAAAAACCAGAGTGGTTTTGGAATTACCATTGCCAAAACCAGGGGGGCATGTGTTATCACCAGAATTTAACCAGATCAGAAGATGGGCCGTGATTTTAACGGGCTTGGAAGCTATGTACGTAAAACGGTCATGAATCGGCCTTGTACGAGATTTTGGGCCAAGTGGCCCGTGTATCTGTAATCTATAGTAGGATACGTGTCGGTTAGGATTAAAACAGAGTTTAGCTCGTGCACGGTTGGGATTATTCCCAAATTAGAAATCCTACGGACTATAAATGTGTATCTAGGGTTATTCGAGAAAAAGGACGATCACGTTCACAACAAATCAATCTAGGCGCATCGCCACCCCTTGTTTCGAGGGTTTCTCCCGGGTAAGCATCATGCTGCCTAGATCGCATTGCGCGATCTAGGCAATATCGGTTTATTCGTTCTTGGTGTTGCTCGTGCTGAAGCCTTTTTGATGGCGAGCAACATCCTTATCTCAGGTGTTTTGGGATTGACGTCGATACTTTCACGATGTACTTGTTTAGCTACGCTATCCCTCAATATCTGGCTGCCCTTACACCTACACTAGGTGTAAGGGCAGCATCTTGCTTGATCATTAGCTAGTAGATCTAATCTGTTGTAGTTGCTCCTTGTTCTTCAAGGATTGGTTTGATATCCGCATGGTTAGGCCTTATAAACGGGTTGAACGATCCGGTAGTGCGTAAGGTGTGGTTAACGAAGTCCTAGAGGGATTGTTCCGGGGATCAACTTCATGTTGGTTTTTAGGCCTCTTTAGGGCTAGTTTTCCTATCATCTTACGTATCTGCTAGGCTCAATTACGCATAGGATGTTCCGATTATGCGGTGAAAACCCTAGACTATCGTAGATTAGTTTAGCTTGTTTTGATTAAGTAGGATCTCCATGTTGATGTAAAATCTAACGTATTTCATGGGGCAATCGGCTCTTAGAGCCGATCCACAGAGCAACCTAAGAGCCGATCGGGGCTCGTATTTAATGTTTACGTGTTTGCCATGCAGGAAACTAAGTCGAAGCAATTCATCACCTTCCTGACCAGGTATAGGTCAGGTGGCACGCCCTTGCATCAGCATCGGACGTGCGTGCCAGGAGCATTGCGGGCCGTCGTCCGAGGGACCAGGGCCAACCGCAGTCCTGGGAGCCTCCCGGCTCTACGGTGTTGCTCGTCGCTGCTCGCCGGTGGGTTTCTGACGGCAACAGAAATCTACGAGCGGCAACGCTTGGAGGAGATGCAGTTGCGATTACGGAGGCAGGAGGTGGAGCACCGCCGGCGGCGGGAGGAGCTGGAGTAGCAGCTGCGTCACGAGGCGGCGGCCGTGGATAGAGCGGCCTACTTGGCGTTCGCGGCGGATAGAGCAACATGTGATCGACGACGGAGGAGCAGCGGAGAGAGCATGCGGCGTAGCAGCGGGCGATCGTCCACCTCTCCATAGAGCCCAGCGTCCAGTAAGCTAGAGTTGAAGCCGATTTCACTTGTCATCCAGATCGAGGAATGAATAATGTTTTACTATCCGCGAAGCGAACCCGGATTCGCTCTACTAAACATTATTCATTCCTCAATCCTGCATGACATGAAAATAAAACTAGAGGAAAATGTTTAGTTTGTCTAAAAAATCTTATCGGGGCCGCCGGTTTGGGGGTACCGGTGTGAGAACAGCATCTCCAAATAGAGGATGCCAGGGCCAGGGCCCCCATACGTCTGTACCGGCGCCAGGGGGCAGCGGTAAAGATGCTCTTAATAAACGGACAATGGCATATGTGGTACATGAACAGTACTGTCATGTCATGGTTGTTGCCTGCATCGACATTTCGCATTTGAAAAACTGAGCTTGACCTACATGCTCCAGATGTCGCTGTTCTTGAAGGTTGTTGCGAGCTTGATGGTTTGACCGTGCTACCGTGTCCCTAGATTTTATCCTACAGCGTCAGGAAGCTGCCTATTTTTTTCTGTAAGTTCACTTTCTCTTTCTAAAAATTTTTCTGAAGCTCCAAACAAGCCCTGTGAAACACGAGGATGACATGCAAAAAAACTAAAAAGAGAGCGGAAACTTGATGCTTCCGTTATATGAAGCTTCACGACTCTTTGGAAAGACAAAACAGATCGCCTAGTTTTGTTTGAGAGTGAGTGGTTCATGAATCATGAACCGCTGCTTTCCTTTGACCTTCCTGTCTCTGCTTTATTACCAAACCCGATCTATTTACTTAGAGTCCTTGCTGCTCTTTTCATCTGCTGGAATATATGCTTACAGTAGATCACTGCCGAACGAAAGCAGCAAGAGAATGCCACTTTGTGTGCACTTTGTGATGCCGCGACTGAAGGTCAAGTGAAATATGTCCTTCAGCAGGTGGTCGACCGCTCCATCCATTTACACGACAGAGAGGATTACATGAGATAGACCGCAACAAATGTGGAAAAGCATTTGGTTCAATGCATTATCTTCTTTAGGTGTTAGCTTCTTGAGTATATTATGCGTTAGCTTATTGAACATGTACTATTTTCTTTCCCTCCTCTCTTTTCGTGGTGCATCAACCACAGCTTTGCTGCGACCTTAACTTCCTGCCTCTGCTTTACACCCGGGCCGATATATTCATTCAGTGGTTTTGCTGCTCTTTTTATGTGCTGGAATATATGCTCACCGACTCACCATATATCACTGTCGGACAAAATCAGCAAGACTGTAAGAGGCTGCCGTGTAGGTTTAGTGAAAACATCGGACATGTCCTATATCAGGTGCCAAGTCCATCCATTTGCGGCTGCGCGACCGAGATAATGAGATGCGATTGACCGCAACAGATGAAGAATTTTTTTTTATTTTGTTCGATCCATTTGCTGCTGTATAGCATATTCTGTCTGAAATACATATCGAAACATCTGGGAATAAAAATAGGATGGGGCTAAAAAAAGAACGTTGTGCTCTCGGAAATGGGAATAAAAATAGGCTGAAGCCAAATTTGTGACCAACCAACTAGCCTTGGCCTTTAGGAAAATGGGATACTCCTACATTAACACAAGAAAGAATTCGCGCCCATATTTGACTTGTGCAGCACAAAGCGTTATTTGTTCAGTGGCTCGGTGCCTAATGCTAAATGTTTCCACGAACAAAAGTACTACCCGATATCACCGCCGATTTAACAGGGACACCAGGATATGATTGTCGACAACGAGGGCTAACAAGATTCTTCTCACGTTACAGACGGCAAACTCTTCCAGGTCCAGGCAGACCCTGAACAAAACCTAACGTGATGTGTCCCGCTAATGCTTGGAATAATGGAACATTTGCAGAGCACAGCTGGGGCAATCCACTGGCTAATGATAGTCTAACAGCGAGAGAAAGCTTTGGATTCGGATTAGCTTCATGAACGTGCACACGAGGCAGGGCAGGCAGGTGTTGGATCTGGAAACGCCATAGACGCAGAGGAGTATTTTCGTCCTAGCACTGCCCTCCCAACCATCTCGGAGGTCGGAGCTGGATCTGAATCCATCTCGGCGTCTAGCAACACACACCACATGCTTCGGCGATGGATGGATAACATCTCTGGGGCATGAGAACCAAGCGTTGCCCGAACAGGAGGTGCAGGCACCTTACCCCGGTTTATCCTCACTGTCACAGATGGCAACCCCTCTCCCGCCAAGGAGTATACGACGGCCCTCATTTGATTTGAATGCACTGTTTGTGGCATGTGGAAGCTGGACAGCAACCCCTCTCGGTCACAGGCTTAAACTATATAGCAATGGAATAACATTATGCATGAATAGCCTTATGCACTTATCCTTGGGTATGTGCACCACTGTTCTCTTCAGGAATGTGGTTCGGGCTTTAAGATCGCATCCCATAAGCGAGAACAATCAGATCGTGGACTGCCAAAGAAAGTGTTCAAATGCTAGCAGCTCAAGAAAGAACTCAGAATCGAAAGAAATGAAAGAACTTCTCCTGTTTCCCTTTGATGTACAATTGCAGCGAGGTGAACTGCCATTGGATAAACTTAATTTTGGAGTGATAAGGCACGGATTCGAATAGGCATTTGTGCTTTAACCTGAGCTATGTGAAACTGTTGGAATCATATGTTTAGCAAGAGTACAATGCACACTATTGTACATGTTATCTGTATGGTTACGCATTGGGTCCACGATCGGTTCTTTCTACTATCGGAGGCACGGCAGGTGCATATGGTTTTTTTTTTTACTGAACCCTGCCAGATGGTGGGGAGCTCCCGCATTGCATTAATCCGACCCAAAAATCATACATCGCGTGGCTAATTCAGGAAACCAACAAAAGGCCGCACACTACAACTAATGGCACATCGTCTGTGCTGGATACAAGAGCTCCTAGACCTAAGAACGGAGGCCACGCCGTGTATCCAACAAAGATAAACTCCCCAGGCACACACGAACTCTCGCCACTAGAAGCGCACCGTTGTGCACCCTCGCAACAAAAGTGATCAAGCATTGACCTCTACCAAGGCGCGCACCGCCTCGATCACCTGAGGCTTGTGTTGCTTCTTATACATCTGCAGATAATGTTGCATCTTCTCATTCAGAACTTCCTCGGTGGATTTCCCTTAGCTCTTGATTTTTGGAACCTCTCCAAAAGCCTATGTCTGCCTGTACTCCTGCTTGGCTACAGGAATATCGCAAACTTTGTTTTTTCTTGTCCAAGCGGCAACTGCATCGCTCTAAGAAAGATGGAGTGGCATCCCCATCTGCAGCATAGTCTACGGATTGAAGCACCATCCACACCTTAGGCGTTATATGATTCATCGTTCCGATATGTATTCCGCCTGTATCTTTTTTTTTTTAGTTTGGCACCTTCTTGGACATGAGACTCATAAACGGCTGTGTGCATCCTGGTTATGCAGAGGCTAGATGTAATTGCTTATCATAAGTATTAAAGCATCCTTTATCGAAAAATCTGCATATTTTGGTGCGTTCCCGACACAGTGAGGCAAAGCTCTTCGAGGAACTCCCCCACGAAGAAGGTGAGACCCTCTCAGGTGGGTCATCAACATCCATCTAGATTATCTCCTTTGTAGACTTCTCGGTGGAAGGGGCACCGGAATCCTTCAGCTCCTCCAATGCCAAAGGCACATCGGAATCCACAACGAGCTCCTAGAGGTTGGATATGGCATGCACCACCGGGACGACTTTCTCTGAAGCAACCAAAGGCGTGGAGCTATCCCTCGGGGAGAAACACCCAAATACCTCGAAAGCCCCACTTTCAGCAATGCCAACATTGATCTCAACCAGACTAGGCGGCGTCACCACTAGCGTTAGCTACACTAGAGCCATCCGCACCACAGTTTTCACAAGCGAGAGCCCTTCCAGAGCAACCGCAACCGCACCCGCTCTAACACACTCCCAATCCGACCAAGCAAGCCTTGCAAGGACTCTGTCACGGTGCGCAGAGGGTAGACCATCTCTTCGAGCTAAGCCGGAGCAAAGCCTTGCAACTTCACTTGATTCGCGAACACGGCCATCGGCATCGTGTCTGGAGGAATCGCGGAACAAGCCGATGTTGGGACGGTTGTCGGCTGCACACGGATTGGAGGGTTACAGACTTTAATCACAACAGGGAGTGCATCAATTGATGCCCATGATCGGTCCAAGGTATGTTGTGAATCGGCTGCAGGCAAACCGGAGCTTGGTTGGCCTTACAACATTGCCAACAGTCTCGCTCGTGGTGGCTAGATCGGTGGCAGGAGAAGCACATGACACGGCCGTGATAGCCAGCCACTTGATGCTTAGGCTCCAAGTATCGGAAGCACGGGCCGTGCACCCTCCCTCTGAAGGCCTTAGCACGGTCACCACCCCACTCTACAAGGAGAAGGTTGTGACAGTTGCCCGTTGCGGGCGACGATGGTCTCGCACCTCCTGGTTCCTACTAGCCTAGCTTGTCACCCACATCCTCTGGGGTGCCAGACGACAACCCCATCACCTGAGGCCTGCAGTTTGGTGGGATACTAGCCGGAGGAGGCGGTAGCTGGGTCGGGGATGTCGGGGCGGCCGAGGAGAGCAACTGAATGCTAGCAGGAGGAGCTCCATGAGCTCAATCCCCAAGGGCAACAACCACCAGGAAATTGGAACTGGAACTCGATCTGCATGGGGCCTAGGTGCAACAGTAGAGCAAGGGCAAAGAAGAGGAGGGTCAGAGGCTAAGGGGAGGTCCTCGGAGGTTGGAGGGGCCATGTGGCTTGGAGGGAGGAGGGGCTTGCTGGAGGGAGCTACACGGCGGTGGAAGCCGAGGAGTCCCCAGTGGCATCACGCCAGGGCACGGTTAAATGTTCATATTTTTACACATAAACCTATCGCATATGGTTTCTAGATGCACTCGCATGTAGATGGTTGCTCGGGATATCTACAACTAGAGTGATTAGCGGCTTTCTAAGAGATTATAAGATGCCTAGGCACTTTTCTTCTTCTATTTTGCTGGTTGATTTTTATGAACTTTGGTGTTCATTTTGAGATGTAAACTTTATCCCAGACTTTGCAATAAAGACTATGTGTAGGGCAGGGCTAAGTTCCCCTTTTCGAAGAGAAAAAAAGGAAAAAGAGGGTGCTTGATATACAAGGTTATGATCTTATTGTAGGCATTGACATGTGTCGTGGACTAACTGAACCTGAAGAGCGCTGTCACCTCGGAATACAGGGAAAACTTCAGACCTCAATACTTTGGCTACAGCTTAAGAAAGAGCTGATAGTCGAAAAAACAAGAACTGTCCCTGTTTCCTTTTGATTATTGAACGCGGGCTGATGCAGAGACGACAGGTGGGTGGAGTCACCGAAACTGAAGAAAGCAGTTGCCGCGAGACACAGAAAAGAATTCAGAGCTCAACACTTGGCCGCCGCTGACCCACACATGTCCACGTATTCGGGAATCCGTGGTGCCATGACGCTCTTCCCCGTCTGGTCCAGATCAAGGGCTGCTCGTGATTTTCTGAAGAGATGGCAATGAAATACTACATGTGCAAGCTCCTTGGGAAATCTTACTATAAAACCTCTGAGTACCAGCGCGACAGGCACAGATAGTTTTATCTGGGTAGCAGAGGGTTGGATGCAAATATATTTTTGGTTTATTAACGGAAGGAATGCTTGCAAACAAGAGGAGGCAATGGCCTGCGGTGCACTGAACAGGAGCGATCGACGCATCTAGCAACGAAGCGGCATCTTAGCTAGTGAAGAACTAGAAATGGTAATCCGAGAGAGCATCAGAGGCAGGTGACCGTTTCTTTCCCGCCTCTTTCTCTTCTTCTTTACATCCTAGGAAGGCAAAAGTCGGATCTAGGTCGCCTCGAAAAACCTCTGCGTCGTGCTGCCCTTGATGACCTCCTCTTCTTCTATCTCTTGCAGACGATAACGGAATATTGCAGAGGGACCTTTTCCGAAAAGCATAAGGTAGTAAGACAAATGGTAGCTCTGCTCGAGGTTTCCAGATTGATGATTCGAAAGCAGCCACACACAAGGACGAAAGAATCACAGAAAGCAGCACAGCCGCACAGTTTCTTTTTGCAACTTTTTACTTGATGAGGAGAGAAAGCTTCTTTATAAACGAGGATGGAGATCAAGGGGATTTGAGTCCACACATCGGTGAGCAACAACAGCCAAAGTTCAGAGGGAATAAAGAACAAGCAAGTGATAATCGAAAGAAACTTGAAACTTGGTAACACTAGTTCTTTTTTCTTATTCATCAGATTAATAAGGGAAACAGTGGACTGACGCTTGTGAAATAAAAATGGCGCCAAAAACATACTCCGGCGATACTAAACGGCGACGAGACGCCCGACGACTCGACCATGACATGACACGATACAACACTGGCAGCTGCTGCTGTTTGACATCATCACCAGTAGGGCTGGCTACAGGAGGGAGGCCATGGAGCAAAGCTCCTGGGGTCTCACACGGTGAGCCCGCGCATGAACTCCCACTCATCATCATCATCCTCCACCGCGCCGGCAGCTGACCCCTCCGAGTCGCTGCTCATGCCGCTGCTGGCCACCTCCACGGCCTCGTTGTCGAAGGACAGGTACGGCATTGCGCCGAACGCCCTGGCGATTGCGGCGGCGGTGGCACCGTCGTTGGTCCTCTGCTTGAGCACCTCGAACATGACCTCGGGCTCGTGGTGCATGGCACGGAGCACGTCGGCGCAGGAGGGACCAGGAGCGGCGCGCGTCACGGCGAAGCAGTGTGGCCCGTCGCTCTGGGACACGCGCACCACGCTCGGCCCGCCGAACAGGTTGTGCAGGCCGCCGAGGGCCTCCTGGTAGGCGCCCCCGAGGAACATGCCGAGGTAGTATCCGCGGGTGCCGTGGGTGGGGAGCTCGTGCAGCGGGAGGCTGTGCCTGCCGCCGATGAACTGGTCCACCTTGCCGTCGCTGTCGCAGGTGAGGTCGGAGAGGATGCCGTCGACGCTGGGCCGCTCCTGGAGGCGCTGGATGGGGACGATGGGGAAGAGCTGCTCGATGGCCCACATGTCCGGGATGGAGGTGAACACGGAGAGGTTGATGTTGTAGGTCCGCGGCCGCTCCGCCACGCCCATGCCGCGCGCGACGATCTCGCAGAGCCCGTCGACGGCGGCCAGGTGCTCCAGGCCGAGAACCCCCTCCTTGAACTGCTCGGCGCAGCGCCGCTTGAGCTGGTCCGCGTACACGGCGCAGGTGTCGAAGTCGCCGCGCACGGCGGCGGCCATGACGTTGCGGTAGTCGCCGCGGCAGTCGTCCGTGAGCTCGTCGAGGAGGTAGGCGGTGGCTGGGTCGATGCTGGACGCCGGCGCCGACGCGGAGAAGGCCTCGAAGACGAGGACGGAGTGGTGCGACACGAGCGCGCGGCCGCTCTCGCTGCAGATGACCGGGTGCTGCACGCCCTTGCGGTCGCAGACCCGGCCAACGGCCGCGACCACCGCCGCCGCGTACTCCTCGAGGCTGTACGCCACGGACATGTCCGTCTCCGCGGAGTGGGTTCCGTCGTAGTCGATCCCGAGGCCGCCACCGACGTCAATCACGCGCATGGCCGCGCCGAGGCGGGCCAGCTCGCAGTAGATCTGCGCGGCCTCGCCGACGCCGTCGGCGAGCAGGGCGGTGGTGGGGATCTGTGACCCAATGTGGAAGTGCAGGAGCTGGAGGCAGTCGAGCATCCCGAGTCCCTTGAGCTTGGCCACGACCGAGAGGATCTCGGCCGCGTTGAGCCCGAACTTGCCCTTCTCCCCGGACGTGGCCCCGAAGTGCCCCGCGTGCTTGGTGCGCAGCTTGGCGCGCATGCCGACGACGGGGCGGACGCCGAGCCTGCGGCTGGCCTCCACCACAATGTCGAGCTCGTCCTCCTGCTCGAGCACGACGACGGCGTTGATCCCCATGGTGCGCGCCACGAGGGCGAGCGAGATGTACTCGAGGTCCTTGTAGCCGTTGCAGACGAGCATGGCGTCGGGGCTGCCGCGGGCCGCGAGGCAGCTCATGGCGAGCAGCAGCTCGGGTTTGGACCCCGCCTCGAGCCCGAACCCGAAGGGCGCGCCGAAGTCGACGATGTCCTCGACGACGTACCGGTCCTGGTTGCATTTGACCGGGTACACGCCCTGGTAGCGGCTGCGGTAGCCGGTGGAGGAGACGGCGTAGGCGAAGGCCGCGTTGAGGGACTCGACGCGGTGGCGCAGCACGTCCGGGAAGCGGACGAGGAGGGGCAGCGGGAGGCCGAGGCCGCCGGTGGCGGGCGCGGAGGAGGCGCGGGCGACGACTTTGGCCAGGTCGATCTCCTGGCCCGGCAGCGTGGCCGCGCCGTGCGGGCGGATGGCGATGGCGCCGTCGTCGTTGACGAAGAAGTAGGGCGCGCCCCAGCCGTCCACGTTGTAGAGCGCGGAGGAGAGGTCCGCGGACCAGGCGGCCGCGTCGGGCTTGGGGACGTCGGCGGGGCCCAGGAGAAGCGGAGCGGCGAAGCGCGCCGCGTCGCACGCGCTCGCGCCGAAGGCGTGCGGGGCGACGACGGGTGCCGTGGCGGATTCCACAGCTAGCGCAGGCATCTCGTCAGAAACAGCCGGAGAAAGCTAATAATCCACTGGATTAAAAAAAGTCAGGAATCTGTTTTTTTTTTTTGCTGCTGGTGTAATTTCTGTTCAGTTTCTGGTCTGGTGGTGCTGATGTTAGCGGCGGCGGAAAATCAGAATCGGACGAAGGAAAAAAATGAATTGGTGTGAGGCGAGGCTAACGGATCGATCGATCTGTCAATAATCGATTAATAAGAAGAAAATTAGCAAAAATTAGCAAGAATCGAAATCTAGGAGGTGCTTGTTGATTCCGACGCAGGATTACTGATGCCAAAAGAGGAAATTCTGGAAGGGGAGATAGAAGAAGTCTAGGACGGGATTTTGGATCCTGTTGTAAGGAAGGGGGCTTAGAAAGCCGCCGAGGCCGGAGCCCCGGCTACCCCCGCAAACGGAGCAGTCGGGTTTCGGGCGCGCGGCGTGGAGGGTGGCGTCGCCGGTGGTGGAGGCTGGGCACCCCACGCCGGCGTTCAGGAGGAGCGGGGGACGACGGGGCGCGACGGGCGAGAACTGAGGCGGAGGAGGCGGCGGCTAGGGTTGTGTGAGGAGAATGGGAGGCTGGCGCTCACGATTGAATGAGATGGGAAATGAATGAGCTGCTGCGTGGTGAGGGTTACGGCTGTGCGTGGCGCCGGTTTTATAGGAGGCCCGCTGCCCGGCCCGGCCGCGGGGCCCATCTCGGGTCCGGCTTTTGCTGGTGGCGTCCGCCGCGAATGCGTGAAGAAAAAGAGCTAGTGATAAAAAAAAAAAAAACTCTCGCAGCTCTCCGTCCGCGAAGGCGAGCGTGAGGTAGTAGGTGCGGTTTGACCCCGGCCGGCGTTGCGGGGCCCGGGCGTCAGTAACGGAAACGCGTGGTTGTTGGGCGGTGGACAGGAGCCGCGCATCGCGACCCATGGCCTTGGCAACGGCACATGACTTGTGGTGGTGGTTGAATGCTTCCAGTTCCAGGCCCTCCATCCGTCAACCAGATCACGTTCTTTGATCCCTCGCTCGTCCCGTTGCGCCGCTGCTGGGCGGCAGACGCATCGTCGACCGTCCATCCCAGGATCGGACGGACAGCAACGCCCCCAGATCGGACTTGTGCCCGGCTTTGTATGCGGTTGATGCGGGGTTTGGGATTCGCTCGCGTGGTCACGTCAGATCGGCGCGGCGGACCCGCGGCTCACAGATCGCGCGCCCACCAGAGAAAAAACGAGGCCGGGTCAAGGCGAGTAGGGTCAGCAGTGAGACACTACTCTACTCACTCCGTGGGAACCAAGCCAAGCCGAGCCAAGCTGACTGCTGCCACTCGTTTGACCGTGCGAGCTGTACGCCGCCGCTTGCTCCCTCCCTTCGCCCGCTCGGGTCGACGGCTGACCGCACGCTTTTTCGCATTTCGCTCCCTGCCTGCCCACGAAATACATACCCAACGTTGTCGTGGTGACACGAGGGGTACATGGATAGGAGGCTTTGAATTGCGAGGTGCAAATGCTTTGCTTTTCTAATTCCCACGCTATCTTGAGTTCCACTTCCTAGGTGGATTCCATTTTTGCCTGGATTTCTGCGCGCAATGGCTGCCCGGGATAGGATAAGAGGATCACCCACACATAAGCATATCTAGAAAAAATTGTCCATCTTAAACTTCTCTAGGCAAAAAACGATCCAACTTAAACATTCATCTAACAGCAATGTTGAGCCATCCCGAGGACAATTCTTCGGGATAACCCCGACTCAAGAGTGCGGCGTGTGCTCAACACGCCGTATAATCCAACAATCTATTCGGTAGCAGTTGCTTCATTGTAATAGAAAAATACCGCCACAAAAGAAAACAAAACAAAATACAGCACAACCGGCAGCACCGCCACCCAACGCAGTGGCACAGCGAACCTTGACTGCCAGCATCGTCGGCTGCTGATGGTAGCAGAACCGAGCACAGTTGGCAAGCAAGTCTATAGGGCACTTGTAGCATAGCGGACCACTTTGTAAAATCTAAACAAGGATGGGATCTAGGAAGACGAGGGCGAGGTCCCCGCAAGGCGGCCTCACGAAGCAGGACCTGCCCGTGTGGCGGCTCGGGCGTGCTTCACGTAGTGCCACAACAGTCTTCATGACCCCTGATGGCCTGCAAGAATAACATGGTCATTCGTGTATATTTTCGCGGAAAATATTATTTTCAGTTTTTATATCGTATCCCAACAAGGAGCGTAGGAGGATGTTTATCAGCGGTATTTCTGTCGCACCCAAGGTGTCACAAGTTTTAGGTGAATTGACTGCAATAATTGAAATGGAAAGCGGCGAGTGTGATTGATAAGAGCTTGGAGTATTGAAAGTGCAATAAAGTAAAGTGCATAAAAATAAACAGCTAATAAGAAATAAATGAGTTCATGTATATGGAAAAGTAGGCACGGGGTGACTATGTTCATGGTGATAGTGAATGTGTCAGGTGGAATAAATGTGATAAGTGAATATAATTCTTTATATTTATATCTGGGAATGCAAGCAATCCATAAGAGAAGAAGACTCCACTTGGTAGATTTTATCTTCCTCCAATAATCCTTCTGCCTGTTACCAAAGACCTGGTCAGCGCATCTATGAAGGTGGTTAAACCGGAGTAAAGATTTAAGCTCGGTGGTTCCTTTTGTGATTCCTCGAATATTGCTAGATCCTCTTTAATATCGGTTGTGTCACTCGGGGGGTCATCGATTCACTAGCACACAAGTTCCTGTTTATGAGTTCTTGAGATCATGCTATATGGGCCCTTAAATTAGATATAAACCATCAAGACCATGCCTATTGTGTATACCTTACTTAGTACCATTACTATAATTATGGTAGTAAGGGAAAACAATACCTTATCTTAAACAATTCTTTTAGAATTAAGCTTTGGATCACCGTAGCTGGTAGAACCAAGTTTTGGGTACCCAGATAGGAAGCTATCATCACAACCATTAGTAAAGTCCATTAGTACAATAAGATGTCCTAATTCTAGTATCTTTGGAGAGTAAGACTATAAGCTTAGAGTGTTGGAAGAAATCATAGAAATTGAAGAAAGTATCAGTGCGAGACACAAGAAGATTGCTGGAAGGATCTGAACAAGGGATATATCCAATTGTATCTATTGAGATCATCAATAAGTTTGAAAGGATCGTGATCTGTTCAAGTCAGTTCCACATTCCGAAAAATGAGAGCGTTCGAACTTCGGGACAAAGTTCAGTTTAAGGGGGAGAGGCTGTAAGATCCCAGGTTTAGAGGCTACAAAATGAGACAACACCAAAGTGTGCATTGCATTCATGCATAGAAAATCCGGGAAATTTTCGCGCTTTCAAATAAAACTTACCACACTAACTGAAGTTTCACTTGACTTGCTGTAATTGAAGTAGATCATCAAGTCAAGCGCTATAAACTTCACTATGGTATTTGCTAAAACCCTGTTTTGGGTAGAGATGATTTGATCTAGGGGCTAGATCAAATGGAATTAGCTTTACAACAAACAATACCTTAAGTAAGGGTCAATTATAAGATCTAATAAAGGATCTCAACATGACACTCCTTACAACAACACATGAATAATTATTCAACTATAAATCAAAGAACACATTTAACAAGAAACTATACTTTACTTATCTTTTTCATGTCTTTTACTAAATAAATATTCCTACCAGAATTTTCAGGCTCGCGAGACGCTGGCGCGCCCCATTTGTGCCCTTGTCTAAGGGGTCAACACGGGGTCGTCGGCGATTCTACTGGACTCGAAAAATCGCCGGCGCCGTTTGGGGCGCACCGGTGTGAGCTCATTTTCACTCTCGGCCTCTAAAACGCTATCAGCTCCGCTATCGCCGGTAGAGATGCTCTAAGAGCATCTCCAGCCGCGTCCCCCAAAGCGTCCCCCAAAGCAATTTGGAGCGCGCCGGACCAAAAAACCGCTCCAGCCGCGTCCCCCAAACCCGAATTTTGTCCGGCGTGCCCCGATGCGGTGTCCGGCACCCCGAGCCCGTCCCCGTCCCACAGGGGACGCTCCGGGGACGCCGCACACACCGAAAAGCGAGGCGAACCGACGCAGGCCCGGCGCATCAACGACTCAGTGAAAAATCGTCTCCCACTCCCGCCAAATCCCGCCCCTCCCACCATATCGCGCCTATCCCGCCGCGCATTTCTGGCCTCCCACCACATATCCCGCCGCCGATTCATTTCTCCTATCCCGCCGATTTGTTTCTCCCTCCCGCCGTCCACCCGCCGCCGCTACCCTCTCCCCATTCCATGACGCCGCCGGTAGCCCCTAAGAAGATAGCCAAGAAAGCGGCAAGAAGCCGCCGGGCAATGCAACGAAAGGGGTGAAATCGCCGTCCGCGAAGCCGCAGAAGGCGCCGGCTCCGAAGAAGAAGCCGGAAGGATGGACCGATGATCAGTGGCATCAAGACTGTCTGCGCCGGAAGATGTCGACGGTGGAGCGGAAAGGACGGAGGGCGGCGGAGCAGGAGAAGAAGGCTCTGGCGGCGCGCCAGCACCAGCACTTAATGGCCGGGTGTCTTGCTGCCACCAACTGAGCCCATATAGTACGAATGTGTCGGGCTTGCCGGATCTAGGCCATGCAGTTGATATACCCATAAAGTATACCCACAACAGTAGCCCCCGAAGTTCTCCGAGATTCATCATTCCTCCGACTTCACTTAGCTCGGAAACGAAGAGAATCTTGAAGAGCTTCAAAACTTCTTTCCTGATTCCGGGTTCATTCACTCGGAAATTCTTCATCTTTGGTTTAAGCATGGCAACGGAGATTCCGCTTTTCCCGCGCACAACCTCCTTATTTCCCGCGCTAAATTTTCGCAGATGCAAATCTTTAGCCGGAATTTTCGGGAATGCATGGTTAAGTTACCTCCACGTCGTTTTACCGTGCTTGACCTAAAACACGTGTCAGCCATCCAACGGTGTGACCGTTCCGTTTCCACCGTCGGATCCGAATCCTGAATCTCCGCGTGCGGCCTATAAATACCCCGCGGCTCGGTAATTTTTCATTCTTTCACCTCTCCTCACCACTTCGTCTTCCTCCTCGCGCCGCGCCGCCCGACAGATCTCGACTCCGGCGAACTTCGCCACGGTGAACTCCGCGCGCCGCCAGTCCAAGCCTCCCCTCGCGCCAAGATCCCTTCGGTTGAACGGGAATTTCTCCCCGCCGCCGATTCGTGGTCACGCGGGGCGGTTTCCTTCAAGTCCGGCGACCTCGTCTTCACCGGAACTCCGTCGAGCCACCGTGCCATTAGCGGTAAGTGCGCCGGCCTCGTAGAAGATAGACTTAGTGTAGATCCGGGTACTCAAACAATTTGTATGGGTGCAGCCGGAAGCATGCCACTCGATTCATCGCACTGTACTGGTAGTTCTCCGAGTAGCCCGGATCCCAATCCATTAGAGCCAGTATGTCCGGATCCCATATCTTTCCTGCCACCATATGTTTCCGACATTAGACTAGCTCAACCGTTTTCCGCATCTTCCAGCACCGCTCCAGGCCGGATCCCCTCCCTCCAAGAGCTTCAAGAAGAACTCGAGGGACAAGCTAGGATGGCAGCCAAGGTTCAGGAGGCGGAAAACAAGAGGGCGTCCAAGGCCCGGATCCGTGAAGGAGAGCGGGGTCAGTGGTGGCCCTGCGCAACTACTGATGTGGAGCTTAGAGAGCTCCAGAACGAGGGCATGATCTCCACTCACTGGAGCTTCACACGTGTTTCCGACGTCCCCAAGCCCGAAGCCGGAGAAATCGTTATGACCAAGGCTTGGGTGGAACGCGGACTTTCACTTCCCTGCTCGGAATTTTTTCTCTCCGTCCTCAACACATATGGGCTCCAGCCCCACAACATCTGCCCAAACTCATATCTCCTCCTCTCCAACTTCGTAACTCTTTGCGAAGGGCACCTTGGGATCCGGCCAGATGTCAAGTTATGGCAGTTCTTTTTCCGGGTGAAGAAGGAAACCAAGGACAAAGCAATGGTGAACTGTGGGAGTATGACGTTCATGCTCCGCCCTAGCCGCATGTATCCTCCCCACGACTCGCACGAATCCGTCCGGTACTGGAACGCCGGATGGTTCTATGAGAAGAACGCTTCAGTTCCGGACGTCCATGAAGGCTTGCCCAAGTTCATCAACGAGCCTCCGCAAGAGCTCGCAAGCTGGAGCTTCGTTCCTTCGCTCGCCCAAACCCCTATCTTGGAGAAAGCAGCGCGGAGAATCTCCTGGCTAGTCCACGACGGACTGACCGGAGCCCAGCTCACCCTTAGCTGGTTTTCCCGGAGAATCCAGCCCCTACGCTACAACGCACGCTTGATGTGCGCTTATACCGGGGCGGACGATCTCCTCCGGGTTACCCGCCACGATCTTCCGGCCGACTCCCTGAAGAGAAGGTTCAAGACTTTGGTGAAGATTCCTAGGGGCCAACAGGTCCCGGAACTGATCAAGGACATCTACACAAACGACCAGTGTCCTCCGGTAAGCTTTGTTCTTTTCGTTGCTTCAAACTTCACAAGTTTTTGGATGTTAAACTTTTATTCATATTCCTTCCAGCTCAACACTTTGGCGGAGGAAAACTTCCGCACCATTCTTCGTGTCCCTGTCAGCGGCGACGTGGCGGAGGAGGTTCCGGAAGACGATGAGGAGGAAGAGGAACAGGCACCCCGCAGGGCGGCCCCTCGACCTTCGAAGCGTCCCCACGCCAAGGCTTCCGGCTCTGAAGCCGGAGCTAGCGGCGAGGCCTCCGCCAAGAAGTCCAAAACCGTAAAGCCACCTCCGCTTGACTCGAGAAAAACGGAACGTGCGCGCTTGAAGATGCTTTCAACAGCTGGCCAGCGCTCGCGCCCCATCATCCCCGGCGCCACGTAAGTTTCCGAATGTGGCGCACCTTTATCTTAGCGAAATTATTTCTTATGCGATCCCTTTCACTTGTTTGCAGGAATCCGAGTACCACTGCCACGCGGACCATCGGCCAAGAGCCTATCACCAAATATATGAAAAAGTCTCCAGCAATTGGTCCTTCTACTCCAGTTCCGCCAAGTACCTCCCACCCTACTCCTCGGCCGTCTCCCCCTCAGGCTGATCCATCTCCCCCTCCTGCCGCAAACACTCCACCGGAAATAATTCCGGTTAGCAGCGAGAAGGTGGGCGGGGAAGATCCTAAGGCCAAAGGCCCTGCCCAAGAAGATGCGGAAGAACAAGGCCAAGGAGAGGCTGAAGTCACTTCCTCTGAGAAGGCCGGAGACGGCGCTGGCGACATCGTCGTTTTTCCGAAGAACTTTGGAGATCCGGCCGACACCACTTCCACCCCCAAGGCATATGCTACCAAGTTTTTCAACAAGTTATCCGAGGCGGAGAAATGGGAGCTTGAGCAAGACTTGCTCAACGCCATGCTGAACAACGCCTGGCGGAAGCCTGACTCCGCGACATCGGAAATCCAGGACTTCAAGAAGAATGTCGGCCAGTTCTTCGACAAGCTCGTCTGCAAGCAAAAGGTACTCCCCAGTAGCCCCCAAGCATGTAGGCGGAAACTCAAAAAATAGTTAGCGCTTAGATGCTTAGAGAAAGATTACTTCCGAGAAGGTTTTTAAATTGGATCAGTAGCCCCCAAGCATTATGGCGGAAAAGTTCCGACAATAATGCTTTGGAGGAAACCATCACATAAAAGTGCGGAATTTTTACTCCTGCTCTGTCTATGTCTTACAGAACAAGAAAGGCGCTGCATTATGAGCTGCACAAGAACATCGCCCTTCAGCGCCGCGTTACTACGAATCAAAGCGGAAAATATCCGGACTCTGAAGGACGAGAATGCGGAACTGACCAAACAACTGGCGGACGCCCAAGGTTGGTTTCCGTCTTTTTCGTCATTAGTCATATTCCGACTTTGAACTTGCTTTTAACTTATGTTATTATAGGCGCATCCTCTTCCCTTGCTACAGCCTCGTCGGAACTTGAGAACCTGCGCTCCTCGTACCAAGATTTGGAAACGAAGCTAAAGGAGGCGGAACTAAAGAGGGAGCAGGCTGAGAAGCAGCTGGCGGAGAAAAACTCCGAGCACATCAGGGAAAAGGGCGAATTGATGTTGAAGAAAAATGCCGACAGCGAGACCATCAAGAGGCAGCAAAAAGAGCTCAATGGACTCCGGAAATATATGGAGACCGCGGAGCATCACTGGGACTTGCTCAACGAGAACATCTTGGGTACTATGCTGAAACCTTTGTCTAGATGTTTGCTCCGACTTTTGTTTTTTCTTTGTGCTCAAATTGCATGCTTATATCCTGATTATCTTATGCAGAGCCGCTTGGGTATCCGGAACAGCGTCGGAATTTGTTCCCACGGGATGACCTTCTTCAACTTGCAGGCGATGATTGCAAAGATCTCATCTCCGCCTCCCGCAAGATATGCTATAACTTATCCATCAAGAGGAGTCGCACTTGCAACGTCCGCAAGCTTGTTGGAAAGATGGACGTTCTTCCGGAGCTGGTGACGGATCTACAAGCATCGTCAGCTCGAGGCGCAGCTGCAATGGCCTTGACCATGTGCTTAGCACATAATCCGGATCTTGATCTTGATCAGGTAACCACGGGCGTTCCTCCGGATGCGGATGTATACGCGCTCCTGGATGCAGTGAGCGGCTACGACACCCGTATCGCGCGCAGGATCCGGCACGAGAAATTCTACGACAAGGTCGTTCTTCCTGCGGACGAGCCTTTGGAAGCCGAACTTCAAAAGGAGCTCGGCGCGAAGGCGCGAACTGCGGAATCCGGAACCCAATATACCTGGACCAGCTCCAAGGACGCTCCCCAAGAAGAACCCAAGACTAGCACTGCAGCTTCTGAAGAAGAAAAAGAAAGTGATGAAGACGTGTCATCTCCGGCCGAAGACGCCGAGAAAAAAGATCAAGAGGGCAAGACTTCTCCGGCCAAGGGGGAGTGAAAACTTTTATTCCTGCGGGAGAAACAATGCATCATTTTGGCCCCAACGAGGGTTTGTAATATAACTTTAAATTCTTAAGTAGCTAGGAAACGAAACGACTATGCATGGGGCGGAAACACTTATCCTGCTATCCGTTAATATTATGCGCATGTTTCGTTTTATGTTGGAAAGCAAGTGCTGATTTTATTGTTTTTCTGGCTTGCCCGCTTGACCTTCCGCGAGCCGGAGGACCTTAGCCGGAAACACTCGCCAGCGGCGACGAAGCCCAATGGCAATCCGTCCATAACCGCGGAAACAAGCCCCTAGGCATAGGTGCCGGAAATCGCTACTAGGAATCCACGAAACAGATAACAACTTAATCAGAAAACTTAAGCTTACGTCCTAAAGGACGATTTTTTGAAAATCACAACTTTCATACACGCCTAGGCGGAAAAATCCAGCTCTGCGGTTTTAGTCGGAAAACATACATGATCTAAAAATGAACAAGTAAAGGAGGTAAAAGACTCGGAGAGTGAACCATAAGCTTTATTTCATTGATCATGTATAACTATTATAGAGTTTGTAACTCGGAAAAAATATGCTAAGTGTAGAAAGGACGTAGCTGTGCGATGTTCCAAGGGCGATCTGTTTCATCGTAGATGTCATCCGGATCTTCACGCTTGCGTTTCCGGTGCCAATTGGCAGGTCTATCCCTCAGCTCGCGGAAATCAACAAGGTAGTACGACCCGTTATGAAGTACTTTGCTAACGACGAAGGGTCCTTCCCATGGAGATTGCAGCTTATGGTCTTTCACCTGTCGAAGGCGGAGGACCAAGTCTCCTGCCATGAAGGAGCGATTCCGAACTCGACGACTATGATAACGTCGGAGCTTCTGCTGGTAGATGGCGGAGCGCTGGTCAGCTAAGTTCCGAGCTTCCTCGATCAGGTCCACAGATAGCTGTCTGGCCTCATCAGCTGTTTCTTCATTGCAGGCAGAAACTCGCGGTGAATCGTGGATGATGTCGGAGGGAAGCACGGCTTCAGATCCGTATACCAGGAAGAATGGGGTAAACCCTGTTGATCTGTTAGGGGTAGTTCTTAAACTCCACAAAATAGCTTCCAACTCATCAGCCCAAGCTCCAGCTGCTCGTCGCAGCGGTTCTTCAAGGCGCGGCTTAATTCCTGATAATATTAGACAGTTAGCCCTTTCAACCTGACCGTTGGATTGTGGATGAGCCACAGATGCAAGGTCCAGTCGAATCCCTACTGTGTCACAATAATCCCTCAATTCTCCTTGAGCGAAGTTTGTGCCATTATCTGTGATTATGCTGTGTGGGATGCCGAATCGCATCACGAGGCTGCAGACAAATTTGAGTGCCGTAGCACCATCGGCTTTCCTCACTGGCTTTGCCTCGATCCACTTGCTGAATTTGTCAACAATGTAGGAGAAGGTATTCAAAACCGCCAGGAGATGATCTTTTTAACTTACCAACCATATCGAGCCCCCAGACCGTAAATGGCCAGGTGATAGGTATGGTCTTCAGCTCTTGGGCTGGAGCGTTTGGTTGAGTAGCGTAGTACTGACAACCTCGGCAGGTCTTGACTATTTTGTCAGCATCTTCTTTAGCTGTGAGCCAGTAAAAACCTAGCCGAAAAGCTTTTGCAACGAGCGATCCGGGGCGGCATGATGCCCGCAGTCCCCGCATGGATCTCTCTGAGGATTTCAATGCCGTCTTGATTGGAGACGCATTTGAGAAATACCCCTGCTGCACTTCGTTTGTAGAGCTGTCCATCAACAATTGTGTAGGATCTCGCTCGTCTGACGATCTGTCTTGCGAGGACCTCGTCCTCTGGCAACTTCTGATCGATGAGGTAGTCCAGGAAAGGCTGTGTCCAAGCCGGAATGATGGCCATCACTTCCCTAGTCAGAGACACTACCACTTCTGGGTTTTCCGGGTTAGCGCCCTTCACCGAGGGTATCCGGAGATGCTCCAGGAAAATGCCAGGCGGAATTTGCTTCCTGCCGGATCCGAGCTTGGATAGCATGTCTGCCGCTGTGTTATCGTCTCTTCTGACGTATTTGACTTTGTATCCGAGGAAGCACTTGGCGATCTCATCAACTTCGTCTCTGTAGGCCGCCATGACGGAGTTTCTGGCGTTCCAGGTTCCGGCTACTTGTTGTGCCACCAGGTCGGAATCTCCACAGCATATGATGTGCTTGATCCCAATTTCCTTAGCGATGCGCAAACCGTGTAGTAGAGCCTCGTATTCCGCCATGTTGTTTGTAGCTTCGAAGTGGATCTGCAGAACATATTGCAGTTCTTCTCCGGTAGGGGACTTCAGGGTGACTCCGGCTCCTGAGCCTTGATGCTGCTTGGATCCATCGAAGTGCATGACCCATGTTTCTGGCTCCGGCTCCAGACTTGCATCCGGAGCTTCTGTCCAATCTGCGACGAAATCTGCCAAGACTTGGGATTTAACCGCAGTCCTGGGCTTGTAAGCGATGTCGAAGGCGGATAGTTCGATGCCCCATTTAGCCGTACGTCCTGTTGCGTTAGCGTTGTTGAGAATTGTTGACAGCGGAGCCTTGCTCACAACTGTTAGTGGGTGCTCTTGGAAGTAGTGTCTCAGCTTCCGGCTGCCTAGGAACACTCCATAAGCTAGCTTCTGAAAGTGAGGGTATCTTTGCTTTGATTCCGTCAGCACCTCGCTAATGTAGTAGACAGGTCTTTGGACGTCATATTCATGACCTTCTTCCTTTCGCTCCACCACGATGACGAGGCTGATGACTTTGTTGGTAGCCACCAGATAAAGGAGCATTGGCTCTGACTCTGCTGGGGCTGCCAAGATAGGTGGGGAGGTGAGTATTTCCTTCAACCCCCGAAGAGCTGCATCGGCTGCATCGTCCTGCATTTAATTTGTCTGTTTTCTTCAGCAACTTGTACAGAGGTAGCGCCTTCTCGCCAAGACGGCTAACAAACCTACTGATTGCTGCGACGCAACCAGTTAGTCGTTGCACATCTTTGAGACAAGTTGGCCGTTTGATACACAGGATTGCCTTGATCTTTTCCGGGTTAACCTCAATGCCTCTGTGAGAGACTATGAAGCCAAGGAGTTTTCCGGCTGGCACCCCAAATACGCACTTCAGCGGATTCAACATCATCTTGTACCTGCGGAGGTTGTCGAAGGTTTCTATGAGGTCGCTGATCAGGTCGGATCCTTTCCGGGTCATGACCGCGATGTCGTCGACGTAAGCGTGCACGTTCCGGCCAATTTGGTCCTTCAGGCACCGCTGCATCGTACGTTGGTAGGTGGTACCTGCATTTTTTAAACCAAAAGGCATAGTAACATAGCAGTAAGTACCAAACGGGGTAATGAATGAAGTCGCCTTTTGGTCGGATTCCTTCATCCGGATCTGATGATACCCGGAATACGCATCAAGAAAACACAGAAGTTCCGCCCCCGCCGTCGAATCAATGACTTGGTCAATGCGCGGCAAGGGGAACGGATCCTTCGGGCAATGCTTGTTCAAGCCAGAGTAATCGATGCACATTCTTAGTATTTCAGTATTCTTTTTGGGTACAAGGACGGGATTTGCGACCCAATCGGTGTGGATAACTTCTATTACAGAACCTGCTTCTAGTAACTTTGCTAGTTCCATTCCTATGGCGCGGCGCTTCTTATCTCCAAAGCGTCGCATAGCTTGCTTCACCGGTTTAGCCCCCGGATTTATGTTGAGGTAGTGCTCGGCGAGTTCCCTAGGTACTCCGGACATGTCAGAAGGTTGCCATGCGAAGATATCCATGTTAGCGCGGAGGAACTCGACGAGCGCGTCTTCCTATTTGGGGTCCATGTTGGCTCCGACTGAAACCTGCTTGGAAGAGTCGCCTTTGATGAGGTCGTGCTTCTTGGTTTCTAACGCGGCCTTGAAGGAGGTTTTCTGTTCGGAGATCTGCTTCTTGGTGGTCTGCATCTCAGTCGGATCCACCGCGGCTCTGTAGCCTTTCAGCTCTTCTCGTGATATCCCGGACGCTGCGAAGGCGGCTTCGCCTAACTCGCACTCATGAGCCTTTTTGTAGTCTCCGGATACGGTAATCATACCTTTAGGACCCGGAATCTTGAGCTTGTTGTAGATGTAGCACGCTCTGGCGTGGAACTTGTGGTAGGTGGGCCTGCCGAAGATGACGTGGTAGGAGCTCTTGAAGGGCACAACTTCAAACGTGATCTTTTCTTCGCGGAAATTATGAACATCGCCAAAAGCCACGGGAAGTGTGATGCTGCCGAGGGAATTCGCCTTCTTACCCAGAACCACGCCATGAAACTCAGTGTTGCTGTGTTTGAGCTGTTCCTTGGTGAGGTTCATCCGCTCTAGAGTCTCCAGGTACATGATGTTCAGGCTGGCTCCGCCATCCATGAGGCATTTGGAGAAGTCATACCCGTCTATGCGGGGACTTACAACCAAGGCGTAGCATTCTTTTGGCACAATGGCAGGGTGATCCTTCCTATCAAATGTGCACGGGATTTCCGACCACCTGACGTACTGCGGCACAGCCGGAACTATGGCGTTCAGGATCCGGATAGCTGACTTGGAGGCGCGTACTGTTGGGGTCCCGAGGAAAGTGTGGTAAGCCCCCACGCTCTTTTTATCGAATGGGTTGGATTTACCTGCGGATCCTGCCTTGGGATCCGGCGAGTTATCATCCTCATCCATTGCCTCGGAACAATCTTCCTCTTTGTCTTTGTTCTTGCCCTTGCCTCCCTTGCCGCGTGGGCGGTGCTTACGGGCTCGCTTGTATCCTGCCTCCGGGTCGTTCTTTAGATCATTGACCCACTTGCAGTTGCGGTTGGTGTGAGTGGACTTCCCTGTAACCGGATCCAGGTGGGCCAGGCAGGGCATGTCTCTGTACTCCTCGTAGGTTTGCGGGGCGCGGGATCCGCCAGCTGCGACCTCAGTGGCATGCTGCTGACCCCTGCCGGCTCCGCTTCCACGACCGCTTCCTCTTCCGCCTCCTGAACCTCCGCGTTGAAACGCCATGGCGACCATCTCGGATCCGCCACTCTTCTGGTCATCAGGATTCTTGCGCTTATGGCTGCTGCTGCTGCCGTTATCACGGTTCTTCTTTTGTTGATGTAGGGGGATTGCTGTAGCTGCGAGATCACCGCCTGCGTCATCATCGGCGGCAGTGTGATCACTGGCAATGGAGATCATCTCATCCAAAGTCAGCTTGCTTGAGTTAGCCAAACGAGTGAGCGTATGCCTCAGTAATCCTCCCCTCTGCAGTCCACCAATGAAAGCGTACATGGCGGTGGTGTGGTCGACGTTTTCGCACTCGTTCCTGCATGCCAACCATCGTGTGAGGTAGTTTCTTGAAGTTTCTCCCTTCTTCTGGATGCAGGCTTGCAGGTCGCTTGCCGTGGCAGGTCTTTTGTAGGTGCCTCTGAAGTGTTTCTCGAAAGCGGTCTTCAGGTCGAACCAGCAAAAGATGGAGTTCTTCTCGAGGTCACCGAGCCGTATCCGGGCTGGACCTACAAGGTACAACTGGAGCATGCGGCAGGCGATGTTAGGGGTTCCTCCGGCAAAGGTTACTGCATTATAGTAGTCCTCAATCCAGGTATCCGGCCTTTCGGTGCCATCATAATGCTTCAGATTTCCGGGTAGCTTGAGGTTCATCCTTGGCTTTGGTTCCTCTCGAATCATCCTGCCAAAGCACTTCGGACCAATGTAGTCGGTTCTGTATTCGTTAAGGCGATCCCGCGCGTCGCGCGGGCCGTGGCGAGGAGATTGTGAGCGAGAGCGAGATCTTCGGCCGTCACCTCCGCCTCCACCTCCGCCGCCACCGCTAGGTGGTGGTGAGGGAGACCTGCGAGGTGGTCGGTCCGACTTCTTGCTTCCGCCATCTGATTCTCCTCGGCCTTCCCGGTGCTGGCTCCGGCTCCTGTGGCTGCCTTCGCCATGGCGCTGGCTGCCCTGGTCGTTCCGGCGAGGCTCCGGGTCGCGGCTCCGGCGAGGCTCTGGGTCGCGGCTCCGGCGAGGCTCTGGGCCGCGCTCCTCATTCCGACTCCTCCTGGGCTCGGGCTCACGAACATTGTTCTGGTTCCAGCGTGGTTCCGGCGAGCGCTCCCTGTTTCTGTTTCTTGGCAGCACGTTGTCGCGGATAACAATCCCACCATGCCCTGGGGGCCTGGTGTTTCCAGCTGGACTACGGCGGCGAGGGGGTCGCGGGTAACCGTTGGGCGGAGGAGAGGGGTTGCGATATTTGTCTCGTCCAGGATACATTGCATCCTTTCCCTTCCTTGGATCTGACGAAGGCGTCTTTGACGGAACGGGGATCGGATTTGGGTGTTCCCTGGTTCTTCTTCTGCGCTCCGAGGATCCGGTGTGTGATTCGTCATCGGGATGCCGATCGGCGCGGTGATACGTCTCCAACGTATCGATAATTTCTTATGTTCCATGCCACATTATTGATGTTATCTACATGTTTTATGCACACTTTATGTCATATTCGTGCATTTTCTGGAACTAACCTATTAACAAGATGCCGAAGTGCCGCTGTCGTCATTGCTGTTTTTGGTTTCAGAAATCCTAGTAACGAAATATTCTCGGAATTGGACGAAATCAACGCCCAGGGTCCTATTTTGCCACGAAGCTTCCAGAAGTCCGAAGAGGAGACGAAGTGGGGCCACGAGGAGCCCAAACCCTAGGGCGGCGCGGCCCCCCCTTGGCCGCGCCGGCCTGTGGTGTGGGGCCCTCGTGCCCCCACCTGACTTGCCCTTCCGCCTACTTATAGCCTCCGTGACGAAACCCCCAGTACCGAGAGCCACGATACGGAAAACCTTCCAGAGACGCCGCCAACGCCGATCCCATCTCGGGGGATCCAGGAGATCGCCTCCGGCACCCTGCCGGAGAGGGGAATCATCTCCCGGAGGACTCTACGCCGCCATGGTCGCCTCCGGTGTGATGTGTGAGTAGTCTACTGATGGCGTGTAACTCACACGTTCGTTGGGAACCCCAAGAGGAAGGTATGATGCGCACAGTAGCAAGTTTTCCCTCAGAAAGAAACCAAGGTTTATCGAACCAGGAGGAGCCAAGAAGCACGTTGAAGGTTGATGGCGGCGGGATGTAGTGCGGCGCAACACCAGGGATTCCGGCGCCAACGTGGAACCTGCACAACACAACCAAAGTACTTTGCCCCAACGAAATAGTGAGGTTGTCAATCTCACCGGCTTGCTGTAACAAAGGATTAACCGTATTGTGTGGAAGATGATTGTTTGCAGAAAACAGTAGAACAAGTATTGCAGTAGATTGTATTTCAGTAAAGAGAATTGGACCGGGGTCCACAGTTCACTAGAGGTGTCTCTCCCATAAGACGAACAGCATGTTGGGTGAACAAATTACAGTTGGGCAATTGACAAATAAAGAGAGCATGACCATGCACATACATATCATGATGAGTATAGTGAGATTTAATTGGGCATTACGACAAAGTACATAGACCGCCATCCAACTGCATCTATGCCTAAAAAGTCCACCTTCAGGTTATCATCCGAACCCCCTCTAGTATTAAGTTGCAAAGCAACAGACAATTGCATTAAGTATGGTGCGTAATGTAATCAACAACTACATCCTTAGACATAGCATCAATGTTTTATCCCTAGTGGCAACAGCACAACACAACCTTAGAACTTTCTGTCACATCGTCCTGTGTCAATGCGAGGCATGAACCCACTATCGAGCATAAGTACTCCCTCTTGGAGTTACAAGCATCTACTTGGCCAGAGCATCTACTAGTAACGGAAAGCATGCAAGATCATAAATAACACGTAGATATAACTTTGATAATCAACATAACAAGTATTCTCTATTCATCGGATCCCAACAAACGCAACATATAGAATTACAGATAGATGATCTTGATCATGTTAGGCAGCTCACAAGATCCGACAATGATAGCACAATGGGGAGAAGACAACCATCTAGCTACTGCTATGGACCCATAGTCCAGGGGTAGACTACTCACACATCACTCCGGAGGCGACCATGGCGGCGTAGAGTCCTCCGGGAGATGATTCCCCTCTCCGGCAGGGTGCCGGAGGCGATCTCCTGGATCCCCAGAGATGGGATCGGCGGCGGCGGCGTCTCTGGAAGGTTTTTCGTATCGTGGCTCTCGGTACTGGGGGTTTCGTCACGGAGGCTTTAAGTAGGCGGAAGGGCAAGTCAAGAGGCGGCACGGGGGGCCCACACCATAGGCCGGCGCGGCCAGGGGTGGGGCCGCGCCGCCCTAGGGTTTGGCCACCCCGTGGCCCCTCTTCGTCTCGTCTTCGGACTTCTGGAAGCTTCGTGGAAAAATAGGCCCATGGGCTTTGATTTCGTCCAATTCCGAGAATATTTCCTTACTAGGATTTCTGAAACCAAAAACAGCAAAAAAAGAATCGGCACTTCGGCATCTTGTTAATAGGTTAGTTCCAGAAAATGCACGAATATGACATAAAGTGTGCATAAAACATGTAGATAACATCAATAATGTGGCATGGAACATAAGAAATTATCGATACGTCGGAGACGTATCAGCATCCCTAAGCTTAGTTCTGCTCGTCCCGAGCAGGTAAAACGATAACACAGATAATTTCTGGAGTGACATGCCATCATAACCTTGATCATACTATTTGTAAAGCATATGTAGTGAATGCAGCGATCAAAACAATGTATATGACATGAGTAAACAAGTGAATCATAAAGCAAAGACTTTTCATGAATAGCACTTCAAGACAAGCATCAATAAGTCTTGCATAAGAGTTAACTCATAAAGCAATAATTCAAAGTAAAGGTATTGAAGCAACACAAAAGAAGATTAAGTTTCAGCGGTTGCTTTCAACTTGTAACTTGTATATCTCATGGATATTGTCAACATAGAGTAATATAATAAGTGCAATAAGCAAGTATGTAGGAATCAATGCATAGTTCACACAAGTGTTTGCTTCTTGAGGTGGAGAGAAATAGGTGAACTGACTCAACATTGAAAGTAAAAGAATGGTCCTCCATAGAGGAAAAGCATCGATTGCTATATTTGTGCTAGAGCTTTGATTTTGAAAACATGAAACAATTTTGTCAACGGTAGTAATAAAGCATATGCACCATGTAAATTATATCTTATAAGTTGCAAGCCTCATGCATAGTGTACTAATAGTGCCCGCACCTTGTCCTAATTAGCTTGGACTACCGGATCATCACAATGCACTGTTTTTACCAAGTGTCACAAAGGGGTACCT
The DNA here is from genome assembly GCF_019359855.2 of Lolium perenne. Lineage (NCBI taxonomy): Eukaryota > Viridiplantae > Streptophyta > Magnoliopsida > Poales > Poaceae > Lolium > Lolium perenne. The sequence goes on along the minus strand of NC_067250.2, from coordinate 10,444,623 downwards.
CTATGCCGCCTGTACAAAGGTCTAAGGAGAAAGCTCGCATTGGATTTCTCGCTATTGATTATTCTTCAACTTAGACATCCATACCGGGACAACATAGACAACAGATAATGGACTCCTCTTTTATGCATAAGCATGTAACAATAATTAATAATTTTCTCATTTGAGATTGAGGATATATGTCCAAAACTGAAACTTCCACCATGGATCATGGCTTTAGTTAGCGGCCCAATGTTCTTCTCTAACATATGCATGCTTAACCATAAGGTGGTAGATCTCTCTTACTTCAGACAAGACGGACATGCATAGCAACTCACATGAAATTCAACAATGAATAGTTGATGGCGTCCCCAGTGAACATGGTTATCGCGCAACAAGCAACTTAATAAGAGATAAAGTGCATAATTACATATTCAATACCACAATAGTTTTTAAGCTATTTGTCCCATGAGCTATATATTGCAAAGGTGAATGATGGAATTTTAAAGGTAGCACTCAAGCAATTTACTTTGGAATGGCGGAAAATACCATGTAGTAGGTAGGTATGGTGGACACAAATGGCATAGTGGTTGGCTCAAGTATTTTGGATGCATGAGAAGTATTCCCTCTCGATACAAGGTTTAGGCTAGCAAGGCTTATTTGAAACAAACACAAGGATGAACCGGTGCAGCAAAACTCACATAAAAGACATATTGAAAACATTATAAGACTCTACACCGTCTTCCTTGTTGTTCAAACTCAATACTAGAAATTATCTAGACCTTAGAGAAACCAAATATGCAAACCAAATTTTAGCATGCTCTATGTATTTCTTCATTAATGGGTGCAAAGCATATGATGCAAGAGCTTAATCATGAGCACAACAATTGCCAAGTATCACATTACCCAAGACATTTATAGCAATTACTACATGTATCATTTTCCAATTCCAACCATATAACAATTTAACGAAGGAGAAACTTCGCCATGAATACTATGAGTAGAAACCGAGGACATACTTGTCCATATGCTACAGCGGAGCGTGTCTCTCTCCCATAAAGTGAATGCTAGGATCCATTTTATTCAAACAAAACAAAAAAACAAAAACAAACCGACGCTCCAAGAAAAAGCACATAAGATGTGATGGAATAAAAATATAGTTTCAGGGGAGGAACCTGATAATGTTGTCGATGAAGAAGGGGATGCCTTGGGCATCCCCAAGCTTAGACGCTTGAGTCTTCTTAGAATATGCAGGGGTGAACCACCGGGGCATCCCCAAGCTTAGAGCTTTCACTCTCCTTGATCATGTTGCATCATACTCCTCTCTTGATCCTTGAAAACTTCCTCCACACCAAACTCGAAATAACTTATTAGAGGGTTAGTGCACAATAAAAATTAACATATTCAGAGGTGACACAATCATTCTTAACACTTCTGGACATTGCATAATGCTACTGGATATTAGTGGATCAAAGAAATTCATCCAATCATAGCAAAAGAGGCAATGCGAAATAAAAGGCAGAATCTGTCAAAACAGAACAGTTCGTATTGACAAATTTTAAAATGCACCAGACTTGCTCAAATGAAAATGCTCAAATTGAATGAAAGTTGCGTAGATATCTGAGGATCATGCACGTAAATTGGCATAATTTTCTGAGTTACCTACAGGGAGGTAGACCCAGATTCGTGACAGCAAAGAAATCTGGAACTGCGCAGTAATCCAAATCTAGTACTTACTTTTCTATCAACAGCTTTACTTGGCACAACAAAACACAAAACTAAGATAAGGAGAGGTTGCTACAGTAGTAAACAACTTCCAAGACACAAAATAAAAACAAAGTACTGTAGGTAAAAACATGGGTTGTCTCCCATAAGCGCTTTTCTTTAACGCCTTTCAGCTAGGCGCAGAAAGTGTGTATCAAGTATTATCAAGAGATGAAGTGTCAACATCATAATTGGTCCTCATAATAGAATCAAAAGGTACCTTCATTCTCTTTCTAGGGAAGTGTTCCATACCTTTCTTGAGAGGAAATTGATATTTTATATTACCTTCCTTCATATCAATGATAGCACCAACAGTTCGAAGAAAAGGTCTTCCCAATATAATGGGACAAGATGCATTGCATTCAATATCCAAGACAACAAAGTCAACGGGGACAAGGTTATTGTTAACGGTAATGCTAACATTATCAACTTTACCCAAAGGTTTCTTTGTAGAATGATCAGCAAGATTAACATCCAAATAACAATTTTTCAGCGGTGGCAAGTCAAGCATATCATAAATTTTCTTAGGCATAACAGAAATACTTGCACCAAGATCACATAAAGCATTACAATCAAAATCTTTAACCTTCATCTTAATGATGGGCTCCCAACCATCCTCTAGCTTTCTAGGAATAGAGGCTTCGCGCTCTAGTTTCTCTTCTCTAGCTTTTATGAGAGCATTTGTAATATGATGTGTGAAAGCCAAATTTATAGCACTAGCATTAGGACTTTTAGCAAGTTTTTGCAAGAACTTTATAACTTCAGAGATGTGGCAATCATCAAAATTCAAACCATTATAATCTAAAGCAATGGGATCATCATCCCCAATGTTGGAAAAAAATTTCAGCACCTTTATCACAGTGCAGTTTCAAAGTAGATTTTAGCAGTTTCAGGCAGTTTCTCGCGCTTTGCATTAGAAGTGGAAACATTGTTAACACCAATTCTTTTATTATTAATTGTAGGAGGTGCAGCAACATGTGTAGCATTAGCATTACTAGTGGTGGTAATAGTCCAAACTTTAGCTACATTCTTCTCTTTAGCTAGTTTTTCATTTTCTTCTCTATCCCACCTAGCACGCAGTTCAGCCATTAATCTTATATTCTCATTAATTCTAACTTGGATGGCATTTGCTGTAGTAACAATTTTATTATGATGATTCTCATTAGGCAAAACTTTCGATTTCAAAAGATCAACATCAGCAGCAAGACTATCGACTTTAGAAGCAAGTAAATCAATTTTCCCAAGCTTTTCTTCAACAGATTTGTTAAAAGCAGTTTGTGTACTAATAAATTCTTTAAGCATGGCTTCAAGTCCAGGGGGTGAATTCCTATTATTGTTGTAAGAATTCGCATAAGAATTACCATAGCCGTTGCCATTATTATAAGGATATGGCCTATAGTTGTTACTAGAATTGTTCCGGTAAGCATTGTTGTTGAAATTATTATTTTTAATGAAGTTTACATCAACATGTTCTTCTTGTGCAACCAATGAAGCTAATGGAACATTATTAGGATCAATATTAGTCCTATCATTCACAAGCATAGACATAATAGCATCAATCTTATCACTCAAGGAAGAGGTTTCTTCGACAGAATTTACCTTCTTACCTTGTGGAGCTCTTTCCGTGTGCCATTCAGAGTAATTGATCATCATATTATCAAGAAGCTTTGTTGCTTCACCAAGAGTGATGGACATAAAGGTACCTCCAGCAGCTGAATCCAATAAATTCCGTGAAGAAAAATTTAGTCCTGCATAGAAGGTTTGGATGATCATCCAAGTAGTCAGTCCATGGGTTGGGCAATTTTTAACCAGAGATTTCATTCTTTCCCAAGCTTGAGCAACATGTTCAGTATCTAATTGTTTAAAATTCATTATGCTACTCCTCAAAGATATAATTTTAGCAGGGGATAATATCTACCAATAAAAGCATCCTTGCATTTAGTCCATGAATCAATACTATTCTTAGGCAGAGATAGCAACCAATCTTTAGCTCTTCCTCTTAATGAGAAAGGGAACAATTTTAGTTTAATAATATCACCATCTACAACTTTATATTTTTGCATTTCACATAGTTCAACAAAATTATTAAGATGGGCAGCAGCATCATCAGAACTAACACCAGAAAATTGCTCTCGCATAACAAGATTCGATAAAGCAGGTTTAATTTCAAAGAATTCTGCTGTAGTAGCAGGTGGAGCAATAGGTGTGCATAAGAAATCATTATTATTTGTGGTTGTGAAGTCACACAACTTAGTATTTTCAGGGTTGGCCATTTTAGCAATAGTAAATAAAGCAAACTAGATAAAGTAAATGCAAGTAAACTAATTTTTTTGTGTTTTTGATATAGCAAACAAGATAGCAAATAAAGTAAAACTAGCAACTAATTTTTTTGTATTTTGATTTAGTGCAGCAAACAAAGTACTAAATAAAACTAAGCAAGACAAAAACAAAGTAAAGAGATTGAGAAGTGGAGACTCCCCTTGCAGCGTGTCTTGATCTCCCCGGCAACGGCGCCAGAAAATATGCTTGATGGCGTGTAACTCACACGTTCGTTGGGAACCCCAAGAGGAAGGTATGATGCGCACAGCGGCAAGTTTCCCTCGTAAAGAAACCAAGGTTTATCGAACCAGGAGGAGCCAAGAAGCACGTTGAAGGTTGATGGCGGCGGGATGTAGTGCGGCGCAACACCAGGGATTCCGGCGCCAACGTGGAACCTGCACAACACAACCAAAGTACTTTGCCCCAACGAAACAGTGAGGTTGTCAATCTCACCGGCTTGTTGTAACAAAGGATTAACCGTATTGTGTGGAAGATGATTGTTTGCAGAAAACAAGAGAACAAGTATTGCAGTAGATTGTAGTTCAGCAAGAGACTAGGACCGGGGTCCCCAGTTCACGAGAGGTGTCTCTCCCATAAGACGTACAGCAGGTTGGGTGAACTAATTGCAGTTGGGCATGTGACAAATCAAGAGAGCAGGACCAGGCACATACATATCATGATGAGTATAGTGAGATTTAATTGGGCATTACGACAAAGTACATAGACCGCCATCCAACCGCATCTATGCCTAAAAGTCCACCTTCAAAGTTATCATCCGAACCCCTCCGGTATTAAGTTGCAAAGCAAATGCAGACAATTGCATTAAGTATGGTGCGTAATGTAATCAACAACTACATCCTTAGACATAGCATCAATGTTTTATCCCTAGTGGCAACAAGACAACACAACCTTAGAACTTTCTGTCACTTTCCCAGTGTCAATGCAGGCATGAACCCACTATCGAGCATAAGTACTCCCTCTTGGAGTTACAAGCATCTACTTGGCCAGAGCATCTACTAGTAACGGAAAGCATGCAAGATCATAAATAACACGTAGATATAACTTTGATAATCAACATAACAAGTATTCTCTATTCATCGGATCCCAACAAACGCAACATATAGAATTACAGATAGATGATCTTGATCATGTTAGGCAGCTCACAAGATCCGACAATGATAGCACAATGGGGAGAAGACAACCATCTAGCTACTGCTATGGACCCATAGTCCAGGGGTAGACTACTCACACATCACTCCGGAGGCGACCATGGCGGCGTAGAGTCCTCCGGGAGATGATTCCCCTCTCCGGCAGGGTGCCGGAGGCGATCTCCTGGATCCCCAGAGATGGGATCGGCGGCGGCGGCGTCTCTGGAAGGTTTTCCGTATCGTGGCTCTCGGTACTGGGGGTTTCGTCACGGAGGCTTTAAGTAGGCGGAAGGGCAAGTCAAGAGGCGGCACGGGGGGCCCACACCATAGGCCGGCGCGGCCAGGGGTGGGGCCGCGCCGCCCTAGGGTTTGGCCACCCCGTGGCCCCTCTTCGTCTCGTCTTCGGACTTCTGGAAGCTTCGTGGAAAAATAGGCCCCTGGGCTTTGATTTCGTCCAATTCCGAGAATATTTCCTTACTAGGATTTCTGAAACCAAAAACAGCAGACAACAAAGAATCGGCACTTCGGCATCTTGTTAATAGGTTAGTTCCAGAAAATGCACGAATATGACATAAAGTGTGCATAAAACATGAAGATAACATCAATAATGTGGCATGGAACATAAGAAATTATCGATACGTCGGAGACGTATCATCTACCCCTGGACTATGGGTCCATAGCAGTAGCTAGATGGTTGTCTTCTCCCCATTGTGCTATCATTGTCGGATCTTGTGAGCTGCCTAACATGATCAAGATCACCTATCTGTAATTCTATATGTTGCGTTTGTTGGGGTCCGATGAATAGAGAATACTTGTTATGTTGATTATCAAAGCTATGTCTATGTGTTGTTTATGATCTTGCATGCTCTCCGCTATTAGTAGATGCTCTGGCCAAGTTGATGCTAGTAACTCCAAGAGGGAGTATTTATGCTCGATAGTGGGTTCATGTCTCCGTGAATCTGGAGGGGTGACAAGAACCTCTAAGGTTATGGATGTGCTGTTGCCACTAGGGATAAAACATTGGTGCTATGTTCAAGGATGTAGTCACTAGTTACATTACGCGCAATACTTAATGCAATTGTCTGTTGTTAGCAACTTAATACTGGAGGGGGTTCGGATGATAACCTGAAGGTGGACTTTTTAGGCATAGATGCAGTTGGATGGCGGTCTATGTACTTTGTCGTAATGCCCAATTAAATCTCACTATACTCATCATGATATGTATGTGCATGGTCATGCCCTCTTTATTTGTCAATTGCCCAACTGTAATTTGTTCACCCAACATGCTGTTTATCTTATGGGAGAGACACCTCTAGTGAACTGTGGACCCCGGTCCAATTCTCTTTACTGAAATACAATCTACTGCAATACTTGTTCTATCGTTTTCGCAAACAATTATCTTCCACACAATACGGTTAATCCTTTGTTACAGCAAGCCGGTGAGATTGACAACCTCACTGTTTCGTTGGGGCAAAGTACTTTGGTTGTGTTGTGCAGGTTCCACGTTGGCGCCGGAATCCCTGGTGTTGCGCCGCACTACATCCCGCCGCCATCAACCTTCAACGTGCTTCTTGGCTCCTCCTGGTTCGATAAACCTTGGTTTCTTTCTGAGGGAAAACTTGCTGCTGTGCGCATCATACCTTCCTCTTGGGGTTCCCAACGAACGTGTGAGTTACACGCCATCACGCGGGCGTCCTTCTGCGCGGTAGATACACAGTTATCCGGATTGGATTCCAACCTGCGCGAAGTATCCGCCTTGCTTTGCTGCTGCATTGCTGAAGCGACAAGTGTGCGGAGGTAGTTGATATCAACCTCTTCGTCCTTCTTCTTCAACAGCTCCGCAGCTTTTAGCATGTTGTCCTTTGGGGTTTCCAGCGGCCGGTGCTCTGCGGGCGTGGCGAAGTTGATCCTGCGAGGCGGAATTGCTTCTCTAACAATTCGATCGGCCTCCGCCTGCGCATAGGTCATCTTTACTTCCCACTCTTTCGCCATGCTCTTGACCTGTTCGAGTGTGGCAGTAATTTCGCGATCCTGTCTGTCGAATTGGTCCGCCAAACCTGCAGCTTGTTCCCTTTCTTCCCTTAATGTGGCTTCGGTATCGGCGAGCTTCTTGGCAGTGGCCAGCATTTCCTGTCTAGTGGCTTCTAGAGCCTCCAGATCTGCGGCGTCGCCCGGGGTTATAGGTTTGTTAAGAACTGCTCGCGCCACCATCTCCTCAGCTGACCGGAGTTCCTCTGAGGAAGAATCCCTGCGGGGTCGTTCCCGAGACATTGGAGATCCTTGGTGGGATGGTTGAGGGTCGGATTGGCTGGTTGGCTCTTCAGATCCAGTTTGTCCCAGCGCTGCTACCGTTGCGAGAACCTGCTTAGGGCTGGGCGGAGTCGACTTCAGACTGATCACCGAAACCGTACTCCCCTAGCTTGCGGTTAAACTCGTCAGTATCCATGGAGGGGGTATCTCCGGAAATTGGGCTCAGATTGCCCAAAATCGACTCTTCAACCGGAGCTTCGCTTTCTCCGACAGGCTCAGCCTGATCCGGATCTGCGCCGTTTTCCGGTGCCTCTACCTGCTCAGGACCAGCTCCGTCTTCTTGAGGGGCGGTTCCGGCGGTATGGGCCAAGAAGTGTACGAAGTGGCACCTCTGCTTTTCTAACACCTGGGAGACCCAGGCGGATCTGCATTGGTCTTCCACCGTTGTTTCCTGCTCAGGGGCGGATTGGGTGGGTTTTGAAAATTCCAGATCCGAGGCGGAATCTTCCTTGGGAAGCTCCTGCATCTCAGATCGGATGTTCGCGACAGCGTCCAGCTCTGCGGCGGTTGCGTCTACGTTACTTACCAGTGGGTTTCCGTCGGAATCGACGGTTTCCCCGATGAAGATGTGTATGCCGCCAATTGGGACGATGGAGAGCTTGACGGGGTTTGTCCTAGCCGGAATCCAACACTCATCCGGAGGGACGATCGGCAGATTTCCGGCGTAGAGGACGCGCCCCACAGCGATGGTGTCGTCGTAGCTTCCCATGACGGAACCCTCCCGGTTCCGGCCTCCAGACGCCACAGGCCCCACGGTGGGCGCCAACTGTCGTTGCCTATTCGACGGTACCTCGGAGGAGGGATCCTCACGAGGGGGAGAAGAAGTAGGGGCCATAGGGCGGAGTGCACACGGGACGGTGGTACGCGATTTACCCAGCTTCGGAACACCTGCACGATGACAGGGCCTACTGCTGCTTGTCTGGAATTATCTGGGCGCTTTCGCGTTGTTACAATTAGTTGTGGTTGTGCCTCTAGGGCTCCCGGGATCCGGCTTATAAAGGCGCACGGATCTAGGGTTTACACGGAGAGTCCTAGCCGGAATACAAGTTGCCTAACTACGGTACAATGTCTTGCCGTGTACGTCAAGGATCCGCCTTCCTTCTAGGCCGTGCTGGATCCGGATACTTCATGGGCCTCCACAGATCCGGCCTCCTTCGTAGGTCGGTTAGGATCCGGCTCCTCGTTCCTGGGCTGGACTCCATCCTTCACGATCTACAGCAACTGGGCCGCCCGATGGGCCACATGCCTCACCACCAACTATGGGCCACCCGGGCTTGCCGGATCTAGGCCATGCAGTTGATATACCCATAAAGTATACCCACAACAAATCCCATCTCGGGGGATTCAGGAGATCGCCTCCGGCACCCTGCCGGAGAGGGGATTCATCTCCCGGAGGACTCTTCACCGCCATGGTCGCCTCCAGAGTGATGAGTGAGTAGTTCACCCCTGGACTATGGGTCCATAGCAGTAGCTAGATGGTCGTCTTCTCCTAATTGTGCTTCATTGTCGGGTCTTGTGAGCTGCCTAACATGATCAAGATCATCTATCTGTAATGCTATATGTTGTGTTTGTTGGGATCCGATGGATAGAGAATACTATGCTATGTTGATTATCAATCTATTATCTATGTGTTGTTTATGATCTTGCATGCTCTCCGTTATTAGTAGAGGCTCTGGCCAAGTTTTTACTCTTAACTCTAAGAGGGAGTATTTATGCTCGATAGTGGGTTCATGCCTCCATTAAATCTGGGACAGTGACAGAAAGTTCTAAGGTTGTGGGTGTGCTGTTGCCACTAGGGATAAAACATTGATGCTATGTCCGAGGATGTAGTTATTGATTACATTACGCACCATACTTAATGCAATTGTCTGTTGTTTTCAACTTAATACTGGAAGGGGTTCGGATGATAACCTGAATGTGGACTTTTTAGGCATAGATGCATGCTGGATAGCGGTCTATGTACTTTGTCGTAATGCCCAATTAAATCTCACAATACTCATCATATCATGTATGTGCATTGTCATGCCCTCTCTATTTGTCAATTGCCCAACTGTAATTTGTTCACCCAACATGCTATTTATCTTATGGGAGAGACACCTCTAGTGAACTGTGGACCCCGGTCCTATTCTTTTACATCGATACGATCTACTGCAATACTTGTTCTACTGTTCTCTGCAAACAATCATCATCCACTCTATACATCTAATCCTTTGTTACAGCAAGCCGGTGAGATTGACAACCTCACTGTTTCGTTGGGGCAATGTACTTTGGTTGTGTTGTGCAGGTTCCACGTTGACGCCGGAATCCTTGGTGTTGCGCCGCACTACATCTCGCCGCCATCAACCTTCAACGTGCTTCTTGGCTCCTACTGGTTCGATAAACCTTGGTTTCTTACTGAGGGAAAACTTGCCGCTTTACGCATCACATCTTCCTCTTGGGGTTCCCAACGGTCGCGTGTTGTATGCGTATCAAGACTGTTTTCTGGTGCCGTTGCCGGGGAGATCAAGACACGCTGCAAGGGGAGTCTCCACATTCCAATCTCTTTACTTTGTTTTTGTCTTGCTTTATTTTATTTACTACTTTGTTTGCTGCATTATAACAAAATACAAAAAAATTAGTTGCTAGCTTAACTTTATTTACTGTCTTGTTTGCAATCTCCATATTAAAAACACAAAAAAATTAGTTACTTGCATTTACTTTATCTAGTTTGCTTTATTTACTGTTGCTAAAATGGGTACTCCTGAAAATACTAAGTTGTGTGACTTCACAACCACAAATAATAATGATTTCTTATGCACACCTATTGCTCCACCTGCTACTACAGCGGAATTCTTTGAAATTAAACCTTCTTTACTAAATCTTGTTATGGGAGAGCAATTTTCTGGTGTTAGTTCTGATGATGCTGCTGCCCATCTCAATAACTTTGTTGAATTATGTGAAATGCAAAAGTATAAGGATGTAGATGGTGACATTATTAAATTAAAATTGTTTCCTTTCTCATTAAGAGGAAGAGCTAAAGATTGGTTGCTATCTCTGCCTAAGAATAGTATTGATTCATGGACTAAATGCAAGGATGCTTTTATTGGTAGATATTATCCCCCTAGAATAGTATTGATTCATGAACCTATTGGATTCAGCTGCTGGAGGTACCTTTATGTCCATCACTCTTGGCGAAGCAACAAAGCTTCTTGATAATATGATGATTAATTACTCTGAATGGCACACAGAAAGAGCTCCACAAGGTAAGAAGGTAAATTATGTCGAAGAAACCTCTTCCTTGAGTGATAAGATTGATGCTATTATGTCTATGCTTGTGAATGGTAGGACAAATGTTGATCCTAATAATGTTCCATTAGCTTCATTGGTTGCTCAAGAAGAACATGTTGATGTAAACTTCATTAAAAATAATAATTTCAACAACAATGCTTACCGGAACAATTCTAGTAACAACTATAGGCCATATCCTTATAATAATGGCAACGGCTATGGTAATTCTTATGGGAATTCTTACAACAATAATAGGAACACACCCCCTGGACTTGAAGCTATGCTTAAAGAATTTATTAGTACACAAACTGCTTTTAACAAATCTGTTGAAGAAAAGCTTGGGAAAATTGATATACTTGCTTCTAAAGTCGATAGTCTTACTGCTGATGTTGATCTTTTGAAATCAAAAGTTATGCCTAATGAAAATCATAATAATAAAATTGTTACTACAGCAAATGCCATCCAAGTTAGAATTAATGAGAATATAAGATTGATGGCCAAATTGCGTGCTAGGTGGGAAAAAGAAGAAAATGCTAAAGAAGACAATATAGCTAAAGTTTGGACTATTACCACCACTAGTAATGCTAATGCTTCACATGTTTCTGCACCTCCTACTATTAATGGTAAAATAATTGGTGTTGGCAATGTTTCCACTTCTAATGCAAAGCGCGAAAAACTGCCTGAAACTGCTAAAACTGCTGAAATTGCCTGTGATAAAACAGCTGAAATTTTTTCCAACATTGGGGATAACGATCCCATTGCTTTAGATTATAATGGTTTGGATTTTGATGATTGCCACATCTCTGAAGTTATAAAGTCTTACAAAAACTTGCTAAGAGTCCTAATGCTAGTGCTATAAATTTGGCTTTCACGAAACATATTACAAATGCACTCATAAAAGCTAGAGAAGAGAAACTAAATCGCGAAACTTCTATTCCTAGGAAGCTAGAGGACGGTTGGGAGCCCATCATTAAGATGAAGGTCAATGACTTTGATTGTAATACTTTATGTGATCTTGGTGCAAGTATTTCCGTTATGCCTAAGAAAATCTATAATATGCTTGACTTGCCACCATTGAAAAATTGTTATTTGGATGTTAATCTTGCTGATAATTCTACAAAGAAACCTTTGGGGAGAGTTAATAATGTTCGCATTACCGTTAACAATAACCTTTTCCCCGTTGATTTTGTTGTCTTGGATATTGAATGCAATGCATCTTGTCCCATTATTTTGGGAAGACCTTTTCTTCGAACTGTTGGTGCTATCATTGATATGAAGGAAGGTAATATTAAATATCAATTTCTTCTCAAGAAAGGTATGGAACACTTCCCTAGAAAGAGAATGAAGTTATCTTTTGATTCTATTATTAGAACAAGTTATGATGTTGATGCTTCGTCTCTTGATAATACTTGATATACACTTTCTACGCCTAGCTGAAAGGCGTTAAAGAAAAGCGCTTATGGGAGACAACCCATGTTTTTACTACAGTACTTTTATTTTATATTTGAGTCTTGGAAGTTGTTAATACTGTAGAACCTCTCCTTATCTTACTTTTGTGCATTGTTGTGCCAAGTAAAGTCGCTGATACTAAGGTTCATACTAGATTTGGATTACTGCGCAGAAACAGATTTCTTTGCTGTCACGAATCTGGGTCTAACTCTCTGTAGGTAACTCAGAAAATTATGCCAATTTACGTGAGTGATCCTCAGATATGTACTCAACTTTCATTCAATTTGAGCATTTTCATTTGAGCAAGTCTGGTGCCTCTTAGAAATTCGTCTTTACGAACTGTTCTGTTTTGATAGATTCTGCCTTTTATTTCGCATTGCCTGTTTTGCTATGCTTGATGGATTTTTCGATTCCATTAACTTTCAGTAGCTTTGTGCAATGTCCAGAAGTGTTAAGAATGATTGTGTCACCTCTGAACATGTAAATTTTAATTGTGCACTAACCCTCTAATGAGTTGTTTTGAGTTTGGTGTGGAGGAAGTTTTCAAGGATCAAGAGAGGAAGATGATACAATATGATCAAGGAGAGTGAAAGCTCTAAGCTTGGGGATGCCCCAGTGGTTCACCCCCTGCATATTTCAAGAAGACTCGAGCGTCTAAGCTTGGGGATGCCCAAGGCATCCCCTTCTTCATCGACAACATTATCAGGTTTCTCTAGTGAAACTATATTTTTATTCCATCACATCTTATGCACTTTGCTTGGAGCGTCGGTTTGTTTTTATTTTTGTTTTGTTTGAATAAAATGGATCCTAGCATTCATTGTGTGGGAGAGAGACACGCTCCGCTGTTGCATATGGACAAATATGTCCTTAGGCTTTACTCATAATATTCATGGCGAAGGTTGAATCTTCTTCGTTAAATTGTTATATGGTTGGAAACGGGAAATACTACATGTAGTAATTGCTAAAATGTCTTGGATAATGTGATACTTGGCAATTTTTGTGCTCATGTTTAAGCTCTTGCATCATATACTTTGCACCTATTAATGAAGAAATACATAGAGCTTGCTAAAATTTGGTTTGCATAATTGGTCTCTCTAAGGTCTAGATAATTTCTAGTATTGAGTTTGAACAACAAGGAAGACGGTGTAGAGTCTTATAATGTTTACAATATGTCTTTTATGTGAGTTTTGCTGCACCGGTTCATCCTTGTGTTTGTTTCAAATAGCCTTGCTAGCCTAAAACTTGTATCGAGAGGGAATACTTCTCATGCATCCAAAATCCTTGAGCCAACCACTATGCCATTTGTGTCCACCATACCTACCCACTACATGGTATTTCTCCGCCATTCCAAAGTAAATTGCTTGAGTGCTACCTTTAAAATTTCTATCCTTTACCTTCGCAATATATAGCTCATGGGACAAATAGCCTAAAAACTATTGTGGTATTGAATATGTACTTATGCACTTTATCTCTTATTAAGTTGCTTGTTGTGCGATAACCATGTTCCTGGGGACGCCATCAACTACTCTTTGTTGAATATCATGTGAGTTGCTATGCATGTTCGTCTTGTCTGAAGTAAGGGAGATTTACCGCTAGAATGGTTAGAGCATGCATAATGTTAGAGAAGAACATTGGGCCGCTAACTAAAGCCATGATCCATGGTGGAAGTTTCAGTTTTGGACAAATATCCTCAATCTCATATGAGAAAATTAATAATTGTTGAATGCTTATGCATAAAAGAGGAGTCCATTATCTGTTGTCTATGTTGTCCCGGTATGGATGTCTAAGTTGAGAATAATCAAAAGCGAGAAATCCAATGCGGGCTTTCTCCTTAGACCTTTGTACAGGCGGCATAGAGGTACCCTTTGTGACACTTGGTTAAAACATATGTATTGCAATGATAATCCAGGTAATCCGAGCTAATTAGGACAAGGTGCGGGCACTATTAGTATACTATTCATGAGGCTTGCAACTTGTAGGATATAATTTACATAACACATATGCTTTATTACTACCGTTGACAAAATTGTTTCTTGTTTTCAAAATCAAAGCTCTAGCACAAATATAGAAATCAATGCTTTCCTCTGCGGTCTTTCTTTTACTTTTATGTTGAGTCAGTTCACCTATATCTCTCCACCTCAAGAAGCAAACACTTGTGTGAACTGTGCATTGATTCCTACATACTTGCATATTGCACTTGTTATATTACTTTGCATTGACAATTATCCATGAGATATACATGTTACAAGTTGAAAGCAACCGCTGAAACTTCATCTTCCTTTATGTTGCTTCAATACCTTTACTTTGAATTATTGCTTTATGAGTTAACTCTTATGCAAGACTTATTGATGCTTGTCTTGAAGTACTATTCATGAAAAGTCTTTGCTATATGATTCATTTTTTTACTCATGTCATTTACATTTTTTTGATCGCTGCATTCATTACATATGCTTACAATAGTATGATTAAGGTTATGATGGCATGTCACTCCAGAAATTATCTTTGTTATCGTTTACCTGCTCGGGACGAGCAGAAACTAAGCTTGGGGATGCTGATACGTCTCTGACGTATCGATAATTTCTTATGTTCCATGCCACATTATTGATGATATCTACATGTTTTATGCATACTTTATGTCATATTTATGCATTTTCCGGCACTAACCTATTAACGAGATGCCGAAGAGCCAGTTGCTGTTTTCTGCTGTTTTTGGTTTCAGAAATCCTAGTAAGGAAATATTCTCGGAATTAGACGAAATCAACGCCCAGGGGCCTATTTTCACACGAAGCTTCCAGAAGACCGAAGGGAAGACGAAGTGGGGCCACGGGGCGCCGCCACACTAGGGCGGCGCGGCCCAGGGGGGCCCGCGCGGCCCTAGCGTGTGGGGCCCCCGTGATGCCTCATGACCTTCCCTTCCGCCTACATATAGTCTTCGTCGCGAAACCCCCAGTACCGAGAGCCACGATACGGAAAACCTTCTAGAGACGCCGCCGCCGCCAATCCCATCTCGGGGGATTCAGGAGATCGCCTCCGGCACCCTGCCGGAGAGGGGATTCATCTCCCGGAGGACTCTTCACCGCCATGGTCGCCTCCGGAGTGATGAGTGAGTAGTTCACCCCTGGACTATGGGTCCATAGCAGTAGCTAGATGGTCGTCTTCTCCTAATTGTGCTTCATTGTCGGGTCTTGTGAGCTGCCTAACATGATCAAGATCATCTATCTGTAATGCTATATGTTGTGTTTGTTGGGATCCGATGGATAGAGAATACTATGCTATGTTGATTATCAATCTATTATCTATGTGTTGTTTATGATCTTGCATGCTCTCCGTTATTAGTAGAGGCTCTGGCCAAGTTTTTACTCTTAACTCCAAGAGGGAGTATTTATGCTCGATAGTGGGTTCATGCCTCCATTAAATCTGGGACAAGTGATGAAAGTTCTAAGGTTGTGGATGTGCTGTTGCCACTAGGGATAAAACATTGATGCTATGTCCGAGGATGTAGTTATTGATTACATTACGCACCATACTTAATGCAATTGTCTATTGTTTTCAACTTAATACTGGAAGGGGTTCGGATGATAACCTGAAGGTGGACTTTTTAGGCATAGATGCATGTTGGATAGCGGTCTATGTACTTTGTCGTAATGCCCAATTAAATCTCACAATACTCATCACATCATGTATGTGCATTGTCATGCCCTCTCTATTTGTCAATTGCCCAACTGTAATTTGTTCACCCAACATGCTATTTATCTTATGGGAGAGACACCTCTAGTGAACTGTGGACCCCGGTCCTATTCTTTTACATCGATACGATCTACTGCAATACTTGTTCTACTGTTCTCTGCAAACAATCATCATCCACACTATACATCTAATCCTTTGTTACAGCAAGCCGGTGAGATTGACAACCTCACTGTTTCGTTGGGGCAAAGTACTTTGGTTGTGTTGTGCAGGTTCCACGTTGGCGCCGGAATCCTTGGTGTTGCGCCGCACTACATCTCGCCGCCATCAACCTTCAACGTGCTTCTTGGCTCCTACTGGTTCGATAAACCTTGGTTTCTTACTGAGGGAAAACTTGCCGCTTTACGCATCACACCTTCCTCTTGGGGTTCCCAACGGTCGCGTGCTGTACGCGTATCAGCAGAGCGAGCCAGGACCCGGTGCGGACGGCGACCCTTTCACTGGCCGCAGGAGGGCGCTCGAATTCGACGGTGCCGGTGCTGAGGGTGCTGAGGAAGAGGGCGGAGGTGAGGACGAGGAGGACGATGAAGAGGAGGGGTGGAGGACGAGGACGACGACGAGGACGAAGAGGGCGGCGAGGAAGAAGACGAGGAGGGTGCCGGTGACGATGATCTCATGGAGGTAGACGCGGGCGGCGTGAAGAAGAAAAAGAAGAAGAAGGCGTCGAGCACACGAGGCCCCAAGTGGACGGTTTTGGAGGATCTTTGTCTGTGCGAGTCGTGGGCGACGGTGAGCCATGACTCCATCATCGGCGCCAACCAAAAATACGGGAAGTATTGGGCGAGAATCAACTCCGAGTTCGATGAACGCAAGCTCATCAAGAGCGACTACAACAAAGTGACAATGAAGAGGAGCCAAAAGGCAATGTCGACGCGATGGGACATCATCTAGGCGTCGGTGAACTCCTTCCATGGATACCATCAGGACTTACTGACCAGAGTCGAGAGCGGCGCCGACCTCTCCCAAATGGTACGACTCTTTCTTCCATAATCTGTAGCGCCTACATTGTGTTCGATGAAATGATTCCGCTTCCTTTGGCTAGTTTGATAGGGCCATGGAGGTTTACGCGAGGAACTCGGATGGGCATAAGTCGTTCGCGCTGATGCATTGCTATACCAAGCTCAAAGGGAACGAGAAATGGCGGGTTGGACGCGCCTATCGCTGTCCAAGGGGAAGGACACCATTGATCTGGACGCGCCGCTGGCAACGTCGACATGGCGTCCTACTGGCAACAAGGTTGCCAAGGCCACCTTGGCCGACGCCGCGTCGTGTGAGAAGACGCAGGCGTCGATCACGAAATGCCACGCGGACGTCTCCTCGACCTTTCTCTCCCGCGCCAAAAAGAACGATGAAAGGTGGGCGGAGCTGCTCAAGAGGCAAGAGGAGAAGTTGGAGCTCAAGAAACACAGGGACTGTAGGATAACGTTGCATAGAAAACAAAAAATTTCCTACCGCGAACACGCAATCCAAGCCAAGATGCAATCTAGAAGACGGTAGCAACGAGGGGGTATCGAGTCTCACCCTTGAAGAGATTCCAAAGCCTACAAGAGGAGGCTCTTGTTGCTGCGGTAGACGTTCACTTGCCGCTTGCAAAAGCGCGTAGAAGATCTTGATCACGATCGGTTCCGGCGCCACGAACGGGCAGCACCTCCGTACTCGGTCACACGTTCGGTTGTTGATGAAGACGACGTCCACCTCCCGTTCCAGCGGGCAGCGGAAGTAGTAGCTCCTCTTGAATCCGACAGCACGACGGCGTGGTGTCGGTGGCGGTGGAGAACTCCGGCGGAGCTTCGCTAAAGCTACGCGGGAGATATGGAGGAGAGGGGGGCGGCTAGGGTTTGGGAGGGGGTGGCCGGCCTCAAGGGGGTGCGGCCAACTTGTGGCTTTTGTGTGGCCGGCCCCCTCCCCTATGCCCCTCATTATATAGGTGGAACCTCAAGTGTTGGTATCCAAGTCTTCGAATAAGACCCGAACCAAAAACCTTCCATATGGAGGGGAAACCTAGCCAAGCTAGGACTCCCACTAGAGGTGGGAGTTCCACCTCCCATATGGGGGGTGGCCGGCCCCCTAAGGGGGAGTCCACTTGGGACTCCTCCCCCACTAGGGTTGGCCGGCCATGGAGGTGGAGTCTGATACGCGTTCAACACGCATCCGTTGGGAACCCCAAGAGGAAGGTGTGATGCGTACAGCGGCAAGTTTCCCTCAGTATGAAACCAAGGTTATCGAACCAGTAGGAGCCAAGAAGCACGTTGAAGGTTGATGGCGGCGGGATGTAGTGCGGCGCAACACCAGGGATTCCGGCGCCAACGTGGAACCTGCACAACACAACCAAAGTACTTTGCCCCAACGAAACAGTGAGGTTGTCAATCTCACCGGCTTGCTGTAACAAAGGATTAACCGTATTGTGTGGAAGATGATTGTTTGCAGAAAACAGTAGAACAAGTATTGCAGTAGATTGTATTTCAGTAAAGAGAATTGGACCGGGGTCCACAGTTCACTAGAGGTGTCTCTCCCATAAGATAAACAGCATGTTGGGTGAACAAATTACAGTTGGGCAATTGACAAATAAAGAGAGCATGACCATGCACATACATATCATGATGAGTATAGTGAGATTTAATTGGGCATTACGACAAAGTACATAGACCGCCATCCAACTGCATCTATGCCTAAAAAGTCCACCTTCAGGTTATCATCCGAACCCCCTCCAGTATTAAGTTGCTAACACAGACAATTGCATTAAGTATTGCGCGTAATGTAATTAGTGACTACATCCTTGAACATAGCACCAATGTTTTATCCCTAGTGGCAACAGCACATCCATAACCTTAGAGGTTCTTGTCACCCCTCCAGATTCACGGAGACATGAACCCACTATCGAGCATAAATACTCCCTCTTGGAGTTACTAGCATCAACTTGGCCAGAGCATCTACTAATAACGGAGAGCATGCAATATCATAAACAACACATAGATATAACTTTGATAATCAACATAACAAGTATTCTCTATTCATCGGATCCCAACAAACGCAACATATAGAATTACAGATAGATGATCTTGATCATGTTAGGCAGCTCACAAGATCCGACAATGATAGCACAATGGGGAGAAGACAACCATCTAGCTACTGCTATGGACCCATAGTCCAGGGGTAGACTACTCACACATCACTCCGGAGGCGACCATGGCGGCGTAGAGTCCTCCGGGAGATGATTCCCCTCTCCGGCAGGGTGCCGGAGGCGATCTCCTGGATCCCCCGAGATGGGATCGGCGGCGGCGGCGTCTCTGGAAGGTTTTCCGTATCGTGACTCTCGGTACTGGGGGTTTCGCAACGGAGGCTATTTGTAGGCGGAAGGGCAGGTCAAGAGGCGGCACGGGGGGCCCACACCACAGGGCCGCGCGGCCAAGGGGGGGGGGCCGCGCCGCCCTAGGGTGTGGCCCCCTCGTGGCCCCTCTTCGTCTCCTCTTCGGACTTCTGGAAGCTTCGTGGCAAAATAGGACCCTAGGCGTTGATTTCGTCCAATTCCGAGAATATTTCGTTACTAGGATTTCTGAAACCAAAAACATGTAAAGAACAAAGAATCGGCACTTCGGCATCTTGTTAATAGGTTAGTTCCAGATAATGCACGAATATGACATAAAGTGTGCATAAAACATGTAGATAACATCAATAATGTGGCATGGAACATAAGAAATTATCGATACGTCGGAGACGTATCAGCATCCCCAAGCTTAGTTCTGCTCGTCCCGAGCAGGTAAAACGATAACACAGATAATTTCTGGAGTGACATGCCATCATAATCTTGATCATACTATTTGTAAAGCATATGTAGTGAATGCAGCGATCAAAACAATGTATATGACATGAGTAAACAAGTGAATCATAAAGCAAAGACTTTTCATTAATAGCACTTCAAGACAAGCATCAATAAGTCTTGCATAAGAGTTAACTCATAAAGCAATAATTCAAAATAAAGGCATTGAAGCAACACAAAAGAAGATTAAGTTTCAGCGGTTGCTTTCAACTCATAACATGTATATCTCATGGATATTGTCAACATAGAGTAATATAATAAGTGCAATAAGCAAGTATGTAGGAATCAATGCACAGTTCACACAAGTGTTTGCTTCTTGAGGTGGAGAGAAATAGGTGAACCGACTCAACATTGAAAGTAAAAGAATGGTCCTCCATAGAGGAAAAGCATCGATTGCTATATTTGTGCTAGAGCTTTGATTTTGAAAACATGAAACAATTTTGTCAACGGTAGTAATAAAGCATATGTATCATGTAAATTATATCTTATAAGTTGCAAGCCTCATGCATAGCGTACTAATAGTGCCCGCACCTTGTCCTAATTAGCTTGGACTACCGGATCATCACAATGCACATGTTTTAACCAAGTGTCACAAAGGGGTACCTCTATGCCGCCTGTACAAAGGTCTAAGGAGAAAGCTCGCATTGGATTTCTCGCTATTGATTATTCTTCAACTTAGACATCCATACCGGGACAACATAGACAACAGATAATGGACTCCTCTTTTATGCATAAGCATGTAACAACAATTAATAATTTTCTCATTTGAGATTGAGGATATTTGTCCAAAACTGAAACTTCCACCATGGATCATGGCTTTAGTTAGCGGCCCAATGTTCTTCTCTAACAATATGCATGCTTAACCATAAGGTGGTAGATCTCTCTTACTTCAGACAAGACGGACATGCATAGCAACTCACATGAAATTCAACAAAGAGTAGTTGATGGCGTCCCCAGTGAACATGGTTATCGCACAACAAGCAACTTAATAAGAGATAAAGTGCATAATTACATATTCAATACCACAATAGTTTTTAAGCTATTTGTCCCATGAGCTATATATTGCAAAGGTGAATGATGGAATTTTTAAAGGTAGCACTCAAGCAATTTACTTTGGAATGGCGGAAAATACCATGTAGTAGGTAGGTATGGTGGACACAAATGGCATAGTGGTTGGCTCAAGTATTTGGATGCATGAGAAGTATTCCCTCTCGATACAAGGTTTAGGCTAGCAAGGCTTATTAGAAACAAACACAAGGATGAACCGGTGCAGCAAAACTCACATAAAAGACATATTGAAAACATTATAAGACTCTACACCGTCTTCCTTGTTGTTCAAACTCAATACTAGAAATTATCTAGACCTTAGAGAAACCAAATATGCAAACCAAATTTTAGCATGCTCTATGTATTTCTTCATTAATGGGTGCAAAGCATATGATGCAAGAGCTTAAACATGAGCACAACAATTGCCAAGTATCACATTACCCAAGACATTAATAGCAATTACTACATGTATCATTTTCCAATTCCAACCATATAACAATTTAACGAAGGAGAAACTTCGCCATGAATACTATGAGTAGAAACCAAGGACATACTTGTCCATATGCTACAGCGGAGCGTGTCTCTCTCCCATAAAGTGAATGCTAGGATCCATTTTATTCAAACAAAACAAAAACAAAAACAAACCGACGCTCCAAGCAAAGCACATAAGATGTGATGGAATAAAAATATAGTTTCAGGGGAGGAACCTGATAATGTTGTTGATGAAGAAGGGGATGCCTTGGGCATCCCCAAGCTTAGACGCTTGAGTCTTCTTAGAATATGCAGGGGTGAACCACCGGGGCATCCCCAAGCTTAGAGCTTTCACTCTCCTTGATCATGTTGCATCATACTCCTCTCTTGATCCTTGAAAACTTCCTCCACACCAAACTCGAAACAACTCATTAGAGGGTTAGTGCACAATAAAAATTAACATATTCAGAGGTGACACAATCATTCTTAACACTTCTGGACATTGCATAAAGCTACTGGACATTAATGGATCAAAGAAATTCATCCAACATAGCAAAAGAGGCAATGCGAAATAAAAGGCAGAATCTGTCAAAACAGAACAGTTCGTATTGACGAATTTTAAAATGGCACCAGACTTGCTCAAATGAAAATGCCCAAATTGAATTAAAGTTGTGTACATATCTGAGGATCATGCACGTAAATTGGCTTAATTTTCTGAGCTACCTACAGGGAGGTAGACCCAGATTCGTGACAGCAAAGAAATCTGGAACTGCGCAGTAATCCAAATCTAGTACTTACTTTTCTATCAAAGACTTTACTTAGCACAATAAAACACTAAACTAAGATAAGGAGAGGTTGCTACAGTAGTAAACAACTTCCAAGACACAAAATAAAAACAAAGTACTGTAGGTAAAAACATGGGTTGTCTCCCATAAGCGCTTTTCTTTAACGCCTTTCAGCTAGGCGCAGAAAGTGTGTATCAAGTATTATCAAGAGACGAAGTGTCAACATCATAATTTGTTCTCATAATAGAATCAAAAGGTAACTTCATTCTCTTTCTAGGGAAGTGTTCCATACCTTTCTTGAGAGGAAATTGATATTTAATATTACCTTCCTTCATATCAATGATAGCACCAACAGTTCGAAGAAAAGGTCTTCCCAATATAATGGGACAAGATGCATTGCATTCAATATCCAAGACAACAAAATCAACGGGGACAAGGTTATTGTTAATGGTAATGCGAACATTATCAACTTTCCCCAAAGGTTTCTTTGTAGAATGATCAGCAAGATTAACATCCAAATAACAATTTTTCAGCGGTGGCAAGTCAAGCATATTATAAATTTTCTTAGGCATAACAGAAATACTTGCACCAAGATCACATAAAGCATTACAATCAAAATCTTTAACCTTCATCTTAATGATGGGCTCCCAACCATCCTCTAGCTTTTTAGGAATAGAGGCTTCGCGCTCTAGTTTCTCTTCTCTAGCTTTTATGAGAGCATTTGTAATATGTTGCGTGAAAGCCAAATTTATAGCACTAGTATTAGGACTTTTAGCAAGTTTTTGCAAGAACTTTATAACTTCAGAGATGTGGAAATCATCAAAATTCAAACCATTATAATCTAAAGCAATGGGATCATCATCCCCAATGTTGGAAAAAATTTCAGCAGCTTTATCACAGGCAGTTTCAGCAGTTTTAGCAGTTTCAGGCAGTTTCTCGCGCTTTGCATTAGAAGTGGAAACATTGCTAACACCAATTATTTTATTATTAATAGTAGGAGGTGCAGCAACATCTGTAGCATTAGCATTACTAGTGGTGGTAATGGTCCAAACTTTAGCTACATTCTTCTCTTTAGCTAGTTTTTCATTTTCTTCTCTATCCCACCTAGCACGCAGTTCAGCCATTAATCTTATATTCTCATTAATTCTAACTTGGATGGCATTTGCTGTAGTAACAATTTTATTATGATGATTTTCATTAGGCAAAACTTTCGATTTCAAAAGATCAACATCAGCAGCAAGACTATCGACTTTATTATGGGAATTCAACAAATTCTTTAAGCATGGCTTCAAGTCCAGGGGGTGAACTCCTATTATTGTTGTAAGAATTCCCATAAGAATTACCATAGCCATTGCCATTCTTATAAGGATATGGCCTATAGTTGTTACTAGAATTGTTCCGGTAAGCATTGTTGTTGAAATTATTATTTTTAATGAAGTTCACATCAACATGTTCTTCTTGTGCAACCAATGAAGCTAATGGAACATTATTAGGATCAATATTAGTCCTATCATTCACAAGCATAGACATAATAGCATCAATCTTATCACTCAAGGAAGAGGTTTCTTCGACAGAATTTACCTTCTTACCTTGTGGAGCTCTTTCCGTGTGCCATTCAGAGTAGTTGATCATCATATTATCAAGAAGCTTTGTTGCTTCACCAAGAGTGATGGACATAAAGGTACCTCCAGCAGCTGAATCCAATAAATTCCGTGAAGAAAAATTTAGTCCTGCATAGAAGGTTTGGATGATCATCCAAGTAGTCAGTCCATGGGTTGGGCAATTTTTAACCAAAGATTTCATTCTTTCCCAAGCTTGAGCAACATGTTCAGTGTCTAATTGTTTAAAATTCATTATGCTACTCCTCAAAGATATAATTTTAGCAGAGGGATAATATCTACCAATAAAAGCATCCTTGCATTTAGTCCATGAATCAATACTATTCTTAGGCAGAGATAGCAACCAATCTTTAGCTCTTCCTCTTAATGAGAAAGGGAACAATTTTAATTTTATAATGTCACCATCTACATCCTTATACTTTTGCATTTCACATAATTCAACAAAATTATTGAGATGGGCAGCAGCATCATCAGAACTAACACCAGAAAATTGCTCTCGCATAACAAGATTCAGTAAAGAAGGTTTAATTTCAAAGAATTCTGCTGTAGTAGCAGGTGGAGCAATAGGTGTGCATAAGAAATCATTATTATTTGTGGTTGTGAAATCACACAACTTAGTATTTTCAGGGTTGGCCATTTTAGCAACAGTAAATAAAGCAAACTAGATAAAGTAAATGCAGGTAACTAATTTTTTTGTGTTTTCGATATAGCAAACAAGATAGCAAATAAAGTAAAAGTAGCAACTAATTTTTTTGTATTTTGATTTAGTGCAGCAAACAAAGTAGTAAATAAAACTAAGCAAGACAAAAACAAAGTAAAGAGATTGAGAAGTGGAGACTCCCCTTGCAGCTTGTCTTGATCTCCCCGGCAACGGCGCCAGAAAAAGCTGCTTGATACGCGTTCAACACGCGTCCGTTGGGAACCCCAAGAGGAAGGTGTGATGCGTACAGCGGCAAGTTTCCTCAGTATGAAACCAAGGTTATCGAACCAGTAGGAGCCAAGAAGCACGTTGAAGGTTGATGGCGGTGGGATGTAGTGCGGCGCAACACCAGGGATTCCGGCGCCAACGTGGAACCTGCACAACACAACCAAAGTACTTTGCCCCAACGAAACAGTGAGGTTGTCAATCTCACCGGCTTGCTGTAACAAAGGATTAACCGTATTGTGTGGAAGATGATTGTTTGCAGAAAACAGTAGAACAAGTATTGCAGTAGATTGTATTTCAGTAAAGAGAATTGGACTGGGGTCCACAGTTCACTAGAGGTGTCTCTCCCATAAGATAAACAGCATGTTGGGTGAACAAATTACAGTTGGGCAATTGACAAATAAAGAGAGCATGACCATGCACATACATATCATGATGAGTATAGTGAGATTTAATTGGGCATTACGACAAAGTACGTAGACCGCCATCCAACTGCATCTATGCCTAAAAAGTCCACCTTCAGGTTATCATCCGAACCCCCTCCAGTATTAAGTTGCTAACAACAGACAATTGCATTAAGTATTGCGCGTAATGTAATTAGTGACTACATCCTTGAACATAGCACCAATGTTTTATCCCTAGTGGCAACAGCACATCCATAACCTTAGAGGTTCTTGTCACCCTCCGCATTCACGGAGACATGAACCCACTATCGAGCATAAATACTCCCTCTTGGAGTTACTAGCATCAACTTGGCTAGAGCATCTACTAATAACGGAGAGCATGCAAGATCATAAACAACACATAGATATAACTTTGATAATCAACATAACAAGTATTCTCTATTCATCGGATCCCAACAAACGCAACATATAGAATTACAGATAGATGATCTTGATCATGTTAGGCAGCTCACAAGATCCGACAATGATAGCACAATGGGGAGAAGACAACCATCTAGCTACTGCTATGGACCCATAGTCCAGGGGTAGACTACTCACACATCACTCCGGAGGCGACCATGGTGGCGTAGAGTCCTCCGGGAGATGATTCCCCTCTCCGGCAGGGTGCCAGAGGCGATCTCCTGGATCCCCCGAGATGGGATCGGCGGCGGCGGCGTCTCTGGAAGGTTTTCTGTATCGTGGCTCTCGGTACTGGGGGTTTCGCAACGGAGGCTATTTGTAGACGGAAGGGTAGGTCAAGAGGCGGCACGAGGGCCCCACACCACAGGGCCGCGCGGCCAAGGGGGGGGCCGCGCCGCCCTAGGGTGTGGCCCCTCTTCGTCTCCTCTTCGGACTTCTGGAAGCTTCGTGGCAAAATAGGACCCTGGGCGTTGATTTCGTCCAATCCCGAGAATATTTCGTTACTAGGATTTCTGAAACCAAAAACAGCAGAAAACAAAGAATCGGCACTTCGGCATCTTGTTAATAGGTTAGTTCCAGAAAATGCACGAATATGACATAAAGTGTGCATAAAACATGTAGATAACATCAATAATGTGGCATGGAACATAAGAAATTATCGATACGTCGGAGACGTATCAGAGTCCCATGTGGACTCCACCTTCCTTGGTGGTTTCTTCCGGACTTTTCTAGAACCTTCTAGAACCTTCCATAGAAACTTCCGCGACATTTTAATTCACATAAAATGACATCCTATATATGAATCTTATTCTCCGGACCATTCCGGAACTCCTCGTGATGTCCGGGATCTCATCCAGGACTCCGAACAAATATTCGAACTCCATTCCATATTCAAGTATTACCATTTCAACATCCAACTTTAAGTGTGTCACCCTACGGTTCGTGAACTATGCGGACATGGTTGAGTACTCACTCCGACCAATAACCAATAGCGGGATCTGGAGATCCATAATGGCTCCCACATATTCAACGATGACTTCAGTGATCGAATGAACCATTCACATACAATACCAATTCCCTTTGTCACGCGATATTTTACTTGTCCGAGGTTTGATCTTCGGTATCACTCTATACCTTGTTCAACCTCGTCTCCTGACAAGTACTCTTTACTCGTACCGTGATATGTGGTCTCTTATGAACTCATTCATATGCTTGCAAGACATTAGACGACATTCCACCGAGAGGGCCCAGAGAATATCTATCCATCATCGGGATGGACAAATCCCACTGTTGATCCATATGCCTCAACTCATACTTTCCGGATACTTAATCCCACCTTTATAGCCACCCATTTACGCAGTGGTGTTTGGTGTAATCAAAGTACCTTTCCGGTATAAGTGATTTACATGATCTCATGGTCATAAGGACTAGGTAACTATGTATCGAAAGCTTATAGCAAATAACTTAATGACGAGATCTTATGCTACGCTTAATTTGGGTGTGTCCATTACATCATTCATATAATGATATAACCTTGTTATTAATAACATCCAATGTTCATGATTATGAAACTAATCATCCATTAATCAACAAACTAGTTTAAGAGGCATACTAGGACTTCTTGTTGTCTACATATCACACATGTACTAATGTTTCGGTTAATACAATTATAGCATGATATATAAACATTTATCATAAACATAAAGATATAAATAATAACCACTTTATTATTGCCTCTAGGGCATATCTCCTTCAGTCTCCCACTTGCACTAGAGTCAATAATCTAGATTACATTGTAATATACCTAACACCCATGGCATTCTGGTGTTGGTCATGCTTTGCCCTAGGGAGAGCTTTAGTCAACGGATCTGCTACATTCAGATCAGTGTGTACTTTGCAAATCTTTACTTCTCCATCTTCGATGTATTCGCGAATCGAGTGGTAACGCAGCTTGATATGCTTCAGCCTCTTGTGTGACCTTGGCTCTTGTGCATTGGCGATGGCACCCATGTTATCACAGTAAATGATTAATGGGTCCAATGCACTAGGAACCACACCGAGCTCTACAATGAACCTCTTCATCCATACCGCTTCGATGAAGCCTCCGAAGCCGCTATGTACTCGATTCTCGTTGAAGACTTCGCCACCGTGCACCGCTTCGAGCTTGCCCACCATCGCAGCACCATTCAATATAAACACGTACCTGCATTGTGACTTAGAGTCATCAGGATCAGTGTTCCAACTTGCATCGGTGTAACCACTTACAACGAGCTCTTGGTCACCTCCATAACAAAGAAACATATCCTTAGTTATTTTTAAGTACTTCAGGATATTCTTGACCGCTGTCCAGTGTTCCATTCCTGGATCACTTTGATATCTGCTAGTCAAACTAACAGCATGTGCTATATCCGGTCTAGTACATAGCATGGCATACATGATAGATCCTATCGCGAGGCATAGGGGATTTTACTCATCCTTTCTCTTTCTTCTGCCGTAGCCGGTCCTTGAGTCTTGCTCAAGACTTTGCCTGGTAACATAGGTAAGAACCCTTTCTTACTTTCGTCCATTCTAAACTTCTTTAGAATCTTGTCCAGATATGTACTCTGTGATAGCCCTATTAGGCGTCTTGATCTATCTCTATAAATCTTGATGCCTAATATATATGATGCTTCACCAAGGTCTTTCATTGAAAAACTATTATTCAAATAACCTTTAACACTGCTTAATAGTTCTATATCATTCCCGATCAATAATATGTCATCTACATATAATATCAGGAATGCTACAGAGCTCCCACTCACTTTCTTGTAAATACAGGCCTCTCCATGACACTGTATAAACCCGAAGTCTTTGATCACCTTATCAAAGCGTCGGTTCCAACTTCTTGATGCTTGCTTCTGTCCATAGATTGAACGCTGAAGTTTGCATACTTTGTCAGCATTTTTAGGATCGACAAAACCTTTGGGTTGTACCATATACAACTCTTCCTCAATGTCTCCATTAAGGAATGCCGTTTTGACATCCATCTGCCAAATCTCATAATCGAAAAATGCAGCTATTGCTAACAAAATCCTCACAGATTTTAGCTTCGCTACAGGTGAGAAAGTCTCATCGTAGTCAACTCCTTGAATTTGTCGGAAACCCTTTGCGACAAGTCAAGCTTTATAGACAGTAATATTACCATCAGCATCTGTTTTTCTCTTGAAGATCCATTTATTTTCGATAGCCTTTCGGCTATCAGGTAAGTCTACCAAAGTCCATACTTTGTTATCATACATGGATCCCATTTCGGATTTCATGGCTTCTTGCCATTTGTTGGAATCTGGGCTCATCATCGCTTCTTCATACGTCGCAGGGTCCTCATCATTGTTATCCACAATCATGACATTTAGACAAGGATCATACCAATCAGAGTGGTACGTTCCCTTGTCGATCTCGCGAGGTTCAGTAGTTTCCTCGTTCGAAGTTTCATGATCATTATCATTAGCTTCCTCTGTTGTCGGTGTAGGCGGTAATCGGTACAACTTCCAGATCGCGCTACTCTGATCAACGAGTATAGATTCATCAATCTCATCGAGTTCTACTTTTCTTCCAGTCACTTCTTTAGTGAGAAATTCTTTCTCAAGAAAGGTTCCGTTCTTAGCAACAAAGATTTTGCCTTCGGATTTG
This sequence comes from Lolium perenne, assembly GCF_019359855.2. NCBI lineage: Eukaryota > Viridiplantae > Streptophyta > Magnoliopsida > Poales > Poaceae > Lolium > Lolium perenne. The sequence goes on along the minus strand of NC_067250.2, from coordinate 10,415,450 downwards.
TGATAGAAAGTATACCCTATAGTTTCCTTAGGGTATCCTATGAAGACGCATTTCTCCGCTTTGGGTTCTAGCTTGTCCGGTTGTAACTTCTTTACATAGGCTTCGCAACCCCAAACTTTCAGGAACGACAGCTTAGGTTTCTTATTAAACCATAATTCATACGGTGTCGTTTCTACGGATTTTGATGGTGCTCTATTTAAAGTGAATGCGGCTGTCTCTAATGCATAACTCCAAAATGATAACGGCAAATCAGTAAGAGACATCATAGAACGAACCATATCTAAGAGAGTTCGATTACGACGTTCGGACACACCGTTACGTTGTGGTGTTCCCGGCGGTGTCAATTGTGAAAGTATTCCGCATTTCTTTAAATGCATGCCAAACTCATAACTCAGATATTCACCTGTTATCACCAGAATTTGACCGAGTCGGAGGTGGGCCGTGATCAAGATGGATTTGAAGAATATACATGAAAGAAATACGTGAATCGGCCTGTTATGCAAAGTTTGGCTAGTTGGCCCGTGTATATGTAATATAGTAGGATACGTGTCGGTTAGTTAGAGTTTGTCTCTTGCACGGTGGGGATTATTCCCACGTTAGAAAGTCCCCTGGACTATAAATATGTATCTAGGGTTTATGAAATAAACAACAACCATCGTTCAACACAAATCAATCTAGGCGCATCGCCAACTCCTTCGTCTCGAGGGTTTCTTCCGGGTAAGCATCATGCTGCCTAGATCGCATCTTGCGATCTAGGCAGTACAAGTTTATTCGTTACCATGCGTTGCTCGTACTGAAGCCTTTTTGATGGCGAGCAACGTAGTTATCTTAGATGTGTTAGGGTTAGCATTGTTCTTCGTATCATATGCTGTCGTAGTGCAACCCTTATACATCTAGCCGCCCTTACACCTATCTTAGGTGTAGGGGCGGCACCCCGCTTGATCATTATTTAGTAGATCCGATCCGTTACGGTTGCTCCTTGTTCTTCAAGGATTAGTTTAATATCTGCAATAGTTAGGCCTTACAAAGGGTTGGAGGATCCAGCGACGCGTAGGGTGTAGTTTGCTAGCCCTAGACAGGATGTTCCGGGGATCAACCTCGTGTTGGTTTTTAGGCCTTGTCCAGGATCGGCTTACGATCACCGTACGTGACCGCGAGGCCCAATCGTGAGTAGGATGATCCGATTATGCAGTGAAAACCCTAAATCGTCGTAGATCGTTTTAGCTTTATTCTGATCAAGCAGGACCACCATATATTCGTGCACCTCGTACGAATCATGGGTGGATCGGCTCCTTGAGCCGATTCACAGGATAACCTGAGAGCCGATCGAGGCTCGTATTTAATGTTTACGTGTATGCCATGCAGGAAACTAAGCGAGGCATCTTCATCACCTTCCTGACCAGGTATAGGTCAGGTGGCACGCCCTTGCACCAGCATCGGACGTGCGTGCCGGAGGCTTTGCGGGCCGTCGCTCGGAGGGACCAGGGCCAGCCGCAGCCCTAAGTTGTTCCCGGCTCTACTGTGTTGCCCGTCGCTACTTGCCGGTGGGTTTCTGACCGCAACACATTCTGGCACGCCCGGTGGGACAATCTTCGACATCAACCACCTCGCCATCTACATCTGAGATGGCGGACGGCACCCCAGTCACGTACGAGGATCTGACCGACGAGCTCAAGAAGAAGTATGACGAGGTCAAAGCTATCCTCGAGGCCGACCTCATCGGCTCTTTTCACAAAACCCGTTCCCATGGCATCAGGTGGAAAGGGTTCTCGCCTGATGGTGCGCTCGATGGAATAGACCTGTCTGCCCCGTCGGAAGAACGCACCAGGTCCCTGCGTCAGGAGATTAACTACATGGTGGCTCACTCGCTACACCGCCACTCTGAGAACCTGGTGAACACTTTGGAGCGTGTCGCTCTTCGGGTGATCCAGGAGATCATGAGGCACCAGTACTCTCCGTCAGGACCAGCTCTCGGGACACACCAAGGAGAGATGCCACTCCAGTCCCGTCCACCGCTGCCATTTGCGTTGGCAGCACCAGAGGTGCCGAATTCACCGGCATTCGTCGTCTACAAGATCGGTGGTGACCCTAGTGACTGCCAGTTCTTGCATGAGGCGCCTAAGGAGATCCCTCACGGGTACATGTGCACATACGTGCCAGACTGCGGTAACTGGGCGCTCACAAACCAGGCCGCGACAGCAGGGACTTCGAAAAGCGGGGAGGAACGTCGGCGACAGATCTTGAGAAGCAGACGTGGCTAGCTAAATATGCCACCCCGACGAACCTCCAGAGCTCAGCTCCTGCAGCTTGGCTCGTAGCTGGAAAAGCAAGCATGGCTGGCTAAGTACGCCACCCGGCGAATCTTCGTAGTTCGACTCCTGCAGCCGCACCGTGGATCAGATCAGTACGATCCTGAGGGACCAGTTCGGCATGGTGCCGAAAAGGAGGACAATCGGCTATTCCAAGCCGTACCCCGATGAATACGAGTTGGTCCCGCTGCCACCCAAGTATCGGCTCCCTGACTTCTCCAAGTTCAGTGGGTCAGATGGTTCCAGCTCCATCGAGCATGTGAGCCGATACTTGGCACAGCTAGGAACGGCCTCAGCGTCGGATCCACTACGCGTGAGGTTCTTCGCACAGTCCCTCACGGGATCGGCTTTCGGGTGGTACACTTCATTGCCACCGGACTCGATCCGAACTTGGAAGCAGTTGGAAGAACAGTTCCACATGCAGTTTCACTCAGAAGCTTCCGAGGCCGGCATTGCCGATCTAGCTCAAATACGTCAGAAGCGTGGAGAAACCGTGGCGGAATACATCCAGCGCTTCAGAAATCTGAGGAACCGATGTTATTCGGCTCGTGTGATCGAAAAAGAAGCGATCGAGTTGGCGGTGGTGGGCCTTGCCTCACAAATCAAGGATATGGCCTCCCAAGCAGACTACCCTTCACCGGCGCACATGGTTCGTAAACTGTCACAAGATACAGCGCCATCCGGACTTGTACCAGGACAAATTCAAGCGTGCGGTAGTCCTGGTTGAGGCGGATGAAGACGAAGGCTCTGCGGGAGATCAAGAGGTAGCAGTGGCTGAATGGACTCGGGGGGCAACCCCCGTGTCCTGCAAATGGGTAAAGCCACCAGGTCCGCCCAGAGGGTTCGATTTTGACGTGACTAAAACGGAGCAAATCTTCGACCTCCTACTCAAGGAAAAGCAGTTGAAGATACCCGAAGGCCTCAAAATCCCCACGGTTCAGGAGCTGAACGGAAAGCCATACTGCAAATGGCATAACTCGGTCTCCCATGCCACCAACGACTGCAGGGTGTGGCGTCAGCAGATCCAAATGGCGATAGAACAAGGACGTCTGATTTTCAACCAGTACGCCATGAAGGTCGACACCCACCCCTTCCCCGCCGTTAACATGGTGGAGTGCACTTACCCTGAAGGATGCCAGCCAGGATCCTCGTTCAGCATCAACATGGTAGGACCTGGGCACCACTCTCGCAAGGATGGAGACGAGGGCAGCTGCTCTCGTAGCAAGGACACTGAGGAGGCCGCTCCACGCGATCGGCTCCGGCACGATGGCAAGCGCTACGTCACAGAGGGAGAAGTGAAGAACATAAGATATCAGCGACCTCTCTCTGATCACCTCCTCAATAAGTATGTGAGTCAATATAGCCAGCACCGACGATCCAGCGACGATGATGATAGAGACCGTCTGGCTAGGGACGCCAGGAGACATCGTCGGCATGATCGCAATGAGGAGAAGTACGAGCGCTGTGCCAAGGAAGAATCGAGGGAGCAAGACGACGAAGATAGGCACTGGGACTGCCCTTTCTTCAGACACTGCTGGGATTCAGGAATGAGCCGATTGCCTACAATCGGCAATTGCCCAGAATGTAACCAGAAGAAGAAGGAGGCAGCCAACGTGTCCGTGTTCCAACGCTTAGGGCCTCTCCCACCACAAAGCAAACGCGCTGAGTCCCCTCGGATGGAAGATCTCAAGGATTTGGAAGACGAGGGAGAAGAAGAAGAAGACAGGTACCACCGACCAAGGTGGTGCCCTGATGGACTCAGCCGTTCCCAAAAGCGTAAGGTTCAGCGATTGCGCGGCTTGGAGGAAGCCGAAAGGTTATACCTGCACACGCTAAGAAAGGCGCGGCCTGATCTGGCCGCGAAAATTCAGCGAACCCTGGATGAAGAGGGTCGACCACAAAAGATGGTGTGGCGCCCCAAGCAAAGGAAAGCCGATGATGAGACATCGGCTGGCACAAACATGGTGTTCATCCTTCCTTCGGAGTTCAGTGCTCCAGGATTAGACGAGGCACCTGTGGCACAACTTGACTGCGGCCCACGGCCGGTTATCTTTGAGAAGCCACGAGAAAGAAGCTACAGACATCTGAAGGCCCTGTACTTGCGAGGTTATATCGATGGAAGGCCTGTCAATAAGATGCTGGTGGACACCGGAGGGGCAGTCAACATCATGCCATACTCTATGCTACGTCGGTTGGGACGCTCTAGCTCGGATCTGATCAAGACCAACGTGACATTGAGCGATTTCAACGGCCAAGCGTCTGACGCACAAGGTGTTCTGAACGTGGATCTGACCATAGGAAGGAAAACTATCCCTACGACGTTCTTCATCGTCGATAGCAAGAGTACCTATGCTGTTCTGCTAGGAAGAGATTGGATCCACGCCAACTGTTGCATTCCCTCCACGATGCACCAATGTGTAATACAGTGGGACGGAGATGAGGTAGAGGTCGTCCAGGCCGATGACTCAGCCGAGATTTCAACGGCTGGCATGAATGCTTGGGAAGCAGCAGGCCAAGAGCCACTCTCAGGTATCAATTTGGACGACTGCGAGCGCATCGACGTGACGAAGGGCAGGGTTAGGCTGGTCTTATCCACTGGCCTGACCGTGTAGCAAGAACGAACCGATGAGCAAACGTGGCGAGGCCGATCCTTGGGATCGGCCCCCAAAGATATATGAAGGAAAATTACAAAACCTTCATTGAGCGCTTCGATCAATATGGAGGCCGATTCCAGCAATCGGCCAAAATTATCCTCACCACATGTTCTGCTTGTATGCAACATCGATCTACTGGGCAGCGGTTTACGTCGGCTGATGAGTCAGGGAAAATCAACATTGGTCCTACCGAAGCCGACGTGCAAATACGGTGCCTTGGCTAAACTACAGAGCCGACATCTGCAGTTACCTGACAGATTCGGCTCGGGGGGTGTCAACACCCGGATTTTTAAATCCAGATGCCTATTATGCCATTCATCGCAATCCCAGGAATATTGTTTTTGCGAGACATAATAGATTTGATATCACAGAACATCATTCATTACAACATCGTAATTGTCTTACAACAAAGGATCACATGATCCAGTCTCATTACAATAGTAGATGATCTATTGATCAATTACAAAACACATAGCGGAAGCGAAGTAGCGTAGTAGTAGTCCATCTATTCCACAGGCAACTGTTGACGTCAGGAGTGATCCTAGTTGTCGTAGACGTCCTGCTGTCCTTCTTCCGGGTTCTGGTACTCCTCTTCATAGTCTGGCCATTTGAATAGCCAGGGACAAAGCCATGAGTACTTTAAAGTACTCGCAAACTAATACTAATGTAAACACTATCAACTACAGTAAGGGGGTGCTAAGCTCTAAGTTTATTTGCATAAAGCCAATTTTAGTTCACGAACATTTAGTAAAAGCCTCTTCATTTGCCAACTAACTCAAGTGGGAACATTAGTGTCATTCCCACAACTCTGTTGTGATTCAAATCAAATTCACCATCTCAAGTTCAAATCACAAGTCACCCTTCACATGTCACATTTTTGAAAAAGGTCTGATGACGGAACAGTATGGCCTTTCCAACCGTCCATAACCGTGGACGCAGCTATTCGAATAGATCTACACTCTGCAGAGGTCGTACACTTGTGCCACAACATTTGCAATAATCCGTCAGGGTTAACTGGCCCTGATTTACCACACTCCGTGTGCGAACTACCAACCATAACCTTTCACTTACATACCCTAGTATAGGCACCTCTCCCCATGAGCTTGGCCTCCCAGTGAAGACAAACTGTCAGCCTGGGAACTGCACAGGGCTTGGGCCGGACATTCACCTCATTTCACGTCATTTCATATCACTTCACTTTTGTAGAGGCAGCCTCTAGCATAACCCCGATGACGCTTGTTTAGAGGGAACCCATACTAAGATACATAAACTTTTAGTTAAGCCCTACCCATATCAGGTATTGTGGGGGTATTTGCAAAGTTGGAATGGTATCGCATCCGAACCCAACCATCAGTTTTGTTAAAATTCACCAAGTCATTCACCAGTCATATTCACCTTCAAAATCTTTCAATAGAATGACTCACCATTCCAAGGTTTTCAAAGTCATTTCATTTCACAAGTTCCCAACTAGAGTAGTCATTTTCAATTTAGCACTAGCATCTAAGGATGAGGGGTGCTAAGTATTTTGCTTTGCCTCTAGGCTAACTTTGATACTCTTGTGCTAATCTAATACTAACCAAGTGAATCATAAATCAAAAAGTACTTTGATAAAACAAAAGTAAATAAAGCTTGTAAAGTAAAACTGGGAAATAGGATCATAATCATAAAGTAAAAAGTGGTGGTGCCTTGCTCTTGTAGAGTCTTGCACTTAGCAAGAATATTAGCTTGCAATGGTGTTAGCTTGCAATAATATAGCTTGCCTTGGTTGTTGAGGTGATCAAAGTGGTCTTCTTCTCCTTGAAAGTAGACTTCCTCCTCCTCTTGATACTCCTCGGTACTAGCGTCTAAAATACGAATACGAGGATAAAATCACCAAACAATTCATTGGCTACTCCAAACATCACATATATTCACACCAACTATTCTATTCACACAATTAATACAATTTGGTGCATTGGTGGTATTGCTTTGAGGAAGAATAATTTCCTCTCATTTTATATGTAAAAGATAGTTTCCATATAGTTCTTGAGGAATAATTTCCTCTCATTGAATCTTCTTTAAGATTTAATTTCTCAAACCATCACACATGAATTTATGTTGACCTAAGTCAACCATTCATCATCATCATTTGAGAAAATGATTTAAATGAGGTAGGGATACCTCATACCATTTAATCCTAACATGGTAAAGATTTAATATCATCAACAATTCATATGAGACCTAAATGACCAGAGTCTCTACCTCATTTTGAATTGTTCATGACAAGATTTAAATGAGAGAAACACTCCCATAAGATTTAATAATTTGTTGGAACAATTTAAAAAGCTACTATGGCAAACATTTAATATTCTTAAATGAGCAATTATGAGACCAAGCAACCAGGGTTATCACACTACTTCATACAACTTAAGAAGATGATTTAAATGAGGTGCTACACCTCATAGATTTGAAATCTTAAATTTGGAAAAATTTAAATGGGCTAGTAATGGCTACATAGCCATTATTTGAATCTAGCCCATGATCATATACAGTACCCATATCATATTTTTACATAATCAATTAGAGTATTTGAAAAGTGAATTATGAGAGTTGGAATCAACTCAAAATTCAAAAGGGTTGATTTTTAAGATTTATTTGAAGTTTGAAAAGTTACTGATTTGTTATTTTTACTATTCAAATTCTACAACATATTTTGATTTGAATCCAGTGTGGTTTGATGGGGCCTTTCATGAGCTTTCCAGAAATATAAAATTTGTAAAATTTGGCTTAGTAGATTTGTCCCTATTTATTTTTGAAGTTGACACCAGTTTGTAATTTGATGGAAAAGCTTTAAATCGAAAATATACAGATGGGCCAGCGCGGGAAAACTACTGGGCCGAAAGATTTGAAACAGAGGAAACCAGCCCAGTATCTCTACAGGCTGCTGACAGCATGGGGCCCAGTGGTCAGTGGCTTATAACACCGAAACGGTATGGGCTAACCTCGACCGTTGGATCAGAAGGGGATCGAGCGGAGCAGCGTCGTCGTCGTCCTCAGCGAGAAACAGCGGTGGGCACGGCGGAGGTAGGAGGTCGGCGGCGCTCCCAGGCTCCGGTGATCGACGGCGACGGGCTGCAGCGACGTTGTCGAGGCAGAGGAAGAAGATGGAGCAGACGGCGGCTCGGATGGTGGCCGCAATCGACGGCTTGCTTGGCGGCGGTGCTGCGGGTCTTCAGCTCGCAATTGGGTGGCTGCAGGTGATGATGTGGCTGGGAGAGGAGCGGTGGAGGATCAGGGAGAGGAGAGGAGTAGATTGGCGTGAGAAATCAGTCGCGGAGGGGTCTCCTTTTATAGGTTCAAGGGGTGGCCGTGGCGCTCGGGGTAGGTCGATGGCGAGATCGCCGTTCCAAGGCGACGAAGGGGCAAGCGAGGGGCGCAGGGTGTTGGCGACGTCAAGCCGGTGCTGACGCGCGTCATGGCGAGGCCAGAGGTGGTGTAGTCGCGTCGTCCTCTTCGGCGCAGTATGGCAGTACGGTGGCGGGAGTTCGTCGTCCGTGACGACGGCTACAGGGCGAGCGAGGGCAGGTGAGCGTGTCTGGGAGATTGAGGGCACCGTGGCGACGTGATTGGTGCCTGGGGAGAGCGAGGGGAGGCGCGAGGCGACGGGGCATGGCGGCGTCCTGTCGCATCCAGAGGCGTCCTGGTGCGCGTCCTGGCGAGCTGCTGGGCGTGTCTGGGCGTGTCTGGGCGCGCGTGGCCTGGGCGGTGTCGACGTCATCTTGGTCAATGGCTTGCAGGAGCAGCTTCAGGAGGGTCAGGGGAAGGCAGCTGACATGGTGGAGTGGCTTGGATGGGAGAGGAGGAAGGGATGGCATGGTGGGTGACAAGAGCTCGGCATGGTGATGTTCTGGTCAAAAATGGTCCAAGGCCAAGGCAGGCAAGTGGTGGCACTGGTGTTGAAAGGTGAGAGGAGGTGCCAGAGCATCTGAGGAGGGCCAGGGTTGGACCAAGTCCAAGCCAAAATCAGTATGGGCTTCAACATTCACTCTGCCCACAAGGTGTTTGTAAAAATGGCCGAAAGAGAAAAGTTTTCAAAATTTTGAAATTCCTTTGGTGGATCTCATTTATATATTCAGAGAGATGGAATGGTGGTGGTGGGGTTCAATTTGGAAAAGAATTGCAAAATGGCAAAAGTGAGATGATCTTCTCTTTATTTCAATGTCATCACTTGTCTCCTCTATTCTGGTCAACCTAGTCAACATGAGATATGGTGGTCAACATGGAAGTTGTTGACCTTGACATGGTCTTGGATGACATGGTCATAGTTGACCAAGTTTGGTTGAAGAAAGGTCAAAACCAGGGGTGCAAAGTGGGGAAGAAAATATAAAAGTGACATATGACCATTATCATATGTGAATTGGATTTGAGATTTCCTTTGATTGGATTCTTGTTTCTTTGATGCAATTGTGTTTGTTTATCATATATAAGAGTTTTACAAACAATAGATCAAGCCATGGTGGCCTTGCTTGTAGATTTGCAAAAATGGCCATAACACATAAGAGGTGATGTGTTAAGTTTTATTATTTTTGTAAATTGTTCACCTTGCTTTACTTGGACATGGGTTAGGGTCAATTTTGTGTTATATTAGGTTTGGAGATGGTTTCCCATCATTTGGTCAAGGTTTAAAGTCATAGGGCAAAAATTGGTGAAATGGCTATGTGTCTCATATGCCTCTATGCATATGTTGCATTTGATTTTTGATTTGAGTGTTCTTGGCCCATTTGATGTTGTTGAGTGTTGAGATGGTATATAGGAGTGATCCAACCATTCACAACAAGTCCTAGGGTCAATCTTCTCAAATTCACAAATTTGCACTTTTCTCACATATGCCTCTATGGCATTTTTAGTTTCTTTTTATTTTCTTTGGAAACCACTTGGAATTGGTTTGGTAGGTACTAGGTAAGGTGTATGAAAGTTTTCCAAACCTCTAAGCAAAGTAGAAAGGCTTAGGGTAAAGTTTTATAAAAATAGCCATAGGCACATATGCCTTTTTCTTATTTAATTTCTTTTTATTTTAACTTAACTAGGAAGGTGAAAAGAGGGGTGAGGTTTAGGGTTTAGTGGGGTTCACAAGGGTTCACCACCATTTAGCATAAAGAATAAAGGTAGGGTTCAAGATTTACCTATTAGGGCTATATGCCCCCATATGTCTTTTTATTTTATTTTGGTTTCTCAAAATAAAACCAAATGATTTTTGGAGAAGATTAGGGTTTAAGGTTTTTCTTATTTGATTTCTTTCTCTTTTATTTTATTGGGTTGGTGACCTTCACTTGATCACTTTAGGGTTTTAGGGTTTAGCACATAAGCATAATAACACTCATCATGGCAAAACACAAGATTTAAACCAGATCTATATGTATCAATCTTAGTTTTAATAAAAGTTTTTGTTGGTTCCAAAATTTGGAACTAGGGAAATTCATTTTGTTTGTTTTGAAATTTTTGGGTTGTTACAAACCCTTCCCCCTTAAACAAATCTCGTCCCGAGATTTTAAGAAAAGTTAGGTTCCTAAGAGAGATTGAGCATTTTATTAACAGGAGGACATACTTGGCATGGTCTGGGGTGCTTCCTGAGCTTGATGGCGATCATGTGGTAGAGACGGCCGTTGTTGTTGTTCTGGTTCCTTCTTCCGGCAAAGCGGCGCTGTTGCTGAGCAGGTGCAGCGGTATTGGCGGCAATCCTGGCAAGCTTCTTGGGGCACTCATTGGAGAAGTGACCCACAACTCCACATTCATAGCAGTTGACGGTGGACTTGTCTTTGGGGTTGACGGGGGTAGCATTGCTTCCAGTCCTCGGGGCAGTATTGGGGTTGTTGTTGTTTCCATTGTTGTTGTTGTTGTTGGGGCGGTTGTTGTTGTTGTTGTTGTTCCCTCCGGGCTTCGGGGGTCCTCCGTTGTTGTTGGTGTAGTTGGGGCGATAATTCTGGGCAGGGGGCTTGTTGTATCTTGGGGTGAATCCTCCAGAGGAGTTATTGCGATACTTCTGATTATGGTGGGGTCCATTCTGGTTCATCATCCGGCGTTTGCGGTTCTCATTGGCTTGATGTAGCTTTCCTTCCATCTGTATGGCTGAGTCTACAAGGGCTTCTAAGTCAGCGAACGGAATGTTCACTAACACAGTTTGCATCTCGTCGTGCAGTCCGTTCAGAAATCTTTCCTTCCGCTTCTCGTTGGTGTCGGTCTCATCCGGGGCGTACCTTGACAGAGTAAGAAACCTGTCGCGGTATTCCACCACGGACATCCTTCCTTGCTTGAGTTCACGGAACTCGTCTCTCATCTTCTTAATCAGTCCTTGGGGCACATGGTATTTGCTAAACTTCAGCTTGAAGTCTTCCCAGGTCATCATCTGTCCCGTATTCATGGCACGGGTGCTGGTCCACCAAGCTCTGGCTGGTCCTGCTAAGTAGTGCGTGGCAAACAGCACTTTCTCTGCGGCTTCAACTCCCGCAACTTCGAGGTTGTTCTCCATGGTCTGGAGCCAGTCATCAGCATCAAGGGGCTCTTCAGTCTTGTTGAACATCGGAGGGTTGGTGTGCTGAAAGTTCTTCAGCTTCGATCCAGGGTGATCGTGGTTTCCATGGCCTTGGTTGTTCTGAGCTATCTGTTGCAGTGCGGTAATGTTGGCTTGGCGTTCAGCTCTCTCGACTTCTCGGTCTGCCATCATTGTCTGCAGCAGTTGCATCATGGCATCCTGGGTGGTGTTGCGGGTTGGTGGGGCCATCTGAACATTGAGGTATATGATAAGATAAGAGGGAAATTTCTATGGTTTGTTTGAGATAAAATTTGAAAAGTTCACAATTTGAAATTTTGAGTAGTGTTGCGGGGGTAAAAACCAACAACACTTTTTCATTCATACCAAGCATCATACATTACAAAGCTAACACACCGTTGGTTTGAAGAACCATTCATCGTTCTACGATACAAGGGGGATCCTGATACAACTCACACCTACTTAAGTGCTTAAATGATACTACTCTTCAGGGGGGGGGGGGATTTCTTCGTCTTCACGGGTGAGGTGCTTGGCGAGAGGCTAGGGCGTTGTCCAAATCTCTGCGGGTTTTGTACTGCCTGAAGTCCTGAGGTGCTTCATAGGGGTTCATCTTGGGTTGTGGTGGGGGCATGGTCATCGGTCTTCCCATGGAGTCATGTCTTGGGTAGTAGATGAAACGAGTGTTCTTGATCTTGTCCTCATTTTGTCCACACAGACGGGAAATTGCTTCTTGCATAGCTTTGTCTAGTCCTTCCTTCCAAGTGTTTCCCGTTACAGAAAACCATATGGTTTCCCATACCGGGGCATCAAGCTTCCTTCGTAGATCAGTAGAAACGTCCCACCGAGGTGGTTCTCCTAACTGAGCTTTGAGGGGTATTCCGAAGAACTCGGGATACGGGTGTCCCAGATAGTCCACTAGTTGCTTCAACTCCTTTTCGAACCTTGGGTCGCCTCCGGAACCAAGCTGATAGGACTCCCATTGGTACTTCATCTGTGAGCAATTAGGATAAGTAAGTTAAGAAGTAGTCAAGTGTGCAAAATTTTATGTAGGCTTGCAAAGAAAGTAGAGTATGGATTTCTCATTTTGAAAAAGATTTCAAGGTTAAGGGGGAGAATAAGTTTTTCACAAATATTCACTTCTTGGGTTTTGAAACTAAGTTTTACAGACGTCCATTCTAACTAGGGTCTCCTAAGGTCAACAATGGCTCTGATACCAACTTGTCAACACCCGGATTTTTAAATCCAGATGCCTATTATGCCATTCATCGCAATCCCAGGAATATTGTTTTTGCGAGACATAATAGATTTGATATCACAGAACATCATTCATTACAACATCGTAATTGTCTTACAACAAAGGATCACATGATCCAGTCTCATTACAATAGTAGATGATCTATTGATCAATTACAAAACACATAGCGGAAGCGAAGTAGCGTAGTAGTAGTCCATCTATTCCACAGGCAACTGTTGACGTCAGGAGTGATCCTAGTTGTCGTAGACGTCCTGCTGTCCTTCTTCCGGGTTCTGGTACTCCTCTTCATAGTCTGGCCATTTGAATAGCCAGGGACAAAGCCATGAGTACTTTAAAGTACTCGCAAACTAATACTAATGTAAACACTATCAACTACAGTAAGGGGGTGCTAAGCTCTAAGTTTATTTGCATAAAGCCAATTTTAGTTCACGAACATTTAGTAAAAGCCTCTTCATTTGCCAACTAACTCAAGTGGGAACATTAGTGTCATTCCCACAACTCTGTTGTGATTCAAATCAAATTCACCATCTCAAGTTCAAATCACAAGTCACCCTTCACATGTCACATTTTTGAAAAAGGTCTGATGACGGAACAGTATGGCCTTTCCAACCGTCCATAACCGTGGACGCGGCTATTCGAATAGATCTACACTCTGCAGAGGTCGTACACTTGTGCCACAACATTTGCAATAATCCGTCAGGGTTAACTGGCCCTGATTTACCACACTCCGTGTGCGGACTACCAACCATAACCTTTCACTTACATACCCTAGTATAGGCACCTCTCCCCATGAGCTTGGCCTCCCAGTGAAGACAAACTGTCAGCCTGGGAACTGCACAGGGCTTGGGCCGGACATTCACCTCATTTCACGTCATTTCATATCACTTCACTTTTGTAGAGGCAGCCTCCAGCATAACCCCGATGACGCTTGTTTAGAGGGAACCCATACTAAGATACATAAACTTTTAGTTAAGCCCTACCCATATCAGGTATTGTGGGGGTACTTGCAAAGTTGGAATGGTATCGCATCCGAACCCAACCATCAGTTTTGTTAAAATTCACCAAGTCATTCACCAGTCATATTCACCTTCAAAATCTTTCAATAGAATGACTCACCATTCCAAGGTTTTCAAAGTCATTTCATTTCACAAGTTCCCAACTAGAGTAGTCATTTTCAATTTAGCACTAGCATCTAAGGATGAGGGGTGCTAAGTATTTTGCTTTGCCTCTAGGCTAACTTTGATACTCTTGTGCTAATCTAATACTAACCAAGTGAATCATAAATCAAAAAGTACTTTGATAAAACAAAAGTAAATAAAGCTTGTAAAGTAAAACTGGGAAATAGGATCATAATCATAAAGTAAAAAGTGGTGGTGCCTTGCTCTTGTAGAGTCTTGCACTTAGCAAGAATATTAGCTTGCAATGGTGTTAGCTTGCAATAATATAGCTTGCCTTGGTTGTTGAGGTGATCAAAGTGGTCTTCTTCTCCTTGAAAGTAGACTTCCTCCTCCTCTTGATACTCCTCGGTACTAGCGTCTAAAATACGAATACGAGGATAAAATCACCAAACAATTCATTGGCTACTCCAAACATCACATATATTCACACCAACTATTCTATTCACACAATTAATACAATTTGGTGCATTGGTGGTATTGCTTTGAGGAAGAATAATTTCCTCTCATTTTATATGTAAAAGATAGTTTCCATATAGTTCTTGAGGAATAATTTCCTCTCATTGAATCTTCTTTAAGATTTAATTTCTCAAACCATCACACATGAATTTATGTTGACCTAAGTCAACCATTCATCATCATCATTTGAGAAAATGATTTAAATGAGGTAGGGATACCTCATACCATTTAATCCTAACATGGTAAAGATTTAATATCATCAACAATTCATATGAGACCTAAATGACCAGAGTCTCTACCTCATTTTGAATTGTTCATGATAAGATTTAAATGAGAGAAACACTCCCATAAGATTTAATAATTTGTTGGAACAATTTAAAAAGCTACTATGGCAAACATTTAATATTCTTAAATGAGCAATTATGAGACCAAGCAACCAGGGTTATCACACTACTTCATACAACTTAAGAAGATGATTTAAATGAGGTGCTACACCTCATAGATTTGAAATCTTAAATTTGGAAAAATTTAAATGGGCTAGTAATGGCTACATAGCCATTATTTGAATCTAGCCCATGATCATATACAGTACCCATATCATATTTTTACATAATCAATTAGAGTATTTGAAAAGTGAATTATGAGAGTTGGAATCAACTCAAAATTCAAAAGGGTTGATTTTTAAGATTTATTTGAAGTTTGAAAAGTTACTGATTTGTTATTTTTACTATTCAAATTCTACAACATATTTTGATTTGAATCCAGTGTGGTTGGATGGGGCCTTTCATGAGCTTTCCAGAAATATAAAATTTGTAAAATTTGGCTCAGTAGATTTGTCCCTATTTATTTTTGAAGTTGACACCAGTTTGTAATTTGATGGAAAAGCTTTAAATCGAAAATATACAGATGGGCCAGCGCGGGAAAACTACTGGGCCGAAAGATTTGAAACAGAGGAAACCAGCCCAGTATCTCTACAGGCTGCTGACAGCATGGGGCCCAGTGGTCAGTGGCTTATAACACCGAAACGGTATGGGCTAACCTCGACCGTTGGATCAGAAGGGGATCGAGCGGAGCAGCGTCGTCGTCGTCCTCAGCGAGAAACAGCGGTGGGCACGGCGGAGGTAGGAGGTCGGCGGCGCTCCCAGGCTCCGGTGATCGACGGCGACGGGCTGCAGCGACGTTGTCGAGGCAGAGGAAGAAGATGGAGCAGACGGCGGCTCGGATGGTGGCCGCAATCGACGGCTTGCTTGGCGGCGGTGCTGCGGGTCTTCAGCTCGCAATTGGGTGGCTGCAGGCGATGATGTGGCTGGGAGAGGAGCGGTGGAGGATCAGGGAGAGGAGAGGAGTAGATTGGCGTGAGAAATCAGTCGCGGAGGGGTCTCCTTTTATAGGTTCAAGGGGTGGCCGTGGCGCTCGGGGTAGGTCGATGGCGAGATCGCCGTTCCAAGGCGACGAAGGGGCAAGCGAGGGGCGCAGGGTGTTGGCGACGTCAAGCCGGTGCTGACGCGCGTCATGGCGAGGCCAGAGGTGGTGTAGTCGCGTCGTCCTCTTCGGCGCAGTATGGCAGTACGGTGGCGGGAGTTCGTCGTCCGTGACGACGGCTACAGGGCGAGCGAGGGCAGGTGAGCGTGTCTGGGAGATTGAGGGCACCGTGGCGACGTGATTGGTGCCTGGGGAGAGCGAGGGGAGGCGCGAGGCGACGGGGCATGGCGGCGTCCTGTCGCGTCCAGAGGCGTCCTGGTGCGCGTCCTGGCGAGCTGCTGGGCGTGTCTGGGCGTGTCTGGGCGCGCGTGGCCTGGGCGGTGTCGACGTCATCTTGGTCAATGGCTTGCAGGAGCAGCCTTTCGTGGAGGGTCAGGGGAAGGCAGCTGACATGGTGGAGTGGCTTGGATGGGAGAGGAGGAAGGGATGGCATGGTGGGTGACAAGAGCTCGGCATGGTGATGTTCTGGTCAAAAATGGTCCAAGGCCAGGGCAGGCAAGTGGTGGCACTGGTGTTGAAAGGTGAGAGGAGGTGCCAGAGCATCTGAGGAGGGCCAGGGTTGGACCAAGTCCAAGCCAAAATCAGTATGGGCTTCAACATTCACTCTGCCCACAAGGTGTTTGTAAAAATGGCCGAAAGAGAAAAGTTTTCAAAATTTTGAAATTTCTTTGGTGGATCTCATTTATATATTCAGAGAGATGGAATGGTGGTGGTGGGGTTCAATTTGGAAAAGAATTGCAAAATGGCAAAAGTGAGATGATCTTCTCTTTATTTCAATGTCATCACTTGTCTCCTCTATTCTGGTCAACCTAGTCAACATGAGATATGGTGGTCAACATGGAAGTTGTTGACCTTGACATGGTCTTGGATGACATGGTCATAGTTGACCAAGTTTGGTTGAAGAAAGGTCAAAACCAGGGGTGCAAAGTGGGGAAGAAAATATAAAAGTGACATATGACCATTATCATATGTGAATTGGATTTGAGATTTCCTTTGATTGGATTCTTGTTTCTTTGATGCAATTGTGTTTGTTTATCATATATAAGAGTTTTACAAACAATAGATCAAGCCATGGTGGCCTTGCTTGTAGATTTGCAAAAATGGCCATAACACATAAGAGGTGATGTGTTAAGTTTTATTATTTTTGTAAATTGTTCACCTTGCTTTACTTGGACATGGGTTAGGGTCAATTTTGTGTTATATTAGGTTTGGAGATGGTTTCCCATCATTTGGTCAAGGTTTAAAGTCATAGGGCAAAAATTGGTGAAATGGCTATGTGTCTCATATGCCTCTATGCATATGTTGCATTTGATTTTTGATTTGAGTGTTCTTGGCCCATTTGATGTTGTTGAGTGTTGAAATGGTATATAGGAGTGATCCAACCATTCACAACAAGTCCTAGGGTCAATCTTCTCAAATTCACAAATTTGCACTTTTCTCACATATGCCTCTATGGCATTTTTAGTTTCTTTTTATTTTCTTTGGAAACCACTTGGAATTGGTTTGGTAGGTACTAGGTAAGGTGTATGAAAGTTTTCCAAACCTCTAAGCAAAGTAGAAAGGCTTAGGGTAAAGTTTTATAAAAATAGCCATAGGCACATATGCCTTTTTCTTATTTAATTTCTTTTTATTTTAACTTAACTAGGAAGGTGAAAAGAGGGGTGAGGTTTAGGGTTTAGTGGGGTTCTGTTGATCGCCAAAACCCACCGGCGGGCAGCGGCCTGTCAACACGGTAGAGCCGGGAAGAGCCTAGAGCTGCGGCTGGCTGAGACCCCTCCGAGCGACGGCCCGCAATGCTCTTCTGGTCACACGCGGCGATGCGAAGTGCAAGGGCGTGCCACCTGACCTATACCCGGTCGTAGAAGGTGATGGGGATGCCTCGCTTAGTTCCTGCATGGCATACACGTAAACATTAAATACGAGCCTCGATCGGCTCTCAGGTTATCCTGTGAATCGGCTCAAAGAGCCGATCCACCCATGATCCGTACGGGGTGCACGAATACTTGGTGATCCTGCTTGATCAAGATGAAGCTAATTAGATCTACGACGATTTAGGGTTTTCACCGCATAATCGGATCATCCTACTCCAGGTTGGGCCTCGCGGCCACGCACGGTGCTCATAAGCCGATCCTAAACAAGGCCAAAGAACCAACAATGAAGTTGATCCGCGGAACATCCTGTTTAGGACTTGCGAACGCCACCCTACGTGCCACTGGATCCTCCCCCCCTTTGTAAGGCCTAACTATTGCAGATATTAAACTAATCCTTGCATAACAAGGAGCAATCGTAACGGATCAGATCTACTAGATGATGAACAAGCAGGGTGCCGCCCCCACGCCTGAGATAGGCGTGAGGGCGGCTAGACATGCAAGGGTTGCACTACGTAAGCATGTTTATACGAAGAGCTATGCTAACCCTAACACATCTATGATAACTACGTTGCCCGCCATCAAAGACGCTTCAGTACGGGCAACGCATGAACAACGTGGAGCTTGTGCTGCCTAGATCGCAAGATGCGATCTAGGCAGCATGTCGCTTACCTGGTTGAAACCCTCAAGACGAAGGAGTTGGCGATGCGCCGAGATTGGTTTGTTTTTGGGGTGAACGTTGTGTTGTTGTTTATTCCATAAACCCTAGATACATATTTATAGTCCAGCGGACTTTCTAACGTGGGAATATCCCACCGTGTGCGATACAAACTCTAAATCTTGATCTAAAATATAACCTACTACAATTAAAGATACACGGGCAAACTAGCCCAAATTCTCCGTGCAAGGCCGCTTCAGAGATCTTCCACGTGTAGTCCTCTAAGCCCATCTCTCTTACGGCCCACCTCTGGATTTGTCCAAAATCTGGTGATAACACATGCCCCCCTGGTTTTGGAAATAATTTTTCCAAAATCATTAAGCGTTCCTCCGTCGGGTCATGTCGTGGCAGAGCAGAGCTGTTGCAGTATCCGTTATCATTATGCCCTGTCTTCTCAGCTTCTCTGCAAAATTCGATAGCTCTGGCGTCATCTCCTTGGAAACTGTAATGACAGTAAATTTCCACCAGGCTCCTCATTATGTAACTGTGCCGATCGATTAGCTTTCTTCATCCCCTTCCTCTGTTCCAGCCATCGGCACCCAAAAAACCCTCTTCTCCCTCAGCAATGTCTTCCTCTTCCTCCTCCTTCTCAAACCTCTTCCCCCCATTCTCGCCGAAGAAGAACGAGGACAAACCTTCTTCCGAAGTGGACCCCCTCTCCTCCGATGATGAGAAGAAAGAAGGAGAAGTAACGAAGGCCAAGACCTTCCCCTCCGCCAAGCTCCCGCTGAAGAAGCGCTCCCGCATGTGGGCGGACAGCGAGGATGAAGATGACGACGAAGAAGAAGAAGAGGAGGAGGAAGATGAATCTTCCTCTTCCGCCGGGTACCCGCCAACCAAGCGCTTCCGCTCCCGCGCCGACACCGAGGACGATGATGATGACGAGGAGGAAGAGGCTCGGCCATGGGCTGGGGTAGCAGCGACGAGGAGCTCCTCGGAGCAGCGCCGACGACATCGACGGCGGTGACGACGAGGACAGCGACGACTAGTAGAATAGGACTAGTAGTAGCAGTGCGCTAGGCACTAGATCCCTCTTTTGAGAGCCATCGGCTCTTTCTTGTAAAGCCGCTCCTATGAATTAATGAAATTGTTCTTTTGATTCATCCTTCAATTGCCCCAATTTCATTCCTTCCGCCTGTCATATCAAGACCGATAGCAATGTATCGATTTTTTTCTTCTTTTGGACGCCCATGAAGCTGGATTCTCATGTCGATTAGCTCGTAGGCCGAGAACTTCTCAATTTCAGGCTGCGATTTGGTATCTGACCATATTTTCTTCGCAATCCCTTAGCCGATGACCACTCATCGGCTATTTTGAGAATCCAATCCCTTTGCAGCGACAGGACAGTCCAAAATCTGTAAAAGCCGACGGCCTCCCTTCCCGATTCCTCTCCATAGCTTCAGCAATCTTCTTTCGCGACCGTAATCGGCTTCAGAGAGGATCACGACGCAGGATCAACCGATGCAACTCCAATTGGTTTCTAAAGAACCAAATCTTCATGTAGTCCATTGCCCCCCGAGTCTTCATCAAGGCGAGGACAATCGTGAGCCAACCACATGTGTCACCATCAGCCTCCGAATCGTAACGCAGAATCAGCCGATTCCATCAAAATCGGCTCTCTTAAGAACTTTCAGGGCGAGCTGCCCCCCGAGCTTTCATCAAGGCAAGAATACCGGCGAGGATGCATAAGTCGTTGATCAGCTTTCTTTCTACTGAACATCGACGTTGATGTAAACCCTTGAGCACATAGCCAGTAGGTCTTGGTCCTGTGCAACTGTACTAAAGTCGATGGCTGCGCATCGGCTTTGCTTCTGAATTTTTTTTTTATTTGGCCAATTTTTCCTTAACCGGCCCCCAATGTTCCACTGCACGCATGTCTGCACATGTTTATCTGCATATGTTCATCTGACTATATGCCCCCCGAGCCGAATCTGCTGAATGACTGCAGATATCGGCTTTCTTGGTTAGTCGTGCACCGTACTTGCACGTCGGCTTCGCAAAGACTTATGCTGACTTTCATCCGCCGACGTGGCCACCGCCCAAGATCGTTGTCGACCACAAACAATATGTGCAGAAGATAATTTTGGCCGATTGCCGGAATCGGCCTCCACCTTGCTCGTTCGATGAAGGTTTTGTAATGTCCCTCCATAAACTTTTGGGGCCGATCACAAGGATCAGCCTCGCACGGTTTGCTCATTGGTTTAATCCTGCTACTCGGTTAGGCTGGATAAAACCAACCCAACCTCTGACTTGACGCGCCTGCTGTCGTCCACCTTAAGTGCATCGTATAATCGTGGAACACTAAGCTCCGTCGGCAAGAGAAGCACCATGTTTGTGCCAGCCGATGTTTCATCATCGGCTTTCTTTTGCTTGGGACGCCACTCCATTCTTCGTGGACGACCCTCTTCATCCAGGGCTCGCTGAACCTTTGCGGCCAGATCAGGCCGTGCCTTCCTTAGCGTATGCAGGTATAACCTTTCGGCTTCCTCCAGGCCGCGCAAACGTTGAACCTCGCGCTTTTGTGAACGGCTGAGTCCGTCAGTGGCACCACCTTGGACGGTGGCACTGTCTTCTTCTTCTTCTAGTCCTTCGTCTTCGGAATCCTCAAGATCTGCCCAACGAAGTGACTCAAAGACGTTTGCTTGGTGGTGGGAGAGGCCCTAAGCGCTCAAACACAGACACGTTGGCTGCCTCCTTCTTCTTCTTGTTGCATTACGGGCAATTGCCGATTGTGGGCAATCGGCTCATTCTGAATCCCAGCAGTTGTCCGAAGAAAGGGCAGTCCCAAGTGTCCGGCGTTGTCATCTTGCTCCCTTGATGTGTCCGTGGCACGGCGCTCGTGCTCCTCCTCATAGCGATCCTCGCGACGATGTCTTCTCGGCTTCTCTAGCGACGATCTCCTTCATCATCATAGTTGGACCGTCGGCGTTGGTCATACTTGTCTCACATATTTGTTGAGGAGGTGATCGGAGAGAGGTCGTTGATATCTTATGTTCTTCACTTCTCCCTCCGTAACGTAGCGCTTGCCATCATGATGGAGCCGATCGCGGGGAGCCGCCCCCTCTGAATCCTTGCTATGAGAGCAGCTGCCCTCATCTCCATCTTTGCCGAGTGGTTCCTAGGTCCTACCATGTTGATGCCGAACGTGGGACCCGTCGGCAACTCTCGTGGTAGATGACTTCTACCATGTTAACGGCGGGGAAGGGCTGGGTGTCTACCTTCATGGCGCATCGGTTGAAAATTAAACGCCCCTTCTCTATCGCCGCTTGGATGTGCCGACGCCACACCTGCAATCGTTGGTGGCATGGGAAAGCGAGTTGTGGAACTTGCAGAATGGCTTTCCGTTTAGCTCTTGCGCCGTAGGGAACTTGAGACCTTCAGGAATCGTCAACTGTTTCTCCTTGAGCAGGAGGTCGAAGATTTGGTCAGTCTTGGTCACGTCAAAATCAAATCCCTGGGCGGCCCCGGTGGCTTTACCCATTTGCGGGACACAGGGGTTCCTCCCGAGTCCATTCAGCCATTGCTACTTCTTGGTCTCCCGCAGCACTTCACCTTCCTCTCGTATCGACCATGACTACCGCACGCTTGAACTTGTCTTGGTACAGTCCGGGTAGCGCTGTTCATATGCCGATAGTTTCGAACCATGTGCGCGCCGAGGGATAATCTGCTTGGGAGGCCATGTCCTTGAGCTGTGTTGCAAGGCCAGCCATCGCCAACTCGATCGCTTCCTTTTCAGCTATACGAACCGAATAACATCGGTTCCTAAGATTCCTGAAGCGCTGGATGTACTCTGTCACCGTTTCTCCGCGCTTCGACGTAGTTGTGCTAGATCGGCAATGCTAGACTCGGAAGCTTCGAATGATATTGCATATGGAACTGTTCTTCCAATTGCTTCCAAGATCTGGATGGAGTTTGCCGGCAAAGAGGTATACCATCCAAAAGCCGATCCTGTGAGGGACTGTGAAAAGAGCCTCACACGTAGCTGATCCGACACCGAAGCCGGTCCTAGTTGCGCCAAATATCGGCCGATGTGCTCGATGGAGCTGGAGCCATCCGATCCACCGAATTTGGAGAAGTCGGGAGCCGATATTTAGGTGGCAGCGGGATCATCTCGTACTCGTCGGGGTACGGCTTAGAATAGCCGATTGCCCTCCTTTTCGGCATAATGCCGAACCGGTCTCTCGCATGGTACCGATCGATCCGCCGTGCCGGCTGCAGGAGATGCACTACGAAGATTCGCCGGGGTGGCGTACTTAGCCAGCCATGTTTGCTTTTCCAGCTACGAGCCAACCGTAGGAGCTGGGCTCGGAGTTTCGTCGGGGTGGCGTACTTAGTTAGCCACGTCCGCTTCTCAAGCTCGTCGCCGACGTCCCTCCCGTCTCGCGCCGGAGTCCCCGACGTTGTGGCCTGGTTTGAGAGTGCCCGGTTGCCACAACCGGCACATACGTGCACGCGTATCCTTGAGGGATCTCCTTAGGCGCCTCAGCCAAGAACTGGTAGTCACTAGGGTCACCACCGATCTTGTAGACGACGAATGCCGGTGTAGCCGGCACTTCAGGTGGTGCTGCCAACGCATATGGCAGCGGTGGACAGGATCGGAGTGGCAACTCTCCTTGGTGCGTCCCGAGAGCTGGTCCTGACGGCGAGTACTGGTGGCTCATGATCTCCTGGATCACGCGCAGAGCGAGACGCTCCAACACGTTGACCAAGTTTTTAGAGTGGCGGTGTAGCGAGTGAGCCACCAAGTAGTTGATCTCCTGCCGCAGGGCCCTGGTGCGTTCCTCCGACGGGGCAGAGAGATCTATCCCATCGAGTGCACCTTGTGGTGAGAACCCCTTCCATCTGATGCCATGGGTACGGGTTCTCTGAAAAGAGCCGATGAGGTCGGCTTCGAGGGTGGCCTTGATCTCGTCATGTTTCTTCTTGAGCTCTCAGGCAGCTCCTCGTAGGTGATGGCGTGCCGTCCGTCGCCATCTCAGATGTAGATGGCGATGTGGTTGATGTAGATGATTGTCCCACCGGGCGTGCCAGAATGTGTTGATCGCCGAAACCCACCGGCGGGCAGCGGCCTGTCAACACGGTAGAGCCGGGAAGAGCCTAGAGCTGCGGCTGGCCGAGACCCTCCGAGCGACGGCCCGCAATGCTCTTACGGTCACACGCGGCGATGCGAAGTGCAAGGGCGTGCCACCTGACCTATACCTGGTCAGGAAGGTGATGGGGATGCCTCGCTTAGTTCCTGCATGGCATACACGTAAACATTAAATACGAGCCTCGATCGGCTCTCAGGTTATCCTGTGAATCGGCTCAAAGAGCCAATCCACCCATGATCCGTACGGGGTGCACGAATACTTGGTGATCCTGCTTGATCAAGATGAAGCTAATTAGATCTACGACGATTTAGGGTTTTCACCGCATAATCGGATCATCCTACTCCAGGTTGGGCCTCGCGGCCACGCACGGTGCTCATAAGCCGATCCTAAACAAGGCCAAAGAACCAACAATGAAGTTGATCCGCGGAACATCCTGTTTAGGACTTGCGAACGCCACCCTACGTGCCACTGGATCCTCCCCCCCTTTGTAAGGCCTAACTATTGCAGATATTAAACTAATCCTTGCATAACAAGGAGCAATCGTAACGGATCAGATCTACTAGATGATGAACAAGCAGGGTGCCGCCCCCACGCCTGAGATAGGCGTGAGGGCGGCTAGACATGCAAGGGTTGCACTACGTAAGCATGTTTATACGAAGAGCTATGCTAACCCTAACACATCTATGATAACTACGTTGCCCGCCATCAAAGACGCTTCAGTACGGGCAACGCATGAACAACGTGGAGCTTGTGCTGCCTAGATCGCAAGATGCGATCTAGGCAGCATGTCGCTTACCTGGTTGAAACCCTCAAGACGAAGGAGTTGGCGATGCGCCGAGATTGGTTTGTTTTTGGGGTGAACGTTGTGTTGTTGTTTATTCCATAAACCCTAGATACATATTTATAGTCCAGCGGACTTTCTAACGTGGGAATATCCCACCGTGTGCGATACAAACTCTAAATCTTGATCTAAAATATAACCTACTACAATTAAAGATACACGGGCAAACTAGCCCAAATTCTCCGTGCAAGGCCGCTTCAGAGATCTTCCACGTGTAGTCCTCTAAGCCCATCTCTCTTACGGCCCACCTCTGGATTTGTCCAAAATCTGGTGATAACAGGTTCACAAGGGTTCACCACCATTTAGCATAAAGAATAAAGGTAGGGTTCAAGATTTACCTATTAGGGCTATATGCCCCCATATGTCTTTTTATTTTATTTTGGTTTCTCAAAATAAAACCAAATGATTTTTGGAGAAGATTAGGGTTTAAGGTTTTTCTTATTTGATTTCTTTCTCTTTTATTTTATTGGGTTGGTGACCTTCACTTGATCACTTTAGGGTTTTAGGGTTTAGCACATAAGCATAATAACACTCATCATGGCAAAACACAAGATTTAAACCAGATCTATATGTATCAATCTTAGTTTTAATAAAAGTTTTTGTTGGTTCCAAAATTTGGAACTAGGGAAATTCATTTTGTTTGTTTTGAAATTTTTGGGTTGTTACAGGGGGCACCT
Organism: Lolium perenne; assembly: GCF_019359855.2. Lineage (NCBI taxonomy): Eukaryota > Viridiplantae > Streptophyta > Magnoliopsida > Poales > Poaceae > Lolium > Lolium perenne. Next base: position 10,390,396 of record NC_067250.2, on the reverse strand, counting down.
AATCAGATGAACATGTGCAGATGAACATGTGTGCAGTGAAACATTGGGGGCCGATTAGAAAAAATCGGCTAGTAAAAAAAAATCAGCATCACGATATACAGCCGATGCAAGGACATCGACTTTAGAACTAAGAGACAAAGCCGATGCACAGCCATCGACTCTAGTATAACTACGCAGGATCTACTGGCTACGTGTTCAAATCGCGGATCTTCACCAAGTCCAGTTCAGCTGTGGGGCCTTCTGCTTCCTCGAGGGAGTAAAACAATGAGAGCTTCCTCTGCTGCCTTGAGCCGATTCTGGTGCCTGAACCTTCTTGTCGAGGATTTTCAACCCTTTGTGCTAGTTCAGCAGTGCTGTCAGAAGAAAGATATCGGCTTTCGAGGGAAGAAAGGTGATCGGTTTTGGTGCATCCTCACCGATATTCTCGCCTTGAGCAAGGCTCGGGGGGCAGCAGGCCTGGTAGATGCTCTGTTTAGGAGCCGATTGGGGTACCATCGGCTGATCCTTCGTCACAACCTTCTTCAAAAATGGTGAGTTCTTGCAGAAGAAGATCATTGGGCCTGTTTGGAAGAATTTAAAGGTTCTCTTGAGGACTTCACATTATCCACCAGATCTCGAAATCATCAGTTGAAGAATTGAAGGATGGATTTTAAAGGACCGATGCGTTGCTATCGGCTCATTACGCATTGGCTAAGGGGACAAATCGGCAAAATCAGTATGAGGGGAAATCGGCTAAGTTAAGCTCAAAGGAAATCGGCAAAATCAAATTGGGAGAAGTTCTTCATTGATAAGCAAGATTTCTTACATAAAGAGCTGATTGCTCTCAAAAGGAAGTACTAGGGGATACATTGCCCCGTCTACTACTACTGATCCTATGCTAAAGGTCCTATCTACGGGCCGTCGCTGCCCTCGTCGTCGCCGTCGTCGCCGCTGTCGGTGCTACTCCCGGCGGGCTCGTCGTCGCTGCTCCAATGGCCGCCGACTGGGCCCTCATTGTCCTCATCCTCCTCGTCAGCGTCGTCGTCATCGCTGTCGAAGTCGCTGAGGTTCCCCGGCCAGGGGCAGAACCGTTTGGCCGACGGCTCGTCGGAGGAGGTGTCGTCCCCCTCCTTTTCCTCCTCCTTCTCCTCCTCCTCCTCCTCGGGGGAGGTGAAGTCATCGCAGGAGAAGCGATCGTCATCGCTCTCCTCCTCCGTTTCCCCGTCGGCGAGGAAGCGAAGGTCACTTTCCCCGTCGGTCAAGGACTTGTCGTCCTCGGACCAGACGGAGAAGTCGTGGCTAGGCTCCTCCCCGGCTTCGATGGCGCGGCGGGTGTTCGCCGCGTGGACCTCCTCCTGGTTCGGCTCCGGCGTCGGCTCGCGGGAAGAGGAGGACTGGGTGGAAAGATCCGATGAAGCAGAGGAGGAAGACATGGTGGCGCAGGAGGGCTTTTGGAGTGCTAATGCGAAGGGGATGCGGAAGTAAACTGTTTGGAGCGGTTAAATAAAAGGGGATATAGTGGAAATTTGAAAGATCGAGATGTCGCCTAGAGGGGGGGGGGTGAATAGGCAATTACAAACTCTTGCGGATTTGTCTTGTAAGAATGCGGAATTAAACTATCGTTTAGTTTACAAGCACAAACCCTAAATATGCTAAGCTCAACTAAGTGTAACAATAGCAACTAGAGCTAAGCAAGATAGGCACAAGATATATGTAGCACAAGTGATAGCAAGATATATGTACTTCAAGCACGATGGCTATCACAAGGAAAGAGAGCTCGGGTATAGAAATAACCGAGGCACGCGGAGACGAGGATGTATTCCCGTGTTCCCTTGCTTTGCAACAAGGTACGTCACGTTTGGAGGAGTGGAGGTCCCACGAAGGATTCCCCGTGCCACGAAGGCTCACCCTATTCTCCGAACCACACCCACGAAGGATAATGGCCCTTTCCTTATGGTTAGCTTTTCCTCCGCTCCGGAGATGGCAAGCTCCACAACCACTTCACAAGCTCCACGAAGGAGAAGCCCGGGCCCCTTCACAATCTTCCACGAAGAGATCACCGGGACACCAACCAAGCCAACTAGGAGGTCACCCTCCAAGAGTAACAAGATCACGGTCTCTCACTCGAACAAATCGTGGTGGAGAGCTCAACACTATGCAATGATGCAAAGCAAGAACACTAGAGGTGTTCAAATCCTTCACTCTCAAATCCCACCCAAACAACGAATGCTAGGATGAGATTGGAGAGGAAGAACAAGGGGGAAAGTCAACCAAAGACTCCAAGATCTAGATCCCAAGAGTTTCCCTCACTTAGAGAAGAAATCGATTGGTGGAAGTGTAGATCTAGATCTCCTCTCTCAAATCCTCAAATATGAGCAAGAATGATTGGAGGAATCAAGGGGGAGAGCAAGTTCTTCAAATAGTAGCAATGGAGGAGAGAGAATAGGAAGAACTAACTTGCTCAAGGTGGAAGAAGAGCTATTTATAGCATGGGAGCAAAGAAAACTGTTGGCGGAAAAAGACAGAAAAAACGGGCAGAAAAACGGGCAGAAAAACGGCCCAGCCGGTCACCAGGCCGGCCGACCGGAGCAGCAGCCGGCCAGGCCGGTCAGCAGCCCGGTCGGACCGGCCCAACAACCGGGTGGCAGCAGCACGCGCACCGGGCGGCAGATAGGCGAGGAGCGCGCGGGCGCGTGGGCCATGCGGGGCGGAGGCGGCCCAGCTGGGCGCCCGGTCGGTCCGGAGGAGACGCCGGCAGGCCGGAGGCGACCGGGCTGTGACCGGTCACGGGCCAAAGGCCATCGGCCGCGGCCCGGATGGCACCAGCGCCGGACCCGGTCGCAGACCGGTGGGCCGGTTGTCGGGCCGGCCGACCGGCCGGCTCCGTCCCCTTTTTCCCTTTTTCTTTTTATTCTTTTCTCATCTTTCCTATTTCTTTAATAACTATTGCTCCCGAACTCCGATTGACATGAAACCAATTTTGTTGGAAAGATAACGACGAATAGAACCCCAACAAAAACTGGAAATATGGAGACTCCTCTCAGAACATTTTAGATGATTTTAGAGAGGGAGTCTCCCACCGTCAAGAACCGGTGAAGACGTCCAAACTCGAAAACGCAATAGAAGATGCATGCGGATTCCGTTTTCGATGAACTTGGGCTTGTTGTAAAGCTAGCAACAAGCTCAAGAACCTCACACAGATAAACACCAAGAAGCAATAAGGATATGCATAGTATGCAAAGGATTGAGCTCCCTAAGACGATGTGATCAAGTTACCCAACCGAAAGCCCCTCTTAATAGTGCGGCTATGTATCCTATAATCCGGTCTCCCATCAACCACCTTGAGACCGGTAAAAGGAAAACCTATCAAGATCATACCTTTGCCTTGCGCATCCCGCTTGATCTTGATGATAACTCTTCAAGCTCTACACAAGCCGGAATGCCTCACTTGATCAATGTTGCTTCGTGAATACTCACAAATGCTCCCCCATACACCATGATGGGAAAGCTCTATTGATGCACATCTTCACATGTCCATTATCACCAAATGGACGGCAAGCTTCAAGCATGTGATCCACTTGAGATGCTCATCTTGAACTTGCCTGACTTAACCTTGTACCTTCTCATACTCTCATAAGATAGAGCATGGCTAATATTGAGTTCCACATAAGAACTCCATCTTCATTTCTTCTTCTTGATCATATCATATATATATCTTCATACCGATGATCTTGATGCCAATACACACGGTGTATCTTTATCTTCATGGCATCCATACTTGAATCCAACACATGGAATACAAGTAGTACCTATGGAATATTCCTTCATATAAACTCAATGAAAACATTAGTCCATAGGGGTTGTCATTGATTACCAAAACCACACATAGGGGCAATATACCCTTACAATCTTCAATGCCACAGCAGTTTCCGAGGAAGTGGTGCCTAAAAGAAAAAAAACTGCCAGGTCACGCGGAGAAGTTGAGAAGGCAAGGCATCATGATGAAGGATACTGCGACGGTTCTGCCACGACATGACCCGACGAAGAAAAGGCAGAGTGATTTTGGAATTATCAATTCCAAAACCAGGGGGGCATGTGTTATCACCAGAATTTGACCGAGTCGGAGGTGGGCCGTGATCAAGATGGATTTGAAGAATATACATGAAAGAAATACGTGAATCGGCCTGTTATGCAAAGTTTGGCTTGTTGGCCCGTGTATCTGTAATATAGTAGGATACGTGTCGGTTAGTTAGAGTTTGTCTCGTGCACGGTGGGGATTATTCCCACGTTAGAAAGTCCCCTGGACTATAAATATGTATCTAGGGTTTATGAAATAAACAACAACCATCGTTCAACACAAATCAATCTAGGCGCATCGCCAACTCCTTCATCTCGAGGGTTTCTTCCGGGTAAGCATCATGCTGCCTAGATCGCATCTTGCGATCTAGGCAGTACAAGTTTATTCGTTACCATGCGTTGCTCGTACTGAAGCCTTTTTGATGGCGAGCAACGTAGTTATCTTAGATGTGTTAGGGTTAGCATTGTTCTTCGTATCATATGCTGTCGTAGTGCAACCCTTATACATCTAGCCGCCCTTACACCTATCTTAGGTGTAGGGGCGGCACCCCGCTTGATCATTATTTAGTAGATCTGATCCATTACGGTTGCTCCTTGTTCTTCAAGGATTAGTTTCATATCTGCAATAGTTAGGCCTTACAAAGGGTTGGAGGATCCAGCGACGCGTAGGGTGTAGTTTGCTAGCCCTAGACAGGATGTTCCGGGGATCAACCTCGTGTTGGTTTTTAGGCCTTGTCCAGGATCGGCTTACGATCACCGTACGTGACCGCGAGGCCCAATCGTGAGTAGGATGATCCGATTATGCGGTGAAAACCCTAAATCGTCGTAGATCGTTTTAGCTTTATTCTGATCAAGCAGGACCACCATATATTCGTGTACCTCATACGAATCATGGGTGGATCGGCTCCTTGAGCCGATTCACAGGATAACCTGAGAGCCGATCGAGGCTCGTATTTAATGTTTACGTGTATGCCATGCAGGAAACTAAGCGAGGCATCTTCATCACCTTCCTGACCAGGTATAGGTCAGGTGGCACGCCCTTGAACCAGCATCGGACGTGCGTGCCGGAGGCTTTGCGGGCCGTCGCTCGGAGGGACCAGGGCCAGCCGCAGCCCTAAGTTGTTCCCGGCTCTACTGTGTTGCCCGTCGCTACTCGCCGGTGGGTTTCTGACCGCAACATCACCTCCACGATCAGATCGTAGAAATTTGATCTTCTTGTTACGTTGATTTTCTACTTCACTTTGGAATTCCTTAAACTTCTCGAAAGTTTCGGATTTATGTTTCATGAAATAGATATACCCATATCTACTCAGATCATCTGTGAAGGTTAGAACATAACGATAACCACCGCGCGATGCTACGCTCATTGGTCCACATACATCGGTATGTATGATTTCCAATAAGTCAGTAGCTCGCTCCATCATACCAGAAAATGGAGTCTTTGTCATTTTTCCCATTAGACATGCTTCGCATCTATCAAGTGATTCAAAGTCAAGTGATTCAAGTAATCCATCAGTATGGAGTTTCTTCATGCGTTTCACTCCAATATGACCAAGACGACAGTGCCACATATAAGTAGAATTATCATTCAATTTAATTCGCTTAGCATCAATGTTATGTATATGCGTATCACTACTATCGAGATCTAACAGAAATAAGCCATTCTTTTGTGGTGCTCGACCATAAAAGATATTATTCATAAAAATAGAACAACCATTATTCTCAGACTTGAATGAATAACCGTCTTGCATTAAACAAGATCCAGATATAATGTTCATGGTCAACGCGGGTACAAAATAACAATTATTTAGGCTTAAAACTAATCCCGAAGGTAGATGTAGAGGAAGTGTGCCGACAGCGATCACATCGACTTTGGATCCATTTCCAACGCGCATCGTCACTTCATCTTTCAGTAGTCTTCGTTTATTCTTTAGTTCCTGTTTCGAGTTACGTATATGAGCAACCGAACCAAGATCAAATATCCAGGTACTAGAACGAGAACCGGTGAGATAAACATCTATAAAATGTATATCGATATACCTTCTTTCTTCTTCTTGACAAGGCCGCTCTTCAGATCAGCCGGATACTTGGAGCAATTACGCTTCCGGTGTCCCTTCTCCTTGCGAATAGCACTCAAGATCGGGCTTAGGGCCGTTCTTAGGTTTCATAGGAGGCGTGGCAGCTTTCTTGCCACCCTTCTTGAATTTTCCCTTAGACTTGCCCTCTGTTTCTTGAAACCGGTGGTCTTGTTGACCATCAACACTTGGTGCTCTTTCTTGATCTCAATCTCAGCTTTTTAGCATGCCAAAGAGTTCGTGTAACTCCTTGTTCATGTTCTCGCATATTGTAGTTCATCACAAAGTTCTTGTAACTTGGTGGCGTGATTGAAGGACATGATTAATCCCTACCGTTAGGAATCACTATTCCCAAGTCATCGAAGTTTCTTCGCATGCCCGGTCATGGCGAGCATGTGCTCACTAACGGAGCTGCCTTCTTCCATCATGCAACTGAAGAATTGTTTCGATGCTTCATAGCATTCCACGGCCGCATGAGTCTCAAAAATAGCTTTCAGCTCTTTCATCAACTCATGAGGATCGTGGTGCTCAAAACGTTTTTGAAGATCGGATTCCGCATCGCACAGGATGGCACACTGAACTTGAGAGTACCGAATTTTCCGAGTCTCGTAAACAGCTTTTACTTCATCAGTTTCAGTTTCTGCAGGAGGGTCACCTAGCGGTGCATCAAGCACATATTGCAGATTTCCGCCAGAGAGGAAGATCCTCACATGACGGAACCAGTCGGTGAAGTTGCTACCGTTGCTCTTAAGTTTCTCTTTCTCTAGGAACCGATTAAAATTGATTGGGGACGCCATCTCTACAACATATATTTGCAAAAGTTTAGACTAAGTTTATGACAAATTGAGTTCAAATTTTAATTCAACATAATTAAAAATCTAGGTGAACTCCCACTCAAAACAATATCCCTCGCATTGTCTTAGTGATCACACGAACCAAATCCACCGCACCTATGTCCGATCATCACGAGACAAGGTGTGATTTCAATGGCGAACACTCAAGTGTTCATCATATCAACCATATGATTCATGCTCTACCTTTCGGTATCACGTGTTCCGAGACCATGTCTGTACATGCTAGGCTCGTCAAGGCCACCTTAGTATCCGCATGTGCAAATCTGTCTTGCACCCGTTGTATGCACTTGTTGATTCTATCACACCCGATCATCACGAGATGCTTCGAAACGACAAGTCTTGGCAACGGTGCTACTAAGGATGAACACTTTATTATCTTGAGATTTTAGTGAGGGATCATCTTATAATGCTACCGTCGCGATCTAAGCAAAATAAGATGCATAAAAGGATTAACATCACATGCAGTTCATATGTGATATGATATGGCCCTTTTGTCTTTGCGCCTTTGATCTTCATCTCCAAAGCACGGACATGATCTCCATCATCTTCGGGCATGATCTCCATCATCGTCGGCGTAGCGTCAAGGTCAATGGTGCCGTCTTCATGATTGTCCTCCTTGTAGCAACTATTACAACTACTTTGAAATACTACTCAACATGAAATTTAAAGACAACCATAAGGCTCCTGCCGGTTGCCACAATACAATAATGATCATCTCATACATATTCATCATCACATTATGGCCATATCACATCACCAAACCCTGCAAAAACAAGTTAGACGTCTCTAATTTGGTTTGCATATTTTACGTGGTTTAGGGTTTTCGAGAGAGATCTAATCTACCTACGAACATGAACCACAACGTTGATACTAATGTTTTCAATAGAAGAGTAAATTGAATCTTCGCTATAGTAGGAGAGACAGACACCCGCAAAGCCTCTTATGCAATACAAGTTGCATGTCGAACGAGGAACAAGTCTCATGAACGCGGTCATGTAAAGTTAGTCCGAGCCGCTTCATCCCACTATGCCACAAAGATGCAAAGTACTCAAACTAAAGATAACAAGAGCATCAACGCCCACAAAACCATTGTGTTCTACTCGTGCAACCATCTATGCATAGACACGGCTCTGATACCACTGTAGGATAACGTTGCATAGAAAACAAAAATTTTCCTACCGCGAACACGCAATCCAAGCCAAGATGCAATCTAGAAGACGGTAGCAATGAGGGGGTATCGAGTCTCACCCTTGAAGAGATTCCAAAGCCTACAAGAGGAGGCTCTTGTTGCTGCGGTAGACGTTCACTTGCCGCTTGCAAAAGCGCGTAGAAGATCTTGATCACGATCGGTTCCGGCGCCACGAACGGGCAGCACCTCCGTACTCGGTCACACGTTCGGTTGTTGATGAAGACGACGTCCACCTCCCCGTTCCAGCGGGCAGCGGAAGTAGTAGCTCCTCTTGAATCCGACAGCACGACGGCGTGGTGTCGGTGGCGGTGGAGAACTCCGGCGGAGCTTCGCTAAAGCTACGCGGGAGATATGGAGGAGAGGGGGGCGGCTAGGGTTTGGGAGGCGGTGGCCGGCCTCAAGGGGGTGCGGCCAACTTGTGGCTTTTGTGTGGCCGGCCCCCTCCCCTATGCCCCTCATTATATAGGTGGAACCCCAAGTGTTGGTATCCAAGTCTTCGAATAAGACCCGAACCAAAAACCTTCCATATGGAGGGGAAACCTAGCCAAGCTAGGACTCCCACTAGAGGTGGGAGTTCCACCTCCCATATGGGGGGTGGTCGGCCCCCTAAGGGGGAGTCCACTTGGGACTCCTCCCCCACTAGGGTTGGTCGGCCATGGAGGTGGAGTCCCATGTGGACTCCACCTTCCTTGGTGGTTTCTTCCGGACTTTTCTAGAACCTTCTAGAACCTTCCATAGAACCTTCCGCGACATTTTAATTCACATAAAATGACATCCTATATATGAATCTTATTCTCCGGACCATTCCTAACTCCTCGTGATGTCCGGGATCTCATCCGGGACTCCGAACAAATATTCGAACTCCATTCCATATTCAAGTACTACCATTTCAACATCCAACTTTAAGTGTGTCACCCTACGGTTCGTGAACTATGCGGACATGGTTGAGTACTCACTCCGACCAATAACCAATAGCGGGATCTGGAGATCCATAATGGCTCCCACATATTCAACGATGACTTCAGTGATCGAATGAACCATTCACATACAATACCAATTCCCTTTGTCACGCGATATTTTACTTGTCCGAGGTTTGATCTTCGGTATCACTCTATACCTTGTTCAACCTCGTCTCCTGACAAGTACTCTTTACTCGTACCGTGATATGTGGTCTCTTATGAACTCATTCATATGCTTGCAAGACATTAGACGACATTCCACCGAGAGGGCCCAGAGAATATCTATCCGTCATCGGGATGGACAAATCCCACTGTTGATCCATATGCCTCAACTCATACTTTCCGGATACTTAATCCCACCTTTATAGCCACCCATTTACGCAGTGGTGTTTGGTGTAATCAAAGTACCTTTCCGGTATAAGTGATTTACATGATCTCATGGTCATAAGGACTAGGTAACTATGTATCGAAAGCTTATAGCAAATAACTTAATGACGAGATCTTATGCTACGCTTAATTTGGGTGTGTCCATTACATCATTCATATAATGATATAACCTTGTTATTAATAACAACCAATGTTCATGATTATGAAACTAATCATCCATTAATCAACAAACTAGTTTAAGAGGCATACTAGGGACTTCTTGTTGTCTACATATCACACATGTACTAATGTTTCGGTTAATACAATTATAGCATGATATATAAACATTTATCATAAACATAAAGATATAAATAATAACCACTTTATTATTGCCTCTAGGGCATATCTCCTTCAGGGACGACATGTCCCTGCTGAGAGCGTCGACAGAGGGAATGTCTCCCGGTCGCGGGCGGCGCACAACTTCTTCAAAGGCCAGATCCTCGACGACATCAAAGCCAAAATGGCGGCGGCCGACGCTGCGGCCGACGCGGCGGCCCAGGAAGCGGCAGCGGCAACGGCAGCAACCACATCGCAAGAGCCGACTGACGCGTCTTCGACTGCTACACCATCGTCGGCCTAAGCGACGGTGGCGGAGCAGACGGAGCATGCACAACACCAGGCAGATCGCGACGAGGTCATCGTGATCGACGGGCCTGCGTCGACTCAGGATACGTCACCGTCGACCAGCCCCTTCTTCTAATTTAGCATGCACTATAGTCTATAATATGATCGCGCGTCTAGTACTTTGATCGCCGCTACTCTGATCGCGATGATTCGGCGGGAACGATCTCTTTTGAATGCAACAATTTAAATTCCTGATTGGGGGCGGCGTTTGGGGGACGCGGCTGGGGAGCGACGCCCCCCCAAAGGCCGCACGAACAAAACACGTCCCCCAAACGCTCAATCCGACGCGGTTTGGGGGACGCGGCTGGAGATGCTCTAAGGTTGTATTTTCGCACGCAGGCTGAGGGCGGCCAAGTCGCATCAGGGAGGAGAAACCCATGGGAGCAACCAAACTAGCTTCAAAAGTAATGTATGTGAGTGGAAAGGGGCCCTTCACCTGGATAGAGATTTGGTGCTCCTGAGCACCAGTGCTCCTGCTAGTTTAGAAAAAATAAAAGTCACATTTGTGTGTTTCAAAAAAATTAGAAAAAAAATCATGGTGCAGCCAATGAATTGTTCCATAAACGTGCAAAATTTTAATTTCAAATATAAAAATTTCTGGGCTACACAAAAATAACAAATGTGTGGATCTGGGTATGCATATTTCAAATCTCCAAATTCTAACAGATTTTGTCTTTTTTACGTAGTCTACAATATAAAGAATTTCATATTAAAATTTTACACGCTTGTAGGTTACGTCATTTATTATGTCTAGATTTATTTTCAGACTTTTTTAAAGATATATGTATGATTTTCGATTTTTTTTAAACAGCAGGAGCACTGATGCCCATGAGCTAAAGACACTTTTCGCCCTCACCTTCACAAAGCACAAAAGCGAAATGAGAAAAAAGAGATACCCCTGGCAGCAAAACGAGGCCGCTGCTAGGAAAGAAAAGATAGATAGATAGATAGATCCCTTTGTGTCAGGTTGGCAGCGATCCACGGCGTGTTGCTCTCTTTGGCTTTCCATCCGCGAAGAATCCGACGAAAGTGGCCTGTCCGTGGCACGGGAAGAACCCAATCAAGATCCGTGGCAGGACCGCGTCGATACGCCGCGTGGATGCATGGGCCCACCTCTATCTCTCTCGCGCTCTCTTGCGGTCTACTCCGCCTCTACGCTAGCTGGAAAAGCATCTTCCACTGATTCCGACGCACCCACGAAAAAAAAACCAAATCGAAATGAAAGGAATCGCGAGGATGAGTCGAGGAGACGAATGCTTGGCCAGGCGCCGGCCGGCCGGGATTGTTCCGGCGTTGATACGAAGGCAACGAGTCCGCAAATATCGAGATTTTCAATGGAGGCCGCGACGTACGACACGCTCTAGACTCGGTCTCTATATAGCAGCCACTCTCGCGAAAAGTGTATTTGGCACATGAGCACCAGTGCCCCTGATTTTTTTAAAAAATATTTTTTTGGATTTAAAAAATATGAAATTAAATACCCACATACATATAAACATTCTGAAGGTACGGTAGAAATTTTGAAGAAAAATATGTTATATTTTAAGCTATACAAAAAAGACAAATTTCTGACAAATATATACCTCTATACGTAGCCACAAATTTGTTTTTTTCCTGTAGCTCAAAATACAATGCAATTTCTACCGAAATTTTGCATGAATATTCAGAATATGTGTATGTATTCATGGAATAAATGTGATGATTTGTTGAAATGCATAAATTCAGTTTTTAAATATTTTAAAAACTGAGAGCACTGGTGCTCATGTGCATCAAATTTGCTTCCCCACTCTCGTCTGTTTCTCCCATCAACGGGGACTCCATCGATGACTCGTGACACATACGGTGAATGTATTCGAACCGGGGAAGTCTCTTCTGAAAGATTTGTTGGAGAGAGTGGGCCTTGGCCCATGTACTTTCAAAGTGGGGATAAATGCGGAGGTGTGCCCGTGTGGGCCTCATATTGAGGATTTTTGTTCGGATGGTCACCACGTGAGGGGCAATAATATTTATTTTTGGCTTATGAGGTTTTGCAACCTCTACAAGATAGGTTCAAGTGAAAGGGCATCATGAAACCAAGTCCACACCTGATAGCTTTAGGAAGCACACGCGTGGAGCGATAACCACAAGCGGAACCGAAGGGCACCGTCCAGCGGTGCCACCTAAGAGCAAGGCAAACCAATTTCATACTAGGGTACCACACATGCACAATCCGCGACATAAGCGTGGCAACTGGGCAGGCGGCAACTTGCAAGGAGGCAAAGAGCAGCCACCGCTAAGCCATGATACGCCTAGATAGGAGAAAGCCGCGTCCATGGCTGTCAATGCAAAACCATGGAGGTCGCTAGCATGGCGGAACATCATCCACCATGTCTGCCAACGGGACTTGGGGCCCGAGCACCTTCCCACGGCAAGTCCTCGGGTAGGGAGCGAGCCACGCTCCAAGGCTACGACCTGCAAACCTAGGCACGTTCAAGACCGATGCAGAGGCGGGGACACACTTTATCGAGCCAAATCATGAGAATTTAGCATAGCACTAGGACCTTTTGTCAAGATCTGTCGGCTCCAATTTCTCAGCCACGTACCACTTTTGTCAAAATATTTAGGCCCAACAAAGTTTGGCCGCAAAGGAAACACGCCGCTAATACCTCATGGCTGATGTGTAGGAAAGACACGTTGTATCCAATCCTAGAGTTGTACGGTGGCTTTGTAGACGACGTGTTACGATCGACCTAGCTAGGCGCGAAGAAAATCTCAGGTCGGACCAAGCCGACTGTGGATGAAAGGTGCCCCTCGATCGGCGGCGACGCTCGGGGAGGGCATGACCCGGGGCAGACGCGATCTGCCTGACTGCCAGCGCGGTACCCAAGTCCACACACGCCGCCGGTGTCCAGCGACGTTTTCGTAGCATCTTCTTCCGTGCGCTACGCCTACGCGATCCATCTTTGCAGAGATGGCAGCAACACAACACTGCACTCGGCTTCCTTGCTCGTTTTCTTCCCCATCCCATATCCCCGTCTCTTTCTTTCTTCTCCACCCGATTGGGCGATCCACCTCGACCGTCTGTAGCTTGTGGAGGACGGCAATCATTCATCACTCTGCTGCTGCAACTGCAACTCCTCCCCTCGGCCAAACCAAGACTTGACACCGCACGCTATCTGCAAGCAGCAGCGCTACCACCGGCAGAGCGTCAGCACAGGTCTCGCCGGGCCGGGAACATGGCGCCGCCCTACGGCCATCTGCCTATCTCTGTGACACATCTGTTCCTCTCGAACTTGTGTCGTCGCCGCACCGATCGCTGATAGACTGACACCTGAATAGCGAGATTATGTTTGTCTGGTTCTACTCGTGCCCGCCAGCGACTGGATCGATCTGGTATCAGGGAAAAGAGGCGTAGTAGTAGGACTAGCAGCACCAGGCAGGTGTGCCCAGGAACACCCCGCCCCGCATGCTTCCAATACTGCAAATAATACCAGTACTCGGTATCTACATACTAGTACTACTGTAATCTTTCTGAATTAGCCATACTGTGGCTCCGAATGAGGCACATGTATTCAAGGACAAACTTTATAAATAAAATGATAAATAAAATTTTAATTATATTGGACATAACTACTAGTGCCGCTGAATCCGTGAAGAACACTTTATAATGATGCCAATTTATACCAAGAATATTTATATATTTAAATTAATTGTTAGTTAAAGAAAAAATACGAAAAACGATGACGTCTTATTCATTGAAATGGAGGGAGTAGACAACATATGGAACTCTAAATAACGTGCAACCGAAATCTTTTGGAAATCACCATCTAACCGGCGGATGAGATATTAAAGTTAGGGCATCTCAAAGAAACGGGCTGTGACCAAAGGTGTCCACACAGACAATACCATGGCTTAGCCGGGCAACCCAAACGGAGCGAGTGACATCGAATAGAATGTGATAACCTATTTCTAACCCAAATTTATGCTGGAAATATGGTCACAAAGACAACATCCACGTCTGTGCAATACCATTATTGTTCTTAACGGTACGCCCATCGGTGGCATTCAAAACAATCCATCCTCAAATCGCTCCCCTAACTCCCCGCCGCGACACAACCGCTTACGCCGTTTCTCGCTAGTAGCGTATCCACCTGCTTGGGTCCTTGTGTGCCAGAGGCCATTTCTCTTGCTATTGTTGTTTGTACGCACTTGCCGCTACCTAAGAAGCTTGGGCTATGCAGCCTTCCCATCATCGTGCCGTGTCTTTGTCCCAACCACCGCCTAAGGAGCCCGGGCCATGCAACCTTCCCATCGTCGTCCCGTGTCTTTGTCCCAGCCTCTGCCACCACCTCACTCCACACCATCGTCGGGGATGGTTGCCTTTTGCGGCTCTCTTCCTGGATCCGGATCCGCCCAGGATAGTCGACTTCGCCGATGATCTGCATCACCAACGATATGTTTGGCCATTTATCCGACCGAATTTCAGGTACGAACTCGGCCTCTATTTTGATCCCTATTTGCGTCGGCATAAACAATGATCTAGGGGCCATTTATATGACCATTTTCCTTTATTTTGTACATGGATGGATAGTAGCTCAATCAAGTTTTTCTACAATCATTTCATTGATACATAGTCACACCACGACTCCGATGATGATAGCGATGTTTTGATGGTGGCGACAACCCTCATCCACAACGAGAAGCATCTGCCAAAGTTGAAGACCTCGGTGAAGGGATGTGGGGCAAATTTGGACCATATTTGAGGAGATGATCATGCTCCCACTCTACAAAGACTACTTCCATCCTACTAATGCGCTATACCTATTGTAAACTTTTCAACGCCGCTTTCGGACGTAAAAAAATGTTCATGACTATTCGGAAGGAGCGAGGGACCACGGTCCGTACTTCCAATTCAAGAACCTTGTCTCTTGTAACATTGGCTTCTCTTCTTGCCAAAATGCCATGCACCTATTCGCATGCTTGCATATGAAGTTGCCGGTGATCTCGTTGATGAGTATATGCATATGAGAGAGACCACATGCCTTGGCTCGATGTACATGTTGATGGGTGCACAATCAAATATGAGACTATTCCATCCCAAGATTTTTGGATTTGACACTCTTTTTTTTGGCATGGATGGTTCTCACAATAACATTAACGTGTTGGAGCTATCTTTGGCCTTCTCTAGACTTGCAGAAGGCAATGCCTCAGAGGTTCATTATGAGAATAATGGTCATGCATACAACAAGAGGTATTTTCTATCTGAAGGAATCTATCCTTGGTTGTCTACATTTGTGAAAAAAAATTACGAGCCTTCGAAAGAGAAATATCGGAGGTTTACGAAAGAACACGAGATTTGTAAGAAGAATGTGGAGCGGCATTTGGTCGGTATTGTTCGAAACCCTGCTACAACATGATGCATTAAACAATGTGTGAGGCGATAACTCTTTGTGTGATCATGCAAACATGATGATAGAGAAAGAGCGTAATGACATCATCTTCGACCAAATGTGCCGATTTCAGGGTATATTGACGGTCAATGTTTGAGCAATTCCTTGTGCACCATGAGATCTATGATCGGGCAACTCACAAATTTTGGTTGAGTATATGTGAACTTACGTAGAAAACAAACAGTCATCTCCTTTGACGTCATTTGCTTTTATTGATTGTGTACCTTGTTTAATTGTGACTGTAAACTATGTTTGATCCATCTGTTAGAGAGGCCTAGGACGAGCAGCTGCCAGACGGGTTTGCCCGGGAACGCCCCGCACCGCATGCTTCCAAATTCCAATGCTCCACATATTCTACCGAAATCTTTCAGAATCACCGATCCACGGGATGGGTTTTTTTAAGCTCGCTTTAACTGACGCATGACCGGAACGATCAGGAAAGCACAATCACACCTGTTGATAACATACACAAGACTTGTTAAATTCCACGGAGCATGGAGGGGCTTTCCGACGAACGCTACGCGGGAAAGCTGCGTTTCAGCAGACGACCAGTGACAACAAGTCCGCGAGAACCTAAACTTGGTGACGATCGCACGTAATCCAGTCGGAGAGGGACGCGCCTGCCCCTGCACCTGGGCTGCTACCTGCTATTACGTGCTTGCTGACGAACCATCGATAGGTAGGGCTTCAGGTAAAACCAACGAACGTTCCTGCCTGCTAAGTAGTACGTAGTACGATCAGTATTTGTTGTTGCTGTCACAAGGGGCGCGCGCACGTCCACCCTATAGTTCGCGGCGGCTGGGTCCGTCCCGGTGGAGGTGTTCGTTCACGATGTGGATTTTGGTTCTTGCGCTTTGGCGTCTATCTTTCCTTTTCAAGTTTTATTAAATCTATAGAACCAGAAAACTAATGAGATGAGAGCGTCATGTGATCCTGTTACCTTACAATTGACGACACAGACGGCCAGACCTAATTCAATCTATCGCCTTTTCTCCGTGGATGCATGAGTAAAGGATATCATATGCCCAACCTGCTGCTGCCTCTCAAACTTTGCGAAAGCCGTCTGCCGACCGAACCTAGCTAGAGACACTGGGATAAAGAGCAATCTGTGTGTACACAGTACACATCTTCTGCTATCGTTTAGCCTGAATGCAAATGGAAGGATCGAACCAATGATCCATGGCGCCCCACAGACACATGGGGTCACATGCCGCGTTTTTTAAGCAAGAATAATACTTTTTTTGAAAGCGCTTTTATTTCATCTAAAAAACGGATACATCGTTTGTTACAACTGAATTTAGATAAGAGCATCTCCAGTCGCGTCCCCCAAACCGTCCCCCAAAGGGATTTGGGGCGCGCCGGACAAAAAAAGCGTTCCAGCCGCGTCCCCCAAAGCCCATTTTTGTCCGGCGCGGCCCCATACGGTGTCCGGCGCCCCGAGCCCGTCCCCGTCCCACGTGGACGCTCCGGGACGCCGGACACAACGAAATGAGAGGCGAGGAGGCGCGGGGCCGACGCGTCGGCCGGCAGGGAAAATTCGTCTCACACTCCCGCCAAATCCCGCCGCTCCCGCCAAATCGCGCCTATACCGCCGCGCACAGGCCTCCCAAAACACATCCCGCCGCCGATTCATTTCTCCTATCCCGCCGATTTCTTTCTCCCTCCCGCCGTCCACCCGCCGCCGCTACCCTCTCCCCATTCCATGGCGCCGCCGACAGCCCCCAAAAAGATGGCGAAGAAAGCGGCCAAGAAGCCGCCGGGCAATGCGACGATAGGGGCGAAAGCGCCGTTCGCGAAGCCGCGGAAGGCGCCGGCTGCGAAGAAGAAGCCTGAAGGAATGACCGACGATGAATGGCAGCAAGATTGCCTGCGCCGGAAGCTATCGACGGCGGAGCGGAAAGGACGGAGGGCGGTGGAGCTGGAGAAGAAGGCTCAGGCGGCGCGCCAAAGACCAAAGCACGTAATGGCCGGGTGTATCGCCGCCACCAACGCGAGCCCATGGAGTACGTCCATGCCGGTGTACGTTCCCGGAGTGATCTCTCCGTCGCAAGCCGCCTTCTACAACGATGGCCCCTCCGCCACTCCCGGGTGCGTGACGCCTAACTTGTCGCCGCACTACCAGGATGCGCTGCCGCACGGCGGCTTCAACCCCAACAACCTCTACTCCCCGGCGTACGAGCAGCGCGAGCCAGGCCCCGGTCCGGACGGCGACCCTTTCACCGGCCGCAGGGGTCCGCTCGAATACGACGGCGCCGGTGCTGAGGAGGACGACGGGGTTGAGGAGGACGACGAGGAAGAGGAGGGGGTGGAGGACGACGATGAGGACGAAGAGGGCGGCGACGAAGAGGACGACGAGGGTGCCGGTGACGATGATCTCGTGGAGGTAGACGCGGACGGCGTGAGGACGAAGAAGAAGAAGAAGAAGAAGGCGTCGGGCACACGAGGCCCGAAGTGGACGCCTCGGGAAGATCTTTGCTCGTGCGAGTCGTGGGCGACGGTGAGCCATGACTCCATCATCGGCGCCAACCAAAAAGGCGGGAAGTATTGGGCGAGGATCAAGACCGAGTTCGATGAGCTCAAGCTCATCAACAGCGACTACCAGAAAGTGACAATGAAGAGGAGCCAAAAGGCAATGTCGACGCGATGGGCCATCATCCAGGCGTCGGTGAACTCCTTCCATGGGTACCATCAGGACTTAGAGACCAGAGGCGGCGGGCGCCGACGTCGCCCAACTGGTACGACTGTTTCTTCCATAATCCGTAGCGCCCACATTGTGTTCGATGAAATGACTCTGCTTCCTTTGGTTAGTTTGATCGGGCCATGGAAATGTACGCCAAGAACTCGGAAGGTCACAAGCCGTTCGCGCTGATGCATTGCTATGGCAAGCTCAAAGTGAATGAGAAATGGCGGCTGACGCGCCTGTCGCTGTCCAAGGGGAAGGACGCCATTGATCTGGACGCGCCGCTGGCAACTTCGACAGGGCGTCCTACTGGCAACAAGGCTGCCAAGGCCGCCTTGGCCGACGCTGCGTCGTCTGAGAAGACGCAGGCGTCGATCACGAAATGCCTCGCCGACGTCTCCTCGACCTTTATCTCCCGTGACAAGAAGGCCGACCAAAGGTGGGCCGAGCTGCTCAAGAGGCAAGAGGAGAAGTCGGAGCTCAAGAAACGCAGGACGACATGTCCCCGCCGAGAACGTCGACAGAGGGAATGTCTCCCGACGCGAGCGGCGCACAACTTCTTCAAAGGCCAGATCCTCGACGAGATCGAAGCCAAAATGGCGGCGGCGGACGCGGCGGCCCCGGCAGCGGCATCGGCGTAGCGGCATGCAAGAAGAAGAGCAAAGCCGACGCGTCTTCATCTTTGCTACACTGCGTCGGCCTCCGCGTCGGCCGAGCAGTACGCACCATGCACAGGAACAGCAGATCGCGACGAGGTCGTCGTGCTCGACGGGCCTGCGTCGACTCAGGACACGACGCCGTCGACCAACCCCTTCTTCTAATTTGAATGCACCACCGGTCTGTAATATGATCGCGCGCCAAGATTTTGATCGATAGCCGCTAATATGATCGCGACGAATCGGCGGGAACGATCTCTTTTGAATGCATCTATTTGAATTTCTGATTGGGGCCGGCGTTTGGGGGACGCGGCTGGGGAGCGACGTCCCCCAAACGCGGCACGAACAAAACACGTCCCCCAAACGCTCGATCCGGCGCCCTTTGGGGGACGGTTTGGGGGACGCGACTGGAGATGCTCTAAGTAGGTGGATCACCATCCCAAAAAAAATAGGACTATTTGAATCATAAGTAATCCTAGCTAGGTGGTGTGTAGTGCCATTTGCCTCCCTAAAACATTGTTGAACCGTAACCTGTCCAATTCCTCTCGCCCTTTGGAAACAGTCAATCAATATTGCCGTATATATGGATTCCAAATATCAATGATCTCATTATATGCTTGCACGAGCTCGAGCGAGTCAGTCTCAATAACGACTGGAGCACAACCCAGATCTTCAATCAGCTGGAGACCGTTTTGAAGTGCTATAGCCTCTACCGTAGTGGGACCCAGAATCTGACCAAGAACCCTGCTTAATCCGGCGACATCATGTCCCTTTGAGTCTCGAAGAATGGCTCGCATGGCTCCAGTACCATTTGGAAACAAACAAGCGTCAATAGTCAGCTTGTATGTATTTGGTCTTAGTCAAATCCACTGAACCTCACGCGGGATTGCACCTTCAGTAGCTCCTTTAAAATTCATAGCTAGAGCTTGTATAGTGAAAGCCGTACGATTCAGCGGAGCAATACTCTCACCTTTGACATGTTCACGTCGTTGCCACCATATATACCAAGCTCCCACAACGATTAATTCCTTCAGATCAATATGCGAAAGGTCAGCCAAAGAAGATAGATTGTTGGGTGGATTCCATAACAGTTCCTTCAAAATAACTGAAGCAGATCTGTCTACTTGAAAAAAACTGAATTAATCACATTCTGCAAACCCGGCGAGCGCCACACTTCCTTGGGCTCTTTGACCTTGTAAACATTAGGTGTCAAATGTCTTCGGCACCGATAGAACAAACAGGGCATTGAGTAGATACATGAATATGTCTATTAGCAAGAATAGATAAACCCGGGACAATTCCATGGAGAGTCTTCCATACGAAAATTTTGATTTTGCTCGGTACTTTCTGTTTCCAAAGAATTTCCCAAAGGATTAATACTCAATGTAGCTGTTTGCTGGCTCCATAGACATACTTATGCTATGTCACCTAAAATTAATGTAAAGCCAAAGCCATACAATGAGGTCGTTGTAGACGGGTTGTTAGGTCGGCTTTATTCAAACATTTAAGCATTTGACGATTGAATGCTATCGGGTCCAAGGCTAGGATGGGCTGCATGCACAACTCACGCCATGCCGGGCCAGAGAAATCCTGTAGTAGAAAACTTAGGCCCAGGCTAAAGCCAGGCTGTCAATGTCTAAGCCTGCATGCAAAGTCCTTGTACAAAGCATGGGGAGCACCTATTCATGGCAAATAGTTCTAAAAAAAAAAACTATTCATGGCAAATGCTATACACCGACCGACCAGGTAGTGCATCCTGCAGGTCGCACATCACCGCGCGGTACGGACCGACCTAGTTCGGGTGTTGGTCTTTTTTTTGAATCGTTTTGTCTATTCTGTTTTTTTCCTGTTTCATTTTTAGAAATTGTTCAAATCTAAAAAATATTTGAATTTGAAAATTGTTCAAATCTAAAAATGTTCGAAATTGGAAAAAATCAAATCTGAAAATGTTTAGATTATTTTTCAAAATGTTTATATTTTAAAATTGTTCAAATCTGAAAAAAGTTTGAATTTGAAATCCGTTCATATCTAAAATATGTTCAAAGTTCTGTAAAAATGATTTAATTTATGAAAATTGTTCAAATATGAAAAATGTTCAAATCTAAAAATTGTCAAATTTAAAAATTGTCTAAATCTGAAAAATGTTCAGATTTTTAAAAATGATTTGTAAAAATGATTTTTAAAAAATGTTCAAATTTTCAAAATATTTAAATATGCAAAATGTTTAGATTTTATTAAAAAGATTTTTTTTAAACAACAGGAAAAAGAAACGAAAAAGAAAAAACGTCTTACCTAATTTGGGTTGCGGCCTAGTTTGTAACACGAGGCGCGCGGGGGTGTGCAGCAACCGCATCAGCGCCGACCAGCTCGGTGGATAACACCTTCCCTATTCATTGCTCATTATAGTACCTTTGTAGGACACGCACACACGTTGGTTGTTTCTGGCCGGCCCATAATTCGTTCGCTTGGTTATAACATAACCGCGTTTCGCAATTTTTGTACAATATTCGAGCGCCAGCCCACAAGTTCCATCTTCGTTCCAGCACGGCTTAAACCTGAGTCTGAACCCCATGTCCACCGGTTGCAAGCTTATATTTTTGAATTTGTATAAAATCCGAACCTAATCAAAATTTGTATAAAATCAAAAAAATCAAACTCGAAAATTGTTCAGATCCAAAAAAATGTTCAAGTCTGAAAATTTACTCAAATTTAAAATTTGCTCGAATTTTGGCTCATATTTGAAATTTGCTCGAATTTGAAAAATATGTTCAAAGCAGAAAAAGAAAAAATTGTTCAGATTCAAAAAGCATATACATATTATAAAATGTTTTAATTTGAAAATTTTCTCAAATTTAAAATTTTCTCCAATTTGGCTCGAATTTCAAAATTGTTTGAATTTAAGTTTGCTCTAATTTGGAAAATATGTTCAAAACAGAAAACACAAAAAGAAAAAAGGGTAAATCAGGCAAACAGAAAAATAAAAACGAAAATAAAAAGGAAAAGCGAAAAGCGAAAAAGAGGAAAAAAGAAAAAAGAAAAAAGAAAAAGGGAAAACCGACATAAAAAATTTAGGGAAAATCTACCAAACCATAAAATAACCGAAGAAAAATTAATATCAAGAAAACCAAGCTAGATGGGCCGCGGCCCGCTCCTCCTGCACGCGTGCTCACGTATTTCACCCCGCTGCTAGGCGGGAAATAAGGATTGGCTGAAGCATGTGCTACAACACCCTGGATCGTGCACACCGGGTGCCTCACACCTTAGGGTGTGTGTTGGGTCGGCCTACCCACGTCATATTTTTCCTTGATTTTTTCGTTTTTCTCCTTTTGTGCCATTTCTTTTTTCTAAATTTTTAAAAGCTTAAAATTTTAATCTAAACTTTTTTCGGATATAGTTTCTAAAAAATCTTAACACTTTTTTACAAAATGATTTTTTAATATGAACATATTTTTCAATTGTATATTTTCCATAATTTGAAAAACATTATTTTTGAAAAATAAATATTTTTATATATGAACAATTTTTGAATTTGAACATTTTTAAAATTTTAACCTTTTTTTCAAATTTGAATAATTTTATATTTGAATAATTTTCGAATTTGTAAAAATTTCATACTTGAACAATTTCCGAGTTTAATTTTTTCGAATTTTAATAGTTCTTAAATTTGATTTTTTTAGAATTTGAACAAAAAAATAAATACAAAAGGAAAAAAGAAAAAAACAGATAAAAAGAAAAAATAAAAAGAAAAAACATAAACATAAACATAAGCATAAAACGAAAAGGAAAATGAAAACGAAGAAAGAAAAGCTAAATGGGCTAGGCCCAATACCCGACCAGGGTGTGTGGTGCCTCGTAGGCATCGACCTGGTCGGTGGGGGATGCTGTATGCCGACCTGGTCGGCACGGACCAAGCGCCGCACAGCCCAAGGCGGGTACTTTGGGGCAGCCCAAATTTCGTTTCACCTTTTCTTTATTTTTTCTTCATTTTTTTTCTTTTCTTTTATACTTTTTCTTTTTACAATTCTTAAAAGCAAATATTTTTAAATTCGAAGTTTAAAATTTGAATATTATTTTCGAAAAATAAATATTTTTTTATGTACGACCAATTTTCGAATTTGACCATTTTTAAAATTTGATCAATTTTCAAATTTGAACAATTTTTATATTTGAACAATTTTTGAATTTTGGAAAATTTCATACTTAAACAATTTTTATATTTTAACAATATTTTTTTAAAATATATTTTTTCATCTGAACATTTTTCAAATTTTTTTTTTTTACAATTTGATTTTTAAAATTTATTTTCTTAAACAAAATATGTACAAATTTTAAGTTGAACATTTTTAGTTTGAACAATTTTATAGTAAACTTTTTTAATTTCAAGAAATTATAAAATAAACATTTTTTAATTTGAAAAAATTAAATTGTTTTTTTAAGCTTGAACATTTTTCAAATATGAACATTTTTTAGTTTGAATATTTCCAAAATTTGAATATTTTTTAAATTTGAACATTTTAAAATCTTTGTATTTTTCGCTAAAAATAAAAGTAACATAAAAAAAGGAAAAAACAAAAACAGGAAAAAAGAAACATAAAAGGTTAAAAAAGAAAAGAAAAAACGTAAAAAGAGGAAGCCCGCACCTAAGTGGGCTGGCCCGTATCGTGCAGTTTGCGCCGTTGGAAAATCCTATTTCCCACCCATTAGCGTGGTGTATTTAAGCCCGGGACGCATGCGGGAGCGAGCGGGCCGCGGCCCATTGCGGTAATGGGTACGGATATTCTTTTTTTTCTTCGGTTCTTTTTTTTGGTTCTGTCGTTTTCGGGTTTCCTTTTCGGTTTTTCCTCTTTTTAATTTTATGTTTTTGTCTTTTTCTGTTTTGAGCATATTTTAAATTGGAGCAAAATTTAAACTAGAGAGCAAATTTTAAATCCAGGCAAATTTAAATTCGAGCATTTTTAAAAGTTGAGCAAATTTTAAATTCGAGTTAATTTCAAAATCTTGTATTTTTCATATTCGAACAAATCTGAAATTCGAGAATTTTTAAAGTTGAGGAAATTTCAAATTTGAGCAATGTTTTAAATTCAATAAACTTTCAAACTCGGGCAAATTTTAAAATTTGAATATTTTTGTGTCACATTCATAAAAACGTTGAAAATCCTTCAGGCACTAGGGTTCGAACTGGCGTCCACTCAGTCGTGGGGCGGATTCTCGAACGAGTGACCTTCACCTCGATTTGTGTTCATTCCGACAAAATATTTTACTTATTTCGACCGACTGAATAAATTAGTGGACCGGTCCACCTGGAATTGCCTTCAGGCGATGTCTACTCGCTCCCGCTAAGGCTGGTCATAGTGGTAAGTATCATGTAGTAGTATCATGCATATGATATTTGTGTATGATACTATCTCTATAGTGCTTAGTATCATGAAGTAGTATCATAGTCATGCTATATTTATTGTTTTTTAGAATCTCAATGCAAATTTGTGCACAAGATTTGTTTGGCATTAACTTTTCTCGTGACATGCGCTATGATACAGTATCTACCTATGTTACTCTAATCTCCTCTCTCCTTCTTAATTAGCTGCCACATCAGCATTTTTGTGGGACCAATGTGCATGATACTAGCTATGATACTAGCACTATGGCTAGCCTAATGAGCCGGAGGTAGGCGCGCCCCGCACCAACCTGGTCGGTGTATAGAGTTTTCCTGGTTGGTGTATAGGACTGGCTACAGCCGGGAGAATAAAAAAGAAGGAATGGCCAACATGGGTGGGCCCAAATAAGGGCTAGTGTAGGCACTGTGCTCTGGCCCAGTTAGTACCTAAGTCTACAATCGTGAGGAATGGGCCAGCAGGGGTAGGAAGAAAGCGCGGGAAAATCCAGCGGCGGCGAGGCTAGGAGAGATGAGTTCTTCCACGACGTCCGGCCGCGGCGACGACGCGCCGGACCTCGTCTGCGTGCTGGACTGCGTCCAGGGCATGGTTGACGCCCTCTCCTGCGTCCGCTGGAAGCGCCACCAGGTCAGCTAAGCTAGCCCTTTCGTCCCCATCCTGTAAACGCCGGCGGTCTGCGAACCATCATGCGCGATCCGGCGTGAAAATCCTGCCCATGTTGCGCAGGACGCGGTGGTGGAGCTGTCGGAGCACGGCGTCGTGGTCATCGTGGAGGAGAGCGGCTGCCTCCAGGCCAAGGTCTACCTCAAGAGTGAGGTTCGTGTGTGTGTGTGTGTGTGCCCACCCACTGTTTGTGTTTATTCCTATGTGGCGTTCCGGTGTTGAAATCTATTTTCTGGTGGTTGGTTTCTGCAGCTGTTTGTGGAGTATGACTACGCGGCGGACGGGCGGCCACGGTTCGGCCTCAGCCTGGGGCTCCTTGTCGATTGCCTCAACATGTTCTCTGTCCCAGGGTGCGCTTCCTCTGTCGAGATCCGGTATCCTGGCCCTGACATGCAGCTTCTCCTCAAGTATGAAGCCTCTCTGCCTTTCACAGTTTGTTCCTCCTTACATTTGCAATACTATTCGCTTTTAAGTTCTTATTGATGATGTAACGTATCAGACATTTGCATAACCGTGTCGGATGAATTGCGTCCTGATTATAATCTTTATAAAGCTGATTTGGTGGATATTTGGATACTTTGCTGAATAAAATATTAATAGCTAGATGTTCATACTTAGGACTCCATACACTTATATTACTATACCTTACCTTGACGTTCAGATGAATTGATCAATCACATTCTATAATGAGATTAGTAAATAGGCTCTTACAGTTCATCTTCCTACCCTCTCATACTTGTTAAAATAATAATAATAATTGAGCGTTGTGTTCAGCTTAAATTTTAATCAGGATGTGGGCGGACCGGTCCACCTCGTCCACTAACAGTAACCGTTGGATTAGCGGCGCCCGTGTTTGCATGTTTTTTTGTTAGCTGCATGCTTTTTTCGAGAGATGCTAGCTGCATGCTTGGTACAGTATACTACTAGCTGCTTAGCTTTTAGCTCCAGGCTATTTTCAGTAGCCTTTAGTTGCTTTGGCCAGATAAAAGTGCCAGTCCATCAAAACAGAACATGGCTCTGCTAGACCAATATTACTATTGAAAATATGAATAACCACTATAAAGAAAAATGCATTCCCAAAGATCCTTACTTGACTCATTTGGTCAAAAACAGTTTATCAAAAAACTCACAGCAGTTGCAAACAACGAGCCTCGGTTACACTGACAGCCAGGCATGCGTAGAACACAAGAGCTTACCCACAAAACTGGGAGCATTTCATTTCCAATAGAAGAGGAGAACCATCAAGCTGGCAATTTATTGAGTAATCGTTCGTTGGCCACAACCATAACCATATATAGGAAATAAGGTACCAGATCTTAAGGAGCTCGAATTTCTTGCTTTAGGTATTCAGAAACATTTTATTACAATAAACAATAGAAACTTTGGTAGACCAAGGCATGCATCCAGTGAGTTCATTCAAATAAAGTATAAAAAATCACTGGCCACGTTGATGCAACTAAGTCAGTGAGAATCACAACTGCTCATTCCTTCAACCCTGCCTGGAAGAAACAGAGTGACCAGTCATCAGTAACATGAACATAGTAGTTGGACATATGCAACACACGTGGTTTAATTACAGTATATGAACAACATGTTATGTTGGTATAAAGGTCATGCTTAGCTCAGCAACCAGTAAACAATACCATATCGATGGCAATCATATATATGATTAACTATCAGCACAAAATATCATAAAGGATTAATGATCATAACAAGTTGGCACGTGCCAGCAAGCTGTCCAGCTCATATTGTCGGCCCTTATGATGTTGTCGCAGCGGTAACAAGTGCAACAATGTAACAATTGCATGATATTTCTCATCATTGCTAAAAAGATCAGCTAGCTTAAATAATTCTCTTACACGGTTACACCAACCTCTTCTTGGAATAATTTGGGAAAGATCTTACACAGACTTCATCTATTTAAGATATCTCTCAATACATACAAAACCATGCACACACCTAAGGCCTTACACACACCTTTGGCTTTGAGGGATGGTGGTTTCTTCAATCTTCATGGCACTTGCTTGCTTAGTAGAACATGTGCTAGGTAGTTTGAGGCATTGTGAGACAAAGACAAACATTAATAGGATTTGTTTTCTCATATTCAGGATTAGCTACCCAGCTTACCAAGTATTCTTCCACTATTCAGTATTAGAAAAACTTACCAACAGCCTTTAGCCAATCTTCGAGGCATATCAACGCATCGACTGTGTCACTCTTTAGCCTGCTCCTGTGATCACTAATGATTCTTCCACTGACGCTAAAAGAAGATTCTGACGCTACAGTTGATGCTTGAATAGCTAGCACACGATGCAATTTCCCTCCTCTTCCTTTTCCTTTCTTTATTTCTCTTCAACTGCAGATTTTCAGACATCGTCTTCCTCTGCATCAACCAACAAGTGGATCTTCTCAGCATCATCAGCAAAGTTAAAGCTTGATCTCTTCCTTGATACCAGAGTAAACATAAAAGCAGTAAAGTACTAGTAAAATATAGTGCAACTGCATTAGCATTCTTCATCACCCAACCCTCTAGATTCCTTTTATATTCTTATTGACAAAAAACTGGCTGCTATCACTCTGATTATGCAACAGAAGGTAGCCAAGAAGCTAGTTTTTATCTGAAATAGAAAATATTTGTCTCATGTTTTTCTGAACAGTTCGAGTCAATTATAAGCATGCACATACAAACTAGTACACACAGGCAACTAAGAAGTCCTTCCCTAATCTAAAAATAATGTATAAACCAACACTCTGAACTAACTAAAATCTGAATATTATCTAGCACCCAGCACTATCCAAGCCTAGCCAACAATCCCAGTTGGTACTGACCATCTTTCTTCATGATTATCTCTTCACCTAGGCCGCCTCAGTAGTATTTATGCTGCACATATATTGGGGTATTCTGATATGCAGAAACAAGATCAACGGGCGTGTCCAACAGTTCTGATATGCAGAATGTTGAGGAAGCATGCAAGCAATGTATGGATACCAGAGCAGAATGCAAGAAAGGTCCACAGCTCACAAGCATTGGGGAACACATGTGAATAGTACAGCTCTAAATCGTATGCCTTTGTAACATGGTAGGTATATTACTGTATTAGTGGCGCTCAAAGACGAAACATGATGCAGAAGTCCTAAAAAATCAAGTCAGATATGTCACTGAACTATGTGCTGATGAAGGTAGTCAATAGGCTCACAAGTTTGTTGGGAGGTCATCTCTGTAGATCAACATTATGCAAGGGGATCGTTTGGAAACACATTAGATTGCCTGCATCTCCTCATATGTACCTGTCGGGTGCATAATTGAGTTAGAAAAGAGGAGAAAATTTCAGTGGCGAGGGAGATCAGACCTGCTCCTTGCCCTCTATGCTGATGTGGATGTCCACGCCCTCGCTTGATGATTTCTTATCCTCCTCCCCTGCCGGGTTCTTCTCCTCCTCCGCCGCCGGCTTCTTCCCCCATCCACTACTGTGTGTTCTGCCGCTACCTCCACCGTGCTCGACATCTTGCTCCACAGGCGGCGACGGGAAGGGAGCCGAGCCCGAGGTGGTGCTGGTGGATACTGGAAAACTTGGCGTCGAACAGGTTTGGCGGGAACAAGTGGTGGCCAGGCGGCAACGAGGTGACCTTGGGTGCTGCGTGTGCAAGGCTGCAAGGAGTACTAGGGGCGAGACGGACGTTTCCGTGAAGCCACTTAACTTTGGCAGCCTGTCTACTTAGCCGTTTAGGCCTTTTAGGCGACGCAGGCGGAACGGTCGCGCCGACATCTGTCCCTGTCTGCATCCTGAGATTTTAAATTAATTCCGGAGATTGTTGTAGCTCATTATTGGACCATAGAAAAAGATTAATTACCAGTAGATTTTTGGTTGGCCTTTTGGTCATGAGTTGTATTTTGGTTCACAGGTCAGTGGACTCCCAAGATGCATGTATGCACGCAGAAATCAGAACCAGAATTCCTGATACTGTCTCGTGGGACTACCATTTTGAGCATGCAGGGGATACTCCAGTCACTTTTACTGTCAGGGTACTTGCAATACTTCCTCCATTTCTTTTCGTAGCAGTATTCAGGGGCACTGTTACAAATTTTAACTTCAAGTGCCTCAGAGATAATGATTCATCTCTTTAAATGTCAGTCTGCCATCCTAAAAGAATCAGTTGATGACCTTGAGTGGCCAGGCTCAAGCATTCAGATTCAATTTCAGCCAAACCCTCCTTCCGTAATATTCAAAGGCGAAGGGCATGGTGACTTGGAGGTGTGTCGTAAGTTGTTCTGTTATATGGTATCCATTTGTGTCCATAGCTCAGTGCTACTTATTCCATTCTACAGATTGAATTCTCCTACTACGCAAATCCTGATCTTCTAATTGCATTCCAGTGTGACCATGAAGTATCGTACAGGTAAAAACTCTTAAGCCTAGAATCTTCAGCTGCTTCTTTGTGCTAACTCCGGTTTCTGCTAGGTATAAGTACAAGTTTCTTCGTGCCACTACCTCAAATGTTCCAAGTAGTGTCTTGAAGGAAAATCGTGGGAGTAAGGTGACGATTGGAAGGGGAGGGATGCTCAAAATCCAGCATCTGGTTTCAGTTGCTAGACAAGGTATACAATCCTACCATAATGTTTCTAGAGGGGCTCAACAGCCAAGCCGGATTGCTTTTATTGAATTCTTTGTGAAGCCAGAAGTGGACGATTAAAATGACCCCTAGTACTTGTGGTATAGGTTATGTTGTTGGGCCTGTGTCATCTTTGCATCAGGTCTGGCTTTGTCTGAACAGATAATTACTAGTCTCAGATCTGTGGATCTTTCTTGTATGGGGATTAATTGCTATTTATGAACCTGAAGTAAGCTCATGGTATTCTTTTTGTACCTAACAACTTTTATCATACATTCGCAGTTTCACTGCCTTGACTCCTTCAAATCAGCTCCATTCTAATCATTAAAAATCGATTACTTGAACGTTTACCATGGTGAAAAAGTATCACGCAGTAACTAATATAATAATATTTGGAAGACCGAATACGAAAAAGATCTTAGACACGAAACGGAATTGAGCCACCAGAAATGTGGATCATTTTAGATCATTGATGCTAAAATGATCTAGAATCTTAGATTAATTAGAGTATTTAGCATCTGCCAATTTAATGATCATTGATGCTATTGAACCAAATTATTGAACTGTATGGGACATTCAGGACTGGTGGTATAATAAGCAAATGATCGTGCTACAACACCAGTACATGTATGCTGCCCGAAAATAAATCCAGAGTTCATACTGCGAACTGGTTCAACTCATGTCTTTATCACGTCATAACCTCCCATTGCTATCAACAGGCCCCAATTAATCTATCTCAGTACTGAAGTAACCAGACCACTATTGGGTGGCCCATTGTCCAATTGCTAGGCATTCCCAAGTGAGAGACGTGTACTGTCTGTTTGTGTTCCCCTGCTGTTATTGCTTCTGTTCATTTTGTGCCTCGTATCTTATGTGCTTGCTGAAGTTGATGAGCTTGCACATCACACCGACTGCTTGTACAACAAACACTTCAATATACAGAATTTGTGGATTGGCTACCCATTAACCATGGGAGGAATGCCAGCTAAGAGAAGTTCTTTTTAGCTGAAACAGAGAGGGCAGAAGAGAAATAGGCACCATTTATTTATCACGGAAGAATCTTCAACCAGTGAAAAGTACTAGGGGAAATGTTGCATGCTGTTGGAAATTGGAATAAAGCTTCTTCTTGTAGGTATAGGAAAATTGTGTCTATTGAAGACCGCAGCTTAGCAACAGAGAAGAAGTGGCGCCTCCAAGAAATAAAAATGAATTGAAATCAAAAGCACGAAAGCCCCACTTCTGCTTTACCTTGCCAGAGTGGAAGGACCTAACTATCCTTTACTAATTTGGTAATCTACTCTCTTGATGGAAGGTAAAGAAATCTGCTGTTATCTGTCCAGTGACAACTCATAAATGATCACTCTACTTGGCATAGAAAACTACCATACTAGCTAAGCCAAAAGATGATTGCCTATTAGATTGTTAAAGCATTAGGAGGCGTGTTTCCGTGCTTACTTGTGAACACGGTCCATGCAGTGACCCGTGAGATAATCCGGAAGTCCTCTACCTAGATATATACTCTGATGAACATCATGTTTGATGCACCTAATGCCCCCTGTCCATTCTTATGACTGCGAAATGGGGTCTTGATGTACCTAATGTCCTTTGGCCATTCTTGTGACTGCGAATAGGCTTTTTGATGTTACACGATATCCATCCTTGAGGCGCATGCACATTCTGGTAAGCAGCCCCTATTCTATGCCATGAAGGTGATGTGCTCTCTGGCAACAAAATAACGAGACGTGGTGGTGACTTGTGACCACCATATACTAATAAAGTGTTGTTTACATTGTGTAGTACACCGAGCTTTTCTAATCAAGTGTGCTCCATTTTTAAACTCCATATGTACTACTCCTCTGCACAGGCCATCCTAATGCTTCTGTATAGTGAGATCCAAATGTGCGTTTGGTAGGACTTAAGCATATGCAACCTGTTCCTATTCTTAATCTTAATCATATACTAGTACAGAAGACATGATGGAGAGAGAGGTGCACGGCTACCTTCTCCAAGTTTACACATTGCCCTTTTTGGGCCATAAACAGCTTCTCAATAGGAAATTACTTGTTAGTATGTGTAGTTCTAACTGACGAGTATTTACAGTCAATACCTCACTAACCGCTTTCCTAAAAGAAGTGTTTGTGGTGTTAGCTGCAGAAGTTTTGGAACCTGAGCATGTGTTATTCTACATTATATATACTACGCTACAGACTACAGTGGGTCACTTTCAGCTATAAATATCTAGTAGTATCAGTGACCACAATTAGGTTCCGGTGGGCTTCCTATATTTGGAGGGAGAAATCAGTAGTAGCTCGCTAGTCTCGTAGATGAAGACAAGCACGGCCTGCCGTTAACTTGGCATGAATAGCATAACAACCATTTATTCTTCGTCCTGCACTAACGAGAATTCATACTGATTGCTGCAATGCAAAATAAACAAAAGGAAGCGGGCATCTATTTCAGTGTAAGGTGTGAGTAACACTAGGCTGTTCTTGGCAGCGCTAGCTTTTACAAAGCACGTGTTATTTCTCTTTTCGAATGTTGCAGTGAGTAGAATGCTCTGCAACAAGAAAATCTTTCCAGGATTTGTAGAAGTAGCATGTGCTCCGGAGCAGTAACTAGTTGGATTTTCGCCGCTCAACAATTGCAAACTTAACTTCTTGCGCCGGATCGTGGAAGGGTCGTGGAAGCAGTACGTGTCTCGGTGAATACGGCCGAGAGTCGGAGCACAAGAAAACATTTAGAGCTCGTTTGGCACCCCTCGTTTCATTTCATCTGGTCCAAATGAAATAAAATTTATGATACCATTTTATTTAGCAAATCCACATAAATGACAAGGTACCAAGAGGAATTGAGATCATGCACGGGTTGAATTCCATGAAATTCTCAACTCAATTCTGGTACCAGGTTCGTGGCGGGCAAACTAGTTGATTCTCATAATCACAGATGAAATTCTTCGATTCCAAACTCCAAATGGCGGGAGTCAAAACTCAAAACGATATCTCGAAGAAAACACCATTTTGGAGTAGCGAAAAATATCTTGGTTTCCTGAACGGCAATTTACACAAAAATAACCATTTTGGGTAAGAATTGCACGAAACGATCTTCCAGGCAAACTATTTCACGCTTCTAACCCTTTTAAGTGGCTCCTTTCGCAAGGGCGCCACATATTCTTTCATACGTGGCGGCTCGAGATTGCCAACCGACAACGTGTGGCGTCGCTCCACGTGCGCCACATAGACAGGTGTGGCGCTCTTCGCAAGGACGTCACACAAAAGGGTTAGAGGCGTGAAATAGTTTGGTGTTCGTGCATTTTTTTCCACAAATAGTTATTTTTATGTAAATCGCCCTCAACTAGATTCCAAACAGTTTGGCCTACCTAATTTTCCTAGGACAAGTCGACGTTTATTTTGGCGGTGACACCCAGGCGGCTAGACCGGCAGGTCTACTCATGGGCTCGTCCGACTCTTGAAGAAGGAGCAGTGTCCTACTGTGTCTACTTGTCAACTCCACACGCAGTGTAGGACAAGTGTTTTGACACGTCGTGCTGTGTAGGGCAAGCAGCTTGTAGGGCAGTGTACTTCTGGCCTCTGGGCAAGACCTGTGTTAAGGCCATTGCCGGACCGGACCCAGGCCACCAAACCCAAATTAACCAACCTATTCGGGTGCCATTAACTAGC
Organism: Lolium perenne; assembly: GCF_019359855.2. Lineage (NCBI taxonomy): Eukaryota > Viridiplantae > Streptophyta > Magnoliopsida > Poales > Poaceae > Lolium > Lolium perenne. Next base: position 10,357,104 of record NC_067250.2, on the reverse strand, counting down.
TACCTAGTTGCGCCATGGCCGACGCCATCGTCACTCGTCAGGCCAATTCCAATACCCCGACTATCGGTGCCGCTCATCACCGACATCTTCTTGTTGTCAGAGTTCAGAAGAACACACAACTTTTCCTTGCTAATATCTGTAGCCAACGTTTTGCTCCCAGAGTGCATTTGCGTGCTCGATCTTCACAGACATTGTAGCGTAAATCTTATGCAAGAATATCAAACGCGAGGCACGGTGATCGAAAAGTGTAGAATGCTCTAAACGCTCTCTCCCACTAGCATCTTCAGTCTATATTGCACAGACACTGACTGTGCTGGACTTGTCTATGGTCCTGACACGATCGTTCGCGGAGGAGAGTTTAGTTAGTTGGGCGTCGGTCGAGACAAACAGAGGCGATGTATACGTAGCTAGCATTTTGTGCATGGAGCCATCTCCATCGCCCACCTGCAATTTTGTTTCTGCAAAGCAGCGGTCGATGGAGCAATGCGCTCCCGATCGGCCGGGCCAATCCGCGACGAATTGAATTGAACCGAGGCACTGCCCTGATCATTGATTCGTCATTGCCTGCTCCACGATTAGCTTTTTTTCTCTAATTGGCGTAAGGCTCACCGTAGCCATTTCTTAATTGTCTTCGATGATAATTGTACTGTACTCCTGTACCTAGAGGCTCACCGTCATTGAATTGAACCGAGTACTAATTAAGCACCTAGAGACGCAGCGCGAACGATCAGTAATGGCGCGCTTAAATGAAATCTAGCAGCCGGCCACCGTTTTTGGCATGCATGCGATGCGAGGCTTGGTCCAGGGTGGAGGAAACACTGCTGATCATGCATGCTTTGCCTACAGTACAAGCTATCGATTATTAGAATTTTGAAGGCCGATTGGAAGAAAAAGGCACAGTCCTGACTACCCCTGTCCCTGCCTCCCCACATCCTTTTGGTTTGCCTTTTTCTTGATTTCATGTTTTCCCCTTAAATTTTTTTGGATTATAAACCCAACTTTTGTTTACTTTTACTTAAAATATTATTGCTGCTCCAAGGCAAGCAAGAAGTAACTATTACTAAGTTGGCACTTAGGGTCTGTTTGGATTGTATCCAACAACTGCCGATCCAATATTTTGGCGTTGACTCAGGATCGGGGTATTCGTTTGGATGGAAGCCAATGTTCCTTCGCCTTTCCAATTATTTGGTCACCCCTTTACTTTTTCAGCCCATGGCTTGGCCAGACCAGGGCGGCGAAATCGTTCGCCACATATTTGGCACGCCCACGATTTGGCAGGGCGTGCATGGGCTGAATCCAAACAAACCCTTACAACCGCAATCAAACTTCATGATACCTGCAAAGGAAAGGGTTAGAGTCTTGATCTGACATTTATTTACAGTTCACAGCGAAATAATCATTTCTAAGTCGACTGGGCTATTGTCAGTTTGTCACTCACGATGAAAAATCAATGTGTACATCCATCAAGAAGTATATTTTTTTATAGCACATGCATTTGGTACTGTAATTCGATATTTTTCTAAATTTGATTTTGAGAAAACAAAAAAGGGCTTTCTGAAATAGGGAAGTGCGTTCCATGCTCTTCCTTGCAACATTCTAGCCTGAAAAGGAACTACATTCCCCGTTCTAGTCTGGATCATGATTCAGAAAAAGGCACTGAATATGGAACCCATATTCAGAAAGCGTATTTGCTGTTAAAACGAAAAATCGTGATCCCCCCGGCCCCTGTCTCACCACCTAATCCATTTCGTTTGTTTTCTTCTCGGTTTCCTGGTTTCCCCTAGAATGTATGGCTATAAACCTGATTTTTGTTTACCTTACTTTTACTAAGTTTGCACTTACAACCGCGGAACTTCCACTAGTACAAAACCCACCACTAGAACTGGTTTTCGTACGCAGTCCAGAGCCGATTTACTCATCCGACTCTCGTCCATGGTCTCTAATAAGGTTAAGATTAGACCCGGTTTGAGACAGTGGCTCTAGTACCCAAGCTCTCAGACGGCAAAAAATAGCATCTCTTCTAGCTTGTCAACCGAAGACGGCTTTTATTATCGCCCAGATCCAGTAGTGTGACTATCAGAGACTCTTGTTATTCATGGCCGACTCTATTTGTATGACTCTTGAGACGGCTTTTATTTTTAACTGGCGATAACATTCGTAGGGTTCGAGTTTTCTCTCCGTGATACATTGGAAGGTGTGTGAAACAATAATGGGTGTACGGACAGGGGTAGGCGTTTTGAATGGCGATGGCGGGGCGACGGCGGCCCGCTCGCCCCCGCCGGCGACCAGGGCCGGGTCTTTCTGCTCTGTTCCGTCCCCCGGCGAGGGCATGGGGCGGAGCTTTGGCCGCTTCTGGGTGCTGTCGGAGGTCGGCGATGAGGACGATGGGGTTGGCCAGATCCTCGAGGACTTGGAGGTGGGATCTGGGGACTCCTCCTCGTCGGAGGGGCGTCGGGGGACGACGACCCCGGTCACCTTAGCTGGTTTTATCCAGCGGGCGGAGGAGCTCGGGGGCTCCCTCCGCCACCGTCGACGGCGGGCCTTTGCGCCCGGCGGCAAGGGTTCGCGTTTCGCGTCGGTCCAGGGCTCCAGATTCGGTAGACTGGGCGACGTCTCCTGGCGGCGGGGCCGTAGGTTCTTGCGGCCGCTGTCTTCTCCGTCGAGCTCCGCGGCAGTCTTGGGGGACAGTCGGCGGGGCGGGCGGATGTTGCGGCGGCGGCGCCGGGCGCTGTCGTGGGACGCGCCGGTGGTGCGGGTGGTGAACGCGCAGGGACGGTGCCCCCGCGCCCGTCCGGTGGGCTGGACGTGGGCCGGCCCGCCGGGGAGGCCGTCTTGGGCTCGGAAGACTTTCCCCGCTCTGCCAGATCGTCCAGGGGCCGTGGGCCGTCGACGGCCTCTCGGGCCTCTTCGCTCTCTTGCCCTACGGGCCTGGAAGGGGCTTCCATCGGGCTTAAACGCTGGCTGTGGATGCCAAAGGGCGTTTCTGATCCGAGTTTAGGGTTTCTAGCCAGAGGAGAAGAGGTGCGGCGGCGCTTCTCTCGACAATCCAAGTTCGTCATCCGCCCATCTAATCCACCTGCACTTCTCCGTTCCTTTGCGGAGGTGACGGCGATGGGCGAGGACGGCCGCAACAAACGCCGGCTCGACGCCGAGGGTGGTGAGGGGCGGCGTCAGGAGGGGGGTGGCGGCGGATTTGGTGGCGGAAGCAGTTTCTGGCAGGAAGGTGGGAGCTCCGGCGGTGGCGGGAGCTACAGGAAGGAGCAGAGCGGCGGGCGTTGGGGCGCAGGCAACTGGCAAGGTCACGGCCATGGCCCAGGCGGGGCCGAAGGGGGTCGGCGGCAGGAAGGCGGCGGCGGCCCCTTTCGCCAGAGAGCAGCAACAACTTCGGCCCCTACCGCCAGGAGGGTGGCAACGGCGGCGGCGGCTCCTTCCGTCAGGAAGGGGGCAGCGGCGGTGGTGGCCCCTTCCGGCAGGAGGGGGGCGGCGGTGGTGGCCCCTTCCGCCAGGAGGGGGGCGGCGGCGGCGGTGGCTCTTACCGTCAGGAGGGCTTCGGTGGCGGCGGCGGTGGTGCCTATCGGCAGGATGGCGGAGGCGGTGGCTCGGGTCAGTCCAGGGCGGATGGCTCGGGCGGCTCGGGTGGCTACTTCCAGGGAGGAAGCGGCCATTCGGCGCAGCGCTTCGATGGCCAGGGTTTCGGTTTCGGTGGCGGAGGCAGTGGAGGCTCTCAGCAGCAGGAGGGCTGGGTCCAGCCCCCGGCCTGGTGGCAAGCTCAGCAGCGACGTGAGGAGAGGGCGCAGCGACGTCCGACGGACGACGGCAGGGCCAAGAATCCTGCCAGGCAGGGGCCGGCAGCTGGGAAGGTTGGCACTAGCAAGCTCAAGGGGAAGGCAGGGACGGCCTTACCGGCGGGAGCCGCGTCGGGTGCTGAATGTTTCAAATGTGGGCGCCCGGGGCACTTTCAATCTACGTGCACATTCGAGCCAATTTGCGTGATCTGTGGCGGGGAGGGGCATGCGTCGGCGAACTGCACGTCCCGCGGCAAGTTCCTACGCTTGCAGACCATGGGGCATGCCATTGCCGGGGCTGGTTTCTTTGCGATTGAGGTGGATCCGATCAAGGGGAAGAGCAATGGGGAGACTTTCTCCGCAGTCATCAAGTTCAAGGGCACCCCTCTCTCGCCGGTTCAGCTCTCGGATGAGCTCAAGGACTTGGTGGACGAGTTGTGGGACTGGCAGGTCTGCCGCCTCTCGGAGACGGAGTTCTCCGTGTGCTTCCCGTCTCAGGCCACGCTTCGTATGGGAACGAGGCATGGCAAGCTGTTCCTACCTATCAACAAGGTGGAGGTGGCCATAAGGGAGGCTTTCCTTAGCCCCAAACCATCGCTGAGCCTGCCATCTGTTTGGGTACAGCTGTCCGGCGTTCCGGAGGACTTGATGGAGGTGGACCGTCTGATGGCGGCGATGGTGCTGATCGGCCGCCCCTTGGAGGTGGACGAGCTGTCACTCCGCAAGTTCCGCACGGAGCCCATCCGCATGCGGTTCCAGTGCAGGTTCCCAGAGAGGGTCAAGGGCACTGTGCAGCTCGTGGTGAATGGGGAAGGCTACGACATCTCGGTGCGGGCTGAGCTGGGCGGTCGGAGTGGAGGCAACTCTTCGGGGCCGGCCCCCGCTCCGTCGCCACCGGGGGACGATGACCAAGACGATGAGGACTATGACGACCTCTCTCCCTCCGAGGAAGAATGGAATGATCTTGGGAAGAAGGATACGGAGAAGAGGAACAAGGCGGTGGCAGAGAAGTCGCAGGATGCTTCCAAGGGAAAGGAGCACGCGCAGGAAGTGCGCGGAGGTGGGCAGGGTGCTGGGGGGTACCACAGCGCTCCTCCGCTGGGAGGGACGGAGTCACGCCTCAGGTTCCTTGATGAGTATGGGTCGAACTTGGGGACCGGCGATGTGCTGGCGTCCTTCCGCCAGCCTCGCTCGCTCATGGTGCCCGCTGCGTCCCCCCCCCGGCCTGCGGAGCTGTCGACGGACTCCCAAGTCTCGGACCCGGCTCCGGAAGGAAGTGTGGACATGGGGCTGGACCCTGGGCCGGCTGCGGCTTCGGTGGGGGAGCCGGGGCAGCTCTCGGGTGACGGTGTTGGCGACGATGACTTGTCCGTGGGTGCGGGTGGCGGTGACGGGGAGCTGCCGGCCTCGCCGAACCACATGGTGCTGTCGCCACCTGTCGGCGGCGTGGTGCCGGCGGGGGCAGCGGAGTCGGAGAAGGCGATGGGGAAGCTGGCGGCGACGTACTCCAGGGCGCTCAAGAAGAAGAAGGACAACCCGCTGTCCGTGAGGAAGAGCTCAAGACACTCCAAGGCGGCGGCCAACCTTTCGGTGCTCGAGAAGGCCAAGAAGCTCGCCGCCGACAAGAACCTGGACTCAGGTACGCCTCCTCCCACCTCTCTGGTCTCTCTCCCCAATGATAAGCTTGCTCATGTCTTAGTGGATAGCTGCATTATTTTCAACCCGAGCCGGGGCTCGCCGAGTGAGATTTTGGACTTGGTGCGAGCTAGGGAGCTGGCCCAGGCCTCTATTGCGGAAGCTGCTCTTAAGAGGGAGAAGGAAGTACAGCTTGCGGCTGCCAGGGAGGCAGCGGCGCAAGAGGCGCCATTGTTGGTTGAGGATCCTGGGCTGGGGAGCCCGTGCGGAGTAGCTCCCGGTGTTCGAAGCAAGCCCAAGCATGCGAGCGCGAAGCGGCCAATGCTGTCGACCCGAAAGGGACGGGGGAAACGGGCAGGTTTGCAATGAAAGGCCTCATATATAACATCCGCGGTTTTGGGGCTAGCGGCCGCCGGACCCAAATGTTAGATTATCTGCGATCTGAAAAGGTAGATGTCGTGGGTCTCCAAGAGACTATTCGTCAGGATTTCTCGGCTTCTGAGCTCAGGAGGCTAGAAGTCGGCGGCCAATTCAACTGGAATTGGTTGCCAGCGATAGGACACTCGGGAGGCCTATTGCTGGGTTTCCGGGATGAGACTTTTGAGGTTGGGGTTTGGAGGAAGGGCACCTTCTACCTTAGTGCCCATCTTCTTCAAAGAAGAACCAATCAGAAGTGGTGGTTTATGCTGGTCTATGGACCTGCAGATCATCAGCGTACTGAGGAGTTTCTGAATGAGCTGGTTAGGGAGGTCAGCTCGTATCAGGACCCGGTGGTGTTGGGTGGGGATTTCAATTTGATCCGGCGGGCCGGGGATAAGAATAATGCCAATATCAATTGGCCTCGGGTTCATAGGTTTAATGACGCGATAGCCAACCTGTCTCTAAGGGAGGTGGCAAGGGCTGGGGCGCGCTATACTTGGACTAACAAACAGTTGTCTCCGGTGAGATGTGTGTTGGATAGAGTTTTTGTGTCCCCGGCCTGGGAGGCCTGGTTCCCGCTCTGCTCACTCACCGCCATCACTCGGATTGGCTCGGATCACACTCCGCTGCTACTTAAGAGCGGAGAGGATGAGCGGTGTCGACCCTCCAGGTTCATCTTTCAAACTTGGTGGTTCGGTGTTCCGGGTTTTTTGGACCTAGTTCAGGGGAAACTAGGCTCTTTCCTGTCAGACTTTGGGCCGCATAGGGGTTCGATTGAACTCTGGATGTGTGTGGCCAGACTGACGCGTCAATTCCTCAAGGGATGGGGAACGAACCTAGGGAAGGAAAAGAGAGACCGCAAAGCTGGGCTGCTGGCTCAGGTTGCGGCGCTCGATGTTGTCGCGGACTCATCAGGTTTAGATGAGGAAGGATGGGCCTTTCGCTACCATCTTGAAGATCAGGTGGTTTTGCTGGACTCTTTAGAGGAAGAGTACTGGCGACAGCGCAGTCGCGTGCAGTGGCTCCTTAAAGGGGACGCTTGCACGGCCTATTTCCACGCGATTGCCAACGGGCGTCGGCGGAAATGTGGGATTCCTCGTCTGATTTCGGACCGGGGGGAACTTACGGATCAGACGGCTATTATGGGACATGTCTACGACTTCTACCGCCAACTGATGGGGTCAGCTGGTGAAGCTAGGGCCTTCACCCTAGCGCAAAATTTGTGGCCGGATGACAAACGTATTTCCGACGAGGAGAACTATGACCTAGAAAGGTCGTTTACGCTCGAGGAGCTTGATGGGATTCTTCATGACATGAAAGTGGACTCGGCACCGGGGCCGGACGGCCTGCCAGTTGCGTTTTTTCAAAGGTTTTGGGGAACCTTGAGACCCCTTGTTTTTCAGATTCTTAACGATTTCGCCCTAGGGAGGGTGGATATTTCTCGGCTGAATTTCGGGATCCTTACTTTGATTCCTAAAGTTAAAGGTGCAGATTCTATCAAGCAGTACCGTCCTATTGCTCTTATCAATGTGATTTTTAAATTTGTGTCGAAGGCGTACGCGACTCGTCTTGCACCGTTAGCTCATAGAACGATAGATCGCTCCCAAACGGCTTTTATTAAAGGTAGGGCCCTTCACGAGGGCGTGTTGGCCTTACATGAGATTGCACATGAGCTCCGTGCTAAAAGGCTAGGGGGCCTCTTTCTCAAACTGGATTTTGAAAAGGCCTATGATCGGGTCGACTGGGATTTTCTGCGTGAAGTCCTTCTTCGGAAAGGCTTTTCGTCCACTATGGTTCATCGCCTTATGCAATTGGTCTCGGGTGGCCAAACGGCGGTAAATGTTAACGGGGAGATCGGCCCCTTCTTCCGGAACGCGAGGGGGGTCAGACAGGGAGACCCGTTGTCTCCCATTCTCTTTGACTTCATGGTCGACGCCTTGGCGGCCATGCTGGCAAGAGCTAAGGAGGCTGGGCATATCCGGGGTTTAGTGAGCCACCTGATTCCAGGGGGAGTCACTCACTTGCAGTATGCGGATGATACTATGGTGATGATCGAGCCGACAGACGAAGGGATTGCCAACCTGAAGCTCGTTCTACTTAGCTTCGAGCTGATGTCCGGTCTGAAGCTTAATCTAGCCAAAAGTGAGGTTGTGGTGGTTGGGACCACCTCCTTGGAGCAGGAGCGGGTAGCTCGGCTCCTTAACTGCCGGTTGGGAAAATTCCCCATTAAGTACCTGGGTCTGCCTCTGAGTGATAAGACGCTTCGAGCCTCGGACTGGGAGTTTCTTACAACCAAAGTTGCCAAACGGGTCGACCCATGGCAGGGGACCTTTTTGGCTTCAGCAGGGCGCTTGGAGTTGACTAACTCCTGCCTGTCGAGTCTACCGCTGTTTGCTATGAGCTTGTTTATGCTCTTCGATTCAACGCATGCGGTTTTCGACAAGGTCCGCTCCCGCTTCTTTTGGGAAGGAGTGGGAGAGAAACGTAAGTACCACATGGTTGACTGGGCAACGGTATGTCGTCCTAAGGCTGTTGGGGGTCTGGGGATCCTCAATACCAGGCATATGAACATCGCTCTTATGCTTAGATGGGTGTGGAAGCTTTATCATAATGCCGAAGGTCTCTGGGCGGACTTGATTAGGGCGAAATACCTCCGGGACCATGATCTCTTCTCACCTCTAGTACCGACTAAGGGATCGCAATTCTGGAACTCTATCCAGAAAGTCAAATGGTACTTCAAGCTTGGTGCGAAGCACAGTGTCCAGAATGGGAGACGGACTTTCTTTTGGCTGGATTGGTGGCTGGGCACCTCTCCCCTGAGGGATAGATACCCGGTGCTTTTCAGCTGCTGTGATTCTCCTTTTATTACAGTATCCGGGGCCAGGGATGGTTTGGGGTGGCGCTTGAGGTTTCGCCGACCCTTTTCTCTAGCAGAGGCGGTTGAATGGGAGAACCTGACTAGGGAGCTGGACTTTACTCAGGCAAGTGAAGGGGACGATTTGATATCTTGGCACTTGGAACCATCAGCGGAGTTCTCCACCAAGTCCATCTACTGTAGGCTGTCGCAGGGAGCTGCAGTCACACATTTTAGGGAAGTCTGGAGGACGAGGGTGCCTCCCAGGATTAGAGTGTTCCTGTGGCAGCTCCTCTGGGGCAAACTACCGTGCTCGCTGCAGGTGGCCAAACGGAGAGGTCCGTCCAATGGGCTTTGCTCCTTATGTGGCGAGCCTGAGGACTGTGATCATATTGTTTTCAAGTGTTCCTTGGCGCGTTTTCTGTGGGCGGGAGTTAGGGAACTCCTGCATTGCTCGTGGAACCCTGCCGGGGTAGGGGATTTCCTTGCTATATCGCATGGCTTATCCGGGGCGTATAGGAGGATCGTTTGGTTTTCCTTCGCGGCGTTAGCTTGGACGTTATGGAATATTCGTAATAAGCTTACTATGGAGGGTGTTCTTATTGGCAAACCGGCTGATGCCTTGTACAAAATGATCATTTACATGCAGCAATGGCGGATGCTGGTGAAGTGGAAGGATAGAGGGCTGCTGGACGCGGCGATGGAGACCCTGCGGAGGCTTCATGCGGAGTTGGCGGCGCCGGCGGTGATATGACATCGCCATGTACCTGGGCAGAGTGTGTGTGTTCGTGTGCTCTCTGGATATGTTATGTTGTACTCTATCCTGTGGTGTGTGGCTCGGTCTGGGGACCTGGTAGGCTTTGTGTCGTGGTTGAGCGGGTACTCGCTGTTCTGGTCGATGGTGTGGTTTTGGGAGCGGTGGCTCAGTGTGTTGCATAACTCATAACTCTGTATGTGTCGTTGCTTTATTAATTTAAAGCAGGGCTAAGGCCTTAAGTTTAAAAAGTTTTCTCTCCGTCCCACATTGTTGCGACAGAATGGTAATATTCAGAGGATACCGAAAAGTTCAGAAATCTGGCTATATGCAGTATTCAAGCAGTAATTGCGCCTGCACATATTATTTAAGCAATATAAGATAATAGGAGGTGCAGAGATATATGCCGCAAGTCACAGATTGCATCACAACATATAGATCCGAACTAGCTAGAATTAACAAGTACGTATAAGCTTTGGAACAAGGACATACAGTTCCGAACTACAATCGACACTTCTAACATGCATGCAATGCAAGTCACATATAACTAGTTTGCAGCATTGGCCAACACAAACTCAGCCCATTATTCTTCGGAGATCTGCAGGTACTTGGCAAAAGGTGTGATATTGTTATGCATGTACTCCCTCAAGATCTTAGTCTTCCTTTGCTTCCAGGCCTTGCCAGCAACCCAAATAGGCCCCACACTCAAGAGGCTTCTTGTCCTCACCCGGATGACGAAGTGTCTGAGGATCTCAGATCGGCATGAGGAGAGTGATATATTTTGTTCCATGTAGGAAGGTTGATAGACACTGATCTCGTGCAACGATCTTACAAATGGACAAGAACCTTCTTCTAGTGGCATCCGGCTGCAACGACACTCCGCTTATTGGATTGATGGAGGTCATGATATACCTAACCTTTGGTCTAAAAATGATACAATAATAATTCTGTAAAAACCATCTGAATTAAATAACACTAGCCCACATCAACTAAATTAAACATCAACTGATTTTTAAATAAAATACAATGAGACATTCTATGGGAAACATATTAAGGATGATCATCTATGTAAAGCCTCATATATAAAGACGGCACAAGGTAAAAAGAGTGCCTACGAGACCAAATCAAATGTGCAAACAATGCACATGGACATATGACATGGTCTTATGCCACCCTTCTTCATTGGCTATGGTGGCAAAGTATAATCATCGGCAGAATCAGTAGCCTCATACTTAGTGCAAATAGAAATAAAGAGGGTTGAACCAAAGTATAATATATAATTTGACACACAAATCACATGGTGTCCCATACTTAAATTGCAGAAGATTTTTTTTGTGCATATCACATGGTTCGCCATCACCATCAGAGGATCACATCCTAAATTTAATAATTGGCACACAAAACGAAAACATAAGATTTAAAAAAAAAAATGAGTCAAGTGCTTTTGCGCATCCTAAATTTAATCTGTGACGCAGAAAACCAAAGCATAAGATTTAAATACAGAAGTAAAATGGGTCATGTGATTTCGAGTCCGCTAGCATTAACAGTCAAGCACATATGATACACACACAACAAACACAAATGGCCACTGTAAACTCTAATAAAATCAAGTATACTTCAATGCAACCAACAATTGTTGAAGGCATGAACATAGAAGAACATGTACATATCAAGCATTTTCCAAAGTACATGGTATAAACATGAAGCGTTTTTACTAGAGCATTGAATAAACAAGGTATAAACAATACACTACGGGAGAGATGGAGTATGCCGACGGCTGGCGGCACAGGTTGTGCTGACGGTGACCGTCGTCGTAGCGTCGTCGGCACAGTTCTGGTTGGGGTCTGCCCAATCACCGTCGGCACAGATTGTTGTACCGACGGTTTTTACCGTCGGCATAGTATTTCAAAATTTTAAATTTATTTTCGAAAAAATATTCAAAAAAAAATTTGAATTTTTTTCTTTTTCACTTTTCTTCTTCTACTTTTTTACTTGTTAATCTTTCACAATCACACTTAGTACACTTAATCTTAGGTCAAATTGCATTTGTGGTCAAACTTCACACTTGGTCACCCATCCTCACACTACTCCCGCTCCGGCACGCTTAACTTCTTGGTTCTCTTCGGATGAGCTTCCATGAAAGAAATGACACCTTGATGTTAATATTACCATATCTATCATATTAACCCTTTGGCTGTGATGTCACACCTCTATATTTTTGAATTCTAAACAATTACTTAAGTAAACAACAATGAATATATATAAATAATAATAATATAGAATTTGAAAAACAATTAAATGGTTTTTTGTCTTTTTATTTAATATGGAATAATTAATATCAATAAATGCGAATTTGGCAAATAATATGTCTAAATTGATCAGAAAAATTAGAGGAATAAAAATATGACATCCATATCATCTTTTGAACCTACAAAGTTAACTTACCCAAAAATCATGAGCATTAGATCAAGTACCTCTAGTACAAATTTGACTGACTTTATCGAAAATGAGGTGGGAAACGGCCTCGGCATGGCATAGTTTGCCGAACAAGGTCATATTTGGCACATGTGTGGACCCTAGGATGGGAAGCAAGACCCCGGACGCGGATTTCTAATCCGACCCACGGACATCCATCTTTTAATTTTTAGCGTGCCCAAACTGTTTTTATTTGTGAAGCAGCTACATGGGGCGCATTTTAGTATGACGTGAAACCTCCGTGCGATGATAGTAGACCACCTACGCACCACCTATCACATGACATGTGCATGCGTTAGCTTTTTGGGAACCCATGCGTCTTCCGACGGTGTCCCGCCGAATCCGCTGAAAACTGACCAGATTTGAACTAGGGGTGAACTATCGGTTGCTCCAGAAATTCAGAAAAAATTGTTTTTAGTTCAACGAGGCATCATTATATGTGCTAATTTTTGTCCGTTTAGTTTGTTCGTGAATGGGTGCACCCGCACGCCCGGTACGACGATATCGCATGTCCCGGGTGTCCTGTTTTGGCCAGATGGCAATTTGAACGAAGTCAAAAAATCCCACGGAGCCGCGTGACGTCATTTTATATGTCATAGTAACTATTCCGTTTGCTAAAACTGGGATACGGCAATTATTTTGAAAAACCCTTCACGAAAAGGGCTATCACGTCCAGAGTTCTATGGATTTCAGGGGAAATGAGGTGGGAAACGACCTCGGCATGGCATAGTTTGCCGAAACGAGATCATATTTGGCACGTGTGTGGGCCCTAGGATGGGAAGTAAGACCCCGGACGCGCATTTCTAATCCGACCCACGGACGGCCATCGTTTCATTTTTAGCGTGCTCAAACGGTTTTTATTTGTGAAGCAGCTACATGGGGCGCATTTTAGTATGACGTGAAACCTCCGTGCGATGATAGTATACCACCTACGCACCACCTATCACATGACATGTGCACGCGTTAGCTTTTTGGGAACCCATGTGGCTTCCGGCGGTGTCCCGCCGAATCCGCTGGAAAGTGACCGGATTTGAACAAGGGGTCAACTATCCGTCGCTCCAGAAATTCCGAAAAAATTGTTTTTAGTTCAACGACGCATCATTATATCTGCTAATTTTTGTCCGTTTTGTTTGTTCGCGAATGGGTGCACCCGCACGCCCGTTACGGCAATACCGCATGTACCGGGGGCCCCATTTTGACCAGATGGCTTTTAACGAAGTCAAAAAATCCCACGGAGCCGGGTGGCGTCATTTTATATGTCATAGTAACTATTCCGTTTGTCAAAACTGGGATACGACAATTATTTTTAAAAAACCCTTCATGAAAAGGGCTATCACGTCCGGAGTTCTATGGGTTTCAGGTGAAATGAGGTGGGAAACGGCCTCGGCATGGCATAGTTTGTCGAAACAAGGTCATATTTGGCACGTGTGTGGACCCTAGGATGGGAAGCAAGACCCCAGACGCGGATTTCTAATCCGACCCACGAACGACCATCTTTTCATTTTTAGCGTGCCCAAACGGTTTTTATTTGTGAAGCAGCTACATGGGACGCATTTTAGTATGACGTGAAACCTCCGTGCGATGATTGTAGACCACCTATCAGATGACATGTGCACTCGTTAGCTTTTTGGGAACCCATGCGGCCTCCGGCGGTGTCACGCCGAATCCGCTGGAAACTGACCGGATTTGAACTAGGGTGAACTATCCGTCGCTCCAGAAATTCCGGAAAAATTATTTTTAGTTCTACGACGCATCATTATATGTGCTAATTTTTGTCCGTTTAGTTTGTTCGTGAATGGGTGCACCCGCACACCCGGTACGACGATACCGCATGTCCCGGGGGTCCTGTTTTGGCCAGATGGCAATTTGAACGAAGTCCAAAAATCCCACGGAGCCGCGTGACGTCATTTTATATGTCATAGTAACTATTCCGTTTGTCAAAACTGGGATACGGAAATTATTTTGAAAAACCTTTCACGAAAAGGGCTATCACGTCCGGAGTTCTATAGATTCCAGGGGAAATAAGATGGGAAACGGCCTCGGCATGGCATAGTTTGCCGAAACGAGATCATATTTGGCACGTGTGTGGACCCTAGGATGGGAAGTAAGACCCCGGACGCGGATTTCTAATCCGACCCACGAGCGACAATTTTTCCATTTTTGGCGTGTGTGAAAGCCATGAAACCTCAAACATTATAGCTCATTTCTAAGAAGATTTGTTTAGGTATTTGAAATATTCCATTTTTTATATTTTTCTATGATAGATCTTGTTTTTCTGCAAAATTTGATATATTATACTTATTTTTCTCAATTAGAATGATTTAGTTATGCTTTTTTGAAGACTGTCGTGCAGAAATAGAAAAAAGCTATGCCAACGGTATAACCGTCGGCACAGGTCTGTAGTAAAAAAAAGAAACAAAATGTTGTGCCGACGGCCAGACTGGTCCTGTGCCGACGGTGACCGTCGGCACAACCGGCCTGTACCGACGACCATTTTAACGCCGACGGTCATCCTTGTCGCCGCGGTCCGGAGGCTTCTGTGCCGACGGCCCCGATATTTGGCCGTCGGCACACACGACGGCCGTCGGCACATCTGTGCTCTCCCGTAGTGATACTGAGATCTCAAGAAATATTACTTAACTGCTTGATATACAAATCGACCGAGCAAAACATGTAAATAATACACTCACAAGTCAACTGACAAAACTGAATCTCAGTGTGAATCTACCGAGAGGTTCTAATTAACATGGATACAAATCCAGCTAAAGAAACCGAAATGGATATAATCAGAGGAGCTACCGAGATGTTCTAAATATGGGGATATTCACATATCTACGAGGGCGGCCATCGATGACGAACAAGGCGCCATAGCGAGCAAATAAGTGCTCCGGAGTGGCCAGCGGTGGGTAAAGGACGGGCAGGAAGGAGCGACAGCCAACCGTCAACGGAGTTGGATGGCCATCCGCGAGGAGGAGCGGCGGTGCAGCGAGGGTTTAGATGGGCCGGGGCGGGGAAATGAGGATAATTTCCTCTATTGCCCAATTGAACTCGAGCCCCCTAAAAAAAAATTCAAGTTTGCCGCCAATATGCTCAGCCCGAATACGGCTAAAACTTATAGTTGTCTCTAATACTGCTAGCTCAACCCTGAGACGGCCAAAATTCACATTCGTCTCGAAAAGGTTGTATTTGGACCATCCGATACAAAATCAAAAGACTACGTACATGAATTTTCATATATACAAATCACACGTCTCCAAAAACGTTGCGTGCTGCAGCAAAATCGTCATATTGCCTAAACAATACATGATCATTACAAAATTACAATGGCTCAAATTTATTTGGTTTCATATAAAAGACACAAGCACTGTTTTTGGTTTCATTTCTTCCAAGCCAAGAGGTTCGATTAACAAAGGTTTATCACCACCGGTCAAAATATAATAGACAGCTTATTTTAATAAAGCTTATTTGGTTTCATTCGAAAGACACAACTGCTTTTATTTTTTGTTTCTTCCAATTAACATAAGCAATTAAGTTTAGGGATGTAGAGTTTTTTCTTTTTGACTTTAAATTGTCGGAATTGTCTCGTGAACTAGTCCGGTATTTTTTTCTTGAAGGAAAACAATAATATGGTACTTCATGTAATGAAAAAACTGCATCAAAACCGTTGCATTATTGAAACTACCGTATACTACCTGGCTTCAAATTTTCGTGGACCAATCTGAACCACTGTACGGACAGTGGAACGAGGTAGAGTACTCTTCCACAGTTGGCACTTCACCGTGCGCTCGCGTGCACCGCTTGTGAGTCGTGCTGTCTGGATTCTGGACCGACCAAACGCCCAACCCCAAACGGCATATCCCCACCCAACTAGTGGTTGAAGTTGAATCATCATGAGTTTGATCATTGGAAAGTCAGCACATCTTGACCATTACGCGATACAGCGGAGACCCCACGGGAGTACTATCTGCAATTTTGGGCCCTTAAATGGAAGGATTTGATCATTTGAGTTTTGAGCGGAGGGATGGGAGAGAGAAGGAGTCAATCTTGGCTTGAGCCAAGGGTGTGGTACTTCGGTGATGCTCACGCCTGTCTGTGGGTGTCTAACTGTCAGTTCCAGTGGCGATGCACGCACGGCACACACGCAACAGCCAACGCTGCCTGCGACCTCTTCTTCCGGACCTCTCTGGCCAGAGATCATGTGCTACCGTAGCACATGGACCTTGTTAAGAACATCTCTAGCTGGCCATGCTACGTCCCGTCTGGCGAATTTTTTCGATTCTGGACTAAAAACTAGCTCAAACAGAAAGAGTTTGCATTTCGGTTCACGTCACCTTTCGTGATGCAGTTAATCTCATCACGGCCCACGAAACCCGTATATCAGCGGCAGTGAGGGTTTGGATGCGGTATTGCCGCATCCATTTCTCTCTTCCTCCTCCCACCGCCGCCCCTACCCGCCCTCCTATTGCTGGCGCCTCCGGCCGCGGAAACTAAATCACCACCGCCGCTCGCTTCCTCTCCGGCCCCTGTACCTCATCCCCCGATGGCGCCGCCAAATTTGGTGCGTAGAGGGTGACGCCACACGCTCTCCTGCCGCACCCCCTCGCTCCCCGCGTGGAACGGCCTCCCCCCGCATGTGCATAAAGGCGGGGTTGTTGTCGGCTTCAGGGCGGGTAAGGGTGTCGTGTCGCGCGGGCTACCTCCGCTCCCGTCGATTGAGCTCGACTAAAGCTCGGACGAGGAGGAAGATGATGCCGCTCGGGATGTGCGCCACCTCGGTGGCACGATGCAACCCCCTCACGACAGTCATCACCGACGTGTGGGAGAAAGACAAGCGTGCCCGCGACGCCACCGAGGAGGAGGAGGAGCGCAACATTCGCCAGGCGAAACGTGCGTCAATCCGCTCAAAGATGGTGCTGCGGCTACGTGGTCGTCGACTAGTCGAATGATGACTCGGACTTCTCCGGCGAGGACACCGAGGACGACGACGCGTGAAAGTCTGGTGCCGCCGTTGACACCTCCCCAAGTTCAGGTGATGTAGTGAATCCAGGGCTAGCTTTATTGTAGCGGTTTTTTTTAGATTCTTAGGGAGACATCCTCCCCAGTTACATTTATATGAAATAAACGAAACCAGTGTTCAACACAAGGAGAAAACAAAACTCGCCCAAAACGTCCTCACAAAGCCACTGCGTTTTGAACTCAAACTGGAACACAAGCTTAAACCTACTAAACAACCACCCCTCCAGGGCAAACTGAACCCGCTGCAGCCCAGCGCCAGCAAAAGCATGCCAAAAGCTAAAGATTCAACAACTAGAACCCCAAAACACCACCGCCTCTACGGCTCACCAGCACAAAAGCGCAAAAGCAAACATAGGAGTCTAAATCTATTACACACCAGACTGCGAACTTAGGCATTTTCTACAGCACAACATGCACCGAAGCATCTTCCTCTGGATGTTCCTTCAGGTATGCCAGAGAAGCCCTCCCTCCATGAGCTAGCTTGGAGGCAGGAGCCCAGGAGGAGGTCCACTCAAAGTCGGTACATTTCAGCTCGGCGCCAATTCCATCGGTGCTTTGATCTTGCTCGCCAGGAGCTCCATGAAGGAGTCCACTTCCCTCCATGACTGCTCCTCGAAAGGAACTTTCCAATTTCTTAGATATGAAAGAATCACTCTCCACACATGCTTCAAATTCAACCAAGTAAGTCTATTGAACACTAAGCTATTCCTAGAATTCCAAATCCCCCACAAAACAGCAGAAGAGATGAAATTAAATTGTAAGAAATTTTTATTACAGAGCCATCTACTTGCTATATCAAAATACTTTTCTACTTTATGCTTAAACACCATATCAACCAAAGCCCACATATGCCTAGCAACAATGCAATCAAAAAACAGTGATGTACACTTTCAAATTCTTTACAGAAAGAACATTCCATTGGTTTTGGAATACCTCTCCTTCTCAAATTATCGCTAGTCATAATTTTATTTTGTGAGAGCAGCCAAAGGAAAATCTGAATCCCTTGGAGGGATTTTTAAATCCCAAACAGCAGGTAAAAAATGGGAGTCACTCCCCTAAAGTTCATTAGAGCATACATAGATTTTGAAGAGTAAACTCCATTTGTTTCATAGGCCCAAATAAGTTGGTCCTCATAACTGCTAAAAACTATGGTTTCAGCTATAACTAACAATTCCTGCCATTGTGTCATCATATCATCAGTAAAGGTTCTCCTAAAATCACACCTCTAGTTTGTTCCATCCCATATCTCACTAACAGTTTTAGATTGTTGATTAGAGATAAAATAAATTTCCTAGAACTGAGTAGCTAGATTAGTGTTGCCAAACCAAATATCTTCCCAAAATCTAACACTTCTACCATTTCCTATTTTCCATTTATATCCAAACCTAACTGCCTTTGCAGCACCCATCACCCCTTTCCAAAAGGTTGATGGATGTGCATCATGACAATAAAGAATATTGGGGTCCCTATTATTATATTTGTTGTCAATCACTTTTCTCCACAGGGTTCCTTACCCTTGTATATATCTCTTAATCCAGGATCCTAGGAGACATATATTTAAATCCTGCAAATGAGGAATACCCATGCCACCAAATTCCTTTCTCATACACACAGAAGATCAATTAGCTAAATGAATTTTGTTATTCTCTTCTTCATCATTCCACAGGCAATTAGCCAACTGTGTATTAATCAGTTTTAAAGCCCATTTAGGAAATTTAAACAAAGATAACAAATAAATTGGTATACTAGCTAAAACTGACCTAACTAATTCTCTCTTAGGTGCAGAGGACAGCAATTTCCCTCTCCAACCAACTAACCTATTTAAGAGAGAATCAATCAAAGGTTACAAATCTTCCCTTTTTAATTTGTCATAATGCAAAGAAATCCCTAGATATTTAATTGGGAAAGATCCTAATACACAACCAAAAGTCTCCAAGAAGGTAGCACACTCTTCCACTTCTACATTAATAGGTATCAACTCACTCTTATGATAGTTAATTCTCATACCAGAAATTTGCTCAAAGCAAGTTAAAACCCACTTCATATTAGTTGCAATCCTATTACTTTTCTCAAGAAAGAGTAAAGTGTCATCAGCATATTGAAGACAAACCACTCCTCCAGGGAAAAAATCAGGACAAAGACCTCTAATCAGACCCTCATTGCCACCTTTGAGAAGCATTTTAGAGAAAACATCAACTACAAAATTAAACAGACCAGTGGATAGAGGATCCCCTTGTCTTAAACCCTTGCTAGTAAGGAAGAAATCACTCTCTACATCATTAATTTTCACACCAATAGAGCCACATGTGGTTAACTGTTTTATAAGCCTAATCCAGAAAGGACTGAAGCCTCTCAGTTATAGGACCTCATACAGGAAATCTAAATTCACCCTGTCGTATGCCTTTTCATAATCAATCTTAAAAACAAAACCTTCCATTTTCCTCCTATGTACCTCATGCACAATTTCATGTGAAGTAACCACACTCTCTAAAATATATCTACCTTTAATAAAGGCAGATTGATTTTGAGAAATCAATCTCCCTATAATCTTAGCCAATCTATTTGTCAAAACTTTACAGAAAATCTTAAAACTACAATTCAAAAGGCTTATAGGCATGAACTTCTTCATAGTTCTAGCATCATTTTCTTTGGGTATCAAAGTAATCATAGCAAAATTTAATCTAAAAATATCCAACTTTTCATCAAACCAAGCATCAAACAGATTTAATAAGTCTTGAGCAATAATGTCCCAGTATTTCTGATACAAGAAAAAGGACAAGCCATCTGGTCTAGGTGCTCCATCAGCATAGGAACCAAAAACAGCCTCCTTTATTTCCTCTAAAGTAAATCTACTCCCTAACATGTCATTTTCTTCTAAGGTTACCTTTTCTTCAGGAAGGAAAAAATTGTCTAGAAGCCTAATATCAGGTCTCTCTTCAGCCCCAAACAAGTCTTTATAATAAGTTTTAGCTATCTCCAATATATCTTTAGTGTCAGTTACAGGGCCCTCAGGTCCATCCAGCACATGAATCATTTTCTTCCTCCTTCTCTGATTAGCTAAAGCATGAAAATATGCAGTATTCCTATCCCCTTCACAAATATCTTTATCTCTAGAACATTGTTTAGCTTTTATTTCTTCAATAAGCCAAAAAGAGCTCAGTTCATCAAGGATTTGCTTAAACCTCTCAGCCTCATCCACTAGAAATTCCTGGCTTTCATCTTTAATATCTAAAATATCATATTCCTACATAAGGGTTTTTTTCCATTTCCTAATGTCAGCATCTATATTTGCACTCCACCCCTTGTCAGAGCTCCTAAAACATCTCACTTTGGCTTGCCAGATATCAAGTGGATTACTACTATGAACCTGGATAGAATAAGCTTTAACCACTACATCTAAAAAATCTACTCTAGTACTCCACCACTTTTCAAATTTAAAGCTACATTTCTTAGGAGCAGTGGCCTCCCCAGAATCCCAGACTATGGGAGTATGATCACTCCCTAGCCTGGGTAAAGCTCTTGCATTCCCTAAAGGGA
The DNA here is from genome assembly GCF_019359855.2 of Lolium perenne. Lineage (NCBI taxonomy): Eukaryota > Viridiplantae > Streptophyta > Magnoliopsida > Poales > Poaceae > Lolium > Lolium perenne. The sequence goes on along the minus strand of NC_067250.2, from coordinate 10,336,628 downwards.
ACAGAGCTTCAAAACTAGTATTACAAAAAATCCTATCAATCCTACTCATAATCCTATTACTTTGGTTATTACTCCATGTAAAAGATCTACCTGCTAAACCAATCTCTACTAAAACCCACATATCTATCCAAGCATTGAATTTGTCAACCCATTTAAAATATATAACACCATTACTTTTATCACTTTGAGACCTAACCAAATTAAAGTCACCACCAATCATGGCAGGCCCATCCCAACATAAAAATAGCTCATGTAATTCTGAAATAAAAGCATCTTTACTCTCCTCATAAGGAGAGCCATACACTGTAGTCAATCTAATATCTACACCAGAACTTTTAATCCTAGCAGTTGTACTAACAGAGAAAGTTCTAATATCCCAAGAAACAACCTCAAAAACATTACTATTTAAACCAACTAAAATACCACTAGCAGTGCCAACTGCAGGCATAAAATTCCACTCAAAATTCCTATTTCCTAAAATAGTTTTAAGGAAAGATTTAGAGAATTTCTCTTTTTTTGTTTCCTCGGACCAATGTAGTCAAATTTTAAAGGAATAACAGTATCCTCTAGGCACTTTTTCCTACCGGGAGCAGTTATCCCTCTAATGTTAAAGAAGGAAACTAACATTGTAATCTCTTCCTGGGGTGCTTGCCTTGAGACTTCCTAATAATCTCTATCCACTTCTCTCCTTCATCCTCATAGTTATCAGCACACTCCCTATTTCTATTCATTGGAGTAGTATCTAAAGCTCCATTACTAGGTAATAAAACCGCACACTGAGATTCAGGAGGAAAACTCTCCCTAAGAATCTCCAAATCTACCAAACTACAGATAGAAGAGATCTCATTACTACTATGAATCCTAGATTGAACAGCAAGATTTTCCTCTACTCTACCACTAGCACTAATAGCAGATATATCAATATATACATTCCTAGCCAAAGATCCAAGATAATCAACATCTAGAGACTGAAAAGTATTAGACTGCATTATACCTTTCATCTTTTTGTTAGCTTCCTCCAGGTTATTCCTCTTCTTGTAGTCAATAGCTTTCTTCATCACATTCATGGATCTATCCACTCTAGAACTCTACATTGTTGCTTGCACAGGGCCCCAAACCTTCTTCTTCCTTGCTCTCCCCTGGTTTCCTATATTCTCTTCCTCTTCTTTGTCAGATTTATCAAAGCTGGGGAGAATCTCATCTGGCAGAGCAGCTTCAAGACCACCACTATCCATCTCTACACCTCTCAGGTCAATTTTCTGTTGAGAGGCTAGAATCTCTTGATCATCCAAAAGAAATTTTTGGATCTCTTCACTCACTGAATCATCAGCTATATCATCTCCATTTTTCCAGATAAATCTACCACCCTCACCAACACAACCATTCCTAAGCAGCAAGTCATAAACCACTGACATATTCCTTGACCTCCTCATCATCAGAAACAAGTCTTCTCACCATAGATCCAGAGCTAGAGGCACCAGGAATCACCACAGTAGAGCCAGCAGAAGCATTTCCAGCTGCAGTACCTATGTCTGTATCCATGCCATCCTGCCTCTCACCATTTTGTCCATCATTTCCATGCTCATCATTTTCATCATAAGGAGGAGGAGGTGGGGGAGGAGGGTCCTCAGCCACACCCATAGCAGGTTCTCCCTCAGCTTCAAACAACAGCTGGTGAAACTTCCCTTGGAAATGAAACAACCTGCCAGCAGGAATCCTAGTGGAATCTCTACACTTAATCTTGACCCTAACCACTTCAGCACAATCCTTGACCACACTCATCCAGTCAATCTCTTCTAAGATTCCACACACAGAGACATCTTGAGCAATACAATTCCACTCACACCATGGAGGCTGCAGACCATGAATCTTCATCCAAGTTTCTTGCATCACAGCTACAAGATCTGAATCATCATCCCAAGCTTCCACTTTAACCCAAAACCCAGACTTTGTCAAACCAAACCTAGGATAGCCAATGACCTGATCTACTGGAAGATGTGGGGGAAACTTTACCAAGTAAGACCACTGGGTGAGTTCTCTGATCTGCCAGGGTCAGTTTGTTCTGTAGATACCAGCAAACTCCTTGGCTGGCTCAGCTTTTGTTATATTGCCTTCCTCTATCAGCACTAGGCCACGATTCTTTGTAGTAGCCATAGGATTGACTACCACATCAGGGATCTCAATGTGAAAAAAAACCAGATCATTAGTAGCACTCCCTATGTACTTAGCTACCTGAGGAGGTCTTTTGATGATAGGTCACCCCTCAACAGTATGATTGGTGGCTTTGCAGATGAAGTAGAGAGCTTTCCTATCACAAGATTGCTTGAAATGCCCAGGCTCTCCACATCCCAAACAGATAGTATCCACATAAGACATCTGGTTAGGGATTACCTGAGCAGCTTCACCACTTCCACCCCTTTCTTCTTCTGCAACTGTTTAGGCATACCACTCTTTGCTTTAGCAGCACTATCTCCATCTGAGCTTTGATTGTTCTGAGGGGATTCTTCATTGTTTGGGGCTATCCACTGATTGGACTGATACCCAAATTGTTGTGGAGGGAATTGAGGGTAAGCCCCTTAGAATGCCCAAGGAGGAGGCATCCCACCAGGGACAAAGCCACATGGTTGTGGAGGGAAGGGAAAGCCACCTTGATTTTGCTGAAAATCTTGGAATGGTTGTTGTTGCTGCTGTGGATTTTGCTGGAACTGGTTACTGTGTTGTTGTCTATTCCAATTATCCCCCCTTCCTCCTCCAGATCCTCTCCCTCTGTTTCTTCCACCACGGCCACGATCAGCCATGTTCACCTCCTCGGACTCTAGATCTATGAGCTCAGTTTCTTCAGCCCCCAAGTAACATAGGCCTGGCCTCTCTGGTGGTAGTGGCGGCGGTGGAGGAGGATTTCGAACCCTAGGCAGGCACTGAGTGTTTTTATATGTCACCTCCCTCGTGGGTGGCTTGTCCAGATGTTGAGGAATATGCCACAGTTGCTCGAAAAGCATCTCTACATCCATATCCTCCTTGTCTACAATAGAAACGGGGCACCCACCGGCTTTTGACTTGGTACATTTCGCCATGGACAAGCTTCTGGAACCCACCACCACTCCTCCTACCTTTTCCTTCCCGCCAAAACCAAGATTAGCAGCTCCTACCAAACTTCTGGATCCTTGAATTCTTCTGCAGGTGCTCCTATCAGCAGCGCATGTTGATGTAGGATCAGAAGCGTTGATGCTGCCTTCAACTCTGTAACAGCAAGCCCCAAAGGATGAGGCCTCTTATTCCAACGCGGCGGTAGCTGTTCCTGAGCTCTCTGCACTGCAAACTCGAATGGGGACAACTTCTTCTCCGGAGATTGCCTTCGCTCAAACAACCCCCGCTGGATCTCCAATAGGCTTTGCGCCGTGTCCTGGAGTTCCAGATCTCGCTGGAAGACCACCTTCATCACAGCCTTCCTCGGACCAGGCTTCCGCCCCTGCAACGGCGCCTGCAGCGCCATTATCACCCCTGCAACTTGCTTTGCTACTGGCTTCACTTGGCCCTTCGATCCCCGCCGCCGCGCCAAGGAAAGTGAGCTCGGGATCAACGATGATTGGCCCAAACGATCCCACGCAGAAGCTGAAGCCTCCGCGCCGAGATGATGAAGCTGATCTGCCCTCGGGATACTCCTCGCGCGACGGCCTCGACCTCGCCATTGCCGATCTATCTTCCGCACCCGCAGCGCCTTCGCGAGGTCCCATCTCCTCTTCCCCGCCTCTGGCACCTCGCTCCGTCCTCCACGACCACTCCCCCCGCCTCCTCTCCCTCCTCATCCGCGCAGATCGCCAGCGTCAGCCTTCGATTTGCCCTAGATTTCGGTAGGAACCTAGCTATCGGCGGTGAGCTCGAAGTGGATAAGTTTGGTGTTGGAATAGAAGAAGTGGCAGAGGAGGATGCTCGCGCGACGCGTGGAGAGGCACTCCCCGCCCCCTGGCCCGCCATGGACGCGGATCGAGGTGATCCCGCCATGAACAGTACCTCGGGTCGGGCTCGGTGCGGAGTCACCTAGAAGTCGCGAGAGGAACATCCTATTGTAGCATTTTAGGAACGTTTAGTTCCTTTTTGCAAAAGTTTGTAAATTACCACAGATGAACTCGTTTGACAATCTGGTGCCAAAATCTAAAAACTCGTGTGTTAGTGTTCGGGTGAGGGATTTGTTCTGCTGCTGGATGAGATACGTTCCAGAGGTGCTCTAAGTTGGTCGCCTAAGAGTATCTCCAACAGGCGCGCTAAACCGACCGAGCGGTATAAAAACTGTCGGTTTGCAGAGCACGGGAGCAAAATCGCCGCTCTAGCAGGCGCTGCAAACGGCACGGAGCTGTAATTTTTTTTGGCGCGGGCGGGTTTGCGCCATCGCGCCAGCTATAGCACGCGGCATTGCTCGTCCACGCGCGAAGAAACCCCGTGCTGAAATATCCCCTTCCGCCTCGCCGCCCGACCGCCCAATCCCTCGTCTCCGCGCGGCCGCCAGCGAAGTACCGACGATGGACGGGCCCTCCGGCAACCCAGAGACCCCTCCCTACTCCGTCCCACCCTCCGCCGCAGCCGCCGCGTCCGCAGCGCCGCCGCCCAATGCGGCAAACCCTAGCGGTGGCGCCAACGCTGGCAACACAACGGCTGCTGCTCGTGCGCTCTTCGTTCCGCCGCGCGGGACGCTGCACACAGGCGCCGCCGCCACGCAGATGGCAGCCGCGCAGGCCGTCGGCAAGGCGCGGGTGGCACTGAGGAGGAAAGCGCCGTCGACCAAACGACCATACATCGGTGCCGCCTCCGTCGCGCCGCCGAAGAAAGCGAAGGCGCCCACCTCCCGCCACCCGCAGCCTCCGCCGCCTCCCACTACAAGAGATGGGGGATTTGTTGACGAAAACCCTGGTGACAAAAATGCATACCGTCATGGATGTGTCCTTATAGGTGACGAATTCATCTTTCGTCAAGCATTTAAGGTAATGCTTGACGGTATGATTTTTCGTCAACAAAAAATCGTCACCCATTACCCAAGCGGGAAGGGCTTCCATCGTGTCTGTTAATAGGTGACTAAATCAAAGATCGTGGTGATGAAATAATACTAAGTTACTTTATTAAATGTTATTAGTTTTTTATATCATGCGTTACCCACTTGTCAGGAACATATTTAATTAAGTAAAAATTGTGGTTTGGAAGAATCGAACCAGGGCTTTGGCGTGACCGACGCGGAGTCTTACCGCTAAGGTAGATATGGAATTTTGATCTGGATCCGTAACTAGTCTATTCTACATATTTATTTCAATGGTGTGATCTAGATGTTACGACATAATAATTCCCTTATTAATATATATGTCGGCCGAGGGTGCCTCGTTTAAGTCGCGCCGCTAGCAGACACGGCCTATATAGGTGATCTTGCTAACAGTCGAATCGACTAGGGTTCTCGTCGAGGTGAGAAGAATTCCGTGAAGGCTCCATTGTGGTGGCGGCGAGACGCATCATCGGTGAGTTCTCCTGATTGTTCGTTAGGTCTAGATTTTTTAATCAGTTGTCAAGATCTGTTCTGAAGAACGTTGGCATGTTCTTAACTGAATTGTAGGCAATGGATCGAAGTTGGATAACTGATGGCACCAAGAAGTTCACAATAAAGTACATGGCAGGTGTTAGGGATTTCATCAATTTTGCGCGAGAACACTTGGACAATACAGATGAACCAATCTTGTGCCCTTGCAAGGACTGCCTAAATCTGATACGTCAGGATATAAAAACAGTCGAGGATCACTGCAATTGTTCAGGTATGTCCATGACGTATACAAGATGGACTAGACATGGGGAAGGTTTTAGTGATGACGAAGGGCGGGATAGAAACGATGATGCTGCGTATGATAGTGACAACGATGAAGAGGAAGACAATGGTGATTGTTATGTTGATGATTCGTCTAGTATGATCGATGAACTGCAGAAGTCTGGAAATAAAGGTCCTGACCTGCCAAATCTGTATGCTAATCTAATTGAGTCAGCGAAAAAAGAACTTTATGAGGGATGCACCTCTTTCACTAGGTTGTCGTTCATTATTAAGCTCCTTCATGTCAAATCATACAGCCAGATAACAAACAGAGGATTTGATCTCTTACTTCAGCTTCTACGTACAGCTTTGCCAGATGTGGACTTTCCCAAATCATATGCTGATGCTAAGAGTGTTCTTTCTGATGTTGGGCTTGGTTATGAGACAATTCATGCATGCAAGTTTGATTGTTCTTTATTTTGGGGAGATCACAAGGATGATACGAACTGCCATGTTTGTGGATTATCAAGATATAGAGACCCTACTGGAAAAAAGAAAATCCCTCACAAGGTGTTAAGGTACTTTCCTATAATTAAAAGGTTGCAGAGACTATTTGTTAAAAAGGAAATGTCGACACATACTAGATGGCACAAAGAGAAGAGGGTTGTTGAGCCCAATGTACTGAGGCACCCTGCTGATGGTGAGGCATGGAAGCACTTTGATGGCAAGTTTGATTGGTTTGCTAAAGATCCTCGTAACATAAGACTAGGTTTTGCCACAGACGGCTTCAGTCCCTTTGGAAGTATGAGTAATCCTTACAGTATGTGGCCTGTTTTTGTGATTCCTTACAACTTCCCACCATGGATGTGCATGGATCAATCGAATTACATGATGGCATTGCTAATCCCCGGAAAGTATTCCCCAGGGAAAGATTTTCATGTATTTATGCAGCCACTGATAAAAGATATGATGCAGCTATGGAGTGGTGTGGAGACATTTCATGCATGCACAGAGGAATATTTCCCATTGCATGCTGCGTTTCTTTGGTCTATTCATGATTATCCTGGATATGCCACTATGTCAGGCCGAAGCACAATAGGATTTCATGCGTGTGTGCATTGCGATGAGAATCCTTGCGCTGAATCTTTGAAAAACAAAATTGGATATATTGGGCATCGGCGATTTCTTGATAAAAATCACCCATACAGGAAAAGCAGACTTTTCAATGGTACAACTGAGACTAGAGATCCACCAAGGAAGTACACACCCAAAGAGGTAGCTGGGAAGGTAGAAAGGGTTAAGGATTTTGAACATGGGAAAAATCCAATAAGTAGAAAGCGGAAGCGTGCAACTGTACCCGGTGAACCAACATGTCACCTGAAAGTCAGCTTACATCATCTACCGTACTGGCCAGAACTTAAGATAGCTCACAACTTAGATGTGATGCATATTGAGAAGAACATATGTGACAATATTGTTGGTACACTACTTGAACTTGAGGGCAGGAATAAGGACACTGTTAGTGCTAGAATTGATTTGAAGAAATTCAAAATCTGGAAGAAGTATTGGTTGAAGAAAATTGTGAAGGATGATGATGATGCAGCAGTAACTTATGCGAAGCCCCCTGCACCGTGGACGCTTTCGAAGGAACAGAAGAGACATTTGTGTAGGTATTTGGCAAACACTAGGTTCCCAGATGGTTATTGCGCAAACTGGGGAAGATGTGTGAATATTGATGGTTGTAAGGTTACCGGTATGAAGACGCATGATTGCCACATACTTCTGCAGCGAGTGTTGCCGGCTGGGCTCAAGGGAATTGCATCTAAGGAAATGTATGTGGCTATTACAGAGCTAGGAAGATTTTTTAGGGAGTTGTGTGCCAAAACCCTGAAAGTTGATGTGCTGAATCGATTGAAGGTTGAAATTGTTGTGATCCTATGCAAACTTGAGAAGCTCTTCCCCCCAGCTTTTTTTGATGTAATGGTGCACTTAGCTATTCATCTTCCTGACGAGGCTCTTTTGAGGGGTCCTGTTCATTATGGTTGGATGTATCCAGTTGAGAGAAGATTAGGTTATCTAAAGTCTACGGTCCGTAACAAAGCAAGGCCAGAAGGTTCTATCGCAGAGAGCTACATTGTTGATGAGTGTTTGATTTTTTGCTCTAGATTTTTCAAGGATGGCACAGAAACAAGATTTAACAAAGATGATAGGAACCAAGACATACGGAGAAAACCTGATCCTGACGAGATGGAAGTATTTTCAGTTGGAGCTAAAGGTCTTGGGAAATCCATTTTGAAACATTTTGACAAGGAATTTGACAAAATGGTTTGGTATGTGCTGAACAACTGTGACGATGTAGAACGTTATATCAAGTAAGTAGTTAGCTTCACTTTAATAACTACTTCTCAATGTTGCAGACATAATTGTCCTGTATTTCATATGTCTTTTTTCTATGTTTCAGTGAATTCCGACAAGAATTGGGAGGTAGGGGTGTGCGTGACATCGAGGAGACGGTTCAGAGAGAGTTTTCAGGTTGGTTTGCAAACCATGTGAGACAGTTGGACAATGCATCAGAAGATTTGAAGTCTCTGGCTGCTGGGCCAGACCGGCGTGTAGTAGTATACGCTGGTTGCAACGTAAAGGGTGCGAGGTTTCGCACGCTTACTCGGGATAAAGACCTGAAGACTCAAAATTCGGGCGTAGCGACTAAGGGATCTTTTGGTGATGCAGATGAGACCGACTACTATGGTGTTCTGCAAGAAGTTCTTGAACTGCAGTACGGGACTAACAAACACGGTGACAGGTCCGTGTACTTGTTTCGTTGCGACTGGTTCGACCTTGCGGGCAAGGGTTCCAAGATAAAAGATGATGGTTATTTTAAAAGCGTTAACACTTCTATCCTATGGTTCAAGAATTCACCATTCATATTGGCCAGTCAAGCTGAAACATGCTTCTATTTGGAGGATACAAAGTTTGGTGATCCGTGGAAAGTGGTGCAGAAGTTCAGCCATAGACATGTGTACGACGTTCCAGAATTAGAAGATGGTAACGATGATGCATTTGTACGGAATGAAGACGCATACCAGGAGGATGAAGGTTCAGTCGACCATACATTTCATGATGTTGTCGACCTAGACGAGGAAGCAGAGGTGGAAGCAGAGGAGGATGATCATCGTGCTGCTGAAGTTGTACGTATTCATGATGCTCGTACAATTCGTGAACTAGAGAATGGGGAAGATAGTCCCAATGTTGACATGGATATGAGCGAAGATGAACTAGAGAATCAGGAAGATAGTCTCATATTGGAAGAGAACATACATGATGACGAGGGAAAAAATTCAGAAGAAGATAGTGATGTAGATTGATAGAAACATGTAATGCATACAACTATATGTTTTGTTCCAAACATTTGAAATGTTCTTATTTAGATGTTTACGATCTCGAACTTGTCATTGAATTATCCAGAAGGGTTTAAGAGCAAATTAATATAAGCAAAAATATGGACAAATATAAGAAAGCCAACATGTCGGTAACATAACTTTGACAATGGTTTTAATTAATCGACACTTGACACGATTACAACCAGCAGCACGATATGACTAACTATTGTTTTAACACAAGCAAAATCGACAATCGCATAAAGAGTCTTACAACTTAATTAAAACCTAAAGGGGCTGCATAGTTGGACACACGGGCACCATGAATCACTGACTAGCTACTCCAGATCGATTTCAGGCACATGGGTAGCAAACAAGTAAACCCCTGCATTTCCCAGGTAAAGCAAGAACAGCATCTTGTCACCCATCTGAAGGTGCTTTTCCTTGTCCATGAACTCCTTCCACCCACTGACGCAGAGACAACCATCGTCTGAAGAAATTGCGTAGGACGCACGCACCAAAATCGGGTTGGCACACAATACTGATTGCACCATATTGTTCCATATCTTTAGGAACCAAACGGCTAGGGATTTTCTGTTCCAACAGTAGGGACATAGTTTAGTTAACACTTGTACGTAATGTAGGTCGCAAACTTAATGAAATGATATGATCTACTGCTTACCACGTGTTTGTTGTAATTTTCGCTGTTTGTCCAATTCAGAGTATGCAGCATTGGGACAACTAGTGCTCCTTGATCATAATCTCCAGCATTGTGGTACTCAACAAGGTAGTCCAAGTTGTCCACCCGAAGAATGACGGTATGCATCATCCTCCAATTTATCATTGTTCCATCAGTACTACTGAGCGAGTCAACAATGTCACGCTTCGTACGGGACAACTGGTAGTAAGCTGCATAATTAAAATAACTGACATAAGATGGAATAATTAATATGATCAATCATTCTGTCCAAAGGTGGATAATTACCTGGATGGATTAGTGGTTCAGTTCCAGTTATTACAAGAGTATCCTGACCAGATGACTTAATTCTGAAAATTAACTCCATGCCAACCTTAAAATTGTACACTCTAGCAAATTCATTCCAAAATCTTCCGTTGATATAGGTTCTGCCAGCTCTGTTGGTAACATTAACAACAAATGCATGGCCATCTTTGGTTCTAAGTGCAGCTTCAAAAGTTGTCCTGTCGGAGGTCTGGACACCATACTTCTGAAGGAAATACGGTCTATAGTAGCAAGGGATGACCTAAATTCAGTAGAGTTAATACAAAAGTAAGTTAACTATTCTCAGATCTCATTAATATATAGGGGAGGTACATTGTTGCGCAAGTAATACATCGTATGTATCTAGGACTTCTATCAGCACATATCTGAACTTCTATCAGCACATATCTGAACTTCTATCAGCACATATATGAACTTCTATCGGTATAGGACTGAACTACCGATACCTCTATCTCTAACAGCTACAACTATCGTAAAACTCATATGAACGTAAAAGTTATCACAACTATCCTAAAACTCAACCATAAATAAGCGGTTAATACATATGGTGAACAACAATTATTACACACATCTGAATAATAGTACTAAACTAGCAATAACTACTAGGATCACGTGTTAAACTTTGATGTGGTGGTGAATTAATAAAACATCTGAATGAATTTTAAACTTATAAGTGCATGTACCGTCTTCTCCTCAAAACCCTCTTGTAGTGTTTGCACGAAAAAACCTAACGTGACTCCCCCTCCGCCGCACATCCCCTTCTTGTCAAAGCAAACTGGACACTGCAAAAAATATGAAGAAAGATTACAAATCGGAAACAACGATCGATCACGAGACGTACATTTTATTTACTTACTCCACTAGTAGGCGCCATCCTTGGTCTCGACGCGGAGCGAGAGTCTTACAAGTCTCGCCGGCGAGAGACGTGGCGAGCTGTGGCGGCGAGAGACGTGGCGAGATCTGGCGGCGGCTGAAGGAGGTCGTGATATGATGGCCAGTTATATCGTGGAGTAAATTTCGGTAGGTCAAGAGGAGGGCAAATGGGCGGTGCTGGGTTTTGACGTGACAACACGATCGAATGCGCAGGCCGCACTGGTCAGTTGGACTGCACGTCAGAAGTCACGACCCGCGTCAATATTCTCGTCGTCTACGCGTCTCAATATTCGCACGGAGTAATTAATGGGGATGATTTTTATCCCCTTCCCCCTCCCCTACCGTCTCAATATCCGCACCGCTTCCTGGTTTCCCCACTTCTCGTCGTCTCCGCTCCCTCAGTCTATTCGTCTCCCGCCGCCGCGTCGCCATGGACATGGATGAGCAGGAACTGCACTACTGGTCCAGCACGCGCGCAGTCCACATCCACGACGGCGGGGAACTGGAGGTTGTCTACACCAACGACCCCTGCAAAGTGCGCCGCGTCCTCGACATGTACACGGAGTGGCTCAAGGAGGACGAGCACAAGTTCGTGGGCCTCGACTTCGAGTACACCAACCATCGAGCCGAGGACGAGAAGAAGATCGCCGTGGTTCAACTCTGCATGCGTCGACATGTGCTGGTGTTCCACTACGCAGCGTAAGTCCCCTTTTTGAATCTTTCGATTGGGGTTTTTTAGTTTCCGCCGTTGTGTCTCTCTTCGACTCTCGTTAGACATTGTTCCCAAAAATCAGTACATTCCCGATCTAAATCTGCTAGACATTGTTCCCGAATATCAGTACATTACCGATCTAAATCTGCTAGACATTGTTCCCGATTTATTAATTTGTTTCATCTTCGTCTCCTCTCTGTAGGTTCTTTGCATATTTGCTACTTAGTTTACTTGATTCGTCATATGATTGACTAGTTCATATGCTCGATCTGTGACTCCTTTTTACTTTACTTGATTCCTCATTTGATTGAGTAGTTCATATGCTCGATCTGTGACTTCCTTTTTTACTTTACTTCATCCCTAATTTGTTTCCTAGTTCATATGCTCGATCTGTGACTAGTACATTACTTTGTTTACTGCAGTGCTGCCCCGTGGGATGCTCCGGCTATCTGCGATTTCTTTGGAGAAGGAATCACGTTTGCGAGTGTTGACATCTGTGGTGACACGAGAGTTCTGTGGAGGTCATGGCACATGCAGATTCCTCGTGAGTACTACGTCGATCTCCAGGACGAGTACTTCAAGTACACTGGTCATCAGAGGGCTGGCATGGCTACCATGGCAGCCAGACTCATTGATTCATCGTACGATGATATGAAGAAGAAGTTCCACCACCATCGGCCTGCATCGTGGGGGACTTCCCACTTCCAAAGATGAACATCGACTATGCAGCCATTGATGCTTGGGTCTCTTACGAGCTCTACCGCAAGATCGTGGTCGACAGAGTCCTTGATGCTGCATGACCCCTTGATCTTTTGGTTTGGTCTCCCTCCTGCGTGAGGTGCTTTTGGCTAGTACTCAGTTCTTTTGAAACTGTAGATGCATGGTCTGCAACCCAGCACTGGTTTGTACTATATAGAAGTAAATATTTTGCCATGATATGTCAACAATTGTCCTGTGAGGTTTCAATTTTGCTGATTACCAACACAGATTGTATTTATGAAAACAAAACTTGAAACTAACAACAACAACTACAAGTCGAAAAAAGGAGACATAAAAGTAGTAAACTTGTGGGACAAAGGGATATGTAATCTACACAACTCTTCACGCAAAAAAGATAAACCATCAACGATTTGTTGTACCCATTTGTTCCATTTCCGTCAAGATAGTCCGGATTACTTTTTTGTTAAGATATATACCCCCACAACGGTCATCTCCTCCTTAATTTATTGTGTAAACCCCCACAACGGTCATCTCCTCTTCAATTTATTGTGTAAACCCCCAGCAACGTTCACCTCCTCCTTATTTTATTGTGTAAACACCTACAACGGCCATCTCTCCCTTATAAACACCCACACGGCCATCCCTTCTGTCAATAGGTTCTGACTCTCTCTTCTTTGTTCACATACACTTGATCCATTGCCATGGCTTCCACGTCTCGGACGCGGACCGGAAGGGGAAGGGGAAGGGGAAGGGGAAGTGGATCATCATCATTGCCACCACCACCGTCAACGCTGCCATTGATCATAGAGGAGTTCTTCATCGTCGTCTATGAAGACCCTTTGGTCAAGAAGGTATGTACGCGTTCCCACATATATGATGCATGTGATTAATTATGGGCATGTTCTAAAAAACCTTTAATTTCAAACGATCGGCGCTCGATCTCTTTGCAGGAACTACCAAAAAAATTTGCGGACTATCTTGACGGCCAGGAGCCAGCTAAGGTGTATCTGCGAGCAGCTGACTGCGGTCCTCGTCTCTGGACCGTGGAGGTCCTATTTGACGGACAAGGCCGAATGTACCTCGACAAGGGCTGGGAGAAATTCGCCATCGCGCACGGTGTGGATTTCGGCTGGTTCGTACACTTCAAATATGAAGGCGATGATGTGCTCACAGTGAAGGTGTTCGACGGAACAATGTGCAGGAGGTACTACTACTCAGACGACGAAGATACTGACGATGAAAGCGACGACGACGTGAAGCCATGCATCCATCCCCTTTAGATAAGGGGATTATGACCAAGAATATATATGTAGCTTCATATGCATCGATTTAGAGATCTAGCTATTTTCTATATATTATGCATGTAAAAAATAATATCACATTTCCACTATTATTCGAGCACCACATCCTCCAAATTGTCCTGTGAGGTTTCAATTTTGCTGATTACCAACACAGATTGTATTTATGAAAACAAAACTTGAAACTAACAACAGCAACTACAAGTCGAAAAAAGGAGACATAAAAGTAGTAAACTTGTGGGACAAAGGGATATGTAATCTACACAACTCTGCTGTAGCCAAACATCTACACAAATGCAGCGTGCATCAACATGAAAAAAGAGATAAGATGTGCAGCAGTAATGCTTCTGCAATAGCAAACAACATATAAACATGACATAGTCTTAAACAACTGGGTATGATTGCCCAGGTTCCAAATAACAAAAGTAGAACATAGTCTTTGAAACATGACATAGTTTAACCATGAACCTCCAGGGGAACAACTAAACAGAAACTAAATTTAGTGGACAACATGAGGGCCAACAGCTGGACCGACGAGCGGGATGAGGCCAGTCTTGACGTAGTCCCTGAGGAACTTGCCAAAGGCAGCGTGCTTCGCCTTGCTAGCAGCCTTGTGTTTGTGCGCGCTACCTTTTCCAACTCCCGTCGCGTGCTGGATCAGACTCTCAATATCCTTCGGGAAAACCCTGCCGCAGAATGGTCAATTAGGCTTACCGTCCCGGCGGAAAGGGATCTGGCCAGTCTTCAGCTTCTTCAGAACGAAGCGGCTCTTCCGGTCCCGGTCCTCCTTGTCGCTGCCAATGTCCTCAGAGTCTTCCTGCGAATTTGAAAGTAAAGAAGAAGTGAGAGAAGGAAATTAACTGAAATACAATTCAAGCATTAAATATTTTTTTATGAACATTACTAAGAAGTAATCATCATGTAGAATCAACATTTATGATCCAGATCCAACCATAGATAATTAGTTCACTAATATAAATATGCACCAATTTAAACTGTTGTCACAAATTGTTCATGGGTAGTCCAATCATTATTTCAGTAATATAACTAAGCACCAATTTAAGATAAAATGGTGATTATAAATATCATGGATCAGGGATCAATCATTTGTTCCCTGAAGATGTACTGATTCATAAAACAATATGGATTCATGACGTCAATAAGCAGGAATTCAAGAATGGTGGTCATAAATTACATGCATCTGATCATTCATTTGTTCCCTAAATAAAAATGATGTACACACTATGGTTTCATCGTATAAATAAGCACCAGTCTAAGACAAATGGTGATTATAAAATCCATGGATCAGATCAATTAATAGTACCTATAATATAATTCTTGTAATCATAATCACTCTGGTATGATTCATATTCGGATGAATTTAAGTTTGAAATGCAGTGAGCATTACACTAAGCAGGTATGATTCATCACACACAAGGAATCATGACCTAATTAAGATAACTGTCATCTACTAATTTGAAACATGCATGAATATTCATGGTACCATAAATCATTTGGTTGATACTTTGGTACAGTTGAATCAAGATGTGCATCAAATATTACAAATCTAGTAACTACAAACCATAAATCGGATGAGTAAGAACCCCAGAATCATCAATTTGTACAACAAGTTGCAGACAGGGCAAATCAATCTACCGTACGAGCAAACCCTAAGGTGAACAGTAAGATCAAGAAAAACAGGGGATCGATCGGAATAGTAGAGTACCTCGCTGCAGTTGTCCGAGGCCTCCTCTTCGAACTCGTCGCACTCTCTGGGGCTATATAGCTCGCGGTACTGCCTGGAGTCGCGGTAGAACGGGTCATTCGGATCGAAGCCCTGGCCATCTGCTTGTGCCGCGGGAGCGAGGACGTCTCCGTTGGCCTCATCAGCGACGGCGACCATGGCCGGTTGGGCGGAGCCCTCCACGGTCACGGCGCGGCGAAGAGCGGCTCTGCTAGTTCCGGAAGAAGATCCCGCCTCCGCGGCGTCGACTACTACCGGAGCATCGCCGTCGCTTCTGTCGACGTTGACGACCGCACTCGCCTCCGGCTCGTCTCCGCGAACACGCTTCATCTTCGGGATCTTCGGTGGAAGGGGAGGTCGGTGGTGCGCTGGTGGAGGTGCAAGCAGGGTTTTTTGCCAGATTGGGGAATAGAAGTTGCGGGTGGGAGAGACGATGGGGCCGATGGATATACAATAGATGCTGCCGTTTGGGTTCCTCTGTGTGACGCGTGCGTGTGAAAACGTGGATTCCTGCATGTAGTCCACTTTCCCATTACTTTGACATGGGTCCCACGCATGACGGATGGGCAGGCACAGAATTTTCAAGATGGGTATTAAAAACTATAAAATATTTTAAATACGAATTAGTGATCACACATAGAAAGAAATAAATAAAAAATGAATCGAGTATGTAAATTCTTTCAAATTTCTAAGAATTTCATACCATGATTAGGGCTGGAATTTTGAGTGTTTGGTCAAACCTAGGTTGACCCCATTGTACTAAGAGGTTGTCAAACCTTTTCAAAGTGAAACTTCTGTTCTAGGGTAATGTGGTGATGCCAAATCAGACCAACACGTGTTCCCAATTTTCCCAATACCCTAAGATGTACATGCTTGACAAGTGATGCCTCTTCTTGAGTTTAGGGGATGAATTTTTGAAAATTTTCAAACCAAACTGCCAAGATAGCATGCTAGCATCATTACCCATATGTTGATGCACCCTTGTGCCAAATTTCAGTCCATTTCAAGTTAGGTACCTCAAAAAATGGTGTCCCCATGGTGTAGATGTGTCGAAAGAGGGGTTTTCTCGGACGAAAAGAGGGGGGAATGTCCAAAAACTGACCAAACCACCATGGATTGGGGCAAGATTTGGCACCCTTGTGCACATTGTGATATGACACCTTGGTTGCTATGGGTTTTGATTTTTTGGAGTTGGTGGCATGGTGTCCCCATGGTGGAGATGTGTCGAAAGAGGGGTACGTTTTCGGACGAAAAGAGGGGGGAATGGCCAAAAACTGACCAAACCACCATGGATTGGGGCAAGATTTGGCACCCTTGTGCACATTGTGATATAAAACCTTGGTTGCTATGGGTTTTGATTTTTTGGAGTTGGTGGCATGGTGTCCCCATGGTGGAGATGTGTCGAAAGAGGGGTTTTCGGACGAAAAGAGGGGGGAATGGCCAAAAACTGACCAAACCACCATGGATTGGGGCAAGATTTGGCACCCTTGTGCACATTGTGATATGAAACCTTGGTTGCTATGGGTTTTGATTTTTTGGAGTTGGTGGCATGGTGTCCCCATGGTGTAGATGTGTCGAAAAAGGGGTTTTCGGACGAAAAGAGGGGGGAATGGCCAAAAACTGACCAAACCACCATGGATTGGGGCAAGATTTGGCACCCTTGTGCACATTGTGATATGAAACCTTGGTTGCTATGGGTTTTGATTTTTTGGAGTTGGTTGGCACCCTTGTGCACATTGTGATATGAAACCTTGGTTGCTATGGGTTTTGATTTTTTGGAGTTGGTGGCATGGTGTCCCCATGGTGGAGATGTGTCGAAAGAGGGGTTTTCGGACGAAAAGAGGGGGGAATGGCCAAAAACTGACCAAACCACCATGGATTGGGGCAAGATTTGGCACCCTTGTGCATATTGTTTTTTTTTTTGAAACTTTCTACTGTGGGGGAGCCCCCCACAGCCTCACTTTATTAAGCCCAACCACCAAACAAAAGAGTTACAATATTTACAAAACAGGAAAAAAAGAAAACAAACTAAAAACAAAAGGAAACTAAGGAAGAGACTTTAGCCATAATGACAAAAGATCCACATCAGCAGCCTTCACCCTATGCATAAGCATGGTGATGTCATGAAAAAATCCTGCCTTCCAACCTCTGAAAGTCGGTCTAATATGCTCAAAAATGCACGCATTCCTCTGTTTCCAAATGTTCCAACATGCAATGATCACAATTTCCACGAAACATGGCCCCTGGTAAGTTCTCTTAGCCATAAGGAGTGATGCCAAAGTATCTCCCGGCTGCCAAGGTATTTGCAAGTAATTCCATATGCGTCTGCTATACATGCAGTTAAAGAATAGATGCCTCCAATCCTCATATGAATCGCTATGGCACAACACACAACTATGATTATTCGAAACATTCCAATGTCTCCTTAGTAACATATCCTTAGTATTTATTCTGTCATGAAGAATAAGCCAAGCAAAGAATTTGTGCTTTGATGTACACTTGCTCTTCCACAACCAAACAGAGGGAGTATGATTTAACACTGATCCAAAATGCAACCTGTATATCAGACTTGGCTTATATTGTCCATTCCCCTTTTCTACCAACCAGGTGTCCTTTGTCTCATTTGTTAAATCTACACTTTGCATGAGAGTTTTCAGCTGCAACAGTTCCCCATGAGCTTGAGTGGATAAAGGAAGATGAAAACCATCTGTAATGTCCTCCATAATACAAAATTCCTTGACTGACTGAAGCTTATCCTTAGCAAAGGAAAAAAGCCTAGGAAACTTGACATCTAATGTTCCTTCCTTCCACTTATCAGCCCAAAATAAGATGGATTCACCATTTCCTATCTTACAATTTGTAACAACTCTGTACTGGTCCACCAAACTGAATACATCTCTCCACCAGAAGGATCCAACAAGAACTGTGGCATGAGGGACTGCTTCAAAATAATAAGAATCCCTCACTAATTGTACCCATGGAGTATCATCATTATTATAGAATTTATGAAGATATTTCAACAGAAGTGCTACATTCTGAATTCGTAGATCAATGATTCCTAGACCACCCTTATTCTTGGGTTTGCATATCATATTCCAAGCAGCCAAAGAATGAATTTTCTCCTTATCTTGTGATATGAAACCTTGGTTGCTATGGGTTTTGATTTTTTGGAGTTGGTGGCATGGTGTCCCCATGGTGTAGATGTGTCGAAAAAGGGGTTTTCGGACGAAAAGAGGGGGGAATGGCCAAAAACTGACCAAACCACCATGGATTGGGGCAAGATTTGGCACCCTTGTGCACATTGTGATATGAAACCTTGGTTGCTATGGGTTTTGATTTTTTGGAGTTGGTGGCATGGTGTCCCCATGGCGTAGATGTGTCGAAAGAGGGGTTTTCGGACGAAAAGAGGGGTGAATGGCCAAAAACTGACCAAACCACCATGGATTGGGGAAAGATTTGGCACCCTTGTGCACATTGTGATATGACACCTTGGTTGCTATGGGTTTTGATTTTTTGGAGTTGGTGGCATGGTGTCCCCATGGTGTAGATGTGTCGAAAGAGGGGTTTTCGGACGAAAAGAGGGGGAATGGCCAAAAACTGACCAAACCACAATAGATTGGGGCAAGATTTGGCACCCTTGTGCACATTGTGATATGACACCTTGGTTGCTATGGGTTTTGATTTTTTGGAGTTGGTGGCATGGTGTCCCCATGGTGGAGATGTGTCGAAAGAGGGGTTTTCGGACGAAAAGAGGGGGGAATGGCCAAAAACTGACCAAACCACCATGGATTGGGGCAAGATTTGGCACCCTTGTGCAAATTGTGATATGAAACCTTGGTTGCTATGGGTTTTGATTTTTTGGAGTTGGTGGCATGGTGTCCCCATGGTGGAGATGTGTCGAAAGAGGGGTTTTCGGACGAAAAGAGGGGTGAATGGCCAAAAACTGACCAAACCACCATGGATTGGGGCAAGATTTGGCACCCTTGTGCACATTGTGATATGACACCTTGGTTGCTATGAGTTTTGATTTTTTGGAGTTGGTGGCATGGTGTCCCCATGGTGGAGATGTGTCGAAAAAGGGGTTTTCGGACGAAAAGAGGGGGGAATGGCCAAAAACTGACCAAACCACCATGGATTGGGGCAAGATTTGGCACCCTTGTGCACATTGTGATATGACACCTTGGTTGCTATGGGTTTTTATTTTTTGGAGTTGGTGGCATGGTGTCCCCATGGTGGAGATGTGTCGAAAGAGGGGTTTTCGGACGAAAAGAGGGGGGAATGGCCAAAAACTGACCAAACCACCATGGATTGGGGCAAGATTTGGCACCCTTGTGCAAATTGTGATATGACACCTTGGTTGCTATGGGTTTTGATTTTTTGGAGTTGGTGCCATGGTGTCCCCATGGTGGAGATGTGTCGAAAAAGGGGTTTTCGGACGAAAAGAGGGGGAATGGCCAAAAACTGACCAAACCACCATGGATTGGGGCATGATTTGGCACCCTTGTGCACATTGTGATATGACACCTTGGTTGCTATGGGTTTTGATTTTTTGGAGTTGGTGGCATGGTGTCCCCATGGCGGAGATGTGTCGAAAAAGGGGTTTTCGGACGAAAAGAGGGGGGAATGGCCCATTCATGTTCCATTCATGTGTCGAAAGAGGGGTTTTCGAACGAAAGGAGGGTGCCAAATTTAGATTTTTTTCATGCATCCCATTCATGTTCTGGTATTTTTTAATTAAAATATACATGTACAGTTCCATTTTCAGAGTAATATTTTTTCTTCCACGGCAAAACCTTGTTCCCTCCAAATTTTAGTACGACGGCTGCCAAAACGCACAAATTTTTCGTTCCCTCCACTCCTCCCGTGCACCCCACCTATCAAATATTTCGCCCTCCCTTATATGCGTCGTGCCTCTCCCCCATGATTTGCGAGCATCTTAACTCCCCACCCCCCCGACCTCATCCTCTCGTGCTCACCCCGATCCGGTGTCTTCGCCGGACGTTCGTCCATCTCGCATCTATCTCCCCGGCCGGTGGTCGCCATGGCCGGCAGTCGTCGAAACGTCGGGGGGAAGGAAAATCGCGCACACACGCCGAAGAAGGCGCCCAGCTCGAAGAAACGCCAAGGTAAATCTGTCGGTGATCGGCTTGTTGTTGTGTTTTTCGGATGGTTAGATCGAGAGATCGGTTTTACATGTCTACCACGCCCGTTTGACCTATATCTAGATCTTGCATATTTGATAGATCCAATCCCGACATCATACGTATAAGGTTTATCGTTTTTATTCCAGAGACAATCATGCCGTGCTATACAATCTTTGCCATCCCGCTGCTGTACAATCTTTTGCATAGACAATTGTTTGCCGAAACACTTAACTGAACTAATTCCAGCCGTTGCCGAAAATATCCTGACGAGCTACAGTGAACAACGACATTGCTTCAGACTTTTATTCCTCAGTTTCAGAGGGAAGCAGAGTTTGATCTAGAACAATTGTTTACTGTTTTCTATGGAACTAGTTAGTTTGCACGTGCAATGCACGTCTTAACAATGTAATGAAGTTTTTTTAATCATGTACTTTGTTTCATCAGTCTATTTATTTCCACAATTTTTGTTTATCTATGTCTTTCAAAAGTCAAAAATCAAATTTCAGCACATATCTGAACTTCTATCAGCACATATCTGAACTTCTATCAGCACATATCTGAACTTCTATCAGCACATGTCTGAACTTCTATCGGTATAGGACTGAACTACCGATACCTCATTACGTGCATACCAAGCCCGCCAAGCAACCAGAAGGGTAGTATCCACCATGTGAGGTGGTAGTTGTCCAATAACAGACTGAAACCAGCTATCAACAGACATGCATAATTCAGTGTGCGAGGGGAGTCTCATGTGTCAATTATTTGTTACGAGTAGATATCTAAAAGCACATGATGTCCCTTAGCCTGGCATATGCCCCCTCTTATGTTTTGTTCGCCGACATCATACGCAGACTCTTATGTTTTCAATCATTTGCTGCTGTACAATATTTTGCAAAGACAATTATTTGCTGTTTTCTATGGAATTGGCCCCCTCTTATGTTTTGTTCACGCTCCGCTCTTCCGATTATTTCAGCGGAGACACAAAACCCCGTCAAGCCGGCATATGAGCTTGCCAAGGAGAAACAAATGCAAGAAAATGTAGTACGCATGGAAAAAAATTTCGCTGAAAGATATGGACCTGGCCACAAATTTCAGAAAGATTTCTCTGGTTTTGCACGTTCATTAGTGTATGGTGGGGTACAAATAGGAACTAGTAACAATCTAAAGGACACAGACTGCGAAGAGATGGAGGTCGAAGAGGACCCTTCGTATGAACCGAATCCAGAAGAGATAGCTACTGCTGATGATGATCTTCATTCAGATGAGGATCAGCGCCATCGGCAAAACTTCAGCTCAGGTCTGTGGAACTATGTCTGAACTATGATAGGAAATACGTACATGCTAAATGTTTCCTACTAATGTAGCCTCTACTTTGCTTGCAGATAGTTGCTTCTTCTGCAATAGTTGCACAGAAGAAGCGATCCATACCTGAAGTTGCACCATCCAACATTGCAACAAGATCAATGGCAACAATCGAACCCGAAGCTGGGTCATCCGATGAGCCGACGGCCATCTTGGTCCGAACACTGAAGGAGCACCCTCACCTAACCAGATCATGACATCTGGAGGCAGCACCTCATCTCCCGAGGACAATCAAATTGTAAACTTTGAGCGGCAAGGTATGAAAATTTGTAAAAACTAAACACTGTACCGCATATTTTCATATAAAAGAGAATCATTTCATATCTCTTATTTCAGAGACATTGACAGCATCTGGCGGTAGTAAGAGAAAGAGAGGTGGACGCAGAAGTACCATGGGCCATGGACTACATGAGTACACAAGAAGACATGGTGGCAATAAGATGCCAATTGAATTCACTGCTGGTGTCAGGAGACCCAAGGATTATGTCCAGTCAGCAAAGCTGAGCAATGAGGTTGGTATTCACATCCGTGAAAAAATGCCGCTTGCAACACACTGGACATAGTACAAGAAAGATGAAACTCTCAAACATGTCATTCCTCATGCTATAAGTACAGTAGCGGTGAGTCATGTACAATCTTGGTTTAACCTAATTAGTATGCTACATGATCAACTATCTAAGAATCTACTGATTAATGCATCACTATTTTGCAGGGAAAGTTTAATATGGACAAAAATGATGAGGTGGCTCAAGATGTGTGCACTGATATGCTGCAAGTTAGTATTCGGCAGTTCCGATATAGGCTTAAAAAGGAGTATTGGCCGAAAATTAAAAATCTCACACTGGAGCAAGCATATCTCAAGAAGCCAGATCATGTAGAAGAGAAAAGCTGGAAAGAACTGGTGAAAAGATGGTTTGATGAGAAGTACCAGGTACATAAACGTTATTCCTTTCAATAACAGCATCGAATTCTTACATTTCTACGATCCGGATAAATAAAATGCATGTCTTGAACATAGGAACTTGTGTGTAATAAATGGAAAGAACAGAGAAGCTGTGAAACAGCTTCCATACCACTGGATCTCGAAGCTATGTTGCTCACCGGGAACATCTAGTAAGTGTTCTGAATTTCCCAATACACTTCATACTTCGTCATACACAGTGTACAATGGTAATGTGCATTCTACATTTTTTCAAGCGAAGGCTAAACGGCGAGGAAGAAGAAACCTCTCCAATTGAATTTTTTAGAATCACACACACTAACAAGGATAACATTATGAGTGCTGAAGCAAAAAGTGCATATGTAAGAAATATTTCTTATTAGCACAATATAATATAATCCAGTTTTGTATGTTGTCCATGCAATGATTGTAATCTTTATGCAGGATCAAATGGTGGCAAAAAAAGCGGCGCCACGCAATGAAGATGAACCTGATTTGACTGATTTGCAAATTGTTCAGCTAGTTACGAGCGAGAAAAGCCCATCCACCACCTCGCAACAAAGACATTCCTACCAAGATTGGGCGTCGCAACAAGTTCCAGGAAGTCTTCTATCTCAGCTACACGCATCCGAGAGCTACAACAAAGACTGTCAGATCAAGAGCAGAACTCCATACAGGCAGCTGAAACGTACCACAGTGAGATGCAGGCAAGACTGCAAGAACAAGATGAAAAATTTGAAGAGATCAGGAAGAAGCAGGAGGAAGAACTTGAAGCTGTGAAGAAAGCCCAAGAAGAAAAGACTCTGGCTTATGAAAAGAGGCTGACAGAAATGGATGCCGTGCTTAATTTGCTCTTGAGGACATCCCAGCCACCATCCATGTCTCAATCCCAGGGCAACTAATCTATTGCACCACCGTCCTACAACATTATTAATCATAGGTCTTTTAATTTCTTTGTGTTCCAATTGTAATTTTCTTATGAATCTTTCGGTCTGTGAGAGACATATATACTTCTTGTGCCCCCATTTAAGTATGATATTTATTGTCTACTTTTTGATATTTCGCCAGTTTTTTTGTTTCCAAAATTTCGCAAATAATTCAAATGCTCTCAAATTTTGTCAAATTCAAAAGGTGACGGAAAATGTCACAACGTCACTATTAAATGAAACCACGTGGCACCAATTTCTGGTCCCACTTGTTAGAATTTGTGGGTCCCACCAGTCAGCATTATTGGGACCCATATGTTGGCAACAACCTGGTCCCACTTGTCTGAATTTTGTGGATCCCACCGGTCAGAATATTGTGGGTCCAGCTTGTCATAATATTTTGTGGGTCCCACCAGTCAGCACCATGCCGGTCCCACATGACAGATATCCATGTCAGCGCCGTTGGACCCATGTTGTCAGAAGCCAAATGGACCCACATGTAAGGCCACGTATGCTTTTTTTGGACCAATCAGAAACTTCCCAAGATTTAGATATTGACGAAAGTTGCAATTTTTCGTGACAAACCTGTCTGTCAACAATGAACCTTTGATGTTGACGAATTTGCAGGTCGTCACCATCAAACATTTGACGTTGACGAAAAAATGCATACCGTCACCCCCGATATTTTATGACGGAGCTTCCTTGACGAACCCCATGACGATCAAATTTTGTCACCGCGAAGTAATCCTTGACGAAAATTGGCCTTAACATGACGAAAGTGATTTGTCAAAAAATTGTTTTCCTTTGTAGTGTCCTCCACCGACGAACCAGACGCCGCCGGCGCCTCCATCCGGCAACCCCGCGGGCGCACATACGGTGCATGATGAAATGCCCGAGAGGTAAAAACACTACTTTTCATCCAAATTTTAGTATAGATGCATACATAGCCGGAGAATAATGAATTTCATTGCAATGTAGAGTCGATGATGAGACATTCATGGAGACAATGAATGTTGGATCTTCGTTTATGCATGATCAAGCCGTTAAGGGATATGAGGAATATGAGGATGTAGATGAGGAAGGAGAAGGGTTGATTGAACCTCGCCATCCCGGTCGGCCGGCGAACTACACCATAGTGGAGGACAAGTGGCTTTGCAAGACGTGGTTGACAATTGGAATGGATCCAACAAACGGTACCGATCAAACAAGAGAAACATATTGGGTGAGGACGACGGAGTACTTCAAAACACACAACACAAGTGGGAACGAGCGAACCATGCGCTCACTTCGGTCCCGTTGGTCCGGCATCAACACCGATTGCCAAAAATGGGTGGGCGTGTAAGCCAACGACGATGTTCTTAATCCAAGTGGCAGAAATGAAAATGATAGGGTAAGCCATTCTACTACTATGTTGACCATATGGCTCATATGTGAAGAATACGGTTCTAGTTCATATAGCTCATGTATTCTCTTTTGCTTGCTTTGTAGAACTCTATGGCTCAAGGATTGTTTAGGGATGTGGGAAAGAAGAACAAGAAAGGCAACAAGATTCTTGGCAAGCCATTCACCTTGCATCATTGATATGAAGTGCTAGGGAATGAAGAAAAGTGGAAGACCCGCGGCAAGTTGGGTGCGGCAACTATGGCAGCCAATGCTACCGGTGATGCAATAATCATTGATGATGATTCAAGTGACGAAGGCAAAAAGAGAAGCTCCACTCCTCACTCGGTCAACAATGGGCAGAGGAATGTGCTTGGTAGGAAGACCGCCAAAGATATGAAGGGAAAGAAGGCCGGAGATGATGACATTGCAATGGCTATGAAAAGGATTGCAAATGCACGGTTGCAAGCAAATGAAGATAGGAATATGGCAAGAAACTTGGAGAAAGGGGCTATGGATGCTATTGAAGCTCGGAGAGCCGCTTTGGAGGAGAGAATTGCCGCCAACGAGGAGAGGAAGTTGGCTTTGGAGGAGAAGAGGCAAGACACCGAGGAGCATCTACGCCTAGCGGAGGAGGAGAGGAAGCTTTTCTCGATGGATACATCCCAAATGGATGAGAGGCAAAAGGAGTACATCAACCTTGCTCGCGACGAAGTGTTGGCCAAGAAGAGATTGTTGATGGCCAACATGAACACACCCACGGCCGTCATGTTTGGAGGAGACATGTTTGGAGGTGCCATGCCGACGTTTGGAGGAGGCATGGGAGGCATGACCGGCATGGGAGGCATGGCCGGCATGGGAAGCATGCCCATGCCCGCCATGGGAGGCATGGCCGGCATGGGAGGACCAAGCTATGGAGGAGTGTTTGGAGGGACTATGGGAGGCTCGGTGAGTGGTGTGTATGGGACTATGGGAGGACCACCGGGAGGATTCGTGTCTTCCATGAATGCTACTATTCCTCCTTCAACCCAAGATGACGAGGAGGAAGAAGAAGGTGTTGACTTGGAAATGCGGAAGTGTGATATGCATTTGTGATATGCAAATTGTGTGTTCCACTTTATGTCCATTTGAACCATATGTTGTGTGTCGTTGTTGAACTACGTCATTTTGTGTGTCGTTCTTGAACTATGTGATGTGTGTTGCACTTTGTGCCCATTTAAACTATGGTAGATCATTTGTTTCATGATAAATATGTGAGTATTTGATCTCGTTAAATGCATAGTAGTGTAGAAAGCTGTTTTCCGCGCCCGCGTGCGCTGTATTTTGGCGCGCCCGGCGGAGAACCATTTTTACCGCCCGCGCACGCGCTGCATTTTGGTGCGTCCGGCGGGCCAAAATCACCGGCCCAGCGCGCGCCATCTGTTTAGCGCGCGGCGAAACGGAGGTTTAGGGCGCTGACTTTTTGTGCGCCTGTTGGAGATGCTCTAAATATGCACCTGGTTTTCTTTGCACAGTACTGCTCACATCATTTGTCCAATAGCTTAAATGTTTTGTATGTAAATGCATGATGTACGCAATTTTCTCTGATATGAGTTTTAGTTGGTCAAATGGTAGGGGATGGCACGGATAATTTGAAGTTGGCCGGATATAAAGCTCGAAGGCCAATGAGCTTAACAAGCGCTCGTTTACCCGCCTCGTTTAGCTTAGCTCGTTTTAGAGACGAAATGAGCCAAATAATATTCTTCCTGATGTCTCGCATGCAATCAGAAGTCCACGTGATTGATCGGAACCGCCTCCACCTTTTTAATGAGCAGCCCACAAACATATACCGAACCGATTCAATCTTCCTCTCAAGCTTGTTAACTTGTTAAGAAAGGACAAGGAGATTAAAGATCCATACCTTAGACTGCTTATAGTGGGAGTAACATAGCTAGTAACATCACACATCTCAAGGCATTTTGGTGACATGACATGCTAATAAATGAAAAAAAAAGTGATATGGTAACTAGCTATGTTACCATAACATCACATATCTCAAGGCAAGATGAGTCTACAACATAATAAATAATGCAATGCATGACACCACATATAAGTTACTACCCACTATGAAGGTAGTAACCTAAACTAATAACATGACATATGTTACTAGTCTAAGTTACTCCCCACTATGACCAGCCTTAGCGATCACGAATCATAACGAGCCAAGCAGCCCGTTGGTCTAGCCCTACTATGTAGGGCCATGCTTTTATTTTTCTTTTGGCGGGGAAAGGTGGCAAGCTCGTGATTCATGAATGGCCGTGCGCGATCGCATATTTACATCATGAAATCTGTGATTACATTGCGTTGTGGATTCAGGTTAGCATGGAGCTAATCATGGCGTGCGTATATATTCGAACGGTAGTACTACGAGCATTTCCTTTTCTTTTGGACAAAAGAAAAAACCTGGTAAAACGGTAATCTCAGAACTCAGATAGAGGCAACGTCACCGGAATTAAATGTCGCACCAACAAACACGAAATCGGTTAAGACATGCACGTTAATCAGCTCGTCTTTTCTCGATCTGAACGCATCCATGGTTTACATGCACATATATATCCGATTTTCTTATGCATCACCAGCTGATCGATCTGGCTGTATCCGATCGATAGTGGCCGCATGTACTCCTGCGTATAATCAAGTGTCAGCGTCAGTGACGACCCGACCGCGCGTAAGCCACCAGCAACAGTCCCTCCCAAACAGTTATCGGTAGGAGCGCCGGTACTATCGTATTGGGATGTCGATATCCTCTATTCGGGGGAGCTGCTCACACACCGGCGCGTCTCATACGACAGCCCTAATATATAATTTGAATTTGAAAACTCAAACACAAACATATAAATTCAAATAAGTTTATGAATATGCAGTTTGGGCCAACACACGGTCACCAAATTTAAATAGATTTTGGAATAAGAAATTTGGGCCAACACACGGCCACCAGATCGCCGTCTCCGGCGCAAAAAAAAGGGCTTCCAAGCCAGATGATCATATGAAGGAGGTCACGGGCGGCTCAACCTCGACGACATCTGCGAGATCGGCGGCCGGCGGCAGCTCCATCGCTGCAACAGGATCCACGATCGCCGGAGGAGGCATGAACGTCGACGATGCCGGGAGAGACATGAACGTGGACGGTGCCGGGGGAGACACCGACGCAGCTTGCGCCGCCATCACCTCTTGGCCGATGCGCTCGCGGTACATCCCGTGCCACGCCCGCACCAACGGGTCCATCTTCTTCATGTCGGCCATCAAGATCTTCGATTATTGAGACATTTTGGCCAACGATAGCTGCGTCGCTTCGTTGGTGGCCTTCATGGCAGCGGCGTGAGCTTCCATCTTCGCCGCCTCCACCCTCTCCCTCTCCAACTCGATCTTCATGTCTTGTTTGTCGCCTTCCACACGACGGCGGCCCTATTGGACGCTTCCTTGTTCTCAACCGAAAATGAGTTGATCATCTTCTCGAGGGAGGCGTCCACGACTGCCAATAACGGCGCCGCATTCCTCTCGGCCTTGGCCTTCTTGTTGCCAATGGGGCGCCCGGTGGAGGCGCCGACTGGATCGACCGACCCATCTTCCCCGTCCTTCAATAGAGTGTGGAGGAGGTCTTCAAATTTCTTGCAACCTTGGAGCTTGTTGTAGCAATGCATGAAGGGGAAGTCTTTGTCCTCGTGTAGGTGCTTGTACATTTTGAGAGCTTGGAGCATCTAACAATATATGATGCATAACAACAAGGTTCATCATTTCATATGTAACAACAAGGATCATCATTTCATATGTATGTAAGAAGATGGTTCATCAATTCATATGTAACAACATGGATCATCAAATAAGATAGGCGTAGATCATACCCAATCCACCATCGACTTGCCGCTCTCCTTTCGTGCCTTGATCTTCTCATAGTCGTCATGGAACTTGCTACACTATCCCTTGATCAAGTTCCAACAGTGATAGAGGGCACCCTCATTCCGGTTCATCTCTATGTGGCGTAATCACCATAGTTCTCCTTCTCGCTGAAGCAATCAAGGATGCGCTTGTAGTACTTGCCCCCGGTTTGGTTTGCACCGGTGATGGGGAAAAAACTCACTTGCTTCCACGCCTCGATGAGGCATTCATTGTGGTGACCCTGCATACCACTGCATATTGTAGTATGCCATTCGTTGACATAACATGTGAAGTACCAATCCGCAAATATTACATCCCTCAGAGTAGTACAACAGAAGCATACTGGTCTTTATTTCAGACACATAATATTACAAACCATATATATACATCACATTGGAGCTCCTTCTAGGTCCACAGAGGATTACTCCTAGGTTCTAGGTGAACTCTACTCAACTTATACAATATAGGTCTTAAAAGGTTTGACACCATTCAACTCGAGCAACAAAATACTATAGCTACTACTACTACTTAAGCTTGGTATCCTTCTGGAACCTCCCCGATTCCATATACGATCAGGTACTCAACCTCCTCTACTCCTCCAGAGAGGTCTGGTTTTTCATAGCAGATCCCATCTGCTCCGTCTTTCCCTTTATTGGCCTCCTCTAGGTGATTCAGACAATCTAAGCAGAGGATTATAAGAGGTATGAGTACAAGCGTACTCAACAAGTTCATTATAGGAAAGAGGTGTTTAATGCACTAGCTACGGCATTAGACCAGAAAGTCTAATACCAATGCAGGTTTTCATAATCATTTCTTCAAAAGGTTACTTTTATTCCGAAAAACTATGTCCGTCAGCCTTCACCGGGTGTCTAGAACTTCATGGAGTTCCTTTCCGGCAGTGTTCACAGTTCCAAAACCCGGAACAGGGAGTGACAAGTCACGATTCATTACACTCTGCAGAGGTGTGCTGCTTTGCCCATAAGAGAACTTAAACTTGGTGCCAACCGGGCAGCTTTCCCATCCACACTTTCGTGGTGTGAGGCCCGGTATAAGGTCCTAGCCAATATTGTATTCCTCCGCGACCTCACACACCCACCCTTTGTTGCAGTTCCGACCTTGGGTCCTCGCTGGTCAGCGTATCCATTGGATACCATCCGACCTCGACTACCATCAGGTATCACGACATTGATACCTTCGGCGGTCGCTACAACCCATCATAGACCGTATTACCGTGGGGACTTAAAGGTTCCCCGCCCCTCCGGTTGTTCTCGCAAGACACAACTGCTACGGTAAGCGCATTCGTTGATGTACGAGAGGAAGAAACACAACTGACTACTCCGTCCCACTCCCGATCTTATGGTTAACAAGGTTGTTACGGCACAAGAATCACTAGACGACATTTGTTGTTAATCCTAGATGGATACAAACCCTTGCAATGGAACATCCACCATACACATACCATGGTTCCATTGCCCACCACATAGTCATATTCATAGTTATGAAATTAGCGCTTTTCATGCAAGAGTGATAAGTATAGTACTTTGCAAGTAATTTGATAAAAATACTCAAAGTAACATGAGCAAGCGCTGAACTTGCCTGGTGACTGCAAGGTAGTGCAGTTGGATTGTTTGGACTGACCTTGGTCCTCTGTTTCTGAAAGATAGCATCATTATACGATAAGGGCAATGTTTTAAAGATTCAAATATGCATGCTTTCGACTTTTAGGGTTGTTTCCCCCCTTCCCGATGCTTGATGATTTAATGTCGGAGGTGGCGAATAAGCACTATTTATAATGCTCCTTAAGAGATATTAATTAATTCTTGGTTATTTGTATTGAGATGTTTAATAAAAGAAAATATATTTATTTTCTTTGATTTCCAAATTATTTAAAATATTTATGAATTTTCCTTCTTCTTTTAATTGTTTGAAAATTTCATATTTTCTTATTCAATTTTTATTGATCTTATAAGCACTATTTATAATGCTCCCTAAGAGATATTAATTAATTCTAGGTTATTTGTATTGAGATGTTTAATCAAAGAAAATATATTTATTTTCTTTGATTTCCAAATTATTTAAAATATTTATGAATTTTCCTTCTTCTTTTAATTGTTTGAAAATTTCATATTTTCTTATTCAATTTTTATTGATCTTATTTCATCACATTTATTTATTTTGTGATAAAAGTATTTGTTTTGAATAGCTCTCAAAATTTTAAAGGGGCTATATATTTTTATTTATTTATTTGGAGTTATTTTAGGGTTTTTAGATTTTAATTTCTATTTTTATTAGAATCTCATGGTCAAAAGACCATTTTGCCCTCCTGGGCCCACTGGACAGGTCGACCGAGCAGGTTAGGCTGGACCAGCAGGTTGGGCTCGGTCCAACCGACCCAAACGCTTGTGTCGCCCTCCTCTCGTCCTAACCCTAATCCTCTCCACGCTCCTGGGACTTGTGGTCTCCACCGCCGGCGCCGGCGTCTCCTGGCCGCCACGGTTGCTCCCTAGAGACGAGATGGGTCGCAATCGGACCGCCTCTCAACGCCGATCAATTCCATCCGCGTCGATCTGGAGATGGTGTCGCCTCCCCTCGTCTCCAACCCTCTTCTGCGGATAGGGTTACGGGATCCGCGGCGATCTCTCCGTGCTTACTGGTGGATTCAGTCATGTGTGTGATGCTTGTATAGCATCCATATATCTTTGTTATTGCTGGATTCAGTTATCTATGAAGCTTTGACTTGTCTTGTGAATTATTTAGGATGAACTGCTTATGCAGTAAGGATTCCTGTGTATCTGTGCAAGATTTGGATGGATAACAACACTTGTTGGCACCTCCTCTTGTAATTGAACTCTAACGATTGATGATATGTTTATCTGTTTAGCTTGTGAGTGTAGTTTGGGTAGCTGTTGTGATCCTAGCAGTGATATACTTGCTAGTTATGGTTGCTCCTACTCTTTTGGATGCTCCTGTGCAATTCTACTTGTGATCATTCATTTGATTTCATTATATTTGATGTTGAAATCAAATAGACAGTGAACTGTCTATCTATCTGATGGTTTAGTTATCCATCTGTTGCTAGGTGAGTTTGGTTAGGCAAGCTTTAGATCAAATCTTTATTGGATTCATTTGGTTGATCAGTGGTGACTCACTTGGCTTAACCATTATTCCTTTGGATTGATTTCTACTGGTTTACCCTTATTTTGCCAGCATCACATGGTGTAGCACCAAATGATGATGCAAATAGGGTAACCTCACCCTATAGCTTGTGTGTGATGCACATGCTTGTATTATGAGCAAAACCAGCGCTTGCTCATCGATTTGGGGTATACCTCACTCCAGCTCCTAGAATTTGTGTTGTTGTAGAGGTTTATGTGCTCTTAATGATGTGCTTACCCTTATCCTCCTTTAGCCTGTGATCAATTGTGAGCTCCTACACCATTTTGTTGATCAACAACAAGTTATCCTTGGTTGTTTGGCTGCTGGGTGGCTCTGGCTACTATGTGTTCTTCCTGTTCTTGATGTTCTTGCAGTTCTTACCTTGCTATTTGGTTGTGTCGATGGATTCTAGGTTTTTGGTGGCTGAAAAGTTTATATATCCGCTCCTGGTCACTTCCTTGCTCGACAGCAAGTCTATGTTGGTTTGGTGACTCCTGTGTGTGTGTGATGTTGAGCATGCACCTCACCTTGTGAGTTGCTTGTACTGCTCATGGTTGGTACTTGTGTGAGCTGAGGCCTGGTTGATATTATCCCTCCATTTTACTTCTTTTGACACTCCAAGTGGCATTGCCATTTGGCAAACCTTGTATTTTCCTTTGTTTTTGTTTATGCAGGGTTTAAGGTGATCAAGAAGATCAAGATATGCACCTCTACTTGATGATCAAGAATATCAAGACACTAGCTTAGGTGTAGTTTAGTTTAGTTCATCATTTCATTTCATTGTAATTTTCTTTTTCTTATTCATTTATCAATTTCTGATTTGAGTTATGTAATATTTATTATATTTGAATATTGTAAAAACAATGTAATTTGTGTGTGATGATCAATAAAGCTCAAGTTTTCTCCAATGAGCTTCTTATAAGATATTTGTATTCTTTTACCATTAGGATTATACAATTCTAATATTCTTATATGAATTATTTCTTATTTGAATTATGAATTGTCTTAGGGTTGTTTGAGCTTGAATTTCCAATTCAAACTTGTTTCAAGTTCAATCATACAACTTAATATATAAGATGCAATGGTTCCCCCTCTTCTCAAAACCCTAATTCAGAAGAGATCATGTCCAAGTTTGTTACAGTCTCGAAACCCTAACCCTAGCTGGTGTCGAGAGAGAAACTTGTTCCCTCTTAGGTTTTATGCAATTAAGCGCGAAATTTTCCCTAGTTTTGCGATGCAATGCACAACCCTTTTCTAAATCTACCCCGCAATCGTCTCGAATTCTGGGATATTACATTCATCCTCCAAGGACCTCCACCTCGGGCCACGAGTGCCGGTGGAACGCCTACGCGTCGTGGTCGTGGTCACGCCAATGTCGGCGTCGATCAGCTCCTCCTGGACTTCCTCCTCACCTTCGTCCTCGTTGGCCTCTTCTTCATAGTCATCGACGGGGGGTTCGTAGGCATGGCCGCGTATGATACCGTTCAGGATCTCCTCCTCGCCGGCAATCTAGGCATAAAGTAACAAACTTCCAGTCGCCGCCGATGTCTACGATGCACACAACACATGAAAAGTAAGGAAACACACCTCGTCCT
This sequence comes from Lolium perenne, assembly GCF_019359855.2. Classification (NCBI taxonomy): domain Eukaryota; kingdom Viridiplantae; phylum Streptophyta; class Magnoliopsida; order Poales; family Poaceae; genus Lolium; species Lolium perenne. The sequence goes on along the minus strand of NC_067250.2, from coordinate 10,302,686 downwards.
CGCCCATGGACACGCCGGACGCGTTGCCGAACACCTGGTGGGTGTGCTTGCCGTCGTCGGTGAAGAGGTGGCGGGGAAGGCTGGTGCCATCGGTGCGGCGCAGGTCATACGACGAGTTCAGGTCGGGGAAGCGGAAGGCGCCGCTGCCCCGAGCCGCTGAATCCGGTGACAACGGGCGTTGTTGTCGACGGTCATGTCGCTGTCCCCGCACTTGGGGGAGTAGCGGGCGCAGCCGTCCATCTGTAAAAGCCGCATCTGCGAGATCGACTACGCGTCCGCCGTGTACTTCGCGTAGTAACCCAGCGACGACGGGGAGCTCGAGATGTTGTTGAGGCCGTCGCTTTCGCTGCGTCGGAGGCGGCGGCACGGCGCCTCCTGCGGTCGACCGTGATGCAGGAGCGGCATTCGATCTCCCTGTCCCACTCCTCCTGCGACATGGTCGCCGGCTTCTCCTTCGGCGCGATGGTGCGCGTCTTTGGCGGTGACTTCGCTGCCTTCATCAAAGCCTTTCTCTTCGGCGGCATGGCGCGGCAGCGAGGGTTCTTCGGGTTGGAGGCTGGATGGGAGATGGAGCGGCTGGCGGGAGAAATGAGCGACGGAGAGGACGGCGTTTTGGGGGAGAATATGTATATTTTACCGATGTGTGGCTTACAGGCGGCTCCCACGCCCAAAATTTTCAGCCTCGCGAGGCGCCGGCGTGCCCGATTCGAGCCCTTGGCGAAGGGGCCGACACGATGTTGCCGGCGCTTCTATTGGGCTCGAAAAATCACCGGCGCCATTTGGAGCGCGCCGGTGCGAGCCCATTTTCGCTCCCGGCCCCCAAAAAGCTATCGGGACCGCTATCGGGAAAGCCGGTGGAGATGCTCTAAGTGGTCTTGAAACCGATTAGCAGGACAGCCTTCTCCTGGTCCCTAGCCATGCGTCTCAGCGTCTTTTTCGACCCGACACGACTCAATACAGTGCCCGACGCTTCGAGCTCAGACGGCGGACAGAACGAAACCCACGTCGCGAGTGGCGGGCCGATTCGTCAGTGCAAAGGTATGGAAGTGGTGTTTAACCCGTCACCTATCTCATGTTAAGCTGCGTAATGGCCGCATGGCTTTCCCAGCGAGCCGCGTCCTTTCCCCAAGCGGCATAGCGAAGAGTCGCGTCACGCATGGCCGAGTGGTCATCCGCGCTGGAGTTAATTGGGACCAACCTCCCCCGACCGCTTCGGCTGCTAGCGGTGTATAAAAGGAGGACACATCTTGTCGGGACTCCAAACCATTCGCCCCTCCCCACCTCACACACAGACCATACCGAGCTGCCGCCGCAACATCCTCACCACCAACGGGTTCGACCGCGAAAGCCTCACTCTCGCACATGCATGGGCGTTGTAAGTTGCGCGCTATCATGTGCCGCAGGGCATGCGCCTACCGAGCAGCGGCGGCTGAATGATGGCCGTCAATGGCATCAGCGTCCCGTCTGCGCCCGCGTCAGGGACTGACCGGCGGTTTGATGAGATTAGGGCTCAGCGGTGCCGCCTGAGCCTGGAGGAGTGAGCGGATCCAACCTAGGCCGCCAGCGACAACGACAGCTGGTGCGTGGACTTCTTCGCGACGCGTCACAACGAAGAGTTGCACGACAACGATGGCCTCATTGGGCCGCTCACGACCTGGAACAAGGACGGGCGCGCCCGATTCTGGGGCGCACTGGGGCGCACCCTCTCCGCAGTTCTAGAGGGAATCCGAACCGGCGCGCCCCGGTTGGAGATGCCGTCGTCCCCTCCGCCATCGCCATCGCCCTGGCTTCCGAGTGGGACCATCTCGCGTTCGTCATCCTCGTATTCTTTGTCCTCGAGCCCGACGAGCTCGGCGATGTCCTCATCGTCCCACCATGTCTCGCCCTACCACGTGCTGAAGCGTGAGGTGAAGGAGGAGAACCAGACGCCAACGCCCGTGGCCGCGAGCCGACTACCCATGGCCACGCTGCTCTCCTTGTCCCCATGCCAGAGGTGAAGGGAGAAGAGGATGCGATGATGGCGCTCTTCCGCCAGCAGCGCCTCGTCGCAAGCAACGATGACCCCGACGATACGCCGGGATTCAACGCAGGGTTCATGTCATCGCTGAACGACCACGCCGCATGGACGGGTAACATCGAGGACGTGATCGCCCTCTCCATCCGCGACAAGGGAGGCCGCTCGTCGACCTCACGCGCAGCTATGACAAAGCTGGCCCCAACGACGCGGTGAAGGACCAGCCCACCGACCCTCGCGGCAACTGGCCCGCTGACGAGGACTACAACTTCTTTAGGTATTACGATCGTTCCGCCGCCGCAGGCGCCATTAGTTTGATTTACTTTAAATTTAGTCGAATTTTATTCAAATATTTGTAATATATAACAAATTTAAATTAATTCCCCTGATTTATGTTCAAATTTATTTTCTAAAAAAATTCTGTTTGAGGCCGCTTTAACCGGACACCGTTGGGTGCGACTAGAGATGCTCTAAGACGCGTAAGATCGAGCAGTATGACGTGGATGTTGCAGTTAGATCCAGTAAGAATGTCCGATAGACACGTACATGCTATCAATTAGCTGCTAACATCATGGGCTTAGTTAGCTGAACACATACAGCTGGTTAGCAAACTCTAAGCAGGGGCGAAAGCAGGGAATTCCTTAATCACACACAGCACCTTTGAACTGAAACGTACATGTTTCACAATCAACTTATCACTTTCGGTTTCAGAGCGATTCTTATTAGTAGGAGAAGTCGCCGCGTGCCATGCAGGTTCTGAGCCATGAGCAGCATCCGTTACATCTTTGCCCATATGCCACCGCGGCACCGCCGGTACACGACGGTGGTAGAACATGCCGCAGTGGCTTTCGGGCGCGCACTAATTAATCTCGGGCCGCGTCTCATTGGCTCTTCAATTCTACTCGCCCATCACTCTACGGATCCGGTTGATTGATCGTTGCTGATTCCTGCTTATCCGGCTCTGTACATAGGCACTTCCTGATGCGCATGCAGTCAGAAGTAGACGTCGGATTTTTATTGCGGTTGGCCGCACCATGCTCTCCATACTGCTTGGCTTTGACAATTGACATTGATCGATTGTAGCTTTCACAGCACCGCGTTTTAGCGGCTTCTTTTTTTTATCTTTTTTTTCTTCCTCCCATGTGTGTAATACAAACAAAAACAGCCCCTTCTGCTTTCATGGATTTTTATTTATTTATTACCGGCTAGAAATTAATATTTCATTGACTTTTGACTTTATTTGAATTTCATGTAAAATCTCTCTGAACCTAGTCTGAAAATGTCGAGGTTAAAATTACTTTGATACCCATAGAGATAACTGAAATTTGGGAGAATCTTATTTTTGAAATTCGGACCATGCCGCCACCGTGCATACGAACTCACGCGGCCCCGAGACAAATTCACAGCATCTACTAAATCTTCATTATTTTCATTTATTTACTTTGTAACATTATAAAGAAAGAATTTGGATCGATGGATTTGCTAGAAATTAGGCGCTTGGTTTTTCCTATGCAGGCGACTCCTTAGCCACCATTTGATTTGTCTCGTGATTCGTGCGGATATGGTAGTTGTAAGTGGGTTGCAAGTGATAAAGAATATATCCACACCATTGAATTTGCTTCAAGATTCATGCTGGCCTATAAGTTGCACATGAGTTGCAGCTAAGTTGTAACTGCACCTCATGTGACTTAAACTTGGTTAACTTGTTCGCGGCGTTACCGAAGCGTGCGATCAGACAACTTCGGGTTCTTGATTGCCTAGCAGGTGGATGGCTGGAGGACCTCTCTCCGAACCTAGGCACACCCGTGATCAGGGAATTATTAGAGGTGGCCGACCGTTTGGTGGACATTAATCTCACTCGGGGTTCGGAAGATGCTTTCCACTGGGGTTGGGAGAGTAATAATTCCTACTCCGCCTGGTCATGCTATGGTGCGATGTTTGGTGCCGGAGTTGAGATGGCCAGTGTCCTACAAATTTGGCGATCGCGAGCTCCGCCAAATTGCAAGGTGTTCTTTTAGCTTGCAGCAAAAAACAGATACTGGACAGCCAAATTGAGTAAGCGTGGACTACCACACCCAGCGTCCCGCCCTTTATGTGATCAAGTGGATGAGACCTTAGATCACCTTCTGATGGGTTGCGTCTTCGCACGCGAATTATGGGCAACCTGCCTGCGTTGTTGGGGCAAGCTATATTGGACGCCGCAGCCAGACAACAGCCTTGTCAGCTTGTTGCAGGAGAAGCGTGTGGAGCCAGGAGCGGACCACGACTTGTGGACAACAATGGCGGTCATTTGTTGGTGTCTATGGTGTCATCGAAATCGTGTGGTTTTCGAAGGTGCAACCCCTTCTAAAGTTGTGGTGGTTACTAAGATTTCCGACGATGCTGAGCTTTGGCGACCTGCTGGGTTGTTCAGAGGCGTTATCGCGCCAGTGGATAAGTGGAGAACTGGAGATGTCACGAGTGCTATCCATGACATATCTTTGAAAAAAAGTCATGTTGGGAGACGTCCAATTTTTTGCCAATGGTGTATGACAACTATCATCGAAACAAGTTAAAGTAAGCTGCCACATGACACTCCCTTGTAGGTCTAAAACAGTTTGCTTTGAACAACGTCCGTTTAATATTAGTAATGGTCTTTTGTTCGATGCTCAGAGAGTTCCTACAAAAAAAAAGTGCCATAAGCTGGCCTTGGACGATGTACGATGATCTTCGAGGGGCCGTCCGGTGAAGATTCTATTTAGCGTTTGTCTTGCGCATCTTCTCTCTGAGGCTCGTCTTCAGAATCGAAGCTGCCGATTTCTCCTCGAAAAGCCATTTGTTTGGCATAGGCACACTTCACTAGTAGAAAACCTCTCATCCGTCTAAGCCATAAATACCGGTTCCCTTACGAACCGGTACTAAAGGGTGCATTAGTACCGGTTGCACTGCCCAGACCTTTAGTACCGGTTCGTAAGGACCTTTAATACCGGTTCGTGACACGAACCGGTACTAAAGGGTTCGCGTCAGCTGAAAAACCTTTAGTACCGGTTCGTGACACGAACCGGTACTAAAGGTCTACCCTTTAGTACCGGTTCGTGACACGAACCGGTACTAAAGGTCTTTCTGCTCCCCACGCAGCTCCACCCCCCCTCGTGGATCGCCTTTTTTGACACTGTAAAATAGAAAAGAAAATGATAGAAAATTCAAAAAATAAAATGTTTTCAGATTCTTGTATGTTATGCAACCTACTATTAGGGAAAATTAACAAATTTGAATTTTCACTTTTTTTGCAAAAAAGTTTTGAAAAATGGTAAAAATTTTTAGATTCTAAAAATTCCAAATGAAAATATGAAAGCAGGAAGATTTTAGTTTTTTTTCCAGAAATTTAGAATTTTATATATTTTTATTTTTTTTTAAATTAAAATATTAATTATAAGATTTTTTGAGTCCTAACATATTACTATTACTTTTATCAAATTATTTCAAGTTTTAGGTTTTGCAAAAAATATTAATTTTTTTAAAAATAATTAAAAATAATAAAAATTAAAAAAAAGTTAATTTTATTTATTTATTCAACATTATTATTACATCATTACTTTTGTTTATTAAAAGAATTATTTGGAATTCAAACGATAAAAAGTGTGACATCGACCAACATGTTAATAGGATTGATATGATACTACTATCACATACATGCGCGCGAAGCACTTGGAAGTGGAACGGATGGAACTTGGAAGTTAAGCGTGCTAGTGCGGGAGTAGTGTGAGGATGGGTGACCGACCGGGAAGTTTGACTACGGGTAAGTAATTTGACTAGAGATTAAGTGTAGTTAGAGACTAACGGAAATACTAGTAATTCTAAAAAAAATAAAAAAAAAGAGGCAGTGAAAAAAAGGGTGTGAAAAATAATTAGAAAAAATGGAAAAAAATAAATAAACGAAATAGGCTTTAATACCGGTTCGTGTTACGAACCGGTACTAAAGGTCTCCAGCCCCACGGGTTCCTCCGTGCCCACGTGGAGGCACCTTTAATACCGGTTCGTAAGGAACCGGTAGTAAATGTGAGAGGCTTTTAGTACCGGATAATTAGTACCGGTTCCAAAACCAGTACTAAAGGCCCTTTGGAACCGGTACTAAAGGGGGATTTTTCTACTAGTGCTTAAGCTTCTTGTGTAGCTTTTGTGGGTAGTCAGGGTGGCTAGGTGTGCTCCTTGTGGCGGAGTGTGTGTGGTTGTGAGTGTGTTTTGACACTGTTGTTGTTGGTTTTCGCCGGATTTTCGCCTAAAAATCGGACACCTTCTATTTAATTAATAGATAAGGCAAAGCTTTTGCCTCCGTTTTTAAAAAAAATGCAAGAGTCGGAGTACTAGTACTGTAGGCAAATATTTCAGTTTTGCCGATGAATTGTTCCTGACTGTGCCAGAGGTTTGCACGCTTCCAACAATGTCGGGCGCGCTATCACGCAACCGTTACTACCTCGATCGTGGTATGTTCTTGCCGAATCGACTCCAATAATTTCATCCACTCAAAATCAAAGCAGCAGGAAATGCACGGTCAAATCAGTCCGGCTGCATTGCATGCTCGATGTGTATGGAATGGAAGAACCAATCATCTGTCCTGGAGTAGCAGTTTTATCACCGAGAGTGCGAGAACGAGGACGTTCTTCGTACATACGTGGCCTCAACGTACGAGCATAAGAATTAACGGGCAACAAACTGTACTTGCGCGCGTCCGGCTTGGGAGGACACGTGGATTCAGATACACACAAGTTTTGGCCATGCACAGCTGTGCAAGATGGAGGTCCAGACGTCCAGTACATGTACATTGCAGCTTCCCAAATTGCACACGATGTCACCATGCTGTACGCGCGCATGCATGATCTGAACCTCCGCATGAGTCGTTCTCCGTACTGTATATCGAGGTTGTCCGTGTAAGAAAACTTGGAGTAGTCTCGGAAAATTTAATTTAACTCTCGGGTGCATAGTTCATCACCAAAAGAAATATTTTTAATTTTCAGGCATTTAATGAAAAAAATGTATATCTCCACAATTTATGTGTGTTCATACAGTTTCGTGAAAGTCCGCTATTTTCCATGGTCAATGTAAAAAGGACCGAATGAGAAAATGGTGTGCATCCCACTGTAGTTGGTGGTGGGCTTGTTGAGGAAATCGACGTTCTTCGGGTGATCCCAAATAAAGATGGAAGACAGGAAGTCAGTTACTTGAGCAAGGTAGTTATGCATGCTCAACTCACACAATTGCAAAAGAGTGCGGTAACCATGATGTGGCCCTACTAGTTCTCAACCTCTACGATAGTTATGCAACTACCCTCACCCCAGTGAGTTCTGCTGAGGTATGTGAGCTTGCTAATTCTGAACCATCTGGTCATCCACATTCTCAGGATGTTGTACATCTCAGCACCACAATGCTTAAATAGAACCTTCGAAATAGCCGTAATATGTACCTAAGCCACTGTTAGTACGAACGTCGTTCTTGATGAGCACACACATCTTCTCCAGCTGGGAGATGGACCGGAAAGGTAACCACTTCATGGTGCCGTTCACCTGTGTAGCATGTGCAATGCGCTCATTCCGAGCATCGTGCGCCTTATACTGCTTTTGTGCTTTTGCAAGTTTGACGACCACCTTTGAAGCAACATGTATCCAACACATGCATGTTGAGGCAACTCAGTGTTAGGTCTAAAACTTCAGGAGTAGCAAAAGATCATGCATGGTAGCGCCTAGAACACCTATTGCGTATGAAAAATAGAGGAGAAGAGATGCATTACGCATTGCCAAAGTTGCCATCGTCGCCTGCTTGTTGCAGGCGTGAAGCATGGAGGTTGTGGATGATCTGGGGATCCTCCTGATCCCCTCAGGTCTCCAGCGGCACTGCCCTGGCACCGGCGGTGGGTAGCTTCATCTTCCCGTCACTGGTGTGCCTCCCTAAATCGGTAGGGTTTATGGAATTATGGGGGGAGCAGTCAGCTGATCGTGAAACTGGTAGATCAGATCGTAGCCAGGCTCCCCCCCTTTTATATGGCGCAGGCGACAGAGGACCAAACCATCGAGTTGGTTTTGGTGCCCCGATCAGGGCGCGTTAGATGCGTACGAGGTGGCCACACACGTTGGTTCGTGGGCCTCCTCCTTAACGTTATTTTGACTGAAACGTTTTTTTGTCTCTGTTCCCTTAAACCTGACAGGTCAACCGACATTCTCCCGCTTGATCATTAGGTTTAACACCATTTGTCCATTCTCCATAGGAATAATAAACTACAGTGAGGTGTTACAACAACCAATGAAATGCTATTGAACCTCAACACTTATAGCATGCCAGCCTATCTCAAAATGGATAAAATTTTACTTATTGGAAGTGGTTTCATAGTGGTCCCTTTATTCCATAATCATAAGACTAGTCACAATGGGAAGTATCATAGACTAGTATCATACATATGATACTAATTTATGATACAACACCTACAATGCATAGTATCATGAATTAGTATCATAGTTCCATCACATTTAATGTTTTGTAGAATCTCAACGCAGATATGTGTACATGATGTGTCTACCACTAAAATTTCTAGTTTTACGTGCTATAATACGATATCTATCTATGATATTAGTCTCAGCTCTCTCCTCATTAATTGATTTACCACACAGGATTTTTGCCTACATGGCATGTATGATACTACCTATAATACTCCCATTGTGGCTAGTCTAAGGCTTTCAGTAATCCTATGCCGGCAACATGCTCACAAAAAATACTGGGTGGTAAGCCTTTCGTTAGCGGATCTGCAAGCATACGAGTCGTACTTATATGCTTAACATTAGTTGTTTGATCCTAGATCCTATGCTTCACAACATGATACTTAATGTCAATGTGTTTGGCAGCATCACTTGACTTGTTGTTATTCACGTAGAAAACTGTGGATTCATTATCGTAGTACAAGTGTGAATATGCATCGTAGATGAAGCAACTATCATTTGTTTGGAGCTTTTTCACGATATAGCTCCTCTGGCAAGTGTGAATATGTAACCTGACGTGGGTTTCTTACTATCCACACAACCGGCATGATCAGAATCTGAATAACCAATAACTTCTAGGTTATCAGACCTTCTATATGTAAGCATGTAACCTTTTGTTTCTTGCATATGATGCAAGACTTTCTTTGCGGCCTTCCAGTGGTCTAGTCGTGGATTTGATTGGAATCTGCTAAGCATCCCGGTTACAAAAGCCAAGTCAGGGCGTGTACAAACTTGTGCATACATGATGCTTCCGACAGCTGAAGCATACGGAACCGACTTCATCTGATCAGTTTTAATTTGGTTCCTCGGACATTGAAATGTCCCAAACTTATCGCCCTTGACTATTGGAGCAGGTGAGCCAGAGCACTTATGCATATTGAATTTCTCTAGTACCCGCTCAAAGTATGCCTTTTGTGATAGTCCCAACACCCCTTTAGATCTATCTCGATGAATCTCAATGCCGTGGACATACGAAGCTTTACCGAGATCTTTCATATCAAAATTGGAAGACATAATTTTTTTGGTCTCGTGCAGCATATCCTTATCACTGCAAGCCAATAATATGTCATCCACATACAGGACTAATATTGTGAACCTACTGCCCTTAAAATTAACCTAAATGCAGTTGTCCATAACATTTTCTGTAAAACCAAAAGTTCTAATAATCTTATCAAACTTGAGGTACCACTGTCTTGAAGCTTGCTTCAAGCCATAGAAGGATTTCTTCAGACGACATGCCAAATGTTCCTTTCCTTCTACAACAAAACCTTCTGGCTGAGTCATGTATACATTTTCATTAAGGTCACCATTTAGAAATGTCGTCTTAAGTCCATTTGATGCAATTCTAGGTCGAAATGAGCTACCAGAGCCATGAAGATCCTAAAAGAATCTTTAGATGACACATGAGAGAAAGTCTTATTGTAATCGATTCCTTCTCTATGTGTGAAACCTTTTGCCACAAGTCTAGCTTGAACCTTTCGATGTTCCCTTTGGAGTCGTACTTAGTTTTGTAGACACATTTGCAGCCTACTCTTTTGGCACCATTAGGAACTTCTACTAAGTCCCAAACATCGTTTGAGCCCATAGATTTCAACTCGTCTTCCATGGCAAGTTGCCACTTGTACGAATTCAAACTTTTGATGGCCTCCTTGTATGAGGTTGGATCCTCCACCTTTCCAATATCATCTACATCCTCACTCATGTAAGTGACATAATCATCTGAGATGGCTTTTCTTCTTTCTCGATGTGATATTCTCACAGGATATGGTGGTGGAGGGGCATCATTATTATGAGGATCTTCTTCACTATCTGACTGGTGATTTTCTTCACCTTCTGGATTTCCATTAATGTCAGGATCACCATCAGGTTGAGGACCTAAACTGTGAGTTTTGGTCTCAACATGAGAAGTGATTCTCTTCTGCATCGGTTGAACGACCTCTTAGATAATTGGGGATGGAGCACACACCCTCTTTTCCTCAAGATCGATCTTCCTTATTTCAGCAACTTCATTATCCTAAAAAAATACCGCTTGTCGGGTCTCCACGTACTTAGTGGTATGACCGGGGCAATAGAAACGGTATCCCTTTCCCCTGTGCAGGTATCCGACGAAGAAACAACTAACCGGTTTTGGATCTAACTTCTTAAGTTGTGGATTAAAAATTCTAACTTCAGCAGGACAGCCCCACACACGTAAATAGTTCAAGCACGGTTTCTTTCCGTCCACATCTCGTGAGGTGTGTTCGGTGTTGACTTAGTGGGAGCAAGATTTAAAATATGTGCAGCCGTCTTCAATGCCTCCATCCACAGGCTTACTGGTGATGACCCACAAGTATAGGGGGTGTATCGTAGTATTTTCGATAAGTAAGAATGTCGATCCCAACGAGGAGCAGAAGGTGTTGACAAGCAGTTTCGATGAAGGATTCACTGTAAATGCTCACAGACAAGTATTCAGGGGGTTTTGATGTAACAGTTGAATAAAGTACGAGTAAGTAAAGTGCGAGAGTAACAATTGTAGCGAGTGGCCCAATCCTTTTTAGCACAAAGGACAAGCCGGTTTGTTTACTTATAATGACCAAACGTTCTCGAGGACACACGGGATTTTAGTCTAGTGCTTTCGCTACATACGGCTAAATAATCTTCATTGTTATGATAAGTGTTGTGTGGGTGAACCTATGCTAATGTACCGCCCTTCCTAGGACTAATACATACTTGTGATTATACCCCTTGCAAGCATCCGCAACTACAAGAAAGTAATTAAGAATAAATCTAACCACAGCCTTAAACTCTGAGATCCTGCGATCCCTCCTGCATCGATATACCAACGGGGGTTTAGGTTTCTGTCACTCCGGCAACCCCGCAATTGGCAAACGAATACAAGATGCATTCCCCTAGGCCCATAAATGGTGAAGTGTCATGTAGTCGACGTTCACATGACACCACTAGAAGAATAACACCACAACTTAAATATCATACCATTGAATATTACTCAACCATAGTTCACTACTAACATTTAGACTTCACCCATGTCCTCAAGAACTAAACGAACTACTCACGAGACATCATATGGAACATGATCAGAGGTGATATGATGATGAATAACAATCTGAACATAAACTTGGTTCAATGGTTTCACTCAATAGCATCAACAACAAGTAGAGATCGATACCGGGAGAGTTTCCCCTATCAAACAATCAAGATCAAACCCAAATTGCTACGGCGGTGACGATGTCCAGCGGTGGAGACGGCGGTGATGATGGTGGAGATGATGATGGTGATGGAGATGATGTCCAGCTCGATGACGGTGACGATGGCGTCGATTTCCCCCTCCCGGAGGGAATTTCCCCGGCGGATTCCTGCCCGCCGGAGAGCTCTTTTCTCTCTGGTGTTCTCCGCCCCGCAGAGGCGGCTGTAACTCTTCGCGAGGTACCCTCTGTGGCTTAGGTTTTCGGGACGAAGGATTTTGCGAAGAAAAGGAGGCGAAAGGGGCTGTGGGCCCCCCACACCACATGGCGGCGCGGCCAGGCCATGGGCCGCGCCGCCCTAGGGTGTGGGCCCACCCTGGGTCCTCCTGGCTCCTCCTTCTGGCTTCCTTCGTCATCTTGAAAAATAGGATTTTTGGTATAATTTCCTTCCACAGTTGATCTTCCGAAATATTGCGTTCTGACGGTGCTTTTTTCAGCAGAATCCTGGCTCCGGTGCTTGATCCTCCAATAGTGATGAAACATGCAAAATAGATGAAATAACATAAGTATTGTGTCCCAATATGAAATATATCAATGAATAACAGCAAATTATGATATAAAATAGTGATGCAAATTGGACGTATCAACTCCCCCCAAGCTTAGACTTCGCTTGTCCCCAAGCGAGACTGAACTCAGTAAACAGGACCACATGTTTATGGAGTGAAGAGTCGATAAATAAAATACGGACAAGAAGCATCATATTCATTCACACAAGACATTATAGTAAACAACTTCCTCATACAACTCAACTTGAAACAAGTATAAGGTAATCTCAAGTAAAGGTGCATAAGAAATCATAATTGGTGATGGCAAACTTCGTTCTTGGTCAGAGAACAATTAACAGATTATATTTATCTCATTGAGCAGCGCTCTCATGTTAAAGTTTATAAGGCACAACTTGCATACTCAATCATAATGGTCTTTTCATGATCATTGATAACTTGCAAAGCTATATTCATTCAGATAAAACTTGTACTAAACAAGGAAGAATAAAAGACATGATGAAGCAAATCACAATATAATGGTTTGATCACAACTACTCAAATGCTTGCTTGAGATGGAGGGAAATAGGTTTACTGACTCAACATAAAGTAAAAGACAGGCCCTTCGCAGAGGGAAGCAGGGATTAAATCATGTGCTAGAGCTTTTTCAGTTTTGCAATCATATAAAGAGAATAAAAGTAACATTTTGAGAGGTGTTTGTTGTTGTCAACGACTGGTAGCGGGTACTCTAACCCCCTTGCCAAACAACCTTCAAAGAGCGGCTCCCATATTATTTTTATTTTGTGTGGCACTCCTTCCAACCTTTTCTTTCACAAACCATGGCTAACCGAATCCTCGGGTGCCTGCCAACAATCTCATACCATGAAGGAGTGCCCTTTTTATTTTAGTTTTATTATGATGATGACACTCCCCCCAACCTTTGCTTACACAAGCCATGGCTAACCGAATCCTTCGGGTGCCGTCCATCAATCACATACCATGGAGGAGTGTCTATTTAGTTTAATTAATTTGGGACTGGGAATCCCATTGCCAGCTCTTTTTGCAAAATTATTGGATAAGCGGATGAAGCCACTAGTCCATTGGTGAAAGTTTCCCAACAAGATTGAAAGATAAAACACCACATACTTCCTCATGAGCTATGAAACATTGACACAAATAAGAGATACTAAGTTTTGAATTGTTTAAAGGTAGCACATGAAGTATTTACTTGGAATGGCAGAAAATACCATGTAATAGGTAGGTATGGTGGACACAAATGACATAGGTTTGGGTTAAGGTTTGGATGCACGAGAAGTAATCCCTCTCAGTACAGGTCTTTGGCTAGCAAGGTTAATTAGCAAGCATAAGAGTCGAGGGAAACAAACAAATATACATGTGATAGAAACAATCATGCATCTTCCTTGTAAGCACAAACAATTTTAACTTCAGAATAATAAGCTATGAGCTAACAAGAAAGAAAGACAGTGAAACATCTACATGTATTTCTCTTTTCTACTTAAACCTCAAAGTGTTGTTGATATTGACCAATGCTAAGTTTGCCAAAACCAAATAGATTTATTCAATGCTCCCAAAGTGATACCAATACTAACAACAAGGTAAATCATATGATAGAGATTGCAAACTAAAATAAGATGTGCAATATGTAAATGATAAGACTTCTCATTAATACTCCATAACGATAACTCACACCAAGGGATACATAGATAACCAACTAAAAGAGAGATACTTCCAAACTGCAACCCATCTTATATGATAACTTCCCTACTCATGATATGACACTACTTGACAATAAAAAGTAAAAGGTAGTGATAATGTGATACCGCGGCACTCCCCCAAGCTTGGAACAAACCAAGGGGATGCCAATACCGATGATGAATTACTCCTTCGGCGATGGTGGTGATGAATTCCTAACAAGCTTCTCAATAAGCTCCTGAAGCTCATCAATCCTGTATATGAGATTGCGAATCATCTCTGAATTGTGCTCGACGCGGTTAAGGAGTCTGTCCGACGGCGAGTCCCAGCTCTTGGAGTTATTTCCCCACTCTTCAGCCTCAGGCTCCTTCTCTCCTGCAGTGTTAGAGCGATCTAGATCCCACTGGCTAGGCAATGCTGCCTTGGGAGTCCCTTCAATTTGATTATTGAAAATTAGATTGTGGAAGGGGTGATGAGTGCCTGATAAGGATGACTTCGGAGCTAGGTAATGACGTGGAACCGCTCCTCCAGTGCGAATTCTTGCGCTCTTGTTTGCACTAAAAGGGTTGTCCACCACCTTGATGCTTGCGATGGTAGCACGCGGGTGTGCGCGCGAATCTTCCTCCACCTCTTCTTCATCCTCTTCCTTGACGTCCTTGTCTTCCTCTTTCCACCCAAGATCCCGATCATCTTCATCCGGAAACTCCTTGCCCTTGTTCTTGGAGACCATGGTGCTTCTAGACCGAAAACAGATCCTGGCAGAAATAGCTCGAAACAAAACACGTCGAGAACATGATATACGGACCTCCAGGGGTCCGGGGGATTATATAGCAAAAATTTTCACGACAAATGGAAAGTACCAGATCGGACCAGAGTCGGAAAGGGGCGACGAGGCGGCCAAACCATAGGGCGGCGCGGGCCCAGGCTTGGCCGCGCCGGCCTATGGTGGCGCCCCCTCGTGCGTCCTTTCCACTCCGTTTCGAACTCGTAATTTTTCATATTTTCCAAAAACAGCGAAAATATTGTTCGGAAAGTAAATTGCATACTTTTCATTACCAGTACTGTTACCTATTCAAAGTCGAGTTCTGGCGGACTGTCAATTTGCCCTTTTATGAAAGCCTCCGGTGTTTCCACTTGAATAATATCAACATCAACATTATAAGAATCACCCGAGATATAATGCTTGAGTCTTTGTCCATTCACCACTTGCGTAGCATTGCCTTGGAGAGAGCTAATTTTGATTGCTCCTGAACGATACACCTCCTCGACAACATATGGTCCTTCCCATTTCGAGAGTAATTTCCCTGCAAAGAATCTGAGACGAGACCGATACAATAGGACTTTATCCCCAATGTTAAATTCTCTTTTGATAATCCTTCTATCATGCCATTTTTTAACTTTCTCTTTAAAGAGTTTAGCATTTTCATAAGCTTCACTTCTCCATTCATCTAGAGAACTTAATTGCAACAACCTCTTATCACCGGCAAGTTTAGGATCTTTATTTAATTCTCTAACAGCCCAATAAGCTTTGTGCTCTAGTTCTAAAGGTAAATGACAAGCTTTCCCATAAACCATTTTATAAGGTGACATTCCCATGGGATTTTTATAAGCAGTTCTATAAGCCCATAGTGCATCCTTCAATTTACTAGCCCAATTCTTTCTAGTTTTATTAACACTCTTTCCCAAAATAGATTTAATCTCTCTATTTGATAATTCTACTTGACCACTAGTTTGAGGATGATAAGCGGAAGCAATTCTATGATTAATACCATACTTAGCAAGAGTTTTTCTAAAACCTCCATGAATAAAATGAGAACCTCCATCAGTCATAATATATCTAGGTACTCCAAATCTAGGAAAAATAATATCTAAAAGCATTCTTAAAGAGGTCTCACCATCAGCACTTTTTGTAGGTATGGCTTCCACCCATTTAGTAACATAATCAACAGCAACAAGTATATGAGTGTTACCTTCTGAAGAGGGAAAAGGTCCCATGAAGTCAAATCCCCAACAATCAAACGGTTCAATAACAAGAGTATAATTCATAGGCATTTCATTACGTCTGGAGATATTACCAACCCTTTGGCATTCATCACAAGATAAAATAAACTTTCTCGCATCCTTGAAGAGAGTTGGCCAATAAAAACCTGATTGTAGAACCTTTTGCGCGGTTCTTTCTCCAGCGTGATGTCCTCCATAAGCACTACCATGACATTTACTCAATATCTCTTGTTGTTCATATTCGGGAACACATCTTCGCATAATACCATCCACTCCTTCTTTATATAAGTGTGGGTCATCCCAGAAATAATGCCTCAAGTCATAAAAGAATTTCCTGCTTTGCTGAGCTGAAAAGGTTGGAGGCAAGTACTTGGAAACAATAAAGTTAGCATAATCAGCATACCAAGGACTGTCTCGCGAGCTCACCTTTATTACAGCCAATTGTTCATTTGGAAAACTATCATTAACAGGAACAGGATCATAAGCAATATTTTCCAATCTAGACAAATTATCAGCAACAGGATTATCAGCACCTTTCCTATCTACAATATGTAAATCAAATTCTTGCAACAGAAGTACCCATCTAATAAGTCTCGGCTTAGCATCTTTCTTTGTCATAAGATATCTAATTGCAGCATGATCAGTATGAATAGTAACTTTTGAATCAACAATATAAGATCTAAATTTATCACAAGCAAAAACTACAGCTAATAATTCTTTTTCAGTCGTAGCATAATTTCGTTGAGCAGCATCAAGAGTTTTACTAGCATAATGAATAACATTCAGTTTTTTATCTACTCGCTGTCCAAGAACAGCGCCTACAGCAAAATCACTAGCATCACACATAATTTCAAAGGGTAAGTTCCAACCAGGAGGTTCAACTATAGGAGCAGTTGTTAAGGCTTTCTTAAGAGTTTCAAAAGCTTCCTTACAATCATCATCAAAAACAAAAGGTACGTCTTTTTGAAGAAGATTAGTAAGAGGCTTTGAAATCTTGGAGAAATCTTTAATAAATCTCCTATAAAACCCAGCATGACCAAGAACACTACGAATACCTTTAACATCCCTCGGATAGGGCATCTTCTCAATTGCTTCAACTTTAGCTCTATCAACTTCAATACCTCTCTCAGAAATTTTATGTCCCAATACAATTCCTTCATTAACCATAAAGTGGCATTTCTCCCAATTAAGAACAAGGTTAGTTTCTTCACATCTCTGCAAAACTTTATCAAGGTTTCGCAAGCAACTATCAAAAGAATTCCCATAGACGGAAAAATCATCCATGAATACCTCTACAATACTTTCACAAAAACCATGAAAAATAGCAGACATGCATCTTTGAAAAGTAGCAGGAGCATTACATAAACCAAAAGGCATACGTCTATAAGCATAAGTTCCATAGGGACAAGTAAAGGTGGTTTTCTCTTGATCTTTAGCTTTAACAGAAATTTGTGAAAACCCAGAATAACCATCAAGAAAACAAAAATGAGTATTTTTAGGCAATCTTTCTAGCATTTGATCAATAAATGGTAAAGGGTAATGATCTTTCTTAGTAACTTTATTAACTTTTCGAAAATCAATGCACATTCTATACCCTACAACTACTCTTTGAGGGATGAGCTCATCATTATCATTAGGCACAACAGTCATTCCTCCTTTCTTGGGAACGCAATGCACAGGACTAACCCATCTACTATCAGCAATAGGATATATAATACCAGCTTCAAGAAGTCTTAATACCTCATTCCTTACCACTTCCTTCATCTTCGGAATTAGACGACGCTGATGTTCAACAACAGGCTTTGCATCATCTTCCATATTAATAGCATGTTGGCAAATAGAAGGAGAAATCCCTTTCAAATCATCAAGAGTATAGCCAATAGCTCCTCGGTGCTTCTTCAATATTTCCAATAACCTTTCTTCCTCAATCTCTGAAAGCTTAGAACTAATAATAACAGGATATATTTTCTTATCATCAATATGAGCATATTTAAGATTATCAGGCAAAGGCTTTAAATCAAAAACAGGATCTTCCTTTGGTGGCGGTGTTGTACCCAAATCTTCCACCGGTAAATCATGCTTGAGAATAGGTTGGCGAAGAAAAATTTCCTCAAGCTCATCTCTTTCTTTCCTAAAAACTTCACTCTCGCTATCCTCCAGATGTTGCTGCAAAGGATTATTAGGAACAAGAACAATAGATGCACACTGCTCCATTTTAAAATCATTACTAGGCAAATCAGCTTTATAAGGAGTTTTAATAAATTTAGAGAAGTTAAACTCATAAGATTCACCAGCAAATTTAGTCAAAATTTTCTCTTTCTTGCAATCTATAATAGCTCCACAAGTATTTAGAAAAGGTCTACCAAAAATAATAGGACAATAATCACTAGCAGCAGAACCAAGTACCAAAAAGTCAGCAGGATATTTAATCTTACCGCATAAAACTTCCACATCTCGAACAATACCAATTGGAGAAATAGTTTCTCTATTAGCCAGCTGAATAACCACATCAATATCTTCAAGTTCACAAGAATCAATTTCGTGCATAATCTCCGTGTAAAGCTCATAAGGAATAGCACTAACACTTGCACCAATATCACATAATCCATAATAGCAATGATCACCAATTCTAACAGATAGCATAGGAACACTAGCTTGTTTGGGTTTATTAGGATGTGAAACAATATTAGAAGCATCTTCACAGAAAATAATATGACCATCCTCCACATTTTCAGTCACAAGATCTTTAACTATTGCAACAGCAGGTTCAACTTTTGTTTGTTCTTCAGGTTCTACAGGTTTCTTTTCACTTTTATGAACCGCACTATTTATAACAGAGTACTCCTTCATTTTAGCAGGGAAAGGAGTTTTTTCAATATAAGCTTCAGGAATAACATGATCAGCAGTTTCAACTACAACGCATTTATTAATAGATAAATCAATTTTATCTTTATACGGTTCATGATACTTATCAAAATTATTCTTTGGCAATTCATAATGAGAGGCAAAAGCTTTATAAAGATTTACAGCAACTTGAGAATCAAGACCATATATAGCACTCATATTACGAAATTTATCAGTATCCATAAAAGCTTCAATGCATTTATAATCATAAATTATACCTGATTCTCTATCCTTGTCGTTCTCCCAACCTTCAGTATTTTCTTGGATTCGATCAAGAAGGTCCCTTTTAAACTCTTCTTTGTTGCGTGTAAATGATCTAGAACAAGAAGTATCCAGCAAGGTCTTGTCTTGAAAAGAAAGTCTTGCATAGAAATTATCAATAATAACATTACCAGGAAGCTCATGAATGGGGCATTTGAGCATTAAAGACTTCAATCTCCCCCAAGCTTGGGCAATACTCTCTCCATCATGAGGCCAAAAATTATATATGCGATTCCAATCCTTGTGAATTTCACTTGGAGGATAGAACTTAGAATAAAACCGGGGCACAATATCATTCCATTCAAGAGAATCCCCATTATCCAGTATTTTATACCAATGCGCCGCCTTACCAGACAGCGATAGAGAGAATAATTTCTTCCTCACTTCATCCATAGCAATACCTGCACATTTGAATAACCCGCATAATTCATGCAAAAACAGTAAATGATCACCAGGATGGACAGTTCCATCCCCTTCATAGCGGTTATCCATAACACGTTCAATAATTTTCATAGGTATTTTATATGGTATCACTTCCTCACCTGGCGCCTCATCCACTACCGTTGCAGTAGTAGTAGATTTCCCAAATAAAAATTGAAGAGAAGATCTCTCCATAATGACTTATAGCAGCAGGCAGAAATAAAATTAGCACAAACAGTAAAGGTTTTCCTTACCAATTCCACTTACCAATAGCGCTTCACTCCCCGGCAACGGCGCCAGAAAATAGTCTTGATGACCCACAAGTATATGGGGTGTATCGTAGTATTTTCGATAAGTAAGAATATCGATCCCAACGAGGAGCAGAAGGTGTTGACAAGCAGTTTCGATGAAGGATTCACTGTAAATGCTCACAGACAAGTATTCAGGGGGTTTTGATGTAACAGTTGAATAAAGTACGAGTAAGTAAAGTGCGAGAGTAACAATTGCAGCGAGTGGCCCAATCCTTTTTAGCACAAAGGACAAGCCGGTTTGTTTACTTATAATGACCAAACGTTCTCGAGGACACACGGGATTTTAGTCTAGTGCTTTCGCTACATACGGCTAAATAATCTTCATTGTTATGATAAGTGTTGTGTGGGTGAACCTATGCTAATGTACCGCCCTTCCTAGGACTAATACATACTTGTGATTATACCCCTTGCAAGCATCCGCAACTACAAGAAAGTAATTAAGAATAAATCTAACCACAGCCTTAAACTCTGAGATCCTGCGATCCCTCCTGCATCGATATACCAACGGGGGTTTAGGTTTCTGTCACTCCGGCAACCCCGCAATTGGCAAACGAATACAAGATGCATTCCCCTAGGCCCATAAATGGTGAAGTGTCATGTAGTCGACGTTCACATGACACCACTAGAAGAATAACACCACAACTTAAATATCATACCATTGAATATTACTCAACCATAGTTCACTACTAACATTTAGACTTCACCCATGTCCTCAAGAACTAAATGAACTACTCACGAGACATCATATGGAACATGATCAGAGGTGATATGATGATGAATAACAATCTGAACATAAACTTGGTTCAATGGTTTCACTCAATAGCATCAACAACAAGTAGAGATCGATACCGGGAGAGTTTCCCCTATCAAACAATCAAGATCAAACCCAAATTGCTACGGCGGTGATGATGTCCAGCGGTGGAGACGGCGGTGATGATGGTGGAGATGATGATGATGGTGATGGAGATGATGTCCAGCTCGATGACGGTGACGATGGCGTCGATTTCCCCCTCCCGGAGGGAATTTCCCCAGCGGATTCCTGCCCGCCGGAGAGCTCTTTTCTCTCTGGTGTTCTCCGCCCCACAGAGGCGGCTGTAACTCTTCGCGAGGTACCCTCTGTGGCTTAGGTTTTCGGGACGAAGGATTTCGCGAAGAAAAGGAGGCGAAAGGGGCTGTGGGCCCCCCACACCACATGGCGGCGCGGCCAGGCCATGGGCCGCGCCGCCCTAGGGTATGGGCCCACCCTGGGTCCTCCTGGCTCCTCCTTCTGGCTTCCTTCGTCATCTTGAAAAATAGGATTTTTGGTATAATTTCCTTCCACAGTTGATCTTCCGAAATATTGCGTTCTGACGGTGCTTTTTTCAGCAGAATCCTGGCTCCGGTGCTTGATCCTCCAATAATGATGAAACATGCAAAATAGATGAAATAACATAAGTATTGTGTCCCAATATGAAATATATCAATGAATAACAGCAAATTATGATATAAAATAGTGATGCAAATTGGACGTATCAACTGGCAAACTTGCATGACTGAGCATGCTACGCACCATATCCAAAAGCATGCGATTGCAGCGCTCAGCCACACCATTTTGTTGAGGTTCACCAGCCATTGAATAATGGGCAACAATTCCATTCTCAGCTAGGAACTTAGCAAAAGGTCCTGGAATTTTCCCATAAGGAGCATGCCTACCGTAATACTCTCCCCCACGATCAGATCATACAACTTTAATTTTTTGCATTCAATTGGTTCTCAACTTCGGCTTTGAACACTTTGAATTTGTCCAAGGATTCCGATCGGCAAATGTACCCATAACAGGAAAAGTCGTCTGTGAAGGTGATGAATGAATCAAAACCATCTATAGACTTAACATTAAGAGGTCCGCATATGTCAGTATGTATGAGTTCGAGGACACTCATGGCTCTTATCGCACCTTTCTTAATTGTTTTTGCATATTTACCTTTGATGCAATCAACACATTTGTCCGCATCAGAGAAGTCTAATGGGAGGAGTACATTATTTTTTATAAGTCTTTCCATTCTCCCTCTCGAAATGTGGCCCAAAGGACAGTGTCACAATTTCGAAGAAGTACTAGTACCCTTCCATTTCTTCTCAACATTTAAAACATTACTCACATGCAAAACATAATCATTCATAGATAACATATATAGTTTGCCTCGTCTGACACCGAGGCCAACATCATTATTACAATAGTTTAAAATAAATTGTTTGTTACCAAACTTGCACTCATACATGTTATCATCAAGACAAGAGACTGAAATTAAATTCCTACTTAAGGTAGGTACATAAAGAACATTATCTAAATGAAGGTAAAAGCCGGTGTGGAGCTCCAAGGTGATTGACCCAACAGCTTCAACATCAACTTCAACTCCATTTGCAACTTTAAGTCGTTTTGCCCCACTTGTTATGGTTTGGATCATATTTAATCCCTACATAGAATTAGCAACGTGAGCAGTTGCACCTAAATCAATCCACCATGATGTACAAGAGAAATCAGTATATAACATTTCATCAAAAAAGTGGTTGCATATGTACCTTTATTCATCATCCACTTAAGGTATTCTCGACAGTCCTTCCTGTAATGGCCATCCTTCTTACAGTGGAAACAAACATTATCAGTACGCGCTGAAGATTGTCCATTTTCCCTTTCCTTTCCTTTAAACTTTGGCATATCCTTCTTGAAGTTCTTCTTTGGCGACTTAGAAGGGCTTGACCCGTCATGCTTTCTCTTTGAGGAGCTAACATGAAAATCCTGATCCTTGTTTTGCCTTATCATTCTTTCTTCTTCCTGGAAATTCCGAGGGGATATCTCAGTAAGTGTCCACTTCCCCTTCATGTAATTGTAGTTGATCTTGAACTAATCGAACTCTTCAGTAAGAAACTCCAAGATCATGATGATAAGGAGGTTGTCACTGAGCTCACACTTTAGGTGCTTCAACTTATTTGAAACATTTATCATTCTCAGTATGTGTCCCCTAACATCACCATCATTTTTATACTTGCCAAGTAGCTTGTGAGAAAGCTCATGTGCATAAAACTTTTCAGAGCCTTTGAATTTATCCTCTAAGGCTTCCATAAATTTCTTGGCAGTATATTTCTTGGGGAGAGCCCCAATAATCTTAGGTGAAATGGAAGAATTCATCACGAGCATTGCAACATGATTGGATTTGTTCCACTTCTCCATCTTGAAGTTATAAGTTTTCTTTAGTTCATCATACCCCGTAGCACAAGAAACTGGCGCCACGGGCTTATCCTCCCTTAAGACATAATCAAACTCGTTAAAATCCAACATAGCTCAATGGAATTTTTCCAACAAGGAAAGTTACTGCCGGTCAACTGCTCGACAGTATCATAGCGCATCGCAGCGGAAGCTGAAAATTGACATGGACATTCATAAGTAAAGTTGCATGAATATAAAATAAACATGCCATAAAATTCTTATTCTATGTCAAACACCGTTGGGCAGAAATGACATGAATTAGAATAACATTAGGGGGTTGACATGCAGAAATAATACAATGTTGGTCAGAATTATTTTTGCAGTCATGACATTCTCATAATTAAACATCAACACCAATCATTTAAGGAAACAACATATTTGATGTTTAATTTGATTGTTCAAGATTAAAACATATTAAATACTCTAAACAAAAAATCTCGTTGGTTCATTTCTGTTCAGAACAAATAGCATGTTTTCTGATCATATTATATAGGCAATGATTTTTCTGTATATAATAGTGCAAAATACATAAGGAATAACATTTAGAATGCACTAAAAATACAGAAAATAGAAAAGGAAAATCGGCAGCCTAGAAAACTTACTGGACTACCGACAACCTGGGCCGAAGCCCATCCTCAGATTGAGCCCAAAAAGACCCCCGGCCAGGCTACCTCCCGCATCAATCTGGGTGTCTGATCGATCGAACGGACGAGATTCATCTCGGCCAGAACAAAATAACGGGGCCAGCCGTAACCCTAATCCAATTCCTCTCCTCCCCCGATTTTTTGACTCCCTTCGGAGAGAGGCGGCCACGCCCGCTGGCGCGAGGCACGCGAGGTGACCACGCCCGGCGGCGTGAGGCGCGAGATCCTTTCATGCAACATGCCGGCGCGGTGGCGGAGCTCGCCGGAGCAGCGTGCGACAGACCATGTCCGACGCGGTCCTCCGTCGAGCGTGGCCACTCGCATCGTTTCCTTGCGGGTCAGCAGGGAGGGGTTGCTCACCGGCGAGGCCGGGAGCCATTAGGCGACGACATAGGCAGGCGGCGTGACGACCACGGCATGTGCGTACATTCCGCGCGTTACCGCGCGTCCATCCGCACGCTCCTCCTTCGGGAGAGAGCGGAGGCGCGGGATTCTTGCCCTCGCCGAAGCTTTGGCTGCTCCGGCGGGCCCGAAAGGAGAGGCAATGACCCGAGAGCGTCACGTATGTCCCCATTCACGCGTTCGTGTTGGGGGATTTCAGCTAGGGTTAGGGTTCATGCATAAATGGGGGTTGTTTGTTCTAAAAGCTTACCGATGGGAGTCAAGAGAACCAAAAACGAAACAATCTGTGGGCTAAACATGCATAACATGGGCTAACTATCAACATAATTGCCTAATAACATGGTCTACAGCATAATTAGGATCATTAGATCGCATTAGGGTTCTAGTGCTAACCATAAACAACGTATGATACCATTGTTAGGTCTAAAACTTCAGGAGTAGCGCCTAGAACACCTATTGCATATGAAAAATAGAGGAGTAGAGATGCATTACAGCATGAAGGTTGTGGATGATCTGGGGATCCTCCTGATCCCCTCAGGTCTCCAGCGGCACTACCCTGGCACCGGTGGTGGGTAGCTTGATCTTCCCGTCGTTGTTGTGCCTCCCTAGATCGGTAGGGCTTATGTAATTGTGGGGAGAGCAGTCAGCTGATCGTGAAACTGGTAGATCAGATCGCAGCCAGGCTCCCCCCTTTTATATGGCGCAGGCGACAGGGGACCAAACCATCGAGTTGGTTTTGGTGCTCCTGATCAAGACGCGTTAGATGCGTACGAGGTGGCCACGAACGTTGGTTCGTGGGCCTCCTCCTTAACGTTATTTTGACTGAAATGTTTTTTTTGTCTATGTTCCCTTAAACCTGACAGGTCAACCAACACTCGGAATTTTGAGACGCATCAACATTCACAAGGTTCTCACCTAAGGGCTGTGCATTGTCTGAATAAGAAGGTATCTGCAAGACACCAAGAAGACCAGAACCTTTTTTTTTTTTTTTTTGAGAAAGAAGACCAGAGCCCGAGACTAAGAAAGTTAGTACTCCCTCTGTGCATAAAAGAATGTCTCAACTTTGTCAAAACTTGCATGTATCTACACACTAAAACACATCTAGATACATGCATATTTTGATAGAGTTAAGACATCTTTTCATGGACAGAGGTAGTATCACATTTACGAAGATAGTATAAGTTGGTTAAACAAGACATGCGCATGCGCAACATACAAGAAGCAGTACCATAGATCTAATCTACCATGCTAAGAAGCTAAGTAAACGATGAAGGAAGCAGGCAACACGCGCACCCTGGCGGGGTGCCGTGCTCCTGGATCTTGGGCAAGCCCGTAACGTATGACTCGCGCGCGGCGCGCCCTACCACATACGTGCACTGTTCAGCATCGGCACCTGGCGTAGCTAGCAAGGAGTCCTGGCCGGCGGCAGGCGCTGCAGGTTGCCAGCCCGTTGACCGGAGGTCGTCTGCTCCGGCGCCGTTCGGTGACTCCGACCAGCAGTCATTTTATGGAGCCCAGGCGTCCAGCAGTCAACTACCAAGATCGAGTCGCTTCCGTTCAGACACAGGCACAAATCTGAGAGCTGAGCTGACAGAACATTTACGTAGTACGTCGATCGTTTCTTTCTTCTTCCCTGGGGTGTTGCCTGTTGGGCAGCACAACCGTTTTTAACCTCACGCGCGTAGACCCGTTTCTGTGGGTCACATGCATGCGAGTCGTTGACCGGGTGGTTCGCCCGCCAACAAACAAACTAAACCCTGCAAATATATACTCTTATATAAACCCTACAATTTATTGTCAGCTGTTATCGTGGCTAGCGGGAAGCCCGCAGGACCTCTGTCAGAGAAATTCCTCGACGGATCGGTCGCGTTCCCGAATTCGTTATGCGCCGCAGCTGGCCGCGTTTTGGCTGGCGCCGGCATGGGCCGCTGCGGCGACGGCGATGCTGAGACGTTTATGGGGTGCCACGGCGACGTCTGCACGCGGTGTTAGTAGTTTGGGGCGTTTATTAACCAAGTCAACGCGCGTGAAAGGAGGAGGCCCGTCCGTTAGAATTCCAGTACTACCTCGGCTATCGGCTCCGATCATCGCCCCTCGCCTCAACCGCCACCCACCCGGCTCTCCAGTCTTCATCCGGCCTCTCCTAGCTACATACACAGGGTTGCCGTGGAAAGAGATAAGAACAAGGACAATATACACCATGCATGCTGCCAAACATAGATCATGCACCGATAAAAAATGGTTCTAATATCTAGGGATCCCTTTGCATTATGATAGGCTAAAGCGAGAGGATATGCAAGCTCTCATTGAGAACATTCTCAAGAGAATTACTGGCTGGAGAAACTTTTATCCTCTGCGGCCAAGAGAATTCTCATCCAGTCTTGTTTAGCTAGTATTCCCATTTATCTTCTTTCATTCTTTAAATTTCCAAAGTGGGCTCTGCATCTGATTGACTCACAGATGGCCAACTTTATGTGGAATGATGAAGAAGGCAATCATAAAATTCATTTAGCTAATTGACCTTCCATCTGCATGAAGAAAGATTTTGGAGGGCTAGGTATCCCAAATCTCCAAGACCTAAACATTTGTTTGATTGGATCTTGGATTAAGAGATACATCCAGAGTGAAGGGGCTCTGTGGAGAAGAGTACTAGATGCTAAATATAACACTAAAAACTCAAACATTATGTCTTGTCATGACATTCAGCCTTCCACATTCTGGAAGGGTGTTATGTGGGTAGCTAAAGCAGTGAAGTTTGGATACAAATGGCATGTAGGAAATGGTAAATCCATAAAATTCTGGGAAGACATTTGGTTTGGCAATTCCCCTTTGGCTACTCAATTCTGGGATCTGTATTTTGTTTTTAATCAACAGAACAAAACAATTTTTGAGATCTGGGATGGCCAGGAGATTAGAGGTACCTTTAGGAGAACCTTCACTAATGATATGATGGTTCAGTGGTTTGAGTTGTTAGAGATTGTTAAAACCATCTCTTTCTCTCAGGATGAGGATCAACTGATCTGGCAGTACACTTCATCTGGGGTTTATTCTTCTAGCTCTTTGTATGCTATCATTAATTTTAGGGGTGTTACTCCAGTTTATTTACCTGCTGTTTGGAAGCTGAAAATCCCACCTGGGATTCAAGTCTTCCTGTGGCTGTTTTCTCAGAATAAGATCATGACTAGAGATAATCTGAGAGCTAGAGGTATTCCCAAACCCATGAATTGTGAGATGTGTTCTGAATTTGAGTCAGTTCACCATCTTATGTTTGAATGTATAGTGGCTAGATCCATCTGGAACCTGTTTGAAGAAATTTTTGAAGTGCATGTTACTAACTTTGAATCAGTTGCTTCAAAATGGCTTTGTAACAAAAAGTTCATGCACTTTAATGTAGCTTCTTCTGATGTTCTGTGGGGTTTATGGCTTAATAGAAATAGCCTTGTGTTTAACAAAACCACTTGGGTTAATGTGAAACAGGTGTGGCGAAGGGTTCTCTTCCTCCTTCGAGATTGGTTGAAACCTTTCAAAGAACTAGAATCTGGAAGAAACGGTCGATTCATGGACCTGCTGCTAGCCAATTTAAGAGCTCCTCTCTGCCTCCTAGTGGGGTGAGATGTCCCTCCTTCGATTGGATTTCTTCCTGAAACTCAAACTTTGATGGCAGGGCGACGCTGGCCTATCTCCTAGACAATCCTGGCGAGTCCCACAAGATTCATGTGGTCACCTGATCACCTGTGTGGTCTGAGAAGGTGGTGAAGACTCAGGATGATGCCAGAAAGTCTTTGGTGAACGAAGCATGGGAGTTGTGCTAGTGTGTGTCTTACCTATCGTTTGTTTCTGTAATGGATTTAGATGGCGTCTGTTTTAGTGTGTGATCACTGCTCTAAAAACATGTTCAGGTTTTGCTGGTGTTTCGGAGTTGGTTGGGATGGCAGCCAATCTCCCCAGCAAAACCTGCTTTCTTTTTCATTGTCTCCTAGTTTTCTTCTGTAAAAGACTTTGGCTTCTTTTTCAATGAAATTGGAGCTGTAGGGTGACCCCTGTTGATCTAAAAAAATAAAAAATGGTTCTGACACCATCACACATGAAGAGTATATGTATTTTTTTGTACCCCACGGGAGAGATGTTTTGGCTCTTGGATGTATGTGATCTTTTTATTTTTGAAATATTGTGCATTACTTCACTATGTTCGCTATACATTAACGAAATCTCTTTCCTTTTTTTTAAAAAAAATCCATCTATTAACAACCATCAACGGTAGTACAAAAAGTTGCAAAAGCATTACAAAATTATAGATATGTTCTTTGGCAACCTTGCGATGGCGACGACTACAAACATGGGGGCGAGTCGGAGGCTTGCCGCTGGTTCTCGCCCCTTCTTGACCCGAGTCAAGCAACCTTTGTCGTAGTTGAAAGTTCAGAGATGGTAAACCTAGAGGGAGGTGAGTAGGTTTCTACAAATATTAATTCTTTCTTTGCAATATTAGGCTTTGCGGAATATAAAGGTGAGCCTAATGCAAATTAGGTGAAGCAACCTATATGAGGATACAAGTAACTCAAGCACGAAGGCTCTCACAGTTATATCACAAGTAAGAAGTTCGGTTAGAGATAACGGATAGCACGCGGAGACGAGGGTGTATTCCCTTGTTCCCTTCCTTTGTAAGAAGGTATGTCACGTTTGGAGGGGTGGAGGTCCCACGAAGGATTCCCCAACGCGACGAAGGCTCACCCTATTCTCCGGAGCCTATCCCACGAAGGAATAGCTCACTCACTTGTGGTAGACTTTGAGGTAGCCTCCAAACCTTCACAATCTTGTCAGGAGCAAATCCACAGCCCGGATGCTTCCGGACCTCTCTTGCCCACCTAGGGTTTCCAAGGAACCCTAGAGATGGTAGATCGAGCCCTCCTCTATCTTTTTCCCGGAGGGATTTGAGTTTTGGTGGAGGAGGAGGTAGATCTGAGGCTTTTGGTGTTTCTAACAATGGAGTATGAGAGAGAGAGAGAGCTCAAGAACAGCTTGTAGTGTAGTGCCTCACTGTTCAGAGGTAGGAGAAGGGGTTTTTATAGTGCCACTTGAATTCTGGCCGTTGGAACTTGCCACCTCAGCTTTTTCTTCAAGGAGCCCGGTCAACCGGACCTGGGACCGGACAGTCCGGCGCAGGGGCCGGTCAGACCGGGCCTGTGACCGGACCAGCCGGTCTAAACCGGAGTTGGGACCGAGCTTGACCGGAGTAGGGATTTGTCCCACAGTACATCCTCCGGTTGAGATCAGGGTAGGATCCGGTTGGCACCGAGGCGCCCGGTCCGACCGGACGTATGACCGGACCAGGCCGGTCCAGACCGGGCCTGGGACCGGGCCCCAACCGAGAGGGCTCCACAGCTTACTGGACATGACCCGGTTAGCACCAGTCCAGGGGCCGGTCGCGCTGGGCTGGCCGGTGCCAGGGTCGGTCTGACCGAGCCTCTGACCGGCCAGGTGCTGAAGAAACCCCTTAATGATTTTCGTCGATGTGGGTGGTCTCTTATTGCCTTCTTGTTCCATTGATACACCATTTTACCTCTTTGGCTAATACCTAGGAATAATCTCATAGACATGTATTAGACCAAATACTCTAGCACGGTGTCATTGTTATTAAAATAATGGATAAGGGTAAAATACCGTTACAGTAGTAAACATGTTATAATAATCAGACATGCCATCGTTGTGCTAACGTTCAAAAGGACCAACACACCAACACAACAACGACAAAAGTTATACATAAGAAGAGTCAAACATATAACCATACATACGAACACGAGCACATAACGAATCACAAGGAATCCACACAGTGGCGGAGCTTGAGAGAAAACACTAGGGGGGCAAAAAACAAAATACGAGTATTTAGGGGGGTAAAAGGCCAAAATAAATTCTTCTAAGCAGTCACAGAAAGGAATTCCTTCAGAGCTTGGTAAAAAGCTGGGGGCGGGGGCGGGGGGGCGGTGCCCCCCTGACTTGAACTAGGCTACGTGAGTGAATCCGCGGTGAAGGCAACTTCACACGACGTACTACGTCTGTGATCTAGATAAAGTTGAACAAGTTATTTGGGGCTTAAGGGGCAGATTTAGTCAAAAGTCAAAGCTCACTAATTTTTACCAAACATATCCAAGAAAATATCAACATCTACTATATTAAATAAATACATTATCAAGAAATATATTTATATTTTTCTTGTAACATTGGTCAAATTTAGAGAATGTTGACTATTTACCTAATTTATAATCCTAATTTACTGAATTGGAGGGACTCTATACTACTCGTCTACTCCTTCCGTCTCAGAATATATAAGACGGCCTTAAATTTCGCGAAGGATGGAGTAGCATGGTTGGGAAATATCTGATCGTACAACAAAATATGAACATTTTTCGGCTTAGGGCATGTCCAGCGGCGCGACGCAAACGGTCGCTGAGCGTCCGTTTTCGTCCGCCGTGACCGGAAATGCGTCTGGGGCCTGTTCCAGCGGGGCGACGCAAACCTGGCCCAAATATGCGCCAGGTTTGCGTCTCCGCGGACGCTCGGCGGTCGCGCCGTGCGTCCTCCATTTCTTACCCGGTCCCGCATGTCAGGGACAGCGAAATCGAGCGCTTCGATTTGCTTCTTGTTCCCCTTCTTTCCTGCCCTAGTGCGACGGCACCACCCCCACCCCTAGCGCCGCCGTACGGCCGTAGCGCCGCAGTAGTCGGCGTCGGCTCTATTTTTGCCGGGCGGGAGAGCAGGAGCGTGCTCCGCCGCGTACGTGCCGGCTGTTTTCGGCCGAAACGCTCCCGGTTGCGCCGCCCTTCCGCGCCGCCCACGACCTGTTCGGTCAATTGCGCCGGTAGGTTTCTACTCGTGTTTTCGGCGCTATTGTGCGCGGCCATTGATCCGCAGTTTGTACCCACGCAGATGGACATGTGGCAGATGTTGGACAAGTTCCGCGCGGAGGTTGTCGACTCCTCTTCCGACGAGGAGTCCGATGAGTCCACGCAGACATTGGCAACTACTGCGGCCTCCATGATCCACGAGTTCACCTCTAACCCGGGGCCGCAACACCGGGGCTCTGTGAAGGGGCGCTCCAAAAACCTGCCGCGCAACAGAGTGGAAGGGCAGGCCCGCCTCCACAAGGACTACTTCCACCTCACCAATCCGATCTTCCCGGAAAAAATGTTCCGGCGCCGATACAGGATGTCAAGGGACCTGTTCTTGGTCATTCTACGGGGCGTCAGAAACTACGACCCGTACTTTCAATGCAGGCGCGATGCAACAGGTGCGTTAGGCTTCACCTCGTACCAAAAATGCTCCGCGGCTATTCGCATGCTCTCATATGGAATGGCTGCGGATATATTCGATGAGTATCTTCGAATGGGTGAGAGCACCTGTCTTGAGGCCATGTACAGGTTTTTCCGAGCCGTCATTGCCGTGTTCGGAGAGTATTACTGTAGGGAGCCAACTGTTGAGGATACAAGGCGCCTCCTGTCTATCAACGAGTCTAGAGGCTTTCCAGGAATGATTGGCAGCATAGATTGCATGCACTGGCAGTGGAAAAACTGTCCATTTGGATGGCAGGGTGCGTACAGCGGGCATGAGGAGGGAAAAACTGTCATTCTTGAAGCTGTCATATCTCAAGATTTATGGATTTGGCATTCATTCTTTCGCATGGCCGGTTCCAACAATGATATCAATGTGTTGCACCGATCACCGGTTTTCGAAAGGCTCATGCAAGGCAAAGCTCCCCGGGTGAGCTATGATATCAATGGAAATGCATATGACAAGCCATATTATCTTGCTGATGGCATCTACCCTGACTGGGCCACATTGGTGAAGACTGTCCGTACTCCAAACTCCGAGAAGACGAGAAGGTTTGCGAAGATGCAAGAGGCTTGCAGGAAAGATGTGGAGCGTGGATTTGGTGTGCTCCAAGCTCGGTGGGCAATTGTCTGTCACCCGGCAAGAACATGGTCGCTGAAGACCATGCATGAGGTGATGACATGCTGCGTGATCATGCACAACATGATCGTTGAGAACGAGCGTCCTGATGGCCGCAATGAGAACCACTGGGAATTCCAAGGTGAGCTGGTTGCGCCACTTCCTGGAGCTTCATCTTGGCAGGACTATCTACATAGGAATGTAGAAGTCACTGACGAGAACGTCTCCAAACAGCTGCAAACGGATCTGATTGAGCATCAATGGACATTGGCTAGCCATGCAGATCATGCCTAGAGGAGTACTATCTTATTTGCATGCAGACTTTTTAAAATTTAAATGTAATAACTATGACTTCGTTGAATATTATTTTGTTATTTCGAAACTTCATATTTCATGCAAACGCGGAAATATGTCGCGCCACTGGAGCCTTCCCAAGGTGCAAACGGACGCGTGGACAAAAACGGTCTGTCTCGCGTCCGCCGCGCGACGCAAACGGACATTTCGGACGTCCGAAATGCTGTCGCGCCCGCTGGAGATGCCCTTAGTGCGAAACATGGACATTCTTGTGACCATCGCCCAACCGCAGCTGGATGCATGCGAGTATCGGTAGCTAGCTAGCTTGCTCGGGGACGGGGACATCGTTGCGACCATCGACCAAAAACGCAGCTTAGCTCGTGGACGTACATGCCCGGCCTCTACCGCTCTACATACTACGTACCACCGTACACCGAGAGGACAGCGCTGGCGTCTCCAAGGCGTACGGAGTCAAAACAGCAGTGACGGGTCTATTTTAGCTGCAGTGGTTAGGCCAAAGACCCAAGCGGCCAGCCCCAGGCCGAGAGGTGCTGTGCTAGCGTAGCGTGCGTCCTACACCCAAGCCCCAGCAAGACAACGCTCGGTCGTCCACCATCCACCGTACCTTTGGCGCGGAGCTAGCGACGGAACGCGCAACTGTGCCTCCAAAGGACAACACGAGCGCGTACGCCAGAGCGTTTGCCACTTCTTTTCAGGATGCTCGATCGGCCGGTGAACCATGTCGATGCATTGGGACTTGTCCCCGGCCGTGAACAAGCACAGCCATGCGCGCTTCGCCAACTTGCAACACAGACGAAACCTTTCCCAAAAAAACAGAGACGACAACGAAGAAATACATGGTTTCTATGTTTTGTTGCATGGAAAATCGAACTTGAATATGTTAGCTTGCGGCTACTGAAAATTCAAAAGAAAACGCGATTTTGTACAGTAGAAACGAAAAAAAATCAGATCAATAACAACACACGATTTTAGCATGGGTGCAATTGAACCCTCTACATTTGAAAAGAGGGCTTACACCCCTATTTTGTTTTGGGCCCACCTGCAGCGTCACCGTGGTTAGTGGCCGTCCCAAAGATTTCTCAAAGTCTTGGCAAATCAGTCTAAGATACTTTATTTTACATGATATGTCGATGGCCAAAATCGTACATGGCGCCCAGCGTTTGCGCAGTTGGGCACCTCGGCAACAAGAGGGGTGGTAGATCCGCCTGTGAGGCCACGAAGATATGAACAAAAGAAATTCCCACAAGGTGCTCCAAAGAAATAGACGAGGAGATATGCCACCAAGATTACTACTAGACGTGTAGATGCAATGTAGATGCAGAATTTAGGAGTTCTAGGGGGGCGAACACACAAAAATTTCTAATCTAACCCTCTCATATATATTTTTCCTTTAGAGATGTGCAAATCATAGCACATCATCTCTGCCGATATTCACACGTACGAGGAGGAGCACCGGCGACGAACTGCTAGGTACGGAACGATGGTTGGATTGGAGTGGATGCACTAGGATTCTCAACACATTGGTGATCTAGGGCAGCCGCCACACCACTTCATATAGGGAGTAAGTGTCGACATCACAACATTTGCGGCCAACTTACTCAAACCCTAATCCGGTCATTGCGAGTACAATCTGTTGACCTAGTCTTGGTCAGGTCCAACGTAGCAGGCTTACTCTTAGTCAGATAAGTTCTGACTCGCCCCATATTCTCAAGTGTGTGACCTGACTA
This sequence comes from Lolium perenne, assembly GCF_019359855.2. Classification (NCBI taxonomy): domain Eukaryota; kingdom Viridiplantae; phylum Streptophyta; class Magnoliopsida; order Poales; family Poaceae; genus Lolium; species Lolium perenne. The sequence goes on along the minus strand of NC_067250.2, from coordinate 10,268,565 downwards.
GCTCATGGTAAACTGGACATTGTTGGAGTCCGACTCGCAAAGATCAATCGGGAGTGGTTCCTATCAGAACATGCCAACTCCCAAGTATCACAGAGTTATCATGACAAACCTTTCTAATGTGACTTTTGTCTAAGTCCTTTTTACCTCAAGATATACCTTGTGAAGCTACATACGAGTTGATATCATCCCTTTTGTAGATCAACTATCTTCGTGATATGTGATCTGTTATTCATCCGACTAACAAGTAGCTGGCTAGCTCGGTTAACACTTAACGAAATCGCGCATGGCTATGCTTCCGAGAGGGCCAAGAGAATATCTTTCCACTCGAAGGGGTAAAACCCATACTTGATTCTCAGTCGGCCCAAACCCGCCCTCTTATGAAACATTGTTCAACGGAACCTAACGGGCGACTACTTAGGTTGTTGAGACCTCATGTTTAAGCATTTGATTGATTGAGACATATAAATGAACCTAGCTCGGTTACAATAAATAAGGCGTATAAAAATTGTTAAAAGTTAAAACTTACTAAGTTTGACTACGTATATGAGAGAAAACATTGGCATCTACAAGATTCATAGATATTTTAAAAAAATATTTTATGGCGAATCTGTTCAGATGAATTTTCTGTAGTAAGTATTCATATTTTTTATATGTCACACTGTCAAACATAGGTGTCATAGGTTTTTCTGACTAAATTTACAGTGGTTACCTCTGCAGAAATAGTAAAACTTTCCCCACTCTTTCGCCCCCACGAGCCAAGTTTGGACAATTATTTGCAAGCCATGAAGTAATGAATGCAAGTTAACTGAAAGCACTCATCTAACAGTATCATCATCTGTAGTAGTAACTGTAAACCCTCTTCATCAATTGATTGCCGGGATGGAAACGATCCGTAGCTTTCAGCAATCAGTAGCGGCGACAAGCGCGCGGTGGCGCCTCCCTCTTGAGCTTTGGCAAAGCCCGCACTCTATTTAACACAACCAAACCCGTTGCCCAAACGGCCACAAGAAAAAGTATTGTATTCTCCTCCCTCACCCGCCTCCCCACCGTGCTTAAATGCGGCTTGTTTTTTGTATGCTCAGCTAAAATAAACCCGTGGCTGCCCTGCTCGTTTACCCTTACAAAAAGCTCACACTCCCCTGCTTCTGCTGGCAGTAGCGCACCCACCCCGCCTGAAAGTGCCAGCTCTCGGCCATCGCGTGCGTCCGGCCGGCGCGGCGCCTCCGGTTGTTGGTCGATCGCTGGGAGGGTGCGTGTGGGCGGGCGGCGATCGATCGCGAGGCGGACGGCACTGCGAGCAATGCACCTTGCGACGTGCGTGTGGCAAGAGAAGAAGGCGTCGGCGGCGGGCATGGGCGCCGCGGCCGGTGAGTGGGCGTTCAGCAGGGCGTCGTTGTGGGCGCTGCTTGCGGCCGCGGGCGGCGCGCTCAACTGCGCGGTGAGCTTCCTGGTGTTCTCGTTCCTGGACGTGCTGGACCCGGTGCTGTGCGTGGTGTACAAGGTGGTGGACTACGCCGTGGAGGCGGAGTGGAAGCCGTGCTACTGCTCCGCGGCGGCGCGCGAGGGCGGCCCGGGAGGAGGAGGCGGTGCTGGTTCCGCGGCGGGGACGCTGTTCGCGCCCCCGCGGGTCTCGGCGGCGGCGGCGGCGGGGCCGAAGGTGGTGCGGCTGTCGTCGTCGTCGGCGAACAAGATGCAGGTGGAGGACGTGTCGGACACGCTGTACGTGCGGGCCTCGCTGCTGTCGGACGCGACGCGGAAGCCGGGTCCCTCCGCGCCGGCGCTGACGGTGAGCCCGGCCATCGCGGAGCTGATCCGCGGCAAGCTCGACCGGGCTCCCCGCCCGCCGCGGCAGGCGCCGTGCTGGTCCGACTGCGACTGCAAGCAGTGCCACTCGTGGAGCACGGGTGCCCGGTCCTCCCACCTCTACGTCCACGTCCAGTCCCCGCCGCCACCGCTCGCCGAGTCGTCTGCGACGGAGGCGGTGGTGTTCATCCACGGTTTCATCTCCTCCTCGGTGTTCTGGACGGAGACGGTGTTCCCGGCGTTCAGCCCGGGCGCACGCAGCAAGTACCGGATGTTCGCGGTGGACCTGCTGGGGTTCGGCCGGAGCCCGAAGCCGGCGGAGTCGCTGTACACGCTGCGCGAGCACCTGGAGATGATCGAGCGGTCCGTGCTGCAGCGGTACCGGCTGACGTCGTTCCACGTCGTCGCGCACTCGCTGGGGTCCGTGCTCGCCCTCGCGCTCGCCGTCAAGTACCCCGACGCCGTCAAGTCGCTCACGCTGCTCGCGCCGGTACGTGCTCGATCACTTGGCAGTGCCGTGCCCACTACCATCTGGACTGTACATGCATTTCCCATGCATTTAATCACCGAACCTCATCTCATCTCCGCCGATCTCTACCTTCCATTAATGGAGTGGCACTCCTTGGCCACTTGGCCTGTGCTGATCATCATCTACTAACGGTTTAAAGCTCGGTGGTGGTGTAAACAGCCGTATTTCCCGGTGCCGGAGGAGGAGGCCGGAGCGGCGACCCAGTACGTGATGCGGCGGGTGGCGCCGCGTCGGGTGTGGCCGCCGATCGCGTTCGGGGCGTCGATGGCGTGCTGGTACGAGCACGTGAGCCGGACCATCTGCCTCACCATCTGCAGGCACCACCGCGTCTGGGACCGGCTCTTCAGGATCGTCACCAGAAACAGGTAAACCAATGCCGACTCTTTTCTTTGCATCGCATGCACCTCCCTCTCCCTCGTGTTTGTTGTTTTACCACTAAATTTCCCGCCTTTCCATCTTTCTTGCTTGCTTTCTCGTGGAGTAGTGTACCGGTATCTGCGTGTGTTTTCTTCCCAACCACCTGACCTGTCCGTGCCTGCATGTCCCTCGGCCCCGCGACATGTACACGCACACGAGTCGCCAAGTAGAACTCACAGATAAAGTAGGTTCAACTCCAGCTCCACCGATCCTCCTCTAATCATCGGTCGACCCATATCTAAGTCTAGTTTTATTTCGAAAACGAATACATTGCTGCTAGCTAGTAGCTCCATGGCATTCAATCCGTCTGAGACTGGCAGACGACCGCCACAGCTGTCGTTCCTTCACATTTATGGCGCCACGCGTTGTGACAGCGAGTTCTCCTTCAATCTGCTCCGAAAATTTCTTCTCACTAATCACAAAGTGTCTTTGACACATGGGCACCACCAATGCTTCCTTTATTTTTAGATTGTTGAAAATTTCAAAACCTCACACTTCTAGTCTAGTATGTCTTAAAAATGATGGTTAAATCTATAGATTTGTATATAAAAAAGGTGTGCGAAATCACAAGGCAAGATTCCCTTCTTTTATTATTGGGATACACAAAAATATGAAATCTACAGTAAATTTTTTTTGGATGTTTGAGAAACTCAGATTCACGCATTTGACATTTTCTTTATTTAGCTCAAAATAGACTTTATTTCTTGGTGATAGTTTGCATGTTGGAGGTATACATGTTTTTTACATATATTTTTTAGATACTCACAAATATGCTCTTTTTTAAGAAAGAAAAAAGGACCATTGGTTCCTATACACATGAAATCTCCACCCCTCCTGCGACGTACCAGTAGGTGCTCATGAAACGTTTACTAAACGTAGAAAAGATAGGCGAACGAAATATTATTTTCTAGTGCCCCCTCCGTATTTATATGTAAGGCCACTATCAATAATACATTTCCCTAATGTATAAAACCACTACTCCGTAACTTTAATCAAATAAAATATAGTACTCGCTCGGTTTCAGTTTACTAGTCCTTCCTATAAGAACGGAGGGAGTACGAGTGGAGCAGTAGGAGACATGCGAAACAGAGTAAGACAGGGACGGCGAAATAGTGGGATACGGGATCGCTGTCCTCGTGGTGGCGGGTTCCCTTAAATGATCGCCGTCTAATGTTGTTCGGGTGGAGTACTTGGGCGGTGTTGACGGGGTGAGGTCGACGCACGCCGCGCTTGTCCGCCCGGAATTAACCACTAACACCAATGCATTGCATGAAGCCCAACTAATCCGCTCGTAACTACATAGTACTCGAGCATATGCGTCCGCAGAATCGTTGTGTAGTCGAGCAACCGAACAAAGGGGCTGGATCACTAGTTGGTGCGGTGGTAACATCCACCGGCCGGCCGGCCGGGGAGTTTCGGGTAGCTCATCACCCGACGCGCGCGATGACGATCTGAGATTCCACGGTGCAATTCCCCCAGATGAGGCAAAAGTAGAGCTAACTACAGTACGCCGCGGTGGGTGCGTGCGCGCGCGCCGAGTATTTCCGGCACGACACTCCTGCGCGCAGGTGCGGCCTAGATTGGCGGTGGCTCACCACCCTCGCCATAAACGGCAGCCACCCCGCCGCCGGGACCCGCCAGCCACGACCCACCATTATATTGGACACTGCAAAAGTCATCGGCCGGTACACTCACCGCTACTTGGGCGATGCCACTGTGCACACCCATCTGTCCTCTTCTTATTTTTTGGTTGAGAAAAATCTCACCAGTTATATTTTAGTTTTAAAGAGTGATCGGAAATATGAAAACAAGATTCGGTGCGAGCATGTGCGCAACGATATACGTGTCGTGTCGACCACGGTGAGTAGCTAGCTACTACATAGTATAGGGCTAGTACCACCGCGCGCGTACTAGCTGTAGTAGCTAGCCCCGCGCCTACGTACGTGTGCCTTGAATTGGTCTCGTTGTGCAGATGTACTACGTACGTGAGTCTCCATCGATCTCGGTGGACCTTGCACGGCCAGGCAGCACGTATCTTGGAACGAAAGCCTTCCTCTTCCCTTTCCCTTTGTCGACCGATCGACCTGGTTCAACAGTCATACGGCTTGGGTCCCCGTCCTATATGTCCTAATATACATGGATTAAGTGCCAAATTAAGGCCTTATAATTGGCCGGCAACTGGCTACAATCTCACATGGCTAACTGTTCCAGCCTGCCGTAACTTAACACTAATAGTAGTAGCACTGACTGAACGGTACATTTAGTTTTTTACCAAGCCTAGATACACTGCTTCTGCAATGAGCTGCTGCAGGAATAATTATTGGTTACCTGAAACCCAGGACAGTGGAGGCCAGTGTGTAGCGTGGTAGTGGCCATAAATGAGCATCTTACCATAAGCATGCATGGATGCCATGGCTGAGATCTAGTAGACGAGTTAAGTTTGGGTTCAAAGCTGCATATCGCAAGTACACATGCATGATCCATGCCCCTACATGCATGGCCCTTCCAATGCAACGCAATGCAAGCAAGTGGAGTGCAGTAAAGAGCTATATGGTTGCGCAGCCAGCCAGCAAGAGATTTCTCACGTTTCCACTAGTGGCCGCATACTGTTGCTTGCCTCTCCTTCCTCCACACGCATCTATACGCATATGTTTCAGTGAATGACAATCGGGCGGGCGCTGTAAATGACATGTGGAAAAATGTTGCAGGATGCGAACGTTCTTGATCGAGGCCTTCATGTGCCACACCCACAACGCGGCATGGCACACGCTGCACAACATCATGTGCCTCAGCGCCAGCAAGATGGGCGCCTACCTCGACGTCGTCTCCAACAACCTCTCCTGCAAGGTCGCGCTCTTCCACGGCCGCGACGACGAGCTGCTCCCCGTCGACTGCACGCTCGCCGTGGGCGCCAAGGTGCCCAGGGCCAGCGTCACCGTCTACGACAACAAGGACCACATCACCATCGTCGTCGGCCAGGAGGAGCTCTTCGCCGCCCAGCTCGAGGCAATCTGGACCGCCGCCGACCACCAAGACTAGCACCTTCTTACCTACCGCTACAGGGAACGATCATCCACAACAGTGCATAGAAGAGGTGGGAGGAGATCAGGAAGGAGTTAATGGCCAGCGGGAAAGAAGGCAATAACGGTTACCCTGCATGCTTGCTTGCAAGAGCCAACAGCTCTAGTAGGATGGGACGAGCAGCTCTGCCATATCCTCTCCAAGGACTATAAATACATACAGTTGTATCATTTGCTTTTTCTTTTCTCTTTCTTTCTTCTTCTTCTTGGCTTTTCCATGGTAATTAATTAATTAATCAATCGTAAAGTGTATTGTAACAATTGTTTGATTGCGCCAACTTGCTTGGCCGACTGTCATCACCAACAGCCCCACAAGTGTAATATAATACTCCTAGTATATATGGACGCACCAGAGCAGAGAATTGATTAGCCTGCCCAAGTTGGTTCCTCTATGTGAGATGGATGGATGCTTCTCATTCGTATGCATATCACATGAACATGAACATGGCCTGTGCGTTGTGACAGGCCCGAGTGGCGATTTGCACAAAAATAACCCAAAACTGAAAGAAAAGCACAGACTGACCCTCCGGCGAAACTATTTCACCAATCTAACCCTTTTGTGTGGCGCCCCTCCCACGGGCGCCACATATGCCCATGTGGCTCCCCTCCTGCCGGCGCCACTGACCCAGCCGACGTGGCCCCCTCGCCGCTGAGCTGGTGCGCCCATCCGACGTGGCAGCATGTGTGGCGCCCCTCCCAACGGCGCCACACATGCACTTGGAATTGCCCAACCATACTGTGAGACAAATCCTCTGGGACTTAGCCGTTTTGCGAGGCTCGATGTGTGGCGCCGACTCCACTGGCGCCACACTAGCATATGTGGCGCCCCTCCCACGGGCGCCACACATAGAGGCTCGCGAAAACGGCTAAGGACTTATCGTCCGGAGCCCCCTGGATGTTTTCGACCCAATGTTGATATAAGTTGGCATGTGTGGCGCCGATGCCACGGGCGCCACACAAGCACTTGTGGCGCCAGTTGGAAGGGCGCCACACATTGACTTTTGTTAAAAACATGAAAAATCCTACCAAACTCCAACAGTTACGAGTACAACATTAGACACAACAAGTAGCAATTTCATGACATACACATATAACACTTCATAGGTCACATTGGAGCACGTAGATTCAAACAACAAGTAGCATTACAGACCATGGTTCGACATGACATAGGGTTCACAAATCGATACTTATGAATATAGAGTTCACAACAACACGTGGGCACATCCTAGTAGCGTCCTCGACGTGCCGTCCTCGCGGGCTGCTTCCGGACGGCCATCCTCTTCGTCCGCTGCCGTGGCTGCTCCTGCTGCTGCTGCTGCTGCTGCTGCTCCTGCTGCTCCTGCTCCTGCTCCTCCTCCTCCTCCTCCTCATCCTCCTCCTCCTCCTCTGAAGAGAACGGCTCGTCGTTCCTCATCCTCGACATATCTGATCTCCGCCGCGGCCCCTCATCCTCCTCAGTGACAACCTTCTTTCCTCGGCTGACATAATCTTCCGGAGTGTACCGGTTTGGACCCTTGCCCCTTGGCTTCAACTGGTAAGCTGACCGTGTGGCTTGCTTGGAGGTACGCTTTGGAAGTATGGCTTGACTCAGAATTAGCTCGTCCTCAGGAATCTTCACAAACACGAACACATGAGATTACAAAGTTGAAATTAGGAAGAACATGTTTGACAGCAACAAAATAGTCCATACCTCCCGCTCTTCTGAAGAGGAAGATGTAGCGATTTCGGCTTCCCGGCAACCTAGCAAGCTGGCTAACCGCCGCATCTTTCGTGCAGTGTTCTGCGTCATCCCGTTCATGGTTACAAATCCACCACATCATAGTATCGTACATTCAAAGTTGGTGATCATACCTTAATGAAATACCGCAACGGTCGGACAGGCTTGTCATCTCTCCCGCTCTGCTCCCACATAACCTCGCACTCCTCAGCTGTTTTTTCGATCTCCTTCCGCTGTGACAAATATAGCATACACAATTGAAGCGACCACATGGCAATGTAGATGATGTACTAGTTAGTGAGAGAATAGAATACCACGAAGTTCAGCTCGGAAGCAATAGAAGTCGATCTCCCTCTGCGAGCAAATCTGTCGTGCTGGCTTTGCCCAACCTCATCGAACTGGATGGGGTCGTCCAAGATCTCCTCAGGATACGCGTGCTTAACTAACTCGATACGCGTGTTCTCATGGAACCACTCGAGGTAGTTGTTGAAAGCGGCGAAGTTGTGAGGCACAATCTGCTCAGGGCCAGCATTCCGTGCCGCTTCCAAACACTGTTGGAACGCTGCGATGTGGCCGCTATGATGGACTGGCCAATTTGTGATTTTCCTCTGCCGCTGCCTATCAAGCCTGCAAGAATCAACAAGTTAGTTTGTACCTCTTCTATCAAGAATCTTCCATCGCTAGCGCCTTCAGCCAACACCAATGGGCCAGCTTCCCCCCACTGTCAGGAAAGAGAGTCCTCGAAATCATGTACCATAAGTACACGCGGGCGTACGTCCTCCGAGTGTCCTCGTCGGCCTCTTCCGGGCATTCTCCAAAGTTAGTCCTGATCCATTCGAAAGACGCGCCGGCGGGAGCTCTCTTCTTTGGATCTGCTGGCGGCGGAGGAGCCCTGCCAATAAGCACCTCCATCTGCTGGCGCCACCCATCAGAAGCTGTGTTCATACACAGTGGCTCGCCCTGAATAGGTAGTCCAAGGATCATGGAAACATCCTGGAGAGTAGGGGCCATCTCGCCGGCCCTCAAGTGGAAGGTGTGAGTCTCCGGCCTCCACCGGTCGACAAGGGCGGTGAGTGCCGAGGGGTTCATGAGTGGCCCCCCACGGCTTACAAGGGATATGAACGGGAGAAGACCGGTAGGCCGGATGAACTCCGTGTACCTCTCGTCATACGGTATATCCGATGTGCCATGGTAACGAATCTTCAAAGGTTGAAGATCCGTTCCCTTCTCCGTCATATGAACAGCCCGGTGCAACCTGTCGTACTCTTCATCCAGAAGCCACACCATCCTACATGTATGAGCAACACATACATGAGAATATATCCAAATAAGCCATCACACATACATTCCTAACAAATATGAGTTATTCCATCAAGAATACATGAGAATATATCTAACTTTCGAATCACCTATACATCACACATACATGAGAGTTCATATCCAAATACATGCTCCAATTTTGCCTTTCACCACATACATACATAAGGTTCCATACATACACACATACAAATATTTGGATCAAGAATACATGAGTTATTCCATCACAAATAATAGGCATATGTAACAAATTTGAATGCATTTGCTAGGCAAATATTAGACATTTCAACACATGCATACATAGGATTTCAACACATACATGTAAAATTTCATTCAACACATCTAGGGTTCCTACATATCTAGGGTTCCTACATATCTAGGGTTCCTACACATACACATTCAACACATACATAGCCATTTCAAATCTAGTTTCCATGTCTAGGGTTCATGTGCAAATCTAGCAAGATCTATGAAATTAGTGGATGAATGTGAGGGATTCGAAGGGGATTACCTTGAGGAATGGATGGGGAAGAGATTGGCCGGTCAGATCTGACGAATTTGTGGCCGATTTGTTGGGGGAGAGAGGGAGGGAGGAGGAGGAACCGCCGGCCGCCTTGGGGGAGAGAGGGAGGTCGTCCAAGAAACAGAGAAGAAGATGGTCGGGCTGGGCGCGGGCGCGGGCGCCACACTTAAGTGGATGTGTGGCGCCCGTGGCATCGGCGCCACACATGCTAGTGTGGCGCCCGTGGCATCGGCGCCACACATCGAGCCTCGCAAAACGGCTAAGTCCCAGACGTTCCGGAGCCCCTGGATGTTTTGGACCGAAAACATGATATAAGTTGGCACGTGTGGCGCCGTTGGGAGGGGCGCCACACATGCTGCCACGTCGGATGGGCGCACCAGCTCAGCGGCGAGGGGGCCACGTCGGCTGGGTCAGTGGCGCCGGCAGGAGGGGAGCCACATGGGCATATGTGGCGCCCGTGGGAGGGGCGCCACACAAAAGGGTTAGATTGGTGAAATAGTTTCGCCGGAGGGTCAGTCTGTGCTTTTCTTTCAGTTTTGGGTTATTTTTGTGCAAATCGCCGGCCCGAGTTGCTCGAATCGGGGCCTGCTCCAATTTATTTCTGAACAGAGCGAAATAGACTAGCAGTCACATTGATCGTCAGCCGCTCTGTCTGACAGTCAGTGTCTGCCTCTCCCTGTGTGCTGTCTTTTCTATCTTCTCATCATTCTTCCAATACTATGATTCTCGTGGTTAGTAATTACATTGTCCTTCCATCGAAAGAAAAATATCTCGTGGTTATGCAAACTGATCATTCCGCCACGTTGATTCGCTGCTGCAGAGAAGATTAGAGGGGAAAACTCGGCCAGGATCACCACTAGAGGGATCTCCACCTTCTCAACTGTTTTTATCATCATCACCATTACCAAGAGGTAGTAGTCTACTATGGACTACGGGTTTATGGCAGTAGCTTGATCTATTTCTCTCATGTTTTTCATAGTTCTTAGTGCCATATGAACTGCCTATCATGATTATGGTCATATTTGTAATACCTATGTGGTGGATCCTTATTCTATGATATTGTTTTATGAGATCTGATCTTATTATATGGTGAGATGTATTGATAGATGCATATTATGTACCCCGTTCTTAATTTTATGTCCTGATCCAACATCTATGCAAGCGCGTGCGTGGGGAGATGTGTGAGATGGAGTAGCATGGTTTTAGTGATTGGATAGTGACAATACATTCAAGATCTATTATGGCTTTGACTTTTTTTGCTACCCCACTAGGGATAAAGTGAATGCATGTGCTATGTTCATCATGTGATATCAATGATGATCTTATTTGTTCAAGGAGGCATATTTGATATTCAAACTTCATGTCAAAGTACTTATTGACATGCTCTGTTAATTCTTAATATAAGACTGGTGAAGTTTCTTTCTTGTGGAGTATAAGAGAGATGTGTTGCATCATCTCTATGTTAGGACGTGATGCTCATATTAATTCTGATCTTACATATAATATTATCTGCATCTTCACATATCATTGGTGAATTGATTTTGTTGACCACAACTTTAAGGGAGAATAGTCAAGTGAACCCATGAATCCTGGTCCACTTTTTATCATAAGAAACACCTTTATATTACTTTTACATTGTTTTCTATTTGTTGCACTATTTTAATCCAAAAATAAAAAATATTTACTTTTCTTATTTGCATCCAAAACACCAAAAATAATCAACCTATTTACCCTTTTTGCTTAGTTATCTTATATAGTGAGCGGTGCTTTGGAACATGGGTGCATATGCTTCCTATATTTCGAAATGTATCTTACATACATTTTAATTTTTTTAAAAAACTGAAACTAAAAGTTCACACATACATCTTCACGTGCTACGTGCTCACAAATTCGTTTCATAAAAAAATTGACTTATCATGTGACGTGTGTAAAAAAGACACAATTCAGTGCTAAAAATAATGCTTTTCACAAGATAAACTTTCTCTTTTTTATATAGACTACACAAAAACAATTGGTTTTTCGTGAAACTTGACGAACGCACGTATATTATGGAGATGTACATGTAGAATTTTTTATCCAAATTTTTCGAAATTTCGGAATATGATTTTTTGGTAGAGGGAGCATACGCACCCGGGAGCCGAATTGAATTTCCGAGTTTTTACTTATTTTATTTCTACTTGTGTTATTTACTTACGCGAAACCTTGTGCTTGACAACCACACGGTGGAGTTGGGGACAGAAGGCATTTACTTTACCTGCAGGATTGCTTGAAGAAGAGAGAAGAATACACTCTTTCATCCAGTTCCCCGAGAGTTCGATATAAACCCTCGAGTCATCCTTGTGGGAAAGATACTCTCTTAATACAACACTCTGCACTTGGAGTCCCAACGTATCAAGATATTTTTGGCGTTGCTAGTAGATGTCATCAGATACTCCGGGCTTTCATTCGATCTCTCCATCTTCGTCATCCTCCATCACCTTCTCGACGTGCTATGATTTCTTCTAGCTCTTAGGAAGAGGAGGAAGCCTCTCAATTTTAAGTTCTTCAGAACATGGTTGATGATTATTTATATTATACTTCAAAAGAATAACTTTTGAAGAACAGGTTAAATAAGAATATGAACTATTATATATAGGTGCTATGGCTTTTAGGGTTTACTATTGGATTCCTTTAGTTTCACTAATATGAACTAGTTGGGTGCTTAAGTTGAATTGGTTCTATATACAACAAGTATGGGCAGGTTTAGTACTATGGTTGATTATGATATCATTTCAAAGGATGGTTATCCAGATGGTTCTATAAATTAGCCACTAGGGTTTATTATAGTTTCACAATTGCTTTACTACATAATCACTAATAGTTCCTAAGCTAAGTGTATTATCATTTCCTAAGTAGGGTTGAGTGGAATGGGAGCATGTGTTGTGAATTATTACACAAGGTTGATACTAGGGTTCATAATTATAGTTCTACTAAATTATGATGGTTAAGGTTGATCCTAATGGTGTGGTATAATGGATTGATGATCAATGGTGCTAACATGTGGTAACAAGCTAGGGTTTATATTTAGGTGGCACTAGTGGATCATATAGGTTTCAATTAAGAGTGGGAACATGAAGTGACAATCTCATGTGACTTGGTTTTTATGTTAGTGGATCATAACTTGTATTTGTTGGTCACATAATAAGGTTTTCTATGTAAGGTGAAATTCACATGATCACATGTGATACATAATTAGGGTTTTAGAGTTGCTTCTAAGGTGGAATGAACACATGAAATAATGAGTTCAAGGTTCTTATTAATATTAGAACTAGGGTTTCTACATTAATACAATTCTTGACCTAATAATGGACAATAGAGATGTGGTTACTAATTAATTTTAAACAAGATTAATAATGGTTTGACACTTTATTAATTTTTCACAAGAATTAATATTTAGGGTAATTCCTAGTTTGGTTTAATTAAGAATCAGGGTTTAATAATTGTTATTAGGGTTTAAAATAATTAACTTGTTAACTAAAGATGTTTAATTAAATAAGTTTTGAATTACCAAATAATATTGGCTTATAATATTTCCTTGAGTTATTGCTATTTACAGAGGATAGAAAATAGTAATTTGCAATTAGGGTTTATGAATTACCACTAATAATTAAGTTAATGCAATTATAGTAAATAAAATTAATTTTAACATTTTACTTAGTTACTGAATAGTTAAAATTTAATTTTTATAACTTTACTAATTATTGAATTCAAATTGTATTTTAAATAATTGAAATGGTATAATTAATAAGGTTAAAAATAAGTGAATTTTTATTTTGACACACATTTTTGTTTTATATTTTATTTGAATAGAGTTTATTTTTGTGAGCATTTTGATATATTATTCATATTTTTCTGAGTTGAAATTATTTTTCTATGATTTTACAAAGTTTCTGCAATTTTTTGGAATTTGAAATTAACACTAAATACTAAACATACCGGTTCATGTACACCCGCAGCGACTGACTGGTGGGACCAAAACATATGTTGAGTGCCACGTTGGCGTGGACAAGTCAAAGACCACACGGGGTCCTACAGGCCACGTCGGCCTCGCCGGTCAATGACCGCCGGTGGTCAGCGCACGACGGCGCCGCCGTTTTACGGCCCCCCGGGAAGAACTACTGGGATCTTTCGACTCCACTCGAGCTACTGAACACGATGGTCGTGTTGCCCGCTCGAATAGATCACCGGAGCTTCGCCGGTATTCATGTCCGCGGCGGCGCGACTCCGGCCAAACGGCTACCTAGCGCTACGGTGGATGATTCGAGAGGATAAAAGGTGCTACAGACGCGTAATCATACCCTGAGTCTTCTGAGATGGTCGCCGGTGATGATTGAGGGCTTAGGCGAGCTCCACTTCGCCATTCCCGGCGATGTACTGCGGGAGAAGATCTTGAAATTGACGTTGTACCGGGCCCTCCTTGATGCTCTGCTCCTCCAGATCACTCAACTCGATCAGACGCTTCGATTGAGCTACTCCATGAACTCCGGGATGCTCTCAATCGACGGCGCCATGGAGGTCGCCGGCGACAGAGACTTGCAGCTAGAGGAGGAATTAGGAAACGAGGGAGGATAAGGATGGGAGTCTAGGGTTTCTCGAGCCGTGGCGATCTCTCCGACCTATTTATAGCTCCAAGCACTGTCTGGTTCGATGGCGATGCTTGGCGGTGAGCGTCCAGGATGCGGCGGTGTTCCAGGTTAGGGTTTTCGGGCGGGAATCGTGATGATCCTACTGGCAACGGATTCCAAAGTCATGCGGTCGAGCTCTGGGACGTCTGACGAGGTCCGGGCTGTTCTTATCGACATCGAGGACGTGGCCGAGGCTTCACCTCTGCGCTGTCGTCGCCGGGGAAGAAGAAGAAGAAGGTGGCTTTCTTCTTGCACGATTTTTAAAGCGATCCAAATGGTAAGTGGCTTTGGGCTGGGCTGATACTGGGCTTGGTGGACGTGGTGGTGATGGGCTGCTGCGGTGCTGCTCGGCCTGCCAGGTAAGTTTCCCTCCATTTTCTTTTTCAAATTTCTGTTTTTTTATTTACTGGTTTTAACTTGATTTGGAATTATGTGTTGTTTTGCAGATTCTAAAATATTTTAATATCAGAACAATTTGATAATGCTACCTGTTGTATTGTTTTGTTTATAAACAACCATTTCATAATTGAGTAATTTGGTGTTCTTGTGAAATGCATTTTAAATTGAAAATGAACATGGTTTTAAATGTTTATCTCTATTCCTTTTATTTAGGAACCACTCTATTTGAATGGTTGAAAATTATAACATGTGCTTGGTGAACACTTTGTTAAGTTTGACTTGTACATCATAATATGGATTGTGCACAGATTATAATTATAGCTAGAGTTTAAAATAAATGGCAATGGGAATGGATTGGTTCATGATTTTATGTGAAGAATTGTTTCCAAAGGTTTAAGAATATGGTTGACTCACTTGTTAAAGTGTTGGTTTAATTCTGACACAATATTCCATTTGAGCAATTAAACAAGGTGATTGGAAATCAAAGTGGAATTGGTTATTGGTTTCACTCTACTCACCAAATGGAATCTAGTCTAAAGGTATATATGGTTTGGGTTATTATTTGTGATACATAATACACAAGTTAGGAAACAATATTCTATGTGGGGTGAATTCTACTTGAAAGGTTTAGGGTGTTGCATAAGCTTCACTAAATTGAAGTATAAATAGGGATGAGGTATGGCAGGGTTCTATTTATAATCCAAATTGATACTTGGATTGAAATTCAAATGTGGTCTAGGTTTAAGTAGTGATCATCCAATTGATACACAACTATAATTAAAATATGAGCATAAGCTAGGGTATGTTTAATTGACTAAGGTTCCTCCTCCTCACTTAGGTAGAACTAGTGTATCAAGACAATGCTAAGTTTGTATCAAGTGTTTGGATAGGCAAGATTTAAATACAATATCATTACTACTCTATACAAGGCATGAGTATTGGTTTGGTTAACTACTAATGAGTTACTTATTATTTCATGAGAAGAATGAGATCTTTGGATCACATAGATAGGTTTAAATTATCATCCCAATTTATAAAGCAAGATCATGCATCAGACATGATCCACTTATTCCTCACTAATCTCTCTTCTTTAATACTTCTATCAACACCCTCAATTAGATTCTTAGGGTTTATGATCATCACCCAATTTGTCATGATCAATGTGTTGGTCTCATAACAACTCATTAGTGAATTGTGGTTCTCTCTCCAAGATTAAGTATAAGTCCATATACTTGAGTATACCTTTGTAGGTTGAGCTACTCTGAATAGGTAGGGTTCCTCTAGGGTTTATGATCACTACCAAGTTGTAATGATCACAACACTTGCCTCACTATAATTAGAAGAATAGGTTCTTACTTACTATTAAGTTTTAGCTAGGTCAAATAGGGTTTAGTACTTGACTTATATTTCTTGTATCATTGGTTAGTATCAACAAGTACCTCAATTGGATAAGATTTAAATAGTAATCTAGGTTTTATTCAATGGATAGAATATGCACATGAATGATTCTCTCCTTTCTCTAGGTTTAATGATATGAGTTGGGAAACAAGGTGGGAATGATTCAAAGTTAATGATGAATGAATATGAGTGTTCTTGACTTAGTTCAAGTATTGTAGTTGAACAAATATACCATGTGACTCATGGGAGGAACATTTATTTAGTAGAAGACATTGAAAAGATAAGTAAAGAATAGTTTCTTAATTAATTGTGTTCCTTGATTTAGGATTGAATAATTAATCATATATGGTTGTAATAAGAAATGTCATGTTGATATCCTTTTATATAAGATCTTGTAGTTGATCCTTACTTAAGGTGTTGTTTGTTATAAAAATAATTCTATTTGATATAGCCCATAGATCAAATCATCTCTATCCAAAATAAGGTTTTAGCAAAGATCACAGTGAAGTTTATAGCGCTTGACTTGATGATCTACTTCAATTCCAGCAAGTCAAGTGAAACTTCAGTTACTGTGGTAAGTTTTATTTGAAGCGCGAAAATTCCCCGGATTTTCTATGCATGAATGCAATGCACACTTTGGTGTTCTCTCATTTTATTGCCTCTAAACCTGGGATATTACAGCCTCTCCCCCTTAAACTGAACTTCGTCCCGAAGTTCGAACGCTCTCATGTTTCGGAATGTTGAAATGTCTTGAACAGATCACCATCCTTCAACTCCATGGTGATCACACTAGATATAGTGGAATATATCCCTTGTCCAGATCCTTCCTGGAGTCTTCTAATGTCTGGCACTGATACTGCCTTCAATTCTATGATTTCTTCCAACACTCTAAGCTTATAGGCTTACTATCCAAAGATTCTTGGATTAAGACATCTTATGGTGTTAATGGACTTTACTAATGGCTGTGGTGACATCTTCCTATTTGGGTACTCAAAGCTTGGTTCTACCAGCTGCGGTAATCCAGCTGCGGTGTAATATGACACTACGATTTACCAGCTGTGATACTCAAACCTTAATTCTAAAAGATTCATTTAAAGCAGGGTATTGTTTTCCCTTACTACCATAACGAAAGTAATGGTACTTCGTAAGGTGTTTACAATAGGCATGGTCCTGGTTGTTTAGTCCTACGAATGGATTAGACTCATTTAGTCCATCCCATCATGGCTTCTAGTTTATACTAGTTATCTTCCTTTTGGTTTCTTTAGGTTCCATGAAAGGAATCTTTCTAATAATCATTAGTTTTGGTATGGTCAAACTCCTTCGCATAGTATCTTCTTAGGCTTTGATTGTTCTCCGATATCTTCTTCCTCCAACTTCATTATCGAAGACTTACTTAAGTTCTCTTGGTTTCGAGTAATTACAATTACCCACTCAAGTTAGGGTCTAACCCTTACTTCCTCGAGATATGAACCTTGGCTTCTGGTCTGACATCCTCCTGAGAGTACTTTTATATGGGTACTTCCCAACAACCTTATGAAAATAAGATTGTACTTCCTCCCAGATCAGACATTTTTCTTCGTCTATCATACTCCAAATCATATTTAAATACTTCTCCTTCAGCCTTCCTCTCCCCCTTGGAGTTTACTAATAATCTTCAAACTTCCTTTCTTCTAATCATTAAACTCCAAGGGTAGGTAGTTGGTTTAAGTCTGGTTTATATTTTGTACCTTTCTAAAGTCTCATCAAGAATTCTTTGTGGTGTATCCACACAGTTGTGGGTATCCATTATGAATCCTCCGACTAAATATTTACCAACCACGAGATACCAGCTGTGAAATACTGGCTGCGGAATCCCCCTCTCTTTTAGGGTAAAGAAATGTTCAGGCTGTGGGCTATTTGTTACCAGCTGTAGACTATCTAACACAAGATGTGACTTATTGGATACCAGCTGTGGCGATGTTATGGTTGTCAATCTCTACCTACCAGCTGTGGCTACTTACATAGTTTTAGTTAAGATATACCTCACTTTACATTCTTTCTCTTCATGATTATCCTATATCGGTTGCGGTCATATGATGCTAGCTGCGACTTCACTTGTCTATTTTCCTTCTTCTAGGGTTTGTTTTGCAAGAAAACCACTTGTTGACACTATGAAAATAGTATTATAAGTGACTTCACTTGCATTCCCTTCTTCCAGAATGAATACAGCTCTACTTCGTCTGCTCCATATTCACGATTTTTCTCACTTCCATGATACTTCCATGTTGAAGTACTCCTTGATTAAGGATAGAAGTGAGTTTTGATTAGTCCTTCCTTTAGAGTATTGTGGTTGCTTCCCATAATTTTACTTTCTTCTTCAAGTGAACCATCATCTTGACTTCAAAACCTTCAGAATTCGTCACTTCCTCACACGAATACCTTTACCCTCTAGACCTATAACATCAAGTAAGAGCTTGATATTGCAACATGCATTTGCATATCAAGGTCAAACTTCATGTATGGATCTAGTCAATCAATGAAGATTCCAGAAAATCCAAGAAGATTCAGCTTTGTGCTTATAATGCACATCCTTATATGCCTGAATATAATAATTGGGTAAGACATCCCTAAACATCAGGATTAGATGTGTAGTATATAACACCACATAAGATAGGTTTAGGTGGTGATACTTAGCACCATACGTGAATTTCTACTATTTGTCTCACATTTGTCTTAATTGCACATTTGCAATGAGACAACTTGAAACAAAATGGCTTGGGATAGTTGAAGTTAACCTAGTTTTCTTTGGAAGTACTATCAAAATAGTATACCATATCTATGTTCTATTGAGGATTACTTTCTATTATACAACTAGTTCTAACATGTCTACTCTAAACACATGATTGTTTAGAATATACAACCTATAACTCTAGGATTTCTCTATGTGATATGCTGTAAATAAGCCTTCTTTAAATTAAGGACTATGATTCTAACATACTTGGTACAGTTTCCAGGAATTTAAGGCCTAAGCTTTAGAACTATTCCCTAAATCCTTACTCCTTATCATTCTTGTTATCGTACTTATGATGTTCTACTCCATCATACCATGATTCTCAAGTGAATCATATATGATTACCAACTTTACCATGAAAAGTAGAGTTGTATAACTCTTATCACTCTTCCTTACCTCCTATGATTGACTCATCATAGACATATACTACCTTACATAACTTATCTCCCTTACTTAACATCAGTCATTTGACATTTTTAATGACTCTTACTTAACTATAACTTGCATTGGTATACTTCTTCCAATAGGATATCTACCTTATGGTTCTATCCTCTCTTTGGACTACCATGTATTGTATACCAATCGTGGTCTACTACCACCATTTATCTTAAGCTTCAATGGGGTTCTAATTATTTGGAATGAAGCCATATAACTAACTAATTTTACTTAAGAAAGATAGATAAGAAAGATTGACTCAAGTGTGTCAGGATTATTCTCAAGTGAATACCCATCTCAAGTCAAAAGAATAGTTGGTTTGGCTAAAACAACTTCCTATAGACACTACCAAACCTATAGGTCTCCTTTAAAGGGTTTTAATCCTAGGGTCAAAGCATTTGCTCTGATACCAGCTGTGATGACCCAGCGTACCACTGCATGGTGTAGTACACAAGTCGTTGACATAACACAAGTGAAACACTATTCCACTCATATTACATCTCTCAGAGTGGTACAACAGAAACATATGCGAGTCCAAGGTATGTCTATAGAAGTATACACGAACTGTTTACATAAGATCCACACAGCCTCCTACTTTACAGTGAGGTAAAACTTCAAATAAAGCTCCAGAAGAACAACTCGTAGCCTATCTTATTGCTAACTCAAGTTTAAGAGCTACTTGGCTTGCTATAGAATTCTAGCTACTTAGGTGCTAGGATTAGGGAAAAGTTCCCTTCTATTACTAGTCTAGGTTTCCATAATAGCTGATGCAGAAGTTGACTCCATTGACTTCATTGTTTGGATTCTTCATCTTGTTGCCGTTGACTCCTTTGTCTTAGAGTTCCACGGTAGTTTCTCCTTCGGTGCTTCCATCTAAGAAGGGGGTTCAAATGGGATAGAATGAGTACGAGCGTACTCAGCAAGTTCATATTAGGAAATATGTGTATCATGCACTAGCTACAGCCATAGACCAGAAAGTCATAGGCCAATGCAAGTTTTCATAAACATTTCTTCAAAAGGTTTATTTTATTCTGAAAACTATGCCCGTCAGTCTTCACAGGTTGAACAGAACTTCGTGGAGTTCCTTTCCTGCCGCGTTCATAGTTCCCTTCCTAACAGGGAGTGACAGTCCACAATTCGGTATCCTCTGCAGAGGTGCGTTACTTTTCCCATAAGAGACCTTATCCTTGATACCTATCCGAGATGCATGCTCGTCCACACTTCCTTGGTGTGGGGCGGTGTAAGATCCAAGCCAATCACTTTGCCTTCTCCGCGACCCCGCAAACCCACCCTTTTGTCCAACCGTACACCCCTCAGACTTCCCCCGATAATACGGCTTTACTCACGGTGTACTCCGGACAATCCATCATAGATGGTAGAGCTTAACATCACTAATGGATGGGGATTTAAAAGGATATCCCAACCTATTGCGGCAGTGCCTCCAACACCCCACCGGCTCTACCAATCCGTTGGCGTGCAGAAGGGAAAAGATACAGCTGACTTCCCCAGAGCCATTATAGATCTTATGGTCAACGCGATATGTACGGCGCTAGAATCACTGGACGGCATTGGTA
Source organism: Lolium perenne (assembly GCF_019359855.2). Classification (NCBI taxonomy): domain Eukaryota; kingdom Viridiplantae; phylum Streptophyta; class Magnoliopsida; order Poales; family Poaceae; genus Lolium; species Lolium perenne. Next base: position 10,247,939 of record NC_067250.2, on the reverse strand, counting down.
ATTAATCCTAGGGTGATATAACCCATGCAATGGAACCTCCACCATATCAACACATACCATGGTTCCATTGCCCACCACATAGTCATATTCATAATTGTAAAATAATACTTTGCTTTTCAATGCATGAGTGATAAGTATAGTACTTTGCATATAGTTTGATACAAATAATCAAATGACATGAGCAAGCGATGAACTTGCCTTTCTTGACTGCAAGATGATGCAGGCAAAAGCTTCGATACGTGAGAACTCCAAATGCTGAAATACCATCATCGTCCGGTAAGGACAATGTTTAAAGAACTGGCAAAGATGCTATAATGCATAGTATGAGATGCAATCGTCCCGAGCGTAACCTAACCTCGAAGATTTAGAATGTATGAGTTGTAAAGATTTCTTTAGGGTTGGTTGCACTTTTAGAATGGTTCTCAAACAAGGTTCTTATTAGGGTTTGGTTATATTAGCATCATAACCAAGTGATGTAAGGTATCATAACAATCATACACATAAGAGTAGTGATGGAATAATATGTAAAGAACAGTTGTCAATTTTAAGTTCTTCAGAACATGGTTGATGATTATTTATATTATACTTCAAAAGAATAACTTTTGAAGAACATGTTAAATAAGAATATGAACTATTATATATAGGTGCTATGGCTTTTAGGGTTTACTATTGGATTCCTTTAGTTTCACTAATATGAACTAGTTGGGTGCTTAAGTTGAATTGGTTCTATATACAACAAGTATGGGCAGGTTTAGTACTATGGTTGATTATGATATCATTTCAAAGCATGGTTATCCAGATGGTTCTATAAATTAGCCACTAGGGTTTATTATAGTTTCACAATTGCTTTACTACATAATCACTAATAGTTCCTAAGTGATGGCGTGTAACTCACACGTTCGTTGGGAACCCCAAGAGGAAGGTATGATGCGCACAGCAGCAAGTTTTCCCTCAGAAAGAAACCAAGGTTTATCGAACCAGGAGGAGCCAAGAAGCACGTTGAAGGTTGATGGCGGCGGGATGTAGTGCGGTGCAACACCAGGGATTCCGGCGCCAACGTGGAACCTGCACAACACAACCAAAGTACTTTGCCCCAACGAAACAGTGAGGTTGTCAATCTCACCGGCTTGCTGTAACAAAGGATTAACCGTATTGTGTGGAAGATGATTGTTTGCGTAAAACAAGAGAACAGTATTGCAGTAGATTGTATTTCAGTATAGAGAATTGGACCGGGGTCCACAGTTCACTAGAGGTGTCTCTCCCATAAGATAAACAACATGTTGGGTGAACAAATTACAGTTGGGCAATTGACAAATAAAGAGGGCATGACCATGCACATACATATCATGATGAGTATAGTGAGATTTAATTGGGCATTACGACAAAGTACATAGACCGCCATCCAGCATGCATCTATGCCTAAAAAGTCCACCTTCAGGTTATCATCCGAACCCCCTCCAATATTAAGTTGCTAACAACAGACAATTGCATTAAGTATTGCGCGTAATGTAATCAGTAACTACATCCTTGAACATAGCACCAATGTTTTATCCCTAGTGGCAACAAAGACATCCACAACCTTAGAACTTTCATCACATCGTCCCAGATATCAATGGAGGCATGAACCCACTATCGAGCATAAATACTCCCTCTTGGAGTCACAAGCATCTACTTGGCCAGAGCATCTACTAGTAACGGAGAGCATGCAAGATCATAAACAACACATAGACATAACTTTGATAATCAACATAACAAGTATTCTCTATTCATCAGATCCCAACAAACGCAACATATAGAATTACAGATAGATGATCTTGATCATGTTAGGCAGCTCACAAGATCCGACAATGAAGCACAATGGGGAGAAGACAACCATCTAGCTACTGCTATGGACCCATAGTCCAGGGGTAGACTACTCACACATCACTCCGGAGGCGACCATGGCGGCGTAGAGTCCTCCGGGAGATGAATCCCCTCTCCGGCAGGGTGCCGGAGGCGATCTCCTGGATCCCCCGAGATGGGATCGGCGGCGGCGGCGTCTGCGGAAGGTTTTCCGTATCGTGGCTCTCGCATCGGGGTTTCGCAACGGAGGCTTTAAGTAGGCGGAAGGGCAGGTCAGGGGGCCACACGAGGGCCCCACACTACAGGTCGGCGCGGCCAAGGGGCAGGCCGCGCCGCCCTAGGGTGTGGGCGCCTCGTGGCCCCACTTCGTCTCCTCTTCGGTCTTCTGGAAGCTTCGTTGCAAAATAGGACCCTGGGCGTTGATTTCGTCCAATTCCGAGAATATTTCGTTACTAGGATTTCTGAAACCAAAAACAGCAGAAACAAAGAATCGGCACTTCGGCATCTTGTTAATAGGTTAGTTCCAGAAAATGCACGAATATGACATAAAGTGTGCATAAAACATGTAGATAACATCAATAATGTGGCATGGAACATAAGAAATTATCGATACGTCGGAGACGTATCAGCATCCCCAAGCTTAGTTCTGCTCGTCCCGAGCAGTAAAACGATAAATACTGAGATAATTTCTGGAGTGACATGCCATCATAACCTTGATCATACTATTTGTAAAGCATATGTAGTGAATGCAGCGATCAAAACAATGTATATGACATGAGTAAACAAGTGAATCATAAAGCAAAGACTTTTCATGAATAGCACTTCAAGACAAGCATCAATAAGTCTTGCATAAGAGTTAACTCATAAAGCAATAATTCATAGTAAAGGTATTGAAGCAACACAAAGGAAGATTAAGTTTCAGTGGTTGCTTTCAACTTATAACATGTATATCTCATGGATATTGTCAACATAGAGTAATATAATAAGTGCAATAAGCAAGTATGTAGGAATCAATGCACAGTTCACACAAGTGTTTGCTTCTTGAGGTGGAGAGAAATAGGTGAACTGACTCAACAATGAAAGTAAAAGAATGGTCCTCCATAGAGGAAAAGCATCGATTGCTATATTTGTGCTAGAGCTTTGATTTTGAAAACATGAAACAATTTTGTCAACGGTAGTAATAAAGCATATGTATCATGTAAATTATATCTTATAAGTTGCAAGCCTCATGCATAGTATACTAATAGTGCCCGCACCTTGTCCTAATTAGCTTGGACTACCGGATCATCACAATGCACATGTTTTAACCAAGTGTCACAAAGGGGTACCTCTATGCCACTTTGTACAAAGGTCTAAGGAGAAAGCTCGCATTGGATTTCTCGCTATTGATTATTCTCAACTTAGACATCCATACCGGGACAACATAGACAACAGATAATGGACTCCTCTTTTATGCATAAGCATGTAACAACAATTAATAATTTTCTCATATGAGATTGAGGATATATGTCCAAAACTGAAACTTCCACCATGGATCATGGCTTTAGTTAGCGGCCCAATGTTCTTCTCTAACAATATGCATGCTTAATCATAAGGTGGTAGATCTCTCTTACTTCAGACAAGACGAACATGCATGGCAACTCACATGAAATTCAACAAAGAGTAGTTGATGGCGTCCCCAGTGAACATGGTTATCGACTTATCGCACAACAAGCAACTTAATAAGAGATAAAGTGCATAATTACATATTCAATACCACAATAGTTTTAAGCTATTTGTCCCATGAGCTATATATTGCAAAGGTGAATGATGGAATTTTAAAGGTAGCACTCAAGCAATTTACTTTGGAATGGCGGAAAATACCATGTAGTAGGTAGGTATGGTGGACACAAATGGCATAGTGGTTGGCTCAAGTATTTTGGATGCATGAGAAGTATTCCCTCTCGATACAAGGTTTAGGCTAGCAAGGCTTATTTTGAAACAAACACAAGGATGAACCGGTGCAGCAAAACTCACATAAAAGACATATTGTAAACATTATAAGACTCTACACCGTCTTCCTTGTTGTTCAAACTCAATACTAGAAATTATCTAGACCTTAGAGAAACCAAATATGCAAACCAAATTTTAACATGCTCTATGTATTTCTTCATTAATAGGTGCAAAGCATATGATGCAAGAGCTTAAACATGAGCACAACAATTGCCAAGTATCACATTACCCAAGACATTTATAGCAATTACTACATGTATCATTTTCCAATTCCAACCATATAACAATTTAACGAAGAAGAAAATTCGCCATGAATACTATGAGTAGAAACTAAGGACATACTTGTCCATATGCTACAGCGGAGCGTGTCTCTCTCCCATAAAGTGAATGCTAGGATCCATTTTATTCAAACAAAACAAAAAAACAAAAACAAACCGACGCTCCAAGAAAAGCACATAAGATGTGATGGAATAAAAATATAGTTTCAGGGGAGGAACCTGATAATGTTGTCGATGAAGAAGGGGATGCCTTGGGCATCCCCAAGCTTAGACGCTTGAGTCTTCTTAGAATATGCAGGGGTGAACCACCGGGGCATCCCCAAGCTTAGAGCTTTCACTCTCCTTGATCATGTTGCATCATACTCCTCTCTTGATCCTTGAAAACTTCCTCCACACCAAACTTAGAACAACCCATTAGAGGGTTAGCGACAATAAAAATTAACATGTTCAGAGGTGACACAATCATTCTTAACACTTCTGGACATTGCATAAAGCTACTGGATATTAATGGATCAAAGAAATTCATCCAACATAGCAAAAGAGGCAATGCGAAATAAAAGGCAGAATCTGTCAAAACAGAACAGTTCGTATTGACGAATTTTATCTAGGCACCAGACTTGCTCAAATGAAAATGCTCAAATTGAATGAAAGTTGCGTACATATCTGAGGATGACTCACGTAAATTGGCATAATTTTCTGAGCTACCTACAGAGAAAACAGCCTAGATTCGTGACAGCAAAGAAATCTGTTTCTGCGCAGTAATCCAAATCTAGTATGAACTTTACTATCAACGACTTTACTTGGCATAACAAAACACTAAACTAAGATAAGGAGAGGTTGCTACAGTAGTAAACAACTTCCAAGACATAAAATAAAAACAAAGTACTGTAGGTAAAAACCATGGGTTGTCTCCCATAAGCGCTTTTCTTTAACGCCTTTCAGCTAGGCGCATAAAGTGTGTATCAAGTATTATCAAGAGACGAAGTATCAACATCATAATTTGTTCTAATAATAGAATCAAAAGGTAACTTCATTCTCTTTCTAGGGAAGTGTTCCATACCTTTCTTGAGAGGAAATTGATATTTTATATTACCTTCCTTCATATCAATGATAGCACCAACAGTTCGAAGAAAAGGTCTTCCCAATATAATGGGACAAGATGCATTGCATTCAATATCCAAGACAACAAAATCAACGGGGACAAGGTTATTGTTAACGGTAATGCGAACATTATCAACTTTCCCCAAAGATTTCTTTGTAGAATGATCAGCAAGATTAACATCCAAATAACAATTTTTCAGCGGTGGCAAGTCAAGCATATTATAGATTTTCTTAGGCATAACAGAAATACTTGCACCAAGATCACATAAAGCATTACAATCAAAATCTTTAACCTTCATCTTAATGATGGGCTCCCAACCATCCTCTAGCTTTTTAGGAATAGAGGCTTCGCGCTCTAGTTTCTCTTCTCTAGCTTTTATGAGAGCATTTGTAATATGTTGCGTGAAAGCCAAATTTATAGCACTAGCATTAGGACTTTTAGCAAGTTTTTGCAAGAACTTTATAACTTCAGAGATGTGGCAATCATCAAAATTCAAACCATTATAATCTAAAGCAATGGGATCATCATCCCCAATGTTGGAAAAAATTTCAGCAGTTTTATCGCAGGCAGTTTCAGCAGTTTTAGCAATTTCAGGCAGTTTCTCGTGCTTTGCATTAGAAGTGGAAACATTGCTAACACCAATTCTTTTATTATTAATAGTAGGAGGTGCAGCAACATGTGTAGCATTAGCATTACCAGTGGTGGTAATAGTCCAAACTTTAGCTACATTCTTCTCTTTAGCTAGTTTTTCATTTTCTTCTCTATCCCACCTAGCACGCAGTTCAGCCATTAATCTTATATTCTCATTAATTCTAACTTGAATGGCATTTGCTGTAGTAGTAATTTTGTCATCTAAATCCTCAGGTTTAGCAGCCATTTTATTAATTAAAGAAGATTGTGATGCAGACATGTATGAGATTCGGTTTTCAGCATTAGCAAGTTTAGTTTGCAACCCCGAGATTTCCCTATTCAGATTTTCAAGTTGATTCCCTATATTCTTCAACAAGGTAGATTGCTCATTCATAGTTTTAGTAAACAATTTATTTTGCTCATATTGTGATTGCATAAAGCTCTTGGTGGATCTTTCAATTTCTAGCATCTTTTCTTCATTAGGTGAAACATATCTACCATAAGAGATACCATTAGCAGGATATGGCCTAGAATCATTGTGATTGTTATTTTTAATGAAGTTTACATCAACATGTTCTTCTTGTGCAACCAATGAAGCTAACGGAACATTATTAGGATCAATATTAGTCCTATCATTCACAATCATAGACATAATAGCATCAATCTTAGCACTCAAGGAAGAGGTTTCTTCGACAGAATTTACCTTCTTACCTTGTGGAGCTCTTTCCGTGTGCCATTCAGAGTAGTTGATCATCATATTATCAAGAAGCTTTGTTGCTTCACCAAGAGTAATGGACATAAAGGTACCTCCAGCAGCTGAATCCAATAAATTCCGCGAAGAAAAATTCAGTCCTGCATAGAAGGTTTGGATGATCATCCAAGTAGTCAGTCCATGGGTTGGGCAATTTTTAACCAGAGATTTCATTCTTTCCCAAGCTTGAGCAACATGTTCAGTATCCAATTGTTTAAAATTCATTACGCTACTCCTCAAAGATATAATTTTAGCAGGGGGATAATATCTACCAATAAAAGCATCCTTGCATTTAGTCCATGAATCAATACTATTCTTAGGCAGAGATAGCAACCAATCTTTAGCTCTTCCTCTTAATGAGAAAGGGAACAATTTTAATTTTATAATGTCACCATCTACATCTTTATATTTTTGCATTTCACATAGTTCAACAAAATTATTAAGATGGGCAGCAGCATCATCAGAACTAACACCAGAAAATTGCTCTCGCATAACAAGATTCAGTAAAGCAGGTTTAATTTCAAAGAATTCTGCTGTAGTAGCAGGTGGAGCAATAGGTGTGCATAAGAAATCATTATTATTTGTGGTTGTGAAGTCACACAACTTAGTATTTTCAGGGTTGGCCATTTTAGCAACAGTAAATAAAGCAAACTAGATAAAGTAAATGCAAGTAACTAATTTTTTTGTGTTTTTGATATAGCAAACAAGATATCAAATAAAGTAAAACTAGCAACTAATTTTTTTGTATTTTGATTTAGTGCAGCAAACAAAGTAGTAAATAAAACTAAGCAAGACAAAAACAAAGTAAAGAGGTTGGGAAGTGGAGACTCCCCTTGCAGCGTGTCTTGATCTCCCCGGCAACGGCGCCAGAAAAAGAGCTTGATGGCGTGTAACTCACACGTTCGTTGGGAACCCCAAGAGGAAGGTATGATGCGCACAGCAGCAAGTTTTCCCTCAGAAAGAAACCAAGGTTTATCGAACCAGGAGGAGCCAAGAAGCACGTTGAAGGTTGATGGCGGCGGGATGTAGTGCGGCGCAACACCAGGGATTCCGGCGCCAACGTGGAACCTGCACAACACAACCAAAGTACTTTGCCCCAACGAAACAGTGAGGTTGTCAATCTCACCGGCTTGCTGTAACAAAGGATTAACCGTATTGTGTGGAAGATGATTGTTTGCAGAAAACAGTAGAACAGTATTGCAGTAGATTGTATTTCAGTATAGAGAATTGGACCGGGGTCCACAGTTCACTAGAGGTGTCTCTCCCATAAGATAAATAGCATGTTGGGTGAACAAATTACAGTTGGGAAATTGACAAATAAAGAGGGCATGACCATGCACATACATAACATGATGAGTATAGTGAGATTTAATTGGGCATTACGACAAAGTACATAGACCGCCATCCAGCATGCATCTATGCCTAAAAAGTCCACCTTCAGGTTATCATCCGAACCCCCTCCAGTATTAAGTTGCTAACAACAGACAATTGCATTAAGTATTGCTCGTAATGTAATCAGTAACTACATCCTTGAACATAGCACCAATGTTTTATCCCTAGTGGCAACAGCACATCCACAACCTTAGAACTTTCTGTCACTGTCCCAGATATCAATAGAGGCATGAACCCACTATCGAGCATAAATACTCCCTCTTGGAGTCACAAGCATCTACTTGGCCAGAGCATCTACTAGTAACGGAGAGCATGCAAGATCATAAACAACACATAGACATAACTTTGATAATCAACATAACAAGTATTCTCTATTCATCGGATCCCAACGAACGCAACATATAGAATTACAGATAGATGATCTTGATCATGTTAGGCAGCTCACAAGATCCGACAATGAAGCACAATGGGGAGAAGACAACCATCTAGCTACTGCTATGGACCCATAGTCCAGGGGTAGACTACTCACACATCACTCCGGAGGCGACCATGGCGGCGTAGAGTCCTCCGGGAGATGAATCCCCTCTCCGGCAGGGTGCCGGAGGCGATCTCCTGGATCCCCCGAGATGGGATCGGCGGCGGCGGTGTCTCTGGAAGGTTTTCCGTATCGTGGCTCTCGGTACTGGGGGTTTCGCAACGGAGGCTTTAAGTAGGCGGAAGGGCAGGTCAGGGGCCACACGAGGGCCCCACACTACAGGTCGGCGCGACCAAGGGGCAGGCCGCACCGCCCTAGGGTGTGGGCGCCTCGTGGCCCCACTTCGTCTCCTCTTCGGTCTTCTGGAAGCTTCGTGGCAAAATAGGACCCTGGGCGTTGATTTCGTCCAATTCCGAGAATATTTCGTTACTAGGATTTCTGAAACCAAAAACAACGAAAACAAAGAATCGGCACTTTGGCATCTTGTTAATAGGTTAGTTCCAGAAAATGCACGAATATGACATAAAGTGTGCATAAAACATGTAGATAACATCAATAATGTGGCATGGAACATAAGAAATTATTGATACGTCGGAGATGTATCAGCATCCCCAAGCTTATTTCTGCTCGTCCCGAGCAGGTAAAACGATAACACAGATAATTTCTGGAGTGACATGCCATCATAACCTTGATCATACTATTTGTAAAGCATATGTAGTGAATGCAGCGATCAAAACAATGTATATGACATGAGTAAACAAGTGAATCATAAAGCAAAGACTTTTCATGAATAGCACTTCAAGACAAGCATCAGTAAGTCTTGCATAAGAGTTAACTCATAAAGCAATAATTCATAGTAAAGGTATTGAAGCAACACAAAGGAAGATTAAGTTTCAGCGGTTGCTTTTAACTTATAACATGTATATCTCATGGATATTGTCAACATAGAGTAATATAATAAGTGCAATAAGCAAGTATGTAGGAATCAATGCACAGTTCACACAAGTGTTTGCTTCTTGAGGTGGAGAGAAATAGGTGAACTGACTCAACAATGAAAGTAAAAGAATGGTCCTCCATAGAGGAAAAGCATCGATTGCTATATTTGTGCTAGAGCTTTGATTTTGAAAACATGAAACAATTTTGTCACCGGTAGTAATAAAGCATATGTATCATGTAAATTATATCTTATAAGTTGCAAGCCTCATGCATAGTATACTAATAGTGCCCGCACCTTGTCCTAATTAGCTTGGACTACCGGATCATCACAATGCACATGTTTTAACCAAGTGTCACAAAGGGGTACCTCTATGCCGCCTGTACAAAGGTCTAAGGAGAAAGCTCGCATTGGATTTCTCGCTATTGATTATTCTCAACTTAGACATCCATACCGGGACAACATAGACAACAGATAATGGACTCCTCTTTTATGCATAAGCATGTAACAACAATTAATAATTTTCTCATATGAGATTGAGGATATATGTCCAAAACTGAAACTTCCACCATGGATCATGGCTTTAGTTAGCGGCCCAATGTTCTTCTCTAACAATATGCATGCTTAATCATAAGGTGGTAGATCTCTCTTACTTCAGACAAGACGAACATGCATAGCAACTCACATGAAATTCAACAAAGAGTAGTTGATGGCGTCCCCAGTGAACATGGTTATCGACTTATCGCACAACAAGCAACTTAATAAGAGATAAAGTGCATAATTACATATTCAATACCACAATAGTTTTAAGCTATTTGTCCCATGAGCTATATATTGCAAAGGTGAATGATGGAATTTTAAAGGTAGCACTCAAGCAATTTACTTTGGAATGGCGGAAAATACCATGTAGTAGGTAGGTATGGTGGACACAAATGGCATAGTGGTTGGCTCAAGTATTTTGGATGCATGAGAAGTATTCCCTCTCGATACAAGGTTTAGGCTAGCAAGGCTTATTTTGAAACAAACACAAGGATGAACCGGTGCAGCAAAACTCACATAAAAGACATATTGTAAACATTATAAGACTCTACACCGTCTTCCTTGTTGTTCAAACTCAATACTAGAAAGAATGAGATAGCAAAACTCCCAAAGGAGCAAGGTTCGAACAAATAAACCAAACCCACTACACTTTTCACAATGGCACAATGTACCGTAAGGAAAAGGTATGTATTCCAAAGCAAACACTTGATATGAATCAAGGGGATTTATCAAAAGATTTTTCAAGGGGACAAGGAAGACACATGGGAGCAACAACGATTTCTTGGAAATAAAATAAGGCAATAAGAAGCAATCCAAGGTGAAGGTGATCCATAAATTCAACCACATATAAGGTTATCAATTGTCAAAGACAATGAGTATATTGGAAATAATTTCCGGTGGTGAATTGACAAAGATAGTAAGGATCAACTTCACAATAAAAGGCATAGGATAAGTATATAGAATTAAGCACTATGCTTGGATGAAGATTCTTGATAGCTTCAACTTAGTCAAACAATCACGCACGGCAATGATTAGAATAACTTGAAGCAAGCGGTGTCCCAAATAAGATATAGAGATATGTATTTGAGGAAAACCGTACCAAGAATTTCTTACTCAAACAAGAACCCACAAGATGAGTAATAAAAGATTTTTATTTGGGATGGAGCTTGTTTGAGCAAACATGCCACCTAGGAACAAGATAATTAAGAGCATCAACTCTAAGTGGCATAACCTCATATGTTCACATTTTATAGGCTTGTGATATGTACAAAACATATTACTCCCCCATAATGTGATAAAACATTTCTTCTAAACAAGAGGCAACTAAAATTCAACTAAAGATGATTAATGGATATTTAGAATTTGAATTTCTCATGAGTATGACACACCACATAGTGACTAGATAATCTTGCAATATCAAAACTAAGTGGTGGTACCCATGTACACACATTTTAAAGAAAGAGAGATGCACAAAGCATATCACTCCCCCAAAATGGGATGTTCCATTAATAACTCAATGAGAGCCAAATAAGATATCATCAAGATTCATTAGGCTCCAAAACAATACACAAGTATATGATGAGTCAAACAAACATACTTGAATACACAAGATATGTAAGTAAGACACAACACATACACACAAATATTTGGTACAAAACCAAACATGCAAAGGGGAAAGTAACTTACAATAAATATGATGAGTTGAAGTATAAGTTACCGCAAAGAGGAACATTGGATATAAGATATAGATGATAATCCATATGACTTGACTTGGTCAAAATATAATATATGAAGATCCCTTAATTCTTCATGAAGTAGCCAAGTCTCCAATGACCTCCACTTGTACCTATTGATCAAGTTTGAGATTGTTGGTCCCCAACCAAGTTGGGTCCTAAGAGGTTAGTCACAATAGGCTTGGCAACCCAAATGGTTCTTTTCTTGAAACCACTTTGAGTTCCAACAAACTTGGCAAACACATTGCCATCCTTATCCTTCCCTAGAGAATAATCATTATCAACAATTATAGGGTTAGATAAGGTACCACCTAAGCAAGAAGAAGCAAAGTGAAGGAGATATGCCCTAGAGGCAATAATAAAGTGGTTATTATTTATATCTTTATGTTTATGATAAATGTTTATATATCATGCTAGAATTGTATTAACCGAAACATTAGTACATGTGTGATATGTAGACAAACAAGAAGTCCCTAGTATGCCTCTTAAACTAGCTTGTTGATTAATGGATGATTAGTTTCATAATCATGAACATTGGATGTTATTAATAACAAGGTTATATCATTATATGAATGATGTAATGGACACACCCAATTAAGCGTAGCATAAGATCTCGTCATTAAGTTATTTGCTATAAGCTTTCGATACATAGTTACCTAGTCCTTATGACCATGAGATCATGTAAATCACTTATACCGGAAAGGTACTTTGATTACACCAAACACCACTGCGTAAATGGGTGGCTATAAAGGTGGGATTAAGTATCCGGAAAGTATGAGTTGAGGCATATGGATCAACAGTGGGATTTGTCCATCCCGATGACGGATAGATATACTCTGGGCCCTCTCGGTGGAATGTCGTCTAATGTCTTGCAAGCATATGAATGAGTTCATAAGAGACCACATACCATGGTACGAGTAAAGAGTACTTGTCAGGAGACGAGGTTGAACAAGGTATAGAGTGATACCGAAGATCAAACCTCGGACAAGTAAAATATCGCGAGACAAAGGGAATTGGTATTATATGTAAATGGTTCATTCGATCACTAAAGTCATCATTGAATATGTGGGAGCCATTATGGATCTCCAGATCCCGCTATTGGTTATTGGTCGGAGTGAGTACTCAACCATGTCCGCATAGTTCACGAACCGTAGGGTGACACACTTAAAGTTGGATGTTGAAATGGTAGTACTTGAATATGGAATGGAGTTCGAATATTTGTTCGGAGTCCCGGATGAGATCCCGGACATCACGAGGAGTTCCGGAATGGTCCGGAGAATAAGATTCATATATAGGATGTCATTTTATGTGAATTAAAATGTCGCGGAAGGTTCTATGGAAGGTTCTAGAAGGTTCTAGAAAAGTCCGGAAGAAACCACCAAGGAAGGTGGAGTCCACATGGGACTCCACCTCCATGGCCGGCCAAGCTTAGTGGGGGAGGAGTCCCAAGTGGACTCCCCCTTAGGGGGCCGGCCACCCCCCCACATGGGAGGTGGAACTCCCACCTTTGGTGGGAGTCCTAGTTGGGCTAGGTTTCCCCCTCTTATGGAAGGTTTTTGGTTCGGGTCTTATTCGAAGACTTGGACACCAACACTTGGGGATCCACCTATATAATGAGGGGCCAAGGGAGGGGGCCGGCCACCCCAAGACCACAAGCTGGCCGCCCCCCTTGAAGTGGCCGGCCACCCCCTCCCAAACCCTAGACGCCCCCCTCTCCTCCATATAGCCCGCGTAGCTTAGCGAAGCTCCGCCGGACTTCTCCACCGCCACCGACACCACGCCATCGTGCTGTCGGATTCAAGAGGAGCTACTACTTCCGCTGCCCGCTGGAACGGGAGGTGGACATCGTCTTCATCAACAACCGAACGTGTGACCGAGTACGGAGGTGCTGCCCGTTCGTGGCGCCGGAACCGATCGTGATCAAGATCTTCTACGCGCTTTTGCAAGCGGCAAGTGATCGTCTACCGCAGCAACAAGAACCTCATCTTGTAGGCTTTGGAATCTCTTCAAGGGTGAGACTCGATACCCCCTCGTTGCTACCGTCTTCTAGATTGCATCTTGGCTTGGATTGCGTGTTCGCCGTAGGAAATTTTTTGTTTTCTATGCAACGTTATCCTACACAAAGTGCCCCTTCTCACGACATAAGTAGCAAGTGTTCCCCTTTCTCTTCTTTATTGATTTCTTCTCTTGGGGAACAATATCCTGATTCTTCTTGGGAAGTGGCCTATCTTCAACTTGAGGTCGAGCATGAGCTTGACCTTGACCTTGACCTTGTGGCCGTTTCCCTTGTTGTTTCTCACTCAAGTGCTTCTTCTTCTTCAATGGGCATGATCTAACATGATGCCCTTCAACCTTGCACTTGAAGCAAACCAACTTGGCCGGATCCTTGACTTTGTCTTGGCCCTTCTTCTTGTTGCTCTTGCTCTTGGACTTGTTCTTGTTATTGGAGTTGAATACAAGTCCACTCTTTTCATTGGGGGATTGTTGCACACTTAGCATCTTGTCAAGTGCAGATTTCCCTTCATGACGCTTTTCCAAGCCTTTCTTCAAAGAAAGGACTTGGGCCTCAAGCTCTTTGATTTCCTCTACATGGTTAGTAGAAATACAAGTACTAGAGGAAGTAGAAGCTTCATTGTTAGAGCAACAAGGCAAAGTGAGTAATCCAACACAAGGTGTATCACTAGTTTGACTAGATGGATTACAAGGACTAGCACATGGCAATATAACATTTGTAGTAGAGATTGTGCTAACATCCATATGAGGCTCACAATATGTTACCTTAGTGATACTTGTCTCATGAGCTAACTTTAGCCCATCATAGGAAATTAGAAGATCATCATGAGAGCTTGAGAGCTTTTTATGACTTTCTTCCAATTCCCTATAATTGCTAGTTAGCAACTCAAGTTGAGCCCTTAGCTCAACATTCTCCTCTAAGGTAGATGCTTCACAAGAATTAGAGTTAGTAGCACAAGCATCAACAATAGTTTTCTCATTTTCATGCATATAGGATTCAATTTTCTGTGTAAGCATAAAATTAGTATGCTTCTCATCTTTTAGCTCATGCTTGAGGAGAGTGAAACTCATTTCCTCATTTTCAACATGGGACTCCAAGTCCACTATGGTTTCCCTATATTTATTCAAGGTATCCATAGAGTGTTCGAGATTAGCACGAGCTTCATTATTACCATGAAGAGAAGCATATACTATTGCCATATTATGCACCAAGGTATTATATTCTTCATCATTATCATCATCATCATTCTCATCATTAGAGGATGTGTTAGGAGTCAAAGTAGGAGATACCTTTGATCCATTTGCCATAAGGCACATGTGCATACCGGAGGATGAAGATGAAGATATTCTTGAATCCTCATTTGAGAACATGTCTTGATCCATAGAGTGTTTGGTTTCCTCTACATGTCTTGATCCATAGAGTGTTTGGTTTCCTCTACAACTAGAGGAAATATAAGCATTTTGATTATGGGAGCAAGACAAGGTAAGCATATCATCATGAGATCTATGTAAGCAATTTACACATGATATGCAAGGACTATCAACACAAGCATGTAGGTTATTTTGAATGCTAGATGTGTTTAAGTCCAAAGAGGAAGCATTGCAATGGGATAGAGATGAAGAATCATCACTATTGAGCACAATATCAACATTGCAATTTTCCTCACCACTCACCATATCATTACCTCGTGTCTTGCTACACGTTGGTGAAGTGGAAGAAGATGATAACTCATCACGACCGGAGGTGGAAGCAGCTTGGAGCTCTTCATGATATGAAGGGGAAGAGAGCTCCTCGGAGTCACCACCGACCAATTGAGAAGTGGATCCACCAAACATTTCCTTAAGCTTGATCCACATCTCATGAGACGATTTTCGCTTTATATATATCAAGAACCTACGAAAATCGGGTCTCAAGGAGAATAAAAGCTCATTAGATACTTGAGCTTCAAGATGTAAGTTTTTCTCATCCTCTAAAGATAGATTTTGAGAATCCATCGGAGGAGAAAAACCGACATCTAGAAATTGCTCTATATGTGGACACAAGGTCCGAAGATTACAAAGCAAGCAATTTCTCCACAAAAGATAATTTGTGCCATTAAAGACAATTGTGTCATTGTGCACTATACTAGCCGACATCTTTACTCTCAAGGCGGTGAAGCCTTAAACAAGGAGAGACCTTGCTCTGATACCAATTGAAAGATCGAGATGTCGCCTAGAGGGGGGGTGAATAGGAAATTAAAAACTCTTACGGATTGTCTTGTAATAATGCGGAATTAAACTATCGTTTAGTTTACAAGCACAAACCCTAAATATGCTAAGCTCAACTAAGTGTAACAATAGCAACTAGAGCTAAGCAAGATAGGCACAAGATATATGTAGCACAAGTGATAGCAAGATATATGTACTTCAAGCACGATGGCTATCACAAGGAAAGAGAGCTCGGGTATAGAAATAACCGAGGCACGCGGAGACGAGGATGTATTCCCGTGTTCCCTTCCTTTGCAAGAAGGTACGTCACGTTTGGAGGAGTGGAGGTCCCACGAAGGATTCCCCGCGCCACGAAGGCTCACCCTATTCTCCGAACCACACCCACGAAGGATAATGGCCCTTTCCTTATGGTTAGCTTTTCCTCCGCTCCGGAGATGGCAAGCTCCACAACCACTTCACAAGCTCCACGAAGGAGAAGCCCGGGCCCCTTCACAATCTTCCACGAAGAGATCACCGGGACACCAACCAAGCCAACTAGGAGGTCACCCTCCAAGAGTAACAAGCTCACGGTCTCTCACTCGAACAAATTGTGGTGGAGAGCTCAACACTATGCAATGATGCAAAGCAAGAACACCGGAGGTGTTCAAGTCCTTCACACTCAAATCCCACCAAAGCAACGAATGCTAGGATGAGATTGGAGAGGAAGAACAAGGGGGAAAGTCAACCAAAGACTCCAAGATCTAGATCCCAAGAGATTCCCTCACTTAGAGAAGAAATGGTTTGGTGGAAGTGTAGATCTAGATCTCCTCTCTCAAATCCTCAAGTATGAGCAAGAATGGTTGGAGGAATCAAAGGGGAGAGCAAGTTCTTCAAAATGGAACAATGGAGGTGAGAGAATAGGAAGAACAAGTTGCTCGAGGTGGAAGAAAGGTCTATTTATAGCTAGGAGCAAATAAAACCGTTGGGGGGAAAAAGACAAGAGAAATGGAAGAAAAATGGGCTAAAAAACACAGCCCGGCCGGCCAGCAGGCCGGCCGACCGGAGCCTGGGCTGGGGAGGCCGGTCAGGCGTCCGGTCGGGCCGGCCCACCGACCGGACGAGGCGGTGGCAGCCGCCGGGCGGCGGAAAGCCCGAGAGGCTCGCGGGGGCGCGTGGGCGGTGCGAGCCGCGTGGGGCAAAGCCAGCCCAGAGGCGCCCGGTAGGGACGGATGGGGAGCCGGGCTGGGCAGCCGCGGACCGAGGCCGAGGCCGGTCGGCCGGGTGGGCCGGCGCCCGGTCCGGTTGGCGCCCGGACCTGGCCGGCTGGGCCGGCGCATGGCCTGGCAGGCCGGGCGGCCAACCGGCGGCGCCTCCTCCACTTTTTCTTTTTCCTTTTATATTTTCTCTTTTTCCTTTTTCTTTAATGACTATTGCTCCCGAACTCCGATTGACATGAAACTAATTTCGTTTGGAAGATAACGACAAATGCTATCCTATAAAAAGTGCAAACTCAAGAATCTGTCGAAGGGAATTTTATCATGAATATAAAAGGTAGAACCTTATATCATGAATAACCGGTAAAATTACCCAACCTCGAAAACGCCATAGAAGATGCATGCGAACTCCGTTTTCGATGAACTTGGGCTTGTTGTAAAGCTAGCAACAAGCTCAAGAACCTCACATAGAGAAACACCAAGAAGCAATAAGGATATGCAAAGTATGCAAAGGATTGAGCTCCCTAAGACGATGTGATCAAGTTACTCAACCGAAAGCCCCTCTTAATAGTGCGGCTATCTATCCTATAATCCGGTCTCCCAACATCCACCTTGAGACCGGTAAAAGGAAAACCTAGCAAGGCCATACCTTTGCTTTGTGCATCCCGCTTGATCTTGATGATAACTCTTCAAGCTTCACTCAAGCTGGAATTCCTCACTTGACCAATGTTGCTTCGTGAAGACTCACAAATGCTCCCCCATACACTATGATGGGAAAGCTCCATTGATGCACATATTCACTAGTCCATTATCATCAAATGGACGGCAAGCTTCAAGTATGTGATTCACTTGAGATGCTCATCTTGAATTTGCCCAACTCAACCTTGTATCCTCACATACTCACTTAAGATAGAGCATGGCTAATATTGAGTTCCACATAAGAACTCCATCTTCATTTCTTCTTATCGATCATATCACATATATATATCTTCATACCGATGATCTTGATGCCAATACACAAGGAATACCTTTATCTTCATGGCATCCATACTTGAATCCAACACATGGAGTACAAGTAGCACCTATGGAATATTCCTTCATATAAACTCAATGAAAACATTAGTCCATAGGGGTTGTCATTAATTACCAAAACCACACATAGGGGCAATATACCCTTACAATAATCTAAAGCAATGGGATCATTGTCCCCAATGTTGGAAAAAATTTCAGCAGTTTTACCACAGGCAGTTTCAGCAGTTTTAGCAGTTTCAGGCAGTTTTTCACGCTTTGCATTAGAAGTGGAAACATTGCCAACACCAATTATTTTACCATTAATAGTAGGAGGTGCAGCAACATGTGAAGCATTAGCATTACTAGTGGTGGTAATAGTCCAAACTTTAGCTATATTATCTTCTTTAGCATTTTCTTCTCTTTCCCACCTAGCACGCAATTCGGCCATCAATCTTATATTCTCATTAATTCTAACTTGGATGGCATTTGCTGTCACTACAAGAAAAGTTCAAATAGACAACGTCTCAAAATCGTCCGCTAAGGGGTATTTTTCGTCGCCTATGGGCCTAACCCGACGATATGGGTTCTGTTGTCGAAACTGCGTCAGGCAAAGTCCTACCACGTATTTTTCGGTCCATCGCGCTTGGGTGCCCTTCCGCCACGGAAAATCGGACCGTTGCAGAAGTGTTTCCGGGAGCCCGTTGACTGCTGACGTCATGCAAACTGCCACGTGGCGTACGCCAGTAATCGGCGATTAACGGCGTTAACCGCTGAAACCCCGTGGTAGATGGTAGACCCACACGAGGCCTACCACGTCTTAAGCGGGCCGGCCCATTAAGTTTGCGGGCCGGGCCAGCTGACTTAGTTTGACCGGTCAACTATATAGCTGGGCTGGCCCATTAGTTACGTGGGCCGGGCCTAACCTCTAAGGTTGACTGGTCAAAAGATTAATGGGCCGGCCCACTAAGCATGTGGGCCGGGCCGAATGCACTCGTTTGACCGGTCAACAGGCAAAAGGGCCGGCCCACAAAACATGTGGGGCCCACTTTCATGTTATCGGGCCGGCCCATTTGCCAAGTGGGGTCCACCTTAAAGCAAGTGGGCCGGCCCAAGAAGTTATTGGGCCGGCCCAATTAGCATGTGGGTCCCACTTTCCTGCTATCGGGCCGGCCCATTTAGTACGTGGGGTCCACATTAGATCAAATGGGCCGGCCCACCAAACCAGTGGGCCGGGCCAAAAGCACAGGTGGGTCCCACTTTCCTGTTAATGGGCCAGCCCATTTAGTATGTGGGGTCCACCATATAGCAAGTGGGCCGGCCCAACAAGATAGTGGGCCGGGCCAAAAACACAGGTGGGTCCCACTTTCCAGTTAAAGGGCCGACCCATTTAGTATGTGGGGTCCACCATATAGCAGGTGGGCCGGCCCAACACGCTAGTGGGCCGGGCCAAAACCACAGGTGGGTCCCACTTTCCTCTTAAAGGGCCGGCCCATTTAGTATGTGGGGTCCACCATGTAGCAAGTGGGCCGGCCCAACAAGATAGTGGGCCGGGCCAAAAGCACAGGTGGGTCCCACTTTCCTGTTAAAGGGCCGGCCCATTTAGTATGTGGGGTCCACCACAAAAGCAATTGGGCTGGCCCAACTAGTTAGTGGGCCGGCCCAATAGTTTGTGGGGTCCACCTTATAGTAAGTGGGCCGGCCCAATTAGTGTGTGGGGTCCACCATAAATCAAGTGGGCTGGCCCAATAAGTAAGTGGGCCAGCCCGTTTAGTTGCTGTTTATATGCCGGCATAATAGGCGCTTTAGGATTTTGCGGGCCGGCACATATGTGATTTCGCTTAATTGGGCCGTTTAAGGGATGGGAATTCGTGATTTAGATACTTAGAATATTTACGCAGCATTGATTTCTGTCGGATAGCCTCACTTACCACAAGCACCAAAGAAAAAATGCGCGAAAGAACTATAAAAACTAACTAAATATTACATCAGCTGCAAGGCTTTGAAAAAATATTACAGAACCCAAATAAAATTGAATGGTAATTAAACCTAGCAATACAATGAAGCGATCCAGCAATCTTTTAAGTTGTCCATGCAGCACCTATATCTGAAACAAAGACATTACAAGTTAAGACAGCAACAATGGAAAGGCAAATACACTACAATATTGTTTGCCAAAGAATTTGGAAGTCATCATTTCGTCGTTATAACAAGATCATTGTAATGCGCACAATAAGCAAACAAAGAGTGCATGCCGCATACCAACAGCCAATATAACAGAGCATGTTAGAATGAAACAGCAGACTTACTACTGTCGAGTCCCATGCAAACCAACATGTTCAGAGAGTACAAAATTGGCATGAACAACATAGTAGCAGGCTATAAATTTTGTAACAACGACTGAGCAAGATGAAATTATGATGCCTACATCTACAGAGCAGGGAATGTAAACCAAACATAGTAGCAGGCTATAAATTTTGTAACAACGACTGAGCAAGATGAAGTTACGATGGCAAAAGCTAAAGAGGAGGGAATGTGAACCAACATGTGCCAAGTGCAATTACTTCATTTTGGCCGTGAACTAAATAATACTCCTGAACTTATAGTGAAGGGGATGCAAATCAAGATGTTTCGGGATATAAACTTGTAATGAGCAACACATAGAGGATAGTTAATGCTGGAGCTTAGGATGGACCAGATACAGAATAAAGTGGGATCACCTGTGAACTTGTATAAGAGGGAATGCAAACCAATATGTTCAGCATTCCATATGTGAGCGTCATGCCAAGTCAGAGAAACAAGTCAATAATGTAGCTTTTGAAGAACAAGATGGCACGCAAAATTATTATCTAGTAATATGACAAGTTTATTTGTACTACAGGCTAGATAGCAGAGTGATAGCATGCCAAACTAAGTCCTTACTTTGTTAGCTTACAATGAAGTAGATACAAAACAATGGCATCACCTGTAGTACAGGGAATGCAAGCCAACATGTTCATGGAGTAAAAAATAGGCACAAACAACATAGTAGCAGGCCATAATTTTTGTAACAATGACTGAGCAAGATAAAGTTATGATGGCTAGATCTACAGAGCAGGCAATGTAAACCAAATATAGAAGTTACAATGCCAAAAGCTATAGAGCAGGGAATGCGAACCAACATGTGCAATTACTTAAAATTGGCCATGAACTAAATAATAGCAGGATGTTACTATAATACCTATAATTTTTGTAACAACGACTGAGCAAGATAGAAGTTATTATGGCTACATCTACAGAGCAGGGAATGCAAACCAAAATGTTCAATCGCTTAAAGTTAGCAATGAACTAGAAAATGGCAAGGTGTTACGGTCATAGCTAGGAATGAACTAAAAGAGCTTCAGACAAACAAGCATCTGAACCCAGAACATGGCGCTAAAACAAGGGACTTACATTAGGAGAAGCACTCTGTGGGAGTCAAAGCAGATCTTCCTGGGGTTGATAGATCCGGTGATGAAGTACGCAACATGTGCTACTTGGGGTTGGAGAGACGGCCATTACACTTCATGGTTACTCATCTCATCTGCAAAAACGTAATGGCGCGTCGTTAGCACAAACAGGTTCCCCCAAGATTAAACAAGAACTTGCAGGCAAGCAATAGAAAAGCGACAGTAGAAGAGTTTAGATCATGCACGGCGCCGGTGAAGCAGATCCGGTTCATGCACAGCGGTGTCGGTGAGCAAGATCCGATGCGGTGGACGATGGATCCGGCGAAGCGGCTCCGGTGGGGTGGACGATACCGCAGCTGAAGCGACTGCGGTAGACTGCTGGATGAGCATATGGTTTCGAGGTTCGGCGGGGATGATCCGGTCCGGTTGATGACGGCGTCGATGAAGCGGCTCCGGCAGGCAGCCAGAAGACGAGGATCGCGAGGCCTCGGGTAGGCCAGGGAAGTCCGGCGGGGATGTTCCGGTGCGGTGGTCGTGGAGGTGGGAGAGAGGGACTTGGGAAGTTCCGGTGGGTGGTCTGAGGGAAATGAATTTTTTTTGGGAGGGTTTCCAGGCTAGGAAGGTGGTGATCCAAAAAATGACGGGCAGACCCGTAACATCCCAACTTTTCAATAAAGAGACAAAGAGAGAGTTTCCCCAAATACCAAATTTGAGAACCAACAAAAACTTTTTCCTATCATATAGTGCTATGCATATAGATCACTTGTTTATTTATTTGAGTGTGCAATTGACCATGATATGTGCTTGTGTGATTTCACTTACACCTAAACCCTAACTTTGATCTTTGGATCATCAAATTGCAAGGAAGAAGAAACTAGAAAAGAAAAGATAAAATTTACCTCCACACACACATATGGCTCATGCCATTTTTGCAAATACCTAACCTAGACCACTTGGGCTTGCACCATTGGTTGTGATTGGTTACTAAACACTTTTAAACACTTTTGGAAGTGAAGAAACTCAAATCAAATCAAAACCAAATTCAAAATTCAAGTGACATGCAATATGGTCATTTTTGCATTTCTTAACCTGGTACCTACTTTGAGCCCTGTTATTTAAAGTTTTCTCTTCTGGACTTTGCCCAAACTTTGCACCTCATCCAAGACAACATCAAGGTGAATAACTTTGCCCAAAGACACCACCCCAAATTCCCTCTCTATTTCAAATGGTGGTGAACCAAAGTTGAGACATTGTTGCATATGTAAGATCACATGCATTTTGTGATTTTGCAATTCTTTGCCAAATTGACCCAAACCACCACCATTCTACTGCAAATATTATATGTTTTCAACCCACCAAAATTCATCCAAAAATTTGAAAGTTTTGTTCTTGCGGCCATTTAATCAAACACATGGTGAGCACTAATCTGCCAACTCAAGACCTTGCAATACCCAGCAGTTCATAGCCTAAACCATCACCATTAGGTCATCATTTGTACTCCCCTGACCCCTCTCCACCCTGCCAAACACACCAGACAAGGTTTGGTCCTTTGCATCATCACCATTTTGACCAAACCATGCCATGCCGTGGCATGGCATGACATGATCTTGCCACCTCCCTCTCTGCTCACTACAGCACTACACCACCATGTCCAACACGTTCCCCTCACACACCTGACCCTCCTGGACACGCTACTCGAACGTTTTGGACCCTGGACGCGCCGGAACAGGGACGCCCAGAAACGCCCAGACGTGCACGCGCACGCCAGAGCGCGCACGGCGTGCGTCGCAGACGCACCTGTCCAGGTCGTCGCACCACCTGCTCCGTCGCCCCCTCCCTTTTCTTTCTGCGCCAGAAGGATGATCGCGACCCCAGCAACGCCATGGACACGCCCACCTGGCCGCGGGAACCCTGTGCACCACGCCATGGCCGACGCCATCCGCCACAGACGCCAGGACGCGAGGACGATGACGAGCGCCACAGGCCCTCGTTTTCACCGCAATCACGCGCTGCGTCACCGCCAGGACATCGCCTACACGCCTGCGTCATCACCAGTCCACCATCACCGCTGTAGCACCGTCGCCATGGGTGACATCGTCACAGCACCGCGGGCACCTCCAGCCGCTATAAAAGGAGCCATCCCCGCGCCCAAATCTTCACACCACCATGCTCCCCTCTCTCTTCTCACTCACCTCGACCACTTCCCCTCTCCGATTAGCCTCTAGCACCGCCCAATTTCATCGCCGGAGCCGCGGAGGTGCTGAGAAGCGCGCCGCCAATTTCGACCACCGTTGGAGACGCCGTCGGTGCCAACTGCTTCCTCGTCATCGAAAACCTCCCTGCAGCACGTCGCCGACCATCGCCGTGCCGCCGGTGAGCCTCCCACCCCCTACCGTCGCCGCCAGTAGCCTCGCCTCTCATCGCCGACGACGACGCTCCTCGCCCGTTAGATCACATTCTAATCCTACGGCCCTGAAAGAAACTTACCGATTCGGTCGGTATGACCCGCTGACGCGTGGGACCCGCCGTCAGACGGCCTGCTCGCGCTGGACGCGAAGTGGGCCGGCCCATTTCTTTTTTAACCCCGCAGCCCAACTAGTTTCCCGCGCGAAGCCCACAGTTCAAATTCAAACAAATCAAATCTTTTCAGTTTTACTCACAGATGCTATTTTCAAAATTGAATAGTTCCCAAACCACTGGGCCAAAATTTATGAAATGGATATGGTTGGAAAGCTTAGAGTTTTATCTTTGCAATGCCACTGGTTTGAACCCTAGATGTGTTGTAGAATTAAAGTAGCAAAATAAACAAGGCAGAGACTTTTCTGACTTCAAACAATTGTTAAAATTCAACCAAAAATGCTTTTGAGTTGATTCCAACTCCTATAATCCACATTTCACTTGCACTAATTGTTTCTGCAAAAATATGCCATGCCTACTTTGGATGATCATGGCCTAGATGAATTAGAGGACTATTTGGCTATGTCAAGTCAAAGATATTGTCCAAAACTATTTAGAAATTTTATGAGAGTGTTTATCTCATTTAAAGCTTGTCACAAACATTCCATTATGAGATAGAGACTTTGGTCATTTAGTTCTCATATGATTTGTTTGATGATATTAAATCATCACCATGTTAGGATTAAAAGGTATGAGGTGCCCCACCTCATTTAAATAATTTTCTTAAATGATAAGTATGAAGAGGTTGACTTTGGTCAACCTAGGTCATATATTACTCATGAAAGAATTTAAATCTTAATAATATAATTAGAGGAATTTATTTCTCTAAAGAAGGCAAAGAAGCACCTTATTTAATATGAGAGGAAATTATTTTTCTTAAATAAGAAAACCACCTCACCAACTTAGTAGTGTGTAATGATAGTTTAGCTTGAGTGACTTATGTGTGCTTAGTTTAGTATATAAGATTGGTGTGGTGATTGTACTTCGTATTCATATTTTAGACGCTAGTACGGAAGAGTATCAAGAGGAGGAGGAGGCCTACTTCCAAGGAGAAGAAGACCAATTTGATCAGTACCACCACCAAGGCAAGCTAATACACTTGCAAAGTGCAAAGCTCTCAAGAGCAATGCATCACCCTCTTTTACCTTATGCTTAGTGGTCCTATCCCAAGTTTTACTATACAAGTTTTACTGCTTTTATTTTCAAAGTACTTTTTGATTCATGATTCACTTGGTTTAGAGTAGCATATGAGCACCAAGCTTAAATCTAGAACAAGCAATGCTAAGTTAGCACCCCTCATGATTAGTGCTATTGCTAACAAATAAAACTTGACTACTCTAGATGGGAACTTGGTGAAGTGAAGTTGTTTTTGAATGATTTTTGAAAGGTGGTATGACTAAGAGAAGATGGTGATTTTTGATTTAAAACTGATATTGGTTTGGATGCGATACCTTTCCAAATTACAAGTACCCCCACAATACCTGATTATGGGTAGGGCTTAACTGGAAGTTTGTGTGTCTTAGTATGGGTTCCCTCTGAACAAGCATCATAGGGGTTATGCCGAGGCTGCCTCCATTGTTGAGAAATGATGTGAACTGAGGTGAATTGTACGGCCAAGCCCTGTGCAGTTCCCAAGTTGACAGTTGGTCTTCACTGGGAGGCCAAGCTCATGGGGAGAGGTGCCTATACTAGGATATATAAGTGAAAGGTTAAGGTTGATGATCCGCGTACTGAGTTACGATGATTCGGGGTTATCCCCGACGGATGTAATCAAATGTTGTGGCACAAGTGTGCAACCTCTGCAGAGTGTAAACCTATTCGAATAGCCGTGTACACGGTTACGGACGGTTGGAAAGGCCATACAGTTTCCGATATCAAAATTTCTTGAAAAGGGGTTGAATGGTGAATGGTGACTTGACTTGAATCACAACAGAGTTGTGGGAATGACACTAATGTTCCCACTTGAGTTAGTTAGCAAAGGTTGAGTCTTTTACTAAACTACTTATGAACTAAAATTGGCTTTATGCAAATCAAACTAGAGCTTAGCACCCTTACTAGAACTGAATAGCACTTACACTAGTATTAGTTTGAGAGTACTCAACGTACTCACGGCTTTGTCCCTGGCTATTCAAATGGCCAGAGTATGAAGACAAGCAGAACTATCAAGGTGAAGACCAGCAGGACGCCTACGACAACTAGGAGTCTTCCAACGTCAAGCGTTGGCCTGTGGACTGATGGCGTGTAACTCACACGTTCGTTGGGAACCCCAAGAGGAAGGTATGATGCGCACAGCAGCAAGTTTTCCCTCAGAAAGAAACCAAGGTTTATCGAACCAGGAGGAGCCAAGAAGCACGTTGCAGGTTGATGGCGGCGGGATGTAGTGCGGCGCAACACCAGGGATTCCGGCGCCAACGTGGAACCTGCACAACACAACCAAAGTACTTTGCCCCAATGAAACAGTGAGGTTGTCAATCTCACCGGCTTGCTGTAACAAAGGATTAACCGTATTGTGTGGAAGATGATTGTTTGCAGAAAACAGTAGAACAAGTATTGCAGTAGATTGTATTTCAGTAAAGAGAATTGGACCGGGGTCCACAGTTCACTAGAGGTGTCTCTCCCATAAGACAAACAGCATGTTGGGTGAACAAATTACAGTTGGGCAATTGACAAATAAAGAGGGCATGACCAT
The DNA here is from genome assembly GCF_019359855.2 of Lolium perenne. Classification (NCBI taxonomy): domain Eukaryota; kingdom Viridiplantae; phylum Streptophyta; class Magnoliopsida; order Poales; family Poaceae; genus Lolium; species Lolium perenne. The sequence goes on along the minus strand of NC_067250.2, from coordinate 10,221,274 downwards.
GCACATACATATCATGATGAGTATAGTGAGATTTAATTGGGCATTACGACAAAGTACATAGACCACCATCCAACTGCATCTATGCCTAAAAAGTCCACCTTCAGGTTATCATCCGAACCCCCTCCAGTATTAAGTTGCTAACAACAGACAATTGCATTAAGTATTGCGCGTAATGTAACTAGTGACTACATCCTTGAACATAGCACTAATGTTTTATCCCTAGTGGCAACAGCACATCCATAACCTTAGAGGTTCTTGTCACCCCTCCAGATTCACGGAGACATGAACCCACTATCGAGCATAAATACTCCCTCTTGGAGTTACTAGCATCAACTTGGCCAGAGCATCTACTAATAACGGAGAGCATGCAAGATCATAAACAACACATAGATATAACTTTGATAATCAACATAACAAGTATTCTCTATTCATCGGATCCCAACAAATGCAACATATAGAATTACAGATAGATGATCTTGATCATGTTAGGCAGCTCACAAGATCCGACAATGATAGCACAATGGGGAGAAGACAACCATCTAGCTACTGCTATGGACCCATAGTCCAGGGGTAGACTACTCACACATCACACCGGAGGCGACCATGGCGGCGTAGAGTCCTCCGGGAGATGATTCCCCTCTCCGGCAGGGTGCCGGAGGCGATCTCCTGGATCCCCCGAGATGGGATCGGCGTTGGCGGCGTCTCTGGAAGGTTTTCCGTATCGTGGCTCTCGGTACTGGGGGTTTCGTCACGGAGGCTTTAAGTAGGCGGAAGGGCAAGTCAAGAGGGCACACGAGGGCTCCAGATGACAGGGCCGCGCGGCCCAACCCTAGGCCGCGCCGCCCTGTAGTCCGGGCACCTCGTGGCCCCACTTCGTTTCGTCTTCGGACTTCTGGAAGCTTCGTGGAAAAATAGGCCCCTGGGCTTTGATTTCGTCCAATTCCGAGAATATTTCCTTACTAGGATTTCTGAAACCAAAAACAGCAGAAAACAAAGAATCGGCACTTCGGCATCTTGTTAATAGGTTAGTTCCAGAAAATGCACGAATATGACATAAAGTGTGCATAAAACATGTAGATAACATCAATAATGTGGCATGGAACATAAGAAATTATCGATACGTCGGAGACGTATCAGCATCCCCAAGCTTAGTTCTGCTCGTCCCGAGCAGGTAAAACGATAACACAGATAATTTCTGGAGTGACATGCCATCATAATCTTGATCATACTATTTGTAAAGCATATGTAGTGAATGCAGCGATCAAAACAATGTATATGACATGAGTAAACAAGTGAATCATAAAGCAAAGACTTTTCATGAATAGCACTTCAAGACAAGCATCAATAAGTCTTGCATAAGAGTTAACTCATAAAGCAATAATTCAAAGTAAAAGCATTGAAGCAACACAAAAGAAGATTAAGTTTCAGTGGTTGCTTTCAACTTGTAACATGTATATCTCATGGATATTGTCAACATAGAGTAATATAATAAGTGCAATAAGCAAATATGTAGGAATCAATGCACAGTTCACACAAGTGTTTGTTTCTTGAGGTGGAGAGAAATAGGTGAACTGACTCAACATTGAAAGTAAAAGAATGGTCCTCCATAGAGGAAAAGCATCGATTGCTATATTTGTGCTAGAGCTTTGATTTTGAAAACATGAAACAATTTTGTCAACGGTAGTAATAAAGCATATGCATCATGTAAATTATATCTTATAAGCTGCAAGCCTCATGCATAGTGTACTAATAGTGCCCGCACCTTGTCCTAATTAGCTTGGACTACCGGATCATCACAATGCACTGTTTTAACCAAGTGTCACAAAGGGGTACCTCTATGCCGCCTGTACAAAGGTCTAAGGAGAAAGCTCGCATTGGATTTCTCGCTATTGATTATTCTTCAACTTAGACATCCATACCGGGACAACATAGACAACAGATAATGGACTCCTCTTTTATGCATAAGCATGTAACAACAATTAATAATTTTCTCATTTGAGATTGAGGATATATGTCCAAAACTGAAACTTCCACCATGGATCATGGCTTTAGTTAGCGGCCCAATGTTCTTCTCTAACATATGCATGCTTAATCATAAGGTGGTAGATCTCTCTTACTTCAGACAAGACGGACATGCATAGCAACTCACATGAAATTCAACAATGAATAGTTGATGGCGTCCCCAGTAAACATGGTTATCGCACAACAAGCAACTTAATAAGAGATAAAGTGCATAATTACATATTCAATACCACAATAGTTTTTAAGCTATTTGTCCCATGAGCTATATATTGCAAAGGTGAATGATGGAATTTTAAAGGTAGCACTCAAGCAATTTACTTTGGAATGGCGGAAAAATACCATGTAGTAGGTAGGTATGGTGGACACAAATGGCATAGTGGTTGGCTCAAGTATTTTGGATGCATGAGAAGTATTCCCTCTCGATACAAGGTGTAGGCTAGCAAGGCTTATTTGAAACAAACACAAGGATGAACCGGTGCAGCAAAACTCACACAAAAGACATATTGAAAACATTATAAGACTCTACACCGTCTTCCTTGTTGTTCAAACTCAATACTAGAAATTATCTAGACCTTAGAGAAACCAAATATGCAAACCAAATTTTAGCATGCTCTATGTATTTCTTCATTAATGGGTGCAAAGCATATGATGCAAGGGCTTAAACATGAGCACAACAATTGCCAAGTATCACATTACCCAAGACATTAATAGCAATTACTACATGTATCATTTTCCAATTCCAACCATATAACAATTTAACGAAGGAGAAACTTCGCCATGAATACTATGAGTAGAAACCAAGGACATACTTGTCCATATGCTACAGCGGAGCGTGTCTCTCTCCCATAAAGTGAATGCTAGGATCCATTTTATTCAAACAAAACAAAAACAAAAACAAACCGACGCTCCAAGCAAAGCACATAAGATGTGATGGAATAAAAATATAGTTTCAGGGGAGGAACCTGATAATGTTGTCGATGAAGAAGGGGATGCCTTGGGCATCCCCAAGCTTAGACGCTTGAGTCTTCTTGATATATGCAGGGGTGAACCACCGGGGCATCCCCAAGCTTAGAGCTTTCACTCTCCTTGATCATGTTGCATCATACTCCTCTCTTGATCCTTGAAAACTTCCTCCACACCAAACTCGAAATAACTCATTAGAGGGTTAGTGCACAATAAAAATTAACATATTCAGAGGTGACACAATCATTCTTAACACTTCTGGACATTGCATAATGCTACTGGACATTAGTGGATCAAAAAAATTCATCCAACATAGCAAAAGAGGCAATGCGAAATAAAAGGCAGAATCTGTCAAAACAGAACAGTTCGTATTGACGAATTTTAAAATGGCACCAGACTTGCTCAAATGAAAATGCTAAAATTGAATGAAAGTTGCGTACATATCTGAGGATCATGCACGTAAATTGGCTTAATTTTCTGAGCTACCTACAGGGAGGTGGACCCAGATTCGTGACAGCAAAGAAATCTGGAACTGCGCAGTAATCCAAATCTAGTACTTACTTTTCTATCAACGGCTTTACTTGGCACAACAAAACACAAAACTAAGATAAGGAGAGGTTGCTACAGTATTAAACAACTTCCAAGACACAAATATAAAACAAAGTACTGTAGCAAAATAACACATGGGTTATCTCCCAAGAAGTTCTTTTCTTTATAGCCATTAAGATGGGCTCAGCAGTTTTAATGATGCACTCGCAAGAAATAGTATTTGAAGCAAAAGAGAGCATCAAGAGGCAAATTCAAAACACATTTAAGTCTAACATGCTTCCTATGAAAAGGAATCTTGTACACAAATAAATTCATGAAGAGCAAAGTAACAAGCATAGGAAGATAAAACAAGTGTAGCTTCAAAAATTTCAGCACATAGAGAGGTGTTTTAGTAACATGAAAAATTTTGCAACCATATTTTCCTCTCTCATAATAATTTTCAGAGGCATTATGAACAAACTCAACAATATAAGTATCACATAAAGCATTCTTATTCACATGCATAAAAGTATCATTACTCTCCACATAAGCATAATCAATTTTATTAGTTGTAGTGGGAGCAAATTCAACAAAGTAGCTATCATTATTATTCTCATCATCAAATATAGGAGGCAAAGTATCATCAAACAAAATTTTCTCCTCAATGCTTGGGGGACTAAAAAGATCATGAAAACCAGCTTCCCCAAGCTTAGAACTTTCTATATTATTATCAACAATGGTGTTCAAAGCGTTCATACTAATATTACTACCAGCATGCAAATAAGATTCCATAGGTTTTTTAATTTTCGCATCAAACAATCCATGTTTTAAATCAGAAAATAGAATAAGAAGATCATTCTTGTCCATTATGCCAAACTAGTGAAATAAAAACATGCATGATATTAAGTAAAGTAAAACAAGTAACTAATTTTTTTTTGTTTTTGATATAGCAAACAAGATAGCAAATAAAGTAAAACTAGCAGCTAATTTTTTTTGTATTTTGATTTAGTGCAGCAAACAAAGTAGTAAATAAAACTAAGCAAGACAAAAACAAAGTAAAGAGATTGAGAAGTGGAGACTCCCCTTGCAGCGTGTCTTGATCTCCCCGGCAACGGCGCCAGAAAAAGAGCTTGATGGCGTGTAACTCACACGTTCGTTGGGAACCCCAAGAGGAAGGTATGATGCGCACAGCAGCAAGTTTTCCCTCAGAAAGAAACCAAGGTTTATCGAACCAGGAGGGGCCAAGAAGCACGTTGAAGGTTGATGGCGGCGGGATGTAGTGCGGCGCAACACCAGGGATTTCGGCGCCAACGTGGAACCTGCACAACACAACCAAAGTACTTTGCCCCAACGAAACAGTGAGGTTGTCAATCTCACCGGCTTGCTGTAACAAAGGATTAACCGTATTGTGTGGAAGATGATTGTTTGCAGAAAATAGTAGAACAAGTATTGCAGTAGATTGTATTTCAGTAAAGAGAATTGGACCGGGGTCCACAGTTCACTAGAGGTGTCTCTCCCATAAGACAAACAGCATGTTGGGTGAACAAATTACAGTTGGGCAATTGACAAATAAAGAGGGCATGACCATGCACATACATATCATGATGAGTATAGTGAGATTTAATTGGGCATTACGACAAAGTACATAGACCGCCATCCAACTGCATCTATGCCTAAAAAGTCCACCTTCAGGTTATCATCCGAACCCCCTCCAGTATTAAGTTGCTAACAACAGACAATTGCATTAAGTATTGCGCGTAATGTAACTAGTGACTACATCCTTGAACATAGCACTAATGTTTTATCCCTAGTGGCAACAGCACATCCATAACCTTAGAGGTTCTTGTCACCCCTCCAGATTCACGGAGACATGAACCCACTATCGAGCATAAATACTCCCTCTTGGAGTTACTAGCATCAACTTGGCCAGAGCATCTACTAATAACGGAGAGCATGCAAGATCATAAACAACACATAGATATAACTTTGATAATCAACATAACAAGTATTCTCTATTCATCGGATCCCAACAAACGCAACATATAGAATTACAGATAGATGATCTTGATCATGTTAGGCAGCTCATAAGATCCGACAATGATAGCACAATGGGGAGAAGACAACCATCTAGCTACTGCTATGGACCCATAGTCCAGGGGTAGACTACTCACACATCACACCGGAGGCGACCATGGCGGCGTAGAGTCCTCCGGGAGATGATTCCCCTCTCCGGCAGGGTGCCGGAGGCGATCTCCTGGATCCCCCGAGATGGGATCGGCGTTGGCGGCGTCTCTGGAAGGTTTTCCGTATCGTGGCTCTCGGTACTGGGGGTTTCATCACGGAGGCTTTAAGTAGGCGGAAGGGCAAGTCAAGAGGGCACACGAGGGCTCCAGATGACAGGGCCGCGCGGCCCAACCCTAGGCCGCGCCGCCCTGTAGTCCGGGCACCTCGTGGCCCCACTTCGTTTCGTCTTCAGACTTCTGGAAGCTTCGTGGAAAAATAGGCCCCTGGGCTTTGATTTCGTCCAATTCCGAGAATATTTCCTTACTAGGATTTCTGAAACCAAAAACAGCAGAAAACAGCAACTGGCACTTCGGCATCTTGTTAATAGGTTAGTTCCAGAAAATGCACGAATATGACATAAAGTGTGCATAAAACATGTAGATAACATCAATAATGTGGCATGGAACATAAGAAATTATCGATACGTCGGAGACGTATCATGGACTAGAGAGTCCGTGTATCTTACGCTTCCGCTATGAACTTGTGTTTGTTCGTTGATCAATAGATCAACTATTCGTGTAATATGGATGATGTGATTCCAATTGTAAGACTTTATGGTTTGTAATGAATGATGACTGTGATACTTAACTATTATGCCTCGCAACAACAATATTCCTGGGATTGCGATGTATGACATAATAGGCATCTGGACTTAGAAATCCGGGTGTTGACAAGTTGGTATCAGAGCCATTGTTTGACCTTAAAAGACCCTAGTTAGAATGGATGTTCGAAAGAAAACTTAACTTTGAAATCAAAATGAAGAGAATATTTGTGAAAATTTACTTACCCTCTTGTCTTTGAGACTTTTTCAAACTTGGTGACTCATGTCCCTCCTTATTTGAATCTACTTAAAAGTTTGCCACACTTGTTCACTCTCTAACCTACTCATCTTTTTCGCTTTCAGATGGAGCCAAATGAACCCATCAACACCAAGTTCTACCAGCTTGGAAATGGTGGAAGCTTGATCTTCGAGCATGACCTCAACTCTCTGTCGGATCACCTTGGCCGCCCACATCCCGAGTTTCACGGAATTCAGGTGGACGACCAGCCGGGAGGGGAACTGCAGTGGATTATCACTGCTGACTTAAGAGGCAAGATGGAGCCTTCCACCTCTGAGAGGATCCTCTTCTCTTTCAGGGAAAGCAACTGGCTCGACGGGCTTGCACGTGTTCTTCAGGAAGCACTTGCTCGCTTGTGCGGACAGAATGTGGAAGCACTTCAGGAGGAACGCTTTGCGCATCTCGCAAGGCGTAACACTGCCGGAGAACCCATGGATCTGCCACTGCACCCCCAGTTGAGGCACCACGTGGATCACTTGGACTTCATGCTCTACCAAACTCAGAGGGACCTCGACGCCACTCGCGCTTACGCGAACCAGACCCATGCTCACATCACCGAGCAGGGTGAGGCGATCAAGCTACTCAACAACGACCGCAAGAGCCTTCGCCAGCAGCGTGCCAAGAAGGACGCTACGATTCGTCGCCTTCGCGCCCGGATCGCGTCACTTGAGGCCACTGTCCAGGCCCAGGAAGACCAGCTGAATGAGATGGAGGAAGAAGGTGAAGACCTTCAGGGAGGAGACGCCTTCCTGAGTGACGACGGCGACTTTGAGGAGGATGAGAACACCGAGGAAGAGGACTACGAGTTTCTGGAGGCCAGAGAGGATGGAATCATCCCTATCGATGTGGATGATGATGAGGAGTAGTTGCACTAGTTCCACTTATAGTAGGTGTGAGTTGTATCACGTCCTTTGTATCGTAGCACGAGAATGGTTCTTAAAACCATTGGAGTATGTGTGTAGTTTGTACTATGTGTTGCATGAATGAATGTTATGTTTGTCATGAAAAGATTACAAGTTTTCAAATTGTTTTCAAACTTAACCAAAATGAACCATAGAATGTTCCCTCTTATCTCATAATCTTCTACATCTTCAGATGGCCCCTCCAAATCGCACCAACGACGCGATGCTGCAACTGCTGCAAACCATGCTTGCTGACCGGGAAACCGAAAGAGCCGAACGCCAAGCCAACCTCATCGCCTTGCAGAACATCGCCAACCAAGGCCATGGAAATCATGACCACCCCGGATCCAAGCTCAAGAACTTCCAAAACACCAACCCTCCGGTGTTTAGCAAGACCGAGGAGCCCCTCGACGCCGACGATTGGCTCCAGACTATGGAGAACAATCTGGAGGTAGCCGGAGTGGAAGCCAACGAGAAAGTCTTGTTCGCCACTCACTATCTCGCTGGATCAGCCCGCGCTTGGTGGACAAGCACCCGTGCCATGAACGGAGGTCAATTCATGACTTGGGAGGATTTCAAACTCAAGTTCAGCAAGTACCATGTACCCCCGGGTCTTATCAAGAAGATGAGGGATGAATTCCGTGAACTGAAACAAGGTCGCATGACGGTGGTTGAATACCGCGACAAGTTTCTCACTTTGTCAAGGTATGCCCCCGATGAGACCGACACCGTTGAGAAGAGGAAGGAGAGATTCCTGAACGGACTGCATGATGAGATGCAGACTGTCCTCGTCAACATCCCCTTCGCCGACCTCGAAGCCCTTGTTGACTCCGCCATCCAGATGGAGGGCAAGTTAAACCAAGCCAATGAGAACCGCAAGCGTCGAATGGCGAATCAGAGTGGATCAAGCCACCCCCAAAAGTTTCGCCCTAGCTCAAGCGGAGGTTTCACTCCAAGAAACAACAAGCCACAGATGCAGAACTCTCGCCCCGGTTATCAGAACCGGAGTGGAGGAAACTCCAAGCCAGGAGGCTACAACAACAACTACAACAACAACTACAACAACAACAACAACTATAACCGCGCTCCACCCCGAGCCCCTAACAACAACAACACCAACACCGCCCCCAGAACCGGAAGCAATGCCGTTCCCGTTGCGAACAAGCAGGACAAGACCACTATCACTTGTTATGAGTGTGGTGTAGTGGGGCACTACTCCAACGAGTGTCCCAAGCGTCTTGCCAAGCTCGCCGGCAACACCGCTGCACCTGCTCAGCAGCAACGCCGTGTCTCCACCGGCAAGAAGTTCGTCCCCAACAACCCCAACAACCGCACCGGCCGTCTCTTCCACATGAACACCGAGGAAGCCCAGGAAGCACCAGATGTGGTACTGGGTATGTTCTCTATCAATCTCATCCCTGCCAGAGTGTTGTTTGATTCTGGAGCATCTCATTCTTTTGTCACCGAAGACTTTGCATCAACAAGTAAAATTCAACCCATCAGTTTGAAGCATGTTATGATAGTTCAAATTCCCGGATCAACCACCAAAGCCAGAAAATTTTGCAAAAATGTACCCATCAAAATCCATGGAGTAGATTTCTATGCCAATCTGATAATTCTGGGGACCAAAGGGTTGGAAGTCGTACTAGGAATGGACTGGATGTCAAAACACCAGGGTTTGATTGACTGTGCCAAGAAAGCTATCACCATGACTAGCAGCACCGGTATCGTCGTAGAACATGTGTCCGAAAGACTACCCAGAAAATTCACCTGCAACTCAAGTGTAGCAAAGCCAACTCTGGATCAAATCAGGGTCGTTTGTCGATACCCTGATGTGTTTCCGGATGATCTACCCGGTATGCCCCCGGATAGGGATATCGAGTTCATCATCGAGTTAATCCCTGGAACTGGACCTATCGCCCAAAGAGCCTATAGCATGAACCCAGCAGAGCTAGTGGAGTTGAAGAAGCAGATTGATGATATGCTAGCCAAAGGTTTGATTAGCCCGAGTGCATCCCCCTGGAGATCACCAGTTTTATTTGTGGACAAGAAGGATGGTGCCAATCGTTTATGTACGGACTACCGTAAGCTTAACGACGTCACCATCAAAAACAAATACCCCCCTACCAAAGATAGAAGACCTGTTTGACCAGTTGACCGGAGCCAAAGTTTTCTCCAAGATAGATCTTAGAACTGGTTATCATCAGCAGAAGATTCGAGCCACCGATATTCCAAAGACTGCCTTTACCACTAGATATGGGTTGTACGAGTACAACGTCATGTCGTTTGGATTAACCAATGCCCCCGCTTACTTCATGAACCTCATGAATAAGATCTTCATGGAATTTTTGGACAAATTTGTCGTTGTGTTCATCGACGACATTCTTGTCTACTCCAAGTCCGAAGAGGAACATGAACAACACTTGGAGATGGTCCTAGAAACCCTTAGACACCACCAACTATATGCCAAGTTCAGCAAATGTGAGTTTTGGCTGAAGGAAGTCGGATTCCTGGGACACATCTTGTCTGCAGGAGGAATTGCCGTAGATCCCGCCAAGATTAAAACCGTTATGGAATGGCAAGCCCCAACCACTCAAACCGAGGTCCGCGCTTTTCTTGGATTAGCCGAATACTACCGCAGATTTGTAGAAGGTTTTTCGAGCATCGCTCGACCAATGACCCAACTGCTGAAAAAGGACAGAAAGTTTGAGTGGACCGACAAATGCGAAGAGAGCTTTCAACAGCTCAAGAGTAGACTGACAACAGCCCCAATCCTGATCATGCCAGATATCGCAAAACCCTTTGACGTATTTTGCGACGCCTCCAAGACTGGGCTTGGATGCGTGCTTATGCAAGAAGGCAAGGTTGTATCCTACCTTTCAAGACAACTCAAGCAACATGAACAGAACTACCCAACCCATGACCTCGAGCTTGCAGCCGTGGTCTTAGCCTTGAAAGTTTGGCGTCATTACCTCATGGGTAATCGATGCGAGATCTACTCCGACCACAAAAGCCTCAAATATATATTCACTCAGAAGGAGCTAAACATGAGGCAACGCCGATGGATCGAATTGATCAAGGATTACGACATGGAGATTCACTACCACCCCGGCAAGGCCAATGTGGTAGCGGATGCTTTGAGTCGACTGCCGTGCCAGTTGAACTCCATGCTCGCAACCGAACAGCCCAGCTTGCATCAAGAGTTTGAACAGTTCAGACTTGAACTTGTTAGTGAGGGATTCCTAGCCAGCATAGAACTGCAACCCACCTTGGTTGGTCAGATCAAGGAAGCCCAGAAGGACAGCGCTAGCATTGACGGAATCAAGAAACAGATAGCCGCAGGAAAAGCCCCCGGATTCACCGTAGACGAAGCCGGAGTGCTTTGGTACAAAGAGCGTCTCTGCGTACCATCGGACTCTGACTTGAAACAAGTCATCCTGCAAGAAGCCCATGACACCCTTTATTCAATCCACCCCGGAGGTACCAAGATGTACCAAGACCTAAAAGAACAATTTTGGTGGCACGGAATGAAGAGAGAGATCGGTAGCTATATCGCTAAGTGTGACATCTGTCAGAGAGTCAAGGCAGAACATCAACGACCCACCGGACTGTTACAACCCCTCCAGATTCCGGAATGGAAATGGGACTCCGTAGGAATGGACTTTATCACTGGACTGCCCAAATCCAGCAAAGGCAATGATTCAATATGGGTCGTTGTCGATAGATTGACCAAAGTTGTCCATTTCATCGCCGTCAAAACCACCTATCAAGGCCCAAAGCTAGCTGAACTTTACATCTCCAGAATAGTCGCTCTGCACGGAACCCCCAAATCGATAGTGTCAGATAGAGGATCACAGTTCACCTCAAGGTTCTGGCAGAAAGTGCATGAAGGACTAGGCACTCGCCTAAATTTCAGCACGGCCTATCACCCTCAGACTGACGGACAGACCGAGAGAGTCAACCGAGATCTTTGGAAGACATGTTGAGAGCTTGCGTCCTAGAATATGGATCCAAGTGGGAAGACTGCCTGCCTTATGCAGAATTCTCGTACAATAACAGTTATCAAGCCAGTTTGCAAATGGCCCCCTTTGAAGCCCTGTATGGAAGGAAGTGCCGTACCCCCCTGAACTGGTCAGAAGTCGGAGAGAGCCAAGTCTTTGGACCAGATGTCCTCCGAGAGGCCGAAGAGAAGGTGCACAAGATCTGCGAGTACCTCAAGACCGCTCAGTCAAGACAGAAGAGCTACGCCGACAAGAGACGCCGAGAGATGACCTTCGAGATTGGAGACTTTGTCTATCTTAAAGTGTCGCCCCTTAAAGGAATGCAGAGGTTCCAGCTGAAAGGAAAGCTCGCCCCCAGATATGTCGGACCATTCAAAGTTCTGAGTCGCCGAGGAGAAGTTTCATATCAACTTGAACTACCGGAAGAAATGTCTGCTGTGCACAATGTGTTTCACATCTCGCTCCTCCGGAAGTGCCTTGAAGTCCCCGAGAAGACCGAAGTGTTCAAAAATATCGATCACCGCTCGGTGGATATCAACACAGACTTGACATACCGTGAGGTGCCTATTCGCATCCTTGAAGAAGCTTTCAGGACCACCCGCACCAGAAGTATCAAGTTCCTGAAGATTCAGTGGAGCAATCACACTGAAGATGAAGCCACTTGGGAGCGCGAAGAGGACATGAAGAAGGAATACCCAGATCTCTTTAGCACCTAATTTTCTTTAGATCTCGGGATGAGATCTTTTGTAAGGGGGAAGGGTTTGTAACATCCCAACTTTTCAATAAAGAGACAAAGAGAGAGTTTCCCCAAATACCAAATTTGAGAACCAACAAAAACTTTTTCCTATCATATAGTGCTATGCATATAGATCACTTGTTTATTTATTTGAGTGTGCAATTGACCATGATATGTGCTTGTGTGATTTCACTTACACCTAAACCCTAACTTTGATCTTTGGATCATCAAATTGCAAGGAAGAAGAAACTAGAAAAGAAAAGATAAAATTTACCTCCACACACACATATGGCTCATGCCATTTTTGCAAATACCTAACCTAGACCACTTGGGCTTGCACCATTGGTTGTGATTGGTTACTAAACACTTTTAAACACTTTTGGAAGTGAAGAAACTCAAATCAAATCAAAACCAAATTCAAAATTCAAGTGACATGCAATATGGTCATTTTTGCATTTCTTAACCTGGTACCTACTTTGAGCCCTGTTATTTAAAGTTTTCTCTTCTGGACTTTGCCCAAACTTTGCACCTCATCCAAGACAACATCAAGGTGAATAACTTTGCCCAAAGACACCACCCCAAATTCCCTCTCTATTTCAAATGGTGGTGAACCAAAGTTGAGACATTGTTGCATATGTAAGATCACATGCATTTTGTGATTTTGCAATTCTTTGCCAAATTGACCCAAACCACCACCATTCTACTGCAAATATTATATGTTTTCAACCCACCAAAATTCATCCAAAAATTTGAAAGTTTTGTTCTTGCGGCCATTTAATCAAACACATGGTGAGCACTAATCTGCCAACTCAAGACCTTGCAATACCCAGCAGTTCATAGCCTAAACCATCACCATTAGGTCATCATTTGTACTCCCCTGACCCCTCTCCACCCTGCCAAACACACCAGACAAGGTTTGGTCCTTTGCATCATCACCATTTTGACCAAACCATGCCGTGGCATGGCATGACATGACATGATCTTGCCACCTCCCTCTCTGCTCACTACAGCACTGCACCACCATGTCCAACACGTTCCCCTCACACACCTGCCCCTCCTGGACACTCTGCTCGAACGTTTTGGACCCTGGACGCGCCGGAACAGGGACGCCCAGACACGCCCAGGACGTGCACGCGCACGCCAGAGCGCGCACGGCGTGCGTCGCAGACGCACCTGGCCAGGTCGTCGCGCCACCTGCTCCGTCGCCCCCTCCCTTTTCTTTCTGCGCCAGAAGGACGACCGCGACCCCAGCAACGCCATGGACACGCCCACCTGGCCGCGGGAACCCTGTGCACCACGCCATGGCCGACGCCATCCGCCACAGACGCCAGGACGCGAGGACGATGACGAGCGCCACAGGCCCTCGTTTTCACCGCAATCACGCGCTGCGTCACCGCCAGGACATCGCCTACACGCCTGCATCATCACCAGTCCACCATCGCCGCTGTAGCACCGTCGCCATGGGTGACATCGTCACAGCACCGCGGGCACCTCCAGCCGCTATAAAAGGAGCCATCCCCGCGCCCAAATCTTCACACCACCGTGCTCCCCTCTCTCTTCTCACTCACCTCGACCACTTCCCCTCTCCGATTAGCCTCTAGCACCACCCAATTTCATCGCTGGAGCCGCGGAGGTGCTGAGAAGCGCGCCGCCGATTTCGACCACCGTTGGAGACGCCGTCAGAGCCAACTGCTTCCTCGTCATCGACAACCTCCCTGCAGCACGTCGCCGACCATCGCCGTGCTGCCGGTGAGCCTCCCACCCCCTACCATCGCCGCCAGTAGCCTCGCCTCTCGTCGCCGACGACGACGCTCCTCGCCCATTAGATCACATTCTAATCCTACGGCCCTGAAAGAAACTTACCGATTCGGTCGGTATGACCCGCTGACGCGTGGGACCCGCCGTCAGACGGCCTGCTCGCGCTGGACGCGAAGTGGGCCGGCCCATTTCTTTTTTAACCCCACAGCCCAACTAGTTTCCCGCGCGAAGCCCACAGTTCAAATTCAAACAAATCAAATCTTTTCAGTTTTACTCACAGATGTTGTTTTCAAAATTGAATAGTTCCCAAACCACTAGGCCAAAATTTATGAAATGGATATGGTTGGAAATCTTAGAGTTTTATCTTTGCAATGCCACTGGTTTGAACCCTAGATGTGTTGTAGAATTAAAGTAGCAAAATAAACAAGGCAGAGACTTTTCTGACTTCAAACAATTGTTAAAATTCAACCAAAAATGCTTTTGAGTTGATTCCAACTCCTATAATCCACATTTCACTTGCACTAATTGTTTCTGCAAAAATATGCCATGCCTACTTTGGATGATCATGGCCTAGATGAATTAGAGGACTATTTGGCTATGTCAAGTCAAAGATATTGTCCAAAACTATTTAGAAATTTTATGAGAGTGTTTATCTCATTTAAAGCTTGTCACAAACATTCCATTATGAGATAGAGACTTTGGACATTTAGTTCTCATATGATTTGTTTGATGATATTAAATCATCACCATGTTAGGATTAAAAGGTATGAGGTGCCCCACCTCATTTAAATAATTTTCTTAAATGATAAGTATGAAGAGGTTGACTTTGGTCAACCTAGGTCATATATTACTCATGAAAGAATTTAAATCTTAATAATATAATTAGAGGAATTTATTTCTCTAAAGAAGGCAAAGAAGCACCTTATTTAATATGAGAGGAAATTATTTTTCTTAAATAAGAAAACCACCTCACCAACTTAGTAGTGTGTAATGATAGTTTAGCTTGAGTGACTTATGTGTGCTTAGTTTAGTATATAAGATTGGTGTGGTGATTGTACTTCGTATTCGTATTTTAGACGCTAGTACGGAAGAGTATCAAGAGGAGGAGGAGGCCTACTTCCAAGGAGAAGAAGAGCAATTTGATCAGTACCACCACCAAGGCAAGCTAATACACTTGCAAAGTGCAAAGCTCTCAAGAGCAATGCATCACCCTCTTTTACCTTATGCTTAGTGGTCCTATCCCAAGTTTTACTATACAAGTTTTACTGCTTTTATTTTCAAAGTACTTTTTGATTCATGATTCACTTGGTTTAGAGTAGCATATGAGCACCAAGCTTAAATCTAGAACAAGCAATGCTAAGTTAGCACCCCTCATGATTAGTGCTATTGCTAACAAATAAAACTTGACTACTCTAGATGGGAACTTGGTGAAGTGAAGTTGTTTTTGAATGATTTTTGAAAGGTGGTATGACTAAGAGAAGATGGTGATTTTTGATTTAAAACTGATATTGGTTTGGATGCGATACCTTTCCAAATTACAAGTACCCCCACAATACCTGATTATGGGTAGGGCTTAACTGGAAGTTTGTGTGTCTTAGTATGGGTTCCCTCTGAACAAGCATCATAGGGGTTATGCCGAGGCTGCCTCCGTTGTTGAGAAATGATGTGAACTGAGGTGAATTGTACGGCCAAGCCCTGTGCAGTTCCCAGGTTGACAGTTGGTCTTCACTGGGAGGCCAAGCTCATGGGGAGAGGTGCCTATACTAGGATATATAAGTGAAAGGTTAAGGTTGATGATCCGCGTACTGAGTTACGATGATTCGGGGTTATCCCCGACGGATGTAATCAAATGTTGTGGCACAAGTGTGCAACCTCTGCAGAGTGTAAACCTATTCGAATAGCCGTGTCCACGGTTACGGATGGTTGGAAAGGCCATACAGTTTCCGATATCAAAATTTCTTGAAAAGGGGTTGAATGGTGAATGGTGACTTGACTTGAATCACAACAGAGTTGTGGGAATGACACTAATGTTCCCACTTGAGTTAGTTAGCAAAGGTTGAGTCTTTTACTAAACTGCTTATGAACTAAAATTGGCTTTATGCAAATCAAACTAGAGCTTAGCACCCTTACTAGAACTGAATAGCACTTACACTAGTATTAGTTTGCGAGTACTCAACGTACTCACGGCTTTGTCCCTGGCTATTCAAATGGCCAGAGTATGAAGACGAGCAGAACTATCAAGGTGAAGACCAGCAGGACGCCTACGACAACTAGGAGTCTTCCAATGTCAAGCGTTGGCCTGTGGACTAGAGAGTCCGTGTATCTTACGCTTCCGCTATGAACTTGTGTTTGTTCGTTGATCAATAGATCAACTATTCGTGTAATATGGATGATGTGATTCCAATTGTAAGACTTTATGGTTTGTAATGAATGATGACTGTGATACTTAACTATTATGCCTCGCAACAACAATATTCCTGGGATTGCGATGTATGACATCATAGGCATCTGGACTTAAAAATCCGGGTGTTGACAAGACCCCCCCACCAACCGACTTTGCTGTCATCTCCACAGGGGTAGAATGGGAATTTGAAAGCGTGTGAAATTTTTGTATTTTGTGGGCAGGAAGATTTGCCGCTATGAGATTTTGAATTTGGCTACCGTCCAAGTATAATGATAAAAAATTGTGACACTGTACTAGTACCTCTGTTCAAGGCTGAGTGCAAAATCAAATCATCATAACAGTAAATAACGGTCACTACCATGATCATGTTCTATCTCTAAAATTAGCGTATCCGCTAGATCTTGCAAAGTATAATGATAAAAATAATTGTGAGACCGTACTAGTACTTCTCTTCTAGGCCGAGTGCAACAGCAAATCATCATCACGTTGAAAAATTGTTACCATGATCATGATCTATCTCTAAAATTGGCGCATCCACTATATCTTGCAAAGTAATATGATAAAGAATTTGTGAGACGGTACTTCTGTTCAAACCCGAGTGCAACATCAAATCATCATCACGTTGAAAATTTGTTACCATGATCATGATCTATCTCTAAATTTGGCGCATCCGGTAAATCTTGCAAAGTATAATGATAAAGAAATTGTGAGACAGTAGTAGTACTTCTGTTCAAGGTCGAGTGCAACATCAAATCATCATCACGTTGAAAATTTGTTACCATGATCATGATCTACCTCTGAAAATGGGCGCATCCACTAAAACTTGCAAAGTATAATGATACAAAATGGTGAGACCATACTAGTACTTATGTTCAAGGTCGAGTGCAACATCAAATCATCATTACATTGAAAAGTGTGTTACCATTATCATGATCTATCTCTGAATTTGGCGCATCCGCTAAATCTCGCAAAGTATAATGATAAAAAAAATTGTGAGAATGTACTAGTACTTATGTTCAAGGCCGAGTGCAGGATCAAATCATCATCACGTTGAAATTTGTTACAACGATCATGACATATCTCTAAAATTGGCGCATCCGCTAAATCTCGCAAAGTATCATGATAAAAAAATTGTGAGATTGTACTACGGAGTAGTACTTATGTTCAAGGCCGAGTGCAGGATCAAATCATCATCATGTTGAAAATTGTTACAACGATCATGACATATCTCTGAAATTGGCGCATCCGCTAAATCTTGCATGTGACGCATCTCATTGCGGAGCAACAGGCCAGTGCTATCAAGGTTGAGGCGTCAGTAGCGTCATCGGGCTCTCCTCTTTTGAAAGATCTTCTACATGGCGCAGCGCACCGCCCGTCGAGAAGCAGTCACATGTGATACCAAGGTGGAGACGTTGCCGGCATCCTCGAGGTGCGACCGCCCTTCTACGAGCCAGCGTCGACTCAAGGTATGAATCCTTGCGTTGTCGCGCCCCTTCTTCCGATGAAGTGGGGTGCCTTAGATTTATTGTTCTTCTCTTACGATTATTTCAAGCCGAACATGTGTGCTCTTTCTCTGAATATATTGCTTGAAAAGCTAACCAAGTTACTTAAATTCACTTCATTCTTAATCTTGCATGCTAATTTTGTTATTTTTGCTGACAGTGGTGCGCGCAAGGAGATTTATTTGTGGGTGTGCTGAGCTGTTAGGAAGTGGCGGACGCAGCAAAGAATTGGAGGGGGGCACACCCCAAAAAAAAAATTTTGCGCCATCAAAATTGTGAAAAACGTTTGCCAAATGAACAATATATAAGGCTCTGTTGGGATGTTTATATTGGGAGACTTGTCATTGCGTTTAGTTGAATGTTGATAACCTAGGATATTGAGATTGAATGCCAATATTTCTGTTTGGATATTTAGATATTTAGAAGCTCGACTTAATATGGAGGGTGAATGCCAAAATAGTCGGATCAACTTTGAAATTCTGAAAAACTAAGAAACAATGTGTACAACACAAGGAGCTCGGTGGAACCACGCGCTAGGGTTTCCGTCTTGCCGCCGCCGCTCCGGCCGCCGGCGGGGCGGGCGCCGCGTGTCCGCGTTTTTGAGATCGTCCACAACCACCTCAACATTTTGCTACATATATGCAACTCAGTGATGAAAATATCTTCAGTACTTTACATTTTTGTGACATACAACAAGCACCCATTTTCTGAACATCGATTCATTATTTTAGGAATTATTAAAAACTAAACTTTTCAATGTGGGGAGAATAGCTGAATATGGGCAATTTTAAGTTTTGAACACTTAACACTAACACACAGTATAGCACATGGAAATAGAAACAGAGAATGGGGAGGCGGAAGCGGACACTGGACGTGGACCTGCTAGAGCGCAGTGGTGTGGCGGCCGGCGGGAAGAGCCGGGGAAGGTGTACAATGGCGGTCGGCGGCCAGCGCTGCGGTGGCCGAGTCCCAGCCCGCTTCTTTTTGAGCGTCGAGCGGCGGCCATCCACAAGCCTCAGAAGTGCGAGAGGAGTCCGAAAGGGGGCAGTGACGAGCGGATAGGCTAACAGGCGGGCGACAGCCCCGGACGGGAGAGAGTGTAGAGGGCGAAGCGAGAGATTGGCGGCGGCGCAGCGGGGAATTGTGTGGTCGCTCACCTGGTCTCTCGTCGATCCTTGATACGAGACAGGCTTATTGGGCCTTTTTCAGCACTTAAATTAGGTGTATCAAAAACGTTTTCAACAATTAAGGGTGCCCCCGCTGCGTAAGCCCCTGGGGTTAGGCCGAAGTCGAAATCCGCCGCTAAACGGGGCCGCAGCTTAACACATGAAAAAGGTGTTCAATCTCGCCCACAATGTCCTCTTCTTTCCTCTTCCTTTATTGGAACTTGTTTTGCAGACAAGGAAAGTGGCACATGTAATGTGAGAAAAACCCTCTTAGCCAAAATCAGCTACGAGCAAGATTTTTTGTATTGTAGATGCCCCAATTGACTCTCATCCCCAATGTAGTCTTTTTTATGTCAGTATAGACTTCTTTACATGGCATGCATTTGCCTAATGAGCAGCATTGTATTGCCATTCTAGCCAACCTGATCGATATGTCAAGCTTCATGCAGGAGATGCCATGTTTAATTTACTCCCTCACTCCGATCCATATTTCTTGGTGTAAAATGAATGTGAATCGAAGGGAGTACTTTTCTTAGATAGTACTATACCAGTTCAAAAAAAAGTACTACTCCTACTACATCACAAATGCATCAAAAGAGTACTACATCACAAGACCACCACGGTTGTACTAGTAGAGTTTAATGCTGAACTTCCAAAGGGAATAAGATTACACATATGAACTTTAAACAGGACCAGGAGCATGAGGGCCAGCAACAGGGGCGTTGACCGGGAACAAGCCAGGCAAGACGTAATTTTGGAGGAAGAGGCCATATGCTGCGTGCTTGGCCTTGGTTGCAGGGCGGTGCTTCCCCGATGTACTTAGGCCTACACCCGTCGCATGCTGGATCAGGCTGCGGATGTCCTTCTGGAGGATTTTGCCACAGAATGGGCAAAATAGCTCCCCGCGCATGCGGAAACGAATTTCACCACCCTTCAGCCGCTTGAACGTAGCGGCTCTTCTGGTCCCTGCGCTCCTTGTTGTCGTCCATGTCATCAGAATATTCCTGTGAATTATAAAGGACATAATAATCAGGTGTTTAATGACAGATCGAATAAATACTGCACTATCATAAGCAAACCTTAGAAACCCTAAAATTAAATGTGTAGAACAAGTAAATGGCAGAAGAAATCATACTAAATCATGAGAAAACCCTATGAACAGAAATGAACATAAGCCACAACAATTGCAAGTCCACTAAGTATGAACACATAAATTAATTATATGACTAATCAAGCCAACTACATGGCAGATTAGTCGAAATTAAACTTGAATCTGACCGTACAAACCGTAGAATCAAGTACGTCTACAAGAACAAGGTAGGAGTCAAATCAATCAAGAACCAGGTTCGTGCAAACCACGTGAACAGTAATATGACACAAAGAGGATCGGGACAGTTTCGGTAAAAGAGCAGTACCTCCTCGTCGTCACCCTCGACATCCTCCTGGAACTGAACGTTTGGGCCGAAATCGTCGAAGGGGTCGAGGTCCGCGTCCAGCACCGGGTCTAGGAAGACCTCGCCGTGGTGGCCTGCAACGCCTTGCAGATCTTCGGCGGGAGCAACGGTGTTACTATCCACCTTCTCCTCGACGGCCAGGACGCCCGTTTCGACCGAGGTCGAAGAATCAGACAAGCAGAGGAGACGAGCGGCCTGGGTGCCCGGTGAAGCGACGGCCACTACCGCACAGGAATCCTCTGCGCGAGCGGCCGCCGATTGCTCCGCCTCGTACGCAAGACCTGTCTTCATGCTGCTGCGGTTGGAAACGAGGAAGTCGATGCCTCGGAGGTGCGGTAAGTTGATGGGGGTTTTTCACAGTGTGGGGGAGGGGAGAGGACGAGCTCGCGAGAGACGATGAGGCCGATTATTTTATAGCCTCTGACTCTCTGTATCGAGTTGTGGACGCGTGAAGTCGTGCATGTACTCGATTTTCCACTTTCTGAGAAACGTGTACGAAACCTTTTTTTCTTGGACCATTTAACTTCATGTGGGGCTCATGTATACCAATACTTCTAAACGTCATAAGTAATTCACAATCATTCAGAAAAATATGAGACCTTAACATTTTATTGTTTGTGTCAGATATTGTCCATGAAAAATAACATCCTTCAAAAAATAAATCCCCTATGCCAATCCGGCCATGCCCGTCTACTCCAACTAGCTTCCTCGAGTAATTTGTCACCTTACATTCTTAAAATGAACCAAAATTTGGCACAGGGGCAACACGTGGAAAATGATGTTACCATTCTCTCTTCCCATTTTTGTTTGAATTTTTCAAAATTTTCATGCCCTAACGGAAAAAATGTATGTTCCTTCTATGAAGCATGTATCAAATGGCATTACCAAAACCTGGGGGTGGCGGGGCACATGGTGGTGTGATGATACATCACATTTGGACCACACAACACAATTTGGACCAACAAAAAAAAATCAACCACCCTACACAAACCCTGGTCAAAACTAGTTTGACCAATATTACAAAAGTTGTACATAATTTAGAAACCGTCAGAAATATACGAAGCATTCCGGAGTCAATACTGAAGACAAAGCAATTATGCCAAAAGACGAAGGCTGGGGAGGAACAGGTCTTGCTATATTGCACAGCAAAGCCAAATTCAACTTTTCATTGATTGCAAAATTCTGGCTGCAATTAGCACACCCTGGTCTCCTGATGATGTCGCAATAGTTGGCTGCTGGGAGCGGAGACACTCGACTTCCTTCTTCAACTTATCGCACTCTGTGCGAACTTTCAAGTACTTCGTCTCGAAATATTGCGCATGTTCAGCATGCAACTCCACTTCCTGTCGAAAACTTTCACGATCCACAGTTGCAATCACAATCGACCAGCCTTGTCGGTGACCACACTCATCGGTGGCTGGGCGCGTAGTTCCTTGACTTCCTTCTTCAACTTCTTACACTCAGCGACAACGTCTGAGTACCGTTTATCAAAAGAAGATTGCACGGAACGGGCATTCTCCTCCGACATGGCACGATCTAAAATGCACCTGCCCACGAGGTGGCGGATTTTCTTATGAAGGATGGTGTTGTGGCCCTTGATCTGGTCCAGTTTCACGGAGAATCGTGTTATCACATCCTGCATTGCAAATTCAAGAGCAATGAAGTATGCAGAGTGCAGATGAGGGGGGAGAAATAAACAAATGGAGTGCCAACCTCTTCAATATGCCTGAGAGCTGCAAAGTCCTTGTCCATAGGAACCTCTTCAATGATGGAACCGCCATTCCTGGAAGAAAGACATTTAAGTAGTTGGATCTGGCATCCAGCAAGGAGGCGATGAAACTGCGGCACGGCAACGGAAACATACACGGCCGAAGATGCATACACGCGCACTGGCTGCTCCTCTCCCGGAGACTGAGCATTCGTCTCTGATTCTGCATTCAGGATACCAAACCTATGCATGTTCTGGCCCTTGATCTCGGCGGCTGTCGCCGATAATCTCATAATCCCTTCCTGCATTGAAAAATTCACCAGTAACGAATCAGGGATCCTTTTTCATTCACAGGATAGGAAAACCATAAGATTAGGAAAAGCATAGGATTTTGTATACATTAGAGTGGGTGTATGCGCTATTTTATGGGCTATTTGGAATGTACAAAATGAATTCGTGTTTAATAAACGTAAATCTCATCCCTTCTTGCAGGTTATCCCTATGATTATTCACTAGATCCGTATGTTTCTTATCTCCCGCCCGAGGATCAGCAGGATATCATGGAGTCTGGGTGCAACTGACTGGTTGGGAAGCTCCCGACACACGAAGTGCGGACGAGTGCAGAACTTGGACTGCCAACCCATGGGAGGCAGGTACAAGCGGCACCGGCAAGCGCATCAAGAGGGATGATGATAATTGGTGAACTAGGCTGGCGTTATATGTTTCCAAGATTGTACATAAGTTTAGAATTATGAACTAGTAGTATTGTTTAGGTGATGTAATTACTTTTGCAACAATGTGTATGAGGTTTCAGAACCACGCTTCCTTATTTAAACATGTTTAAAACATGAAAATGAAGAGGTAAGCCTGCATCCTTCTTAGTCACTCCAAAATGAAGCTTTTGGGAAGGTATTTGAAATTTCCATGTTTGAAACCCAAAACGACTTCTCTTCGTGATTGACTTCATAAGACAAAGTTCACACTTAGGGGTAGATACATGATTTTTCTGGTTTGAATATGTCTAGACCTTGTTTATCAACTTGAGTGCTTACTATATGACATAAGAAGGCTATGTGCTTTGTTTTTTCATTTTTTTTTTTTTGAAATTTTATGCCCATTTGAATCTTGGTCAAATCCTAGGTACGGTTTGACCAAGATTTGAACAAGTTTAAATATGAAAATAAAATGTAAGCCCGGTCTGGATCCTTCTTAGTCACTCTGAAATGAAGCTTTTGGGAGATTTTTGAAATTTCCATGTTTGAAACCCAAAATCACTTCTCTTCATGCTTGACTTCGTAAGATAGAGTTTAGGGTTAGGGTAGATACATGATTTTTCTGGTTTGAATATGTCTACACCTTGTTTATCAACTTGAGTGCTTATTATATGACATAAGAAGACTATGTGCTTTGGTTTTTCATTATGCCCATTTGAATCGGTCAAATCCTAGGTTTGACCAAGATTTGAACAAGTTTAAAACATGAAAATAAAAGGTAAGCTCGACCTGGATCCTTCTTAGTCACTCTAAAATGAAGCTTTTGGGGTGTTCTTGAAATTTCCATGTTTGAAACCCAAAACCACGTCTCTTCATTCTTGACTTCATAAGACAGAGTTTAGGGTTAGGGTAGATACATGATTTTTCTGGTTTGAATATGTCTAGACCTTGATTATCAACTTGGATGCTTAATATATGACATAAGAATACTATGTGCTTTGGTTTTGATTTTTTGATTTTTTTCTGAATTTTTATGCCCATTTTCTCTTGGTCAAATCATAGGTTTAACCAAGATTTAAACAAGTTTAAAACATGAAAATGAAAAGGTAAGCCTGCATCCTTCTTTGTCACTCCAAAATGAGGCTTTTGGGAAGGTATTTGAAATTTCCATGTTTGAAACCCAAAATGACTTCTCTTCGTGCTTGACTTCATAAGACAAAGTTTAGGGTTAGGGGTAGATACAAGATTTTTCTGGTTTGAATATGTCTAGACCTTGTTTACCAACTTGAGTGCTTACTATATGACATAAGAAGGCTATGTGCTTTGGTTTATCAATTTTTTTGAATTTTTGTGCCCATTTGAATCTTGGTCAAATCCTATGTACGGTTTGATCAAGATTTGAACATGTTTAAAACATGAAAATAAAAGGTAAGCATGGATCCTTCTTAGTCACTCTAAAATGAAGCTTTTAGGAGGTTTTTGAAATTTCCATGTTTAAAACCCAAAACCACTTCTCTTCATGCTCGACTTCGTAAAATATATAGAGTTTATTAGGGTTAGGGGTAGATACATGATTTGTCTGGTTTGAAAATGTTTAGACCTTGTTTATCAACTTGAATGCTTACTATATGACATAAGAATACTATGTGCTTTGGTTTTCATTTTTTCTGATTTTTTATGCCCATTTGATCTTGGTCAAATCCTAGGTTTAACCAAGATTTAAACAAGTTTAAAACGTGAAAATGAAAAGGTAAGCATGCATCCTTCTTAGTCACTCCAAAATGAGGCTTTTGGGAAGGTTCTTGATATTTCCATGTTTGAAACCCAAAACGACTTCTCTTCATGCTAGACTTCATAAGATCAACATGGGGTAGATACATGATTTGTCCGGTTTGGATATATCTCGACCTTGTTTATCAACTTGAATGCTTACGATATGACATAAGAAGACTATATATGTTCTTTTGTTTTACATTTTTCTGATTTTTTTTATTTTGTGCCCATATTTGTATCTTGGTTAAATCCTAGGTTTGACAATGATTTAAAAAAGTTTAAAATATGAAAATGAAAAGGTAAGCATGGATCCTTCTTAGTCACTCTAATTGAAGCTTTTGGGAGGTTTCTGATATTTCCATGTTTGAAACCCAGAACCACTTCTCTTCATGCTTGACTTCATAAGGTAGAGTTTAGGGGTTAGGGGGTAGATACATGATTTGTTTGGTTTGAATATGTCTAGACCTTGTTTATCAGCTTGAATGCTTACTATATGACATAAGAAGACTATGTACTTTGGTTTTCATTATTTTTTTTATTTTTTTTATGCCCATTTGAATCTTGGTCAAATACTATCTATGACCAAGATGTAAACAAGTTTAAAACATGAAAATGCAAATGTAAGCATGGATACTTCTTAGACACTCTAAAATGAATATTTTGGGAGGTTCTTTAAATTTCCAAGTTTGAAACCCAAAACCACTTCTCTTCATGCTTGACTACATAAGACAGAGTTTAGGGTTAGGGGTAGATACATGATTTTTCTTGTTTGAATATATCTAGACCTTGTTTATCAACTTTAATGCTTACTATATGACATAAGAAAACTATGTGCTTTGGTTTTTAATTTTTTAATTTTTTTTAATTTTAATGCACATTTGAATCTTTGTCAAATCCTAGGTTTGACCAAGATTTAAACAAGTATAAAACATGAAAATGAAAAGGGTAAGCATGTATCCTTCTTATAGTCACTCTAAAATGAAGTTTTTGGGATGTTCTTGAAATTTTCATGTTTGAAACCCAAAACCACTTCTCTTCATGCTTGACTTCATAAGATAGAGTTTAAGGGCTAGGGGGTAGATACATGATTTGCCTAGGTTTTAATATGTCCAAACCTTGTTTATCAACTTGAATGCTTACTATATGACATAAGAAGACTATATGCTTTTGTTTTTCATTTTTCTGATTTTTTTTTATTTTATGCCCATTTGAATCTTTTGGTCAAATCATAGGTGTAATTTGACACACAGATTTAAACAAGTTTAAAATATGAAAATGAAAAGGTGGTAAGCATGTATCCTTCTTATATTAGTCACTCTAAAATGAAGCTTTTGGGAGGTTTTTGAAATTTCCATGTTTGAAACCCAAAACCACTTCTCTTCATGATGTTGACTTCATAAGATAGAGTTTAGCGGTTAGGGGTATAGATACATGATTTGTCTTGTTTGAATATGTGTCTAGACCTTGTTTATCAACTTTAATGCTTACTATATGACATAAGAAAACTTTGTGCTTTAATTTGGTTTATAATTTTTCTATTTTTTTTTGAATTTTGATGCACATTTTGAATCTTCGTCAAATCCTAGGTTTGACCAAGATTTAAACAAGTATAAAATATGAAAATGAAAAGGGAAGCATGCATCGATCCTTCTTAGTCACTCCAAAGTGAAGCTTTTGGGAAGTTTTTGAAATTTCCATGTTGGAAACCCAAAACGACTTCTCTTCGTGCTTGATCGACACTTCAGAAGACAAAGTTTAGGGTTAGGGGTAGATATATGATCGATTTCTCTGGTTTGAATATGTCTAGACCATGTTTATCAACTTGAGTGCTTACTATATGACATAAGAAGGCTATAGATGTGTTTTGGTTTTTCATTATTTTTTGAATTTTTATGCCCATTTGAATCTTGGTCAAATCCTAAGTTTGACCAAAATTTGAACAAGTTTAAAACATGAAAATGAAAAGGGTAAGCCTGGATCCTTCTTAGTCACTCTAAAATGAAGCTTTTGGGAGGTTTTTGAAATTTCCATGTTTGAAACCCAAATTAAACCACTTCTCTTCATGCTTGACTTTACAAGACATAGTTTATGCATGGTTAGGGGGTAGATACATGATTCGTCTGTTTTAAATATTTCTAAACCTTGTTTATCAACTCGAATGTCTTACTATATGACATAAGAAGACCATGCGCTTTTTTTTGAATTCTTATGCCCATTTGAATCTCTTGGTCAAATCCTAGCTAGGTTTGACCAAGATTTAAACAAGTTTGACACATGAAAATGAAAAGGTAAGCTTGTATCCTTCTTAGTCACTCTAAAATGAAGCTTTTGGGAGGTTTTTGAAATTTCCATGTTTGAAACACAAAACCACTTCTCCTCATCCTTGACTTCATAAGACAGAGTTTAGGGTTAGGGGGTAGATACATGATTTGTCTTGTTTGAATATGTTTAGACCTTGTTTATCAACTTGAATGCTTACTATATATATGTGACATGAGAATACTATGTGCTTTGGTTTTCATTTTTTTTATTTTTTTTATTTTGATGCACATTTGAATCTTGGTCAAATCCTTGGTTTGACCAAGATTTAAACAAGTATAAAACATGAAAATGAAAAGGGAAGCATGCATCGATCCTTCTTAGTCACTCCAAAGTGAAGCTTTTGGGAAGTTTTTGAAATTTCCCTGTTTGAAACCCAAAACGACTTCTCTTCGTGCTTGATCGACACTTCAGAAGACAAAGTTTAGGGTTAGGGGTAGATATATGATCGATTTCTCTGGTTTGAATATGTCAGACCTTGTTTATCACCTTGAATGCTTACTATATGACATAAGAAGACGACGTGTTTTTTTTTTTTTTGAATTTTTATGCCCATTTGAATCTTGGTCAAATCATAGGTTTGACCACGATTTAAACATGTTTAAAACATGAAATTGAAAAAGTA
This sequence comes from Lolium perenne, assembly GCF_019359855.2. NCBI lineage: Eukaryota > Viridiplantae > Streptophyta > Magnoliopsida > Poales > Poaceae > Lolium > Lolium perenne. The sequence goes on along the minus strand of NC_067250.2, from coordinate 10,193,578 downwards.
AGTCTGGATCCTTCTTAGTCACTCCAAAATGTACCAATTGATATATGAGTTAACTTGGCTTCATGGAAAAAATAATGTCATGTAAATGAGTTAACTTGGCTTTCCTACCCTTGAATCCATAGGAGTAGTATAATAATCAACCGAGTTTTTAAACCAACAGGTCTGTCACTTACGTGTGGTGCCCATGCGTGAGGTCCCACACTTCGATGAGCACAAGCCAAGTGCGGTAGGTACGCAAACTCATCGGGATGCGTCGGAAGTCTCTGGGTCCTTCAGGATTCGGTTGTCCCTCTCACAAAAAAAAACTCTCATTCTCGGCCTCGCTCGACTCGCTCGCTCACACCTCCTGCTCACTGACAAAACCTGCAGAACAGTCAACATCATCACCCGAAAAAGGGCAGACACCTTAATTCTCTCCCTTCTTCTCTCCTTCCGAGTGATCCCTCTTCCTCCGAGTTTCACTCGACGGGCAAACACACGTGTGCTGCATAGTAATAATATAAAAGTAGAAAAATCGACCTACGAATCTATGATTAAATAGGTTAATCTAGGGTTTTGCCCACTACTACAGATAAAGTTCAAAAATATCCAACTACTGGTTCGATTTCGGGCTACTAATATAAAATTAAATAAGTTGAACTAGTATTCCTCTAAAAAAATCATTTTGGTATGCATTGTTTTATACTTTTCATAGCTATAGTGCATCACAAATTCATGATTTCATGCTTTGCGTTGCCAATTTCGATTTTTTCTAACCACCTTCTCTTTGATTTCAAATTTAGGTCAAACTATTGGTGCCTGGTATGTGTTCTACTTGAATTGGATGCTGCGTCTGCACATGTTTTGCCATTGTTTTGGGCTTCCACACATCTTTGGGGCATCCAAGTATTTAAGTTACCTTGTGTTTTCTTGAATTGTAATTCATGTACCATTCCTCCCAATTTTTATGCCCATTTGAATTTGGTCAAATCATAAGTTTGACCAAGATTTGAACAAGTTTAAAACATGAAAATGAAAAGGTAAGCCTGGATCCTTCTTAGTCACTCTAAAATGAAGCTTTTGGGAGGTTTTTGAAATTTCCATGTTTGAAACACAAAACCACTTCTCTTCATGCTTGACTTCATAAGACAGAGTTTAGGGTTAGGGGGTAGATACATGATTTGTTGTTTGAATATGTTTAGACCTTGTTTATCAACTTGAATGCTTACTATATGTACGTGACATGAGAATACTATGTGCTTTGGTTTTCATTTTTTTGATTTTTTCTGAATTTTTATGTCCATTTGATCTTGGTCAAATCCTAGGTTTAACCAAGATTTAAACAAGTTTATAACATGAAAATAAAAAAGGTAAGCCTGCATCCTTCTTAGTCACTCAAAAATGAATCTTTTGGGAAGGTTTTTGAAAATTCCATGTTTGAAATCCAAAACGACTTCTCTTCGTGCTTGACTTCATAAGACAAAGTTTAGGGTTAGGGGTAGATACATGATTTTTTTCTGGTTTCAATATGTCTAGACCTTGTTTATCAACACTTGCGTGCTTACTATATGACGTAAGAAGGCTCTATGTTCTTTGGTTTTTCATTTTTTTGAATTTTTATGCCCATTTGAATCATGGTCAAATCCTAGGTACGGTTTGACCAAGATTTGAACAAGTTTAAAACATGCAAATAAAAGGTAATCCCGACCTGGATCCTTTAGTCAATCTAAAATGAAGCTTTTGGGGGGTTCTTCAAATTTCCATGTTTGAAACCCAAATAAACCACTTCTCTTCATTCTTGACTTCGTAAGATAGAGTTTAGGGTTAGGGTAGATACATGATTTTTCTGGTTTGAATATGTCTAGACCTTGTTTATCAACTTGAATGCTTAATATATGACATAAGAATACTATGTGCTTTTGTTTTCATTTTTTGATTTTTTCTGAATTTTTATGCCCATTTGCTCTTGGTCAAATCATAGGTTTAACCAAGATTTAAACAAGTTTAAAACATGAAAATGAAAAGGTAAGCCTGCATCCTTCTTAGTCACTCCAAAATGAGGCTTTTGGGAAGGTTTTTGAAATTTCCATGTTTGAAACCCAAAACGACTTCTCTTCGTGCTTGACTTCATAAGACAAAGTTTAGGGTTAGGGGTAGATACAAGATTTTTTTGGTTTGAATATTTCTAGACCTTGTTTACCAACTTGAGTGCTTACTATATGACATAAGAAGGCTATGTGCTTTGGTTTTTCAATTTTTTTGAATTTTTGTGCCCATTTGAATCTTGCATGGTCAAATCCTAGGTACGGTTTGATCAAGATTTGAACATGTTTAAAACATGAAAATAAAAGGTAAGCATGGATCCTTCTTAGTCACTCTAAAATGAATCTTTTAGGAGGTTTTTGAAATTTCCATGTTTGAAACCCAAAACCACTTCTCTTCATGCTCGACTTCGTAAAATATATAGACTTTATTAGGGTTAGCGGTAGATACATGATTTGTCTGGTTTGAAAATGTTTAGACCTTGTTTATCAACTTGAATGCTTACTATATGCCATAAGAATACTATGTGCTTTGGTTTTCATTTTTTTGATTTTTTCTGATTTTTTATCCCCATTTGATCTTGGTCAAATCCTAGGTTTAACCAAGATTTAAACAAGTTTAAAACGTGAAAATGAAAAGGTAAGCCTGCATCCTTCTTAGTCACTCCAAAATGAAGCTTTTGGGAAGGTTTTTTGTTTTTCTTTTTTTTGAATTTTTATGCCCATTTGAATCTTGGTCAAATCCTAAGTTTGACCAAGATTTGAACAAGTTTAAAACATGAAAATGAAAAGGGTAAGCCTGGATCCTTCTTAGTCACTCTAAAATGAAGCTTTTGGGAGGTTTTTGAAATTTCCATGTTTGAAACCCAAAACGACTTCTCTTCGTGCTTGATCGACACTTCAGAAGACAAAGTTTAGGGTTAGGGGTAGATATATGATTGATTTCTCTGGTTTGAATATGTCTAGACCATGTTTATCAACTTGAGTGCTTACTATATGACATAAGAAGGGTATATATGTGCTTTGGTTTTTCATTTTTTTTGAATTTTTATGCCCATTTGAATCTTGGTCAAATCCTAAGTTTGACCAAGATTTGAACAAGTTTAAAACATGAAAATGAAAAGGGTAAGCCTGGATCCTTCTTAGTCACTCTAAAATGAAGCTTTTGGGAGGTTTTTGAAATTTCCATGTTTGAAACCCAAATTAAACCACTTCTCTTCATGCTTGACTTTACAAGACATAGTTTATGCATGGTTAGGGGGTAGATACATGATTCGTCTGTTTTAAATATTTCTAAACCTTGTTTATCAACTCGAATGTCTTACTATATGACATAAGAAGACCATGCGCTTTTTTTTGAATTCTTATGCCCATTTGAATCTCTTGGTCAAATCCTAGCTAGGTTTGACCAAGATTTAAACAAGTTTAACACATTAAAATGAAAAGGTAAGCTTGTATCCTTCTTAGTCACTCTAAAATGAAGCTTTTGGGAGGTTTTTGAAATTTCCATGTTTGAAACACAAAACCACTTCTCTTCATGCTTGACTTCATAAGACAGAGTTTATGGTTAGGGGGTAGATACATGATTTGTCTTGTTTGAATATGTTTAGACCTTGTTTATCAACTTGAATGCTTACTATATATATATATGTGACATGAGAATACTATGTGCTTTGGTTTTCATTTTTTTCATTTTTTTTGTATTTTGATGCACATTTGAATCTTTGTCAAATCCTAGGTTTGACCAAGATTTAAACAAGTATAAAACATGAAAATGAAAAGGGGAAGCATGTATCCTTCTTATGTAGTCACTCTAAAATGAAATTTTTGGGATGTTCTTGAAATTTTCATGTTTGAAACCCAAAACCACTTCTCTTCATGCTTGACTTCATAAGATAGAGTTTAGGGGCTAGGGGGTAGATACATGATTTGCCTAGGCTTGAATATGTCCAAACCATGTTTATCAACTTGAATGCTTACTATATGACATAATAAGACTTTATGCTTTTGTTTTTCATTTTTCTGATTTTTTTTTAAATTTTATGCCCATTTGAATCTTTTGGTCAAATCATAGGTGTAATTTGACACAGATTTAAACAAGTTTAAAATATGAAAATGAAAAGGTGGTAAGCATGTATCATTCTTATATTAGTCACTCTAAAATGAAGCTTTTGGGACGTTTTTGAAATTTCCATGTTTGAAACCCAAAACCACTTCTCTTCATGATGTTGACTTCATAATAAGATAGAGTTTAGGGGTTAGGGGTATAGATACATGATTTGTCTTGTTTGAATATGTGTCTAGACCTTGTTTATCAACTTTAATGCTTACTATATGACATAAGAAAACTTTGTGCTTTAATTTGGTTTTTAATTTTTCTATTTTTTTTTGAATTTTGATGCACATTTTGAATCTTGGTCAAATCCTAGGTTTGACCAAGATTTAAACAAGTATAAAACATGAAAATGAAAAGGTAAGCATGCATCGATCCTTCTTAGTCACTCCAAAGTGAAGCTTTTGGGAAGTTTTTGAAATTTCCATGTTTGAAACCCAAAACGACTTCTCTTTGTGCTTGATCGACACTTCAGAAGACAAAGTTTAGGGTCAGGGGTAGATATATGATCAATTTCTCTGGTTTGAATATGTCTAGACCATGTTTATCACCTTGAGTGCTTACTACATGACATAAGAAGAGGACATGTTTTTTTTTTGTTGATTTTTTTGAATTTTTATGCCCTTGGTCAAATCATAGGTTTGACCACGATTTAAACATGTTTAAAACATGAAAATGAAAAAGTAAGTCTGGATCCTTCTTAGTCACTCCAAAATGTACCAATTGATATATGAGTTAACTTGGCTTCATGGAAAAAATAATGTCATGTAAATGAGTTAACTTGGCTTTCCTACCCTTGAATCCATAGGAGTAGTATAATAATCAACCGAGTTTTTAAACCAACAGGTCTGTCACTTACGTATGGTGCCCATGCGTGAGGTCCCACACTTCAGTGAGCACAAGCCAAGTGCGGTAGGTACGCAAACTCATCAGGATGCGTACTGGAAGTCTCTGGGTCCTTCAGGATTCGGTTGTCCCTCTCACAAAAAAAACTCTCATTCTCGGCCTCGCTCGACTCGCTCGCTCACACCTCCTGCTCACTGACAAAACCTGCAGAACAGTCAACATCATCACCCGAAAAAGGGCAGACACCTTAATTCTCTCCCTTCTTCTCTCCTTCCGAGTGATCCCTCTTCCTCCGAGTTTCACTCGACGGGCAAACACACGTGTGCTGCATAGTAATAATATAAAAGTAGAAAAATCGACCTACGAATCTATGATTAAATAGGTTAATCTAGGGTTTTGCCCACTACTACAGATCAAGTTCAAAAATATCCAACTACTGGTTCGATTTCGGGCTACTAATATAAAATTAAATAAGTTGAACTAGTATTCCTCTAAAAAAATCATTTTGGTATGCATTGTTTTATACTTTTCATAGCTATAGTGCATCACAAATTCATGATTTCATGCTTTGCGTTGCCAATTTCGATTTTTTCTAACCACCTTCTCTTTGATTTCAAATTTAGGTCAAACTATTGGTGCCTGGTATGTGTTCTACTTGAATTGGATGCTGCGTCTGCACATGTTTTGCCATTGTTTTGGGCTTCCACACATCTTTGGGGTATCCAAGTATTTAAGTTACCTTGTGTTTTCTTGAATTGTAATTCATGTACCATTCCTCCCAATTTTTATGCCCATTTGAATTTGTTCAAATCATAAGTTTGACCAAGATTTGAACAAGTTTAAAACATGAAAATGAAAAGGTAAGCCTGGATCCTTCTTAGTCACTCTAAAATGAAGCTTTTGGGAGGTTTTTGAAATTTCCATGTTTGAAACACAAAACCACTTCTCTTCATGCTTGACTTCATAAGACAGAGTTTAGGGTTAGGGGGTAGATACATGATTTGTCTTGTTTGAATATGTTTAGACCTTGTTTATCAACTTGAATGTGACATGAGAATACTATGTGCTTTGGTTTTCATTTTTTTTGATTTTTTCTGAATTTTTATGTCCATTTGATCTTGGTCAAATCCTAGGTTTAAACAAGTTTGTAACATGAAAATAAAAAGGTAAGCCTGCATCCTTCTTAGTCACTCAAAAATAAATCTTTTGGGAAGGTTTTTGAAAATTCCATGTTTGAAATCCAAAACGACTTCTCTTCGTGCTTGACTTCATAAGACAAAGTTTAGGGTTAGGGGTAGATACATGATTTTTTCTGGTTTGAATATGTCTAGACCTTATTTATCAACACTTGCGTGCTTACTATATGACGTAAGAAGGCTCTATGTTCTTTGGTTTTTCATTTTTTTGAATTTTTATGCCCATTTGAATCTTGGTCAAATCCTAGGTACGGTTTGACCAAGATTTGAACAAGTTTAAAACATGCAAATAAAAGGTAATCCCGACCTGGATCCTTTAGTCAATCTAAAATGAAGCTTTTGGGGGGTTATTCAAATTTCCATGTTTGAAACCCAAAACCACGTCTCTTCATTCTTGACTTCATAAGACATAGTTTAGGGTTAGGGTAGATACATGATTTTTTCTGGTTTGAATATGTCTAGACCTTGTTTATCAACTTTAATGCTTACTATATGACATAAGAAAACTATGTGCTTTGGTTTTTAATTTTTTAATTTTGATGCACATTTGAATCTTTGTCAAATCCTAGGTTTGACCAAGATTTAAACAAGTATAAAACATGAAAATGAAAAGGGGAAGCATGTATCCTTCTTATAGTCACTCTAAAATGAAGTTTTTGGGATGTTCTTGAAATTTTCATGTTTGAAACCCAAAACCACTTCTCTTCATGCTTGACTTCATAAGATAGAGTTTAGGGGCTAGGGGGTAGATACATGATTTGCCTAGGTTTGAATATGTCCAAACCTTGTTTATCAACTTGAATGCTTACTATATGACATAAGAAGACTATATGCTTTTGTTTCTCATTTTTCTGATTTTTTTTTAATTTTATGCCCATTTGAATCTTTTGGTCAAATCATAGGTGTAATTTGACACACAGATTTAAACAAGTTTAAAATATGAAAATGAAAAGGTGGTAAGCATGGATCATTCTTATATTAGTCACTCTAAAATGAAGCTATTGGGAGGTTTTTGAAATTTCCATGTTTGAAACCCAAAACCACTTCTCTTCATGCTGTTGACTTCATAAGATAGAGTTTAGGGGTTAGGGGTATAGATACATGATTTGTCTTGTTTGAATATGTGTCTAGACCTTGTTTATCAACTTTAATGCTTACTATATGACATAATAAAACTTTGTGCTTTAATTTGGTTTATAATTTTTCTATTTTTTTTGAATTTTGATGCACACTTTGAATCTTGGTCAAATCCTAGGTTTGACCAAGATTTAAACAAGTATAAAACATGAAAATGAAAAGGTAAGCATGCATCGATCGTTCTTAGTCACTCCAAAGTGAAGCTTTTGGGAAGTTTTTGAAATTTCCATGTTTGAAACCCAAAACGACTTCTCTTCGTGCTTGATCGACACTTCAGAAGACAAAGTTTAGGGTTAGGGGTAGATATATGATCGATTTCTCTGGTTTGAATATGTCTAGACCATGTTTGTCAACTTGAGTGCTTACTATATGACATAATAAGGCTATATATGTGCCTTGGTTTTTCATTTTTTTTTAATTTTTATGCCCATTTGAATCTTGGTCAAATCCTAAGTTTGACAAAGATTTGAACAAGTTTAAAACATGAAAATGAAAAGGGTAAGCCTGGATCCTTCTTAGTCTAAAATGAAGCTTTTGGTAGGTTTTTGAAATTTCCATGTTTGAAACCCAAAACCACTTCTCTTCATGCTTGACTTCACAAGACATAGTTTATGGTTAGGGGGTAGATACATGATTCGTCTGTTTTAAATATTTCTAGACCTTGTTTATCAACTTGAATGCCTTACTATATGACATAAAAGACCATGCGCGCTTTGGTTTTTTTTTTGAATTCTTATGCCCATTTGAATCTCTTGGTCAAATCCTAGCTAGGTTTGACCAAGATTTAAACAAGTTTAACACATGAAAATGAAAAGGTAAGCTTGTATCCTTCTTAGTCACTCCAAAATGAAGCTTTTGGGATTGTTTTTGAAATGTCCATGTTTGAAACCCAAAACAACTTCTCATCGTGCTTGACTTCATAAGACAGAGGTTAGGGTTAGGGGGTAGATACATGATTTTTGTGGTTTGAATATGTCAGACCTTGTTTATCACCTTGAATGCTTACTATATGACATAAGAAGACGGCGTGCTTTTGTTTTTCATTTTTTCGATTTTTTTGAATTTTTATGCCCATTTGAGTCTTGGTCAAATCATAGGTTTGACCACGATTTAAACATGTTTAAAACATGAAAATAAAAAAGTAAGCCTGGATCCTTCTTAGTCACTCCAAAATGTACCAATTGATAGATGAGTTAACTTGGCTTCATGGAAAAAATAATGTCATGTAAATGAGTTAACTTGGCTTTCGTACCCTTGAATCCATAGGAAACTTTGTACAATACAAATGTATTAGTATAATAATCAACCGAGTTTTTACACCAACAGGTCTGTCACTTACGTGTGGTGCCCATGCGTGAGGTCCCACACTTCAGTGAGCACAAGTCAAGTGCGGTAGGTACGCAAACTCCAAGCCATCTTCTTTGTCAAGAGAAGACGCATCAGGATGCGTACTGGAAGTCTCTGGGTCCTTCAGGATCCTTCGGTTGTCCCTCTCACACACACAAAAAAATCTCTCTCATTCTCGGCCTCGCTCGCTCGCTCGCACCTCCTGCTCACTGACAAAACCTGCACACAGTCAACATCATCACCCGAAAAAGGGGAGACACCATAATGCTCTCCCTACTCCTTCCCTCCTTCCGAGTGATCCCTCTTCCTCCGAGTTTCACTCGACGGGCAAACACATATGTGCTTCATAGTAGAGTAATAATAAAAAGGTACGTAGAAAAATCGAGCTATGAATCTATAATTAAATATGTTAAACTAGGGTTTTGCCCAGTACTACAAATCAAGGTTCAAAAAATGTAAAATTGTGAAACAAGCTCTTGGAGCCATCACATGCCATCTTGCTAGTACTATATTGTAAAAACACCAAAGCTTACATATACTCCTGAAATACTGTTTTGGGTGATTTGTCATTCAAAAATTTGGTACTGTATCATTCGGATCGGAGGAAGTATAGTTGGAGATGAATGGCCCACCAAGTCTCTGCCTTGAAGTTTGCTCTTTGACCAGATAAGTATTACTCCTACTACTCGCGAGGAGCCGAGGAGACGGGGAGGCCAAATTTAAGGACTAACCTTTGCTCTAGCCGTCTTCCTCAGTTCACTACTTCGTTTACCTCTTGGAATACTACTTCGCCACCATGACCGGGAGCAAGTCTCGCCACAGAAGGGCTCGTGCGGCTGCGGCGAAGCTGAGGGAATCCCAGCAATGGCATCCCTGTGCTGCTGTCGAGGTGCCTTCTGCGCAAGAGTCTTCAAGGGCGTCGCAGCCCGCGACTGCTACCTTCAGGCGATCCTCCGTTCTTGCGCATCTTTCTATGTCCTTCAGAACTTATCATCCCCTCCTTTTCGAACCTTCTCTCAATCGTATTTTCAGGTCGGGCGGCCTTAGTTTTCCCGCAGCCCTCCTGCCTGCGGAAACATCTTCCACGGAGCCAACTTCTCAAAGCAGCGAGGTATAGACATTCGTGCAAATTGGGATTCCCATTCTCTCTTTCTTGGTAGTTCTCTGGGTACACTTCTGATTTTGTGCTCCATCCCCATATGATAGAAGCCCCGCTACGAGATCGGGACCATTTTAGAAATGGTTATGGGCGATTTCTGCGTTGAGACGGCGGACAGAAGCGCCCTCGCTGATGAGTGCATGAGACTTTATTCTGAGCTCGCCACTGAGAAGATCCGGATTCGCATTCTCGACGATATCGCCATGAAATCGTTCACTGAGAGTAACGAGATCCAGCGGCGGAGCCTCGGCCAGGTGGAGACCATGTAGAAACTCGCCGGACTGATCCTGAACCTCACGGTTAGGACGGACAAACTAGAGGCCGAGCTGTCACATGAGAAGGCTCTCAACTCCGAGCTGGAGCGTCAAGCAGGCTCAAGGTAGATCTTGACAAGGTCACTGTGTACCGCTAGCTGCAATCCTTGATGACTGCTGTGTCACCTGGCTTCCGAATGTCTGAAGGTTAATTTTCGAATTTTTGTTCGTAAAAGTGGCCTGTGGAAATGTAAAAAAACTAGTACTCTTACTTTATTATATTATTAGTACGTGTGTCCATGTAGTATTATTATGGTGGTGTACTTGTGTTCATGTACTTGTTTCAGACAGGTATTGCTGTTTTGGTGAAGGAGACATGCGTCACCCTTTTTTGGTGGGGTTAATTGGTTCTATGCCACTCCCCAATTCACAAGTTGTGTTTATGCCATTAAAAAACTGAAGTTGTGTCTATGCCACTCTCAGTTCTCAATACCCCTTTCTATGCCATTTTCAGCAATACAACATCATATACTGCCTATGTATCCAGTATTTGTACCCTATACTACAGTTTGTACATACTCTCAGATAATCTGGACCGTACTTTGCACATATTTTTAATGGATCATATGTGCCCAGAAATGGCTCATATTAGAATAGTAGACTCACATTAGTGTTCTTGACATTCTGTAAATTTTTCAGATTTTTCGAAAAAGTTTGATTTTTTGGACAAAATTTTACCAATTTCTAGACAGAACATAAAATGTCAGTTTTTTATGCAAATCCGCACATAAATGGCTCAAATTAAAACAGTACTCGTTTCAGTGTTTTTGATTTCCTGTAATTGTTTTTTAGATTTTCTGAGAAGTTATATTTTTTTTCAGAATTTGAAAATTTTGGATTTTTTGTGTGCCTGAAACACCCAAAAGTCGCTCCAAATCTGAACACAGTATTAGTTTGGTCAATACGAAAGTATAAACTGAAAATGGCATAGAGGGGGTTATTGAGAATTGAGAGTGGCATAAACACAACTTCAGTTTTTGTAATGGCATAAACACAACTTGTGAATTGAGGAGTTGCATAGTACCAATTAACCCTTTTTGGTGATGTCGTCCTGTAGCCCTTGTCAAATTAAATTCCTCTGATACTAATGGGAGGGCTTGCTCACCCCACATGCCAAGAAGAAGTGGAGAGAAACTACTCGTCCCTTGTTGGACACGGGACCATTGGAAACTTATTTTTATGCCCTTTTGAATCTTGGTCAAATCCTTGGTTTGACCAAGATTTAAACAAGTTTAAAACATGAAAATGAAAAGGTAAGCCTGCATCCATCTTAGTCACTCTAAAATGAAGCATTTGGGAGGTTTTCGAAGTTTCCATGTTTGAAACCCAAAACCACTTCTCTTCATGCTTGATCGACTTCATAAGACAGAGTTTAGGTTTAGTGGGTAGATACATGATTTGTCTGGTTTGAATATGTTTAGACCTTGTTTATCAACTTGAATGATTACAATATGACATAAGAATACTATGTGCTTTGGTTTTCATTTTTTTTTGTTCTGAATTTTTATGCCCATTTGATCTTAGTCAAATCCTAGGTTTAACCAAGATTTAAACAAGTTTAAAACATGAAAATGAAAAGGTGAGCATGTATCCTTCTGAGTAACTCCAAAATGAGGCTTTTGGGAAGGTTTTTGAAATTTCCATGTTTGAAACCCAAAACGACTTCTCGTCGTGCTTGACTTCATAATACAAAGTTTAGGGTTAGGGGTAGATACATGATTTTTCTGGTTTGAATATGTCTAGACCTTGTTTATCAACTTGAGTGCTTACTATATGACATAAGAAGGCTATGTGCTATGGTTTTTCATTTTTTTTGAATTTTTATGCCCATTTGATTCTTGGTCAAATCCTAGGTACGGTTTGACCAAGATTTGAACATGTTTAAAACATCAAAATAAAATGTAAGCATGGGTCCTTCTTAGTCGCTCTAAAATGAAGGTTTTGGGAGGTTTTTGAAATTTCCATGTTTGAAACCCAAAACCACTTCTTTTTATGCTTGACTTCGTAAGATAGAGTTTAGGGTTAGGGGTAGATACGTACATGATTTTTCTAAGTATTTTTATGCCCATTTGAATCTTGATAAAATCCAAGGTTTGACCAAGATTTAAACAAGTTTAAAACATGAAAATGAAAAGGTAAGCCTGCATCCTTCTTAGTCACTCTAAAATGAAGCATTTGGGAGGTTTTTGAAATTTCCATGTTTGAAACCCAAAACCACTTCTCTTCATGCTTGATCGACTTCATAAGACACAGTTTAGGTTTAGTGGGTAGATACATGATTTGTCTGGTTTGAATATGTTTAGACCTTGTTTATCAACTTAAATGCTTACTATATGACATAAGAATACTATGTGCTTTGGTTTTCATTTTTTTATTTGTTATGAATTTTTATGGCCATTTGATCTTGGTCAAATCCTAGGTTTAACCAAGATTTAAACAAGTTTAAAACATGAAAATGAAAAGGTAAGCATGTATCCTTCTGAGTCACTCCAAAATGAGGCTTTTGGGAAGGTTTTTGAAATTTCTATGTTTGAAACCCAAAACGACTTCTCGTCGTGCTTGACTTCATAATAAGACAAAGTTTAGGGTTAGGGGTAGATACATGATTTTTCTGGTTTGAATATGTCTAGACCTTGTTTATCAACTTGAGTGCTTACTATATGACATAAGAAGGCTATGTGCTATGGTTTTTCATTTTTTTTTTGATTTTTTATGCCCATTTGATTCTTGGTCAAATCCTAGGTATGGTTTGACCAAGATTTGAACATGTTTAAAACATCAAAATAAAATGTTAGCATGGATCCTTCTTAGTCGCTCTAAAATGAAGCTTTTGGGAGGTTTTTGAAATTTCCATGTTTGAAACCCAAAACCACTTCTCTTCATGCTTGACTTCGTAAGATAGAGTTTAGGGTTAGGGGTAGATACGTACATGATTTTTCTAAGTATTTTTATGCCCATTTGAATCTTGGTAAAATCCAAGGTTTGACCAAGATTTGAACAAGTTTAAAACATGAAAATGAAAAGGTAAGCCTGTATCCTTCTTAGTCACTCCAAAATGAGGCTTTTGGGAAGGTTTTTGAAATTTCCATGTTTGAAACCCAAAATGACTTCTCGTCATGCTTGACTTCATAAGACAAAGTTTAGGGTTAGGGGTAGATACATTATTTTTTTTGGTTTGAATATGTCTAGACCTTGTTTATCAACTTGAGTGCTTACTATATGACATAAGAAGGCTATGTGCTTTGGTTTTTCATTTTTTTGAATTTTTATGCCCATTTGATTCTTGGTCAAATCTTAGGTACAGTTTGACCAAGATTTGAACATGTTTAAAACATTAAAATAAAAGGTAAGCATGAATCCTTCTTAGTCACTCTAAAATGAAGCTTTTGGGAGGTTTTTGAAATTTCCATGTTTGAAACCCAAAACCACTTCTCTTCATGCTTGACTTCGTAAGATAGAGTTTAGGGTTAGGGGTAGATACGTACATGATTTTTCTAAGTATTTTTATGCCCATTTGAATCTTGGTAAAATCCAAGGTTTGACCAAGATTTGAACAAGTTTAAAACATGAAAAATAAAAGGTAAGCCTGGATCCTGCTTAGTCACTCTAAAATGAAGCTTCAGGAGTTGAGGTTTTTGAAATTTCCATGTTTGAAACACAAAACCACTTCTCTTCGCGCTTGACTTCATATGACAGAGTTTAGGGTTAGGGGTAGATACGTACATGATTGTTCTAAGTAATTTTATGCCCATTTGAATCTTGGTCAAATCCTAAGTTTGACCAATATTTGAACAAGTTTAAAACATGAAAATGAAAAGGTAAGCCTGGATCCTTCTTTGTCACTCTAAAATGAAGCTTTTGGAAGGTTCTTGAAATTTCCATGTTTGAAACCCAAAACCACTTCTATTCATGCTTGATCGACTTCATAAAACAGAGTTTAGGGTTAGGAGGTAGATACATGATTTGTCTGGTTTGAATATGTTTAGACCTTGTTTATCAACTTGAATGCTTACTATATGATATAAGAATACTATGTGCAAAGAAGTGAGCCTAGCTCATTCGGTTAGGGAAGTGGATGTACAACCCAGCCACCCAGGTTCAAGTCCCCACGGGCGCAGAATTGGGTTCTTATTATAAAAAAACACTGTAGGGGATTCCCTTACCATATTCCTTTCATAAAAAAATACTATGTGCTTTGGTTTTCCTTTTCTGGTTTTTTCAGAAATTTCATGCTTTGATCTTGGTCAAATCCTAGGTTTAACCAAGATGTAAACAAGTTTAAAACATGAAAATGAAAAGGTAAGCCTGCATCCTTCTTAGTCACTCCAAAACGAAGCTTATGGGAAGGCTTTTAAAATTTCCATGTTTGAAACCCAAAACGACTTCTCTTCGTGCTTGACTTCATATGACAAAGTTTAGGGTTAGGGGTAGATACATGATTTTTCTGGTTTGACATGTCTAGATCTTGTTTATCAACTTGAGTGCTTACTATATGACATAAGAAGGCTATGTGCTTTGTTTTTTCAATTTTTTTTTTGAATTTTATGCCCATTTTACTCTTATTCAAATCCTTGGTTTGACCAAGATTTGAACAAGTTTAAAACATGAAAATAAAAAAGGTAAGCCTGGCGTGGATCCTTCTTAGTCACTCTAAAATGAAGCTTTTGGGGGGTTATTGAAATTTCCATGTTTGAAACCCAAATTAAACCACTTCTCTTCATGCTTGACTTTACAAGACAGAGTTTAGGGTTAGGGGGTAGATACATGATTTTTCTGGTTTAAATATGTCTAGACCTTGTTTATCAACTTGAATAACTACTATATTAAAGTGTAACCAACATCTGTTTTCTCAAAATCTTGTATTAATTTTTAAACTACGGATGGGTGGACGCGTATGTGGCTGATTACCATGATGTATTTTTGGTGCAGTCTTTGCAATTTTCTAAGGGTTTTTTCCCTTTGTTTCAGTGTGTTTTCTTGTTGTTTGGGTGGCTCTAGCTTCTTTTCAAACCGCTTTGACTACTTTTGTCTCACCGCATGGCCTCTGACTGGAGAAATCACGTGCCATACCATTCTTGGTTTCCTCCCGGCTCTCTCTCTCTTCCTCATTATCTTCCCCACTATCGCGACTCGCGAGCTCCTCCTTGACAATCCCCTACGGTCCCTACAGGAGCTCCTCTCCTTTCCTAATTATCTTCCAATGGAGGATAGAGGGACTGGCATTGACAATCGCTTCAGGCGGTACAGCGCGGGGCGGTGGTGCCAGGCCCTGAGGCAGCAGCAGGTGCCGCTGCTTGGACAATGAGGTAGAGGCGGCGGGGAACGGCGGCCGGCAGTGAGTTCGGCCGGAGCCTGACCGTGACAAGCTGCTGGTGAGGTGCAGCTGTCGCGGACGTTCGCGTCGACCTGCGCCAGTGGCGGGAGCGGAGGGGAGGACCGGCGCCGGAGAGGAGGCGGCGACGGCGCAAAGAGCGATGTGCCCAGCGTCCGGACGAGCTCCACATCCTCCACCCGCCAATCCCCTACACATTCACCGGCTTCCGCCGCCGGAGCTTCTCGCCTCGCCTGATCCCTTCAAGCGGAGATAGAGGGACGAGCGCTATGGCCTGGCGTCGAGAGGCGCTTCAGGTAGTTGGCAATCTACGACTCGGGGCGGTGGAGCCAAGCACTGAGGCAGGAGGTAGGCGGCAGCAGGCAGCGCTGCTTGGGCGACGAGGCAGAGGCGGCGAGGTCGGCCGGGGCTTGGCCGGCACAAGATGCTGGTGAGGTGCATCCTGTGTGGTCGCTGACATCCGCGTCGAGCTGATGCTATCACGGAAGTGGCGGGGAGGAGCAGCGCCGGCGAGGAGGCTGCCAGCCAAGGTCGACCACGAGCTTTCGATCCCCGATTTCCAATGTATCGTCCAGTTTCTTTTCTGAATTTTTTGTGTATGTTGGCTGAGTTGCAGATCTAGGAGACCAAGAGCCGTCGCCGCATCGCGGCAGCAACAAGAATTTCTCCCCCGCTACCAGACTACCCTGCCGCAGCGCCTGCTCCACGTACGTCAAATTCAATCAGCCAAACCAAACCAACTCTCTACGTTTTTCTCTTGCAAGTTAAACACAAATGGTTTCGTGATGCCATAAGTAGT
This sequence comes from Lolium perenne, assembly GCF_019359855.2. Lineage (NCBI taxonomy): Eukaryota > Viridiplantae > Streptophyta > Magnoliopsida > Poales > Poaceae > Lolium > Lolium perenne. Next base: position 10,177,314 of record NC_067250.2, on the reverse strand, counting down.
CTTTTGCTTACCGTAGCCAAGTGATGAGTCTTCTTTTGCAATCAGATCTGGGCTATTTTTTTAGCTAGGAATAAGATCACCTTTTACGTGCTTAGTTACAGAAATCCTCTTTCATAGCTCTTTCAGATCAGGTATAATTATTTTTTTCCTTGGCTATAACTTTCATGTATATGCGGAGAACAACTAGATTAACAGTGGAAGCTCAACTTGGGAGATCAAGATCAGCTTCGTCGAGCCTTATACTTTGTGCTCTCAAATTCTGTATGTTCCCTTTTATATGCACTATAAATGGCAGCGAAGTTTCCATGTGTTGAAATTATAAGAATAATCAGTAAGGAAGATTGTATCAAACTGAAAAAGCATGCATGTATGTTCGTTTTGTCATCTCTAGCAGACCTTTTCTATTTAGTGAAGTTACACCGGTGTATTCCATGCCAATTGTAGTTGTTCAAATGAAATTGCTTTTGCTTTAGAAAATCAAATCTCATGTCAGGATATGTCATGCCTGCAGGTCCAAGCACTAAAACTGATTTTTTTAAGGATATATCTTGTTTGCAGTAGAGATCTCTGCAACAAAATAATTTAATCATTCTTATGAAGGAACTTTTTATTTAGAGATTAGATCACAAAAATTGCTATGCAATATCTTTTTTATGCCCAAATTCCTGAATTTGCAGCAAGCTTTAACAATTATGTATATAAGTATTTTAGCTTTACAACTGGGTTTTCCTCGACGTGCCCATGCGGTGCTGACCATGGATGTATAAATGAATCTAAAATACTTTTTTTTCCTTATATGATACGATTCACCTTTTTTATGCTGAAACTATGCTTACATGTCACTGCAATATTTTAAGGTCATGTGCTCTTCTTCCTGATTGATGTGCTGCTAGGTATTTTGGAAGACTGGAGGTAACATGAACTAGGTCATATGTATGATTAGTGTAACTTCAGCCACTTTACAACAACTGAATTGGCCTCTGGTCTCGACAGCTCCAAGATAACAGAATCATAAAGTTAAATTTTTCTGTGGTGCGTTGTACATCTTCTCCTTCTTTTCTTTCACTTGCTCTTCCATTTTGATTCCTCTTCCCACATTTTTCCATGAGAAATTGGATCTCTATGTAAGTTTCATGGACTGTTCTTAATTCTTTGGTACGATATCTAGGATCAGATGCTGAATATTCACTTACATGCAGGTCAAAGAAAGTGGGACATACAACTCTCTCTACTCAATTATGTATCACCTTGACAATTCCAATAAAAGGTCTTTGTGTGTGTTGCTCGAATCTAGGAATGCATGGGTAAGCAAACAAGACACAATGTATATGAACTGACTTTATTTCTGCAGACCATGAGATATTAATTCTACCATGTTATTTTGGAACTGCTTTCTTGGCCCGAAGTAGTTGCTTGCTTGGTATATATTAGGATGAAGTGGTGGAGGCAGGTTTTATTATTATGATATTTAGATAGGATTCTTTCTTGATATACATTTTCCCGCATATGAACATATGCGAGCTAGCTTCATGTTGCAGATACATGAGGAGCACATTTAGTTTCATGCTTTGTAAAAATAGAAGCAGGTTACCTCTTTATTTCCATGTCTGGCAGGTCTTCGATTCGAATCATGGGTATTTCACTCCAGTAGGACACAAAATGCTTACATGCAGGAAACAAAATGAAGCATTCTTATAGAGGTGTGTCCTACTGGAGTGAAAGAAAATTCTTCTGCCTTATAACTCACGCCTTGGTTTATTATTCACAAGTAACTTGAAGTTCAGTATATCATCATCTTTAGGCTCCTGCAACTTTAAATTTTCTACAACTCTTGCTATTTTACATAAACCTAACATTTTATCATGATATTTGTCTCGGTTCTTACAAAGTATACCACATAAATTTTGTCGTATTTTAAATTTTGTCACTAAAGAAATTCAAATGTTTGCATACATTGTTTCAGTAAAAATAGATTCCTCCTGTGTGAGTATATTTTACTATACCGATGATTAATTATATTTGAAATTATGAATTAAAGCGAATTGGATTTGCGGTGAGATTAAAACATCTGTGTGGCCCTATCGTCTAGGGTTGTATTCCTTCCCCAGGTTTAGATACTTGCAAATACGAGAAAATTAGGTTATTTATATCTATTGTTGTTTTATACTGTTTGATGAAATAAGGGTACGCACCAAAATATTAGTCATGGACTGAACATAAGTCTTGAATTATTGGTCATATGAAGAAACAGAGTTAGCATGTAGGCCCTTAATTTACTTTTCAAGGTGTACCATCTTTTATATCACCATTGTGTCTGAGCCAATATAATCAAAATTTCATGTTCTGTATCTTCTTTCGAGGTTCCCGTTCTATTTCATACCCTAGTTGATGCAATTTATTATTCTGTGAAAGTATAGGATAAACTAAAGTTTACTTAATTACTACTTGCCTCTTACAGTTTTCTTGCGAATAGCTGCATACGAGAGTTGCCCTCGAGCCTTTTCATGCTGACAAACATGACAGGTTTGTACGTCTAATTGATGTTTAATTACTAAATTTCTTGCGCTAATGCCATCTTGGATTTAACAAACTAGGTAATGTTTTGTCATAAGTACCACGGATTTCTATTTTCTAGCATTATTGCATTGTAGTACTTTGTTCTGTAAATTACATGAAGGCATGGAGTTGCATGAGAAAATTGGCAGAAGTCTTTTTTTTTGCGTTGGTAGTACATAAAAAATAGGTCTGAGCCATTAATGCTTGAAACAAAACACATCGGGAAGCATTTGTATATTTTTATTAGGATTCTTTTTTGTGTGTCTTCCTTTGTCCTACAAAGGAGATCTGCTCAAAATAGTTATACTTTTGTCGGTGATTGTAGTTTTGTTACATTTAATTGCGAGGAAGATTTATAAATTTACTAAAATGGTAACAATGCTACAATTATTTGCTTGACAAGAAAATTCGTTAGTTAATACACAAATATGAATTAGAGCTCTCTTTTTATTGTTTTTATATCGCCTCATCTAAGCTGGTCCAGTGTACTACTACACTTAGGGGGACACTACAGTTATTTTTGTCTCTACTAAACTCCAGGGCAAGATGACCCGAGGTTGGCGGACAATCTTTGATCATCATACGGCAACATGAAGCAATACTATTGAGCCTGAATCTAGCAATGTCAGCCACGGACGGTTGAGGTAACGTTGGCATGATTTAATATGTTCTGTATTGTCAATTGTTGTTCATATCTGAATTGTTTGGGTGTAGACGCTGCTTCGTGCTCGGTCTTCACACTTGTTTCTTGTGATGGGTGCGGGGATGTACAACGTGCCGGTCTAATGACCCAACCGGACACGTTTTAGATTCTACATAGGCTAGCTTAGAAGTTTTTTGCTTCATTTTTCTTCTTTTCTTTTTGATATTGCTTTGAGAGTTGTATTTGCACTACTTTAGTGCTTTCTTCTATCTGAGATGACACTGTTTGGTGTGTATTCGAGAAAAAGAAGGTATATCCATCATTTGCAGAGAAAAAAAGGTCGGTCCAATTTCCATTCACTACACTATTAGCTACGCATCAATAGTAACCTAGATGACACAAATGCTAAAACTGCAAGAATGCTCGATGTCAGTCACAGAAACATGATTGCAGTACCACTTTAGTATGTAAACATCAGTCAAAGTAACAGAAGGACTCAAATAGAGTTAGCTACTGAATTCATTCTTATCCTGATGTAGAGTTAGTTTCTATATATTATTAGGACGTTTCTGATGCTTAGTTTCCTGTTGGGCTTTTCATCTGGACAAATAATTAGCTGAAATGGGCAGCTACTATTTTTAGATTATATCAACTAAGGCAGCTGTTACTTTTCTCTGTTCTTACTAATTACTGTTCATGAAACTATAGTTCATATTACATGTGTCAAGGTGAGACGATTGCTAAAGTAGAATTATCTGCATTTACTTTGCCGTGCTTTCCCTGAAAATAGTCTGTTGTTTTTGGCTACTAATTCATACGCTCACATATTCACATGTTAAACATGGATGTACACTAGACCAGCTTAGATGAGGCAATTGTCCACTTTTGCTGGTGTAGCAATTTTAGTATTTCATCTTACACTCAATTATTTCAGGGTAGCCGTCTTTTGTTTTCAGATGTCTTTTAATAGATCAAATTCTTAGAAGGATGCAATTACCTTCACATGGTCAGTTTCCTACATGGGGTAGCTAGCTGAGCATTTGGCTAAGTATATGAACTCTTACTTTCACAACTGGAGACATGAACCATCAGTAACCATCAGTATTAGTAGATGGCCTAGCAATTTAACCGATACTGCACAAGATACACACCAAGGAGTGATAACAAATGGCATCACAAAATTGTGTTCTGTAAAAAATAATCCTGAAGTTGTGTTGTGATCTATTTATGAGTTGCAGCAATATGTGCAACGGATTCGTTCTCTACACATCAGGATTAGACAGTTTTGTTAAATTAAATGTTGATCTCTTCACAGTTGAGATTGTTTCAGACTTCCGGATAGCATGATGTTTGATTGCGTTGTCTCAGGGCTTAGGGAAAGTGGGTATGTGCCTAATATCAGCTCCCTTAATGTTGTAAGGGCAGTTTGAGAATCGGTGAGTTTGAGCATCATTTATTCAAAAAGAAAATCATGCTACAACGGCTAAACTTCACTTCATGTTGTGCCATCATCATTGCTGATGAAAAGCCCATAAATATTTACAACTGCTAAACATTTACTCCATCTCACAGCTTAAGGTGTAAATAAATTGGAGCTAGGATTAAGGAGGGTTGGCGTGCAAATTAGCTTCCATACTTGCCCCTCATAAATCTCTAATAACTCACTCCTTTTACTCCGTATTTCTCTCTCTTCCCTAAAGTAGCCGCATCAGACTCCTCGTTAACTACCATCTCATGCATGCACCATATACAACCAATGAGGCACCGGTTTTAGAGGAGATTGACTGGAGGAGCAGTTAATTTAGTGTGAATACCGTGTGCATGCCATAGCTGGGTCAATCGTCTCGTTGTTTTTAGCAAACGAGAAACGGCTGAGAGGGGCATCTTCGGTAGAAATAGGATAGAGTTCACCCTACGCCTTATGCTTTGATCAAAAATCGAATTTATTTTTACACCTTAAGCTCTGAGATAGAGGGAGTATATTAGTTAGACACGCCGCGCCGATCATTGCTAGTGCCTTACTATATGACATAAGAAGACCATGTGAAGGAGACATGCATCACCCTTTTTGGTGATGTAACTAGTCGTCCTGTAGCCCTTGTCAAATTCCTCTGATACTGATGGGAGGGCCTGCTCACCCTATACGCTAGTACAGTAGTAGTAGTTGCATTTTTTGGGCTCACACCGGCGAAGGGCGCGAATCGGGCGCGTCGGCGCCTCGCGGCACGACGGTTTTCGCGTGTGGGGCCGCCTTGTCAGCGGGAGGACGCGACTGTTCGCATCAAAGGCGACGCGGGAAGGTTGGTAGTCCCCGGCGTTTAATGGTCTCCCGCGCCTAAACCTAGGCGGCCACGAGGGCAGCGGCCGGACACGCGGCGTCCGGTCGCCTACGCCGCCGTAAATGAGTGTAGTTGCCTACCACCAGCATTAAGTACCTACTACGCCGTCCACCCCCGCGGTGCTATCCTCTCATTTCCACCACCGCTTACGCTCCATTCTCTCCTCTCCACCTCAAAAATGTCGCGCCATCGGAAGACGAGGTTCTGTAGGCTTGGCAACAAAGTCCGCGCGCAGCCTCCACCACCATCGCAGCCGGAGCCGGAGCCGCAGTCCGACGCGGAGTACAGCTCCGGTAACGACGAGGACCCACGGTTGACGGAGGAGTACAGCGAGCACGACCTCCGGATCTTGGAGGCTTCCCAACGGAAGTTCTGCGAGGACAGGGCTCATCGCCATTATGAGGCGTTCGCCCGCCAGCAAGCGATACTCTTCTACCAGAAGGAGATTTCTCGGCTAAGGACTGAACCGCTGGGACAGCGCCGCCGGCAAGGTCTTTTGACGGCGTCCGCCATGCTCCAACGCCTGAAGCGCGAACCGTGGCTGCGCCAGTGATGATGTGCTGCGTATTCATTTTCAACCCGTGTATTCATTTTGCCAAATCCTCATGTATTTGCCAAATTTTTCCCTGATTTATGAGGAAATTCTAAGGTTTTGTCAAAATCTTGGGTATTCAGCTACATACGCAAGAATACCCCTGGCGCCGCCCCTGTCGCGAAGCATGGGACGAGAAGCAGGCACGGACGTAGGTGGCACAGGCGAAGAACGAGGACGAGGCAGACCCGTCGCGCGCCCCAACCGACGTCCATTAGATTAGGATTAAGTTTAAGTTTTATTTAGGCCTCCCCAACCGACGGCATCACTTGTGTTCATGTAGTATTATTATGGTGGTGTACTTGTGTTCATGTACTTGCTTCAGACATGTACTGCTGTGTTTGTTGAAGGAGACATGCATCACCCTTTCTTGGTGATGTCTTCCTGTAGCCCTTGTCAAATTAAATTCCTCTGATACTGATGGGAGGGCTTGCTCACCACACACGTCAGGATGAAGTGGAGAGAAACTACTCGTCCCTTGTTGGACACGGACCATTGGAAACTTATTTTCATTATCAACATCCTACGTATTATTTTTGTGGCATATATCTTATATTACACCTTGTCAGTGCCCATGATGATGGACTTGGGTGTCTAGGAAGGAGGACACTAGCGAATAAACAAACCGGTCAGCCAAACTGGGCAGCCGATGAAAAGTATGATCAAGTGCGAATCGTCGAAATTGCAATACAATAATTTCCGGGCAAAATAATTGTTGATATGAACTTGCAATACAATAATTTCCGAGCTGCTTGTTGGCCCCACCCCATTATTTAAATCTTTTCTTCCTTATCCCCATAGCAGCTACTTGCAGCCATTGCTACACCAGCGAGGTGATCTCTATGATAGGCATGGTTTTAGTAAGACAGCAAGTTGTAGATAGCTAACCATGAGACACATGCCTCTCTGGTTGAGACGACTGATCGAGCTCGCTCTTGTGATTGGGCTCCAATGGTCGAGGTGAGTCACAACTGCAATGACAGAGGTTTGTGCTGGATGTAGGCACTGGGATAGAATTAATTAGCACAGAGGCGTAACTAGCACTAGATGGAGAAGGCATAGTACATGTACACATATCGGACACGAAGTCTCGTCTGGCGAGCAGCTCGCATTCACTTGCATCAGTGCGGTACAACAAAGATGATGAAGAAGGATTGGAGCTTTGAAGGTAGTCAGAAAAGTTAGTACAAAAAATAATACGTGCAAAACTTAACCTGTATAAACGCACATGCATGGATAATTTTAATTTCTCCATGAGAAAGACATGTCAATTTTCAGTAAGACATGGTTTGATTTGTCAAATTTGATGCTCCTTAATGCATTTTAAGTGAAGATTACATGTTTATTCATTATAATTGCTGATTTTTAACGTTACGTGCAGCTGACTAGCAAACTATAAGTGTGTGATTGCTTGCTTCCAAAATAAGGATATGTAATCATTTTGTATAAGGTAGTCCCAATTAGTCGTTATATTGCATAACTTAAAGAGTTTTGAGAGATTCAACTCGTTGCTACTCCATAAAAATGGTCATGTTGACAAATTTGATCCAGTGTTGAACAGAGCCAGAAACATTTCTAAAACTTGAGCATGGAAGAGGCTAGGGGTAAATGCCCCAAGGCTAGCCGAGCCTATTGATGGCGTGTAACTCACACGTTCGTTGGGAACCCCAAGAGGAAGGTATGATGCGCACAGCAGCAAGTTTTCCCTCAGAAAGAAACCAAGGTTTATCGAACCAGGAGGAGCCAAGAAGCACGTTGAAGGTTGATGGCGGCGGGATGTAGTGCGGCGCAACACCAGGGATTCCGGCGCCAACGTGGAACCTGCACAACACAACCAAAGTACTTTGCCCCAACGAAACAGTGAGGTTGTCAATCTCACCGGCTTGCTGTAACAAAGGATTAACCGTATTGTGTGGAAGATGATTGTTTGAAAAACAAGAGAACAAAGATTGCAGTAGATTGTATTTCAGTATAGAGAATTGGACCGGGGTCCACAGTTCACTAGAGGTGTCTCTCCCATAAAATAAACAGCATATTGGGTGAACAAATTACAGTTGGGCAATTGACAAATAAAGAGGGCATGACCATGCACATACATATCATGATGAGTATAGTGAGATTTAATTGGGCATTACGACAAAGTACATAGACCGCCATCCAGCATGCATCTATGCCTAAAAAGTCCACCTTCAGGTTATCATCTGAACCCCCTCCAGTATTAAGTTGCTAACAACAGACAATTGCATTAAGTATTGCGCGTAATGTAATCAGTAACTACATCCTTGAACATAGCACCAATGTTTTATCCCTAGTGGCAACAGCACCCTTAGAACTTTCTGTCACTGTCCCAGATATCAATGGAGGCATGAACCCACTATCGAGCATAAATACTCCCTCTTGGAGTTACAAGCATCTACTTGGCCAGAGCATCTACTAGTAACGGAGAGCATGCAAGATCATAAACAACACATAGACATAACTTTGATAATCAACATAACAAGTATTCTCTATTCATCGGATCCCAACAAACGCAACATATAGAATTACAGATAGATGATCTTGATCATGTTAGGCAGCTCACAAGATCCGACAATGAAGCACAATGGGGAGAAGACAACCATCTAGCTACTGCTATGGACCCATAGTCCAGGGGTAGACTACTCACACATCACTCCGGAGGCGACCATGGCGGCGTAGAGTCCTCCGGGAGATGATTCCCCTCTCCGGCAGGGTGCCGGAGGCAATCTCCTGGATCCCCCGAGATGGGATCGGCGGCGGCGGCGTCTCTGGAAGGTTTTCCGTATCGTGGCTCTCGGTACTGGGGGTTTCGCGACGGAGGCTTTAAGTAGGCGGAAGGGCAGGTCAAGAGGCAGCACGAGGGGCCCACACCATAGGGCCGCGCGGCCAGGGCAGGGGCCGCGCCGCCCTAGGGTGTCGCCACCTCGTGGCCCCACTTCGTCTCCTCTTCGGTCTTCTGGAAGCTTCGTGGCGAAATAGGACCCTGGGCGTTGATTTCATCCAATTCCGAGAATATTTCGTTACTAGGATTTCTGAAACCAAAAACAGCAGAAAACAAAGAATCGGCACTTCGGCATCTTGTTAATAGGTTAGTTCCAGAAAATGCACGAATATGACATAAAGTGTGCATAAAACATGTAGATAACATCAATAATGTGGCATGGAACATAAGAAATTATCGATACGTTGGAGACGTATCAGCATCCCCAAGCTTAGTTCTGCTCGTCCCGAGCAGGTAAAACGATAACACAGATAATTTCTGGAGTGACATGCCATCATAACCTTGATCATACTATTTGTAAAGCATATGTAGTGAATGCAGCGATCAAAACAATGTATATGACATGAGTAAACAAGTGAATCATAAAGCAAAGACTTTTCATGAATAGCACTTCAAGACAAGCATCAATAAGTCTTGCATAAGAGTTAACTCATAAAGCAATAATTCAAAGTAAAGGCATTGAAGCAACACAAAGGAAGATTAAGTTTCAACGGTTGCTTTCAACTTATAACATGTATATCTCAAGGATATTGTCAACATAGAGTAATATAATAAGTGCAATAAGCAAGTATGTAGGAATCAATGCACAGTTCACACAAGTGTTTGCTTCTTGAGGTGGAGAGAAATAGGTGAACTGACTCAACATTGAAAGTAAAAGAATGGTCCTCCATAGAGGAAAAGCATCGATTGCTATATTTGTGCTAGAGCTTTGATTTTGAAAACATGAAACAATTTTGTCAACGGTAGTAATAAAGCATATGTATCATGTAAATTATATCTTACAAGTTGCAAGCCTCATGCATAGTATACTAATAGTGCCCGCACCTTGTCCTAATTAGCTTGGACTACCGGATCATCACAATGCACATGTTTTAACCAAGTGTCACAAAGGGGTACCTCTATGCTGCCTGTACAAAGGTCTAAGGAGAAAGCTCGCATTGGATTTCTCGCTATTGATTATTCTCAACTTAGACATCCATACCGGGACAACATAGACAACAGATAATGGACTCCTCTTTTATGCATAAGCATGTAACAACAATTAATAATTTTCTCATATGAGATTGAGGATATATGTCCAAAACTGAAACTTCCACCATGGATCATGGCTTTAATTAGCGGCCCAATGTTCTTCTCTAACAATATGCATGCTTAACCATAAGGTGGTAGATCACTCTTACTTCAGACAAGACGAACATGCATAGCAACTCACATGAAATTCAACAAAGAGTAGTTGATGGCGTCCCCAGTGAACATGGTTATCGCACAACAAGCAACTTAATAAGAGATAAAGTGCATAAGTACATATTCAATACCACAATAGTTTTTAAGCTATTTGTCCCATGAGCTATATATTGCAAAGGTGAATGATGGAATTTTAAAGGTAGCACTCAAGCAATTTACTTTGGAATGGCGGAAAATACCATGTAGTAGGTAGGTATGGTGGACACAAATGGCATAGTGGTTGGCTCAAGTATTTTGGATGCATGAGAAGTATTCCCTCTCGATACAAGGTTTAGGCTAGCAAGGCTTATTTGAAACAAACACAAGGATGAACCGGTGCAGCAAAACTCACATAAAAGACATATTGTAAACATTATAAGACTCTACACCGTCTTCCTTGTTGTTCAAACTCAATACTAGAATTTATCTAGACCTTAGAGAAACCAAATATGCAAACCAAATTTTAGCATGCTCTATGTATTTCTTCATTAATGGGTGCAAAGCATATGATGCAAGAGCTTAAACATGAGCACAACAATTGCCAAGTATCACATTACCCAAGACATTTATAGCAATTACTACATGTATCATTTTCCAATTCCAACCATATAACAATTTAACGAAGAAGAAACTTCGCCATGAATACTATGAGTAGAAACTAAGGACATACTTGTCCATATGCTACAGTGGAGCATGTCTCTCTCCCATAAAGTGAATGCTAGGATCCATTTTATTCAAACAAAACAAAAAACAAAAACAAACCGACGCTCCAAGCAAAGCACATAAGATGTGATGGAATAAAAATATAGTTTCAGGGGAGGAACCTGATAATGTTGTCGATGAAGAAGGGGATGCCTTGGGCATCCCCAAGCTTAGACGCTTGAGTCTTCTTAGAATATGCAGGGGTGAACCACCGGGGCATCCCCAAGCTTAGAGCTTTCACTCTCCTTGATCATGTTGCATCATACTCCTCTCTTGATCCTTGAAAACTTCCTCCACACCAAACTTAGAACAACTCATTAGAGGGTTAGCGATAATAAAAATTAACATGTTCAGAGGTGACACAATCATTCTTAACACTTCTGGACATTGCATAAAGCTACTGGACATTAATGGATCAAAGAAATTCATCCAACATAGCAAAAAGAGGCAATGCGAAATAAAAGGCAGAATCTGTCAAAACAGAACAGTTCGTATTGACGAATTTTATCGAGGCACCAGACTTGCTCAAATGAAAATGCTCAAATTGAATGAAAGTTGCGTACATATCTGAGGATCACTCACGTAAATTGGCATAATTTTCTGAGTTGCCTACAGAGAAAACAGCCCAGATTCGTGACAGCAAAGAAATCTGTTTCTGCGCAGTAATCCAAATCTAGTATGAACTTTACTATCAACGACTTTACTTGGCACAACAAAACACTAAACTAAGATAAGGAGAGGTTGCTACAGTAGTAAACAACTTCCAACACACAAAATAAAAACAAAGTACTGTAGGTAAAAACCATGGGTTGTCTCCCATAAGCGCTTTTCTTTAACGCCTTTCAGCTAGGCGCAGAAAGTGTGTATCAAGTATTATCAAGAGATGGTGCATCTACAGTGGGATGCGGAGTTTTCTCAACCAGGCATAGTATATTAGATACATAAGTTTTAGCATCTCCCTTTTCATTAGTCTTAGGCGTGCTACTCTCATCAAACAAATATTCAGGAACAAGCCAAGCATAGTTATTTTTTAGTGCATCATTCATAGCTAGGAGTTTACATGGTATTGGTGCTTTGATCTCCCCTCCATCATTAATATTATTAGTGTACTTTATTCTATCAGTATCCATCTTTTCAAAGAGACTAACAAAATTGGTATATGAACCAAGCATATCATATTTAGCAAAGACCTTTCTAGCCTCTCTTGCTATACCACCAAATTCTCTAAGAAGGGTTTCTAAAACAAAATCTTTCTTTTCCCCTTCTTCCATATCACCGAGTGTAAGAAACATGTGTTGGATTATAGGATTGAGGTTAACAAATTTAGTTTCCAACATGCGAACTAAAGCAGCAGCAGCAATTTCATAAGTAGGAGCAAGGTCTACCAAGTGTCTATCCTCAAAATCGTCAATGGTACTAACATGAGTGAAAAAATCTTCTATATTGTCTTTCCCAAGGATAGACCCTCGGCCTACCGGTACATCTTTAAGAACAAACTTAGGAGGAAACATGATGAAATAAGTAAAGTAAATGCAAGTAACTAAATTTTTTTTTTGTGTTTTTGATATAGCAAACAAGATAGCAAATAAAGTAAAACTAGCAACTAATTTTTTTGTATTTTGATTTAGTGCAGCAAACAAAGTAGTAAATAAAACTAAGCAAGACAAAAACAAAGTAAAGAGATTGGGAAGTGGAGACTCCCCTTGCAGCGTGTCTTGATCTCCCCAGCAACGGCGCCAGAAAAAGAGCTGTTGCCGTGGGAGGCAATTCTCTGTGGTGTAGCTTTTCTTCAGTTCCCCGGCAACGGCGCCAGAAAAAGAGCTTGATGGCGTGTAACTCACACGTTAGTTGGGAACCCCAAGAGGAAGGTATGATGCGCACAGCAGCAAGTTTTCCCTCAGAAAGAAACCAAGGTTTATCGAACCAGGAGGAGCCAAGAAGCACGTTGAAGGTTGATGGCGGCGGGATGTAGTGCGGCGCAACACCAGGGATTCCGGCGCCAACGTGGAACCTGCACAACACAACCAAAGTACTTTGCCCCAACGAAACAGTGAGGTTGTCAATCTCACCGGCTTGCTGTAACAAAGGATTAACCGTATTGTGTGGAAGATGATTGTTTGCAGAAAACAGTAGAACAGTATTGCAGTGGATTGTATTTCAGTATAGAGAATTGGACCGGGGTCCACAGTTCACTAGAGGTGTCTCTCCCATAAAATAAACAGCATGTTGGGTGAACAAATTACAGTTGGGCAATTGACAAATAAAGAGGGCATGACCATGCACATACATATCATGATGAGTATAGTGAGATTTAATTGGGCATTACGACAAAGTACATAGACCGCCATCCAGCATGCATCTATGCCTAAAAAGTCCACCTTCAGGTTATCATCCGAACCCCCTCCAGTATTAAGTTGCTAACAACAGACAATTGCATTAAGTATTGCGCGTAATGTAATCAGTAACTACATCCTTGAACATAGCACCAATGTTTTATCCCTAGTGGCAACAGCACATCCACAACCTTAGAACTTTCTGTCACTGTCCCAGATATCAATGGAGGCATGAACCCACTATCGAGCATAAATACTCCCTCTTGGAGTTACAAGCATCTACTTGGCCAGAGCATCTACTAGTAACGGAGAGCATGCAAGATCATAAACAACACATAGACATAACTTTGATAATCAACATAACAAGTATTCTCTATTCATCGGATCCCAACAAACGCAACATATAGAATTACAGATAGATGATCTTGATCATGTTAGGCAGCTCACAAGATCCGACAATGAAGCACAATGGGGAGAAGACAACCATCTAGCTACTGCTATGGACCCATAGTCCAGGGGTAGACTACTCACACATCACTCCGGAGGCGACCATGGCGGCGTAGAGTCCTCCGGGAGATGATTCCCCTCTCCGGCAGGGTGCCGGAGGCGATCTCCTGGATCCCCCGAGATGGGATCGGCGGCGGCGGCGTCTCTGGAAGGTTTTCCGTATCGTGGCTCTCGGTACTGGGGGTTTCGCGACGGAGGCTTTAAGTAGGCGGAAGGGCAGGTCAAGAGGCGGCACGAGGGGCCCACACCATAGGGCCGCGCGGCCAGGGCAGGGGCCGCGCCGCCCTAGGGTGTCGCCACCTCGTGGCCCCACTTCGTCTCCTCTTCGGTCTTCTGGAAGCTTCGTGGCGAAATAGGACCCTGGGCGTTGATTTCGTCCAATTCCGAGAATATTTCGTTACTAGGATTTCTGAAACCAAAAACAGCAGAAACAAAGAATCGGCACTTCGGCATCTTGTTAATAGGTTAGTTCCAGAAAATGCACGAATATGACATAAAGTGTGCATAAAACATGTAGATAACATCAATAATGTGGCATGGAACATAAGAAATTATCGATACGTTGGAGACGTATCACCTATCGTAGGTTCCGTCGCGAGGCCGATGTGCTCGTCGCCGGTACGTATCTCCGCTTAATAGGTACCTTAATTTGGGGCGCGCGCGGACGCTGCGCTACCCCGAGCTCGAGACGCTGCCGTACCGCTTGCTCGACCATGGCGGCGGCGGCGGAAGGTAAAGCTCCTGCTAACAAACATATTGGTCACAAATGGGCAACCTTCAGTAACCCATGTTCCATTTTTTATTGTCAGGATAACCCCATGTACCACCTTCCCAATAGAAAAAGTACTGTTCAACCTTCCCCTGTTGGGCCCAATATTTCACTTTTGGGTTGCCAACGAACATCTACATGGTAATTGTTATCGGTCTACTTGTTCCGGCTGTCGAAGCCCAATAACCACAAATGGGCCTTTCTGCTCATGCAATTTCGGCCCTTTTCTAATGAAAAACAGATCCTATGATTGGCAAAAAAACACGGAGATTCTACATAAAAGTTGTTTTTATTTATTTTGAATTATTGGGTTCCAATTTTTGAAACTGCTCATGCACAATATGAAAATCCTTGATCGCTCCATAACCACATGGATAACGGTATTTTTAAAAATTCATAAAGTGGATTTGAAATTTAAAACATATCCTGATAATTCCATGATTTAATCTATCAACTTGCAAGATCTTGGAGCGAAAGAGCTTGTATTAGTCTGCAAAAATAATACTGATAAACCTGTAGTTAACAAGAAATGAAGGTTTATCGTTCAGAGAGGATGCCATGTGGGACCCATGAGACAGTAGCGTCCTCAACGTTTCAAAGAAAAAGGCAAGTAGCCCGAAAATAGGGGTAAAAAATAAATCCTAGAAAGGAAACATTTATAGTTCATAGAGGCTGACATGTGGGACCGATCTGCCAGCAGCATCCTCATCATTTCGAAGTCGGCAGGGATCAGAAGAAAAAGGCTAATAGCCAGAAATTAGGGGTCAAAAATAAATCCAAAAAAGGAAACTTTTATTCTTCATAGAGGATGACATGTGGGACCGACCTGCTGCCAGCGTTTCAAAGGGGCAGGGGATCAAAAGAAAAAGGCAAATAGCCAGAAATTAGGGGTAAAAAATAAATCCAACAAAGGAATGGTTTATTGTTCATAGATGCTGACATGTGGGACCCTTGAGCCACCTGCGACCTCAATTTCAAAGGCAGCATATGATCGAAAGAAAAAGACAAGTGACCAAAAATCAGGGGGTAAAAAAATCTAAGAAAAGAAACTTTATTGTACATAGAGGATGACATGCGGGTCCCATGTGCCAGCACCTTACCCAACTTTTCAGAGGCGGCATGAGATCGAAAGAAAAAGGAAAGTGACCAAATATCAGGAGCAAAAAATAATCCAAGAAAAGAAACTTTTATTGTACATAGAGGATGGCATATGGGTCCCACTTATACAAGCTCTTTCGCTCCAAGATCTTGCAAGTTGATTGTACATAGAGGATGACATGCGGGCCCCTTGTATCAGCAGCTTACTCAACGTTTCCAAGGCGGCAGGGGATCAAAAGAAAAAGGAAGTAGCCAGAAATTAGCGGTCAAAAATAACTCCAAGAAAGGAAACTTTTATTGTTCATAGAGGATGACATGCGGGATCCATGCGCTAGCAGCTTCCTCAGCGTTTCAAAGGCGGCATGAGATCGAAAGAAAAAGACAAGAGACCAAATATTAGGAGCCAAAAATAATCCAAGAAAAGAAACTTTATTGTACATAAAAGATGACATGCGGGTCCCATTTTGCAGCAGCGGTGTCAACGTTTCAAATGCGGCTTGAGATCAAAGGAAAAAGAGTAGCCAGAAATTAGGGGGTAAAAAAAACTCCAGAAATTAGGATGGCATGCGGGTCCCATGAGTCCACAACTTACTCAACGTTTCAAACGTGGCATGAGATCGAAAGAAAAAGGCAAGTGACCAAATATCAGGATCCAAAAATAATTCAAGAAAAGAAAGTTGATTGTACATAGAGGATGACATGCGGGTCCCATGAGTCAGCAGCTTACTCAACGTTTCCAAGGCGGCAGGGGATCAAAAGAAAAAAGGAAATAGCCAAAAATAAGAGGGTGAAAAAAATCCAAGAAAAGAAACTTTTATAATACCGAGGATGACATGTGGGTCCCATGAGCCAGGAGCTTCCTCAATGTTTCAGAGGCTGCATGAGATCGAAAGAAAAAGGCAAGTGACCAAAAATAAGGGGGTAAAAAATCCAAGAAAAGAGACTTGATTGTACATAGAGGATGACATGCGGGACCCATGAGGTAGCAGCATACTCAACGTTTCCATGGCAGCACAGGACCAACAAAAAAAGAGGAAGTAGCCAGAAATCAGGGGGTCAATAAAATTCAAGAAAAGAAAGATTTCAATTGGGCTGCATCTGGCCGTCTGGGCCTTCGAACTATCTTGCTGGACGCCTCTGGACTCGTACAGTTTCAGCCCACTCCAAAGCAGGAAAGTCCTATGCTTCGCAAAAACAAAAACAAGGAGATTCAACATATAAGTTTATTTATTTAATAATAAAGATTTATTTTTTCCGTTTGCAACAGCTCAGAGCGAAATACACTGTTTATTGTGTACAAAATAATCAAGATAACACATGTTTCTTGTACGGGGAGGCTGGCATCGGGGACCCATGAGCCAGCAGGGTCGTCAACGTTTTAAAGACGGCAGAGGATCGAAAGAAAAAATAAACCAAAAATCTGTTGGTAAAAAATCCAAAAAAATAAACATTTTTCGTTCTGAGAGGATGACATGCGGGACCCATGAGGCAGCAGCATCCTCAACGTTTCCAAGGTGACACAGGATTTAAAAAAAGGCAAAATAGCCAGAAATTAGAGGTCAAAATAACTCCAAGAAAGGAAAGGTTTATTGTTCATATAGGCTGACATGTGGGACCCATGAGCCAGCAAAATCCTCAACGTTTCAAAGGCGGCAGGGGATCAAAAGAAAAAGGAAGTAGCCAGAAATTAGGGGTAAAAAATAACTCCATGAAAGGAAACTTTTATTGTTCGTAGAGGATGACATGCGGGACCCATGAGCCAGCAACTTACTCAACGTTTCAAAGGCGGCATGAGATCGAAAGAAAAAGGCAAGTGACCAAATATGAGGTGCCAAAAACAATCCAAGATTTATTGTACATAGAGGATGACTTGCGGGTCCCATTTTACAGCAGCTGTCAAAAGAAAAAGAAAGTAGCTAGAAATTAGGGGTAAAAAAACTCCAAGAAAGGAAAGCTTTATCGTTCATACAGGCTGACATGTGGGACCTATGAGCCAGCAGAGTCGTCAACGTTTCAAAGGCGGCAGGGGATCAAAAGAAAAAGGAAATAGCCAAAAATCGGAGGGTGAAAAAAACCCAAGAAAATGAACTTTTATAGTACATAGAGGATGACACGCGGGTCCCATGAGCCAGCAGGTTCCTCAACGTTTCAAACGTGGCATGAGATCGAAAGAAAAAGGCAAGTGACCAAATATCAGGATCCAAAAATAATTCAAGAAAAGAAACTTGATTGTACATAGAGGATGACATGCGGGTCCCATTTTGCAGCAGGTTCCTCAACGTTTGAGAGGCGGCAAGGGATCGAAAGAAAAAGGCAAGTGACCAAATATCAGGAGCCAAAAATAATCCAAGAAAAGAAATTTTTATATTACATAGAGGATGAAATGCGGGACCAATGAGCCTCAACGTTCCACAACGTTTCAAACGTGGCATGAGATCGCAAGAAAAAGGCAAGTGACCAAATATCAGGAGCCAAAAATATTCAAGAAAAGAAACTTGATTGTACATAGAGGATGACATGCGGGTCCCATTTTGCAGCAGCGGTATCACCGTTTGAGAGGCTGCACGGGATCGAAAGAAAAAGGCAAGTGACCAAATATCAGGAGCCAAAAATAATCCAAGAAAAGAAATTTTATTGTACATAGAGGATGACATGCGGGTCCCATTTTGCAGCAGCGGTCTCAACGTTTCCAAGGCGGCACAGGACCAAAAGAAAAATGAAGTAGCCAGAAATCAGGGGGTGAAAAAATCGAAGAAGAAAGATCTCAATTGGGCTGCATCTGGACATCTGGGCCTTCGAACTATCCTGCTTGGCCTTTTGACTCGTACAATTTCAGCCCACTCCAAAACAGGAAAGTTCGGAATTTTCTAAAAAAACAGGAAAGACCTATGCTTCGCAAAAACACAAAACAAGGAGATTCAACATATAAGTTTGTTTATGTAAAAATAAAGATTTAATTTATCCGTTTGCAATAGCTCAGAGCGAAATACAATGTTTATTGTCTGCAAAATAATCAAGATATCACATGTTTCTTGTACGGGGAGGCTGACATCGGGGACCCATGAGCCGACGGCGTCGTCCAACGTTTTAAAGGCGGTAGGGGATGGAAAGAAAAAATAAACCAAAAATCTGTTGGTAAAAAATACAAGAAAAGAAACATTTTCGTTCTGAGAGGATGACATGCGGGACCCATGAGGCAGCAGCATCCTCAACGTTTATTGTTCATAGAGGTTGACATGTGGGACCCGTGAGCCAGCAGCGCCCTGAACGTTTTAAAGGCTGCAGGAGATCGAAAGAAAAAATAAGCCAAAAATCGTTTGGTCAACAAAATCCAATAAAAGAAACATTTACCGTTCTGAGAGGATGACATGCGGGACCCATGAGGCAGCAGCATCCTCAACGATTCCAAGGCGGCAGGGGATCAAAGGAAAAAAGGAAATATCCCGAAATTAATTAGGGGTTCAAAATAAATCCATCAAAGGAAACTTTTATTGTTCACAGAGGATGACATGTGGGACCGACCTGCCAGCTGCGTCGTCATCGTTTCAAAGGGGGCAGGAGATCAAAAGAAAAAGGCAAATAGCCAGAAATTAGGGGTCAAAAATAACTCCAAGAAAGGAAACTTTTATTGTTTGTAGAGGATGACATGCGGGACCCATGAGCCAGCAGCTTACTCAACGTTTCAAAGGCGGCATGAGATCGAAAGAAAAAGGCAAGTGACAAAATATCAGGAGCCAAAGATAATCCAAGAAAAAAACTTTATTGTACATAGAGGATGACATGCGGGTCCCAATTAGAGAGCAGCGGTCTCAACGTTTCAAATGCGGCTTGAGATCAAAAGAAAAAGAAAGTTGATTGTACATAGAGGATGACATGCGGGTCCCATGAGTCGGCAGCTTACTCAACGTTTCCAAGGCGGCAGGGGATCAAAAGAAAAAGGAAATAGCCAAAAATCAGAGGGTGAAAAAAAACCCAAGAAAATAAACTTTTATAGCACATAGAGGATGACATGCGGGTCCCATGAGCCCAGGGTTCCTCAATGTTTCAAACGTGGCATGAGATCGAAAGAAAAATGCAAGTGACCAAATATCGAGCCAAAAATAATTCAAGAAAAGAAACTTGAGTGTACATAGAGGATGACATGCGGGTCCCATTTAGCAAGCGGTATCACCGTTTGAGAAGCGGCAGGGGATCGAAAGAAAAAGGCAAGTGACCAAATATGAGGTGCCTAAAAAATCCAAGAAAAGAAAGTTTTATAGTACATAGAGGATGACATGCGGGTCCCATGAGCCTGCAGGGTCCTCAACGTGGCATGAGATCGAAAGAAAAATGCAAGTGACCAAATATCAGGAGCCAAAAATAATTCAAGAAAAGAAACTTGAGTGTACATAGAGGATGACATGCGGGTCCCATTTAGCAGCAGCGGTATCACCGTTTGAGAGGCTGCACGGGATCGAAAGAAAAAGGCAAGTGACCAAATATGAGGTTCCAAAAAAATCCTAGAAAAGAAAGTTTTATAGTACATAGAGGATGACATGCGGGTCCCATTTAGCAGCAGCGGTCTCACCGTTTGAGAGGCGGCAGGGGATCGAAAGAAAAAGGTAAGTGACCAAATATGAGGTGCCAAAAAAATCCAAGAAAAGAATGTTTTATAGTACATAGAGGATGACATGCGGGTCCCATTTAGCAGCAGCGGTATCACCGTTTGAGAGGCGGCAGGGGATCGAAAGAAAAAGGCAAGTGACCAAATATGAGGTGCCAAAAAAAATCCAAGAAAAGAAAGTTTTATAGCACATAGAGGATGACATGCGGGTCCCAATTAGCAGCAGCGGTGTCAACGTTTCCAAGGTGGCAAGGGATCAAAAGAAAAAGGAAGTAGCCAGAAATCAGGGGGTCAAAAAAATCCAAGAATAGAAAGAATTTTGGTTCATAGAGGATGACATGCGGGACCCATGATCCTGCATCGTAAACGGCTCGATCGGAGAACGTTGAACGAGATGGCGCGATCGAGAAAAAAAACAATGCCAGAGAGGCTGCCATCTGGGCCCTACATCCCTCGGTGGTGCGGATTTGCGTTGACTCGGCCGGCGAACCCGAGAATTCGAGATGCACCACGTCTCGGGCCACCATACGCAACGTTTTGGCCGGTTTCGTCGGGCTAGGTGGCCTCAAAAACGAGAAAAAAAACGTTTTGACATGCACAACTGACAGACCCAAAATCGTCGGCCATGGTACACCAGCAACCACGGCGCGACTTCAACTTCGTCGGCCATGGCAACTTTTCTTGTAGTGTGTAGTAACAATATTATTATTATTATTTTCATTAGGCATAACTTTCGATTTCAAAAGATCAACATCAGCAGCAAGACTATCGACTTTTGAAGCAAGTATATCGATTTTCCCAAGCTTTTCTTCAACAGATTTGTTAAAAGCAGTTTGTGTACTAATAAATTCTTTAAGCATAGCTTCAAGTCCAGGGGGTGTGTTCCTAATATTGTTGTAAGAATTCCCATAAGAATTACCATAACCGTTGCCATTATTATAAGGATATGGCCTATAGTTGTTACTAGAATTGTTCCGGTAAGCATTGTTGTTGAAATTGTTGTTTTTAATGAAGTTCACATCAACATGTTCTTCTTGAGCAACCAATGAAGCTAACGGAACATTATTAGGATCAACATTAGTCCTACCATTCACAAGCATAGACATAATAGCATCAATCTTATCACTCAAGGAGGAGGTTTCTTCGACAGAATTTACCTTCTTACCTTGTGGAGCTCTTTCCTGTGCCATTCAGAGTAATTAATCATCATATTATCAAGAAGCTTTGTTGCGTCGCCTAGAGTGATGGACATAAAGGTACCTCCAGCAGCTGAATCCAATAGGTTTCGTGAAGAAAAATTCAGTCCTGCATAAAAGGTTTGGATGATCATCCAAGTAGTCAGTCCATGGGTTGGGCAATTTTTAACCAAAGATTTCATTCTTTCCCAAGATTGGGCAACATGCTCATTATCCAATTGTTTAAAATTCATTATGCTACTTCTCAAAGATATAATTTTAGCAGGGGGATAATATCTACCAATAAAAGCATCCTTGCATTTAGTCCATGAATCAATACTATTCTTAGGCAGAGATAGCAACCAATCTTTAGCTCTTCCTCTTAGTGAGAAAGGAAACAATTTTAATTTTATAATGTCACCATCTACATCCTTATACTTTTGCATTTCACATAGTTCAACAAAATTATTGAGATGGGCAGCAGCATCATCAGAACTAACACCAGAAAATTGCTCTCGCATAACAAGATTCAGTAAAGCAGGTTTAATTTCAAAGAATTCCGCTGTAGTAGCAGGTGGAGCAATAGGTGCACATAATAAATCATTATTATTTGTGGTTGTGAAGTCACACAACTTAGCATTTTCAGGAGTACCCATTTTAGCAACAGTAAATAAAGCAAACTAGATAAAGTAAATGCAAGTAACTAATTTTTTTGTGTTTTTAATATGGAGAACAAGATAGAAAATAAAGTAAAACTAGCAACTAATTTTTTTGTATTTTGATATAATGCAGCAAACAAAGTACTAAATAAAATAAAGCAAGACAAAAACAAAGTAAAGAGATTGGAGGTGGAGACTCCCCTTGCAGCGTGTCTTGATCTCCCCGGCAACGGTGCCAGAAAAAGAGCTTGATACGCGTACAACACGCGTCCGTTGGGAACCCCAAGAGGAAGGTGTGATGCGTACAGCGGCAAGTTTTCCCTCAGTAAGAAACCAAGGTTTATCGAACCAGTAGGAGCCAAGAAGCACGTTGAAGGTTGATGGCGGCGAAGTGTAGTGCGGCGCAACACCAGGGATTCCGGCGCCAACGTGGAACCTGCACAACACAACCAAAGTACTTTGTCCCAACGTAACAGTGAGGTTGTCAATCTCACCGGCTTGCTGTAACAAAGGATTAGATGTATAGTGTGGATGATGATTGTTTGCAGAAAACAGTAGAACAAGTATTGCAGTAGATTGTATTCGATTAAAAGAATGAACCGGGGTCCACAGTTCACTAGAGGCGTCTCTCCGATAAGAATAAGCATGTTGGGTGAACAAATTACAGTTGGGCAATTGACAAATAAAGAGGGCATGACCATGCACATACATGATATGATGAGTATAGTGAGATTTAATTGGGCATTACGACAAAGTACATAGACCGCTATCCAGCATGCATCTATGCCTAAAAAGTCCACCTTCAGGTTATCATCCGAACCCCTTCCAGTATTAAGTTGCAAACAACAGACAATTGCATTAAGTATGGTGCGTAATGTAATCAACAACTACATCCTTGGACATAGCATCGATGTTTTATCCCTAGTGGCAACAGCACATCCACAACCTTAGAACTTTCTATCACTGTCCCAGATTTAATGGAGGCATGAACCCACTATCGAGCATAAATACTCCCTCTTGGAGTTACTAGCAAAAACTTGGCCAGAGCCCCTACTAATAACGGAGAGCATGCAAGATCATAAACAACACATAGGTAATAGATTGATAATCAACATAACATAGTATTCTCTATCCATCGGATCCCAACAAACACAACATGTAGCATTACAGATAGATGATCTTGATCATGTTAGGCAGCTCACAAGATCCAACAATGAAGCACAATTAGGAGAAGACGACCATCTAGCTACTGCTATGGACCCATAGTCCAGGGGTGAACTACTCACTCATCACTCCGGAGGCGACCATGGCGGTGAAGAGTCCTCCGGGAGATGATTCCCCTCTCCGGCAGGGTGCCGGAGGTGATCTCCTGAATCCCCCGAGATGGGATTGGCGGCGGCGGCGTCTCTGGAAGGTTTTCCGTATAGTGGCTCACGGTACTGGGGGTTTCGCGACGAAGACCTTAAGTAGGCGGAAGGGTAGGTCAGGAGGCGTCACGGGGGCCCCACACAACAGGGCCGCGCGGGCCCCCTGTAGGTCGCGCCGCCCTACTGTGGCGGCGCCCCGTGGCCCCACTTCGTGACTCCTTCGGTCTTCTGGAAGCTTCGTGTGAAAATAGGCCCCTGGGCGTTGATTTCGTCCAATTCCGAGAATATTTCCTTACTAGGATTTCTGAAACCAAAAACAGCAGAAAACAAAGAATCGGCTCTTCGGCATCTCGTTAATAGGTTAGTGCCGGAAAATGCATAAATATGACATAAAGTATGCATAAAACATGTAGATATCATCAATAATGTGGCATGGAACATAAGAAATTATCAATACGTCGGAGACGTATCATCTGTGATCAATCAACATCAGATAGATGGTGGTCTTGATATTAGATTGAGACAACTTACGCCTGAGCCGGTAAAATATTGCATTCCCAAGCCGTTATCAAGCTCGGATCACAACTTCACCAACAGCCATACATACCCATAGTTGATGCCCAATGTAGTGGTATCTCCCCAACAATTGCTTTCAAGGATTACTTAAGCAAGATGAAAGTCTCAGGCGGGATACAGTGGAAATTCAGAATGAGATTGGCACGCAAGGTACCCACATTCAGGCTAGGGTTGAAAATGAAAGGGAAACTTTTCGTCCGTTTTCGAAGAACAAGGAAATGGAGAGAAAAAAAGGGAAGAGGAAATGGCATTTTGCGGAAAACGAAAGGAAACAGAAGAATCATAAAAGGAAACGGAAATGAAAACGAGGGAGCTGTTTCCGACGGAAACGAAAACGGCAAAGGAACTTCCGGATAAACAAATATGAAAAGTTTCCGTAAATGTAACCTAGAGAGGCCCATGTTCTTGGTAGACCTTGATACGTCTCCGACGTATCGATAATTTCTTATGTTCCATGCCACATTATTGATGTTATCTACATGTTTTATGCACACTTTATGTCATATTCGTGCATTTTCTGGAACTAACCTATTAACAAGATGCCGAAGTGCCAGTTCCTGTTTTCTGCTGTTTTTGGTTTCAGAAATCCTAGTAACGAAATATTCTCGGAATCGGACGAAATCAACGCCCAAGTTCCTATTTTCACCGGAAGCATCCAGAACACCCGGGAAGGACCAGAGGGGGGGCACTGGGCCCCCAGACCATAGGCCGGCGCGGCCCAGGCCCTGGCCGTGCCGCCCTATGGTGTCGTCGCCCCTTCGACCCTCCTGCGCCGCCTCTTCGCCTATTTAAAGCCCCTGGATCGAAAACCCTGATGCGTTCGACGAAATCCACAGAAACCTTCCAGAGCCGCCGCCATCGCGAGGCCAAGATCTGGGGGACAGGAGTCTCTGTTCCGACACCCTGCCGGAGCGGGGAAGTGCCCCCGGAAGGCTTCTCCATCGACACCGCTGCCATCTCCACCGCCATCTTCATCACCGCTGCTGCTCCCATGAGGAGGGAGTAGTTCTCCATCGAGGCTCGGGGCTGTACCGGTAGCTATGTGGTTCATCTCTCCCATGTACCTCAATACAATAATCTCATGAGCTGCTTTACATGATTGAGATTCATATGAGTTTTGTATCACTATTCATCTATGTGCTACTCTAGCAATGTTATTAAAGTAGTTCTATTCCTCCTGCATGTGTGTAAAGGTGACAGTGTGTGCACCGTGTTAGTACTTGGTTTATGCTATGATCATGATCTCTTGTAGATTATGAAGTTAATTATTGCTATGATAGTATTGATGTGATCTATTCCTCCTACATATGCATGAAGGTGACAGTGTGCATGCTATGTTAGTACTTGGTTTAGTCTTTTGATCTATCTTACACTATAAGGTTACTTAAATATGAACAAATTGTGGAGCTTGTTAACTCCGGCATTGAGGGTTCGTGTAATCCTACGCAATGCGTTCATCATCCAACAAAAGTGTAGAGTATGCATTTATCTATTCTGTTATGTGATCAATGTTGAGAGTGTCCACTAGTGAAAGTGTAATCCCTAGGCCTTGTTCCTAAATACTGCGTTACTACTGCTTGTTTACTGTTTTACTGTGTTACTACTGCTGCAATACTGCCACCATCAACTACACGCCAGCAAGCTATTTTCTGGCACCGTTGCTACTGCTCATATATATTCATACCACCTGTATTTCACTATCTCTTCGCCGAACTAGTGCACCTATTTGGTGTGTTGGGGACACAAGAGACTTCTTGCTTTGTGGTTGCAGGGTTGCATGAGAGGGATATCTTTGACCTCTTCCTCCCTGAGTTCGATAAACCTTGGGTGATCCACTTAAGGGAAAACTTGCTGCTGTTCTACAAACCTCTGCTCTTGGAGGCCCAACACTGTCTACAGGAAAAGGAGGGGGAAGTAGACATCAAGCTATTTTCTGGCGCCGTTGCCGGGGAGGAAAGGTAAAAGGTACTCACACTCCGGACCTCAGCTACCAAGCTATTTTCCGGCGCCGTAAGTACTCAAAGCTATTTCCTTTAGATCCTGCAATTGCATCTTTTTGTTTCTTGTTTACACTAGTTAGGCATAATGGAAAACAACAAAAAAATTGGTGAGCTTTTTAATCTTTTTCCTGATTTAGAATTGTTTGATGCGAAAATTAAAAAACCTATGGAACCTTATTTGCATGCTAGTAGCGATGTTATTAGTATGAATGCAATTACTGCTAATACTATGGAAAAGTCTAAGCTTGGGGAAGCTAGTTTATATAAAAATAATCTTTTTTGCTCCTCAGCTTTGGAAGAAATATTTTGCTCTGATAATGCTTTATCTCCCATATGCGATAACTCTAATGATGCTTCTGATATTTTAAATCCACCTGCTGAAAGTATTCCGTATAAAATACCTATGAAAATTATTGAACGTGTTATGGACAACCATTATAAAGGGGATGGAACTGTCCATCCTAGAGATCATTTACTGTTTTTGCACGAATTATGCGGGTTATTCAAGTGTGCAGGTATCTCTATGGATGAAGTGAGGAAGAAGCTATTCTCTCGTTTATTTGCAGTAAAGCGACGCATTGGTATAAATTGTTGGAGAATAGACATTCTCTTGGTTGGGAGGAAATTGCATCTCTCTTTTATTCTAAATTTTATCCTCCTCATGAAGTGCATATTGATAGGAATTATATTTATAACTTTTATCCTCGTGATGGAGAGAGTATTTCTCAAGCGTGGGGGAGACTAAAGTTGCTAATGCTCAAATGTCCCATTCATGAGCTCCCCCGTAATGTTATTGTTAACAATTTTTATGCGAGACTTTCAGGACAACACAAGGACTATCTGGATGCCTGTTCGGAGGGATCTTTCACAAGCAAGGAGGTTGAAGCTAGGTGGGATCTTCTTGATCGGATTAAGGAGAACGCTGAAGGATGGGAGAACAATGAAGGTAAAGAGTCAGGTATAAATTATGATTATGAATGCATTGAAGCCTTTATGGATACCGATGAATTTCGAAATATGAGTGCTACTTATGGTCTTGACTCTCAAATTGCTGCAAATCTTTATAAAGCCTTTGCTTCCCATTTTGAATTGCCTAAAAAGAATTTTGATAAGTATCATGAACCTTTTAAAGAGGCTTGCATGAAGAATGAAATTGTTGTTAATTATTGCAATGAGCATGCTCAAACTCCTAAGAATGCTATTTCTTATAAGCATGTTAATTTTTGTGGAATGCATAGACCTTGTGGAATTAATCAAATCGAAGATGAATATTGCATCCATCATATTAATGAAAAAACTAGAAAGTGGTTTAGGGCTCTAGATGATCTTGGTAAAAAAGTTTGTGCCCTCTATCCTTTTATTTGTGAAGTTTGCCATGAAGTGGGTCATTTTAATTTTCAATGCTCCTCCAATGATAATTTGAACCCAATGAGTGCTGCAAATTTGTATTGTGATGATGAAATTACTCCTAATCAGCATGATGAACTTACTTTATTTTTGGGGTGTGAAGAACGAGAAAAATCTCTTTGTTACATATGAGTGATCTTGATATTGATGATGTCCTGCATGGGTGTTTTTCTTATTGCATTGATAATAGCCATACAAATACTTACATACAAAATATTTTAGAAGATGACACCTTGCCAAAATATGATAGGACCGCTGTGTGTTTTCAACTAATTAATGAAAAGGAGGGGTCCTCCCAAGTTTCTTCTATTGTTTCTGAAAATAAATCAGGTTATGCGGACAAGCTACCCTTCAAGCCTCTTCCTCCTAAAGAAGGGAACGAGGAGAAGGAAGAGAAGAAGAAGAAGAAGGGAACGAAGAAGAAGAAGAAGAAGAAGGAGAATAAAAAGAAAGAGGTAACGGCGTATCCCCGCGTGAATGAGATAACGCTAAGTAACCGTAAGTATGTTGCTCCTAATGATTATTGTGATAATGAATCTAAATATGATGATCTTCCTATGCCCTTTACATACATTAGCAATCATGATTTGAATGAGCACACTACTTTTGATATTGCAAATCTCTGGGAAACTAATTCTGAAAATGATGATAATAATTGCCATAGTGTCAGTGCTATCCATGCTTCCTCCCATAATAATATAGAAAGCTGTAAGCTTGGGGAAGAGGTGTTTGAAAATCCATTTGCTACTGATCATTATGTGTTTGATACATCTCCTTCTAATAACAACGATGGTATGGTCATAGATAAACCGACTGTGAAAGATAACTATTCTATTTCTTATGATGACACTGTGCCTCCGATCTTTGATGATTATTATAAAGAATGCTATGATATAGGTTATAACTACCCTTATGAAACTTGTCATAGTCATGATTGGATTACCAAAAACAATTCTTTTAATATGCAACTTGTTTACCATGTTCAAATTCTTGATAATAATCTTGCTCCAATTACTATTAATGAGAATAACTCTTCTTATGCCAGAATTAATGATACTTTTATGCATGAGACTCATGATAAGAATGCTTTATGTGATAGTTATATTGTTGAGTTTGCTCATGTTGCTACTGAAAGTTATTATGAGAGAGGAAAATATGGTTGTAGAAATTTTCATGTTACTAAAATGCCTCTCTATGTGCTGAAATTTTTCAAGCTATACTTGTTTTATCTTCCTATGCTTGTTACTTTGCTCTTCATGAACTTGTTTATTTACAAGATTCCTATGCATAGGAAGCATGTTAGACTTAAATGTGTTTTGGATTTGCTTTTTGATGCTCTCTTTTGCCTCCAATACTATTTCTTGCGAGTGCATCATTAAAACTGATGAGCCAATCTTAATGGCTATAAAGAAAGAACTTCTTGGGAGATAACCCATGTGTTATTTTGCTACAGTACTTTGTTTTATATTTGTGTCTTGGAAGTTGTTTACTACTGTAGCAACCTCTCCTTATCTTAGTTTAGTATTTTATTGTGCCAAGTAAAGCCGTTGATAGAAAAGTAAGTACTAGATTTGGATTACTGCGCAGTTCCAGATTTCTTTGCTGTCACGAATCTGGGTCTACCTCCCTGTAGGTAGCTCAGAAAATTAAGCCAATTTACGTGCATGATCCTCAGATATGTACGCAACTTTCATTCAATTTGGGCATTTTCATTTGAGCAAGTCTGCTGCCATTTTAAAATTCGTCAATACGAACTGTTCTGTTTTGACAAATTCTGCCTTTTATTTCGCATTGCCTCTTTTGCTATGTTGGATGAATTTCTTTGATCCATTAATGTCCAGTAGCTTTATGCAATGTCTAGAAGTGTTAAGAATGATTGTGTCACCTCTGAATATGTTAATTTTTATTATGCACTAACCCTCTAATGAGTTGTTTCGAGTTTGGTGTGGAGGAAGTTTTCAAGGATCAAGAGAGGAGTATGATGCAACATGATCAAGGAGAGTGAAAGCTCTAAGCTTGGGGATGCCCCGGTGGTTCACCCCTGCATATATCAAGAAGACTCAAGCGTCTAAGCTTGGGGATGCCCAAGGCATCCCCTTCTTCATCGACAACATTATCAGGTTCCTCCCCTGAAACTATATTTTTATTCCATCACATCTTATGTGCTTTGCTTGGAGCGTCGGTTTGTTTTTGTTTTTGTTTTGTTTGAATAAAATGGATCCTAGCATTCACTTTATGGGAGAGAGACACGCTCCGCTGTAGCATATGGACAAGTATGTCCTTGGTTTCTACTCATAGTATTCATGGCGAAGTTTCTCCTTCGTTAAATTGTTATATGGTTGGAATTGGAAAATGATACATGTAGTAATTGCTATAAATGTCTTGGGTAATGTGATACTTGGCAATTGTTGTGCTCATGATTAAGCTCTTGCATCATATGCTTTGCACCCATTAATGAAGAAATACATAGAGCATGCTAAAATTTGGTTTGCATATTTGGTCTCTCTAAGGTCTAGATAATTTCTAGTATTGAGTTTGAACAACAAGGAAGACGGTGTAGAGTCTTATAATGTTTTCAATATGTCTTTTATGTGAGTTTTGCTGCACCGGTTCATCCTTGTGTTTGTTTCAAATAAGCCTTGCTAGCCTAAACCTTGTATCGAGAGGGAATACCTCTCATGCATCCAAAATACTTGAGCCAACCACTATGCCATTTGTGTCCACTATACCTACCTACTACATGGTATTTTCCGCCATTCCAAAGTAAATTGCTTGAGTGCTACCTTTAAAATTCCATCATTCACCTTTGCAATATATAGCTCATGGGACAAATAGCTTAAAAACTATTGTGGTATTGAATATGTAATTATGCACTTTATCTCTTAATAAGTTGCTTGTTGTGCGATAACCATGTTCACTGGGGACGCCATCAACTATTCTTTGTTGAATTTCATGTGAGTTGCTATGCATGTTCGTCTTGTCTGAAGTAAGAGAGATCTACCACCTTATGATTAAGCATGCATATTGTTAGAGAAGAACATTGGGCCACTAACTAAAGCCATGATCCATGGTGGAAGTTTCAGTTTTGGACATATATCCTCAATCTCATATGAGAAAATTATTAATTGTTGTTACATGCTTATGCATAAAAGAGGAGTCCATTATCTGTTGTCTATGTTGTCCCGGTATGGATGTCTAAGTTGAGAATAATCAATAGCGAGAAATCCAATGCGAGCTTTCTCCTTAGACCTTTGTACAGGCGGCATAGAGGTACCCCTTTGTGACACTTGGTTAAAACATGTGCATTGTGATGATCCGGTAGTCCAAGCTAATTAGGACAAGGTGCGGGCACTATTAGTACACTATGCATGAGGCTTGCAACTTATAAGATATAATTTACATGATACATATGCTTTATTACTACCGTTGACAAAATTGTTTCATGTTTTCAAAATCAAAGCTCTAGCACAAATATAGCAATCGATGCTTTCCTCTATGGAGGACCATTCTTTTACTTTCAATGTTGAGTCAGTTCACCTATTTCTCTCCACCTCAAGAAGCAAACACTTGTGTGAACTGTGCATTGATTCCTACATACTTGCTTATTGCACTTATTATATTACTCTATGTTGACAATATCCATGAGATATACATGTTATAAGTTGAAAGCAACCGCTGAAACTTAATCTTCTTTTGTGTTGCTTCAATGCTTTACTATGAATTATTGCTTTATGAGTAACTCTTATGCAAGACTTATTGATGCTTGTCTTGAAGTGCTATTCATGAAAAGTCTTTGCTTTATGATTCACTTGTTTACTCATGTCATATACATTGTTTTGATCGCTGCATTCACTACATATGCTTTACAAATAGTATGATCAAGTTTATGATGGCATGTCACTCCAGAAATTATCTGTGTTATCGTTTTACCTGCTCGGGACGAGCAGAACTAAGCTTGGGGATGCTGATACGTCTCCGACGTATCGATAATTTCTTATGTTCCATGCCACATTATTGATGTTATCTACATGTTTTATGCACACTTTATGTCATATTCGTGCATTTTACGGAACTAACCTATTAACAAGATGCCGAAGTGCAGTTCTGTTTCTGCTGTTTTTGGTTTCAGAAATCCTAGTAACGAAATATTCTCGGAATCGGACGAAATCAACGCCCAAGTTCCTATTTTCACCGGAAGCATCCAGAACACCCGGGAAGGACCAGAGGGGGGGCACTGGGCCCCCAGACCATAGGCCGGCGCGGCGAGCCCTGGCCGCGCCGCCCTATGGTGTCGTCGCCCCTTCGACCCTCTGCGCCGCCTCTTCGCCTATTTAAAGCCCCTGGATCGAAAACCACGATGCGTTCGACGAAAACCACGAAACCTTCCCGAGCCGCCGCCATCGCGAGGCCAAGATCCGGGGACAGAGTCTCTGTTCCGGCACCTGCCGGAGCGGGGAAGTGCCCCGGAAGGCTTCTCCATCGACACCGCTGCCATCTCCACCGCCATCTTCATCACCGCTGCTCCCATGAGGAGGAGTAGTTCTCCATCGAGGCTCGGGGCTGTACCGGTAGCTATGTGGTTCATCTCTCCCATGTACCTCAATACAATAATCTCATGAGCTGCTTTACATGATTGAGATTCATATGAGTTTTGTATCACTATTCATCTATGTGCTACTCTAGCAATGTTATTAAAGTAGTTCTATTCCTCCTGCATGTGTGTAAAGGTGACAGTGTGTGCACCGTGTTAGTACTTGGTTTATGCTATGATCATGATCTCTTGTAGATTATGAAGTTAATTATTGCTATGATAGTATTGATGTGATCTATTCCTCCTACATATGCATGAAGGTGACAGTGTGCATGCTATGTTAGTACTTGGTTTAGTCTTTTGATCTATCTTACACTATAAGGTTACTTAAATATGAACAAATTGTGGAGCTTGTTAACTCCGGCATTGAGGGTTCGTGTAATCCTACGCAATGCGTTCATCATCCAACAAAAGTGTAGAGTATGCATTTATCTATTCTGTTATGTGATCAATGTTGAGAGTGTCCACTAGTGAAAGTGTAATCCCTAGGCCTTGTTCCTAAATCTTTGCGTTACTCGTTTGCTTGTTTCGTTTTCTTGTGTTACTACTGCTGCAATACTGCCACCATCAACTACACGCCAGCAAGCTATTTTCTGGCACCGTTGCTACTGCTCATATATATTCATACCACCTGTATTTCACTATCTCTTCGCCGAACTAGTGCACCTATTTGGTGTGTTGGGGACACAAGAGACTTCTTGTTTTATGCTTGCAGGGTTGCATGAGAGGGATATCTTTGACCTCTTTCTCCCTGAGTTCGATAAACCTTGGGTGATCCACTTAAGGGAAAACTTGCTGCTGTTCTACAAACCTCTGCTCTTGGAGGCCCAACACTGTCTACAGGAAAAGGAGGGGGAAGTAGACATCAGACCTACATTTACACATGAAACTAGGCCTGCAGGCCACCTACTAATTATAGACAGCCACCTACAGTCCCGACGACTCACCTTTGTTTGGGACGATTCCACAAGACCTAGTCCGAACTCCCAAACGATCGTAGAGATCGCGGCTTCTTCCTACAAGACGAGCAACCGGGCGGCCAAGCGACTGCCCACGAACAGTCTTAGTGTCGACGCAAAAATATTATGTGAACTTGCGCTTGTCTAAGTGTTAAACTATGTCTATTACTCCCTCCATCACTAAAAGGATGTCTTAACTTTGT
Organism: Lolium perenne; assembly: GCF_019359855.2. Classification (NCBI taxonomy): domain Eukaryota; kingdom Viridiplantae; phylum Streptophyta; class Magnoliopsida; order Poales; family Poaceae; genus Lolium; species Lolium perenne. The sequence continues at coordinate 10,143,992 of NC_067250.2, read as the reverse complement.
CAAATTTTGGATGTATCTAGATACTAAATTGGGTCTAGATACATCCAAATTTGGACAAAGTTGAGACACTCTTTTAGCGACGGAGGTAGTACTTTATGTTGAATTGCCGCTTGTTGAAGTTGAGTGATATTCCTTGTTTTATTGTCTACTTCATTATACGTGCCTTTTCGGAATACAGACCAAGGTAATATGCCGCTATTTTATTGTGACAAATATTCATTTTCGTAACGTATCCGTCCCGTATCCGCTCCATATTCATCTCCGGTGATTTTTGTTACCATATTCGTTTCCAGGGTTTCCGATTTCGTTTTCGATTCCGTCAAGATAGGCGGAAACAAAAACGATAAGACATATTTCCGTCTGTTTCCGTTCCGTTTCGAACCCTAATTCAGGCCCCGCAGTGGAGGTAACACTCTACTCCTACTTTTTTTTATCTTATTTCTGTGTATCATGATAATTATATGGACCTGCGAGTGTTCGCATGTGTATCAATATGACCTTCCTATAGGATCCTAGGCCAAGCTTTATATAGGCAACTTGGTTGGGTTATAGTAATATCATAGTGGGAGAATTACTACTCGTTAATAGATTGGTAACTGCAGGGTTAATGCATAGTAGACGCTGGATGATAATTCCCACATTGATGAGTTGTAGTAACGCCTCTATTGATGTTGATCCCAGCAGTCGCCGACCGACGCTCACTACAAGAGAACTGAGATACAGTGACGAAAATCCCCATGACGATGGTTCAGAACGTCACAGAATACTATAATATGTGACGATGTAGACCTAGCGACACAGATTCCCAAACATATGTGACGATGATAGATTAGTCGTCACGCATCACAACATTCTGTGACAGTGTTGATGGATTCCATGACGAATATGGCTGGGTCACGGAAGAATCCATTTGTCGACGCATCTATTTCGTCACATAATATCTAGCGATTGTAGCATTAGCGGTGGGATCCATATGTCAAAAAGAGGCGAAAATGGCTTCAAAAATGTGATATTTATGCACCAAACATTGGTCCAACCTGCAAGCTTATACGGACACACGTAAATATTTTTCTCATATCAAGACGAAATAAGGGAAAATCACAAAACAACTACTCATTAGGCCATCGTATGAACATGCCTGAAACCCAAAAAAAAAGGGAAGTTTTATAACGGGAATGGAACCTACAACCTAACCAGCACATAATTTAATTGACGAAATATTATTTGGTACATATTTCAACTGAACGAAGGATCAAAATATTTCGATTTTTTTGCAAATTGCCGCACGCACATCTTAAAATTCAAACGCCACTTTTCAACTTACCCCGTTGGCCGGCCCGATCCATCCGGCACGAAGCCACGAACCAAGATCCCCGTTCCCCACTTCTCGTCGATATTGTTTTTTTGGAGAAGAAACATCTCCCCGATTCTAACCTGGCTGCAATGCCTCTTCTGTCCTGCCGCCGCCGCCCACAGGTAAGTTCTCCGTCGACTCATCTGTGACCGGCAGCCGTCGCCTCCTCCCCCTCTCTATCCTCCCTAGTCACCCTGGCCACTCTCCTTTGCCAATTGCCACCACCCCAAGCCTCTGCCTCCCCTACGTCCGCCGAGAATCAGTCAATCAGACCTAGCTAATGTACCTCAGAGATCCCGCGCCACCTCGTCGAGATGCTGCGGCACTTCGTGGTTCTGCCCCGTACGAGTACGCAAACAGAGGAGGCCTGGAGATCCGGCGGCGCAGTTCCTCCCCCAGACGAGCCGGCGGACGGAAGAGTTCCGGATAACTGGCAGCAGCCTCGACCGATACCAGGACGAGGCAAACTGCTCCGGCGAGTCGCGATGAGAAGCGGCTCCGGCGGCCCTGAGCAGAATCATACGTCAGCGACACCGTTTAGATTGTTCGGCGTTTCAGGTCGCTTATTTGTGGCGGCATCCTCCATCTCCCTCGATCGCGGTCTCCCCGTCGACGTCCGACCATGCCTTGGTCTGCAACGGTAATGCCCTTCACCTCCTCCATCGTAGTGACAAACTCGCTAACGACTGCACTATGTACTGCAGGGAGTGCAAGTCCGCGTCCGGCTTTGGCCACTCGGGGACCTGAAGCCAACCAGTCTCCCTGGACCGGTGCCATGTACTATCCGCTGGTAAAAAAAATGTTGCCGGCAGCTGTTACTTTTAGAGACCTGAATTGTTGGTAGGCTACTAGTTCTGATACATTTACAGTTACAAAACAGTTCTGGCAAACAAACGGTGATCAACTTTTGTTATACACGTAGGTTTGTGACTATTCCTCTGCACTATTTTTAATTTTATGCGACTTTGAATATACAACTGGGTATATGATGATGCCTCTGCTAACATTTACTGCCAAAATATGTCTGCAGATATTTTAAACATTTCATCTGGTATTCTAGGCATGGTACTGCTCTTCATTACTCTAGTTGAAGATGAGCTCACTGTTTAGATATCATGTTCCCAAGTATTTTTTTTCTATTGCTTTTGCAATATCTTCAGTAGATCAAATCCCGTTGTAGTATGGTTATCTCTTTGAGACAAAGAGAACTATATATTGCTGTTTTTTTCGAGACAACTGTTGAATTACACTTCATGCAATTTGATATTTTTAAGAATGTTAAGCGAGGATGTGATCTAACAGTGGTTGCCTATTTTGTATCCATTCTTAGTGAATAGGAATTCTTGTCAAGGCTCTAACCATTGTTTTCTCTTCTTTCGAATCTGCAGCTGTTAATCACACATTGTTGCCGAAGAATATGATGGAGGAGAGAAAATAGTGCAAAATAAACTAGTAGTATTCGGCATAATGTAACTCTCTTGTTATCAGATTAATTTGTCGTAGTTTGTACTCAGTATTGTGAGCTATTTACGTGGACCAGAAATGAAGCTCTCTACAACATTCGTTCGAGCTGCAATGGCTAGATGCCTAAACAGATCGCCAAGCAATATGTAAGCTTCTGATGTACCGCTGTAAGTACTAGTTAATTGTAGTATTTTATGACTTGCCTTTTTCTTGTCTGAATAGCGATTCCATCTTGCAACTTATAAGTAATGTCAGATCCTCCCGTTACTTAATGTATTATAGTTTGTGCATCGTTAGGAGCTGTAGCCTGTTATTTTCCTCATTTTATTGACAGTAAAATACAAGCATCTTCACCTAGAGTTCATACTAATACCATGTACGATCTTGTGGAGGGATGGCTGGTTTTGAATTTTGGAACTACCGTGTACTCCAGTAATCAGCATCCTCTGAATGCATACCAAGATATACTTTATTTAAACATCATGATTTAGCATAGTCTTTCATTGCATAGTATTTCACCTTGATGTCTTATTTGTTTATGCTCTCTTGTGAGAATTTTATCATGTTTTTGCAGAGCCTGTCCATTGCATGTCTTTCTTCTACCTGCCTAACTCTTTTCTGCTGTCATGTCAGATTTTTTTTTTATCATGTCTCTTCTCAGCTATTAGTTTTCTGGCATATTTGACATTGCCATCTAAACCTCCTGTTGTGATGTGATGCAGTAAAGAAGTACATGAACAAGAGGGCGGTCCACAAGTGTTGCTCAGGTCTACTTGTTGCGTCGCCTCTTCGAGCATAATTAGGCTGGGCGCATCTAGGATCTAATTTCTGCTTGTAGCTCTCCTTATACCCACCGACCCAAGTAGATTTAATTTCTAAGTAGTATTGTTATAGGATTGACTAAATCTGTTCATGTATCCTTGCATGTTTCTTCAAGGATTTTGTAATTCGGTTTAGAAAGACAGTACCTTCTACGATATTGATTGTCATCCTGAGTTACATGGTAGAAGCAGCTTGGATCGTCTAGTATTCTAACTAAACACAATTTTACTATAGTATTTCAATAAAATGAATGGTCTTAAACGTGGGAATGCTACAAATGAAAATTCGAAAAATAAATTCGTAAATTAAAAATTCAAAAAAGTATCAGAACTATTTCTAAAATAATTAAATGATATCACATATGACAACATTCACATCCGTGACACTATTCTGTGACGTTTTCTGGCAGTGGGGTGAGCTCCTAGGTGCTGACATTTTACATGACATCATTCATACTCTGTGACGTTTTCTCGCGCGCCACGTCACTAGGAAGTAATCTGTGACGGGGATTCCGTGACGATGCTTGTGACGCTCAAACTACGTCACAGAGGGGTCTTCCGTGACGTATATTGCTATTGCATGACGTTTTGAGCTCGTCACGATATATCAGATTTGTTGTAGTGGCTTCAGGAGTCGGTCACGAAGTGACGGTTCGAGAATCAACCAGTTTTGTCATGTGGAGGAGGCCGTCTTGCTTGTTTAGGGGCAACCTTGTGACTACATGGGCCACCCTATGCCTGTGGGGCCATCTTGTTGATTTGATCAACCTTGTCTTGTCGAGCCTACTCTTCAATTTGGGCCCACTTGGTAGTGAACCCGTTGTCACCGTCCACCCATATAGTTAGGTTGAAATACTTACAAAATGGAGAACTCGTAAATATCTTGTATCTTGCTTCAAAAAATATTATCTTATGCATTTCTTTTGCTAAGAGAGATATCACGCACATCTTCTTCTATATACAACAAAAAATGATGTGCGGAATACTTAAATGTTTTTTCTTCAAAAATGAAAAACCCAAGACACAAAACACTTGAAAAAGAAAGACAGTTCCTGGACCTTAGCCTAATTAAGATTTGTTAAAGCCTAATATCTAATTTTCTATATTGGCCTGAAAATACCCAATTCATATGCACGTACGTTTGTGTATAATAAGCTAGGCCTTGAGCCTTCACAATTGACAGTCCCGTAAAAGATTCAAACAGACGTAGGATAGGGGAACTGCTATGCGCCGACCTGGTCGGCGCGTGCGGGATGCCACACACCCCCAGCGATCAGGTCGGGTAGTTTGGACCGCAGCCCATTAGCTCAGGTACGATTTTTTTCTTTTTTTTTTCTTTTTTTCTGTTATTAGTATTTTCTTTTTCAAAATCTAACTTTTTTATGAAATATTTTTCAAGTTTTTTTTCAAAATATGAACATTTTTAGTTCAACAGTTTTAAAATTTGAACGATTTTATATTTTGAATATTTTTTAAAAATTATATTTTTTAAAGTTTGAACATTTTCCACGTTTGATCGGTTTTTTAATTTGAACGGTTTTTAAATTTGAACAGTTTTCATGTTTGAACGATTTTTAAATTTGAATGGTTTTCAAATTTGAACTTTTTTCATGTTTGAACGATTTTTAATTCGAACGGTTTTTAAATTTGAACGGTTTCCATATTTTGAATGGTTTTTTATATTTGAACATTTTTTAATTTAGTTTTTTTAAAAATATTTCTATTTTTCGAATCTAAAAAATAAAATTTTAAAAAAGGAAACAAAAAACAAAAAAAACAAAAACAGAAAACAGAAAATAAGAAAAAAGAAAACAGGAAAATAAGAAACAAAAAAGGAAAAAAATCGAAAAAGGTGGCTGCCCGCAGCTAACTGGGCCGGCCCATACCGCGCGCGCGGTATGCACCGACCTGGTCCGTGTATAGGGTTTGCCTAGAATAGCGTAGCGCCTACAAAAATAAGCCAACTTTAATCCTAAAAAAACAAGCCCACTAAGATCTTTTGAGAAATAGCAAGTCCACTTGGAACTGTAATTAGATTCTCAAAAAAAAAAAAACTAAGAACTCTGATTCTTGTTTACCACCCTAAGATAATCCTACCATCTGAATGTGGCCCTTCTCTGCAACGCCAGCAGGCATATCATATTAAATATTAAATTTATTTCAGGGGCTATCCACAAAAACCCTATCCTCCCCAAAATCCCCACCTCCAGCACCCGCGAACCACTGGCCGAAGAAGAATCAGCTACTCCTCCACACTCCGACCATGGCGCGCGCCGCCCTCTCCACCGCGCCGCTCTCCCGCCTTCACTCCCCGACGCCTTCACTTTCCCCAATACCGCATGCTCAATCCCAGCTCCGCATTCGCCAGCAGCGCAAGCCTCTGACCGTCGCGTCGGCTCTGCCACAGGTGGCGGACCTCCCCGCGCTCTCGCTGCCCGCCGCGGCAGCCGCTGCGGCCGCGCTGGCGGCGGCGGTGTCGCTCTCCGACCCCGAGCGCCGTCGCAAGGCGCAGGCGGAGGCGGTGGGCGGCGGGGACAAGGAGGCGGTGCGCGCCTACTTCAACTCCACGGGCTTCGAGCGGTGGCGCAAGATCTACGGGTCGGCCACGGACGACGTGAACCGCGTGCAGCTGGACATCCGCGAGGGCCACGCGCAGACGGTGGCCGCCACGCTGGCCATGCTGCGGGACGCGCCCGACGTCCCGCTGGCCGGCGCCACGGTGTGCGACGCCGGGTGCGGCACGGGGTCGCTCTCCATCCCGCTCGCGTCCGCCGGGGCCTCCGTGCTGGCCTCCGACATCTCCGCGGCCATGGTCTCGGAGGCGCAGCGGCAGGCGCAGCTGGCCCAGGCGGCCGGGTCGGCGGAGTTCCGCATGCCGCGGTTCGAGGTGCGGGACCTGGAGAGCCTGGACGGCCGCTACGACATCGTGGTGTGCCTGGACGTGCTCATCCACTACCCGCGGGAGGAGGCGCAGAAGATGATCCGGCACCTCGCCTCGCTCGCCGAGAAGCGGCTGGTCATCAGCTTCGCGCCCAAGACGGTCTACTTCGACATCCTCAAGCGCGTCGGCGAGCTGTTCCCGGGCCCGTCCAAGGCCACGCGCGCCTACCTCCACTCCGAGAAGGACATCGAGGAGGCGCTCCGCGCCGCCGGGTGGCGCGTCAAGAACCGCGGCTTCATCTCTACCCAGTTCTACTTCGCCAAGCTGTACGAGGCAGTGCCTGTCAGCGGCGGCTCCTCCTCGTAGCCGGCATTTCGTTCGCTGTTGTAATTTTGTTCATAGAGACGCTCGCGTTTCAGAGTTTTGATTCTACTTGCAAAGTTCTGTTCTGTCTTTTACTATAGGATGTAGGGGATGTATGTATCTGTCGCTGGTTTAAGCATGATCTGTTGTCATAGTGCCTAGGCATGGTGGCATGAGTTTCTTTCAGATAACAGAGGTGATCGTGTCTGCATCTGGTCGATGCACTACAAACTAGGGAGAAGTGCCATGCAACATGGATGCATCGGCAAAGTTGTAACCTGCAAATGGATATTGACATTGCTCTGGATGCCAGTGCAACGTAGAGTTCAGCGGAGATGTGAAGCGGCTACAGATGGAACTGGAGTGTTCTGCAAATTCAGTTAGCTGCCTGTGCGCATTCAGACGAAAATAGAAAGAAATGTTCAGTCGACTGCTCTGTTTATAGCCAAGTGCGCGCGCCCTTGACCTGCAGATAATGCAGGGCGGCACCCGTATCCACCGACCTGCGATGTTCACCACCGCACGCTGCTTCTTGCCTCTCCACTCGCAACCGCGCGCCGCCGTCCCCTCCCGTCGCCACGCGCGGCCGCTCACCGCCGTCTGGGTCAGGCCACGCCGCAGAGGCGCGCGCCGCGACCGTGCATGGGACGACGACGGCGGGGGAGGCAGCGGCGACGAGGACGCCGTCGACGAGAGCTTCTTCGGGGACCCGTGGGACGAGGAAGAGCCAGTCGTCGAGCCGGAGGAGCCAGAGGATCCGTACGTGAGGCGACGACCCGCCGCCTCGTCCGAATCGCCCGCGGGGCAGCTGCGCGGGTCGGACGTGCTGCGGGCGCTGCAGCGGGCGGCCGCCGCGAAGGAGGCCAAGAAGAAGGAGAAAAGGCGGAACGCGGGAGCACGGCCGGCGGCGCGTCGGCAGGAGAAGAAGGGAGGTGGCGTCGGCGGCGCCAAGACCGTGGAGGTGGTGGGGGAGGTGAGGCCGATAGAGATAAGGCGCGAGTGGGCGCCGAGGATCCGGGAGCTGGAGCTCAGGGTGCAGCAGCTGCTCGACAGGCAACACCAGTAGAAACCTGAAACCGCAACTGAAGTCAAATGTTACCTGAACCGCAACTGAAGTCAAATGTTTCATACTCCGCTTGTATTTGTCTGATCCGAGATTTTCACATGAAAACCGATGGTCTCATAATTGATCAGACATTTGACGATCTGATAATTGATCCGTGATTTTCATATGAAAACTGCGACAAGGATCCCCTCACGTAGCAGCTAGAGGATCCATGTCTTGAAAACTGACAGTCTGATAGTGCCAAAGAGTAGCAACTCAACCTGACAAACTCTTTCACCTGAAATCTTTTCTTGTTGTTTTCTGAGAGGTTTCATGTTGAACTTGAACTGTCTATTTCACTTTCATCGGAATCATGGAGTGACAAAACGGGCTGCTCGGTTTAGCACCGTATACAGTACATCCGTTCTAAACCAAAACGTGTTATATTTTGGGACATAGGAAGCACTGGCCTTCTGGAACGACAGAGGGTTCTAGTTTGTAAGAGCATCTCCAGTCGCGTCCCCCAAAGCGTTCCCCAAAGAGATTTGGGGGACGCCGGCCAAAAAAACGTCCCAGTCGCGTGCCCCAAAGGCCGCTTCGGTCCGGACATGCTCCAAATGTTGTCCGGCGTCCCTAGCCCATCCCCTGTGTATAGAGTCTCTACCGGGGACGCCGGACACGACTTTTACACTTACTTTTTGTTTGGAGGTCGCGTTTGGGGAACGTGGCTAGAAAAGGGACCTTCTCCAAACGAAAATTTTGTCCGGACGTCCCCCAAACGACTAATCCGGCGCTTTGCCCGGACATCGTTTGGGGGACGCGACTGGAGATGCTCTAAACCCGCGAGTGGGGAACCATCTTGATGTGGAGTTGATCATACAAAAGCATCCATGCAAGTACTAGATGAAGATATGCCAGTGAAAATTTTATACTATATATTCAATAATGCTAAACCTACGGAAGCCAACTTACAGAAAACCCTACAGAATTATATGGATGCACCTGATTGGTTCAAATAATGCTAACCTCCTGTGAATTCAGGGAGTGATCCCCTCTACCTTCTTGTCACGTACGCCCCTAAGTAAGATCAAAAATGCTAGACTTACGGGAAGTTTCCTACGGAAATTTTCTACGGGGTCACGTGGAGTTGTTCGGTTGGTGCAAAACAATTCCATCCCGTGATTTTAGGAACTGAAATTTTCCCACGATCCTCCACGTCTGCCCGTAACTCATATCCCGTAAAACCAGCCCGTAAGTGTAGCATTGCTGAAGTAAGATTTTGTAAAAATCAGTCTATAACTGTAGCATTATGCTAAACCTACGGAAGCGAGCTTACGGAAAACCCTACGAAATTATGTGGCTAGAGGGATTTTCCGGCTCCTCATGCCTGTGAACAGTGGACATGTGCTCCATTTTTAAAAACTTTTTCTTAGACTTTTTTACAAAAAGTTCGATAGCAGTTTTTTAAAGTTTCAGTTAGTTAGTAGAGAACCAACCTGAGGTTGGGTGGTTAGGAGGGTGGTTGTACCCCCAGCCCACCAGAGTTCAAATCCCAGGTTTGACATCTGTGTGTCTCATAAAGGCGGAATATTCATTCAGTGGGAGGCGACGTTCCCGTCGACAGCGAGGCGCCCGTGGTGACTTCGTTAATTTCAAGATCCAATCCGCCGGCTCAGTCTTCCGAAGGTGCTCATAGGGGTAGGGTGTGCGTGTGTGCGTTCATAGGGGTGAGTGTATACGCGTGTATGTGAGCGTCTGCGTTTGTACTGTGTTTCTCAAAAAAAAAAAGTTTCAGTTAGTATTTTGTGTATTAATTCGGTAGAAATATTCAGTTTATGCATATTTCTACGACGGTTGTTTTCCAGCGGCGCATAAGGGTGGTAATTTTAGCACGAATCTTCAACCTCAACAGGCAGTAATTACCCGCCGGTAATTCTTCAGCGGTGCTAATTCTTCAATGGTAATTCCAAAAAAATCCAACATTTGTCATCTCTTTCACTAAGGGAAAATAATGTTGCGTTTTTTTACAGTATCATCGAAAAATATATACTTACTCCACTGTACGTCATTTTTTTCTATATCAACTCCGGAAACAAAAAATACTCCACCATCTGCCGCCTCTTCTATTCGACGAAAATACTGTTTTCTTCTTACCAATATCTCTGAAAAAACTTGCTCCGTCGTACATCGCATCTTTCAACCGATGAGAGTTGTCCTCACTCCAGGCACTGCAGCTACTATGTAGTGCTACTAGCGTACTACCCCCTTTTCCCCATTGCCCTACGGTCATCCAGTGTTTTTTTGTCCATACTACCCCTTTTGTCATCGATATACTATATCCGCGATGAACAATGCTATCAAACAATACGTTTTCAGCTGTTATGTTATTTTTGGAACAAATGTCGTTGCTCAACCTTACCTTTAGCGGTACTATAGTAGGTAAAAAATCTTTATCGCATGTTGCTCATTTATCTGGCAAATTTTTTTGGGTACTCCATCAAATATATTGCTGCCTACTTTTAAAAATTCTCAATGATTTGTCGATTCTTTTATTTAGGAAACATATCAAACTGTTGGATCGTGTATCGCCTCTTTTATCCAATAAAACTACTACTTCATACTTAAAAAAAAGAACTTCAAAAAAAAGTTGTTGAATTGTCGTTACCTCTTTTATCAAACAAAAATATTACTGTCTACCTTGAAAAAATGCGGCAAGATACGTCGCCTCTTTATTCAGAAAATATACTACTGCCTTCCTATGAAGACCAATCGCCTTATCATTCTTGATCTCTTTTATCCGGGAAAAGTAGTTCGGCATTATTTAACAAAAAAATACTTTATCATTTGTCACCTTGCCTTCTTTTAAGGTAAATTTAGATAAAAATGTTTTATCTTTTATCCCCTCTTTTATTTATAAAATATATTAAAACCTTCTTTCATTGATCGCCTCAAGTTTACCCTACGAGCGCCACGTGCCACCCCACTACAACTTCCTAGTGTTCTACCAAAGTTTAGAATAGTTGTGAAGTGTAAGAGGCTGAGTTAGTGTAGCATAGGTGTCCGAGTAGAGTATTCTAGTGCAGGACCTGGTTCCATCTATGAGTTTCCAAAAAACAAGTATATATAAGAAGTAGCGGTTGCAATAGTCGCCATGTTTATAGTGACTCCAAGCAAAAATCTAACGGTTGCCACAAAAAAGTGGTCAGTTCTACCAATGCAAAAAAAGGTGTTGTATACAGTTATGGGACACTTACAACTACAAATGCTAATTTTAGTGGAAGTGACTCCATTGGTTATGTCAATTGCAATCCATATCTTGTATACAAAAATCATACAAAATTTATGTACCAATGTTTAAAAACATAATCAAAATAAATAAAAAATCTATTAATCGACTAGCAACAAAGGAACTGTAAGTTGTAATGAATAAACCTTCAAATCTAGAAAAACAACAAGTATCAAGTCTAATAAAAAGATAAATAAATAAAATCATATTAAGAAAGAAAGTCAGACTCTAATAACACAACAATTTAGTGATGTGGTCCTCGGGCGAAGCAGCATAGAGTGCAGCTGATGTGCTTGACCATGGGTTGTTGCCCGATCTTCACGAATTGACCCAAGGGAAAAAGGGGGAGAAGATAAACACGATAGACTCACGAGAGATGTAACTCGATATAACTTTGAAGTAACCCTCAACATCTTGAATAACTGTCAAGATAAAATCCTCCAAAAATATACCATGAGGTAGAATCTAGGGGAGATATCGTCGATGAACCGTTAGAATCACAGACAAGGGAGATCGGAGCTAGATAGAATCCCGCGGCAGAGACTTCGCATCCTACATGATCTTGACCGGGAGAGACCAATTCACCAAATGGGGCTTTGGATACAACTCAATAGTATTTAGCTAGAGAGATCTTTCTTTGGATCCCATAGGGACGATACATGAACACATGTTCAAGTCTAATTCTCAAATCTTAGTCTAACCTTAAATATGGAACGGGAAGGGGCATTTGTGAAGGGATAAGTTATATGGCTCAATGGTGACGCCGGTCAGGTCGGCATGCGTCCACCGGCATTCTCAATGGTCACCGCCGGCCCGATCCTTCGCCGGTTCTATTCTATACCTAGTGGTAGCTAAAAGTTGCTCGAAGTACACTAAATTGAGTCGGCTTGAGTAACTCGAACCAACACACTCTTTCACTCGAACTTATTCTTGTTGTCTTTTGAGATGTTTCACCTTGAATTTGAATTGTTTCATCGGATGCATGGGACATAACGGCTGATTGGTTCAGCATTCGTATACCAGTTAGCATTCTGGCATTCGGCTATGTGGTTTGTCAGACCCTGAATTATTTCTTATGTTGCTAGAACGTGGGAGATCTTGTTTGGCGAAGATTGGCTTCAGTTTATAAAGCTGGGAAATTGGGAATGGGGCATCAACTAGATGTGCTGATGATCTTAAATAAACATCCATGAAACAACATGTACTGAAATGCTAGTGGAAATGGTAGCTGCAAGTTGGTCAAAGTACACTTAATTAGTCAGGGCGTCCGCTGGACGTGTAAACTAATAATCGAGACAGCGATTGAAACACCACTCGCAACTAACTTCGAACCTAACACATGCAATTTAATCACAATATCTGCAATAGCTTAGTACAAAAATCATGTTGGTTGCTTAAGTGCTTATTTCGGAGCACGCCGTGGCTACCACCGACACCCAAGTGTCTGCAAGACTACCCAACGAGAGAACCGTAGCAGGTCCTGCAAAACTGGTCAAATCCGTAAAAGTACCGGTTTTTATAGTTTTGGCTGAAAAATGTGCGTAGATCACACATTCCATAAACTAGCTTGACCCGTAATTTTTTTTACAGGGCACTGAGAACAAACGCCCGCGACCCTAGTGTATGCATTTTCGAAGGCAAAATCGACTAAAATAGACATGCACTTGTAAACCGGTCAAACCTCGTCGGAACAAAGCGCCGCCGTACTTCCGCCGCGAAATTTTCGGCTGAATTTGACCAGAACTCGCCGGAATCCGCCGCTAGTGAGCCATGCTAATGGATAAAATCCACTTGTCATCCATAAATATAACAAAATCTCTCAAACTCACCAACTACGCCATGCCAAACGACACGCTGGATGAGATTAGAGCATCTCCGGTCGTGTTTTCCAAAGTGTCCCCAAACCGCGCCGGATCGAACGTTTGAGGAATGCTGTTTCTTCGTGCCGCGTTTGGAGGAGGTTGGTGCCCAGTCCCGTCCCCCAAAACCACCCTAAACATAAATTTAAATAATTCGCATTTAAAAGAGATTGTTCTGCGATCAAAGTACTGAACGCGACCATATAACCTGATGTGTTCGGCGATCGGTAACCACACAATCAAATCTAGTGTATATAATATAACCATTGTTCAGTGAGCTGGTATATTTTCTGGACACTCAGTTTTTAGTTGAAAAATTAATAACAAACTCTTAGTTAATAATATATACATTGTTCAGCGAGTTTAATTTGGTTTCATAGATGAAAAGATAATAAGAGGAAAATAGACGGGGTCATCTCCTCGTCGTCGGGCCGAACCTGAAGCCCGTCGCCTTTACCGACAAATCACGCCACCGCGTGCCGCTCGCCCTCCAAATCCCAAATCCCACCGTCTCCCCCCTCTCCTCAGATCGCACCAACCGCTCCGATGGCCGCGCCGCCGCTCGCCGCGGTGCTCCTGGGTGTCCTCGCCCTCGTCGCCTTCCCGGCGGCGGCCGAGATCCGAGAGACGGTGATTCGCGCCGACCCGCGCACCATCATCCCGCTCGACGAATTCGGCTTCTCCCACCAGGGCATCCTGGAGCTCAACGTCTCCGGCATCGCCTTCGACCCGCCCGCCTCCTCCGACCTCGACCTCTCCCAGTTCGGCTTCTTCCTCTCCACCCTCGACGCCTGGGTCCACGTCCTCCGCCAGCTCCAGGACCTCGACGTCACCTGCGCGCTCCAGTCCGACCTCGTCAAGCTCGCCTACTCCTTCGACCGCCTCAAGCCCGCCCCCAACCCCGCCGGCGTCCCCGTCGCCCGCTCCTCCTCCTTCACCACCGCCTTCCGCGTCTCCGAGCCCGGCCAGTACACGCTCGTCTTCGCCAACTGCCTCACCGGCGGGAACCTCAAGGTCTCCATGGACGTCAGCTCCGCCATGTACAACGTCGACCCGGCCACCGGCGAGCGCGCCTACCTCTCCGTCGGGTCCGCCGCGCTGCCCTCCATCTACTTCCTCCTCTGCGTCGCCTACGCCGGCCTCGTCGCCGCCTGGGTCTCCATACTGCTGCGCAAGCGCGCTGCCGTGTTCCGGATCCACTACTTCATGCTCGCGGTGCTCGTGCTCAAGGCCTTCAACCTCCTCGCCGAGGCCGAGGACAAGTCCTACATCGAGCGCACCGGCACCGCGCACGGCTGGGATGTGCTCTTCTACATCTTCAGCTTCTTCAAGGGGATCTCGCTCTTCACGCTCATTGTGCTCATCGGCACTGGCTGGTCCTTCCTCAAGCCCTACCTGGCGGACCGTGAGAAGAAGGTGCTCATGGTGGTCATCCCCCTGCAGGTCGTGGCCAACATTGCGCAGGTGGTGATCGATGAGTCTGGGCCTTATGCCCGAGACTGGGTTACTTGGAGGCAGATATTCCTGCTGGTGGATGTTGTCTGCTGCTGCGCCGTGCTCTTCCCCATTGTGTGGTCAATCAAGAACCTCCGTGAGGCTGCCCGCTCTGATGGGAAAGCCGCGGTGAACCTGATGAAGCTCACCCTTTTCCGCCAGTATTACGTGGTCGTCATTTGCTACATTTACTTCACACGCGTCGTCGTTTACGCGCTGGTGACCATCACCTCGTACCGGTATCTCTGGACTAGCGTCTTGGCTGGGGAGATTGCCACCCTTGCATTCTATGTGTTCACCGGGTACAGGTTCCGGCCTGAGGTGCATAACCCATATTTTGCAATAGATGATGATGAGGAAGAGGCTGCTGCTGAGGCACTCAAGTTGGATGATGAATTTGAGCTATGAGTGCTAACAACTTGTGGCGGTTCCCTTACCAGTGGCTATACGGGTGCTATATGCTTCCAAGGACCAAATGCTTTCCACACGTGTGATAGACTGGTATCTAGTCCATATCCTTTTCTTTTTTGTTCCAAGCTAGTTACATTTTGTATTACTGTAATTTGGTAGCAAAAGCCCTTCGTGTATGTTACGCAATATGACAGCTTGATTGTACCTAAATTTGATCTACGATCGTTGAGACAAGCTGTTCCTTCATTGTACCTTTGTACCTATTCTTGGTTGTATCTAGATGTTTACTCTGTGAACTTGTTAAAAGAAGTTTGACTATCATTCTGTTTGCTGATTCATATGATGCTAATTCGAACTCTGATCTCTGATTAATTGTACGTTGCCTGTATACGTGTCCTGCTGCTGTTTTTCTGTAAGATCCTTTTGTCGTATAACAAGGAAGCAAAGTTTATGTATAATGCACTTGAGTAGTGAGGGGGATCAATGAAGTTCAATGCAGAAACTGACTGGTTCCTAGAGCAGGGCACCTTAGTAAGTTGCATATTTTGTTTGTAGTTCACATGATTCTTACCCATTAGCATGTTTCATGTATGCATTATCTTTTTGCTGCATATGCTTTGAAACTATCATGTTCCTAGAGCAGGGCACCTTATTAAGTTGCATATTTTGTTTGCAGTTCACATGATTCTTACCCATTTGCATGTTTCATGTATGCATTATCTTTTTGCTGCATATGCTTTGATACTATCATGTTCCTAGAGCAGGGCACCTTAATAAGTTGCATATTTTGTTTGCAGTTCACATGATTCTTACCCATTTGCATGTTTCATGTATGCATTATCTTTTTTGCTGCATATGCTTTGATACTATCATGAAGGTCACACATACATTACCTTCGTCCTTGTGAAATTCTTCTCTAGATTCAGTACTCTATCTAGAGTACATCCCCACTTCTGGAAATTTTTGTAGTTTGGGGTTTTCAAGGGCTGTGATGGGGAAACATGAGCGAACACACAAAATTGGCCCCTGAAGTTTTTAATCAAATACGGTTAGGAGATTTTGAAACCTCATTATGTAAATAAGGTCATATGTTTTATGTATTTAATTTGCAGTTTGCCCTAGTTAAAATACTAACAGGTTTTTGTTGATTAAGCTTGAACTACTTGGGTTCTATCATTATGGAAAAATGAGCTGGGCTATGGCCAACCTGGAGTTTGAATTGTGTCACATTCATGTCTCATTACAACGTTGATTTCTCTACTGTTTGGCTCTTTTGTCCTTCTGCTAGTAACTTAGTCACCTCATAGGCTGATACACGAGCTGTGTACAGTGTCATCTTATGTATTAATATATAAAATTACACCCCCTACGGTAAAGTTGTAAAGAAAAGCTGATACACAGTACTAAAGCTGTGAAAGCATTAGATTTTTGGTCAAACATTTGACTTGGAGCCATTCTTCCATGATATAAGAAACATTAGTGGGCTATAACAAACACGCAAGCGGCACACTTCATGGAACGTTTCAGTTGGACTGGATACTTGTATAACCTTCAGAGCCATTTGAAATTCATGTGTATGTTGTTGGCTTGTTGCATCAATATAAACATGGAAAGTAATTTGGTTTCCCGCTAGCCTAGGAAACAGGTATGGATTACAAGCCATTTCTTAACCCACTTTGGAGTTCTGAGGTTTGTTCAAAGTATCATTTCATTAAAGGTAGTGAAGGATGCATTTTCAGAATTGAACTAAACAGATGTATGACTTGGCACAATGTTAGTCGAAGATGGTTAGTCTTGTCTTAACTGCATCATCTTTATTACATAGTTTCGTCTTTTTCATGATAGTTTTCTGCATCTTCAGATTTGCACTGTTCTTCTATGTTTGAAAATGTTGCTGGTTTGATCTATAAAAATAAGTATGTTTTTGAAATTATGATCTGCTGATGTTGGACATGATCTAAGTCAGCTAGAATTATGTCAGCTTTGTTATGTGACTAGAAGATCAACATGTGTTTCTCACCTGGGGTCTTAAATGTGCTCATTTTTCCTTTAATTTTTAAATTAAAATCAAGCTTGATGGTACTTCAGATTTTTGAGACTTGGCAATTTGCTATTACTGAATAAGCAACACTGGACCCACAAGAAAGAAAAAACCCCAAAAAAATCAACACTGGATTCTGCGAAGGCAGTTGATTCCATTTCTTGGTCCTTTTAGGATTTGAATGGACCTGGGCCTAATTAGTATAGGCTCGTGCTCTCTGCTTGAATGGTGTCTTTGTCTTTGTCCTAGCTCAAGCTTGTTTATTGAATTGTAATTTCAGATCTTTCCCTGAAGCATGACAGGGAAAATGTAGTCTAGAGCAGCACTTCCTTACATGCAACAACTACAGAAATTTCATTGTGGAGTTGTATTTCAGTCTTTTGCGTCCATTCAGGGTGAACCTGACTACAACCTAGAGGTCCTCTTTCTGTAACCATAAAATTGCTTGCTTTGCTGGGTATGACTAAGAATACATGACCTGGGCATGACTAAAAAAGTACATGGTACAGTTTTGACTTCTATTGGTAAAATATGTTTGGGGGTGCCTAAAAGACAACAACGTTGCTTTGGATCTACGACAGAAGACATAAAAACAAGTGAAGTGGACTTAGGTACTGACAAACTGGAAGTCAAAGATGCATCGAGTCTATTAAATATTTGTTAGTGCATATATTAACGCCTCAAGTTTTGTGAAATAAACCATAGTTTTGGTTAGAAAAGGTGCTTATTTGACCTCAACCTATTATTGTGGAGATTAAACTTCCCGTGATGAAATCTAATTTGCAGGTAACCCGTGGTTCCTTGTGGTGACAAGGTTTGTGAATGAATGGTATGATATTTATGCAGCTGGAATTTGTATGGGTTTCTGACCTGGCTCCAGGGAGAAGTAAAATGTCTCTATCGTGCTTGTTAGGGTAAACCTTACTGAATCTTGTGATAATAATAAAGTTTGTTATGACGTGTTAACAGATGGTTTCAAAACCGGTGGAAGCACTGAGCTTTGTTCATTAACAAGGTGGAGAAACTTTTCATTGAGTGGATGGAGCTATCAGCTATGCATGGTAAAGCCTGGATTCTAGTTTGCCAGTAAATGACCCTCCTTTTGGTTGTGTTGACATTAGATCTTTAATTTCAATGTGTAATAAGGTCATATGTTCTATAGATTTAATTGGCAGATTGCGCTAGTCAAAATACTCGAACAGATGTGTTGAGTTAAGCTTGAACTACTATTCCTTTACTATATTTATCACTTTCGGTTCTATCATTATTGGAAATGAGAAATGAGCTGGGCTATGGCCAACCTGGAGTTTGATATTGTGTCACATCTCATTAAAGCGTTGATTTCTAACTGTTTGGCTGTACTGGTTTGTCCTTCTGCTAGGAAGCTAATCACCTTATAGCTAGGCTGATACACAGTATTGAAGCTATGTCAGCCTTTCTTCTAATGTGTAAGAAATATGATTGGGCTGTAACAAACATGAAAGGGACACATTTCATGGAATGTTTCTGCTGGACTGGATACTTGTATGCCTCCAGAGACATTAAGATAGCCATGTATGTTTTCATCTTGTTTCGTCAGTATAAACATGGAAGAAAAGTAGATTGGTTCCCCGCTAGCATAGTAAACAGGTATGGGTTATGTCATATCGTAATTCAGTTGAATTTTTTTTTTGAGATTTATTCAAATTATCACGTCATTAGTGGTAGGGAGTAATGTATTTTCAGAATTGAACTAAACAGATGTATATTACTTAACACCGTGTTAGTCGAAGATCGTTTGTCATGTCTTAACTGAATCATCTTCTTTTATTAAATAGTTTTTCTTTTGATAGCTTGCTGCATCTTCAGATGTGCACTGTTCTGCTATGTTTTTCAAAATGTTTTTGTGTTTGATCTTTGAAAATAAGCACGTGTTTTGAAATTTTTACCTGCCGGTGCTGGGCATCATTTAAGCCAATGATGCCAGCTTTGTTTTATAAATAGAAGATCAACATGTCTTGCTCACCTGGGATGCTTTGAGTGGACCTGGGCCTAATCAAGTATAGGCTTGGGCTCTGTGCTTGAATGGTGTCATTGTCTAAGCCCAAACTTGTTTCTGGAGTTGTAACTTGTCATGAAGCATGAAAGAGAAGGTGTACCCCATAGCGGCATTTCCTTACATGCAAAACCTGTAAGAAATTCATTTGTAGACCTATCTTTTAGTCTTTTGCATCTATTCAGGTGAACCTAACTACAATCTGGAAAGTCCTCTGTAATCACAAAGTTACTTGCTTTGCTGGTTATGACTGAAAAATACATATACTTGGGTAGAGTGCGGACAAATGGAGGCCAAGCTCCAGGAACGCTTTATTTTCAACAATTGTAAATCATACTTAAAGTTTCCAAAAATCTGGAAAAAAGTGTGATTTAGTTGATGTATCAAGGATACAAAATCTCAGTGAAAAATTCTTTGTATTATGGCTATAAAAGAATGACCATACATGGCAAATTTTATGGTTTTGAAATGTGCACTATTCACTATACTCAGACCATTAAACAAAAGTTACACGAAACGCTCTCGCGTCGCTCGACCTGGGCGGCTCGAGAGCTAACCCTAGCGCCGCCAAGGAGCTCCCCGCCGCCGCTGCCGCCCCTCGCCGCTGCTGCCGCCGGCCATCGCCGCGGTGGCGGCGGGCCCTGTCCCCAAAGGTGGGCGGGGGTCTTCTCGCCGTGGCTCGCGCGGGAGAATCGGCAGGGGGCGGCGGCCCCGGTCGCCGGTGTTGGTGGCGGCGTGGCCTGCTGCTGCGGCCGCGAGGGCGGCGTGGTAGCGGCGCACCGGCCGGCGGTGCCGTGGTCGCGGCGGAGGATGTCTGCGGCGGCCCGGTGCGTGGGTCGGCGGCGGCTCAGTGGGCCCGATCTGGTGGTCGCGGCGGAGGGCGTCGGCGGCGGCCTCTTTGCGTGGCTGCCGGCGGCCGGTGGCCGGAAGGTGGTGGCGCGAGGTCGTGCGGGGCGGCGGCGCGAGGTGGCGGGCGCCGCCGGCCGGATCTGGGCCTGCGGCCCGGCTCCGGGCGTGGGTGGCCTGGGCGTCGCGGCTGGCTGGCGCGGGAGGCCCTGGCCGTGGTGGTGCTGCAATGGTGCAGTGGTAGGTGCTGGTGGAGTTCCGGGGGCGGCGGCCCCAGGCAGCGGCGAGGTGTTGGTGGGCAAGGTGGAAGAAGGTGGTCCGGTCTTGGGCACGAAGCAGGATGGCGCGACAAGTCCCGGGCTAACGCCTTGTCTCGGTTGCTGGCCGAGGCCGGCGATGGCGGCGGCTTCGGGCGTCGCTCCCTTCTTGAAGGCATCGCCGAGGTGACGTTGTGGCTTCTTGTCTGGGTTTGCTCCGGGGAAATCCCTAGATCCACCGTGATCGGTCGATGGCGGCACTTTTGTGTCGTCTTCCCTCTTGAGGTCATCGATTTGGAGCTGCTTAGGTCGGAGGGACCCGTGGAAGTTGGATGGTGTTGGCGTCATGGATTGCGTGGCGACGATGACAATGGTGAGCGGATCGGAGTTGCGGCATGTTCTTCGTCACCCCTGCCGTGATGGTGAAGTCGGAGCTGCGAGGCAACTTGTGGCAACGATGCCACTTGATTGGTGCTTGCGTCGGTGCAAGGCGTGCAACTTCTCCTATGAAGGTCACGGTTGAAGTCGGAGCTGCCTCCTCCTCGACGTGCTTGGGGATCGACTGTTTGGCATAGGCTCACTTGGGTTTCGATGTCGTTTGCGGCGAGGGTCTCGATGGCGGATGTCTAAGGTGAAGTCGGAATCGCTGTCTCGTGGAGGAGTGACCACGATGACGCTCGATGACATCCTCAACGATGGTCTTTCTCCTCGATGGCGTCTGTGCTTCGTGTGGGTAGCCAGGTTGGCGGGGTGCTAGGTGTGTGTTGTTGGTTTTCGCCCAATTTTCTCCTAAAAATTGGACACTTTCTTCTTAATTAATAGATTGAGGCAAAGCTTTTGCCTCCCTTTCAAAAAAAAAACTATACTCAGACCATTGTCATTTTTTGTTTAACCTAGAATACAAAGTATGCTGCGCTGAGATTTTGCATGTTTGTAGGAGTAGTGTCCATTATTGTCTTGTCTACATCCAGGATTTTTGCAGAATTTTTTGAAACTTTAAATATGGTTTTCGACTTAATAAAAATAAAGGACTCCTTGGAGAGTTGGAGCTCCTCCATTGGAGTTTCTGTACCTGGGTATGACTAAAATTGCGTGTACAGTTTTGACTTCTACTGTTAAAATATGTTTGGGTGTGCGTAGAAGAGAGCAACATTGCTTTAGATCTACAATATCAGACATTGGAACAAGTTTAGCGGACTTAGGTAGTGCCAACCTGGAAGTCAAAGGTACATTGAGTCTTTTTTTTTACTGCATGTATTAGCACCTCAAGTTTTGCAAAATAAAGCTTAGTCGCGAAGGTGCCGATTTGATCTTGGAGATCCAACTTTTCCGCGGCGAAACTCAGTTGGCGAGTAATCAGCGGTGTGTAAGTAGTATGATTTTGTTTTATTTTGTGAACCAGCTAGTATGACTATTATGGGCTTGTAATTTGTATGCATTTCCACCCTGGCTCTGGGGAGAAGTAAACGTCGTGCTTGTTAGGGTAAACCTTACTAAATTTCGTGATTATAATAAAAGTTCGTTATGACGTGTTAACAGATGGTTTCAAAACCGGTGGAAGCACCGAGCTTTGTTCATTAACAAGGTGGAGCAACTTTTCATCGAGTGGATGGAGCTATGCATGGTAAAGCCTGGATTCTAGTTTGCATAGTAAATGATCTCCTTTTGGTTGTGTTAACATCGTATCTTTAGGGAAGGCACTGCCTCCCAGTTAGTGCCTAGAGGTGATTTGATTTGGTGTTGAAAACTGCATGCTTCCTTATCGTGGAGAATCATGTTGCTAAAATAAACCAAGTTTGTTACTCCTCTGTGGTGGTGTGGGCACTCTCTGGTCACTAGCTCTTGCCGACTTGGTCATACATGCTACAGACATGGACAAATGGTTATCATGGTATGGCCTCTCCTTTTACCTTTTCTGTTGTGCTACTATGCTACTGCTTAGCTAGGGAAAGATCGCATGCATCTTCGCCATGAATGACTTTGGTGACCTATCACAATCTGATTCCCAGATGGTGCTGCCTTGATTTGCACTTGTTGGGCCTGTTTCCCAATCCTCTGCATCTGCACTGGGAGTTAGACTTGGTCTGATGAGCCCTGAGCTGCAAGTTGTACAGTCTTGTGAACCTGCACGTATGCAACTGCTGATGGAAGCTGCTCCCTCTTTACTTGCTCCCACTCAAGTCTGATGCCCACTAAACACAAGCCAAAGCTGATGATGAAGTGTCATTACGGTGCAAGCTGTCTGATTCATGGGAAGAAAAGTGAAGCATACATTCCTGTATTTGCAACTTTTTTGCATGTGATTGAAGGATGGAGGTGGATCCAGAGTATGCCACGGCGTTCCAGAATCTGAAATCGGAATCCCCTAAGTGTGCTGAGTAAGTTACTGTGACTTGATTAGAGCACCGATATCTATCCAGCTGGACAGCAGCACCTGGAGATTAGGATGCAAGTATTTTACTTGCTTCGCTTAGCAGAATGCAGGCCATTGCTGTTCTCTGAGTTCTTTCTAGATTAATCTTCTCATGAGCTCTAGCGTTGCTTTGTTAGATGCTTGCAGACCTGAGGTTTACCATCAGCACAGAAGTTTTCTGCACAGCACATCAGGTGTAGTTTAGCCATACTACATCATAAAAAATCTAAATATATATTATCGCATTATTATAAGTTAGTTGGTTTTGTCTTCTGTCTGTTGTCTGCATGGAAGCGGTTGGCTGCACGTAAGAGAGCTTGAGGCCATTCCAGATCACACTTGAGCTGAGGCTACACCTGACCTACGCCCGGCAGGGGACAGACACTCCAGATAACGCTTGAACTGAAGCCTTGAGGCTCAAATGTTTCCCAGGTCAGGGGCGACCACTCATGTTACGTCCCGTAAGCAGCAGATGGCGACCGTTGCCATGGCTCACAAGTCTTCCTGCTCAAATGTGGTATAGTGGTACCGGCCGTTTGGTGCGCATGAGTCCAGAAAGGAGCTACGAAATGGCGAAGCAGGGCCAGGGAATTGACGGTTCAAACCATAGCTCTTTGCATTTCAATTTATTTGCTGCGCCAATTGCTTCATGTATTCAGGACAAGATGTGGAGCAAGCCCAGCAAATCGACGCACCTATATATAACTGCAGGTAACCTGGTCACCTGTGTAACGCACATAGCAGTACATCTAGCAACTTTATTTCTAAGAACTGAAATTATTCCTATAGTCTTTTCATTCCGAAGTATAGTCCACATGTGTGTCAATGTGAGGTGCGATGAAAAAGTCTCTGATCCGAAGAGGATCAACTCATCTCCATGGCCCAAATCATTCGAGGAACATAACACTGATGCCTCGCCCACAGTAGTCACTAGCTGCTAGGTTAGCTAGAATCCTAGTACTAGTCACTCTTTAGCCTTTAGTCCTTGTGAGCGTGATGGGGTGTTAGGTGCTGCTAATATGCTGATTAGACGCCCGATCTCAGACGGCAATGGCGATGGTGCATGGAGGTGCAGTAGTAGGCGCCTGCTGCTGGCCGCCGTGATGATTAAGCCGATGACCCTCCCGGGAGATTACACCGCATGCAAAGCTCAAAGCTACTCCAGATTGGACTGAATCGAGGGAGAATCCTTGGGCTTTTGTGTGTGCGCGGGTGCCTTTGCCATGCACGAGTTAGGCCGTTAGCTCCTGCATGATGATGCCTCGTAGGCCATGCATCATTCATCCATGATGCCATCCTGATGGCAAAACTTTGTCATAACTTGGCACGAGCTAATTAAATTAATTTAAACTTGGCTGATCCAAAAGTAAAGCCAGTCATGTCCATTTGTTTCTTTCGGTTGTTGTTGCTCTTGTTGTTATATCTTCTCATGTGGCTTGCATGGTCAAGCAAAGTACAGGATCCCATTCTCTTCTAGGCTAATTCGAGTATCAATCGAATTGGCAGGTACGACAAGAAGAATAAATACTATTTTCCGGACGGTAATCATCATATGGAATGGAAGTGTATATCTGAGGGGCCGCATTCAGTTTATAAGTTCTAGTTAACTACATATATATAGCTTAAATTAAGTACAAAGATATTCTCTACTCAATATATGAAGAAGCCCACATAATAGATAAATCCTCCATAGAGTGGTCAATTAGCATAGGGTACGCTTGTGCTCCCCAAATTCCAGTGAGCTAATTGACTCTGAATTATAGGAGAAAAATATGACGCTGGAAAGTATATATGCACTTGTTGGATGGTATCTCATGAATTGCTTAAGCCTTCAGAAAGTGGTCGTTCTCTGCTCACCATATTCCATTATTGAACTAATTGACTCCGAATTAGAGAAGAAAAATATGCCCCTGGAAAGTAGTATACATGCACTTGTTGGATGATATCTCGTGAAGTAGTGGAGTAGATCTTTGTTCTTTTCCTAAGTTAATATATAAAAGCTAATCCCTACGGCTTTGGAGCAGCCACGTACGGGCTCCATCTCCATGCATGCAACTGAAAGTTAATTAAAAACGAAGCAAGCATCCGTATACTAACACCACACTATAATAGCTGAGCATAGCCAGCTAGTGTCAGCTCGTGTAGAGTCCAAATCGGCTCCCCGCACATCTATCCCCACTTCCATGGATCACTAAAGTGCGCTTTATTAGAACTTAAAAGTTAGAATCACGCGGATACAATTCGTACCTGAGCTCCGCATAGCTAGATGCACATGGCGAAAGAAACCAAAGACAAAAACCAAAGAAACCAAAGAGAAAAACAATGCGAGAAGACGTAAGAATGTCTAAGGCGACGAAGGGTCGGTCGATGAATCAATGGCCTACACACATACTCATCAACGAACAAAAAGAAAAGACACACATTATGACCAGAAGCAGAGGCATGAGACATGTAACAACGCATAAGGCGACGGAGGGTCGATCATCAATCAATGGCAGGCCTACACACAGAAGGAATGAACAAAAAGAAAAGACACATTCCCCTGCCGCGCTTTCATCACCCAAGAAAGACGTCGAATTTTTCTTTACAGAAAGAAGGGAATTAGGGGACAGCAACCGCGCTTGACAAAACGTAAGGTGCCTAGGTCGCCGTCGCGCGGTCGTCGTCGCCGACGGCAGTGCCAAAACATACTAAAGCTTCCAGGGCACGCGTTGCAGCAAAGTACTCTCTGTCTAGGCGGGCACACAGGCTGACAGGCGTCAATCGGATATACGGATGGCGAGATCATATCGATCGGGTATCCCCACACCCTAGCTAGTCCAAACTCCACCAAGAAATACTCTGGAAAGGGAAGAAGATGAAGCTGGTAACTGACCCGGCCGGCCAGCCCGGCACGGACACGGACGTACGCCAGATGTATAGGAGAGCGAGCTTTGTGCACCTCGCACCCTTTATTCCGTATCTGATGTCTCTCGCTTCTGGTCAGAGGTCGAGGGTAAGATTATCTTCCATTTTCTAAGCGAAAAGAAGTTACTGACTTGCTGTTACCGTACTACCAGCTCCGTGCTCATCCCAGCTTGTTACTACGCGGGTCGTACGTGGAGCAACGGAATTCGCCGGCCGGCCGTGTTGGCGTCGGAAAGGCAGGGTGTTGACATGGGGACAAACCCCCGCTCACTCACTCACTCGCACTGACCAACGTCAACAACAACAACCTGCTGATTCGGTCGTGTGTGCTATGGTATGCATGGCCCCAATCCGAGCACGCATTGACACCATGCACGTACATGCGTATATATGATTATCTTTTCTCCCACCAAGTAGTAGTACACTACTCCACAATCCGCATGCGTACAGCTTACTTATCCATCACCTCGTTGATCTTGTTATTGCTACGTCCATCGCTCAGTTAGGGTATCTCCAACAACACGACCCATTTAGCCACATGCTCCGTTCATGGCCACGTGGAAAAGGGACCCAACATTACGATCTATTTCTTGGTAGATACCTTATTGGGCTAGGATTGCGCCCTTGTCAACGCCTCTCGGCGATCTAAGAGACTAAGACCATTCCACCCCCACCCCTTAGGTGCATTTTCCACCATCCACTTTGCCTCCTCATTACAAGGTACAATTCTATCACACTTTGCCTCCTAGACGGCTCTAGTGACATAATGTGATGTTTAATTGTATTTCTTCACTTGCGTAGATCATGTCCGATAGCTCCGGCGAGTTCTTATACAATCATATCATTGATACATCATTCAATGTCGACTTTGAGGATGATACTGATGTTTTCATGGAGGCGGCTCTTCTCATCCACACCCATAATAAAAATCAGCATCCACAAGGGACGTGGGGTGGCGTTGGAGCGTAAAGGAGAAGCCGTCCATGTGCAACTCTTGCGTATTATGGACCGAGGAGATGTGACAACTACTTCAGATGCAATAAAGATGTTGTAATTAAGAATAACTTTTCTTATATAAAATGCAATATAGTTGTTCGGATGGTCACCTATGGAATTGTCGGTGATCTAGTCGATGATGATTACATGCGGATGAGCGAGTCCACATACCTAGAACCAATGTACATGTTCTACATAGCATTTGTTGCTATGTTTTGTGGCGAATATTTGAGAGAACCAAATGCTCCAGACACAACCCGGTTCTTGTCAATCAACGCGTCAAGAGGGTTTCCTGAGATGGTTGGCAGCATAGCTAGATTGCATGCATTGGGAGTGAAATAACTGCCCATTTGGTTGGCAAGGGCAATATAAGAGACATGTTGGAGAGTGCATAGTCATACTTGAAACCGTGGCTTCACAAGATCTATGGATTTGCATCCTTTTGTTGGGATGGCATGTTCACGTAAAGACATCAACGCGCTCCAATGCTCTCGTGTGTTCTCTAAGCATGCACAAGGTAACTCTCCGGTCCAGAGGTCCACAACGAGATCAATGACCAACATTAGAACCAGGGATACTATCTAGCTGATGGCATCTATCCATCTTGATCTACATTTGTGAAGACAATCTATGATCCTCAAGAGAAAAACTGAAATTTTTTGCTAAATAACAAGAGAGTAATAGGAAGGATGTGGAGGTGGCATTTGGTGTAGTCCAAGCTCGTTGGGCCATTGTTCAGCACCCTGCCCAAGATGGAGCGTTGACGCTATGTGGAAGGTGATGACTACTTGCGTGATCATCCACAACATAATCGTTGAGGATGAGCGTGATGATTCACTCTATGACCTACAATGGGACTATATGGGCGAGTTGATTGAGCCCCAGTGTGCACCAACAACGTTAGAAGAGTTCCTCCATGTGTATCATGAAATCTATGATGAAACACCTCACTTTAAACTTCAAAACGATTAGGTTGACCGAGCACATGCGAGACCACTTAGGAAACCACTAGTCTTCTTGTCTAATTTATTTTAATTTTAATTGATTGTGTGAAATTTTGTTATCATTTAACTGTGAACATTATTGCTTATTTTTTAATTGATATTATGGATTTTGATTTCTAATTTTGATTATAATATTTATGACTATTTTGATTGATGGAAAATGGCCAAATGGCTAAAATATAATGTCCGCGCGGACTGTTAGAGATATATTAGGTAGTATCAGATGTCACGGGATTTGTATAGGATTGTCATTCATCTCCTGCCTTATCTCTAAGAGAACTTCTTAGCCTCCAAGTCTTGTACCCTATATATACTCGTCACTACAACATCCAACATATTACGCCAAACCACTCTCTATTGTTCTACATGGTATCAGAGCGGCGCCGATCCTAACCTAGCCGCCGCCCAAGCTTCCGCGCTGCGCTACCCCCGAGGAGGTCGATCTCCATGATCTACTCTGGGGCCGCGCAACCCGTACGAGGGTTCGTCCGCTGATCCGCTGCCCTCGAGTCTTTTTTTCCAATCTGTAGATTGGTTTTCTTTTTGCTCCGCTGGTCGCTCGACCATCGTTTTCTTTTTGGTTTTACCGATCATAGATCGAATTGAGTCGCCATCTCCGTCGTCCACCTGCGCCTCTACTCCAACCTCAGCGTTGGCTGCACCGGCCATCTTCATCAACCGCGCGGCGCGGCCGCACACGTCACACATGGGACGCCTACGTGCAACGCAACATGCTGTCTTGTCCATGCGGTCTCCATCGCTGGTCCGTCTTCACCGTCATCGCCCGGAACATCACCGACAACGTCGCCATCGACTACGATCTGCGGCGCGTAGTCCACGCCATGGCACATGTAGCGCCGCCGTCGGTCTGATCAACCGACCCCGCACACGTCTATGCCAAGCACGTCCCCGAGCACGTGCCTACCACCGATCGAGCATCGGGTTGCTGCTGCGTCGCCCCTTCGGGCCGTAGCGCCGCCGCCTTTGGTCCACGTGTTATCACCAGAATTTGACCGGATCAGAGGTGGGCCGCGATTGGAGATGGGCTTGAAGAATATACATGGAAGGGATACATGAATCGGCCTTATATGCAAAGTTTGGGCTAGTTTGCCCGTGTATCTGTAACATAGTAGGATACGTATCGATTAGATAGAGTTTGGCTCGTGCCCGGTTGGGATTATTCCCACATTAGAAAGTCTACGGACTATAAATATGTATCTAGGGTTTATGAAATAAACAACAATCACGTTCACCACAAACCAATCTAGGCGCATCGCCAACTCCGTTGTCTCGAGGGTTTCTTCCGGGTAAGCGTCATGCTGCCTAGATCGCATCTTGCGATCTAGGCAGTACAAGTTTATTCGCTGTCCATGCGTTGCTCGTACTGAAGCCTTTTTGATGGCGAGCAACGTAGTTATCTTAGACGTGTTAGGGTTAGCATTGTTCATCATATCATATGCTGTCGTCGTACAACCCTGAGACGTCTAGCCGCCCTTACACCTACCTTAGGTGTAAGGGCGGCACCCCGCTTGATCTTTATTTAGTAGATCTGATCCGTTATGATTGCTCCTTGTTTTCCAAGGATTAGTTTAATATCTGCATAGTTAGGCCTTACAAACAGGTTGAAGGATCCAGTGGCGCGTAGGGTGTAGTTTGCTAGCCCTAGACAGGATGTTCCGGGGATCAACCTCGTGTTGGTTTTTAGGCCTTGTCTAGGGTCGGTTTACGATCACCGTGCGTGGCCGCCAGGCTCAATCACAAGTAGGATGTTCCGATTATGTGGTGAAAACCCTAAATCGTAGTAGGTCGTTTTAGCTTTATTTTGATCAAGCGGGACCACCATATGTTCGTACACCTCGTGCGGATCATGGGTGGATCGGCTCTTTGAGCCGATTCACAGGACAACCTGAGAGCCGATCGAGGCTCGTATTTAATGTTTACGTGTGTGCCATGCAGGAAACTAAGCGAGGCATATCCATCACCTTCCTGACCAGGTATAGGTCAGGTGGCACGCCCTTGCATCAGCATCGGACGTGCGTGCCGAGTCTTTGCGGGCCGTCGCTCGGAGGGACCAGGGCCAGCCGCAGTCCTGGGACCCTCCCGGCTCTACTGTGTTGCCCGTCGCTGCTCGCCGGTGGGTTTCTGACCGCAACACCACGCTGCTAGCCAACGACGCGCCTTCCAAAGCGTGTACGTTACTGGTGGCGTCCCGCCGTTGCACCGACTCGTGCCCTACAGCTACGCCGCCCCCTCAGGCCGTGGCGTCGCTGCACGCGGTCACCTTCGCCGTCCCCCGCGCACCGACGTCCGAGGCCACCACAGCGCCACCCCTTCGGCGCGGGTCGCCTCCGTCCGCGCATGGTCTTCGTCACGCCGCCGGGTTCTTCCTCGCCTACTTCGAGTACCGCTGCCGCGCCTCCACAGGTAACCTGCATGTCCACTGCTGGCCGTTGCGGGTCCCGCCGACCATCTCCACGCCCATCTAGGCGTCAAGTATGACCACTACAGGCCGCTGCTGCGACCACCGCCTTAACGTCTTCGTCCAATATATCTCCGCCGCTAGCCTACGCGCATCTTCCCTGACTACGACACCTGCTACTCTGCTCCGACAACCGTCGTTGAGTCTTCCTCTGCTATTCTACTCCGACATGGCGCGCCATTTGTACTGGTTCCGTCCCTCGCACGCCGGGTATTGGCAACACCGGTACGTGACTTCGTTCCCGACGCGTCCCCGGCCTGGCAAGCTCGGATCGGCACCTCGTCTTCATCGATTTCGTCTTTGCGTACTTGGTTCTAGCAAAATCAGAGTATGCCTTCGTCCCCGACGTGCGCCTAGTTCTGGCAAAACTATGGCAGCACCTCGTCCTCGACGGCTCGGACTTCATCGACTTCGGCATCGACAACCTCCACGACTGCCTCGACGCGTCTCTGTCACTCTCCTCGCGCACTACGCGCTTGCGGCTTCATGTGCGGCTACATCGACACCGGCACCCGCCCACGACATCGACCACGACAATCCCTCGCGCAGCTCCCTTGACCAAGGTTGCAGCACCCACGTTCTCGGCTACCTCGATATCGGTACAAAGGGCTACCACCTCGCCTGCGCCTCACCAGCTTCCTCTACAGTCACAGCAACTGCGACGCAACTCCGTCCACGATGTTCTTTGGCTTATCTCCAGTCTAACCGTCCACGACGTTCATGTTGTTCACGTCGCTACCGCTACGACTGCGGGAGAGTGTTAGAGATATATTAGGTAGTATCAGATGTCACGGGATTTGTATAGGATTTATCATTCATCTCCTGCCTTATCTCTAGGAGAACTTCTTAGCCTCCAAGTCTTGTACCATATATAAACTCATCCATGAGGCGCAATACAACGTCCAACATATTACGTCAAACCCCTCTCTATCGTTCTACACGGACCAAATGGGTCTTGGCGTCGGGAACACAGACAAACAAGTTTTGTTCGAACTATGCAGGAGAATTGCATGTCATCTATTGAGACGGACACCATACATGTCTGTGCGGCCACCCAAACGAACCGAAAAAAATACAATTTACATCCAATTTAGATGACAGCGTTGGAGATAGTCCATGATTACCAGGTGTACAGAAGTTCATTAGCGAGATAATTAAAGCGGACATATATACCGCCATTAGGAGGAGATCGCCGGCTATAATTGCGCCACAGAAGTGTGCGCAGCCTCCACTGATAATCAAAGAGGCGATGGCCGAGAGCGAGAGATCATCATGCCTGCCTCCCTGACAATTCAGTTTTAACGGTGCCCGCACTAAGTGAGTGAGCATTTTACATGAAGCTATAGCTAGCTAATCAGCCAGCCGGTGTTACATACATGCATGAAAACCAAAGGCGCGCAGAAAACAACAAAGGAGAAACAACAAGGGAAAATGTTGTTGATCGATCGATGCTGCTTGCTTCTAGAAGGCCGGGGTACGCGTGTGCGCGCAGGGGCGTCGACGGCCACCACCACGACGACGACGCATGAGGCAAAGCGATATACGTACTGTGTATGCAGCATGCTTTTTGTTGCTGTTGTGGTTGGCGAAAGAGAAAAGAGAGACAAATATTCCTTCATCCTGCTACGGTCCGCCGTGGGCAGCGTGTTATACCTGGGCCGTGACGGCGATCGGTCGGTAAAGCTCGCGTTTGGTCGCTAGCAGCGTCGCTGGCGCTGCAGTGCCGGTGGACTCCGCAGGACCCCAGCTAGCCAGCTAGATACCTGGTCTACCTTGGAAGGGCCGGCCGGGTCGAGGCGCTGTCAGATCAGGTGTGCTGCGTTTGGGTTCCAGCTAGCTAGCTTTGGTGCGAGCATCCATGGCCATGGCGCGTCCGGTCCGGCTCAGCTTGTACCGTCGGTAAACAGGCAAGTTCTGGCTGGAACGACCTCTGCCACCCAACAACGGCTTCGCTGGGAAGACGCTGCTAGGTTTCTCATGCAATTTTGGAGTGAGCTTAACTCCTAAAATCGTTGTCACAAATACACTTCCCCATTTAACCACATGCACGACACTAACTACGTATAACAGCTCTGCATATGGGACAAGTATTAGTGCAATAAATAAAGGAGAATAAAAACACATACGTCGGGCCTGTGAAGGCCACCATGCACCGGGGTATCTCGGTTACTGATATCGCCCACGGGTGTTGGCAAAGCAAGATGGCAAGAACACAAACAAATGGAGGCAGGCCGAGACGTTCCCAAAAAACATGCAAGGTGAGACACTCGGAGACAGGCGCGGCGGAGGGTTAGAAGTGGGCGTGAAGCCGTAAACTCACTTATAATCACTACAACTCCCTTTCAACTAGCAATGTGAGACTACCAACACATTTCCAAGTTGCCATTATTAATAAGCATCAAGATTTAAAAAAAAGTTTGGCTATATAAGCTGCCTACTTTTTTTGGGTAGTGGGCTTGGTCAGTT
Organism: Lolium perenne; assembly: GCF_019359855.2. Taxonomy (NCBI): domain Eukaryota; kingdom Viridiplantae; phylum Streptophyta; class Magnoliopsida; order Poales; family Poaceae; genus Lolium; species Lolium perenne. The sequence continues at coordinate 10,111,570 of NC_067250.2, read as the reverse complement.
TCCAATCACTTATTATAGGCACTTCGATTCATTTTCGGAGGCTTACAAATCAAAGGAAACACGTCGAAGAGAGATAACAAAAACATTGAGTAGCTGAAAAGGCAAATTACTATCTTTAAGTGGAAGATTGATTCTCATTAATTTAATACTAATTATATGGTAATGTATATCATATCATTCTTCTAGTTGGCCAAAGGAGTCTTGCATCGACTAGATTATTGTTGATTGTGATTCTTTTGGCAAGGGATTGTGAGAAGAAGTACCGGCTTACTAAATAGAGTGTTGTTTGCTGCCCAAAAGATTGAAGAGGACTTGGTGTTCATGACGTAGAGGTCATGAATAGGGCTCTTCTGAGTAAATGGCTGGCAAAGCTAATTACCGAAAATGGTGTGGGGCAAAACATTCCGAGAAGAAAGTATGTTGGCTCAAGTGCGATATCTCACGTGTTTTCGAAACCTTAGGATTCACACTTCTAGGTTGGCCTTATAGCGATAAAGAAACATTTTTCCCATATGAATCTTTTTCTATCAAGGATAGATCTCACATAAGGTTCTCGGAGGATAAATGTTGACGTAACACCACCCTATGCGAACAATATCCAGTGATGTACAATATTGTATGTCACAAAGGTGATACCTTAGCTAAGGTGTTGGAGTCCTCTCCATCGAATATGAAATTTAGATGAGACCTTGTTAGGCCCTGACTTGCATCTTGGGATGCATTGCTACAAGGTTTGGAGGTTGTCCAACTAACGCGAGGGTCTAATAAGTTATGTTGGAACCTTAATGAGAATGGCAAATACTCTGTAGATTCCATGTATAGAGACCCTAGTTAATAATAAAAATATTTGAAAGATGAGGATACCGCTTAAGACAAAGTTGGTCGCGTGTACCTTCGTCGAGGGGTTATTCTGACTAAAGATAACCTTGCAAAGTGGAATTGATAGGGAAATAAGAAATGCGATTTTTTTCATCACGATGAGACAATAAAACACTGTTCTTTTAATGCCAGTAGGTCAATTATTCAAATAGGTTCTACCTTATATCCGCCATGTAGTATTACCAATATCTTCAGCAGCTGACTTAATAGGGTGAATCATAGGTTCAAAATACGTATTAGGGTGGGAGCGCTTGCCGTAATATGGTCACTTTGGCTATTTAAAAATAATAAGGTTTTTAATGATAAAAATTATTGCCTTTTGCAGGTTATCCACCGGTGTCATTCATGGCCATTTCTTCATCATACGGAGAATCACGACCTATTGACAAAAGTGTACACCGTTCGAAAATAAGGTGAATGAGTTTATTAGAGCATCTCCAGCCGTTGGGGCTCCCCAGGCCGAAATCCGGCGCTATTTAGCGCCGGATGGATGAAAAATTTGATCTGAGGATGCCCATTTTCCTAGCGGCGAGCCCAAGATGGATACTTTTTTAGACAAATATAGATGAAATCAGACAAAACAAGACGAAATACGTTCAAACATATGCGAAATTTAGAGATATTTAACATATATAGGCGAGTTCGTACATATATAGGTCAAATTTGTAATATATTTGAATTCGGCCAGAAGGAAACATAAACTAAAGCTAAAACATGGTGATCTACATGCTGAAATGACAGTAGAACGCCGTGTAGTCGCTGTTGTCGTCGTTGTCGCTGGAGTTGCCGGCGTCCTCGAGCGGCGGCGCCTGCTGGCTGCTCTGGCCGGCGTCTCCGTACCAATGGCTTGAACCCTGGTCAGGGTCGTCGTGTGGTGGCGTTAGCCGATACAGCTCATCATCGCTGCTCTCCTCGAGCTTGATCAGTGGCACAAGTGAGATGGGTGCGGTGAAGGAGATATGCCCAAGAGGCAATAATAAAAATGGTTATTATATATCTTTATGTTTATGATAAATGTTTATATATCATGCTATAATTGTATTAACCGAAACATTGATACATGTGTGATATGCAAACAACAAAGAGTCCCTAGTATGCCTCTTAACTAGCTTGTTGATTAATGGATGATTAGTTTCATAATCATGAACATTGGATGTTATTAATAACAAGGTTATATCATTGTATGAATGATGTAATGGACACACCCAATTAAGCGTAGCATAAGATCACGTCATTAAGTTATTTGCTATAAGCTTTTGATACATAGTTACCTAGTCCTTATGACCATGAGATGATGTAAATCACTTATACCGGAAAGGTACTTTGATTACACCAAACGCCACTGCGTAAATGGGTGGTTATAAAGGTGGGATTAAGTATCCGGAAAGTATGAGTTGAGGCATATGGATCAACAGTGGGATTTGTCCATCCCGATGACGGATAGATATACTCTGGACCCTCTCGGTGGAATGTCGTCTAATGTCTTGCAAGCATATGAATAAGTTCATAAGAGACCACATACCACGGTACGAGTAAAGAGTACTTGTCAGGAGACGAGGTTGAACAAGGTATAGAGTGATACCGATGATCAAACCTCGGACAAGTAAAATATTGCGTGACAAAGGGAATTGGTATCGTATGTGGATGGTTCATTCGATCACTGAAGTCATCGTTGAATATGTGGGAGCCATTATGGATCTCCAGATCCCGCTATTGGTTATTGGTCGGAGAGAGTACTCAACCATGTCTGCATAGTTCACGAACCGTAGGGTGACACACTTAAGGTTTGATGTTGAAATGGTAGAACTTGAATATGGAATGGAGTTCGAAGTTTTGTTCGAAGTCCCGGATGAGATCCCGGACATCACGAGGAGTTCCGGAATGGTCCGGAGAATAAGATTCATATATAGGAAGTCATATTCCAAGTTTGGAAATGATCCGGTGCATTTATGGCAGGTTCTAGAAGAGTCCGGAAGAATGGCACTATGGAAGGTGGAGTCTAGGAGGGACTCCACTAGCATGGCCGGCCAGCCCTAAGGGGAAGTATTCCCAGGTGGATTCCACCCATGGTGGCCGGCCACCCCACCTAAGGAAAAGGTGGGAGTCCCACCTTGGGTAGGACTCCCCCCTTGAGTAGGTTTCCCACCTTTGGGAAGTTTTGGTGTTGGGGTCTTATTCGAAGACTTGGACTACAACTCTTGGGGCTTCCACCTATATAATGAGGAGCATAGGGGAGGGGGCCGGCCACCACATAGCCATAGCTTGGCCGCACCCCTTGAGGCCGGCCACCCCTCTCCCAAACCCTAGCCGCCCCCTCTCTCCTCCACCTCTCCCGCACGCTTAGCGAAGCTCCGCCGGAGTTCTCCATTGCCACCGCCACCACGCCGCCGGATTCAAGGAGGAGCTACTACTTCCGCTGCCCGCTGGAACGGGGAGAAGGACGTCGTCTTCATCAACACCGAACGTGTGACCGAGTACGGAGGTGCTGCCCGATCGTGGCACCGTGATCAAGATCTTCTACGCGCTTTTGCAAGCGGCAAGTGATCGTCTACCGCAGCAATAAGAGCCTACTCTTATAGGCTTTGGAAATCTTCAAGGGTTAGTCTTGATCATCCCCTCGTTGCTCCCATCTTCTAGATTGCATCTTGGCTTGGATTGCGTTCTCGCGGTAGGAATTTTTTTGTTTTCTATGCAACGTATCCCTACAGTGGTATCAGAGCCGTGTCTATGCATAGATGGTTGCACGAGTAGAACACAATGGTTTTGTGGGCGTTGATGCTCTTGTTGTCTTTAGTTTGAGTACTTTGCATCTTTGTGGCATAGTGGGATGAAGCGGCCTGGACTAACTTTACATGACCGCGTTCATGAGACTTGTTCCTCGTTCGACATGCAACTTGTATTGCATAAGAGGCTTTGCGGGTGTCTATCTCTCCTACTATAGTGAAGATTCAATTTACTCTTCTATTGACAACATTAGTATCACCGTTGTGGTTCATGTTCGTAGGTAGATTAGATCTCTCTCGAAAACCCTAAACCACGTAAAATATGCAAACCAAATTAGAGACGTCTAACTTGTTTTTGCAGGGTTTGGTGATGTGATATGGCCATAATGTGATGATGAATATGTATGAGATGATCATTATTGTATTGTGGCAACCGGCAGGAGCCTTATGGTTGTCTTTAATTTTCATGTTGAGTAGTTTTTCAAAGTAGTTGTAATAGTTGCTACATGAGGTGAACAACCATGAAGACGGTGCCATGGACATTGACGCTACGCCGACGATGATGGAGATCATGCCCGTTGATGATGGAGATCATGTCCGTGCTTTGGAGATGAAGATCAAAGGCGCAAAGATAAAAGGGCCATATCATATCACATATGAATTGCATGTGATGTTAATCCTTTATGCATCTTATTTTGCTTAGAACGCGACGGTAGCATTATAAGATGATCCCTCACATTAATATCAAGATAATAAAGTGTTCTCCCCTCGTATGCATCGTTGCCAAAGTTCGTCGTTTCAAAGCATCTCGTGATGATCGGATGTGATAGATTCAACGTTCATATACAACGGGTGTAAGCCATGTTTTACACGCAGAATACTTGGGTTTGCTTGACGAGCCTAGCATGTACAGACATGGCCTCGGGACAACAGAAACCGAAAAGGTTGAACACGAATCATATGGATGATATGATCAACATGTTGATGTTCACCATTGAAGCTACATCATCTCACGTGATGATCGGTTTTGGTGTAGTGGATTTGGATCGTGTACCACTTAACAACTATGAGGGATGTTGTATTAAGTGGGAGTTCATTAGTAATTAGATTAAAACATGAACTAATTATCATAAACATAGTCTGAGTAGTATTTTGAATTAATTTTGTAGTATTGGCATCCGTTTTTCTACCATGCGCTAGTCTTGTTATTGAGATAGAAATACTGTTAAAATCTGACAAGAAACTTTACGGATTGGTACCGTATTGTTAAAGAATCAAGAAGTGATTAAGTCCTATAGCAAACTTTTAGTAAACCTCACATTGTTGATTCAAAGAGCTATGGTTTCAATTAGTACATAAAGTTATCTTGTCTCCGTGAAACTCGAAGTTCAAATCTGTTTGAAAAGTAAGGAGCTGAAAATTTAGTTTTTAGAAATAATCAAGTATGAGATATATATGATATCTAAGACCTTATTGCAAGATGATAGAATATAATTTGGTGAGACTACATAAACTCATAAGTTTTATGGGAATGTACGAAGGTTGAAGACGCAAGGCGTCCCAATCCTCCAACTATTGGGGCAATAACAATATTCACATATCCATGAAGTTATCATCCTTAGTATGCACCGTTACTAAGACTCGTCGTATCGAAGCATCACGTGATGATCGGGTGTTATAGATTCTACGTGTGCATATAACGGGTGCAAGCCAGATTTGCATATGCGAATACTAAGGTTAAAAATTTACGAGCCTAGCATGTACAGACATGGTCTCGGAAAGTCGTCATGATATGATGGATAAAATTATGAGTGAAATTGTTCATCATATTACAAAGTTACTAATAGTGAAATCTGAAACACTTGTCATATGATGATCAACTTAAAGTAAGAACCTCAAGGTTATTGGTATTTGACCAACAAACCTAGAAGTTAATAATGTTAAAGTGTTTTCCTGAATAATGAGGAAAGCTAAAAGAGAAACTGCAAAAGATATTTTGGCAAAAAGAAAAGAAAAGACTAGAAAGTCTAGCTCAGGTGTATATAAATGATATACATGTTATGGTTGTATTTCTAGTTAAGTCACACTATGAAATTCTTGGGTATTAGTACTATATTGGTTGGTATGAAGTGTCATACAAAACAACGCAATACAAGAATACAATGGCCTAAGTGACTGACAAGGAATATGATAGAAATGCACGTCTGGAACAAAATAAAGTGTTATTATGTTCGTCGTTGGCATTCTATCTAGCCCTTAGAATTTATAATAAAGAACTTAATAATTGTTATTTTGCTCTGGTCAAATGAAAACAATGATTTGTTCAAATTATGACATTACTCCATGTATGATGGATAAGTTATTATAAATCTTAATGGTGAAACACACATACATAACACTAACGCTAAAATGCCATAAGGCAAATGATTTGAATTCCACTTATTTGTGGAACCGCCATTTAGGTCATGTTAGAAAGGAACGCATGAAGGAACTCCATGTAAATGGATTTTTTGGAGTCATTTGATTTTTGAATCATTTGGCGCTTGCAAATCTTTTCTAAAGAGAATGATTAAAATACCGTTCATAGGCCAAGAGTTGAACGGGCAACTAACTTAGTGGAAAAATACATGATGATGTATGTGGCTCACTGGGCATAGTTGTGTGCGGGAGATTCTTCTACTTCATGAAAACTTCCAACAATGAATTGAGTATATATATGTGGATATATTCGATAAGGAAGAAGTTTGAAACATTTGAATGGATTCAAATAAATTTCAGCATGAAGTGGAAATCATCGTAATAGAAAATTCAAATATCTATGATTGGATCATTGGGAAAATATTTGAATTACGAGTTTTAGCGAACATCTAAGAGAGTTATGAAATTGTTCTACAACTCACATTTCTTGAAGTATCATAGTGATGATGAAGTATCCAAGAGATGTATCCAAACCTTCTTGGATCAATGATGAGATAAAATATTGATGCCATTATATTTTTGTGGATTATGCTTTAGTGACTACCGCTTTTACACTGAATAGAGCATCATCATGATCCATAGAAATGACACCATACGAGTTATGGCATGGGTATGAACCCTAATAGTCCTTTCTTAAATTTTGGTATGCATAGCATAAGTAAATAAGTTTACAACCAAAATCGGATAAATGTCTTTGTTGGTTATCCCAGAGAATTGATTGGGAATTCTTCCCACTATGGAGACAAAGACAAAAGTGTTTGTCAATGTTTCTTATTTCCAAGAAATTGTTTCTAGCGAAGTTTTTGAGTGGGAGGACAATAGAACTTGATAAGGTTTATGAACCCGAGCATAATGATCAGAGTAGCGCAGCATCGAAATTGGTTCCGGAAGCGGCCACGACGATCATGGCTCCCATGACTACAAAGTTTTTTAGCCATGGAGATCGAAGTACATATTGAACCTTGTAGGTATGGTTTACTTTGTGATCAAATAAATAATTTGTGGACAAAGGATTGATTTTGAACAATGATAAACCAACTACAAACAAAGAAGTTATGATGGGCCCTGACTCCGTTAAAATGGCTATACGCCATGAAATCCAAGATAGATAAATACTTTTTGAAAGTAAATAGATCTATAAAATTGATGGACTTGGATGAAATATCCTTGAAGAAGCTTGACTTGTCGAAAAGTTGTTTACGACAAAGTTCAAAGAGTTGACTACGATAAGATTAGATCTTCCGTGGCAATGCTTATAGTCTATGTGGATTATTCTAGTAATCACTACATATTTCTTTTATGAGATATGCTAGTAGGATGGCAAAAATACATTACTTAACAGAAGTGTGTATTAAAGGTGTATACAAGATACAACCAAGAGTTTTGCTGGTCCGTGGAATACTAGATAGGTATACGAACTTCAATTGGATGAAGTAAGTATCGCGGAGTTGGAATCTTCACTAGATGAAATAGTCAAAGAGTTTTTGATTTCATCAGAGACGATGAAGAGGCTTGCATTTGCAAAAAATTAAGTGAGAGCGCTAAGACATATTTATAATACTTTATGTAGGTGACATATAGTTGGTTATAAATGATGTAATTATATACTTGATTAAAAAGGTTTCATTGAGAAATTAACTTCAATGAAAGGATATGGACTGAAACAAATTTAGTGTCAAGATCTATGAAGATAGATTGAAACACATAATAAGTTTAAGTCAAAGTACATAGAATGGATATTGAAGTAGTTCAATATAGAAATATTAAGAAAATGTTCTTGTCATGTGAAGGTTTAACAAGACTTGAGTGTATCTGACACTCGATGAGTAAAAACACATGAGTGATTTTAGATCATGAATAATATGTACATAATTAGATATCTTGTGCTCTAAAAGGTTAGGAGCATATACCAGAATGATTCATATGATGATCATTGAAAAACAGTAAGAATATTCTTGAGTACTTAAGAAGAACCAAGAATATATATATATAGTTTTTGTATGGAGAAATGACAAACAAATCACTGTAAGGTGTTGCACCGATATTTGTTTTGTCACATATGAAAATAAAATTTCAATCTCAAATTAGACTAAGTGTTGTTTAAAAGGTAGCACAATGAGCTAGATGTTGTCTATGCTAGATTTAAAAGAGTTCTAAATGTTGTGACGGATTCTACAAACGAAGGTAGATTATGTCATTGTTTTGACAAATGACTGAGGATGTTGAGTCAAGAAGTTCTTTGAGAACTTGGTGTAGTTCCGATAGTGTCAGAATTTTGAAGCTATATTGTATGTGACAATATTAGTGACTTATTTCAGACCGCGGAATTAAGGTTCCACCAGAAGATCAAACATATTTAATGCCAACTCATTTGGAAATGAGTGATGCGTTGAGACGCAAATGAATTACAAAATACATACGTTTCTGAGCGTGTCAGATCCGTTGACTAAATCTCTCCCAAGGGCAAAGCATGACCAACACCAGAATGCCATGGGGGCTAGGTACCTTACAATGTAATCTAGATTATTGACTCTAGTGCAAGTGGGAGACTGAAGGAGATATGCCCAAGAGGCAATAATAAAAGTGGTTATTATATATCTTTATGTTTATGATAAATGTTTATATATCATGCTATAATTGTATTAACCGAAACATTGATACATGTGTGATATGCAAACAACAAAGAGTCCCTAGTATGCCTCTTAACTAGCTTGTTGATTAATGGATGATTAGTTTCATAATCATGAACATTGGATGTTATTAATAACAAGGTTATATCATTGTATGAATAATGTAATGGACACACCCAATTAAGCGTAGCATAAGATCACGTCATTAAGTTATTTGCTATAAGCTTTTGATACATAGTTACCTAGTCCTTATGACCATGAGATCATGTAAATCACTTATACCGGAAAGGTACTTTGATTACACCAAACGCCACTGCATAAATGGGTGGTTATAAAGGTGGGATTAAGTATCCGGAAAGTATGAGTTGAGGCATATGGATCAACAGTGGGATTTTTCCATCCCGATGACGGATAGATATACTCTGGGCCCTCTCGGTGGAATGTCGTCTAATGTCTTGCAAGCATATGAATAAGTTCATAAGAGACCACATACCACGGTACGAGTAAAGAGTACTTGTCAGGAGACGAGGTTGAACAAGGTATAGAGTGATACCGATGATCAAACCTCGGACAAGTAAAATATTGCGTGACAAAGGGAATTGGTATCGTATGTGGATGGTTCATTCGATCACTGAAGTCATCGTTGAATATGTGGGAGCCATTATGGATCTCCAGATCCCGCTATTGGTTATTGGTCGGAGAGAGTACTCAACCATGTCTGCATAGTTCACGAACCGTAGGGTGACACACTTAAGGTTTGATGTTGAAATGGTAGAACTTGAATATGGAATGGAGTTCGAAGTTTTGTTCGAAGTCCTGGATGAGATCCCGGACATCACGAGGAGTTCCGGAATGGTCCGGAGAATAAGATTCATATATAGGAAGTCATATTCCAAGTTTGGAAATGATCCGGTGCATTTATGGCAGGTTCTAGAAGGTTCTAGAAAAGTCCGGAAGAATGGCACTATGGAAGGTGGAGTCCCGGAGGGACTCCACTAGCATGGCCGGCCAGCCCTAAGGGGAAGTAATCCCAGGTGGATTCCACCCATGGTGGCCAGCCACCCCACCTAAGGAGAAGGTGGGAGTCCCACCTTGGGTAGGACTCCCCCCTTGAGTAGGTTTCCCACCTTTGGGAAGTTTTGGTGTTGGGGTCTTATTCGAAGACTTGGACTACAACTCTTGGGGCTTCCACCTATATAATGCGGGGCATAGGGGAGGGGGCCGGCCACCACATAGCCATAGCTTGGCCGCACCCCTTGAGGCCGGTGATGACCCACAAGTATAGGGGATCGCAACAGTCTTCGAGGGTAGTATAACCCAATTTATTGATTCGACACAAGGGGAGACAAAGAATACTTGAAAGCCTTAACAGCGGAGTTGTCAATTTAGCTGCACCTGGAAACAGACTTGCTCGCAAGAGTTTATCAGTAGTAACAGTTTTATAGCAGTAGCAGTAGTGAAATAACATCAGCAGAGTAACAAAGACAGCAGCAGTGATTATAGTAAACAACAGGATTAAAATACTGTAGGCACGGGGACGGATGACGGGCGTTGCATGGATGAGAGAAACTCATGTAACAATCATAGCAGGGCATTTGCAGATAATAATAAAACGGTGTCCAAGTACAAAGCAATCAATAGGCATGTGTTCCAATTATAGTCGTACGTGCTCGCAATGAGAAACTTGCACAACATCTTTTGTCCTACCAGCCGGTGGCAGCCGGGCCTCAAGGGAAACTACTGGATATTAAGGTACTCCTTTTAATAGAGTACCGGAGCAAAGCATTAACACTCCGTGAACACATGTGATCCTCACATCGCTACCATTCCCTCCGGTTGTCCCGATTTCTGTCACTTCGGGGCCATCGGTTCCGAACAGCGACATGTGTATACAACTTGCAGGTAAGATCAATAAACAATGAATATCATGATGAAACAATAACATGTTCAGATCTGAGATCATGGCACTCGGGCCCTAGTGACAAGCATTAAGCATAACAAGTTGCAACAATATCATCAAAGTACCAATTACGGACACTAGGCACTATGCCCTAACAATCTTATGCTATTACATGACTAATCTCATCCAATCCCTACCATCCCCTTCGGCCTACAGCGGGGGAATTACTCACACATGGATGGGGGAAACATGGCTGGTTGATGGAGAGGCGTTGGCGGTGATGATGGTGATGATCTCCTCCAATTCCCCGTCCCGGCGGAGTGCCAGAACGGAGACTTCTGGCTCCCGAGATGGATTTTCGCGATGTGGCGGCGTTCTGGAGGGTTTCTGGCGACTTTGACTTCTCTCAGTGCGTTTTTAGGTCGAGGCCAATAAGTAGTCCGAAGGAGGGCGTCGGAGGCCGGTCGAGGGGGCCACACCACATGGCCGCGCGGGCCCCCCTGGGCCGCGCCGCCCTATGGTGTGGGGCCCTCGGGCCTCCACCTGACTTGTCCTTCTGGCTTCGTCAGTTTTCTGGGAAAATAGGGCCTTCTGCATAAATTCCGAGGATTTTCCCGAAAGTTGGATTTCTGCACAAAAACGAGACACCAGAACAGTTCTGCTGAAAACAGCGTTAGTCCGTGTTAGTTGCATGCAAAATACACAAATTAGAGGCAAAACAATAGCAAAAGTGTTCGGGAAAGTAGATACGTTTTGGACGTATCAGCCGGCCACCCCTCTCCCAAACCCTAGCCGCCCCCTCTCTCCTCCACCTCTCCCGCACGCTTAGCGAAGCTCCGCCGGAGTTCTCCATTGCCACCGCCACCACGCCGTCGTGCTGCCGGATTCAAGGAGGAGCTACTACTTCCGCTGCCCGCTGGAACGGGGAGAAGGACGTCGTCTTCATCAACACCGAACGTGTGACCGAGTACGGAGGTGCTGCCCGATCGTGGCACCGTGATCAAGATCTTCTACGCGCTTTTGCAAGCGGCAAGTGATCGTCTACCGCAGCAATAAGAGCCTACTCTTATAGGCTTTGGAAATCTTCAAGGGTTAGTCTTGATCATCCCCTCGTTGCTCCCATCTTCTAGATTGCATCTTGGCTTGGATTGCGTTCTCGCGGTAGGAATTTTTTTGTTTTCTATGCAACGTATCTCTACATGCGGTCGGTGTGGCTCGGGCGGCACATCACCGCGCGGCCGCCAGGTCGAGCAGATGCTTATGCTGCTTCGCCTCCTTCCTTTCCCAGTCCTACCTGGACCAAGCGAGCACGGCGTCCATCGGGAGGGCGTTGTCACCGGGGACGAGGTCGTTCAACGACCTCACGATCGCCTCGGCCACCGTGGCATCCTCAGCCCGCTTGGCATCCTCTTCGGAGAGCTGGTACGCGGCGGCGGCCGCGGCCGCGGCCTTATTGGACGTCTTCCTCTTGCGGCCGCGCGAAGGATACGATGACCGGTGCCCCCCTCGCGGATGACGAGGGCGCCGCTGCTGCGCCCTCTGGTCGGCGGTGGAGACGCCGGCTCCTTCTTGATGACGCTCATCGTCGTTGGTGGAGGAGCTGAGCCGCCGGACCTCGACGCCAACCCAGACGACGAGGACGACGGCGCCATCCATCGCGGCGTCCAATAGCTCCCTGCCGGCGCCACACGGTAGGCGCCACCGGCGGTGGCATGCCCAGTACGGGGGAGTTGCCGCCCTCGATGTGCGCGAGCACGTTCTCGAGGGTGCGGCTAGGCCCGCTCCACCAGCGGCGGCTGCCGGCGGCGTTGTTTCGTGCGGGAGGGGAGGGAGGGCCGTCGTAGGCAGCGAGTTCGAGCTCGTACCTTTGCCGGAAGAACTCCGTCCAGGCCTCGTAGTTGTCGATGAAGAACCGATCCTCCGCGCGCTGCTCATCACTGAGGATGACGAGCACCGTGTCGATCTCCGCCTCGAGGGCGGCGCATCCGATTGGCGGCGGCGGGATTGGGAGCCCCCCTCCCCCCCGTGCTTAGGCGCCAGCCTCTGGGCGCACGGAAGTCCGGCGGCGCAGGATAGCCCGCCGTGTGCAGCAGCCTCCCTTCCGATTGGTGGAGAGAACGACGGAAGGCGTTGTTCGCCGCGTCGTCGCCGAAGTTCGCTCGATGAGATTGGGGAGAGAGGTGGTGAATGGGGAGACGGGGTGGTGAATCCGGCCAGACGCGGTAGTTCCGCGATAAATAGAGGGCGATGCGCGTGAAACCGAGGCGACGACATTAACTCGCCGCGTGGAAACTACGCATCCGGCAAAGACTGACCGGCGGCAGACTTTTACAGCACGCGGAAGACGATGCGATGAGGACGACGATCGGCCTTTCTCGCCGATAAGTCGGGGCCACCAGCCGCGCGGGAAGTTTTCTCGATGTTTTCCGTGCTTTCGTTTCCTCCGGACTCCGCAAGTGCTCCCGGGGCCTGGGGATAACCTGGACTCCCCGGATGGATGAAAACCCAAATCCGGGTGGAAATGAGGATCCGAGAACGTGATTGGGCCGTATTCGTCCATCCAGCTGAAAAAAGGGATCCTAAGGCCTTTCCGAGGAGACGGCTGGAGACCTAACATGGTGGCATCATCTCCACCGCCTTAGGACACGATACAGCTTCATCCTGCTGTGTATCAAACCTCTTATGTTTTATGTTTTTTTTCTTTGGATATTTGAACGGCTATGCATATCTCTGTTATGCAGAGACTGGCTGCAATGGTTAAAAATTTTAAGTAATAAAACACATCTATATCTATACCTAATAATAAAGAAAATAAGGTTTCTTGCGGTCCAACACTTTTTTGAACAGATTTACCCTCCCACCAAATCACTTATTACTTACAAGTGCCATTGAACCGGTTTATCTGATATGACCCAAAGAGTTTTTCTGTTTAGCAGAGACATGCACAGGCGTGAGCTGTCTACTGCACGCGTGAAAGTGTTCGGTACGAACTCAACTCCACAGAAATCCACATATATGGCCCGTGTCCACGCCGATTTCAACAAATCAACTAAACGAACTCGGCGAAGTTCGCTCACCTCTGAATCTGGATAGTTAGCTTTCCGTCGGCAGCGATGGATCAACGGATCGTTCTCCACGAATCCTTGCAGCACATAAACAGCAGCACCCAATAGAGCAGTTCGAGTCGCTGCTCGCCGGAATTGCCGCCTCGTCGGAGTGGTTACTTACAGAAATCTCATCAGTCACGGCAAGGTCGCTGCCTTGATGCTGCTTGCGGCTTACTCGCACATGACTTTTCTGGGCCTCACTCAGCTCGCTGACCAGACGGTAAGATCGTCATTAAACGACGCGCGGCCACGGGCGACTCGGCAAGTGTTTATATCCTTTGGAAGATAGATTGTTCGGGATTGATCGATAGGTTCCCCGCTCCGCCTCGTAGCCCAGCGTTCGTCTTCCAAGATTCCAAGTCGAGCGGCGCCCCTTCATTCAGCCAAAGATTCCCACTTTCTTATAGAGCACTCTAGCACTGGGTTCTGTCCACTATAGTCCAAGGATGTTTGATGTAATCCAAGTTGTGCTATTTTGAATGATTGGTGTGAACCTACTGTTGTAATCGCTGAATACAATCCATATTTGCTGAGCAAGGTGTCTGCTCTCTAAACTTTATGCATTATTAAACTCTTTTCCTGTGTTATAAGTGAGAGCCGTGGTGCATGATTACTGGAGTATTTTGCAGCTGGTTTGTAAATATGATATGATGTGGAGGAAAGCAGAATCGACATCTTCCAAAGATATGGTCCTGCAAAAACATCTGGAACATAATAGAATCAATATATTTATTGAGTTGTTTGGAACTGTTATAAGTTCAGAGAAGGTATGTTCTTTTCTTTTTTTGCCATGGGACACACTTCAATAAATATCCAAGTTGTACTTGTGTTAACCATAAATTCTGGAAGACTAAAATACATACTATTCCAAAAAATATTCAACAAACTATTGGGTTTCAAAAAGTTTTTTACTACTAAGCCCAACACTTCCTGGGGTATATTCCCGTTTAGGAGATAATGCGAAATATATAATATTTTTTTCATGAAAGTTTAATTTTTCGTGGACAATGTTGAACGGAGCGGAGTGGTGTGTATGTGTGAGCGAGAGAGAGGAAGGAGGGGATAGAAACAAATTGTTGTTTTCAAAAGATTTTGTACCATTACATTGCGAAGCCCAGCACTAGCTAGGGTATACTCGCGTAATAGATAGTGTGAAATATCAAATATATAATAATATTTTTTGTTAAGAATTAATTACAACCTCTATCCATAAAAAATGTCGCGAGTTTATCTATATTTAACTGTATCTAGGCACTATTTACTGTATAGATTCGTTATCCTATTATGGACGGAGTTAGTATTTTTATGCAGAATGTTGAATGGAGCGGTGTCGTGTGCGAGAGAGATCGTTGTCTACATGTCTAACTTTGTGGTTAGGTAGCAATGTTATTTTGTAAAAGAAATAGTAGTGAAACTATCGATAACTAAAAAATATTTAAATTTGAAACAACCCGGGCAACGCACGGGCACATTTACTAGTATTATCTAAAAAGTATAAGCTGCCGATACGGGCTGTAACCCATCGACATCATCCAACAGACGCGTGTTCATTTTGATCTTGCCGACGTGGCTACGTGACTACGTCTACGCGCCATCTTGAAGGTGATTTTTCTGCACGAACCGACTACAGGACACCGGAGCAGTGTTGCAAGGCGCGATCGATCGACCAAATCAGGGGTCGTGCCACAAAGGAGGGGACATATAACAGTGCAGATTCCTCCGTTGTTGTTTCCAATTCAAGTAAGGAAAACGGATATGAGACGATGCATGGTTCGAAAAGGGTTTCATACTAGCTAGCAGAGGTCACTACCAACAGTATGTTAAGCGATATGCTACAGCATGTCGATCGATCGACCGAAATCCTTATCGACTATACGCACACACCACCGAGGCATGGACGCGCATACGCATGCGGCCTACAAGGCGGTCGATCCATGCTTCCGTGTAGGTAATATGCGGGTAAAATAGCTCGAAACTAAGATCATCTCCACTCGGTACTCGTAAAGGTCCGAAGGGCTACGAGGGTGCTCAATGGAAAAGAGCAAAACTGTGTGGAGATGTGGGCACTGGCGAGGAGTAGCGCGTGAGTCTGGGTGGAGGTGTTGGAGCTCGATCGCTGTGATCTGAGCTCCGGTGGAGTTTCTTATACTTAAAGCCTCTTTCTATCTTAACATGAAAGGCACGCAATTCTCGTGCGTGTTTTTGAAAAAAAAATGCACCCATGCGGCCTCTCCTATTTTGTTTCGGCGCCAGCGCGGTCTAACTAGTAATCAGATGCCCCTAGGCTGAATCCAATTCACGGAGGGCCCCCATATGGACGAGATAAGAGCACCCCCCACCCCCCCCACCATAAAATAGAAGTCGGCGGAATGGCAACCACGGCGATCAAGACGAGTGCCCAAGCACAAGAACCGCCACATAATAACAACCGCCGCCCTCTTTGATTTCTACGGCGCCTTCTCAGCTTCCGGCCGCAGCAATATAACAACCGTACGTTTGTGTCGTTGCCTATTCGACGGTACCTCGGAGGAGGGATCCTCACGAGGGGGAGAAGAAGTAGGGGCCATAGGGCGGAGTGCACACGGGACGGTGGTACGCGAGTTACCCAGCTTCGGAACACCTGCACGATGACAGGGCCTACTGCTGCTTGTCTGGAATTATCTGGGCGCTTTCGCGTTGTTACAATGAGTTGTGGTTGTGCCTCTAGGGCTCCCGGGATCCGGCTTATAAAGGCGCACGGATCTAGGGTTTACATGGAGAGTCCTAGCCGGATTACAGTCAGCCTAGCTACGGTACAATATCTTACCGTGCACGTCACGGATCCGCCTTCCATATACGTCGTACTGGATCCGGGTTCCTCATGGGTCTCCGTGGATCCGGGTTACTCCTAATGTCGGTACGGATCCGGCTTACTGATCCTGGGCTGGACTTCTTCCTTCATGATCAACAGCAACTGGGCCGCCCGATGGGCCACATGCCTCATCACCGTCTGTGGGCCACCCGGGCTTGCCGGATCTAGGCACTGTCGATGGTACACCCATGAAGTATACCCACAACAGTAGCCCCCAGAGTTCTCCGAGTTTCACCTGCAGTTTCCGCCATGCTTGTACCTTAGGTTTCCGGCATAGTTGGTAACGCGGAGAAACTTGAAGAACTCCAACTTCACATTTTCTTCTTTCCTAACCTTTTGTCAGAAAATCCCCCATCCTGCGGGACTTCATCCATCGACAATTTCAAACATGTCTCCGGGTTACTCCCCTGCTTGCGAATGAGAATTGCTTATCTTCACGCTTTTACCCGGAATCTTAACAGACTCAAACGGTTCCGCCAATTCTGGCGCCATTTTCGCGCGATTTGTGCGGTAACTTATCTCTAGCCATTTTTACTGTTAGGGTTTGGGACACGTGTCACACATCCAACGGCGCGACGCTTGCGTTCCGACCACAGGATGCGGAGCACGAATCTCGTCCCCCAACCTATAAATATCCGCCGTCGACCCTTTACCCCTCATTCACCCCCTTCTCACCTCTCTGCCGAGCGCCGCCCGTGAGCTCTTCCTCCGCCGTGCCGGAACCCGCCGGAATAGTCGCCGGAGCATCGCCGGAGCGAGCCCACCACCGCAGTGTTCTTCGTGTTCTTAACTCCGGCGAGCCACCGCGTGAAAAACTCGTCGCCGGCAACTCCGACCACCGCATACGCCATTACAGTAAGTCTTCGAGCTTCACTTTCGCGCCGCAGTTGGTAAGGGTGAACTTGGGGAAGATGACATGGGATCCGACTAAAGAAAGTTTCCGCCAAACCCTTTTTCTTCAGATGTCTTCAACGACTCCGCCTCCGACCTCGGAACCAATCATGGCGACCCCAATCTCCTCCGCCCCTCCTCCCTTTGTTCCAGTCAGGCTGGATCCTTCAAAGGATTCCGGCAAGGAGGCTGAGGGGACTTCTGCTCACCCGGAGAAAGCCTCCGGGGCGGGTCAAACGGAGCACCAGGCGGAAGAGGTTTCCAAAAAGTCGAAAGCTCGCAAGCGAGACTCCGAAGCTAAGGGAAAATGGTGGCCCTGCACCACCACCGAGATGGAGCTGAAGAACCTCGAGGCGGAGGGCTTCCTGCAACCCGGAAGCTGGAGGTCAGTTCCAGATGAACTAGCTCCAGCTCCGAGGGACGACGAGATGGTGCTGACGAAGGCACTGGTGGAGCGCGGTTTTTCCTTTCCGCCTTCGGACTTCTTCCTGGAGATTCTGAAGACGTACGGGCTTCAACCCCACAACATATCTCCGAATAGCGTGCTTGCCATCAGCAACCACGTCACCCTCTGCGAAGGCCATCTCCGGGTAACCCCCGAGCTCTCTCTGTTCCAATATTTCTTTACTGTCAAGAAGGAGAAGATCCGCCAGACTTCCGAGTTGGCAACTTGCGGATCCATCACCTTCATCCTCCGCCCGGGTTGCGTCTACCCCCCCACCGACCGCCACGAATCCGCGAGGTACTGGTCCGGGGGTTTCTTCTACTTGAAGGACGTCTCCGACCCCGCGAGCGAAAAGAAGCTGCCGCCTTTCAAGAACTGCCCCGCCACCGAGATTCCGGCATGGTCGCACTGCCCCCACCTTTCCGAATCGCCCCAGCTCACATGCGCCGTCAGGCGGATCTGTAAGCTGACGGAAGAGGGGCTGACGGGGAAGGACTTAACCCTTTCCTGGTTCACCAAGCGGATCCAGCCGCTCCAACAGAGGGACCGCCTGATGTTCCAATACACAGGGCGCAATGACGCAATGCGCGCTACAAAAGATAATCTTTCCGCCGACGCCATCGACAAGAGGATCCGGCTCCTCATCAAAATCCCACGTGAACTCCACGTTCACGTGTGCAACAAAGACATTCATACGAATGACTCCGGAACCGCGGTACGTCATCTCGACTTTAATCTTTTGTTTCTCTTCGCATCTACTTTTTTGTCTAAGTGTTTAACTTTGCATTAGCTCGAGGCGCTTGAAGAAAGCGAACTCGGAATTCTCCTCCGGGTTCCTTCCACCGGTAACACGGATCCGGATGTCGCATCGGAGGCGGAAGCTCCTGAAGCCCCACGCCCTGCTAAGAGGAAGAAGCCGGCTCCTTCCAGCCCCCATGCGAAACGCCCCGCGAAGTGCTTAGCACTGCGGCTACCCGGAAAGCGGAGGCGGAAAAGAAGCGCCTCTCGCTGATTAACACCAGCAACAAGGGGCAGCCTGCCATCCAGCATTTCTTCAAGCCTTCCGGGTAAGCTCCTATTTCCGAGATCCAAGTTCTGGTTTCACGCTCAAACTTACTTTTATGTTTTTTCTGAAGCTCCGGAAGCCAGCCCCCCAAGGCCCCAAGGGTCCCAAAGAAGAGAGCCAGGCCATCTCCGGCCTCCTTTCCTATTACTCCTGAGGTTGAAGTTCCGCCCAAGGCTTCATCTGCCAGCAAGCCGGATCCGAAAGACGTCATCGACCTTGATGACCTTCCTGAGGATCCCGCCCACCATGGCGACTCCGCCAAGGGGACCTCCTCACCCGTTCCTCCGCCAGATCAGCCAAGCTCCGCTTTCGCGGGGCCCACTGGAGAAGAACAGGAGCAAAAAGTTAAGCTCCTCCAAGTTACCAACGCGACTCGAGTCAACCTCCAACCAACTCCGTCCCTCCAAAAGCTTACCCTTGCACAACGTCACGCGGAAGTTTCCGCCATGCTGAACAAGGTGTGGGGAAAGCCAGACGAGGAGATGCGAGAGCTCGCGGACCTGGAGGACAGCCTGAAGGATTTTTTCGCCAAGCACAAGGAAGTGCGGCAGGTAATACTAGCCCCCAAGCATTGGGTGATATAGTTCCGTGTAACATGTATTAGCCGATGCTTTCCCAAAATGTACCTTTAGGCGGATTCTTCGCTAGCTCCCCAGACTTTAATATCCGACTAACTCTTTGCTGCTGCGCAGACCACGCGGAAACTGCACGAAGATCTGCGCGTGCACGTGCTGGAGCAGATCGCGGAAATCGAGGGGCTGCGCCAGCATGAGGAAAATAGCAAGAAAGATATCCAGCTGCTTGAGACCCGCCTTCAAGGTACGAGATCCGGGTCTTTTACTTTTTGTGCTAACATAGTTGTCTAGGATGCATAATATGTTCAACTTGCTGCCTTCAGAAGAAACTGCTAAGCACTCCTCGTTCGATGAGCTTTCCGCCAAGGTCAAGGTGCTTGAGGCGGAGAACGAGTCCCTCAAAGCCTTCATCCAAGAATCCTCCAGTAAGGAGACTGAGGCGAGGAAAGAGCTCTCCGAGAAGCATGCCCGCGACCTGGCGGAGCTGAATGAAAAACTGGAGAAAAGCCAGGGCCGCGTGCTTTCCGTGATATCCAAGAACAGAGCTCTGGAAGCAGAGGCGGAGGCCATTGACAAACTTATCTTCCGTAAGCGTTTTTCCGTGTCGTGCTCCGACTATCTTGTATGCTTTTCTCTAACGGAACTGAACCTCCTTCTTCCACAGCAAGCCTCAGCTTTGAGTGGTCAAAAGAGTCAAACCTGAAGAGAACGGAGGCATACGATGAAGCGCGGATTTCAATCGATGCGTTATTCGAAGCCTGTCGCGGAATTGCCAGGACTCTGTCTCTGAAGAAGGCCAAAACCACGATCATCGACACGATGACCAAACTTATGCAACAGGTGCCGGATTTCATCAAGGACTGGCAAAAATCTTCAGCACGCGGAGCTGCCTCCCTAGTCCTGGCCACCTGCAAGGCTCACTTCCCCTCACTCAACTTGGCGGATGTTGCACGCGGAGCCCCCAAGGATTCCGACATGGGTGCCCTCCTCGCGGAAACCGAAGGCTACGAGCAGTTGTTTGTCAGGCGAGTGGATCACTCGTTCTGGTATAACAAGCACGATCTGCCCGAAGGATTTTCCGATGCAGAGGAGGAGGCAGGTGAGCCGGAGTATTATGGGGAAGGATCCGGGTCAAGCGGCGAGCATTCCGGAGGAAACTCTGGTGACGACTCCGAAGCTGGATCTGGTGACAGCGACGACGGCTCCACCTACCAGCAATCTAAAGAGGAGGACTCCGAGTAGAGTTCCTGTTTTAAACAATGAAACAAATTGCATCATTTTGGCCCCGGAGTGGGTTTGTAATAATACTTTAAATTCTTAAGTAGCTAGGAACGAAACGATTATGCATGGGGCGGAAACACTTATCCTGCTATCCGTTAATGTTATGTGCATGTTTCGTTTTATGTCGGAAAGCAAGTGCTGATTTCGTTGTTTTCCGGCTTGCCCGCTTGACCTTCCGCGAGCCGGAAGACCATAGCCGGAAACACTCGCCAGCGGCGACGAAGCCCAATGGCAATCCGTCAATAACCGCGGAAACAAGCCCCCAAGCATAGGTGCCGGAAATCGCTACTAGGAATCCACGAGTTCGCAACATACAACAACTTAATCAGAAAACTCAAGCTCACGCCCAAAAGGACGATTTTTGAAAATCACAACTTTTATACACGCCTAGGCGGAAAAAAATCCAGCTCTGCGGTTTTAGTCGGAAAACATACACGATCTAAAAATGAACAAGTAAAGGAGGTAAAAGACTCAGAGAGTGAACCATAAGCTTTATTTCATTGATCATGTATAACTATTACAGAGTTTGCAACTCGGAAAAAATATGCTAAGTGTAGAAAGGACGTAGCTGTGCAATGTTCCAAGGGCGATCTGTCTCGTCGTAGATATCATCCGGATCCTCACGCTTGCGTTTCCGGTGCCAATTAGCAGGTCTGTCCCTCAGCTCGCGGAAATCAACAAGGTAGTACGACCCGTTATGAAGCACTTTGCTAACGACGAAGGGTCCTTCCCATGGAGATTGCAGCTTATGGTCTTTCACCTGTCGAAGGCGGAGGACCAGGTCTCCTGCCATGAAGGAGCGTTTCCGAACTCGACGACTGTGATAACGTCGGAGCTTCTGCTGGTAGATGGCGGAGCGCTGGTCAGCTAAGTTCCGAGCTTCCTCGATCAGGTCCACAGATAGTTGTCTGGCCTCGTCAGCTGTTTCTTCATTGTAGGTGGAAACTCGCGGTGAATCGTGGATGATGTCGGAGGGAAGCACGGCTTCGGATCCGTATACCAGGAAAAAAGGGGTAAACCCTGTTGATCTGTTAGGGGTAGTTCGTAAACTCCACAGGACAGCTTCCAACTCATCAGCCCAAGCTCCAGCTGCTCGTCGCAGCGGTCCTTCAAGGCGTGGTTTAATTCCTAATAATATTAGGCCGTTAGCCCTTTCAACCTGACCATTGGATTGTGGGTGCGCCACAGATGCAAGGTCTAGCCGTATCCCCATCGTTTCACAATAATCCCTCAATTCGCCTTGAGCGAAGTTTGTGCCATTATCTGTGATTATGCTGTGTGGGATGCCGAATCTCATCACGAGGCTGCAGACGAATTTTAGTGCCGTAGCACCATCGGCTTTTCTCACTGGCTTAGCCTCGATCCATTTGCTGAACTTGTCAACAGCGACCAGGAGGTATTCAAAACCGCCAGGAGATGATCTTTTTAACTTACCAACCATATCGAGCCCCCAGACCGCAAATGGCCAGGTGATGGGTATGGTCTTCAGCTCTTGGGCTGGAGCGTTTGGTTGAGTAGCGTAGTACTGACAACCTCGGTAGGTCTTGACTATTTTGTCAGCGTCTTCTTTAGCTGTGAGCCAGTAGAAACCTAACCGAAAAGCTTTTGCAACGAGCGATCTGGGGGCGGCATGATGCCCGCAGTCCCCTGCGTGGATCTCTCTGAGGATTTCAATGCCATCTTGATTGGAGACGCATTTAAGAAATACCCCTGCTGCACTTCGTTTGTAGAGCTGTCCATCAACAATTGTGTAGGATCTTGCTCGTCTGACGATCTGTCTTGCGAGGACCTCGTCCTCTGGCAACTTCTGATCAATGAGGTAGTCCAGGAAAGGCTGTGTCCAAGCCGGAATGATAGCCATCACTTCCCTAGCCGGAGACACTGCCACTTCTGGGTTTTCCGGGTTAGCGCCCTTCACCGAGGGTATCCGGAGATGCTCCAGGAAAATGCCAGGTGGAATTTGCTTCCTGCCGGATCCGAGCTTGGATAGCATGTCTGCCGCTGTGTTATCGTCTCTCCTGACATACTTGACTTCGTATCCGAGGAAGCACTTGGCGATCTCATCAACTTCGTCTCTGTAGGCCGCCATGACGGAGTTTCTGGCGTTCCAGGTTCCGGCTACTTGTTGTGCCACCAGGTCGGAATCTCCACAGCATATGATGTGCTTGATCCCAATTTCCTTAGCGATGCGCAGACCGTGTAGTAGAGCCTCATATTCCGCCATGTTATTTGTAGCTTCGAAGTGGATCTGCAGAACGCATCTGCCGGTTCTTCTCCGGTAGGGGACTTCAGGGTGACTCCGGCTCCTGAGCCTTGATGCTGCTTGGATCCATCGAAGTGCATGACCCATGTCTCTGGTTCCGGCTCCAGACTTGCATCCGGAGCTTCTGTCCAATCTGCGATGAAGTCTGCCAAGACTTGGGATTTAACCGCAGTCCTAGGCTTGTAAGTGATGTCGAAGGCAGATAATTCGATGCCCCATTTAGCCGTACGTCCTGTTGCGTCAGCGTTGTTGAGAATTGTTGACAGCGGAGCCTTGCTCACAACTGTTACTGGGTGCTCTTGGAAGTAGTGTCTCAGCTTCCTGCTGCCTAGAAACACTCCATAGGCAAGCTTCTGAAAGTGAGGGTATCTTTGTTTTGACTCCGTCAGCACCTCGCTAATGTAGTAGACAGGTCTTTGGACGTCATATTCATGACCTTCTTCCTTTCGCTCCACCACGATGACGAGGCTGATGACTTTGTTGGTAGCTGCCAGATAAAGGAGCATTGGCTCTGACTCTGCTGGAGCTGCCAAGATAGGTGGGGAGGTGAGTATTTCCTTCAACCCTCGAAGAGCTGCGTCAGCTGCGTCGTCCCAGACAAATTTGTCTGTTTTCTTCAGCAGCTTGTACAGAGGTAGCGCCTTCTCGCCAAGACGGCTAACAAACCTACTGATTGCTGCGACGCAACCAGTTAGTCGTTGCACATCTTTGAGACAAGTTGGCCGTTTGATGCACAGGATTGCCTTGATCTTTTCCGGGTTAACCTCAATGCCTCTGTGAGAGACTATGAAGCCAAGGAGTTTTCCGGCTGGCACGCCAAAAACGCACTTCAGCGGATTCAACATCATCTTGTACCTGCGGAGGTTGTCGAAGGTTTCTGTGAGGTCGCTGATCAAGTCGGATCCTTTCCGGGTCATGACCGCGATGTCGTCGACGTAAGCGTGCACGTTCCGGCCAATTTGGTCCTTCAGGCACCGCTGCATCGTACGTTGGTAAGTAGCACCTGCATTTTTCAAACCAAAAGGCATAGTAACATAGCAGTAAGTACCAAACGGGGTAATGAATGAAGTCGCCTTTTGGTCGGATTCCTTCATCCGGATCTGATGATACCCGGAATACGCATCAAGAAAACACAGAAGTTCCGCCCCCGCCGTCGAATCAATGACTTGGTCAATGCGCGGCAAGGGGAACGGATCCTTCGGGCAATGCTTGTTCAAGCCAGAGTAATCGATGCACATTCTTAGTATTTCAGTGTTCTTTTTGGGTACAAGGACGGGATTCGCGACCCAATCGGTGTGGATAACTTCTATTACAAAACCTGCTTCTAGTAACTTTGCTAGTTCCATTCCTATGGCGCGGCGCTTCTTATCTCCAAAGCGTCGCATAGCTTGCTTCACCGGTTTAGCCCCCGGATTTATGTTGAGGTAGTGCTCGGCGAGTTCCCTAGGTACTCCGGACATGTCAGAAGGTTGCCATGCGAAGATATCCATGTTAGCGCGGAGGAACTCGACGAGCGCGTCTTCCTATTTGGGGTCCATGTTGGCTCCGACTGAAACCTGCTTGGAAGAGTCGCCTTTGATGAGGTCATGCTTCTTGGTTTCTATCGCGGCCTTGAAGGAGGTTTTCTGCTCGGAGATCTGCTTCTTGGTGGTCTGCATCTCAGTCGGATCCACCGCGGCTCTGTAGCCTTTTAGCTCTTCTCCAGATATCACAGACTCTGCGAAGGCGGCTTCGCCTAACTCGCACTCATGAGCCTTTTTGTAGTCTCCGGATACGGTAATCATACCTTTAGGACCCGGAATCTTGAGCTTGTTGTAGATGTAGCACGCTCTTGCGTGGAACTTGTGGTAGGTGGGCCTGCCGAAGATGACGTGGTAGGAGCTCTTGAAGGGCACAACTTCAAACGTGATCTTTTCTTCGCGGAAATTATGAACATCGCCAAAAGCCACGGGAAGTGTTATGCTGCCGAGGGAATTCGCCTTCTTACCCGGAACCACGCCATGAAACTCAGTGGTGCTGCGTTTCAGCTGCTCCTTGGTGAGGTTCATCCGCTCTAGAGTCTCCAGGTACATGATGTTCAGGCTGGCTCCGCCATCCATGAGGCACTTGGAGAAGTCATACCCATCTATGCGGGGACTTACAACCAAGGCGTAGCATTCTTTTGGCACAATTGCGGGGTGATCCTTCCTATCAAATGTGCACGGGATTTCCGACCACCTGACGTACTGCGGCACAGCCGGGACTATGGCGTTCAGGATCCGGGTAGCTGACTTGGAGGCGCGTACTGTTGGTGTCCCGAGGAAAGTGTGGTAAGCCCCCACGCTCTTTTTATCGAATGGGTTGGATTTTCCTGCGGGTCCTGCCTTGGGATCCGGCGAGTTATCATCCTCATCCATTGCCTCGGAACTATCCTCCTCTTTGTCCTTGTTCTTGCCCTTGCCACCTTTTCCGCGAGGGCGGTGCTTCCGGGCGCGTTTGTAACCGGCTTCCGGGTCGTTCTTTAGATCATTGACCCACTTGCAGTTGCGGTTGGTGTGAGTGGACTTCCCTGTAACCGGATCCAGATGGGCCAGGCAGGGCATGTCTCTGTACTCCTCGTAGGTTTGCGGGGCGCGGGATCCGCCAGCTGTGACCTCGGAGGTATGCTGCTGACCCCTGCCGGCTCCGCCTCCACGTCCGCGTCCTCTGCCGCCTCCTGAACCTCCGCTTGAAACGCCATGGCGACCATCTCGGATCCGCCACTCTTCTGGTCATCAGGGTTCTTGCGCTTATGGCTGCTGCTGCTACCGTTGTCACGGTTCTTCTTTTGTTGATGCAGGGGGATTGCTGTAGCTGCGAGATCACCGCCTGCGTCGTCATCGGCGGCAGTGTGATCGCTGGCGATGGTGATCATGTCGTCCAACGTCAGTTTATTTGCATTGACCAAGCAAGTTAGCTTGTGTCGCAGCAATCCTCCTCGCTGCAAGCCCCCAATGAAGGCGTGCATTGCTGTGCGGTTGTCGACGTTCTCACACTCGTTTCTGCATGCCAACCATCGGGTGAGGAAATTCCTCGATGTTTCGCCCTTCTTCTGGATACATGCCTGCAGGTCGCTTGTTGTGGCAGGTCTCTTGTAGGTGCCCCTGAAGTGTTTCTCGAAAGCGTTCTTCAGGTCGAACCAGCAAAAGATGGAATTCTTCTCGAGGTTGCTTAGCCAGATCCGGGCTGGACCTACAAGGTACAACTGAAGCATGCGGCAGGCGATGTTAGGGGTTCCTCCGGCGAAGGTTACAGCATTATAGTAATCCTCAATCCAGGTATCCGGCCTTTCGGTGCCATCATAATGCTTCAGATTTCCGGGTAGCTTGAGGTTCATCCTTGGCTTTGGTTCCTCTCGAATCATCCCGCCAAAGCACTTCGGACCAATGTAGTCGGTTCTGTACTCGTTAAGGCGATCCCGCGCGTCGCGCGAGCCGTGGCGAGGAGACTTTGAGCGAGAGCGAGATCTCCGACCATTGCCTCCGCCTCCACCTCCGCCGCCACCGCTAGGTGGTGGTGAGGGAGACCTGCGAGGTGGGAGGTCCGACTTCTTGCTTCCGCCATCTGAATCTCCTCGGCCTTCCTGGTGCTGGCTCCGGCTCCTGTGGCTGCCTTCGCCCTGGCGCTGGCTGCCCTGGTCGTTCCGGCGAGGCTCCGGGTCACGGCTCCGGCGAGGCTCTGGGTCCCGGCTCCGGCGAGGTTCTGGGTCACGGCTCCGACGAGGTTCTGGATCGCGGTTCCGGCGAGGTTCTGGGCCGCGGTCCTCATTCCGACTCCTCCTGGGCTCGGGCTCATGAACATTGTTCTGGTTCCGGCGAGGTTCCGGCGAGCGCTCCCTGTTTCTGTTTCTTGGCAGCACGTTGTCGCGGATAACAATCCCACCATGCCCTGGGGGCCTGGTGTTTCCGGCTGGACTACGGCGGCGAGGGGGTCGCGGGTAACCGTTGGGCGGAGGAGAGGGGTTGCGGTATTTGTCTCGTCCAGAGTACATCGCATCCTTTCCCTTTCTTGGTTCTGACGAAGGCGTCTTTGACGGAACAGGGATCGGATTTGGGTGTTCCCTGGTCCTTCTTCTGCGCTCCGAGGATCCGGTGCGTGATTCATCGTCGGGATGCCGATCAGCGCGGGCGTCCTTCTGCGCGGTAGATACACAGTTATCCGGATTGGATTCCAACCTGCGCGAAGTATCCGCCTTGCTTTGCTGCTGCATTGCTGAAGCGACAAGTGTGCGGAGATAGTTGATATCAACCTCTTCGTCCTTCTTCTTCAGCAATTCCGCAGCTTTTTTCCATGTTGTCTTTTGGGGTTTCCAGCGGCTGGTGCTCTGCGGGCGTGTTGAAGGGTATCCTGCGAGGCGGAATTGCTTCTCTAACAATTCGATCGGCCTCCGCCTGCGCATAGATCATCTTTACTTCCCACTCAGCCCTCATGCTCTTGACCTGCTCGAGTGTGGCAGTAATCTCGCGGTCCTGTCTGTCGAAGTTTTCCGCCAATCCTGCAGCTTCTGCCCTCTCTTCCCTTAACGCGGCTTCAGTATCGGCGAGCTTCTTGGCTGTGGCCAGCATTTCCTTTCTAGTGGCCTCTAGGGCCTCCAGATCTGCGGCGTCGCCCGGGGTTATAGGTGTGTTAAGAACTGCTCGCGCGACCATCTCTTCTGCTGACAGGATTTCCTCCGAGGAAGAATCCCTGTGGGGTCGCACCCGAGACATTGGAGATCCTTGTTGGGATGGTTGGGGGTCGGATTGGCTGGTTGGCTCTTCAGATCCAGTTTGTCCCAGCGCTGCTACCGTTGCGAGAACCTGCTTAGGCTGGGCGGAGTCGACTTCAGGCTGATCGCCGAAACCGTACTCCCTAGCTTGCGGACGCAGTCATCCGACTCCATGGAGGGTATCTCCGGAAATTGGGCTCAGATTGCCCAAAATCGATTCTTCAACCGGAGCTTCGCTTTCTCCGATGAGCTCGGCCCCGATCCGGATCTGCGCCGTTTTCCGGTGCCTCTACTGCTCGGGACCAGCTCCGGCTTCTTGAGGGCGGTTCCGGCGGTATGGGCCAAGAAGTGTACGAAGTGGCACCTGCTTTTCTAACACACAGGAGACCCAGGCGGATCTGCATTGGTCTTCCACCGTTGTTTCCTGCTCAGGGGCGGATTGGGTGGGCTTTGAAATTTCCAGATCCAAGGCGGAATCTTCCTTGGGAAGCTCCTGCATCTCAGATCGAATCTTCGCGACAGTGTCCAGCTCTGCGGCGGTCGCATCTGCGTTACTTACCAGTGGGTTTCCGTCGGAATCGACGGTTTCCCCGATGAAGATGTGAATGCCGCCAATTGGGACGATGGAGAGCTTGACGGGGTTTGTCCTAGCCGGAATCCAACACTCATCCGGAGGGACGATCGGCAGATTCCCGGCGTAAAGGACGCGCCCCACAGCGATGGTGTCGTCGTAGCTTCCCATGGCGGAACCCTCCGGTTACGGCCTCCGCACGCCACGAGCCCCACGGTGGGCGCCAACCGTCGTTGCCTATTCGACGGTACCTCGGAGGAGGGATCCTCACGAGGGGAGAAGAAGTAGGGGCCATAGGGCGGAGTGCACACGGGACGGTGGTACGCGAGTTACCCAGCTTCGGAACACCTGCACGATGACAGGGCCTACTGCTGCTTGTCTGGAATTATCTGGGCGCTTTCGCGTTGTTACAATGAGTTGTGGTTGTGCCTCTAGGGCTCCCGGGATCCGGCTTATAAAGGCGCACGGATCTAGGGTTTACATGGAGAGTCCTAGCCGGATTACAGTCAGCCTAGCTACGGTACAATATCTTGCCGTGCACGTCACGGATCCGCCTTCCATATACGTCGTACTGGATCCGGGTTCCTCATGGGCCTCCGTGGATCCGGGTTACTCCTAATGTCGGTACGGATCCGGCTTTCTGATCCTGGGCTGGACTTCTTCCTTCATGATCAACAGCAACTGGGCCGCCCGATGGGCCACATGCCTCATCACCGTCTGTGGGCCACCCGGGCTTGCCGGATCTAGGCACTGTCGATGGTACACCCATGAAGTATACCCACAACAGTTTGAGTGCGCGATTCCCATCCATGCTGCAATCTCCCACCGATCGACTCCATTTCTCATCGATGACCAGCCTATGCCATGAGTTACCTTTCGTGGCCATCCGACTCCGACAACAAGGGGAAGTCACCTAGGTGGCGACGTTGGTGGGAAAAGGGAGAAACCCCCGAGCAGCTCAAGCTCCCCACTGAACAACTCCATCGCCGATGACCCAAAGAAAGAGGAAGAGGATGAAGATGCTAGGTGGGCACGGCTAGAGGCTGAAGATGCGACATAGGAGGCGGCGGTAAAGAAGAAGGTGAAGGCTCGAGCGAAGGTGAAGGTGCGGTCGGGTGTACACCGATGACTAGAGGGTGGAGACAAGCTCGTCCGAGGAGACCGACTCGTCTGAGGAGGCGACAAGCAGGAAACTTCACCGTGAAGATGGCATGGCGGGACCCACCAACCACCAGGAAGAAGTAGAGGTCATATTGATTTGTTAAACTTATAATAAATTATACTACCTCCGGATCTTTTTAATCGACGCGGGTCTACCCACGTGATACACTAACTTTTGCTTCCCTCTGCGTCGATTTAATCTGACCGGAGGAAATATCAAAGGGGGAGGGCATGTGGTCAATGGCTGGACGCCGGCACCTCCCCATAGTCGCATCACGTCGGCACCCTCTGTATGGGCAAAAAAAAAAAAAAACTCTGTTTTTACCCGACGCCGTATTGGGAAGATGGGTGGAGATGCTCTAAAGGCGTCTCCTTCCTCGACGCTCCGACGAGCGGAGAGATGATCCACCTGACGGTGTGGTATATACTGCAGCCGCCGACGGACAGAGCGACCGACCGGCCGGTCGATTGTCGATCGCTTTTTTGGGTAAAAGATGATGACGTTGCCGTCAAATCGATCGAAGGTTCGTTGCTGGTAAAACTCATCATCATGTCATGGACACACGAAACGCCCATTAGCTTCGGGAGCGTGTTGCAGATCGACACGCTGGGGTTGAATCGCACTGGTTTGCATTAGATTTAGCCCTACGTCGCCGGCCCATCGAATCCATCTGTCTGTCGTCCCTCTAACGTTGACTGCTCTAGAGCATTAGTTTAACTGATCAGATCTTCCTTGGTAGATATTACATGGTCAGTCTTGCGGCAACACTGCAACAGTAGTACATGTGGATTCCTGGGTTGTGCATGCATCCACGGAAACACGGATTAATGGTAACAGAGGCGCAGCAGGGAGGTGATATTTTCAAAGGTAAAGAAGTGAGGAGGGTGTAGTAGGGCCGTTTAGAGGCGAGCGGCGGGACACATCAGGGCGAGCCTGGCCATTAACGGGTCGACACAGCTTGCGATTACCATCGGTCGTACAGCCGTGACAGCGTGATTAGGGTCATTATTAATTCGATATTAGTACTACTAGCTAGACTAGACTAGACTGGTAGACTGTAGCTAATTAAGCTAATTGAGATGGCCGATGGGATGCATGGACCGGCCGGCCGGCCGGCGAAGCCTCTCGGAGAAGGTAATGGAAGACCCAAGTTGCCGGGGTACGTGATGGACGAGATCGACTCTCGACCGCATGCAACAGGGCTAGCTAATCAGTAAATGCTCGACCGGCCGGTACGAGTTTAATTTATAGAAAGGTGAAGAACGCACACGCTATTATCGAGTAATCGAGATCAAGAACAATACTAACAACCCGTACGTGTTGTTTAAGGGGAACCACGTCTTCACCTTTTGGGGTGTTGGACATGATCCAGAACGTACGTACGTCCTCTTGCCCATCCCGTACGTACGTGCGTGTGACGGAGCAGGTCGGCGAAGTTTTAGTTTAGTTAAGCGGGAGACCACAACTCCACAAAGAGGGGAGGAGACACAGGAGTCGCGCGTGAATTGACGTACCTCCGCATTTCCAACCAAGCACCGTCGGCCGATATATCATCTACTTTCTCCGCGGAAGCCACCGGGCAGTGCGCTCTCCGGTGGTGCCGACGCGAGCGCGGGGGCGCGGCATCTCGCTCCATCCACACGAACCGAGCCGGGTCAGCCTACGAATGGATTGCAGCTGTGGCATGAAGATACGCCTCGGTCAACTTGATCACTCCAGTTAGAGCCATCTTCACCGGCGCCCTCGATAGCGGTCCCGGTAGCGATTTGAGGCTAGGAAAGAAAATGAGCTCATACCGGTGCCCCCAAATATCGTCGGCACTTTTTCGAGCCTAATAGAAGCGTCGGCAACCCCGTGTCGGCCTCTTGGCCAAGCGCGCGAATCGGGCGCGCTGGCGTCTCGCGAGGCTGAAAATTTTGGGCGTGGGAGCCACCTGTCAGCCACAAATCCCCAAAATATACATATTCTCTCCCAAAACCCCGTCCGCTGCTCATTTCTCCCGCCCGCCGCTCCATCTCCCATCCCGCCCCTAACCCGAAAAACCCTCGCCACCGCGCCATGCCACCGAAGAGAAAGGCTCCGGCGAAGGCAGCGAAGCCGCGCCGAAGGAAAAGCCGGCGACCATGTCGTAGGAGGAGTGGGACAAGGAGATGGAACGCCGCTCCTTCATAACGGCCGACCGCAGAAGGCGTCGCATCGTCGCTATCGATGCAGCAAAAGCGGCGGCCACTGCGGAAGCGTGCCTCAGCTTGGGCGGCGGCCTCAGCAACATCTGGAGCTCACCGTTGTCGCCGGGTTACTACGCGGGGTACAACGCGGACGGGACGTCGATCTCGCAGATGCAACCGTCACAGATGGACGGCCGCGCCCGCTACTCCCCCGAGTACGGGGACACCGACATGACCGTCGACCATAACGCGCCGTTCTCGCCGGATTCAGCGGCGAGGGGCAGCAGCGCCTTTCGCTTCCTCGACCTGAACTCGTCGCCTGACCTATGCCGCACCGAGGGCCACGTGACAGGCGGCACCGGCCTTCCCCGCCACCTCTTCCCTGACGATGGCAGGAGCACCCACCAGGTGTTCGGTAGTGCGTCCGGCGTGTCCATGGGCGAGGACGAGGTGTGTTTCCTTACTTTTTATGTGTTATGTGCATCGTAGACACCGACAGCGACTGAAAGTAGGTAACTTGTTGCGTAGATTGCCGCCGGGGAGGAGATCCTCAACGGCTTCATACGCGGCCATGCATGCCTACGAACCCCCCGTCGATGAGTATGAAGAAGAGGCCGAGGAGGACGAAGGTGAGGAGGAGGTCCAGGAGGATCTGATCGACGCTGACACCGGCGTGACCACGACGACGACACGCAGGTGTTCCGGTGGCACTCGTGGTCCGAGGTGGAGGTCTTTGGAGGATGAATGTCTCATCGAGGTGTGGAAGCAAGTGATATTTTGCCCCTTCACCGGCGCCAACCAAACCGGAGGCAAGTACTAGAGACGCATCCTCGATTCCTTCAACGAGAAGAAGAACTATGGTGACTATACCACCATCAACATGAACCGGAATGAGGGGGCCCTCTCCCACCGTTGGAACATGATCAAGGCGGCATGTAGCAAGTTACATGGCTACTATGAGAAGATTAAGGCCCGGAAGGAGAGCGGCAAGACGATGGTGGATTGGGTATGATCTACGGCCATCTTGTTCATAATGCATTATAGTGTATCTATTTGATGATCCATCTTGTTCCATATCTTGTTTTGCATCATGTATACGATCCAATTTGTTCCATATCTTGTTTTGCATCATGTATTGTTAGATGCTCCAAGCCCTCGACATGTACAAGCACCAACACGAGGACAAAGACTTCCCCTTCACGCATGGCTACAACAAGCTACAAGGTTGCAAGAAATGGGACGACCTCCTCCACACTCTAATGAAGGATGGGGAATATGGGTCGGTCGATCCAGCCGGTGCCTCCACCGGGCGCCCCATTGGCAACAAGAAGGCCAAGGCCGAGAGGAATGCGATGTCGGTATTGGCAGCCATGGACACCTCCCTCGAGAAGAAGATCACCTCATTCTCGGTGGAGAACAAGGAAGCGGCGGATAGGGCCGCCGTCGTGTGGAAGGCAATCCTCGACAAGCAAGACATGAAGATCGAGTTGGAGAGGGAGAAGATGGAGGCGGCGAAGATGGAAGCTCACGCCGCTGCCATGAAGGCCACCAACAAAGCGACGCAGCTATCGTTGGCCAAGATGTCTCAAGAATCCAAGATCTTGATGGCCGACATCGAGAAGATGGACCCGTTGGCGCGGACGTGGCACGAGATGTACCGCGAGCGCATCGGCCAAGAGGTGATGGCGGCGCGAGCTGCGTCGGCGTCTCCCCCGGCACCCTCCATGTTCATGTCTCCATCGGCACCCTCCACGTTCATCTCTCCACCGGCACCGTCGATGTTCATGCCTTCCCCGGCGACCGTGGATCCTGTTGCAGCGACTGAGCTGCCGCCGGGGCTCGCCGCTGATGAGGAAGTCATCGAGGTTGAGCCGCCCGTGACCTCGTTCATCTGGCCAGCTAGCTTGGAAGCCTTTTTTGCGCCGGAGACGGCGATTTGGTGACCGTATGTTGGACCAAACTTCATATTCGAAAACCTATCCAAATTTGGTGGCCGTGTGATGGCTCAAACTTTAAATTCGTAAACTTATTCCAATTTCTATTCTTTTGTTTGAGTTTTAAAATTCAAATCATCTATTGGGGTTGTCGTATGGGGCGCGTCGATGTGGGAGCAGCTCCCCCAAATGGAGGATGATGTGCCGGCGTCCCCCATACGATAGTGCCGGCGCCCCTGCTGGCGACTATTTGGGGGACGCCGGTGGAGATGCTCTTAGGCGTATTCGTCCTAGCAGTGGGGACATATCTCCTCCTTTCTCCAACGTAAGGATCATATGTCTGATTGAAAGGATGAGATATCGTCTAGAGGGGAGGGGGAGGGAGAGGGGTGCCAATAGGTGTTTTAAAAATAATTATGAATTTGGATTGTAAAAATATGAATTAAACCATTTTTTATATTAGAAGCACAAAACCTGAATAACCTAGCTAGGCTCAACTAACTGCACCAATAAGTTAAGGCAGAAAAGATAGCACAAGATATATATAACACAAGTGATAAGTACGATATAAGTATTTCAAGCTCGATGACTATCACAAGGAAAGTAACTCAGCTATAGAGGTAACTGAGGCACGTGGAGACGAAGATGTATTATGTGTTCCCTTACACGAAGTAAGGTAGCCAAGTTGGAAAGATGTGAGATCCCACGAAGGATTTTCCAACGCCATGAAGGCTCACCTTCTTCTCAGAGCATATTCCACGAAAAAACAAGGGCCCTTTCCTTATGGATACCTTTTCCTCCACTCCGGAGATGGCAAGCTCCACAACTACATTCACAAAATCTACGAAGGAGAAAGCCAGGGGCTCTTCACATTCTTCCAAGAAGACGTCCGCGGCACCAACAACCAAGCCAATTAAGAGGTCACCTTCCAAGAGTAACTAGCCCACGGTCTCTCACTCGGACTAATCGTAATAGAGAGCTCAACATTATGCTTGAATGCAAAGAAAGAATACCAACTGTGTTCAAATTCTTCACACTCAGATTCCACCAAAACAACAAGTGCTAGGGAGGAATTAGAGAGGAGGAACAATGGAGGAAATCAATTAATGATCCAAGATCTACATCCCAGTAAGATATGAATGGATTGGTGGAGATTGTAGATCTAGATCTTCTCTCTCGAAGTCCTCAAAAAGATGCAAGAATAATAGGATGAAAGGGAGATGAAGGAAGCTCTTGAAGGACAACAATGGTGGGAGAAAATAAGGTTAAGAACCCAAAAATATGTTGGGGAAGAAGCCCCTTTTATAGAAAAACGAAATATGAGCATGTGAGGCCAAAAAAGAGTTGTCCCACCCCTTAGCAAAAACGTTCTGGCAGCTCCAACGAGAGGTTCGGCGGAGACAGGATCAACCCGCGCCAGGCCCGGCGCGGCCGGCCGTACCGCTGTCAGAAAAAAGAGCTTACGAAAATGGTGATAACTTTTGCAATGGGGCTCCAATTTTAACATACTTGGGCTTTTGAAAAGCTAAGAATTAGATATATATAATAAAGACTATAAAACCCAATAAAGGGTAAAAGATATAATACCAAATAAGGGGATTTGTGAAACCTCTCTAAATGATGAATCGGTAAAACCTCCAAACTAAAAAACGTAATAGATGATGCATATAAAATTTCATTTTGATAAACTTGGACTTGTTGAAAATCTAGCAACAAGCTCAAGAATATTATACAGAGAAACATCAAGAAACAACAAGAAACAACAAGAATAAGGGGTGCAAAGTATGCAAAGGATTGAGCTTTCTAAGACAATATTGTCAAGTTAATCAACCAAAATTCCCTCTTGATAGTGTGGCCATCTATCCTATAACCCAGTCTCCCAACAACCACGTTATGACCGATACAAGGAAAAACTATCAAGGAGATACCTTTGCCTTGCGCACCCCCTTGATCTAGATGATGATGTTTCATGATTCATTCAAGATGGAATTCTTCACTTGATCATTGTTGCTTCGTGAAGACTCATAATTTGCTCCCCATACTCCATTATGGGATAGCTTCATTAAGGAAGATCTTCACTTGTCCATTATCACCAAATGGATGGCAAGCTTCAAAAGCATATGATCTTCTCAAGATGTTTATCTTGAACTTGCCCTTTCTCAACCTTGATTCTGATTACCACTTGATGTCATCTTCTCATGGGCTATTAAAAATAGAGTCAAACAATGGTACTATTAACAATAGAGTCTGGTGGTTCTAGCATAGACTTTTATTGTAGAGTCTGCCCTGGTTCATTGCTTCTATCTTATTGCACCAATATTTTTATTCAATTACATAGCCTTTCAAATGTTTGGATCTAATAATTGTTATCAATGTAACACCTACAATGATCTCTCCAAACGATTAAAAATATTTCCTTAATCCTTCTCGAGTTACCTTATTAACTGTTATTCGAAGATCCAATTCATGATCACCTTGTTTTCTGGCGCTAACACTTAGCGCAATTCGAAAAAACTGGTTATGTACACATCATAGCATATATTATGGATACAAATGCATATGCACATGTTAACATAGTATTCTTTACTTGCTCATCAATTGATCATAATCATTCGTGCTAAGTACTATGCTATGTGACTTGGGAGTCTTCTTTCTTGGATTTGTCCATCTTAAAACATTTTTTATGACTTTGTCAATGCACATGCTTTGGCTAAGAACCATAGGTCCCTCTATCTATATCCATAGATTTTAGTGCCCAATAGTTACACTGCTTTGCCAAAGTCTTTCTTTTTAAAACCTCCTTTTAGCGACTCTTTTCATTCACTATGTTATGAAAATCATATGCCAAACATATGTAATCCACATATAATAGCATAAATGCTTCTGCTCACACTTTCCATTTAGGAAATAACAATTCTCTTTGTCATTCCATACGAAGCTTAAACTCATTTGCCGCTTCATCAAGGCAAACACCTTAACTCGTTGATGCTAGCTTTAGACCATAAATGGCCCTCCGAAGTTTTCATATTTACCAAGCATTATTGATTGACAAAACCCCAGAACATATATCATATGAATACTTGGTTAAAGTTCCATTTAGGAACATTGTTTTGACTTTTGATTTCCATATCACATATGGGTATCTTTCTGCTAGTTAAACCTTAATAGATTTCCATCTAGTTTCACTTCCTGTAAGGAAATCACCAACCTTCAAACATGTTTTGAACATGAATTCCATTTTGGTTCTCATGGCTAGAAGCCATCCATTGGGTCTAGCAACACCAAAATTTTATTTTGTATTCCACAGACTTACCATCCTTCGAGAATGATTTTTTTCAAACCACTAAGATAATTATAAAAAATAGTATATTCTACATGGATTTAGCATCAAACTTGACTTCTTCATATTACGCGAGAACTTATGGTTCCATATATAGGAATGATTGGTGGAAGCACTTCCATTGTACTCTCAAACACATTAACCATTACCAAAGATTCCATAATCTAATCAAGTTGTGCTACCCTCTGATATGTGCATTTTACATCATCAATATGGTCACATATATGTTTAGTTTTCATTGATATATTCCATCATACACCATTATTTATGCCTTTTTAGTTGATTTCTTGGACTTTCCTACAAAGTTCTCTTCATTGGTATTTAATTCTTGGGAGGCAGAAAACCTCCTTTTTCATTTTTTTTTTGTTCCAGGGACCTCCTGGACACCTAAAAATCGAGGCAAAAATACCTGATCATTTTTTTCACTCGAAGAAGCACCGTCGGTGAAAGAATCACGCGAGAGGAGCCACGAGGAGGAAAATAAGACAGGTTCCGCTCCCTACCTGGCTGGGCGTGCCACCCATGCTCGTTTGGGCCTCGGGGCATTGTCTCGCCCCCCCTTTTAACCGACGCCTCCGTTTCGCCCAAAAAATTAAGCCATATTTTTCCCAAAATTTATTGAGGCGGTGATGGAGGTGAAAGTCCTCTCCTACTCCGGGAGAGGGCAGATCCTGTCGCACTGGTGCCTACGGTGAAGGGAAGTTCAATGCCATTGTCATCACCACTCCTCCTTGGCTTTGGCGGAGGCATCTCCATCAACATCTTCATCAGCACCATCATCACCACCATCTCAATCTACGAGATCAACTTCATCCCCCTCATAGTTTGTGTTGAATTGAACCGCCGAATATTGTTTTGAGGCTAGTTGCATGTTTGTGATTGACACTTTATCTTTATTTGGTGGAGAGATTATATATTCAGATTGTGTTGTAACCATTATGCCTCTGGTCCATATCAAGTTTGAAACTTGTCAGCACTTTCCCATGTTCATGAGGGCATATGATGATCTGGCTATGATTCTATATGATGTGCAATGAGTATTTGGTCAAGTTTTTATCTTTTATGTTTTCTATGATGGTTTTATGCGAAAATCAACTGTATATTATTGCATCTATATGAGATTATAGGACTACACTTTAATGTAATGAATGTGTGTTGGAAGGAACGGAATGACATAAACTGTTTTCTAATACTATGAGTTGCATTAGAGGGGTTTATGTCGGGGACCAATAATCTTATTGCTATGGTGGGACATTTATGTCTTAATGATTCCTATACTTTCACATGAAAATGGCTCTATGACTCACCATAAGGGGTGTATTTTCTCATATCTATGGCTGCACCTAAATTAGGCTCCGCCCCTAATTGAATGAAACTTGACAAAATATTTACCATGTTGTGTATAGAACTCTAATGCTAGTAAATTCATGCCGCCCTCGGGAACACTTGTCTCATATAAGCACACACACTTAAGCTTATCCTATTGTTGCATAGAGGATTGGGCTTTCTCTCATTGAGAGCATTTACATATTGCAATTTACTTTCTGCATTTTACTTTATTGCAAGCTATACACTCAAAACACCAAAACTACTGCTTTATTATTATAGTTTGCTTGTCAAATCCGCTAACCAATACCTACAGCTCCTCGTGGGTTCGACAACCTTTCTTATTGAAAAGTACTACAATTGATCTCCTGCACTTGAGAGCCATCAACCTCCCAGTTACCTCTTTCAAAAAAAAAAAAATTTAAGAACCGTGCCATGGTATACGGTGTTGGCACGAGCACCTAAACTTATTATTTTGTGTTAACAAAAAATGAAGCTTTTCTGATTTGAATTTGAGCTTGTATAGGTGCGAACACTTCACACAACCATCATATCAAAAAAAATTTAATAAACAACACATTTGGTTTAATCCCATGCCATATCTCTTATGAAGTTGTCTCAATAGACTTTTGGCAGTGCTTTCATAATTCTAGTGTAGCAATCAATTATACAATCCAGAAAACAACAACAATGACAATTGAAATAAGTACATCATAGATCTCACCAAGTCAAAGAAGGTTTGATTATGTCTCATGGATACTCCATTTTCAGCAGGCTTCCAAATGACACAAGTTTTGTGAGATGATCAAATAAATACTATGATTATTTGCTAGACTTCTGATTGATATGTTCTCCATGATCCAATAGTATGAAATCAATCTTTTGTTATGATGATCTCCCACTTAGTCTTGCAATTTGAACTCTTAAAATATTTGAGATTTCCACTTCATTAAATATATATCCTCATATATACTTAAGAGTTAGTAAAATCACTAAACAAGGATATCCACAGTGTGTGAGTAAATAAATATGCTGAGTTACACATAATATAATGTATGAATCTTTACAACTTACACGCATGTTCAACATCACCAGTGGACACTATCTTAGTCATCTAAACAAGCTTCACATGTGTAAATTACTCAAAATCACAAGGACTTGGAAGTCCATCACAATTGTACTCGTGCATGTGATTCATTCTAATATGACTAGAACCACAACATTACTCTAATATAGTCATCATATCAGATTTCTTGAAGTATTTAGCATTAAAAACATTTTCAACAATCAAGATTTAACACCAAATACGCCCTTCAAAAGGAGCACGTTCTTCACACATATTTTTCAGCAAACCCAACAACTATTGTTCAAGTTCTTAAGAAATATTACTTACAATAATATTAAAGCAAAATAAATTTTATTAAGTTGCAGTGCTTATATTGATAATTGACTTAAGCATGTGACCTTGATGAGAACGATGACCCAATCACCGGTCCCGACATAGTCTAGCACTTCGAAGTGTATATACAATATGGTCTGGTATGGATTAGTACTCCAATCAGACATGTATACAAAGCCTAACCATCTTAAAATGTAACTACTAGAAGGGTACAAGTTTGTAAAATTTCTATCACGTAGAGTATTATTAAAAGACTTGTGCTTCCATAGACCCTCAAGGCTGAAACGTTTTCATGAGTAAAACACAAGGGAGGCTGAGAATAAACGATACATGTTCGAAACTAGTTGTAGGATGGCTGAGATTAAACGATACACGAGACCCTTTCGGAGGTTTACACTAGTTTGAGACTTGGGGGTCTATGAAAGCACAAGCCTTATTAAAATTATCATGACTAGCATTAGCATGTTTTCCTCTTTCAAAGTAGTTGCTAGTGTTGTTT
This sequence comes from Lolium perenne, assembly GCF_019359855.2. NCBI lineage: Eukaryota > Viridiplantae > Streptophyta > Magnoliopsida > Poales > Poaceae > Lolium > Lolium perenne. The sequence continues at coordinate 10,071,356 of NC_067250.2, read as the reverse complement.
TGTATCTTAATATCATTGTTGCGATAAGGGTTTTGAACTAACTACAACTGCAAATTAACCATATTTATATTTTTTTAGCAATAGCATATTTCTCCACTATGGTAAAGCTATGAGAACTTAAGATTAGTATTAGGACTCTCATGAATGAGAGTGTGATTATGACAAAAAAAGTATACTATCATTATTTTTTATCACCTAGGATCATCAAGTAACATAGGACCATCATCAAGAGCATTACCATATTGCATATATTAACAACTCTCCTCATTATCATTATTAATTTTAATAGTAGTAATATCACTAGTAGGCATAAGTAATGGAGCATTATGAAATGCATCAAAATAGTATGAGTTCTCATATATGATAATGGAGTTTTGAGTTGGACAATTACTACAAGATATCATGGGTACTCCTATATGACAATGGAGCTTAGGGTTCCATTATTACTAAAATCTTTGGATAATGAGGTTGGAGGATCCCAATCTTCCTTTGGCCACTTGTATTTCTAGCCTTCCCCTGAAAAAATGCATAAGATGATGATTCATATATTGCCATTTTAAATGGGGGTTCACCCAACTTCCTTGATAACCCATTTGGAAGCTACCATCTCTGGGAAACCCTTGTTTGCAAAATCACAACAATTCAAAAAAAAAAACTGGCCTTATTATACGCGCCGATTCACCAGAATCGACTAACAACGGTGTGTGATCCAACACATCACACTACAAAGCACAAATTGTGACCAAAGGAGAGAAAAATCCCACTCTACACATGCCAGAACATGATCTAGCTTCCCGGAAGTGGGCTTTGGTAAATATTTTGCTCAGATATAGGGATGTCGCAAGAGAATAGCTTCTCTCAGTATCTCATTTTTCTCATCATAAAGTGGGCCTTGTTATATTGACGCCCCAAAGGAACAGTTTCTCTCATATCCTCCTATATATTAAATTGGCCATCAGAGACAGCTTGTAGAACAAACAATGTTGCAAGAGGGCATGCATATCTACAGTTAAATAAACGATAATCTTGAAGTAGAGTAGTACTACTTTTGGTCAATCAATTAGGTAGCAATATATAGCTCGAAATGCAAAGTCAAGACCCGTAGTTCTCCTATGACGACTTATGCCATCAATAATTTCCATTGGCAATTACTTCTAATAACTATTCTAGTCCCCATCTCGGCTTTTGGCACTTGAAGGAAAAAAGCAGCAGCAGACAGATTTGCACAGGATCGAACACTACAACTGAGCTGCAGAATCATTTGCATGCACATTTCTTTATCTTTCTCGGGAAACAAGTCAAAAAGCTGTTCCATAGTGTCTGTTTTAATTTCTTCTCCAGTAGATCCTCGTCGGCTGGCTAAATCAATATTGCTGAACCAAAACTATCTATATCCTCTCTCCTTCCCCTTGAGCGCACCTTTAAATTAACCTCTCAAGCTTGAACATGAAAAGCAACCAAAACTATCTATCCTTTCCCTTGTGCACCGATCGGATTATTAAAAATACAGTACCAATCTTGAACATAAAAAGCAAACGGCTAGCACATACACATCGATCGACCGTTCCCGTTGCTGTTGCAATGTTTGCTGCGGTGGTTATGCTGGCCATGCCGTTCTGCATGTGCTGCCTGAAGCCTGATGATGGTTTACCCGTGAGGTGAGAGGCAGGCCGTGATGCGGAGCGGATCAGTTCGGTTTCGCCTGTGGTTTTCCGGGAGATTTTTAAGGTCGCGTGTCATGGCTCCGGACGTTGGCCCCTCTCCTTTCTCGCCCCCTCTTATGCGCACCCTTCCCAATCGCCTCTCCTCTCTTCCTCCTCTCTCTCCTCCCCGCCTTGCCGTCTCGTCTCGTGGCCCACGCGCGCGCGGGCGCCTTGGCGTTTCCCTCTCAAGGTTTGGTGGCACTTCACTAATCCCCCACTTGGTAGCTAGCTAGCTAGCAGAGATGGAGCTGGGCAGGGCGCGCGTGATCGATGAGTAGCCTATATATAACCACCTCCCGTTCGTTGCAGTTGTTTCCTTGTACCCCATCACCAGCAACAACTTCATTCCCTCCTCCATGCTAGCTGCTCCCTTCCTTCTCAATTTCATCAATGGCAGCTAGCTCCTAGCTAGGTGGAGCATTGCACTCAGCTACTACAGTGTCCTCACCTAGCTTATCCTCTATCGTTTTGACCAGAGAGAGAGAGAGAGAGCACGCACGCAAGTAGTGTGAGCTTGTGAACCGACTGAGATTGGATCATGAGCATCTCGGTGAACGGGCAGTCGGTGGTTCCGCCGGGCTTCCGGTTCCACCCGACGGAGGAGGAGCTGCTGACCTACTACCTGGCCAAGAAGGTGGCCTCCCTGCCGATCGACCTGGACGTGATCCCCGACATCGACCTCAACAAGCTCGAGCCATGGGACATCCAAGGTTCGTTACGTACTTCATCCTCCTAGAATCCTTCCTAGCTACACTCTCTTGTTGCGCAATGCTACTAGCTTGCATGAGCTAGCTCTGGTGGTGATCGAATTGGCCATGGATTTGCAGAGCGGTGCAGGATCGGGACGGGGCCGCAGAACGACTGGTACCTGTTCAGCCACAAGGACAAGAAGTACCCGACGGGGACGCGTACCAACCGTGCCACGGCCGCCGGGTTCTGGAAGGCCACCGGACGGGACAAGGCCATCTACTCCGCCGCCGGCTCAGGCCGCATCGGCATGCGCAAGACGCTCGTCTTCTACAAGGGCCGCGCGCCGCACGGCCACAAGTCCGACTGGATCATGCACGAGTACCGCCTCGACGACGTCTCCGCCGCCGGGCACCCCGGCGGCTCCGGCGACGTCCCCTACTACTCCGGCGCCTCATCCCCGGTATGTACAAACATGGTACATATTACTGTACTACGTACAAACATCTTCATCTCCCCACACGTACGTAGTACTTTGCGATTGTTCCATGCACGGCGGCTGGCCGGCCGGCCGGCCGACAGAGATGGAGATAGGCATGCAGATAGCCATAGTGGTGCATGCGATCAAAGTACGTATGCGTATCTACGTACACACGTGGCAGGCGACTGTAGACGACAAAGGCTAGTGAAGATTGTGCTGGGGTGGTGGTTGGAAATGGGGACACACATGACATGATTTGCGAGTGGGAGCTGGGATTTCCTATCGAGGGGTCGGCGTCAGGAAAAGGGGGCGTGAAGGTAGTGGGTAGTAGGTTCAGTACTTGTGAAGGAACAATGGCTAACTAAGCAGCTAGCTAGCTAGGATGAGTGAGTGATCAGTGATGGATGGATGGTACTTTGAGGTGGTGGTTAGGTGCACGCACGCGGGTGTCGATCTTGGGGTCAAGCTAGGCCAATCGGCAGCATGCAGGAGAATCTGGTCCTGCACCAGCAGGATCGTCCAAAACACCACACATGCTCCATCTCCTAACCCAACCCCAACTGGTACGTACGTACATAGTACACTCACTGTCTCGCACACTCGTACTACTACCAAGGGATTGCTACAACAGTGGACCTTTGTACGCCGAGACACTGGCATATGACAAACAAACCTCCATTATCGATCTCTTCCTTTTCTGGAGGTCAAACACTACATGCATCATGCGTGCATGGATCCAGAATTGGTGACCTTTTGAGCTGGCTCAGGTACTGTAGCCTTTTCGTGCACCAAAATTTCAACACCATGCTTGCATCACCTTGTTGTCGACTAATCTAACCGAGACAATAATTGCATGCGATTAGTTAAGCACGTCGCACGCAGCTGATTACTCAACTGACTTTTGCTCTTCCTACCTATCGCCCATATCTCATGAGAATTATCGTGTGTGCGTATGAGCAGATGCGCGGCGTTGCCGGGGACCAGTCGTCGGCGCAGGAGGACGGGTGGGTGATCTGCAGGGTGTTCAAGAAGAAGCACCTCGTCGCCAGCCACCAGACTGGCCAGGCCAGCGCCGCTGCCGCCGCCAAGATGGGCGGCGGGCAGGCCATGGAGCGCAGTCCAAGCAACTGCTCGTCGACGGTGACCTCCGGCAGCGAACACGCCAAGGCGACCCAGATGCAGCAGCAGCAGCACCACCAGCTGCTGCACTACTCCGCCAGCGACGACGCCCTCGACCACATCCTCAGCCACTACATGGGCCGCCCATCGTCCACAGCGTGCAAGCAGGAAACCAAGCCGCCCACCAGCTCGGCGCTTGATCACTTGATCAACAACACCGCAGCAGGCAGCACTCTCTACGAGAGGTACATGAAGCTCCCGCCTCTCGAGCACGTCGTGCCCGGCGCCGGGCTCCTTCCGCCGCCGGCGACCGAGTACGGAGGCAGCGGCGGCGACTGGGACACGCTCGACCGGCTCGCGGCCTACGAGCAGCTCAACGTTATCTCCGACGGGTCGATAAAGACCAACGGCGCCAGCATGCCGTCCTTCTTCGTCGACGAGCACGCCGCCACCGCCTTCTCCTCGTCCGTCTCCGGCGCCGGCGACGGGGACCTGTGGAGCCTGGCGCGGTCGGTGTCGTCGCTGCACGCGGACTTGACCATGAATAACGTCTAGTGGTTGATTAATTATATATTTGTCCGGTGTTTTAGTGTGGCACGTCATGCCGCATGCATGCACGTACGCACTACTAGCACTAACAACTCCATCCATCGATCGATCTCTACGTCCATGCGTACGTCCGTGCATGGCCGGCAGGTATTGTACGTGAATAATTCCTAGTAGGAGACCCAAGATCGGAGCTAGCTCTTCATGACGAACGTGAAACAAATACAGAACGGAAAAGGACGGCGTGGTAGGAAAGGCGGGGGCATATATGTATTGTTAATTACTGTATACCTATAGCTTATATTTATAGCATAGTAAATCCATAAAGATGTGATCACCTTGTGCATTATTGTGAACGATCGACAAATTAGTAACGTCATGCGTCTCAATTAATTTTATGGTGTGGTTCAGACGGACGGGTGGAGATGGATCGTACGTTGTCTCGATCCCCGATCGATCATTGTGTCGCGACAAGAGGGAGACGGTTGAGAGAAAAGGCACGTATTTTTGTTCTTCTCCAGCTGTTTTGTGTGTTGATATTCGGTGCAAATTCGAGAAAAAAGGGGAGATCGGTCGTCAGATTGATGTGAAGTAAGACCATAAGCACTGCTTTTGCCAATATATACAAAATCTCTCGTAACGTCGCGTGTTGAAATATTGTATGCGGCGCAGCTGCAGCTAGCCCTCGTGCCACACGTACGAGCATACTTTTATCGCCTTGTCGCGGTCAATTGGTGGTGTAAAAATCTGTGGCGATCTTGGTTTTGTCTCTTGTCGGCAACTTTAGCTTGCCCTTTTTGTATGTACCGCTAGCTAGCTCCAGGGAGAACATACCCGAGCCTGTCACACGTGTATCACAGATTCTTAATGCAAACCTCGAGAAGAAAATTAGTATGTGTTCATTTGGAGAAAACTATTACTGTCTCCGATTCATATTACTTTCTCAGCTCACTAATATAAAATGTTTTAGTTTTTTGTTGATTCATGTATTTTGCATGTATCTAGTTTATTTGTAGTGTGTAGATCCAATCATTACATTGTGTATCTAGTTCACTTTGAAATGTCTAAAACGTCTTATATTTGTGAGCGGTGGGAGTACTTGTCATTAGTATGGATATATTTTTAATACTAAAATATGTATAGATATATCTGTATTAGAGATATAATTAATATGAATCAGAGAGTAGTATGTTCCTATATATAATGGTAATATATGCATGCACGTCTCGTGCATGGACGAGAATTTGGTGATAGTGGCATGCAATTTGAAGCCATGCATGGTGGCGAGAGTGGAAACCTTGATGAATTCACCGAGCAGTACCGATCAATGTAAAGTCACCCAACCAAGGCAGTACTTATATATTTTCAGTCCACCCAACTAATCTTGCATCAGAGAGAGAGAGGGAGAGAGAGTATCAAAATTCTAGGTAAAAGAGTGACATATACCTACCGACGCCTTGTATTATTTATTTTATTTTTATTCTGCATTAAAGAAAGCTCTTTTGGGTTGACAGACGAAGAATCCTAACCAGCCCTACACGTAATAATTACCACATGCATGTAGGTCTGCCAGGATATTTTCTTTTTGCAGCATCTTGGTATTTGACATGTACTTTTTAAAAAGAGATAGGTATACTTGACCCATACAAATAACCCAGCTTCTTCTGCAATTTATTGTTGTGAAAAGAAAAGAAGGCAAAAAAAGAATCATTACATTTGAGAAGTAACAAACTTGTTCCTAACTCCTCAGGTCAAAATAGTGAAACTTTTGTTAATTTCATATAATTATGTTAAAGTGGGAGAAATACTTCTATTAGGTTGCTCCAAGGGTACCTATGGGTTTAAACCACAAGCTCTCTTGCTATTTATTTGATTCTTATGAGCTTGCGTGGTCTATTTGAAACTTTCCTCTATCTATTCGTGTATGTGGTGACACTATGTTTAATGTATGTGGTGAGCTTGGAACTTTGTTGGTGGTAAGAGATTGTGTTGTTTGTACTAGTGAATCGTGGTGCCCTTTTATGAGTTATTCTTGTATCCATGATTGCTATTTTTTCAAGTCTGTCTATTTTTTTTGTCTTATCACACACATGTATGCAAAATTATCTTTTGTGTATATATATTGTTATCTTCGCATCCCATCGGATTCTAGAGGTATATGGGGAGCTCTATATTCAAATATTGTGCATTTGCATTCAGAAGAAAAATTTAAATAATGCACAAATTTAGGGGGGATCCTTTTATAGCTATAAATCGTTTACATTTCTATGTTTATTATACCCTCATGTAAGGTCTAATCATTTTGTCATCAATTACCAAAAGGGGGGCTGAAGGAACAACTACGTCCCTAAGTAAGTTTTGTTGTAAAAAAATATGATTAGGTGTCTAATATTTTTTTATCAAGCTTTGCCACCAAATAAAGATTTGTTTGGTCCTCTCTTGCTTCTTGCATCATAGGAACCACACTGCTTAGAGGGTACTCTCTTAAAACTCTAGGAATGGAATTTACATCGTACGCACTACAATAACGGAGGCGGGCTATAATGGTTTTAAACACCAAGGTACACGCTAATCGGCACGCTCATAGTCTTATACTACGGCAGCGAATAAAAGCTGCCAGAGATAATTGTGTCGGCGAAGTGTAGACACGATGTTTTTTCTCGTGACACACACGGTTCAGGGTGCCATGAACAAACTGTTGGGAAACTTGGGCCTTCCGACGTGGCCCACTTCGGTGGGAATGTTTGGCTAAGTCTTCCCCCACGTTAAAGTTAAGTGGGTCTTATCATTTTATCCCTCTAGGCTGAATTCGCCATGAAATGTTCCAAATTTGGCAGCCAGATTGAGCAGCCAGCCGACGGTGGTGACCTTCGACCTACTAAGGATGGAGCATTTGAGGTGTTATTTCCTTAAAAGGTCAATTTAGCAAAGATGATAAAGATAATGAAGGCACCCGTTCCTAGTACAAGCATGTACTTGAAGTTCGAGGAATGGTCAGCAACTGATGTTGCAATTTTTATCTTCAAAGGATTGGGTTAGAGTGCATGAATGCTGCTACAAGGAGCGATGTGATCACTTATCTCGTTTTGGTGTTGGCTCTCTGATTGGCAAAGAAAAAAAAAGTTGATATGGAGTTCACTATGGCACATTCTGTTGTGCCGATGAAGGTAGAAGATACTCGCGTGGAGGACATTCCTACTACCACCGTTGATCATGTGTATGATGGTGAGGGCTATGGGTTGATTTTGAAGGTTGAAAGGGAGCCAGCAAAAGAAAAATCTAATGTGGTTGTGCAAGATGTTAATTCTATTGATTGATGACTCTATGGATGAGGATGCGAAAGGCAAGACAATATCGAAATGGGCTTACTTAACACCCATAGGAGGGCATTGCGTTGTTGCATAGGCTAGGTTTAATTGGTATCTTCATGATATTAATATATGCTCTTTATCGAAAAAATCTGTAAAAGCAAAGAATTTGGTTTAAAAAAATCAGTCTCCTATTCACATACCTCGCCCCCTCGAGACGCCATCTTTGATTCTTCCCCTTACATGTGGTAGTGGGAGCACGAATATGAACGGTTGACAACACAGATTTAAAAATATAGGTGTGAATTAGATTGTAATTAAAATTGTGTACCGAATCATAACAAAATAGAAGGGTCACTACACGCAAGCGAAGGACAACGGCCATTTTTCTTTCTCTGCTTCCCGCAAAAATGGCGTGGAGCCACGACTTGTGCCAAAAATAGGTCCAACAAGAACGGCCCGTCTCCATCAGGTAGCCCGTTCTCGTGCCACACATTGCTATCCATTTTTATTAGTTTAGGAAGTGTGCAAGACGATGCTATCCTTGGCAAGACGAATCGTACTGTGCTTTAGGGTGTGTTTGGATTACTGCCAAAGCATACCCTACCAATTTTTTGTCATGACCACGAGATTGGTTCATGTTTAGATAATTGCCAACATTTTGGCTTGCCAATGCTCCACTAGGGACTCTATAGTTATTTTTATAGCCAATGTTCATTAATTTGTGGGCAAAAAATAATTCAACTAAAATATTGGCTAGCCAAAAAAATTGGTACGAGGTGCTGACGGACCGGGCTCCCAAGTACTCACGCCCATCCATACCACACAGCCTCTACAAAAAAAACTCTCCCACCTCAACTTCCAATTCAGAAATACGCGGCTTTCCAATTTCCCCTCTCAATTCCGAGTCAGAGACGAACACGAACCGGAGTCGGGACATGCATCGCGTATGATCACGGCCAGGCCGGGCTGTGTGTAGAGGCTATAAATACCTACACGCGCGGCCGTCACCTTTACACGCAAGCGAGAAAACAACAACTAGTATTAGTTTCGTTTTTTCGTGAGAACTTTGAACAGCAAGGAGAGTCGAAGCAAAGCAGATGGCAGCCGGCATGGAGAGGTTCGTGGCCACGATGGTCTTCTGCGAGGCACCATTCGACGACACCATGGCCCCAGCTGTTCCCGCCAGCGAGGACAATGGCAGCACGGCCGCGGAGATGGCCTCTGCATTGCTGGAGGCGGCCAAGGAATACTTCTTCTCCAGCGTCGCGTCGTCGCCGCTGGCGCAGCATGGCGCTGTTCTTCGAGGTTGCCAATCTTTAGTAACTGGACTGGATCAATACATGTACTGAATTTCGCATACTAGGCTTGATTCTTCTTTGTTAATCTGTAGAAGTAGTCCATCGACACTGTTGATTGGTACTAGGTTTGTGATGAAGACAATTAAAACACTTTCCACCTTCGAGGATCGTTGGTATTTTTAGGATGTCATATAATCAGGGCATCTCCAACGGCGGCCCGCATTTCAGACACCGATTTACATAGGCATCCTGAATGGGTCTGCCGAATAAAGTAGCCGAGGTTATCTGAAAGCCCACGACTCGAAGCTTTCAAGGCCTAGAAGCCCGGTGAATATCAATAAGGAATCTAGAATTATATTAGGAATCACGAATCATGTAATCATACGGGAAAGACTTGAATAGCTTCCCAGAGCTTGTAACTTGTACGGCACGAAAACCCTCGGCTCTTCCTTCTATATAAAGGGGAGTCGAGGGGAGGAGAAACGATCGAATCTGTTGTCAACATAACTGTAGTTTCTTAGTCGAGCACCTTTTCGGCTGAACTTTCGAGATCTACTTGTTCTCTACTTTCTACGAAACCCTAAGTTTACAATCCGTAGGCATTGACAAGTTAATCCCTTATCAATTGGCGCCATCAATGGGAATTGGAGGCTGCAAGGAGGTGATCTTGATGGCATCGTCAACATCATCAACGGCAAGCAATGCGATGGACGAAGGTAAACGGATCCAACCTGATCCCGACGATTTTGTTCCTCACCCTCTCGTCCGTTTGCATGCATATGTCGATCTGGAGGAGTCGATGGAGACGGGAGTTTCCGCTTCCGCGTCGGGAAAGAAGGATCGCATCGTCTCGTGGCGCCGATTTTTTCGGGACCGTTAGCAACCGATTCCGATTTCTCGGGATCATCATCATCGTCAATCGAGTCAGGCGACAAGGAGGTTTCGCCACGAAGCTTCATCAAGCCCGCCGTCGGCGGGGGACTCACCGATCTGTTCGGCGACATGACTTTCGGGTCATCCACGGATTCCTATCTGGGTAGCGACTCGGAAAGCATCGACAACTTAGACTTCATCGACATATCTACTTCTACTAGGGAGGTCTTCGCCGATCTATACGACGGTGTCACCGACCCTGAAGATGATGAAAATACAACTACAATATATCATCAAGTCTGCGCAATCGGGGAAACAAGCCGCCAAGAGGATGAAGCGTCGGAGGCTTTCGATGATTTGGGCAACCCGTACATCGATCCCGCAGATCTCACGCGTGGAATAGGAAACAAATACATCGGGTCCATGCCGCGAGAAAAATACAGCTGCCGCAAGGAGCTTGGGATAGAGCTCAGAGAGCCATGAATGGTACAGAGTCGATGACTACCACGGCTACACCGGAAGTGTTGCAAGCATATCAATATAAACTCGCTCGTGCTAGACGAGAGTTGGAAAAACAAAGAAAGTTACTCGACGAAAGCAAAGCTACAGCTTCTGCGTCAAGTGCGCGCAGGGCCAACCTGAGTCGACAATCAGGAACCTCGAGAGATAGTCACAGAGACGCATGTGCAAGAAACAGATCGCGATTGGCAAATGTGCCTGAGCATGAACGAGAGAACTTGATCCAAAACCTCGACATGTCATTTATGTCGATAGACACGAGAGGGCACATCATCCCAAAAACGCCAGAAGCAGGATATATGGCGACACATGCCTTCATACTGGCATCTAAACCACCTCCGGGAGATCCCAGGGATGCACTGTACCAGATGGCTATGGCAGGAGTCAACGTTATGGGGACAGCAATAGCAGGTTCGAGTACACCGCAACCTGAAAGTGCTCCATGGAGAAATAGTCAAAGGCAAAATAGTCCTCGACCCACTACGGTGGCGGAAAGAGATCCTCCACGAGAAGGCGATGCGAGAAACACGGTGACGCGAGCACGAGTCGACAGAGCACGACAGGAGACAGATCGTGAAAATAGAACACGAGAACGTCGGCATTCACCGGAAGTTAGTGAGGAGGATTTATGCGGCCTCCCTTGCTTTAACCGGTGAGTTCACAAAACTAAAGTACCTTCCAGCTTCAAGTTACCCGAAAGCTACAAAAAATTCGATGGATTGCAAGATCCTGAGGATTTGTTAGTGGAGTACTTGGAGACAGTGAAGCTGATGGGCGGAACCAGGGAAATGGCTATGCAGAGCATTCAGGTACACCTCAGCGGAGTCGCAAGATCTTGGATGAAGAAGCTATCGGAAGGATCCATCGACAGCTGGAAAACTTTTGAGGACTTGTTCGTGAGAAATTTGTGTTCCACGTGCAAAAAACATGCGTCAATAGAGCAGCTAAGGACCTGCAGGCAAAAGTCGGACGAATCAATGAGGATGTACATAGCGCGTCCACCGCAGTAAAAACTCTGAATGCAGTAACTCAACAGAGTTTACGAAGATAAGTCCCTAGGATCCGTTCTGTGTGGCATGGTATCGCACCCGAATGCGCTCTTCCACTTTATCCGTATCAACAGATGCGAAGAAAAATCCTAGCGGACGCGTTAGGTGCTCGATAAAACATAACTGGGATTCGATTCACGATAAGACATTAAGCGGCGCGTGTCAAATTACGCCAGTATACCGAGTTCAAGTCCAGGGACTTGAGCTTGAGGTAGGTTTATGCAGGATTTCCACAAGAGCAGTTAACTGGTACCTGATCCGTCAGATGAACCAGCCTCATTTACCAATATCCATGTACAAAATATATGTTAAAGCAAAAATATTCGGCTCGGTAATATATAAAGATGCGACTCAATTCTACGATGAAGATTTTGCTTGATTATACGATTCAAACAAAATCTCGGGGCTACTGACATAGGCATCTTGAATGGATCTGCCGAATAAAGTACCCGAGGTTATCTGGAGACCCACGACTCGAAGCTTTCAAGGCTCAGAAGCCCGGCGAACATCGATAAGGAATCTAGAGTTATATTAGGAATCACGAATCATGTAATCATACGGGAAAGACTCGGATAGCTTCCCAGAGCTTGTAACTTGTACGACACGAAAACCATCGGCTCTTTCTCCTATATAAAGGGGAGCCGAGGGGAGGAGAAACGATCGAATCTATTGTCAACATAACCCTAGTTTCTTAGTCGAGCACCTTTTCGGCTGAACCTTTGAGATCTACTTGCCCTCTACTTTCTACGAAACCCTAAGTCTACAATCTGTAGGCATTGACAAGTTAATCTCTTGTCACCGATATTGTCTGTTTTGTTTCATTTGTGGTTTGTCGTGGACCGGCCAGATGCCCATGTCCGTTTGCGGTTGGCAATGCATCCTATGGTGCCCCGGTTTGGTCCGTGGCTAGGTGATGACCCACAAGTATAGGGGATCGCAACAGTCTTCGCGGGAAGTAAAACCCAATTTATTGATTCGACACAAGGGGAGACAAAGAATACTTGTAAGCCTTAACAGCGGAGTTGTCGATTCAGCTGCACCTGGAAACAGACTTGCTCGCAAGAGTTTATCAGTAGTAACAGTTTTATAGCAGTAGCAGTAGTGAAATAACAGCAGCAGAGTAACAAAGACAGCAGTAGTGATTATAGTAAACAGCAGGATTAAAATACTGTAGGCACAGGGATGGATGAACGGGCGTTGCATGGATGAGAGAAACTAATGTAACAATCAAGGCAGGGCATTTGCAGATAATAATAAAACGGTATCCAACTACTAATCAATCAATAGGCATGTGTTCCATATTTAGTCGTACGTGCTCGCAATGAGAAACTTGCACAACATCTTTTGTCCTACCAGCCGGTGGCAGCCGGGCCTCTAGGGAATCTACTGGAAATTAAGGTACTCCTTTTAATAGAGCACCGGAGCAAAGCATTAACACTCCGTGAACACATGTGATCCTCATATCACCGCCTTCCCCTTCGGTTGTCCCAATTTCTGTCACTTTGGGGCCTCGGGTTCCGGACAACAATACGTGTATACAACTTGCAGGTAAGATCATAAAGCAATGAATATCATCATGAATTGATAACATGTTCAGATCTGAGATCATGACACTCGGGCCCTAGTGACAAGCATTAAGCATAACAAGTTGCAACAATATCATAAAAGTACCAATTACGGACACTAGGCACTATGCCCTAACAATCTTATGCTATTACATGACCAATCTCATCCAATCCCTACCATCCCCTTCAGCCTACAGCGGGGGAATTACTCACACATGGATGGGGGAAACATGGCTGGTCGATGGAGAGGCGTTGGTGGTGATGATGGCGATGATCTCCTCCAATTCCCCGTCCCGGCGGAGTGCCAGAACGGAGTTTCTGGTCCCGAGACGGAGTTTCGCGATGGTGGCGGCGTACTGGATGTCTTCTGGTGATTTCGTCTAACCCCCCGTGCGTTTTTAGATCGAAGGCGTTAAGTAGTCCAGAGGAGGGCGTCGGGGGCCAGCCGAGGCGGCCACACAATAGGGCGGCGTGCCCCCCTCCTGGGCCGCGCCGGCCTAGCGTGTGGGGGCCTCGGGCCTCCACATGGCTTGCCCTTCTGGCTCCGTAATTCTTCTGGAAAAATAAGACCTTTGGCATAAATTCCGAGGATTTTCCTGAAAGTTGGATTTCTGCACAAAAACGAGACACTGAGCGCTTCATGAAAACAGCGTTAGTCCGTGTTAGTTGCATCCAAAATACACAAATTAGAGGCAAAACAATAGCAAAAGTGTTCGGGAAAGTAGATACGTTTTGGACGTATCAACTCCCCCCAAGCTTAGCTTATTGCTTGTCCTCAAGCAATTCAGTTAACAACTGAGTGCGATAAAAGAACTTTCACGAACACATTTGTTCATATGATGTAAATATTCTCATGATATGGCAAGTACTTAAGCAGTTCATAATAAGGTACATGCAAATAAAATCATCTAATAGCTATGTCAATCATGGAAAAGGTACCAACAAATTAATAATGAGCATCACGAATCATGTCTATAAGCAGGATTGCAATGTTCATAGAAGGATATGATAAAGTGGTATCTCGCTTGCCCGTATTTGTACAGCAAAACATAAATGCTTGGGCACCTTTGAAGTTCATGGGAAGACTGGAAGTAGAGGTTATCAAAGATAAAAGCATCAAAGTTATACCACAATTAATCACATTTTGGGACAAACATATTATACTAAGAATGACAGTTGTGCTCTCAAGAAAGTGCTCAAAGAAAGGATGGAGACTCAATGTAAAAGTTAAAGATTGACCCTTCGCAGAGGGAAGCAGGGATTAACATGTGCTAGAGCTTTTCATTTGTAAAACAGGAGTAAAATTATTTTGAGAGGTGTTTGTTGTTGTCAACGAATGATAGTGGGTACTCTAACTACCTCGTCAACCAGACTTTCAAGAGCGGCTCCCATGAAGGACGTTATCTCTACCAGCAAGGTAAATCACCCCTCTTCTCTTTTGTTTACACATATATTTTAGTTTCATTATGGATGACACTCCCCCCTGATGGCGTGTAATACACACGTTCGTTGGGAACCCCAAGAGGAAGGTATGATGCACACAGTAGCAAGTTTTCCCTCAGAAAGAAACCAAGGTTTATCGAACCAGGAGGAGCCAAGAAGCACGTTGAAGGTTGATGGCGGCGGGATGTAGTGCGGCGCAACACCAGGGATTCCGGCGCCAACGTGGAACCTGCACAACACAACCAAAGTACTTTGCCCCAACTAAACAGTGAGGTTGTCAATCTCACCGGCTTGCTGTAACAAAGGATTAGATGTATAGTGTGGATGATGATTGTTTGCAGAAAACAGTAGAACAAGTATTGCAGTAGATTGTATTTAATGTAAAAGAATGGACCGGGGTCCACAGTTCACTAGAGGTGTCTCTCCCATAAGATAAATAGCATGTTGGGTGAACAAATTACAGTCGGGCAATTGACAAATAGAGAGGGCATGACAATGCACATACATGATATGATAAGTATAGTGAGATTTAATTGGGCATTACGACAAAGTACATAGACCGCTATCCAGCATGCATCTATGCCTAAAAAGTCCACCTTCAGGTTATCATCCGAACCCCTTCCAGTATTAAGTTGCAAACAACAGACAATTGCATTAAGTATGGTGCGTAATGTAATCAATAACTACATCCTCGGACATAGCATCAATGTTTTATCCCTAGTGGCAACAGCACATCCACAACCTTAGAACTTTCTCACACCGTCCTGCATTTAATGGAGGCATGAACCCACTATCGAGCATAAATACTCCCTCTTGGAGTTAAGAGTAAAAACTTGGCCAGAGCCTCTACTAATAACGGAGAGCATGCAAGATCATAAACAACACATAGGTAATAGATTGATAATCAACATAACATAGTATTCTCTATCCATCGGATCCCGACAAACACAACATATAGCATTACAGATAGATGATCTTGATCATGTTAGGCAGCTCACAAGATCCGACAATGAAGCACATAAGGAGAAGACAACCATCTAGCTACTGCTATGGACCCATAGTCCAGGGGTGAACTACTCACTCATCACTCCGGAGGCGACCATGGCGGTGAAGAGTCCTCCGGGAGATGATTCCCCTCTCCGGCAGGGTGCCGGAGGCGATCTCTGAATCCCCGAGATGGGATTGGCGGCGGCGGCGTCTCAGTAAGGTTTTCCGTATCGTGGCTCTCGGTACTGGGGGTTTCGCGACGGAGGCTTTAAGTAGGCGGAAGGGCAGGTCAGGGGGCCACACGAGGGCCCCACACGCCAGGGCCGCGCGGCCAAGGCCCAGGCCGCGCCGCCCTGTTGTGGCGGCGCCTCGTGGCCCCACTTCGTCTCTCCTTCGGACTTCTGGAAGCTTCGTGCAAAAATAGGACCCTGGGCGTTGATTTCGTCCAATTCCGAGAATATTTCCTTTGTAGGATTTCTGAAACCAAAAACAGCAAGAAAACAAGAATCGGCTCTTCGGCATCTCGTTAATAGGTTAGTGCCGGAAAATGCATAAATATGACATAAAGTATACATAAAACATGTAGATATCATCAATAATGTGGCATGGAACATAAGAAATTATCGATACGTCGGAGACGTATCAGCATCCCCAAGCTTAGTTCCTGCTCGTCCCGAGCAGGTAAACGATAACAAAGATAATTTCTGGAGTGACATGCCATCATAACCTTGATCATACTATTGTAAGCATATGTAATGAATGCAGCGATCAAAACAAAAGTAATGACATGAGTAAACAACTGAATCATAAAGCAAAGACTTTTCATGAATAGTACTTCAAGACAAGCATCAATAAGTCTTGCATAAGAGTTAACTCATAAAGCAATAAATCAAAGTAAAGGTATTGAAGCAACACAAAGGAAGATTAAGTTTCAGCGGTTGCTTTCAACTTGTAACATGTATATCTCATGGATAATTGTCAATGTAAAGTAATATAACAAATGCAATATGCAAGTATGTAGGAATCAATGCACAGTTCACACAAGTGTTTGCTTCTTGAGGTGGAGAGAAATAGGTGAACTGACTCAACATAAAAGTAAAAGAAAGGCCCTTCGCAGAGGGAAGCATTGATTGCTATATTTGTGCTAGAGCTTTGGTTTTGAAAACAAGAAACAATTTTGTCAACGGTAGTAATAAAGCATATGTGTTATGTAAATTATATCTTACAAGTTGCAAGCCTCATGCATAGTGTACTAATAGTGCCCGCACCTTGTCCTAATTAGCTTGGATTACCAGGATTATCATTACAATACACATGTTTCAACCAAGTGTCACAAAGGGGTACCTCTATGCCGCCTGTACAAAGGTCTAAGGAGAAAGCTCGCATTTGTATTTCTCGCTTTTGGTTATTCTCAACTTAGACATCCATACCGGGACAACATAGACAACAGATAATGGACTCCTCTTTAATGCATAAGCATGTAACAACAATTAATGTTCTCATATGAGATTGAGGATGTATGTCCAAAACTGAAACTTCCACCATGATTCATGGCTTTAGTTAGCGGCCCAATGTTCTTCTCTAACATTATGCATGCTCTAACCATTAAGTGAGTGGTAAATCTCCCTTACTTCAGACAAGACGGACATGCATAGCAACTCACATGATATTCAACAAAGAGTTGATGGCGTCCCCAGAAACATGGTTATCGCACAACAAACAACTTAATAAGAGATAAAGTGCATAAGTACATATTCAATACCACAATAGTTTTTAAGCTATTTGTCCCATGAGCTATATATTGCAAAGGTAAAGAATGGAAATTTTAAAGGTAGCACTCAAGCAATTTTACTTTGGAATGGCGGAGAAATACCATGTAGTAGGTAAGTATGGTGGACTAATGTCTACGGGTGCTTCTATTCTTGTAGACAGTGTTGGGCCTCCAAGAGCAGAGGTTTGTAGAACAGCAGCAGTTTTCCCTTAAGTGGATCACCCAAGGTTTATCGAACTCAGCGAGGAAGAGGTCAAAGATATCCCTCTCAAGCAACCCTGCAACCACAAAGCAAGAAGTCTCTTGTGTCCCCAACACACCTAATAGGTGCACTAGTTCGGCGAAGAGATAGTGAGATGCAAGTAATATGGATGAGTATGAGTGGTAATAGCAATCTGAATAAAATATGGCAGCGAGTAAACATGCAACAAAACAGTAAACAAACGGAGATTCGATGCTTGGAAGCAAGGCCCAGGGATCCTGCTTTCACTAGTGGACACTCTCAACAATGATCACATAATAGAACCACTCTACACCCTCTTGTTGGATGATGAACACCACTAACTGTGTAGGATTACACGAACCCTCAATGCCGGAGTTAACAAGCTCCACAATATTCAATGTTCATATTTAAATAACCTTAGAGTGCAAGATAGATCAACACAATTACACCGAGAACTAACATAGCATGCACACTGTCACCATCACACTATGAAGGAGGCATAGATCACATCAATACTATCATAGTAATAATTAACTCCATAACCTACAAGAGATTATGATCATAGACTGCGCCAAGTACTGTACACGATGCACACACTGTCACCATTACACCGTGCAGGAGGAATAAACTACTTTAATAACATCACTAGAGTAGCACACAGATAAATTGTGATACAAAACACATTGCAATCATAAAGAGATATAAATAAGCACTTCACTATGCCATTCATAACAGCGAATAAGTATTCTGTGAAATATAGCCTAAGAGATCCACACGGTGCACACACTGTCACCTTTACACACGTGGGACAAGGAGTCTCCGGAGATCACATAAGTAAAACCCACTTGACTAGCATAATGACATCTAGATTACAAGCATCATCATATGAATCTCAATCATGTAAGGCAGCTCATGAGATTATTGTATTGAAGTACATAGGAGAGAGATGAACCACATAGCTACCGGTACAGCCCCGAGCCTCGATGGAGAACTACTCCCTCCTCATGGGAGACAGCAGCGTTGATGGAGATGGCGGTGGTGTCGATGGAGGAGCCTTCCGGGGGCACTTCCCCGTCCCGGCGGCGTGCCGGAACAGAGACTCCTGTCCCCCAGATCTTGGCTTCACGATGGCGGCGGCTCTGGAAGGTTTCTCGTACCGTGGCTTTTTCGTCTCGTGTTTTAGATCAGGGACCTTTATATAGGCGAAGAGGCGGCGTCAGAAGGTCAACGAGGCGACGACACAACAGGGGGGCGCGGGCCCCCCCTTGGCTGCGCCGGCCTACTGTTTGGTGGGCCTGTGGCCCCCCTCTGGCGGCTCTCGGGTGTTCTGGAAGCTTCATGCAATCCTAAGATGCTGGGCGTTTATTTCGTCCGATTCCGAGAATATTTCCTTACTAGGATTTCTGAAACCAAAAACAGCAGAAAACAGCAACTGGCCCTTCGGCATCTCGTCAATAGGTTAGTTCCGGAAAACGCATAAATATGACATATAATGTGTATAAAACATGTAGATATCATCAATAATGTGGCATGGAACATAAGAAATTATCGATACGTCGGAGACGTACCAGCATCCCCAAGCTTAGTTCCTGCTCGTCCCGAGCAGGTAAACGATAACAAAGATAATTTCTGGAGTGACATGCCATCATAACCTTGATCATACTATTGTAAGCATATGTAATGAATGCAGCGATCAAAACAAAAGTAATGACATGAGTAAACAACTGAATCATAAAGCAAAGACTTTTCATGAATAGTACTTCAAGACAAGCATCAATAAGTCTTGCATAAGAGTTAACTCATAAAGCAATAAATCAAAGTAAAGGTATTGAAGCAACACAAAGGAAGATTAAGTTTCAGCGGTTGCTTTCAACTTATAACATGTATATCTCGTGGATATTGTCAATGCAAAGTAATATAACAAGTGCAATATGCAAGTATGTAGGAATCAATGCACAGTTCACACAAGTGTTTGCTTCTTGAGGTGGAGAGAAATAGGTGAACTGACTCAACATAAAAGTAAAAGAAAGGTCCTTCAAAGAGGAAAGCATCGATTGTTATATTTGTGCTAGAGCTTTTATTTTGAAAACATGAAACAATTTTGTCAACGGTAGTAATAAAGCATATGTATCATGTAAATTATATCTTACAAGTTGCAAGCCTCATGCATAGTATACTAATAGTGCCCGCACCTTGTCCTAATTAGCTTGGATTAACACGGATTATTATTGCATAGCATATGTTTCAACCAAGTGTCACAAAGGGGTACCTCTATGCCGCCTGTACAAAGGTCTAAGGAGAAAGCTCGCATTGGATTTCTCGCTTTTGATTATTCTCAACTTAGACATCCATACCGGGACAACAAAGACAACAGATAATGGACTCCTCTTTAATGCATAAGCATTCAACAACAGTTAAAATTCTCATAAGAGATTGAGGATTAGTTGTCCACACTGAAACTTCCACCATGAATCATGGCTTTAGTTAGCGGCCCAATGTTCTTCTCTAACAGTATGCATACTCAAACCATTTGATCATGAAAATCGCCCTTACTTCAGACAAGACGAACATGCATAGCAACTCACATGATATTCAACAAAGTGTTGATGGCGTCCCCAGAAACATGGTTATCGCACAACAAGCAACTTAATAAGAGATAAAGTGCATAAGTACATATTCAATACCACAATAGGTTTTAGGCTATTTGTCCCATGAGCTATATATTGTAAAGAATAGAAATTTAAAGGTAGCACTCAAGCAACTTACTTTGGAATGGCAGAGAAATACCATGTAGTAGGTAGATATGGTGGACACAAATGGCATAGTGTTTGGCTCAAAGATTTTGGATGCATGAGAAGTATTCCCTCTCGATACAAGGCTTAGGCTAGCAAGGTTATTTGAAACAAACACAAGGATGAACCGGTGCAGCAAAACTCACATAAAAGACATATTGTAAACATTATAAGACTCTACACCGTCTTCCTTGTTGCTCAAAACTCAATACTAGAAATTATCTAGACTTTAGAGAGACCAATTATGCAAACCAAATTTTAGCAAGCTCTATGTATTTCTTCATTAATAGGTGCAAAGTATATGATGCAAGAGCTTAAACATGAGCACAACAATCCAAGTATCACATTATTCAAGACATTTTACCAATTACTACATGTAGCATTTTCTGTTTCCAACCATATACCAATTAACGAAGCAGTTTCAACCTTCGCCATGAACATTAAAAGCTAAGAACACATGTGTTCATATGAACCAGCGGAGCGTGTCTCTCTCCCACACAAGCATGTATTTATTCAGAGAATTAAAATAAAAAAACAAAAATAAAAGCACACAGACGCTCCAAGTAAAGTACATAAGATGTGACCGAATAAAAATATAGTTTCAAGAGAAGGAACCTGATAATTTGTCGATGAAGAAGGGGATGCCTTGGGCATCCCCAAGCTTAGATGCTTGAGTCTTCTTGAAATATGCAGGGATGAACCACGGGGGCATCCCCAAGCTTAGACTCTTCACTCTTCTTGATCATAGTATATCATCCTCCTCTCTTGACCCTTGAAAACTTCCTCCACACCAAACTCGAAACAAACTCATTAGAGGGTTAGTGCATAATCAAAAATTCACATGTTCAGAGGTGACACAATCATTCTTAACACTTCTGGACATTGCACAAAGCTACTGGACATTAATGGAACAAGGAAATCCATCCAACACAGCAAAAGAGGCAATGCGAAATAAAAGGCAGAATCTGTCAAAACAGAACAGTCCGTAAAGACGAATTTTAAAATGGCACCACACTTGCTCAGATGAAAATTCCCAAATTGAATGAAAGTTGAGTACATATCTGAGGATCACTCACGTAAATTGGCATAATTTTCTGAGTTACCTACAGAGAATTAGGCCCAGATTCGTGACAGCAAGAAATCTGTTTCTGCGCAGTAATCCAAATCTAGTATGAACCTTACTATCAAAGACTTTACTTGGCACAACAATGCAACAAAACTAAGATAAGGAGAGGTTGCTACAGTAGTAACAACTTCCAAGACACAAATATAAAATAGAGGTACTGTAGCAAAATAAACACATGGGTTATCTCCCAAGAAGTTCTTTCTTTATAGCCATTAAGATGGGCTCAGCAGTTTTAATGATGCACTCGCAAGAAATAGTAGTTGAAGCAAAAGAGAGCATCAAGAGGCAAATTCAAAACTAATTTAAGTCTAACATGCTTCCTATGCATAGGAGTTTTGTAAATAAACAAGTTCATGAAGAAAAAAGTAACAAGCATAGGAAGATAGAACAAGTGTAGCTTCAAAAATTTCAGCACATAGAGAGGTGTTTTAGTAACATGAAAATTTCTACAACCATATTTTCCTCTCTCATAATAACTTTCAGTAGCAACATGAGCAAACTCAACAATATAACTATCACATAAAGCATTCTTATCATGAGTCTCATGCATAAAATTATTACTCTCCACATAGGCATAATCAATTTTATTAGTTGTAGTGGGAGCAAATTCAACAAAGTAGCTATCATTATTATTCTCATCATCAAATATAGGAGGCATATTGTAATCATAATCAAATTTATCCTCCATAACAGGCGGTACTAAAAGACCAATATCATTATAATCATCATAAATAGGAGGCAAAGTATCATCAAAGTAAATTTTATCCTCAATGCTAGGGGGACTAAAAATATCATGCTCATCAAAGCCAGCTTCCCCAAGCTTACAATTTTCCATATCATTAGCAACAATGGTGTTCAAAGCGTTCATACTAATATGTTCCATAGGTTTTTTAATTTTCGCATCAAACCATCCATGTCTTAAATCAGGAAATAGAATAAGAAGCTCATTGTTGTCCATTATGCCTAACTAGTGTAAACAAGAAACAAAAAGATGCAATTGCAGGATCTAAAGGAAATAGCTTCGAGCACACACACAACGGCGCCAGAAAAGTACTTTACCTGGGACCGGAGTATGAGAGCCTTTTACCTTTCCTCCCCGGCAACGACGCCAGAAAACAGCTTGATGTCTACGGGTGCTTCTATTCTTGTAGACAGTGTTGGGCCTCCAAGAGCAGAGGTTTGTAGAACAGCAGCAGTTTTCCCTTAAGTGGATCACCCAAGGTTTATCGAACTCAGGGAGGAAGAGGTCAAAGATATCCCTCTCAAGCAACCCTGCAACCACAAAGCAAGAAGTCTCTTGTGTCCCCAACACACCTAATAGGTGCACTAGTTCGGCGAAGAGATAGTGAGATGCAAGTAATATGGATGAGTATGAGTGGTAATAGCAATCTGAATAAAATATGGCAGCGAGTAAACATGCAACAAAACAGTAAACAAACGGAGATTCGATGCTTGGAAGCAAGGCCCAGGGATCCTGCTTTCACTAGTGGACACTCTCAACAATGATCACATAATAGAACCACTCTACACCCTCTTGTTGGATGATGAACACCACTAACTGTGTAGGATTACACGAACCCTCAATGCCAGAGTTAACAAGCTCCACAATATTCAATGTTCATATTTAAATAACCTTAGAGTGCAAGATAGATCAACACAATTACACCGAGAACTAACATAGCATGCACACTGTCACCATCACACTATGAAGGAGGCATAGATCACATCAATACTATCATAGTAATAATTAACTCCATAACCTACAAGAGATTATGATCATAGACTGCGCCAAGTACTACACGATGCACACACTGTCACCATTACACCGTGCAGGAGGAATAAACTACTTTAATAACATCACTAGAGTAGCACACAGATAAATTGTGATACAAAACACATTGCAATCATAAAGAGATATAAATAAGCACTTCACTATGCCATTCATAACAGCGAATAAGTATTCTGTGAAATATAGCCTAAGAGACCCACACGGTGCACACACTGTCACCTTTACACACGTGGGACAAGGAGTCTCCGAAGATCACATAAGTAAAACCCACTTGACTAGCATAATGACATCTAGATTACAAGCATCATCATATGAATCTCAATCATGTAAGGCAGCTCATGAGATTATTGTATTGAAGTACATAGGAGAGAGATGAACCACATAGCTAACGGTACAGCCCCGAGCCTCGATGGAGAACTACTCCCTCCTCATGGGAGACAGCAGCGTTGATGGAGATGGCGGTGGTGTCGATGGAGGAGCCTTCCGGGGGCACTTCCCCGTCCCGGCGGCGTGCCAGAACAGAGACTCCTGTCCCCCAGATTTTGGCTTCGCGATGGCGGCGGCTCTGGAAGGTTTCTCGTACCGTGGCTTTTTCGTCTCGTGTTTTAGGTCAGGGACCTTTATATAGGCGAAGAGGCGGCGTCAGAAGGTCAACGAGGCGACGACACAACAGGGGGGCGCGGGCCCCCCCTTGGCCGCGCCGGCCTACTGTTTGGTGGGCCTGTGGCCCCCCTCTGGCGGCTCTCGGGTGTTCTGGAAGCTTCATGCAATCCTAAGATGCTGGGCGTTGATTTCGTCTGATTCCGAGAATATTTCCTTACTAGGATTTCTGAAACCAAAAACAGCAGAAAACAGCAACTGGCCCTTCGGCATCTCGTCAATAGGTTAGTTCTGGAAAACGCATAAATATGACATATAATGTGTATAAAACATGTAGATATCATCAATAATGTGGCATGGAACATAAGAAATTATCGATACGTCGGAGACGTATCATGGACACAAATGGCATAGTGGTTGGCTCAAGGATTTTGGATGCATGAGAAGTATTCCCTCTCGATACAAGGTTTAGGCTAGCAAGGTTATTTGAAACAAACACAAGGATGAACCGGTGCAGCAAAACTCACATAAAGACATATTGTAAACATTATAAGACTCTACACCGTCTTCCTTGTTGTTCAAAACTCAATACTAGAAATTATCTAGACTTTAGAGAGACCAAATATGCAAACCAAATTTTAGCAAGCTCTATGTATTTCTTCATTAATAGGTGCAAAGTATATGATGCAAGAGCTTAAACATGAGCACAACAATTGCCAAGTATCAAATTATTCAAGACATTTTAGAATTACTACATGTAGCATTTCCCGATTCCAACCATATAACAATTTAACGAAGAAGATTCAACCTTCGCCATGAATACTATGAGTAAAGCCTAAGGACATATTTGTCCATATGCAACAGCGGAGCGTGTCTCTCTCCCACACAATGAATGCTAGGATCCATTTTTTTCAAACAAAAACAAAAAACAAAGACAAACCGACGCTCCAAGCAAAGCACATAAGATGTGATGGAATAAAAATATAGTTTCAGGGGAGGAACCTGATAATGTTGTCGATGAAGAAGGGGATGCCTTGGGCATCCCCAAGCTTAGACGCTTGAGTCTTCTTAAAATATGCAGGGGTGAACCACCGGGGCATCCCCAAGCTTAGAGCTTTCACTCTCCTTGATCATATTGTATCATTTCCCTCTCTTGATCCTTGAAAACTTCCTCCACACCAAACTCAAAACAACTCATTAGAGGGTTAGTGCACAATAAAAATTTACATATTCAGAGGTGACATAATCATTCTTAACACTTCTGGACATTGCACAAAGCTACTGGATATTAATGGAACAAAGAAATTCATCCAACATAGCAAAAGAGGCAATGCGAAATAAAAGGCAGAATCTGTCAAAACAGAACAGTTCGTAAAGACGAATTTTAAAGTGGCACCAGACTTGCTCAGATGAAAATGTCCAAATTGAATGAAAATTTCGTACATATCTGTGGATCACTCACGTAAATTGGCATAATTTTCTGAGTTACCTACAGAGAATTAGACCCTGATTCGTGACAGCAAAGAAATCTGTTTGTGCGCAGTAATCCAAATCTAGTATGAACCTTACTATCAAAGACTTTACTTGGCACAACAATGCACAAAACTAAGATAAGGAGAGGTTTATACAGTAGTAAACAACTTCCAAGACTCAAATATAAAATAAAGGTACTGTAGTAAAAACATGGGTTGTCTCCCATAAGCGCTTTTCTTTAACGCCTTTCAGCTAGGCGCAGAAAGTGTATATCAAGTGTTATCAAGAGATGCAGCATCAACATAGGTGTTGGGAGTTTTCTCAACTATGCATTTTGTCTTATCTATGTGAGTTTCAGAGGCTCCTTTTTCATTATACTTAGGCTTGCTATCCTCATCAAACAAATTTCCGGGAACAAGCCAACCATAGCTATTTTCTAGAGCGTCATTCATTCCCAGGAGTTTACAAGGTATTGTTGTCTTAATCTCCCCACCATCATTAATATTATTAGTGTACCTAACTCTCTCCATGTCCAACTTTTCAAGGATACTAACAAAATTGGTATAAGAGCCAAGCATATTGTATTTAGTAAAGACCTTTCTAGCCTCTCTTGCTACACCTCCAAATTCTTTAAGAAGGGTTTCTAAAACAAAATCTTTCTTTTCCCCTTCTTCCATATCACCGAGTGTGAGAAACATGTGTTGGATTATAGGATTAAGATTAACAAATTTAGTTTCCAACATGTGAACTAAAGAAGCAACCGCAATTTCATAAGTAGGAGCAAGTTCTACCAAGTGTCTATCTTCAAAATCTTCAGTGGTAATAACATGAGTGAAAAAAATCTTCTATATTATCTCTCCCAATTATAGACCCACGTCTTACCGGTATGTCTTTTAGAGTGTACTTAGGAGGAAACATGATGAAATAAACAAAAAGTAAATAAAGTAAATGCAAGTAACTATTTTTTTTGTGTGTTTTTGATATAGAGAACAAGGCAGTAAATAAAGTAAAGCTAGCAACTAATTTTTTTGTGTCTTGATATAATGCAGCAAACAAAGTAGTAAATAAAATAAAGCAAGACAAAAACAAAGTAAAGAGATTGGACTGTGGAGACTCCCCTTGCAGCGTGTCTTGATCTCCCCGGCAACGGCGCCAGAAAAATATTGCTTGATGGCGTGTAATACACACGTTCGTTGGGAACCCCAAGAGGAAGGTATGATGCACACAGTAGCAAGTTTTCCCTCAGAAAGAAACCAAGGTTTATCGAACCAGGAGGAGCCAAGAAGCACGTTGAAGGTTGATGGCGGCGGGATGTAGTGCGGCGCAACACCAGGGATTCCGGCGCCAACGTGGAACCTGCACAACACAACCAAAGTACTTTGCCCCAACGAAACAGTGAGGTTGTCAATCTCACCGGCTTGCTGTAACAAAGGATTAGATGTATAGTGTGGATGATGATTGTTTGCAGAAAACAGTAGAACAAGTATTGCAGTAGATTGTATTTAATGTAAAAGAATGGACCGGGGTCCACAGTTCACTAGAGGTGTCTCTCCCATAAGATAAATAGCATGTTGGGTGAACAAATTACAGTCGGGCAATTGACAAATAGAGAGGGCATGACAATGCACATACATGATATGATAAGTATAGTGAGATTTAATTGGACATTACGACAAAGTACATAGACCGCTATCCAGCATGCATCTATGCCTAAAAAGTCCACCTTCAGGTTATCATCCGAACCCCTTCCAGTATTAAGTTGCAAACAACAGATAATTGCATTAAGTATGGTGCGTAATGTAATCAATAACTACATCCTCGGACATAGCATCAATGTTTTATCCCTAGTGGCAACAGCACATCCACAACCTTAGAACTTTCTGTCACATCGTCCCATTTAATGGAGGCATGAACCCACTATCGAGCATAAATACTCCCTCTTGGAGTTAAGAGTAAAAACTTGGCCAGAGCCTCTACTAATAACGGAGAGCATGCAAGATCATAAACAACACATAGGTAATAGATTGATAATCAACATAACATAGTATTCTCTATCCATCGGATCCCGACAAACACAACATATAGCATTACAGATAGATGATCTTGATCATGTTAGGCAGCTCACAAGATCCGACAATGAAGCACATAAGGAGAAGACAACCATCTAGCTACTGCTATGGACCCATAGTCCAGGGGTGAACTACTCACTCATCACTCCGGAGGCGACCATGGCGGTGAAGAGTCCTCCGGGAGATGATTCCCCTCTCCGGCAGGGTGCCGGAGGCGATCTCCCGAATCCCCCGATATGGGATTGGCGGCGGCGGCGTCTCAGTAAGGTTTTCTGTATCATGGCTCTCGGTACTGGAGGTTTCGCGACGGAGGCTTTAAGTAGGCGGAAGGGCAGGTCAGGGGGCCACACGAGGGCCCCACACGCCAGGGCCGCGCGGCCAAGGCCCAGGCCACGCCGCCCTGTTGTGGCGGCGCCTCATGGCCCCACTTCGTCTCTCCTTCGGACTTCTGGAAGCTTCGTGCAAAAATAGGACCCTGGGCGTTGATTTCGTCCAATTCCGAGAATATTTCCTTTGTAGGATTTCTGAAACCAAAAACAGCAGAAAATAGCAACTGGCTCTTCGGCATCTCGTTAATAGGTTAGTGCCGGAAAATGCATAAATATGACATAAAGTATACATAAAACATGTAGATATCATCAATAATGTGGCATGGAACATAAGAAATTATCGATACGTCGGAGACGTATCACCCCCCAACCTTTGCTTACACAAGCCATGGCTAACCGAATCCTCGGGTGCCTTCCATCAATCACATACCATGGAGGAGTGACTATTTGCAATTTAAGTTGCTTACTGATAAATCAGGGCAAAACATGTGAAGAGAATTATTAGTGAAAGTTGATTAATTGGGGCTGGGAACCCCGTTGCCAGCTCTTTTTGCAAAATTATTGGATAAGCGGATGTGCCACTAGTCCATTATGAAAGTCTGTCAGGAGTAAGTGACAAGATTGAAAGATAAACACCACATATTTCCTCATGAGCTATAAAACATTAACACAAATTGAGAAACATTTTGAAGGTTTTAAAGGTAGCACATGAGAATTTACTTGGAATGGTTTGAAATGCCATGCATAGGTATTTATGGTGGACACTTTGGAACAACTTGGTTTTCAGGGGTTTGGAAGCACGAGCAGCGTTCCCGCTCAGTACAAGGAAGGCTAGCAATAGACTGGGAAGCGACAATCAAGAGAGCAGTAACTGTCATAATCATGCTTGCGACAAAATAAATTAACGGGGGCATAAAATTGATACAAGAACTCTGAGGTGAAGTAAATCATCGAGGCTTAATTGACTTTTGTTCAGTCATATGCATGCGTGAGCATGTGCCAAGTTGATTCAAGTGAATTATTCAGAGGAGGATACCACAATGTCATATCTATCTATGAATAAAACAATGCAAGCAAATATTTATGACATGCTACTCATATTAATAAATTGGAACTAATCATGAGAGATCATGAACTACTAGACTTTCTTAAGTGACATATACCTCACATGAACCAACTAAGCATGCTCACATGGATGAGTATATGTACAAAAATGAAAACAAATAGAGTTCATACCAGCCTCTCACCACAATCGGATTGTCGTAGATCGTCATTATTGCATTTTCACTTGTGTAGCTTGAATAATATGGAATGAAAACCACGCTCCAGCCACCGAAGACCATTGAACTCATAATGAACTTTACAAAACCAAAGAAGAACAGCAAATATTTTTGGTGTTTTCGAATTATAAACAAGAACAAAAGGAAACAAGCAAACAAAGCAAAATATTTTTGGGTTTTCTTATAGCAAACCAACGATAGCAAACAAAGCAAAGTAAAATCAAGAACCAAAGTAAACAAATTGTAAAGAGAAACAACAGAAATATTTTTGGTCTTTTTGTGTTTTAGGAAAGAAACAAAGCGAAACAAGAAAATGAAAACTAAAAGAAACACAGAAAAGCAAGATGGCAGAAATCTGCCAAAACTTGACAGCAGTACAGTAATCGATTTTTAAGAAATTCTTCCGCTGCTCAGATCGAAAAGTGTTCAACTAATGAAAGTTAGATAACAACCTGGGAAACATGCACAAAAATTGGCAGCTCAAAATGACGTTCTGGCTGCGCACAGGAATTTATTTAGTAACAGCCCAGAATCTGTTTTTTAGACAGCACTTCCCCAAATATCATCTCCCTCTCATTAGAAACCACTTTAAGAAGCTAAACAAGTATATACATGTATCCAGCAACCATAATATGCAAAGAATGAGTGATGTCGGTATACCTCCTCCCAAGCTTAGGCTTTTGGCCTAAGTGGAGATCAACCCCAGCGAGGGTCAGGATTCCACGCCGGTGGATCATACATGGCGTAGTCATAATAAGGTCCCGGTGTAGAAGAAAAGGGTGAAGGCTCCTCATGCCCAACATGTTGATGCGAAGAACTTGCTGCATCAGATGATAAGTCGAGGTGTTCCTCGGCCACCTCTGTGCCGTCCCCTGCATGATGGCCATCTCCCTCTATGTATGCATTCAGTTCACCTTCCGTGACTGACCAATCCTCCCTGGAATCAAGGTTAAATAGAACAGGTGCAGGCAATCCTACTAGTTTTTCAGTTTTCTTAGTTGTTCTCCAAGTTTTCTTGTAAAATGTTATCTTGTAAGACAGGTTACTCAAATTAGACAAATCAGAAACAAATTCATGCTTAATCATGGAGACTATGTCAAGTTTCTCTATGGAAAGCTGAATATCAAGATGATGAGGTTCTACACCATGCATAGCTAATAAATGAGAAGCGATGAGACCTCCACAAATTCCGCCCTTCTCACGGTTAGTAGCAAGTCTATAGGCTATCAAAGCACCCAAATTATAAGTCCTATCACCTTGTAATGCAGCAGCTAGAAAAGCTAAATCCTGGATAGATAACTTACTTGCATTCTTTCTAGCAAGAACGCACTTGGTGATGAAATAAGCAAAGTAGCGAATAGCTGGGAGTTGAATACTACTGATTTTACCACCATCCTCTGAGAAGCTTCTTCCATGACAAATCATCTTGAAGAGGTTCAAGAGCTCTTGCGGCGATCCCCTTATCTTCTCGCATGATCCCCATTGCGGCACTCTAATTGCTGCACAAAAATCATCGAATGGCAAGTTGACAGTTTTATTATAAATTTTGTACCGAACCATGGGGTTAGATTGCGACCAATTAAATTCAAAATCTTGCACTACAGACATGGTCAGTTTTGCATATTGGTATGGTTCACCAACAGCAAAATTTCCCAACCCTGCATTGGAAATCAGATTTTGAACATCTTGCAGGATTCCTGCACTCCTCATAAAATCAACGCACGGGTAGTAAGAGGGGTATACTCCCTCTTCGCGGTTAACTCTCATAACTTGTTGCACCTCCAGTTCTTGTTGGTTTAGTTGATGACTATTCCACTCTATTTTCTGAAATTTTTCAACAGTCATTATAAAATTTGATTTGGTGACATATAATTGAGGGAAACTACTATAGGAACTTGCTAGAGTACTAAACATGCATCAAAACTAATTTTTACCACTTAGAACAAGCATGCAAGCTCACTAAACATGTTACCTACAGCAGCAAAATATTCAAGATATACTCAACCAAACAAAATTCTACTTGGATAATCGGAGGAGTCATATACCGGAGAGCAAATGTGCCAAATTTCAGACAGAAATCTGGGTTGAGCAAAGAGATCGAGAAATCTTGAGCTCTTGAGCAGAAACGCGAGTGAGAGAAATCTGGTGCAAGTTTTTTTGGGAGAGAGAAGAGAGTGGGAGGAAAAGATGAAGTAGTGGGGCAGGGAGGGGCCCACACAACAGGGTGGCGCGCCCCCCTTGCTGGCCGCACCGGCCTGTGGGGTGCCACCCTGGGGTGCCCCACTGGTCATCCCCAGGTGTTCCCAGGTGCCTCTTCGAAAAATAAGACCAATGGTATAATTTTTGTGAATTTTTGAAAACTTTGAAAAATGCACATTTCTGGGTGTCAAATTTATTATTACTGGGCAGAAAAAGATTTTTGAAATCTTTAATCAACTAAAGAACTTTGCAAAGCGAAAGTGCTACAGCAAGTAGAACAAGTGGAGGAAGAAAGAAATGTTGTTTAGTTCCTCTATGCATATAAAATGAATTTGTTAACAAGGTTTATCAAGTCTTGCCACCAAATAAATTTTACATAGCATAAGAAGAATTAAACCTCAAATCAATCATGTTACCTTGTATTGTATTGATATGGATCCAATCACAAGAGTTTGATATTCTTCTTTAGGCTCATATATAGGACAATCAATGGTTCCCACTTTGATAGTTCTCACATTAGAAATTGTAATAACTCCACATGCTTTCTCAATCCTCTTGGGAAAATAAATGGTATGCTCCTTGTCATCAACATTAAAATTAACTTTTCCTTTATTGCAATCAATAACAGCCCCTGCGGTGTTAAGAAAAGGTCTCCCAAGAATAATAGACATATTATCATCTTCAGGCATTTCCAACACAACAAAATCAGTTAATATCAAGTAGTTATTAGTAACTTGAACAGGAACATCCTCACATATACCATAAGGAATAGCAGTAGATTTATCAGCCATTTGCAAAGATATATCAGTCGGTATCAACTTATCTAAATAAAGTCTCTTATAAAGAGAAAAAGGCATAACACTAACACCCGCTCCCAAATCACATAGAGTAGTTCTAACATAATTATTCTTAATAGAACAAGGAATAGTTGGTATACCTGGGTCGCCAAGCTTCTTTGGAACCTTGCCATTGAAAGAGTAATTAGCAAGCATAGTGGAAATCTCCTCATTAGGAATTTTCCTTTTGTTAGTGACAATATCTTTCATATACTTTGAATAAGGAGGCAATTTAATAGCATCAGTCAAAGGGATTTGCAGGAATAAAGGTTTCATCCAATCACAAAATTTATTATAGTGTTCTTCTTCCTTTGATTTTAGTTTCTTAGCAGGAAAAGGCATTTGCTTTTGAACCCAAGGTTCTCTTTCATTACCATGTTTCTTAGCAATAAAATCTTCTTTAGTATACTTTTTATTTTTAGCATGCTTTTCAGGTTCTTCTTCAACCTCTTCTTTATCAGAAGCATCATTCTTATCGTTATCTTTATCATGTTCTTTACCACTTTCAGTTTCAGCATCAGAAATAGAAATACTATTAGGATCATTAACAGGCTCAGAGGATTCTACAACAGTTTTATGTTTCTTTTTCTTTTTCTTAGATGGAGCACTAGTTTCAGTTCGTTGAGAATCTTGTTCAACTCTTTTCGGATGCCCTTCAGGATATAGAGGATCCTGGGTAGAAACACCGCCTCTAGTTGTTACTTCATAAGCATGTTTTTCTTTAGAATTATTTTTTAACAAGTCATTTTGCACTTTAGTGAGTTGATCAATTTGAGTTTGCACCATATGAAAATGTTTACAAAGCATCTTAACATCATTGGAGGTTCTTTCCACAACACCATGCAATTCATTAATAGCTCGAGAATTTTCTATTAAATGATTCTCTACTCTCATATTGAAATTATTTTGCTTAACAATATAATTATCAAACTCATCTAAGCATTGAGCAGGAGGTTTTGAGTACGGAATATCTTCTCTAGTAAAGCGTTCAAGAGAGTGTACCTCAATCATGGATGAAGGGGGAGTTATCTTACATAAATCTTCTATATGGGAGGTAAATTCTTCACATATTCGGATTTAATACCTTTCTCCTTAAGAGACTTCTTGGCTTCCCTCATATCTTCATCATTTAATTTAATCATACCCCTCTTCTTCAATATTGGTGTCAGGGTTGGTTCAAGTGTAGACCAATCATCATGATTCCGGCCTATTCTCGCCAATAATTCTTCAGCGTCATCTGGAGTTCTTTTCCTGAAAACACAACTAGAACAACTATCCAGGTATGCCCTAGACTCAATGGTTAGTCCACTATAAAATATATCAAGTAAATAATGCTTTTCCAGATCATGTTCATGCCGAGCTCTGATAAGAGAACAAAATCTAGCCCAAGCCTCAGGCAATTTCTCTCCATCTTCCTGGTCAAAATTATAAATTCTCTGCAAAGCAATATGTTGAGCACTAGCAGGAAAGTATTTCCGAAAGAAAACATCAAGCAACTCTTTTGGACTATCAATGGAATCAGGTGGCAAACTATTATACCAAGTTTTAGCATCATCCTTTAATGAGAAAGGAAAAAATTTAGCAACGAAATAAGTACGCTTCTTAACATCATCAGAAAACAAGTTACTTAGAGTAGACAGCTCAATCATGTGTTCTACAGCACTTTCTTTTTCAGTACCACAAAAAGGTGTTTTCTCAACAATAGATATATGAGACAAATCAAGAGAAAAATCATAATCCTTATCCTTAATGTTTATAGGAGATGTGGCAAATTTGGATCAGGAGACAGTTTATATCTAACAGTATGTTGTGCAAGCAACTTTTTAATTTTTCTTGCATCAGTAGTAGCATTGCATTTATCAATAAAATCATCATCAAGTTCTACATAATCTTGATTAAGATCATCACTAGAGTATTCAACAGAATCAGGTGAATTAACAGGTGTAGCAGCATTTTCATTAGGAGTTTCAGTATTTTCAATTTGTCTAGACCTAGCAATTGTAGCATCTAGAAAAGATCCTAATGAACCATCATTATCAAGCACAGCAGAAGCATCATCAAAATTATAAGAGGAGTTTTCAGATTCAGCAGAAGTACCAGCATGTGAAGCATGTGGTGGTGAAACAAGTTTATCTATCACAGATGGTGAATCAAGAGCAGCAGAGGTACTCAGAGTTGTACCTTTTCTTGTAGTGGATGGTAATATGGCGACTTTAGTATCGCGAGGTTTACCCATGATGGAGAATTTGCAGCGAACAATATCAATCCAAGTGAACTTGCAAATAAAGCTATGCTCCCCGGCAACGGTGCCAGAAAATAGTCTTGATGACCCACAAGTATAGGGGATCGCAACAGTCTTCGCGGGAAGTAAAACCCAATTTATTGATTCGACACAAGGGGAGACAAAGAATACTTGTAAGCCTTAACAGCGGAGTTGTCAATTCAGCTGCACCTGGAAACAGACTTGCTCGCAAGAGTTTATCAGTAGTAACAGTTTTATAGCAGTAGCAGTAGTGAAATAACAGCAGCAAAGTAACAAAGACAGCATTAGTGATTATAGTAAACAGCAGGATTAAAATACTGTAGGCACAGGGATGGATGAACGGGCGTTGCATGGATGAGAGAAACTCATGTAACAATCAAGGCAGGGCATTTGCAGATAATAATAAAACGGTATCCAAGTACTAATCAATCAATAGGCATGTGTTCCATATTTAGTCGTACGTGCTCGCAATGAGAAACTTGCACAACATCTTTTGTCCTACCAGCCGGTGGCAGCCGGGCCTCTAGGGAATCTACTGGAAATTAAGGTACTCCTTTTAATAGAGCACCGGAGCAAAGCATTAACACTCCGTGAACACATGTGATCCTCATATCACCGCCTTCCCCTCCGGTTGTCCCAATTTCTGTCACTTTGGGGCCTCGGGTTTCGGACAGCAACATGTGTATACAACTTGCAGGTAAGATCATAAAACAATGAATATCATCATGAAACAATAACATGTTCAGATCTGAGATCATGGCACTCGGGCCCTAGTGACAAGCATTAAGCATAACAAGTTGCAACAATATCATAAAAGTACCAATTACGGACACTAGGCACTATGCCCTAACAATCTTATGCTATTACATGACCAATCTCATCCAATACCTATCATCCCCTTCAGCCTACAGCGGGGGAATTACTCACACATGGATGGGGGAAACATGGCTGGTCGATGGAGAGGCATCGGTGGTGATGATGGCGATGATCTCCTCCAATTCCCCGTCCCGGCGGAGTGCCAGAACGGAGTTTCTGGTCCCGAGACGGAGTTTCGCGATGGTGGCGGCGTACTGGATGTCTTCTGGTGATTTCGTCTAACCCCCGTGCGTTTTTAGGTCGAAGGCGTTAAGTAGTCCAGAGGAGGGCGTCGGGGGCCAGCCGAGGCGGCCACACAATAGGGCGGCGTGCCCCCCTCCTGGGCCGCGCCGGCCTAGCGTGTGGGGGCCTCGGGCCTCCACCTGGCTTGCCCTTCTGGCTCCGTAATTCTTCTGGAAAAATAAGACCTTTGGCATAAATTCCGAGGATTTTCCTGAAAGTTGGATTTCTGCACAAAAACGAGACACCAGAGCAGTTCTGCTGAAAACAACGTTATCCAAAATACACAAATTAGAGGCAAAACAATAACAAAAGTGTTCGGGAAAGTAGATACGTTTTGGACGTATCACTAGGCAATTTTATCGAATTTATATATGTGAATTTAACACATGTAAATAATCTAAGATATAGCAAAAATAATAACAAACAGTCCAAATTTTGTGCAAATGATAGCAAATTAAATAGCACTATAGGGTAATTCAAAGCTTCAAAAGGAGATACACAAATGGAAGTGTAATCGAGTGAATCACACGTCTCGATCAAGGGTCGTCATCTTCTTCTCCAACCATGACCGCTGAGTAGGATTCATGGCGTCGGTCATGGGGGTCGACATGAGCTTGGCCTCCAATTTCTTTTGCTTGTTAGAGCTTCTTGGACTGTATGTCGTAGTAGCTCTTCACGACCTCTTCCTTTCCTGACGATTTCTCTTGTCCCTCTTCTCAATTGACACCTCCTTATCAGCTAGAGGTGTCTTGATCGTCTCGATGACCAAAATCGAGGAAGCCTTACGATTTGTATCCAACTTGGAGCTAGTCCTCCCTCTCAGCCTATTTGATGCACTGGATGCACTTGGGCGGCACCATCAATATCAATGACTTGGGGCACCCCTCCGTTGGTGGATTAGTGTCCACTTTTTTACGAGAGAGGCCTCACTTTAGTCACTCTGCAACAGGAGTGCGTGTGCTTGTGGAAGTAGTTAAAAATCTTACTCCAAAATGTGCCTCACTTTTGTTGGGCACTACAATTCAAGCCTCGCGAAGACGCACGTCCCCAAGTTCGGTGTATCCTCTAGTTCTTTTGGACCGTTTGTTGGGTTCTTCTTCGATATCTACCGCGGATGTTTGCGTGTGAACTTGGGTGGCACGTTGGCTCTCGGTGCCACCCCCTTCATTGAACATAGCCTCCATGGTGGCGCCCCCATCGAAAAAGGCCTCGTACATACGTCATCGGGTGGAACGCAAGCATGCTAAATCAATTTACGCAAAGACAGAAGCAAAATATGTATCATACCGGGTACAAGGGCGAATGGACCGTGCCATCATTCCTTCGAGCAGGTTGCAGGGGACAGGGATGGCGTCAGGCGACAAGCGCTTGGCGGGCTTCCTCTGCACGCCCCCACACCAGCCACTTGTCAGGGTGTTCAAGTGGATATTTTTACCTGCCTCTCCAGCCGAGAAAGACTCCCCGACCTCTGGCGATGTGTCCCTTGACAACCGGGACATCGTCGGTGTAATAGCTCGAACTCTGCTCATTTAGTTCGAACTCGTTTAGCGACAAAAGCTGAAACTCAGCCGTTATACGCCGATCGAGTCGAGTCGCGAGTTTCGATTTGTAATTCCATGCCTAATCTTCAGCACAAGCCAAATACACTGAATCCGGGGCGCCCCTATTTGACTCGTGAAGCGAAGGGTATGCAGCGTTCGCTTCAACGATCCCCTGGTGGGCTGGCCCATTTTGAGATTAGCCTGTTTGTCCACCCGCTGACTATTGTTCGTTCAGCCGTAATTTTCGAGACAAACTGAGATTCAAACTAAAAAAAGCAAATCTGAAAATTTTCAAACATGAAAAAAGTTCATATGCGAAAATTGTTCAACTACAAAAAAATCAAAACTTTAAATTGTTCAAAAATTAAAAAAAATTAAAAATGTTCAAAGTCTGAAAATTTAAATTTTGAAAATCGTTCAGATCCAAAAAAAATGTTGAAATTTAAATTGTTCAAAATTTGAAAAAATATTCGAATTTTGGAAATGTTCACATTTTTAAAAGTTCAAATTTAAAAAGGTTCACATTTTTAAACATGTTGAGAATTGAAAATGTTCAAATTTTTAAAAATGTTTAGAATTTGAAAAAAAAGATTTAGTAACAAAACTAGAAAAAGAAGGGAAAAATAAAAATTGAAAAACAGAAAACAGAAGAAGAAAGAACAGGAAATAGAAAAAAAAACGAAAAACGAAAGAAACCACCTGAAACCAGAAAATCTGAAATGAAAAACAGGACCAGAAGGATCTAGAAGTTTCCGAAACCGGAAAAACCATAACTGCCAACGATCTACTGGGCCAGCCCGTTTAGAGAGAAACATATGAAGCGAAGGGGGTACGCGTAGGCAGGCTAACCAGTGCGTGAAGCGTCAAATAGGGTTTGCCCCAAATCCGAGGTGAGGTGCTGTTGAACGGGGCAGGCTCCCAAGGAGCACAGGACACAGCCAAAAAGCTCTCCTACTCCGACTTCCAATTCAGAAACACGCGGCCTTTCCAATTTCCCCGCTTAATTCCGAGTCAGAAACGAACACGAACAGGACATGGATTCGTATGATCCCAGCACAAAACTTCACGGCCACGGCTGTGGGGCAGAGGCTATAAATACCTACAGCGCAGCCGTCAGCTTTGCACGCAAGCGAGAAACAGCTATAGTATTGGTTTCGATTTCTCGTGAGAACTTAGAACAACAAGGAGAGTCGAAGTAGCAAAGCAAGATGGCAGCCGGCATGGAGCGGTTCGTGGCCACGATGGTCTTCTGCGAGGCGCCATTCGACGGCACCATGGCCCCCGCGGTTCCCGCCGGCGAGGACAAGGGCAAGGGGGCTGACGACGGCATAACGGCGGCGGAGGTGGCATCCACGTTGCTGGAGGCGGCCAAGGAGTACTTCTCCTCCAGCGTCGCGTCGTCGTGGCCGGCGCAGCGTGACGAGGATAGCGTGGCGGTCTTCTTCGAGGTTGCCGCTCTGGAGTAACTGGACTGGATCGATGCATGTGCTGAAATTTAGCGTACTTTATTTTTCTTTTGTTGACCTGTAGAGATCGATGAGCTAAAGCTCCTCTCAAACAGAGTAGGAGTATAGTACTAGTTTACGTGACGAGGAACTGAAATTATTAATTGGTCCTTTGTGATAAAGGTATTTAAAACGCGTTTCGTCTTCATGTATCGTTGCTATTTTTAGGATGTGATATAATCAGACTCGAGTCGATTTTAGGGTCCATTTGATTCATAAGATTTCTCGAACTCAGTAAACGCTCTGCAGGTTAGGGAAACTACAAATACAAAAATAACAACAAAAGCCGTTTGACACGCACCAGAAAAAACAAAAACAAAATTATACCCAGACGTTTGAGTGGATTGAAAAATTCCTGCAACATATTGTACAATCGATCCTTAAGGCGAGCTTAAGCTTCACTCATGCGAATCAAAGAGTATCTATACAAAAATAGATCCATAAAGATTTGAATCCTCCAATGATCCTATAAAATTCCTTCAAAAAAGAGCGCTAATTGCTTGCGAGAAACAAGAGGCAAATAAATCATTAATAACAAGTAAACGCAAGCTCACAAATCTCTGGATATTAATATCAGTACTCTAAATGGTTATCAACTCTAGCAGGTTAGATTAACAATATAACTCCTTCAAACCGGACTTTTTTTTACATGGTATGGTAATTTAGCCCCAAAAGTCCACAAGTTCTGGAAAATTGTGAAAAAAAGACATGTATAAAGTGGCAGGAAGACGCATGCCCTTTTTTGTTAAAAACTAATGATCGGTTGCAAGGCGGGGAAATTAAGTTATTGTACAACAATCGACATTGAGTTACAAGCTAAGTCAAGTTACAGTAAGTTAACAAGTTTCTAAGTTACAGAACATCATATACCATTTTTCCAAATTTTCACAGGCACGCTATTTCTAGAGGTCCTCTAAATGTATGATCTTCACCAAGTTTCAAATATCATGATCATATGATATCACTATCAGATTGCTATTTCTCAACCTCCTCTGTTGCAATGTCAACTTTGCTGGGTGTTTTGGGAGGATACAGCTCCCATAATGCAACCGTGGTATCCGCCGAGCAGGAGGCCATCAATTTGCAGTCATGTGAGAAAGCCACCGCATTACACTGGCGCAAAAGAAGAAGCATACAACTTAAATGTAAGTGGAATTCAGCCAAGTGTATGTAAAGAAGTAATTGAGCTGATCGTGTGGGCCATATTCCAATTCCAATTAACGTAAAGAGAACTGAAAGTTACATTCTTGAATCTTGAGACTAACTGAGGGATGCTAGACGCGAAAAGAAAATGTGGATGCGAGAACGAAGCTGCATACCGTAGCGCTGTGATACTTCAGAACTGCCAGAGCATTTCCTTTACTGTAGTTATACACTCGAATCCTGAAAATGATGCAACACACCAAAGATTACACAAACGCGGCGGTTGTAAGCATATATAAACAACTAGAAGCATGTTTGTCATGTAGAAGAACATCGCCCAAGTGTAAAGCCGGCCAAGGGTGGACGGCTGGACGACATGGAGGTATGGCTCACCATGACATGCATAGAAATAGAATATCTAGGCGTCCATGGTGAGCTGCTGGGCAACAACCTTGGAAGAGGTTGTGAGTCTGTATAGAAGGGCTGGAGAGTAGGGGTAGGGACAATTAAGATTGAATGGAAGGGGCGATGGAATCTCAAGCAGGACTCCTTGCAATGATGTCCCTGCTATCTTTGCTTAATTCCTGTTTTCTTCGACATCTCTTCTCTAGCTTGCACGACTGCTCTATTTTTCAATTAGTTTGCCTCTCAGCATGGTACAACTGGCATTGACTTCTTCCATGGTTTTTGCCTTGCTCCATGCCAGGTACAAGTCATGATCATGCCAATCACAAGACATGATTAAAAGAAGTTGCCCACGCCCTTTTATTAGCACCAAAAATCAGGAGCCATCCATGTAATTAATTTACATTCCATTCCATTTAGGCATGCTTTTTGAGTCGCTGATTAGTTGCTGACTAATTGCCGAGTCTCTTTGTAGAAACTAGGGCAACTCGCGACTAATTTCGACTAATCGGCGACTTGGACTGACTAATCGTCAAGCCAGAGGGCTGGTGACTCAACTTGGCTCGGCGACTCAAAAACCTCACATTTAGGTACATTTAGCCCACTACTGAATAGTAGTGTATCAAATCAGATGCAGTTACTGACTCAGGAAATCTGAACTATGAAGCCAATAAAAAGGCTAGCGAGTGCGTTATTTTGGATCCCGGCTCACTGGAGCCCTTTATTTTGAACATTCCAAAAATGTATAATTACAGTTTTAAAAAAAATAAAAAAATATGTAAATATAGGGAATGATGTATAATTTAAGCGTGCAAAGTCTCAATCCTAAATACGTCCTATTCTACATTCTACTATATACAAAAAATAAAAAAATTAAGATCTAGGATGTGTGAATAGTGCACATCCAAATCTTGTTGGATTTTATCTCTTTGTGTATCCCATAATACATCGTACTTCAGATTGAGATATTGCGCATTCAAGTAGACATCATTACCCCTGTGTGCATTTTCTTTTCAGGGTTTTTTGAAAATTTAAAATGCCGTTTACAAATTTTTAAAATAGAGGGCTCCAGTGAGCTCGGGCTCCAAATGCACCTTTCTTATATTAGCATCTCATGTAAAAGATACAAGCCAAGAATGGGAAAACAAACAAACCTGTGATCCCAACCAGCGGTTGCTGTAATCTTGTTATCTGGACGAATCGCAATGCCGGTTATACCAGATCGCTCAATTTCTATCTCATTCCTGAGAGAAAATGTGCCCTGCAATCAAGACAACTACATTTCAGTTATGACTTTCAGAAGTTATGGCTCTCAGATAAAACTGTAAGCACTCCAGCACAGATGATGCATGTGATGAAACGGATGCAGAAATCACAGAAGGAGATGATATGTCAAGCTATTGAGTTTGAATTAATATGAGGTAGATCATACAGAGATGCTCGATTTTCCTTACAAGTGTAAACTAGCTAG
This sequence comes from Lolium perenne, assembly GCF_019359855.2. Classification (NCBI taxonomy): domain Eukaryota; kingdom Viridiplantae; phylum Streptophyta; class Magnoliopsida; order Poales; family Poaceae; genus Lolium; species Lolium perenne. Next base: position 10,029,862 of record NC_067250.2, on the reverse strand, counting down.
CACCACACCTATCAGTTATCACACATACCTATTGTTCCAAATCTGGCTAACATTGAAGTGTGAAAACTGTTAAAACTGAAATCTCAATGTAGCTGTAATTTGGATATGGAGATTCTGAAAAGCAGGTATATATAATAGTATAATACATAACACTGCACCATCAATTTTTTTACATAGAATTGATGAATGCAAAAGATATATGTTCTCCATTTTTCCCTCACCTCGAGTTTTTTCAAATCCCGGATAACCATAGCAGCCTGCCAAGTTTTTTTTTTATCCAGTTATTCTGGGAACCAAACATTTTGATATCATCTCAGTATCTCTACAAGTAACAGGCAGTTGTGACTTAATCCCTAACTGATGGTGTGTTACCCCAGTGCTCCATCTCACAGGAAGCACATCCTAGTCCTTACATGTCTTCTGTGTAACGGTAAATTGTTATAAGCACTTCATGGATGCATGATTGTGTTAGCGTATACTTCAAGAGTATTACTAAATCTGTATTGGAAGTGACATAATACGTAAAGAATAAAGATTTCAAGGTGCATTCGGGTTTGTAGGCTACTACAAGTATATAAAAAAGATTTGTATTCACAGCACGAATTTTCATGGTAAGGAGGATATCTTATATAGCAGGAATAAAACATAAGAAAATTGATGTCACACCTTCTGATGATCAAGGGTGAACATGGCTATTTTACTATCAGCGCCTCCTGAGATCCCACCGGTGCATAACCCATCGATAGCAATGGATAAAGCTGCACACCTGCATCTTATTAGATCATACATTGCTTCATTCTATCGAATCAAAGCAAGATAGAATAACTACTCTTGAAAATGGAAAGTCAACAGAGTTAAAACTGAGAGGTTGTCGCATGAGACCTGATTCCGAATGATATTTCACTGAAGATAAAGGTGACCCAGGCTTTCGTACATCCCACCAAAGAGTGCTTCCATCTTCATAACTGGTGGTCGAAAAGCAAGAGATTTATTAATAAAAGAAACAAGTACACTTTCCAAAACTGAACTATTGAAGAAGTTCACTACCCAACCTCGAACCCTGAAACAGTTCAAATTTTAAAAACAACCGGCTTCAGAGTTCAAGGTTGAAAGTGAACAGCAGTAGTTCAAGGTTGAAAAGTGACGTTTCTTCATAAAAATGACAGATTGTTGAACTGAACATATTGGCATCTATCAGTGAGAATAGACAGTTTAGCTAAGAAACTAAATACTGTCAAACAAAAATGACCAAAAAAGCTTTATGTTCTGGATAACTATAAAAGTAGCTTTCACCAACTCCAGAAGCATACTATGGGATTGTATATCAATGATTCAAGCTTAGGTCCCAACTATTGAATATCAGATCATATTGAATTGTGATAATATAGTCAAGAATGAGATATTACCTAAGTTCATAATGTGACTGGTCAAAAGCTTCATCACATACTACTAAATGATTGAACCCTTGAAGCATACTCGCTTCAATTAATGGATTTTCTATGTAAGAGAAAGTTGTTTTGTTGTTTCCCATTGCAATTATTTCAATTACATGCCTTTGCATTCATAGTTAAAAAACTTTGAGAGCTAATCAACTGAATATGGATCAGCAATACCATCGCACATACCCCAGGAATACACACAACGATGGCTACGGCTAACAGCATATATATGCACTGCATATGGTCATTATTACACTTCACTATACTCTACAAATAGAGATCTATGCACTTCACAAAACAGCATCCCTACACTAACCATAATGATTTTGACCAGTAGCTTTCCACAACTGGGAGGGATGATTTTTGTTAGTACTATCTAAAATATATAGTGGAACGCTAATTCAGGTGAAATATAACCAGGCTACAGCATTTGAGTACTGTTTTCATTCCATGTCATTGTTACTATCCATATAACACGTGAGACAAATTTAACATTTTTTTTATTATCTGTGAGACTGTGATTACTACATGGCACTTCGAACCTAGATTCCCAAACAAATGAAGTCGGAACAGAGGCCAGAGGATAAAGGAGAGCATGGGTCCTGGACAAAGATCCATATTTAGCCACAATTGACATAATAAAGAGCTCAATAGTGTTTTACTGAAAAGAGTTCAATAGTTTTTCTTTGGATACTCCACTAAGCTGCCACATACAATAAATACCTTGCAGTATTAATTACAAAAATATTTGGCTTGCAAAAAAGTTTAACCTCGATAAAATATTTATATAGCCTCCAGATTCGCATGGGATGAAAGCTTGCACGGCCATGCACAGACCTACGATCAACAGAATTACAGTTTTTTACTTAGAAGAATAAATAGTGAGGATACTCAAATAGAATCGAACAATTTAGAGGAGTTTTGTGATTGTACTGAAGATGCAGACTACTATACTAATTCAATAGTTGTAGACAAGAAAATGACAACGGCAAAAATGGTGGAGGCTACTCAGATATTTAAGAGTCTACTAGAGTAAATACTTCAAGGTTCTACTAAACCAGACATCAAGTTACCACCGGATATACACACTAGGTTCAACCTACACTTGGTATTTTGTCACACACAAAAATAACTATAGCTAGAGTGGTGACGAGTGAAGACAAACCTCTTTGCTTGGTAGGGTGAACTGTCACATTAGCACTGCATCTTTGCGGCAAGCACATTATCTTCCTTGAACTTTTAATGTCCCAAAGTTCAATCTGTACGTTTTATTTTGAAGTTACAACATAAAAGCAGAGGTAACAAAAGCAACAGAAAAACACAAAAACACAAAATTACAGCGAGGTTTGCTTTATCGCATTATATTAAATTTAAATCAATAATTCTATATATTGAGCACCAAGTTAGGGAAAAGAGTAGCATATTTTGGAACTAACCTCGGAAGATTCTTGACCAGCGATTGCCAATATATTTTGTCTATCCGAGGAACTGCCTAGCAAATGCATAATGAAGTTAGCAATGCAGAAAGAGCTTCCTTTTCTCAACAAAAAGTTATCGGGCGGCATTTTCTATACAGTGTGGTTCTTTCTTCTTACTGATGGCATATTTGAATGTCAACAAAGTGTTATATAAGACCATTTTTTTTACAGTAGGGTCTTTGATCGAAATTATAAAAAAAAAATTGTATGTAGTTGTCCATTTACCGAGAGGCAGGCACTTCCATACTAAGGCAATAATTAATAAGTGCATATAGTACAATTAACAGGCTAATGCAGCCTTCAAAAGTTATTGGATTCTGAAATGGCCGCACATTACCTTGTTCGTATTCTTGGGTTGCCCCTGCAGGATTTGCATCACGTGATCCTGCATTTTCTCCACTAAGTACTCTGTGTGGCTCAGTGTCACTATTAGAGCAACTCAAGCCAGATTGTATGCCATGTGCAGAACAGGGAACCTTAACCAGTGACAACTTGCAGAAATGGTATGTACTTGTACTGATTGTAAATATGGGCCTCCTGCAGGAACACAAATACCGGATTTATAAATTCAATAGGAATTCATAGATTGTGCATGGGCCACAAAGCCTGCTAATAAGTATATTGTCTTCCAGATAACATGAACCATTGACATTTTGGCTTATCCCCAAAAATGATTCGCAGGAAAAAATGGAGAGTTTTGCACACATCTAGACCAATCATAGGGTGAAGATATATAGGAAAGAGAATTCGTGGTTCCACAAACACCTGGTTAATTTAGAATTTCTTTGAAAGGATACCACTAGTCCACTACAGTTAATGGATGGCTACAAGCCTACAACATAAAATTTGTCTAAAAACCAAAAGCACCATAGAGGGTGTGCCTTCCCTATAAGCTATGACAGATGCTGTCAGACAACGTGAATTAAGTAATTCAGATGAAATGGTAATCAGAACAATATCCTGAATCTGCTCATTGCTAACTGATATTGTGGGTGTCGCACTTAGTTTGACCATAAGATCAATAGCATCATTTATATAATATGACAGGTCTCGACTTTCTTTTTCGAAAAGAAAATATGTCAACCCTTGGCGTCTTACGACTGCACATGCAGCAAGTCATACCGTGAGAGCCCAGCTTCTTCAATAACCCATCCTTTGCACAAACCATCCCTGCCCTGGCTGTGTCAAAATAAAATAAAAAAAGTTACTGATGAGAATTCAACAAAATCATCACAGTGGAAAGAAACATGCACAAAATTAGCCTCAAAAGAATTATCTTCTGACTACCATTATGCAATGCAATGGAAGTAGTGTAGAAATTAAAAAGCTCCTAGATGGTTTCAGGTATATATAAATTTTCCTAGGAGGTTTAATTCTAATTACAGTACAGTACACCTTCTACAAAGCCATGTTCAGCAACTGTGACTCAATTCTGAGATATTACACTGATTCAGCAACAGTATTCCAAATATATCTAAGTCGTGCTTATACTGACTATGGATATGAAAAAAATCTTCTCTAGCAATAAGGTGCCACTGCATCCATGGAGCTAATTTTCAGATATCCAATAATCAGTACTCCTGACAAAAATTCACCTCAATTCACTCACCTAACAATCATGTTCCCAAGTCCGGAGCCAGCAGCGATCGAATACACCCCAGCCGCTCCGCCATGAGCCCTGCAAAATCACACGCCATCAACAACCAACCTCCCAAAACCGAACCAGCCGCTGCTGCAGTCTGCAGTGCAGAGGCAGAACCTTTACCAGATGGAGGAGACCGTGCGGTGGCTCGCCGTGTCCCAGACTCTGAGTTCTCCGTCAGCCGCGCTGGACGAAACAAATCACGGACCAAGTATGAAGCATCAGAGCACAGCACAATCGCATTCAAAAGGGTTTGATCGCAAGGGGTTCAGGGTTTAGGGGGAGTACCCGGAGAAGAGGAGCGGCAGAGTAGTGTGGAAGCAGGTGTCGTTGACGGCGGCGCGGTGGCCCCGGAGAACCGCCACGGGGTCCGGCGAGGGGCGGCGGCGCGGCTTTTCTGGGTTGGACATGCCCTCCGGCGTGCGGAGAGAGAAGTTTTATGGAGGGGGTCGGGCGGGCGAGCTAGGCGGAGGAAAGCTAGAGGGAGAGGGGAGTGGCAGGGAGGCGCGGGCGTGGGGTGCTTCGTCCCGCCGCCATGGCTGCTCTGTGCGGCGGCTCTGTTCGCTAGAGGAGATGAAATTTACGGGGGTAATTTTGGAATACCAAACAAACTGACAGGGTCCTAAGGCTGGCCTAGTGCTACTGCTAGTATGGTATCCTAGCTAATATCACATGCACCGTAGTCTACTAAAATGGTGATGTGGCAGCTAATTGAGAAGAAGAGAGAGGTTTAGAGTAACATAGGTATCCTATCATAGCGCATATTAAAAAAAGTTAATATCAAATAGATCTTTTATACAAATTTGCATTAAGATTTTACAAATCAATATAGTAAGACCATGTACTAATCCATGATACCATGCATTATAGAAGTACTATAATGCACAAGTATTATATGCATTATACTTCTATATAATACTATTAGGGGTGTAAAAGGATCGGATTTTACTCGTACCATATCGTGTACCATATATTTTTTTCTCGGATTCGCCATAAATCCTAACTCTAACCACTTCGGAATCGGATATCCTTATCCGTCGGATTCTTTAAAATCGGATGTGGACACCTTACAACGGATTAAGGACCGGTTTCGACTACTAGTACATAAATTTCTGCTATCTAGTGCCTGCAACAATATGATCCGAAGCATCTCCGAGCTATGTTTTGGTGCTTATGGTCACGTCATCCAGCAGATTGTGGCGAGGGCTGCTAGCTCTAGAGACGTTCAGTTCGTGTATGAAGGTAGAAGTGCAAATGTAGATTGCTATAAAAGCGATAAGCAAATAACGAAGAACGATAAAGATAAATGCAGCGGAGACACAAGATTTAACGTGGAAAACATCTTCCAACACAGAAGGGGAAAAAACCGCGGGCGCCAGCCAGCAAAACTTCACTATATCGGGGAGTGATTATAAACGTCGTGGGTTATCTTATAATCTGATGAACCCTAGTCGGCGGCTTACAAGATATATATATAGGCGGTGCCAACGATCCGTACCGTACCGCGGGGGGCTGCCGCCCCCCGCACCCCCCTTCGCAGGCGTCCCTGCAAGGCACGACGTATGGCCTCGCTCCGCTCGTCAAAAGTTAGCCTCCCTTTAGTATATAAATTTGGATCACAATATAACAAACTTCGCCTTCAGACAAATTCCATCTTGTAGCATGAACTTCAACAATCTCCTGAACAATAAAGAAAAACACTTGCTGGCACCAACAGCCACTTGGGCTAAAAAGTTATACCAACCAAGCTCGAGCAAAGCTCAAACTTGAAAACATGAACTGGCTTTTTCATCATATCAGCAGGATTATCATGAGTACTTATCTTGCATACCTACAGTTTACCTTGAGCAACAGTGTCGCGCATATAATGGTACTTGATATCAATGTGCTTTGTCCTCTCATGGAACATTTGATCTTTAGTAAGGTATATTGCACTTTGACTGTCAGAAAACAAGTTAATGCAAGAATCATCTCCACAAAGTTCAGCATACAAACCTTTCAACCAAACAAACTCTTTGCAAGCTTCATTAATTGCTATATATTCTGCTTCGGTTGTAGATTGGGCAACAACAGATTGTAACGTTGTCTTCCAACTCACAGCACATCCACCAACAGTGAACACATAACATGTGAGGGATCTTCTCTTATCCAAATCGGCAGCAAAATCTGAATCCACATAGCCTACAAGTTCCTTACCGGTCTTGCCAAACTTCAAGCAAGCTTTGGATGTGCCACGAAGGTACCTGAAAATCCACTAAACAGCTTTCCAATGTTCTTTACCAGGATTAGCCATGTATCGACTGACCAAACTCATCGCATACGACAAATCAGGGCAAGAACAGACCATGGCATTCATCAAGGAACTAACAGCACTAGAATATGGAACTCGTGACATGTACTCAATATCTCCATCAGTACTAGGACATTGCAATGCTGACAATTTAAAGTGAGGAGCTATAGGTGTACTAACAGACTTTTGTAGGGATTCGTTGCATAGAAAACAAAAAATTCCTACCGCGAGAACGCAATCCAAGCCAAGATGCAATCTAGAAGACGGGAGCAACGAGGAGATGATCGAGACTCACCCTTGAAGATTTCCAAAGCCTACAAGATGAGGCTCTTGTTGCTGCGGTAGACGATCACTTGCCGCTTGCAAAAGCGCGTAGAAGATCTTGATCACGGTGCCACGATCGGGCAGCACCTCCGTACTCGGTCACACGTTCGGTGTTGATGAAGACGACGTCCTTCTCCCCGTTCCAGCGGGCAGCGGAAGTAGTAGCTCCTCCTTGAATCCGGCAGCACGACGGCGTGGTGGCGGTGGCGATGGAGAACTCCGGCGGAGCTTCGCTAAGCGTGCGGGAGAGGTGGATGAGAGAGGGGGCGGCTAGGGTTTGGGAGAGGGGTGGCCGGCCACTATGGGGTGCGGCCTCCTTGAGGGCTTGTGGTGGCCGGCCCCCTCCCCTATGCCCCTCATTATATAGGTGGATCCCCAAGTGTTGGACTACAAGTCTTCGAATAAGACCCCAACACAAGAACCTTCCATGTAGTAGGGAAACCTACCCAAGGTGGGACTCCCACCTCAAGTGGGATTCCCCCCTTCCATGTGGGGGGTGGCCGGCCCCCTTAGGTGGAGTCCACCTTGGACTCCCCCCTCTAGGGTTGGCCGGCCATGGGGAGGTGGAGTCCCTCCGGGACTCTGATACGCGTTCAACACGCGTCCGTTGGGAACCCCAAGAGGAAGGTGTGATGCGTACAGCGGCAAGTTTCCCTCAGTATGAAACCAAGGTTATCGAACCAGTAGGAGCCAAGAAGCACGTTGAAGGTTGATGGCGGCGGGATGTAGTGCGGCGCAACACCAGGGATTCCGGCGCCAACGTGGAACCTGCACAACACAACCAAAGTACTTTGCCCCAACGAAACAGTGAGGTTGTCAATCTCACCGGCTTGCTGTAACAAAGGATTAACTGTATTGTGTGGAAGATGATTGTTTGCAGAAAACAGTAGAACAAGTATTGTAGTAGATTGTATTTCAGTAAAGAGAATTGGACCGGGGTCCACAGTTCACTAGAGGTGTCTCTCCCATAAGATAAACAGCATGTTGGGTGAACAAATTACAGTTGGGCAATTGACAAATAAAGAGGGCATGACCATGCACATACATATCATGATGAGTATAGTGAGATTTAATTGGGCATTACGACAAAGTACATAGACCGCCATCCAACTGCATCTATGCCTAAAAAGTCCACTTTCAGGTTATCATCCGAACCCCTTCCAGTATTAAGTTGCAAAGCAACAGACAATTGCATTAAGTATGGTGCGTAATGTAATCAACAACTACATCCTTAGACATAGCATCAATGTTTTATCCCTAGTGGCAACAGCACAACACAACCTTAGAACTTTCTCACCGTCCTGTGTCAATGCGGGCATGAACCCACTATCGAGCATAAATACTCCCTCTTGGAGTTACAAGCATCTACTTGGCCAGAGCATTTACTAGTAACGGAGAGCATGCAAGATCATAAACAACACATAGATATAACTTTGATAATCAACATAACAAGTATTCTCTATTCATCGGATCCCAACAAACGCAACATATAGAATTACAGATAGATGATCTTGATCATGTTAGGCAGCTCACAAGATCCGACAATGATAGCACAATGGGGAGAAGACAACCATCTAGCTACTGCTATGGACCCATAGTCCAGGGGTAGACTACTCACACATCACTCCTGTTTCGTCCATGGCGGCGTAGAGTCCTCCGGGGAGATGATTCCCCTCTCCGGCAGGTGCCGGAGGCGATCTCTGGATCCCGAGATGGGATCGGCGGCGGCGGCGTCTCTGGAAGGTTTTCCGTATCGTGGCTCTCGGTACAGGGGGTTTCGCGATGGAGGCTATTTGTAGGCGGAAGGGCAGGTCAAGAGGCGGCACGGGGGCCCCACACCACAGGGCCGCGCGGCCAAGGGGGGGGCCGCGCCGCCCTAGGGTGTGGCCCCCTCGTGGCCCCTCTTCGTCTCCTCTTCGGACTTCTGGAAGCTTCATGGCAAAATAGGACCCTGGGCGTTGATTTCGTCCAATTCCGAGAATATTTCGTTACTAGGATTTCTGAAACCAAAAACAGCAGAAAACAAAGAATCGGCACTTCGGCATCTTGTTAATAGGTTAGTTCCAGAAAATGCACGAATATGACATAAAGTGTGCATAAAACATGTAGATAACATCAATAATGTGGCATGGAACATAAGAAATTATCGATACGTCGGAGACGTATCAGCATCCCCAAGCTTAGTTCTGCTCGTCCCGAGCAGGTAAATCGATAACACAGATAATTTCTGGAGTGACATGCCATCATAATCTTGATCATACTATTTGTAAAGCATATGTAGTGAATGCAGCGATCAAAACAATGTATATGACATGAGTAAACAAGTGAATCATAAAGCAAAGACTTTTCATGAATAGCACTTCAAGACAAGCATCAATAAGTCTTGCATAAGAGTTAACTCATAAAGCAATAATTCATAGTAAAGGCATTGAAGCAACACAAAAGAAGATTAAGTTTCAGCGTTTGCTTTCAACTCATAACATGTATATCTCATGGATATTGTCAACATAGAGTAATATAATAAGTGCAATAAGCAAGTATGTAGGAATCAATGCACAGTTCACACAAGTGTTTGCTTCTTGAGGTGGAGAGAAATAGGTGAACTGACTCAACATGAAAGTAAAAGAATGGTCCTCATAGAGGAAAAGCATCGATTGCTATATTTGTGCTAGAGCTTTGATTTTGAAAACATATAGAGAGCAATAAAAGTAAAATTTTGAGAAGTGTTTGTTGTTGTCAACGAATGGTAGTGGGCACTCTAACCCCCTTGCCAGACAAACCTTCAAAGAGCGGCTCCCATTTTATTTTATTTTTGTGTGGCACTCCTTCCAACCTTTCTTTCACAAACCATGGCTAACCGAATCCTTCGGGTGCCTGCCAACAATCTCATACCATGAAGGAGTGCCTTTTTATTTTAGTTTTATTATGATGACACTCCTCCCCACCTTTGCTTTCTCAAGCCATGGCTAACTGAATCCTTCGGGTGCCGTCCAATCAATCACATACCATGGAGGAGTGTCTATTTTTATTAATTAATTTGGGACTGGGAATCCCATTGCCAGCTCTTTTTGCAAAATTATTGGATAAGCGGATGAAGCCACTAGTCCATTGGTGAAAGTTGCCCAACAAGATTGAAAGATAAACACCACATACTTCCTCATGAGCTATAAAACATTGACACAAATCAGAGGTAATAAATTTTGAATTGTTTAAAGGTAGCACTCAAGCAATTTACTTTGGAATGGCGGAAAATACCATGTAGTAGGTAGGTATGGTGGACACAAATGGCATAGTGGTTGGCTCAAGTATTTTGGATGCATGAGAAGTATTCCCTCTCGATACAAGGTTTAGGCTAGCAAGGCTATTTGAAACAAACACAAGGATGAACCGGTGCAGCAAAACTCACATAAAAGACATATTGAAAATATTACAAGACTCTACACCGTCTTCCTTGTTGTTCAAACTCAATACTAGAAATTATCTAGACCTTAGAGAAACCAAATATGCAAACCAAATTTTAGCATGCTCTATGTATTTCTTCATTAATGGGTGCAAAGCATATGATGCAAGAGCTTAATCATGAGCACAACAATTGCCAAGTATCACATTACCCAAGACATTTATAGCAATTACTACATGTATCATTTTCCAATTCCAACCATATAACAATTTAACGAAGGAGAAACTTCGCCATGAATACTATGAGTAGAAACCAAGGACATACTTGTCCATATGCTACAGCGGAGCGTGTCTCTCTCCCATAAAGTGAATGCTAGGATCCATTTTATTCAAACAAAACAAAAACAAAAACAAACCGATGCTCCAAGCAAAGCACATAAGATGTGATGGAATAAAAATATAGTTTCAGGGGAAGAACCTGATAATGTTGTCGATGAAGAAGGGGATGCCTTGGGCATCCCCAAGCTTAGACGCTTGAGTCTTCTTAGAATATGCAGGGGTGAACCACCGGGGCATCCCCAAGCTTAGAGCTTTCACTCTCCTTGATCATGTTGCATCATACTCCTCTCTTGATCCTTGAAAACTTCCTCCACACCAAACTCGAAACAACTCATTAGAGGGTTAGTGCACAATAAAAATTAACATATTCAGAGGTGACACAATCATTCTTAACACTTCTGGACATTGCATAAAGCTACTGGACATTAATGGATCAAAGAAATTCATCCAACATAGCAAAATAGGCAATGCGAAATAAAAGGCAGAATCTGTCAAAACAGAACAGTTCGTATTGACGAATTTTAAAATGGCACCAGACTTGCTCAAATGAAAATGCCCAAATTGAATGAAAGTTGCGTACATATCTGAGGATCACTCACGTAAATTGGCTTAATTTTCTGAGCTACCTACAGGGAGGTTGACCCAGATTCGTGACAGCAAAGAAATCTGGAACTGCGCAGTAATCCAAATCTAGTACTTACTTTTCTATCAAAGACTTTACTTGGCACAACGAAACACTAAACTAAGATAAGGAGAGGTTGCTACAGTAGTAAACAACTTCCAAGACACAAAATAAAAACAAAGTGATGTAGGTAAAAACATGGGTTGTCTCCCATAAGCGCTTTTCTTTAACGCCTTTCAGCTAGGCGCAGAAAGTGTGTATCAAGTATTATCAAGAGACGAAGTGTTAACATCATAATTTGTTCTCATAATAGAATCAAAAGGTAACTTCATTCTCTTTCTAGGGAAGTGTTCCATACCTTTCTTGAGAGGAAATTGATATTTAATATTACCTTCCTTCATATCAATGGTAGCACCAACAGTTCGAAGAAAAGGTCTTCCCAATATAATGGGACAAGATGCATTGCATTCAATATCCAAGACAACAAAATCAACGGGGACAAGGTTATTGTTAACGGTAATGCGAACATTATCAACTTTCCCCAAAGGTTTCTTTGTAGAATGATCAGCAAGATTAACATCCAAATAACAATTTTTCAGCGGTGGCAAGTCAAGCATATTGTAAATTTTCTTAGGCATAACAGAAATACTTGCACCAAGATCACATAAAGCATTACAATCAAAATCTTTAACCTTCATCTTAATGATGGGCTCCCAACCATCCTCTAGCTTTTTAGGAATAGAGGCTTCGCGCTCTAGTTTCTCTTCTCTAGCTTTTATGAGAGCATTTGTAATATGTTGCGTGAAAGCCAAATTTATAGCACTAGCATTAGGACTTTTAGCAAGTTTTTGCAAGAACTTTATAACTTCAGAGATGTGGCAATCATCAAAATTCAAACCATTATAATCTAAAGCAATGGGATCATCATCCCCAATGTTGGAAAAAATTTCAGCAGCTTTATCACAAAGCGATTTCGACGATTTAGCGATTTAGGCAGTTTCTCGCGCTTTGCATTAGAAGTGGAAACATTGCTAACACCAATTCTTTTATTATTATAGTAGGAGGTGCAGCAACATGTGTAGCATTAGCATTACTAGTGGTGGTAATGGTCCAAACTTTAGCTACATTCTTCTCTTTAGCTAGTTTTTCATTTTCTTCTCTATCCCACCTAGCACGCAGTTCAGCCATTAATCTTATATTCTCATTAATTCTAACTTGGATGGCATTTGCTGTAGTAGTAATTTTATCATCTAAATCCTCAGGTTTAGCAGCCATTTTATTAATTAAAGAAGATTGTGATGCAGACATGAATGAGATTCGATTTTCAGCATTAGCAAGTTTAGTTTGCAACCCCGAGATCTCCCTATTTAGATTTTCAAGTTGATTCCCTATATTCTTCAACAAGGTAGATTTCTCATTCATTGTTTTAGTAAACAATTTATTTTGCTCATATTGTGATTGCATAAAGCTCTTAGTGGATCTTTCAATTTCTAGCATCTTCTCTTCATTAGGTGAAACATATCTACCATGAGAATTACCATTAGCAGGATATGGCCTAGAATCATTGTAATTGTTATTTTTAATGAAATTCACATCAACATATTCTTTTTGAGCAACCAATGACGCTAACGGAACATTATTAGAATTAACATTAGGCCTACCATTCACAAGCATAGACATAATAGCATCAATCTTATCACTCAAGGAAGAGGTTTCTTCGACAGAATTTACCTTCTTACCTTGTGGAGCTCTTTCCGTGTGCCATTCAGAGTAGTTGATCATCATATTATCAAGAAGCTTTGTTGCTTCACCAAGAGTGATGGACATAAAGGTACCTCCAGCAGCTGAATCCAATAAATTCCGTGAAGAAAAATTTAGTCCTGCATAGAAGGTTTGGATGATCATCCAAGTAGTCAGTCCATGGGTTGGGCAATTTTTAACCAGAGATTTCATTCTTTCCCAAGCTTGAGCAACATGTTCAGTATCTAATTGTTTAAAATTCATTATGCTACTCCTCAAAGATATAATTTTAGCAGGGGGATAATATCTACCAATAAAAGCATCCTTGCATTTAGTCCATGAGTCAATACTATTCTTAGGCAGAGATAGCAACCAATCTTTAGCTCTTCCTCTTAATGAGAAAGGGAACAATTTTAATTTTATAATTTCACCATCTACATCCTTATACTTTTGCATTTCACATAATTCAACAAAATTATTGAGATGGGCAGCAGCATCATCAGAACTAACACCAGAAAATTGCTCTCGCATAACAAGATTCAGTAAAGCAGGTTTAATTTCAAAGAATTCTGCTGTAGTAGCAGGTGGAGCAATAGGTGTGCATAAGAAATCATTATTATTTGTGGTTGTGAAATCACACAACTTAGTATTTTCAGGGTTGGCCATTTTAGCAACAGTAAATAAAGCAAACTAGATAAAGTAAATGCAAGTAACTAATTTTTTTGTGTTTTTGATATAGCAAACAAGATAGCAAATAAAGTAAAACTCGCAACTAATTTTTTTGTATTTTGATTTAGTGCAGCAAACAAAGTAGTAAATAAAACTAAGCAAGACAAAAACAAAGTAAAGAGATTGAGAAGTGGAGACTCCCCTTGCAGCGTGTCTTGATCTCCCCGGCAACGGCGCCAGAAAAAGCTGCTTGATACGCGTTCAACACGCGTCCGTTGGGAACCCCAAGAGGAAGGTGTGATGCGTACAGCGGCAAGTTTCCCTCAGTATGAAACCAAGGTTATCGAACCAGTAGGAGCCAAGAAGCACGTTGAAGGTTGATGGCGGCGGGATGTAGTGCGGCGCAACACCAGGGATTCCGGCGCCAACGTGGAACCTGCACAACACAACCAAAGTACTTTGCCCCAACGAAACAGTGAGGTTGTCAATCTCACCGGCTTGCTGTAACAAAGGATTAACTGTATTGTGTGGAAGATGATTGTTTGCAGAAAACAGTAGAACAAGTATTGTAGTAGATTGTATTTCAGTAAAGAGAATTGGACCGGGGTCCACAGTTCACTAGAGGTGTCTCTCCCATAAGATAAACAGCATGTTGGGTGAACAAATTACAGTTGGGCAATTGACAAATAAAGAGGGCATGACCATGCACATACATATCATGATGAGTATAGTGAGATTTAATTGGGCATTACGACAAAGTACATAGACCGCCATCCAACTGCATCTATGCCTAAAAAGTCCACTTTCAGGTTATCATCCGAACCCCTTCCAGTATTAAGTTGCAAAGCAACAGACAATTGCATTAAGTATGGTGCGTAATGTAATCAACAACTACATCCTTAGACATAGCATCAATGTTTTATCCCTAGTGGCAACATGCACAACACAACCTTAGAACTTTCTGTCACCTGTCCTGTGTCAATGCAGGCATGAACCCACTATCGAGCATAAATACTCCCTCTTGGAGTTACAAGCATCTACTTGGCCAGAGCATTTACTAGTAACGGAGAGCATGCAAGATCATAAACAACACATAGATATAACTTTGATAATCAACATAACAAGTATTCTCTATTCATCGGATCCCAACAAACGCAACATATAGAATTACAGATAGATGATCTTGATCATGTTAGGCAGCTCACAAGATCCGACAATGATAGCACAATGGGGAGAAGACAACCATCTAGCTACTGCTATGGACCCATAGTCCAGGGGTAGACTACTCACACATCACTCCGGAGGCGACCATGGCGGCGTAGAGTCCTCCGGGAGATGATTCCCCTCTCCGGCAGGGTGCCGGAGGCGATCTCCTGGATCCCCCGAGATGGGATTGGCGGCGGCGGCGTCTCTGGAAGGTTTTCTGTATCGTGGCTCTCGGTACAGGGGGTTTCGCGACGGAGGCTATTTGTAGGCGGAAGGGCAGGTCAAGAGGCGGCACGGGGGCCCCACACCACAGGGCCGCGCGGCCAAGGGGGGGGCCGCGCCGCCCTAGGGTGTGGCCCCCTCGTGGCCCCTCTTCGTCTCCTCTTCGGACTTCTGGAAGCTTCGTGGCAAAATAGGACCCTGGGCGTTGATTTCGTCCAATTCCGAGAATATTTCGTTACTAGGATTTCTGAAACCAAAAACAGCGAAAACAAAGAATCGGCACTTCGGCATCTTGTTAATAGGTTAGTTCCAGAAAATGCACGAATATGACATAAAGTGTGCATAAAACATGTAGATAACATCAATAATGTGGCATGGAACATAAGAAATTATCGATACGTCGGAGACGTATCAGACTCCTCCTTCCTTAGTGATTCCTTCCGGACTTTTCTAGAACCTTCTAGAACCTTTCGTAAAATCACCGGATCATTTTCAAACTTATAAAATGACTTCCTATTTATGAATATTATTCTCCGGACCATTCCGGAACTCCTCGTGATGTCTGGGATCCCATCCGAGACTTCGAACAATACTTCGAACTCCATTCCATATTCAAGTTCTACCATTACAACATCAAACCTTAAGTGTGTCACCCTACGGTTCGCGAACTATGTGGACATGGGTGAGAACTCTCTCCGACCAATAACCAATAGCGGGATCTGGAGATCCATAATGGCTCCCACATATTCAACGATGACTTTAGTGATCGAATGAACCATTCACATACGATACCAATTCCCTTTGTCACGCGATATTTTACTTGTCCGAGGTTTGATCATCGGTATCACTCTATACCTTGTTCAACCTCGTCTCCTGACAAGTACTCTTTACTCGTACCGTGGTATGTGGTCTCTTATGAACTTATTCATATGCTTGCAAGACATTAGACGACATTCCACCGAGAGGGCCCAGAGTATATCTATCCGTCATCGGGATGGACAAATCCCACTGTTGATCCATATGCCTCAACTCATACTTTCCGGATACTTAATCCCACCTTTATAACCACCCATTTACGCAGTGGCGTTTGATGTAATCAAAGTACCTTTCCGGTATAAGTGATTTACATGATCTCATGGTCATAAGGACTAGGTAACTATGTATCGAAAGCTTATAGCAAATAACTTAATGACGTGATCTTATGCTACGCTTAATTGGGTGTGTCCATTACATCATTCATACAATGATATAACCTTGTTATTAATAACATCCAATGTTCATGATTATGAAACTAATCATCCATTAATCAACAAGCTAGTTAAGAGGCATACTAGGGACTCTTTGTTGTTTACATATCACACATGTATCAATGTTTCGGTTAATACAATTATAGCATGGTATATAAACATTTATCATAAACATAAAGATATATAATAACCACTTTTATTATTGCCTCTTGGGCATATCTCCAACAACTTTGCATAATGAATATTAAAATGATGAAGAACTTTCTGAATGTAATTTTGCTGACTAAGAAATAACACGCTAGATTTTCTATCTCTTGTAATTTCCATACCTAGTATTTTCTTAGCAGCACCAAGATCCTTCATCTCAAACTCACTACTTAATTGTGACTTTAAAGTAGTGATCTCTTTCTTGCTCTTGGCAGCAATCAACATATCATCAACATATAACAGCAAGTATATTGGTGGTCCATTAAGAAACTTGATATAAACACAACTATCATACTGAGATCTCTTAAACTTATGTGCAATCAGAAACGAATCAAACCTTTTATACCACTGTCTTGGAGACTGTTTCAGACCATAAAGGGACCTCTTCAACTTGCAAACAAGATCCTCCTTACCAGGCACAACAAAACCTTCATGTTGGTCCATGTATATCTCCTCCTCAAGCTCACCATGCAAAAAAGCAGTCTTTACATCTAGCTGCTCAAGTTCAAGATCATGCGTAGCCACAATACCAAAGAATGCATGAATGGAACTATGCTTCACAACCAGAGAGAATACATCATTATAATCAATACCTGGAATTTGGCTGAAACCTTTTGCTACTAACCTTGCCTTAAACCTCGGAGGCTCATTAGGAGATGATGTCTACGCACGCTTCTATTCCTGTAGACAGTGTTGGGCCTCCAAGAGCAGAGGTTTGTATAACAGCAGCAAGTTTCCCTTAAGTGAATCACCCAAGGTTTGTCGAACTCAGGGAGGTAGAGGACAAAGATATTCCTCTCAAGAAACCCTGCAATTACGATACAAGAAGTCTCTTGTGTCCCCAACACACCTAATACACTTGTCAGATGTATAGGTGAAAGGATCGTATGCCGCACCTAGAGGGGGGGTGAATAGGTGCTAACCAATTTTTAGTTCTTTTTCAATTTAGGCTTGACACAAAGGTAAATTCTCTAGATATGCAACTAAGTGAATTTACCTATATGACAAGATAACCAACTAAGCAAGATATAGCTACGCAATATAAGAGATAGAATAGGATAGAGGTAACCGAGAGTGGAGCACGCGATGACACGGAGATGATTCCCGTAGTTCCCTTCCTTTGCAAGAAGGTACGTCTACGTTTGGAGGAGTGTGGTTGCTACGAAAGCCAAACCAACAGCCACGAAGGCTTCACTCAGATCTCCGGTGAGCAACGCCACGAAGACCTAGCCCACTTCCACTAAGGGATTTCCTCGAGGCGGAAACCGGGCCTTTACAAGTTTCTTGGGGCACACATCCACAACTGAATTGGAGGCTCCCAAATCTGTAACAATACAACAATCAACAACAACACATCAACACAAATCAACTAGGGAACCAAATAGGAACACTAGCATGAGATCCCTCAAACAAATGAGGGGGAAATGAAAAACGCTTCGGTGAGGATGTAGATCGGTGTCTTCTCCTTCGAATCTCCAAAGATCAAGAGCTTTGGTTGGGGGAGGAAGGAGATCTTGCAAATCTTGTGTTTCTTGATGTGGCTCTAATGGAGGTGAGGCTTGGCAGATTTCTTGTGCAATGATTGAGCAAAGGAGGAAGGAAGAAGAAGAAGAGGGGTATAAATACCCCTCCCCAAAATCCAGCCGTTGGGGCTTCCGGGGGGCCGGATATTCCGGCCTAAGTAAGGGCCGGATAATCCGCCCCCCCGGATAATCCGGCCTCAGGTACAAAACCGGGAGAATGTCCGGCCAAATATCCGGCCTCTATCCAGACTTGCTTTTCTTCAGGTCCTTAGCCATTTTCGAGGGGGCCGGATATTTCGGAAATGTCCGGCCCGGATAATCCGGCCCTGGGACAAAACCGGGACAATATCCGGGCAAATGTCCGGCCCCTATCCAGAAGCATACTGAGCCACAAAACTCAAGTCCTTAGCCGAAAACTGGGGGCCAGATATTTTGGAAATATCCGGCCCGGATTATCCGGCCTGATGATCTTTTTGCTGCTTCATTTTGACAGAACTGACCACATCCAACACACATATAAATGAATCTATATAATCCATGTACCACTTAGACAAACATTAGTGTATCACATACATTGACATCAAACACACAAAACATAATATGAGAGATGTTCTTTCAATAGGTGCACTAGTTCGGCGAAGAGATAGTGAAATACAAGTAATATGGATGAATATGAGTGGTAATAACAATCTGAAATAAATATGGCAGCAAGTAAACATGCAGTAGAACAGTAAATAAACGGTGATTCGGTATTTGGAAACAAGGCCTAGGGATCATACTTTCACTAGTGGACACTCTCAACATTGATCACATAACTGAATAAATAAATGCTACTTTCTACACTCTCTTGTTGGATAACAAACATCATTCATTGTGTAGGGCTACAAAAGCACACCTCAAGCCGGAGTAAACAAGCTCCACAACATCCGGAGTTCATATTTAAATAACCTCTAGAGTGCATAATAGACCGTTGCAATTTAGACCGAGTACTAACATAGCATACACACTGCCAACAATAGCTATGAAAGGGGGAATAGATCGCATCAATACTATCATAGTAATAGTTAACTTCATAATCTACAAGAGATTACAATCATAACCTACGCCAAGTACTACATGATGCACACACTGTCAACATTACATCATGGAGGAGGAATAGACTACTTTAATAACATCACTAGAGTAGCACATAGATTAATAGTGATACAAAGCTCATGATCACATAAAGATCACACCATGGGAGAGAGAGATGAACCACATAGCTACCGGTAGAGCCCTCAGCCTCGGGGGAGAACTACTCCCTCCTCATCATGGGAGACAACAACGGCGATGAAGATGGCGGTGGTGTCGATGGAGATGACTCCGGGGGCAATTCCCCGTCCCGGCGGCGTGCCGGAACAGAGACTTCTGTCCCCTGAAACGGAGTTTCGCGATGGCGGCGGCGTCCCTGGAGTCTTTCTGGAGTTTCGTTAATTGGTGTCGGATTTTTAGGTCGCAAGGGATTTTATAGGCAAAGAGGCGGCGCAAGGGGGTGCCTGGGGGGCCCACCCCATAGGGCGGCGCGCCCCCCCTCTAGGCCGCGCCAGCCTATGGTGTGGAGGCCCTGGGCCTCCTCTCCGGCTCCCCTTCGGTGTTCTGGTCCGTCTCGGTGAAATAAGATGTTTGGCTTTTGTTTCGTCGAATTCCGAGAATATTGCCCGAACAGCCTTTCTGGAACCAAAAACAGCAGAAAACAGGAACTGGCACTTCGGCATCTTGTTAATAGGTTAGTTCCGGAAAATGCATAAAATCATTATAAAGTGTGAGCAAAATATGTAGGTATTGTCATAAAACTAGCATGGAACATAAGAAATTATAGATACGTTGGAGACGTATCAGGAGACAAACCTTCCTTTCTTTTAAATATCAACTTACAACGGATAGCCTTCTTTTGTTTAGGCAAGGGCACAACATCCCATGTGCCATTCTTGTCAAGTGATTGCATCTCCTCTTGCATAGCAGAAATCCACTTTACGCGGTCAACGGATGCAACGGCCTCAGTATATGTAGCAGGTTCAGTATCATGCTCCACCTGTTCAGCACAACTCAAAGCGGCGATTTGCACAAAAATAACCCAAAAGTTAAAGAAAAGCACAGACTGACCCTCCGGCGAAACTATTTCACCAATCTAACCCTTTTGTGTGGCGCCCCTCACATCGGCGCCACACATGCCAGTGTGGCGCCCCTCCTACCGGCGCCACTCTCCTAGCCGACGTGGCGCCCTCGACGCTGAGCTGGTGCGCAGATCCGACGTGGCAGCATGTGTGGCGCCCCTCCCATCGGCGCCACACATGCCAACTTATATCAGGTTTTCGGGCGAAAACATCCAGGGGCTCCGGAACGTCTGGGACTTAGCCGTTTTGGCGAGCCTCTATGTGTGGCGCCGATCCCACGGGCGCCACACTAGCATGTGTGGCGCCGATGCCACGGGCGCCACACATCCACTTAAGTGTGGCGCCCGCGCCCGCCCCCAGCCCGACCCTCTCTTTCTCTTCTTTCTGTCCTCTCTTCCTCTCCTTCAACCGCCGCCGCCCGCACCAAATCCTCCACGGATTGGACAGATATGGCCGGCCAAATCCATCCCCATACAATCCTCAAGGTATTCCCCTTCGTTCCCCTTCGATTCATCCAAGATTTGCTCCGGTTTAATTCGATTTAGCCGTTTTGCCTAGATTGGAAATGTTGGTTGTGTTTGAACCATAGATTTGTATGCATGTGTTTGAACCATAGATTTGTTGGAACCATAGATTGTATGCATGTGTTTGAACCATAGATGTTAAATTTTGCTAGATTGTATGCATTGTATCCAAAGATGTTTGAAATGGCTATTTATGTGCTGAAATGGGTATGTAAGTGTTGAATGTGTATGTGTAGCAACCCTAGATATGTATGTATCCTAGATTTGTGGAGGAACCCTAGGCATCAAATTTCATGAATGTGTATGTGAAGGAATAACTCATATGGTGTTCTATCCCTAGATATGAATGTATATGTATGTATTTGATGTATTTGTGATGGCTTATTTGGATATATTCTCATGTATGTGTTGCTCATAATATGTTGTATTTGTGTAAACATGTAGGATGGTGTGGCTCCTGGATCAAGAGTATGAAAGGGATCACCGGGCTGTTCATATGACGGAGAGGACAACGGATCTTCACCCTTTGAAGATTCGTTACCATGGCACAGTGGATATATCGTATGACGAGAGGTACACGGAGTTCATCGAGCCTACCGGCCTTCTGCCGTTCATATCCCTTGTAAGCCGTGGGGGGCCGAACATGAACCCCTCGGCACTCACCGCCCTTGTCGACCGGTGGAGGCCGGAGACTCACACCTTCCACTTGAGGGCCGGCGAGATGGCCCCTACTCTCCAGGATGTTTCCATGATCCTTGGATTACCTATTCAGGGCGAGCCACTGTGTATGAACACAACTTCTGATGTGTGGCGCCAGCAGATGGAGGCGCTTATTGGCAGGGCTCCTCCGCTGCCAGCACAACAAAAGGAGAGAGCTCCCACCGGCGCAGCTTTCTCTTGGATTAGGCTTAACTTTGGACAATGCCCTGAAGGGGCCAACGAGGACACTATCAGGACGTACACCTGCGTGTACTTATGGTACATGATTTCGAGGACTCTCTTTCCTGACAGTGGGGGGAAGCTGGCCCATTGGTGTTGGCTGAAGGCGCTTACGGTGCTGGAGCACCGGTGGAGTTGGGGAACAGCGGCACTTGCCTACCTCTACCGACAGGTGATGATTTGTTCTATGTACTATTTTCCTATAGTAGTGTGCTAGACAAAGTACTAACCAAATGTCTTATGTGCGCAGTTGGACGAAGCTTGTCGCAGGACTGGGAGCAGGACTGGGAGCGGCGGTATTGGTGGATGCATGCTCCTACTTTCCGTATGGAGCTGGGACCGTCTATCAGTTGGGCGTCCCAGGGTACTCAACGAGAGGCCATGGCCTCATCACCATGAGAACCTTGATCGGGAGCCCACTTGGGCATACCTTTGGGACAATGTCTCGGAGATGACGAGCGATCCAATGGTCATGTACAGGCAGTACACTGCGGAGTTGGACACTCTTACCGCTAAGCAGGTAACCGATCACTCTTTTGCAATCCTAGTTTTCATTGATTCTACTGGCATGTTCTAAATTCTGAAATATTTGTATGCCGCAGGTGGAATGGGAGCCATATGGTAGCTACTACCATATTGGCGCCGGGATGACTGACCTCAACCACAAGTGCACGGAGGAGGCGCGGTTCTGGCGTATGCGCTGCTGATACGTCCAAAACGTATCTACTTTCCCGAACACTTTTGCTATTGTTTTGCCTCTAATTTCTGTATTTTGGATACAACTAACACGGACTAACGCTGTTTTCAGCAGAATTGCTCTGGTGTCTCGTTTTTGTGCAGAAATTCAACTTTTGGGAAAATCCTCGGAATTTATACCAAAGGGCTTATTTTACCAGAAGAATCACGGAGCCAGAAGGGAAGGCCTGGGGGAGGCCCAGGGCCCCCAGACGCTAGGCCGGCGCGGCCTGGAGGGGGGCGCGCCGCCCTAGCGTGTGGCCCCCCTCGGCTGCCCTCTGACGCCCTCCTCTGGACTACTTAAAGGTTTCGATCTAAAAACGCGAGGAAGGAAGTCGAAGTCGCCAGAAACCCTCCAGTACGCCGCCACATCGCGAAACTCCGTCTCGGGACCAGAAACTCCGTTCTGGCACTCCGCCGGGACGGGGAATTGGAGGAGATCATCACCATCATCACCACCGACGCCTCTCCATCGACCAGCAATGCTTCCCCCATCCATGTGTGAGTAATTCCCCCGCTGTAGGCTGAAGGGGATGGTAGGGATTTGATGAGATTGGTCATGTAATAGCATAAGATTGTTAGGGCATAGTGCCTAGTGTCCGTAATTGGTACTTTGATGATATTGTTGCAACTTGTTATGCTTAATGCTTATCACTAGGGCCCGAGTGCCATGATCTCAGATCTGAACATGTTATTGTTTCATGATGATATTCATTGTTTTATGATCTTACCTGCAAGTTGTATACACATGTCGCTGTCCGGAACCCGAGGCCCCGAAGTGACAGAAATCGGGACAACCGGAGGGGAAGGCGGTGATGTGAGGATCACATATGTTCACAAAACGTTAATGCTTTGCTCCGGTACTTTATTAAAAGGAGTACCTTAATATCCAGTAGATTCCCTAGAGGCCCGGCTACCACCGGCTGGTAGGACAAAAGATGTTGTGCAAGTTTCTCATTGCGAGCACGTACGACTATATACGGAATACATGCCTATGGATTGCTTAGTACTTGGACACCGCTTTATTATTATCTGCAAATGCCCTGCTTTGATTGTTACATGAGTTTCTCTCATCCATGCAACGCCCGTCATCCATCCCTGTGCCTACAGTATTTTAATCCTGCTGTTTACTATAATCATGATATGTCTCCAACGTATCCATTATTTCTGACGTTCCATGCTTGTTTTATGACAATACTTACATGTTTTGCTTGCACTTTATGATGATTTCATGCATTTTCCGGAACTAACCTATTAACAAGTTGCCACAGTGCTAGTTCCTATTTTCTGCTGTTTTTGGTTCCAGAAAGGCTGTTCGGGCAATATTCTCGGAATTGGACGAAATCAACGCCAAACATCTTATTTTTCCCGGAAGCATCCAGAACACCGAAGGAGAGTCGGAGAGGGGCCAGGGGGCCACCACACAACATGGCGGCGCGGCCCCAGGCTTGGCCGCGCTGGCCTACTATGAGGGGGGCCCAGGCACCCTCCGACTCCGTCTCTTCGCCTATATAAGCCCTTTCGACCTAAAACCTCGATACCGTTTAACGAAACTCCAGAAAGACTCCAGGGGCGCTGCCGCCATCGCGAAACTCCAATTCGGGGGACAGAAGTCTCTGTTCCGGCACCCTGCCGGGACGGGGAAGTGCCCCCGGAAGCCATCTCCATCGACGCCACCGCCTCCATCATGCTCCGTGAGTAGTCCCCCCATGGACTACGGGTTCTAGCAGTAGCTAGTTGGTATTCTCTCCTCCATGTACTTCAATACAATGATCTCATGAGCTACCCTACATGATTGAGATTAATCTGATGTAATCGGTGTTGTGTTTGTTGGGATCCGATGGATGATACATTATGATTAGTCTATCTATAAAGTTTGTGAAGTTATTGTTGCTGCAATCTTGTTATGCTTAATGCTTGTCACTAGGGCCCGAGTGGCATGATCTTAGATTTAAGCTCTATAATTATTGCTTAGATTGTATCTACAAGTTGTATGCACATGTCTATGTCCGGAACCAAAGGCCCCAAAGTGACAGAAATTGGGACAACTGGAGGGGAAGGCGTAGGTATGAGGATCACATGTTTTCACCAAGTGTTAATGCTTTGCTCCGGTGCTCTATTAAAAGGAGTACCTTAATATCCAGTAGATTCCCTTGAGGCCCGGCTGCCACCGGCTGGTAGGACAAAAGATGTTGTACAAGTTTCTCATTGCGAGCACGTATGACTATATATGGAAAACATGCCTACATGATTAATGAATTGATGTTCTTTCTTAATGCTTTATCAATCCTATCAATTGCCCAACTGTAATTTGTTCACCCAACACTTATCACTTGTTATTGGAGAGTTACCACTAGTGTAGATCGCTGGGAACCCCGGTCCATCTCTCATCATCATATACTCATTCTATATGTCATTGGAAGTAGTATCAACTATTTTCTGGTGCCATTGCCTCTGTGTTACTGCTACCGCTGCTGTGTTACTGTTAGTATTGCTCTCATATTACTGTTGCTTTCACATCACCCCTGTTACTAGTGCTTTTCCAGGTGCAGCTGAATTGACAACTCAGTTGTTAAGGCTTATAAGTATTCTTTACCTCCCCTTGTGTCGAATCAATAAATTTGGGTTTTACTTCCCTCGAAGACTACCGCGATCCCCTATACTTGTGGGTCATCAAGACTGTTTTCTGGCGCCGTTGCCGGGGAGGCATAGCTCTACTCATAAGTTCACCTAGGGAGTATACTCTACCTCTCTCTCTGTTTTTATTTTATTTTATTTTGTTTTGCTTAGTTTACTTTTGTTTAGTTTATTTGTGCTTAGTTTATTTCTGTCTAGTATTATTTTGCTTAGTTTACTTTTGCTTAGTTTCTTTTTGTCTTGTTTTATTTTTCTCATATACCCAAAAATCCATAAAAATTTGAAAAACCTAAAAATTAAAAACTGCTGTTATGGGAGAACCCATAACCTACTTGGAGCTTATAGAATATTATAATAATTATAGAGAATCAAGAACTGGTAAAGTAATGAGTGCTATGATAGAAAAATTGAATACAATTGCTAAAATTTTGCTTAAACGCCATGATATAAATTGTTGCTCTAAAGAGGACACTAAACATCTGAAATTCAATGTGGCTTTAGTGAAGAAGTTTTAATTAAGAACTATAATTGGAATAACTATATTCATCTTGGGTTCGAAGAGGTAGAACAATTTGTTTTGTTTATGGGAGCCTCTGAGATAGAATCCTTCATGGTTAAGAATTATGAAACTTGTGTTGTTTGTAAGGACCTTAAAGATTATGTCTCTTCTATACTTAATTTTTGCAATGAAAGTTACAGTGATAATCCTTATATCATTGATTATAAAGAGAGACTCATTAATGCACAAGAATGCACTCACAATTTACAGGAACCTGTGGAAGAAGAAGTTGATGAACCTGAAAGCTCATTGGATGAAAAAGAGGAGGAAATTGATGAACTTGAAAGCTCATTGGATGAAAAAGAAGAGGAGAGTGATGAACAAAAGGAGGAAGAATGGATTAGCTACCCATGCCAACCTTCTAATGAGAGTAACTCTTTATCTCTTACACTATTTGATTGTCCTCCATGCTTACCAAAGGAGGTTGAATGTTATGTTCCTGTGGATTCTCTTGAAATATTACCTATAAGTAAAACTAGTGAGAATAATTATGCTACTGTTATTTATGATAATCCATGCTACTTTGATAAATCTTATGATAATGCTTTGTTTGTGCCTGATGTCGAAATGCATGGTACAAAAGAGTTTTGCGTAGCAAATGTTTATGATAAATCTCTAGATGATGGTCCTATGTTACTTGATAATATTAATTGTACTACTAATGAAAATGGGATTGGAAAAGTCTTAACTTTCTCTAGCAGTCCCATATCTCTTGAGAATGATCAGTCATCATGTTATATTATTGATAAAGGTGTGTTTGAGAGTTTTAATCCCACTATTTTTGAGCTTGATAAAAATTATGTGTTTATGGATCATGAAAAGTATGCTGCATGTGATAGTTATATTGTTGAATTTATTCATGAAGCTACTGAAAATTATTATGAGAGAGGAAAATATGGTTGTAGAAATTTGCATGGTACTAAAATACCTCTCTATATGCTTAAAATTTTGAAGTTACTCTTGTTTTATCTTCTTATGCTTGTCACTTTGTTCTTCATGAATTTATTTGTGTACAAGATTCCTATGCATAGGAAGTGAGTTAGACTTAAATATGTTTTGAACTTGCTTTTTGATGCTCTCTTTTGCTTCAACTCTTATTTCTTGCGAGTGCATCATTAGAATTGCTGAGCCCATCTTAATGGCTATAAAGAAAGAACTTATTGGGAGATAACCCATGTGTTTATTTTGCTACTGTTTTGTTGTGTCTTGGAAGTTGTTACTACTGTAGCAACCTCTCCTTATCTTTATTTTATTGCAATGTTGTGCCAAGTGAAGTCTCTAATAGAAGGTTGATACTAGATTTGGATTTCTGCGCAGAAACAGATTTCTATCTGTCACGAATCTGGACTGTGTTCTCTGTAGGTAACTCAGAAAAATCTGCCAATTTACGTGCGTGTTCCTCAGATATGTACGCAACTTTCATTAGTTTTGAGTTTTCTGATTTGAGCAACGGAAGTACCTCTTTAAAATTCGTCTTTACTGGCTGTTCTGTTTTAGCAGATTCTGTCTCTGTTTTTTGCATTGTCTCTTGTGGACTTTAAGCAAGGCTTTCTAGACGTGGAGAGCTGTAGCTAATGTTTTATTGAGTTCTTGCAATGTGTCACTACAGGACTAAAAGTGGATTCAAGTTTTTTGAGTACTAACCCCTCTAAGGAAGTTTATGAGAAGTTTGGTGTGAAGGAAGTTTTCAAGGGTCAAGAGAGGAGAATGATATATGATCAAGAAGAGTGAAAAGTCTAAGCTTGGGGATGCCCCCGTGGTTCATCCCTGCATATTTCAAGAAGACTCAAGCGTCTAAGCTTGGGAATGCCCAAGGCATCCCCTTCTTCATCAACTTATCAGGTTTCTTCTATTGAAACTATATTTTTATTCGGTCACATCATATGTGCTTTACTTGGAGCGTCTCTATGTTTTTTATTTGTGTTTGAATAAATTCGGATCCTAGCAATCCTTGTGTGGGAGAGAGACACGCCGTTTTTTCATATGAACACTTGTTCTTCGTTTTACTTTTAGTGTTCAATGATAAAAGTTGGAAGCTATTGCATTTATTGCTATTTGGTTGGAAACAGAAAATGCCTCATATTGTCTTGGATAATTTGACACTTGACAGTTGTTTTGAGCTCTCAAGTAGATCATGTTTAATTTCATGCATCATGTAGTTTAAACCTATTAGTGGAGAACTACCGTAGAGCTTGTTGAAATTGGTTTGCCTGATTGGTCTCTCTTAAGGTCTAGATATTTTCTGGTAAAAGTGTTTGAGCAACAAGGAAGACAGTGTAGAGTATTATAATGCTTGCAATATGTTCTTATGTAAGTTTTGCTGTACCGGTTCATACTTGTGTTTGCTTCAAACAACCTTGCTAGCCTAAGCCTTGTACTGAGAGGGAATGCTTCTCGTGCATCCAAAACCTTGAGCAAAAAACTATGCCATTTGTGTCCACCATACCTACCTACTACATGGTATTTCTCCGCCATTCCAAAGTAAATTGCTTGAGTGCTACCTTTAAACAATTCAAAATTTATCACCTCTGATTTGTGTCAATGTTTTATAGCTCATGAGGAAGTATGTGGTGTTTATCTTTCAATCTTGTTGGGCAACTTTCACCAATGGACTAGTGGCTTCATCCGCTTATCCAATAATTTTGCAAAAAGAGCTGGCAATGGGATTCCCAGTCCCAAATTAATTAACTAAAATAGACACTCCTCCATGGTATGTGATTGTTGGACGGCACCCGAAGGATTCGGTTAGCCATGGCTTGAGAAAGCAAAGGTGGGGAGGAGCGTCATCTAAATAAAACTAAAATAAAAAGGCACTCCTTCATGGTATGAGATTGTTGGCAGGCACCCGAGGATTCGGTTAGCCATGGTTTGTGAAAGTAAAGGTTGGAAGGAGTGCCACCCAAAAATAAAAATGTCTAATGGGAGCCGCTCTTTGAAGGTTTGTCTGGCAAGGGGGTTAGAGTGCCCACTACCATTCGTTGACAACAACAAACACCTCTCAAAATTTTACTTTTATGCTCTCTATATGATTTCAAAACTTGAAAAGCTCTAGCACATGATTTTAACCCTGCTTCCCTCTGCGAAGGGCCATTCTTTTACTTTATGTTGAGTCAGTTTACCTACTTCCTTCCATCTTAGAAGCAAATACTTGTGTCAACTGTGCATTGATTCTTACATACTTGCATATTTGCATTCATCATATTACTTTATGTTAACAATTATCCATGAGATATGAATGTTGAAAGTTGAAAGCAACTGCTGAAACTTATATCTTCCTTTGTGTTGCTTCGATGCCTTTACTTTCAATTTATTGATTTATGAGTTAACTCTTATGCAAGACTTTTGATGCTTGTCTTGAAAGTACTCTTCATGAAAAGTTTTGCTATATGTTATCTATTTGTTAGCAACTATAGATTATTGCCTTGAGTCACTTCATTCATTTCATATGCTTTGTAATAGTATGATCAAGGTTATGTAAGTAGCATGTCACTACAGAAATTATTCTTTTTATCGTTTACCTACTCGAGGACGAGTAGGAACTAAGCTTGGGGATGCTGATACGTCTCCAACGTATCCATAATTTCTGACGTTCCATGCTTGTTTTATGACAATACTTACATATTTTGCTTGCACTTTATGATGATTTCATGCATTTTCCGGAACTAACCTATTAACAAGTTGCCACAGTGCCAGTCCCTGTTTTCTGCTGTTTTTGGTTCCAGAAAGGCTGTTCGGGCAATATTCTCGGAATTGGACGAAATCAACGCCAAACATCTTATTTTTCCCGGAAGCATCCAGAACACCGAAGGAGAGTCGGAGAGGGGCCACGGGGCCACCACACAACATGGCGGCGCGGCCCCAGGCCTGGCCGCGCCGGCCTACTGTGAGGGGGGCCCAGGCACCCTCCGACTCCGTATCTTCGCCTATATAAGCCCTTTCGACCTAAAACCTCGATACCTTTTGACGAA